>NC_134208.1:140667500-141917500 GCF_965140235.1 Caretta caretta | reverse complement strand
CTTCTCAACTGGCCTGCTGGTTCTTGCTTGGTATTTCCTCTTGACCCTTCTAGGCCTCTGGAGCAGTGGTTCTTCCAGTAGGTACATCAGCTCATCTGGCTATTTGCCTACTTTTACAACAGGCTACATAAAAAGCCCTAGTGAAGTCAGTATAAGCTAAAATTGCATACAGACAGTGACTTATTTATACTGCTCTATATATTATACACTTAAATGTAAGTACAATGTTTATGTTCAAATTGATTTATTTTATAATTATATCGTAAAATGAGAAAGTAAGCAATTTTTCAGTAATAGTGTGTGGTGAAACTTTTCTATTTTAATGTCTGATTTTATAAGTAAGTAGTTTTTAAGTGAGGTGCAACTTGGAGGTATGCAAGACAAATCAGACTCCTGAAATGAGTACAGTAGTCTGGAAAGGTTGAGAGTCACTGCTCTGTAGGATTGTCTTGTTGGTCATCTGGTCTGGGTGGATTTTCCTTGGGCAAGGAGTGTTGGAGTGCAGATGCCTCCAGCAGGGGGCAGAGAAGGTCTGATAGACCTCATCACAGGGAGTCAGTGGCATCTAAGGGTATGTCTACACTACGAAATTAGGTTGAATTTATAGAAATCGGTTTTGTAGAAAGCGTTTTTATACAGTTGATTGTGTGTGTCTCCACACAAATGCTTTAAGTGCATGTAGTCGGCGGAGTGTGTCCACAGTACTGAGGCAACAGTCAACTTCCGGAGCGTTGCACTGTGGGTAGCTATCCCACAATTCCCGCAGTCTCCGCCGCCCATTTGAATTCTGGGTAGAAATCCCTGTGCCTGATGGGGCTAAAACATTGTCGCGGGTGATTCTGGGTACATATCGTCAGGCCCCCCTTCCCTCCCTCCTTCCGTGAAAGCAAGCGCAGACAATCGTTTTGCGCCTTTTTTCTTGAGTTACCTGTGCAGATGCCATAGCACGGCAAGCATGGAGCCTGCTCAGCTAACCATCACCGTATGTCTCCTGGGTGCTGGCAGACGCGGTACTGCATTGCTGCACAGCAGCAGTTTATTGCCTTTTGGCAGCAGACAGTGCAGTATGACTGGTAGCCGTCGTCAGCGTAGTCCTGGGTGCTCTTTTAACCGACCTCGACGAGGTCAGGGTGCCTGGGCAAACATGGGAGTGACTCAGCCAGGTCATTTCCCTTTTCTCATGGTGATTGAGTCCTACCGGCAGTGCACTGTCTTTTAATCAACAGCCAGCAGAAGATTATGGCCAGCAGTCATACTGCACCGTCTTCTGCCAAGCACCCAGGAGATGATGATGGCTAGTGGTCGTACTGCACACTCTGCTGCCAGCGAGATGTATAAAGATAGATGAAGTGGCTCAAAACAAGAAATAGACCAGATTTGTTTTGTATTCATTTTCTCCTCCCTCCCTCCGTGAAATCAATGGCCTGCTAAACCCAGTTTTGCGTTCTATCCTTGAGGGGGCCATTCAGTTTCTCGCAAAGCCACCCCCTTTGTTGATTTTAATTCCCTGTAAGCCAACCCTGTAAGCCATGTCGTCAGTCGCCCCTCCCTCCATCAGGGCAATGGCAGACAATCATTCCGCGCCTTTTTTCTGTGCAGACGCCATACCATGGCAAGCATGGAGCCCGCTCAGATCACTTTGGCAATTAGGAGCACATTAAAACCATGCGCATTATCCAGCAGTATATGCAGCACCAGAACCTGGCAAAGCGATACCGGGCGAGTAGGTGACGTCAGCGCGGTGACGAGAGTGATGAGGACATGGACACAAACTTCTCTCAAAGCACAGGCCCTGGCAATGTGGGCATCATGGTGCTAATGGGGCAGGTTCATGCAGTGGAACGCCGATTCTGGGCTCGGGAAACAAGCACAGACTGGTGGGACTGCATAGTGTTGCAGGTCTGGGACGATTCCCAGTGGCTGCAAAACTTTCGCATGCGTAAGGGCACTTTCATGGAACTTTGTGACTTTGCTTTCCCCTGCCCTGAGGCGCAAGAATACCAAGATGAGAACAGCCCTCACAGTTGAGAAGCGAGTGGCAATAGCCCTGTGGAAGCTTGCAACGCCAGACAGTTACCGGTCAGTCGGGTATCAATTTGGAGTGGGCAAATCTACTGTGAGGGCTGCTGTGATGCAAGTAGCCAACGCAATCAAAGATCTGCTGATAGCAAGGGTAGTGACCCTGGGAAATGTGCAGGTCATAGTGGATGGCTTTGCTGCAATGGGATTCCCTAACTGTGGTGGGGCCATAGATGGAACCCATATCCCTATCTTGGCACCGGAACACCAAGCCGGCGAGTACATAAACCACAAGGGGTACTTTTCAATAGTGCTGCAAGCACTGGTGGATCACAAGGGACGTTTCACCAACATCAACGTGGGATGGCCGGGAAAGGTACATGACGCTCGCATCTTCAGGAACTCTGGTCTGTTTCAAAAGCTGCAGGAAGGGACTTTATTCCCAGACCAGAAAATAAACGTTGGGGATGTTGAAATGCCTATAGTTATCCTTGGGGACCCAGCCTACCCCTTAATGCCAGGGCTCATGAAGCCATACACAGGCAGCCTGGACAGTAGTCAGGAGCTGTTCAACTACAGGCTGAGCAAGTGCAGAATGGTGGTAGAATGTGCATTTGGACATTTAAAAGCGTGCTGGTGCAGTTTACTGACTCGGTTAGACCTCAGCGAAACCAATATTCCCACTGTTATTACTGCTTGCTGTGCACGCCACAATATCTGTGAGAGTAAGGGGGAGACGTTTATGGCGGGGTGGGAGGTTGAGGCAAATCGCCTGGCTGCTGGTTACGCGCAGCCAGACACCAGGGCGGTTAGACGAGCACAGGAGGGCGCGGTGTGCATCAGAGAAGCTCTGAAAACCAGTTTCATGACTGGCCAGGCTACGGTGTGAAAGTTCTGTTTGTTTCTCCTTGGTGAACCCCCCCGCCCCTTGGTTCACTCTACTTCCCTGTAAGCTAACCACCCTCCTCCCTTCGATCACCGCTTGCAGAGGCAATAAATTCATTGTTGCTTCACATTCATGCATTCTTTATTAATTCATCACACAAATAGGGAGATAACTACCAAGGCAGCCCAGGAGAGGTGGTAGAGGAGAGAAGCACCAAGAGGGGTGGTGGAGGAGGGAAGGACAAGGCCACACAGCACTTTAAAAGTTTAAAACTTATTGAATGACAGCCTTCTGTTGCTTGGGCAATCTTCTGGGGTGGAGTGGCTGGGTGGCCGGAGGCCCCGCCACCGCGTTCTTGGGCGTCTGGGTGAGGAGACTATGGAACTTGGGTAGGAGGGCGGTTGGTTACACAGGGGCTGTAGTGGCAGTCTGTGCTCCTGCTGCCTTTCCTGCAGCTCAACCATACGCTGGAGCATATTAGTTTGATCCTCTAGCAGCCTCAGCGTTGAATCCTGCCTCTTCTCATCACGCTGCCGCCACCTTTCAGCTTCAGCCTTCTCTTCAGCCCGCCACTTACTCTCTTCAGCCGGCCACCTCTCCTCCCGGTCATTTTGTGCTTTCCTGCACTCTGACGCTGTCTGCCTCCACGCATTCGTCTGTGCTCTGTCGGTGTGGGAGGACAGAATGAGCTCAGAGAACATTTCATCGCGAGTGCGTTTTTTTCGCCTTCTGATCTTCGCTAGCCTCTGGGAAGGAGAAGATCCTGTGATCCTTGAAACACATGCAGCTGGTGGAGAAAAAAAAGGGACAGTGGTATTTAAAAAGACACATTTTATGGAACAATGGGTACACTCTTTCACTGTAAACCTTGCTGTTAACATTACATACATAGCACATGTGCTTTCGTTCCAAGGTTGCATTTTGCTTCCCCACAGCGCGTGGCTAGCCCCTTCCCCCTCCCACCTCCCCGTGGCTAACGGCGGGGAACATTTCTGTTCAGCCACAGGCAAACAGCCCAGCAGGAACAGGCACCTCTGAATGTCCCCTTAAGAAAAGCACCCTATTTCAACCAGGTGACCATGAACGATATCACTCTCCTGAGGATAACACAGAGAGATAAAGAACGGATGTTGTTTGAACGCCAGCAAACATACACTGCAATGCTTTGTTCCACAATGATTCCCGAGTACGTGCTACTGGCCTGGAGTGGTAAAGTGTCCTGCCGTGGTGGATGGAATAAGGCTGCCCCCCCCGCCCCCCGAACCCTTTTGCAAAGGCTTTGGGAGTACATCCAGGAGAGCCGCAAATGCCAGGGCAAATTAATCATTAAACATGCTTGCTTTTAAACCATGTATAGTATTTTAAAAGGTACACTCACCAGAGGTCCCTTCTCCGCCTGGCCTTGGGTGGATTCGGGCGGTACTGGCTCCAGGTCCAGGGTGAGAAACAGTTCCTGGCTGTTGGGAAAACTGGTTTCTCCGCTTGCTTGCTGTGAGCTATCTACAGCCTCTTCATCATCATCTTCCTCGTCCCCAAAACCTGCTTCTATGTTGCCTGCATCTCCATTGAAGGAGTCAAACAACACGACTGGGGTAGTGGTGGCTGAACCCCCTAAAATGGCATGCAGCTCATCATAGAAGCGGCATGTTTTGGGCTCTGACCCGGAGCGGCCGTTCACCTCTCTGGTTTTCTGGTAGGCTTGCCTCAGCTCCTTAAGTTTCACGCGGCACTGCTTTGGGTCCCTGTTATGGCCTCTGTCCTTCATGCCCTGGGAGATTTTGACAAAGGTTTTGGCATTTCAAAAACTGGAACGTAGTTCTGATAGCACGGATTCCTCTCCCCAAACAGCGATCAAATCCCATACTTCCCATTCGGTCCATGCTGGAGCTCTTTTGCGATTCTGGGACTCCATCATGGTCACCTCTGCTGATGAGCTCTGCATGGTCACCTGCAGCTTGCCACGCTGGCCAAACAGGAAATTGAAATTCAAAAGTTCGTGGGTCTTTTCCTGTCTACCTGGCCAGTGCATCTGAGTTGAGAGTGCTGTCCAGAGCTGTCACAATGGAGCACTCTGGGATAGCTCCCCGAGGCCAATACCGTCTAATTGTGTCCACACTACCCCAAATTCGACCCAGCAAGGCCGATTTCAGTGCTAATCTCCTTGTCGGGGGTGGAGTAAGGAAATCGATTTTAAGAGCCCTTTAAGTCGGAAAAAAAGGGCTTCATCAGGTGGATGGGTGCAGGGTTAAATTGATTTAACGCTGCTAAATTCGACCTCAACTCCTAGTGTAGACCAGGGCTAAGAGAAATGACACATGTGAGGATCAAGCCCACTGAAAACAGGATATGACATTGCTGTCCATCTCTTAAATATTACTGCAGCCATCCAAAGGTGAAGCTGCTAGCAGACATTGTGCCTGAATATTCATAGAACAAAGTAGGCCTTAGTTTTTATCGTTGTGATACAAATGACTATGCATTAATCAATGACTAATCCAGCTTCTTGGAAATTGCCATGCTGGAAAGTGTAACTTAATATTTATTTAGGCTTTCCCATGGTTACCTGTATGCACATTACAGTGGCAGAAGTCTTCTAAAAGTAGGCATCATGCTGGTTGTGTAAACCTATAGCATAGGGTGGATCCTGACTTCTGCTTCAAGGGTACACTAGGCACAAAGGGCTTCTTCCATCATGAAAGCAGAAATGCAAGAGCTGTACCTGGCGCTCATGAGACTACCATGAGGGACTGTTGCTACCATGCCAGCCAATGCACCATGGCCCTAAAAAACATGGCTTACTAACCAGGGGCCATGCCCTGCATAGTCAGCTAAGGCATATGATGCAATCTGTATCATATTCTAGCTAGGGAATCATACCAGTCCCTTTCACCTGCCAGCATATTGTGGCTGACCACATGGAACCATCCGACCCTGCCCTGGCAGGATTGTTCTTAAAACAGATGTTCGGCTGCCTGCAATTCTCCCCCTCCCAAGGTCACAATGAGACCTGAAACCAGGGGAAACACTGACTTCTGAATTTCATTACAAAGGGGTTGCCTCTACAAAGATGTGGGAAAACCTGCTACCCCCTCCAAACCATGTGAAAAAGATCAGTGGGCTAATTTCTAGTCTGAAGTAAGGGTTCCACAGATCTCAAATCCAGGCCCACAACTCTCACACCCTGGCCATCACCAAGCAGCTCACCCAGAAGTGAGAGGCTAGCAAAACTATGACCCCTCCCAGAGGCACTGCCCACAAGGATCCTGACTGGGGACGATGAGCAGCCCCACTGATTGGCTGACCATACTGTTTAAGCCAGAAAGAGGCACAGGAAGTTGTTTGACCAGCCAAGAGACTTTCTGATTGGGCTGGACTCTTGTTTGATCCCTGGTTCTCTGAGCCTGACCCTGATTCTGGCTCTGACCCCTCGCTTGGTTCCTGATTCTGGCTCTGACCAGTAAGTCAGACAACCCACCTCCTGGTCCTGACACCCATTCATTCAAAACTTTTATGATATCCTGCAACATGCTAGTACAGTGAAGTACTACTATAACATGTTCTTCCTTTTGAATAAGGGTGAAATGCCAACTCCTTCTGTTTTAAGAGCTCAGAGAGCAAGTTTGCATGGTTATTAATACTCTTTACACTGTGCACTGTATCTAGAAAAGATTAAAAATGGCTAACAAATATCTGCCAAGTTGCTGATGAATAGTTCTGGTAGCTATGGAGATAATACATGTGACTTTTCTGATCTTTTGTGATTCTGAGATCTTTCTCCCTTTTTCTTACCATCAGAAGCTATATTCTCCTGAATAATCTGGCAGTCACAATTCCTGTAAAAATTTCAGAGGTCCAGTTACCAGAGTGTTTGGAGCTCTCCCCAGCAAAGATGGGTCACTATGCCCAATTGACCCAGTCCCTGATATGATTTCAGTGGCATCTTCTTTGGGGGGAACAGATAGCTACAGAGAGAAGAAACAGAGCTGACTTTTAAAGACCTATCTTTATCTTTCTGTCTATCCAGCTGATGCTCATTACCATAGTATCTGAGATCATTTATCAGTCTGCAGCTGTTAGCCTCCCCACTGACTTGAGAAACCTAGAAATCCAAAGAAGAATCTTAGATTTAATTTTTTTAAAGAGTCAATTTCCATCTCTTTTCTTTGTAAAGATAGTCTTGAAAAGTAGAGCACTAGAGTTGAAAATTTGTTATTGACTTCTAAAATTCACAGGTTATTCAGAGCCCCCCAAGGCTGGCCTTTGGGTCTGTGAAAAGTATGGTCACAGTTGGGACCGCCCCAGTGCTGTCAGCAAGCAGCCAGGTGTCTCTTGATTTCGGGGAAGATTCCATTCCGATTTTTGGCTCTGAAGGGCAATGCCAGGCAGGCTGCTACTGATGACACGGGGGTTGTCACAAATTCCCTTTGAGCCTGTAGCTGAGCCAACTCCACTGCTGAGCAGCCAATGAACTTTATGGCCATAACAAAGGGCAGCTCAACATCATGACAGACAGCGCAGTATAGTGGACTAGATGCAGGCCTGATGATAAGGGACCCCTGCATTCTAATCCTTGTTCTGCCACTTTCTCCCTTCTGTGGCCTTGGTCAAGTCACTTCACCTTTCTACTTTGGTCTCCCCACTCTGTACAATGGGGATGATAGTATTTACCTGACTCATGGAGAAAGGATAAATAATAATTGTTTATAAAGCACTATATACATTCTGAAATTCATAAGAGTACACACAAAATCCTCCAGTGGCTGGAGCCACGAGACAATTGTCCCTTGCAAAACTTTTTAAAATGTAACCAAATATGACAGACCCTGGTGAATGCATCTGGACTCCACTCCACAGCAGGAGTTGGGATGGACCTAATCATCACACATATACGCATTTCCTATATAAAGTGAGTTTAACTAAATTAGGGTGACCAGATGTCCCATTTTTAAAGGGACAGTCCCGTATTTAAGCCCTCCTGCAGGTGTCCTGACTTTTTCTTAAAAACAGGCAAATTGTCCCGTATTTTCTGTTTCCCTCTCATCAGTACTGGTGGGCCCTGCTGCTGTTCAGATCCCTGCTCGCCAGCTGCCTGCCCACCAGTGGTGAGTGGGGGGTCCAGTGGCTAATGATGTGGGGGGGTGTGCAAGGCTGGTGGCGGGGCAAAGATGCAGCACGTGGGGCCGGTCGCTGGTCCATCAGCACAGCGCTCGCTGCATGCCAGCTCTTGGCCAGCAGGGCCCCGCCGCTGTCCCAGCCAGCTCTGGCTATGCACTGTTTCCAGCCAGCACTGGCTACAAGCTGCAAGGGCTGGTGAGTGCGGGCAGGCGCCAGGTGGCAGCTGCTGGTTACATGTTGCCTCTGCTGCCAATCCATCGGCCCTTTACATGCTCCCTCTCTTGCAGTCCTCTCCCTGCTTTGCCCCTTCACCCCCCTCCCATCCCGCTGCTCCTCCATATCCCCCCCAGCAGGGCATGTCGGAGTGCTCAACTCACCCCAACAGCTTGGCCGGCAGGCTCCTTCCTTCCCCATTGCCTCTGGCTGGGCCAGTGTCCTGGGAAAGCCCAAGACCCTTTGGCCCAGGCGCTGGCCAGGAGAAGCCAAGCCCTGCATGTGCCAAAGACCCGCACAGCTCTGGCACGAGGAAGCCCCTCTGCTCATCAGCTAAGCTCTGGAGTGTGAGGGAGGTAGGGGGAAGCGATTTCCAGCCTGTTCATGCCCCAACCTGTTGGCTTCACAGCAGCCCCCGGGGCAGGGGCTTAGCACCCTCTTCACCCACCCTCCCCACAACCCTGGTTCTTGCCCTCAGGGAATGCAGGGCTGCTCCGTCCCCCAGGCACCCTCCCTTGCTGAGCCACGTCTCTGGCCACCTTCACTGAAGCCCCTGCAGTCAGGTTCCCTGGCCCTTGGTGCACAATGCATCCTTAGGGCTTAACCCCTTCCTGCCCATGTTGTAGCCGGGGGACAGGACGCTGCTGGGTTATGTGGGTGGCCAGCAGAGGCCTGGAAGTGTTAGCTGCCTTTCGACACTGTACGGGCAGGAAGGAACAACTGCTTCCAGCCACACAGGGAACGGGGGAGTAGAGATGAGCTCTGCAAAAACATGGGCCAGGTCATCCCTTTTCCCCACCCCTCCCCTGCCTGTGGCTGGAAGCAGCTCTGGTCTCTTCACTCTTGCACAGTGCTGAAAGGCTGCTGCTGGCCACAATCTGGTGTGAACCCTGGCAGAAACCTGGGGGGGCGGGGAGGCGAGCATGTGACCCTGTGTACCCCCACCACATGTTGCCTCAGGAAGACACAGCACCAGGTATTAGGAGAGGCAGGTCCGTTTCAGGGGCCCAGCCCAGCATGGAGGGTGGAGAGCACTGGACAGAGAGGGTCGGGTAGGTCGGCCACCCCCCTCTCCCCCTGTGAGAGAGGTGTACAGGAGTGTGTGTGTGTCACCTCTCCCTGTGTGTGTGTGGGGGGGATTAGGGGTGTGTGTGTGTCACCCCTCTCTGTGTGAACCCTAAAGCAGGGGTGGGTATGGAAATTGTATGGTGGGCCATGAATACTCACGAAATTGGGGGTTGGGGTGCGGGAGGGGGTAAGGGCTCCAGCTGGGGGTGCGGGCTCAAGGGTGGGGCCAGAAATGAGGAGTTCAGGGTGCAGGAAGGAGCTCTGGGCTGGGGCAGGGGGTTGAGGTGTGGGACGGGGGGAGCTCCAGGTGGGGTGCAGGCTCTGGGGTAGTGCTGAGGATGAGGGGTTGGGGGTGCATGAGGGTGCTCCGGGCTGGGACTGAGGGGTTCGGAGGGCGGGAGGGGGATCAGGACAGGGGGGTGGGGCATGGGAGGGGCTCAGAGGTGCAGGCTCCAGGCGGCTCTTACCTCAAGCAGCTCCCAGAAGCAGCAGCATGTCCCTCCTCCGGCACCTACGCGGAGCATGGCCAGGCGGCTCTGTGCCCTGCCCCGTCCACAGGCACTGCCCCTGCAGCTCCCATTGGCTGCGATTCCAGCTGCAATTACATGTATAATAAATACTAAACAATAAATAAATAAAGCCATCTACATATCCATGTGTCCATGATCTAGAGCTTCAGAAATCCAGAGCAAATGTACAAAAGGTTATCTCTGGGACTAGGAGAGACAGAGCAAGTTCAGTGTTGAGCAAGACAACAGCACCTGGGTGGGGGAGCAAAACCTAAGATAAGAACAGAGAATAAAACAGAATGAAACCATACCAGAGGGGGAAAAATTAGACAAAACAAGAGAGAAAACTTGGAAAGAAGAACAGAAACTGGAGAAAATAAAATGGATAAAAGAGAGAAAAGCTGGATATGGGATAGAAGACAAAAAAGATCAACTTTCATCCTGTCAGCACCATAATGTGACAAAATGGTTTTGAGCCTTGAAAAAGCAATAAGGAAGAAAGTGGAGGATCTAGCAATCGTAATATCAAGTCTGAAATGCTGATGGGTAAGGCCCAATCTTGCAAACACTTATCCAAGTGCTTAACTTTACTAATGAGTAGTCCCTTATAGTTCAAGGGATAACTCCAACAGTGCAAATCACAGTTTTCCTTGTCTACACCAGCAGCCTGTGCTGCTGCAGCTACACTGGTGGCTGCAAATGATGTCTGAAATTAGTGGCAAATCCCCAACGTGGAGAAGGCCTTGAGCTGCACATTAGTCATAGCCATGACTTCCATGACAGAAACTCAACTTTTTGTAAAAAAAATAAGCGTTTTTGCCATGGTGACCAGCCTGTTCCAGAGCAAGACTCCACCACGAATTTTTACGAATTTGGCTCCATATGCCTAGAGTAGCAGAATATGAGGGGTTTTATGGTTTTAAACTCTTAGTAAAGTATTATTACATAGTTTAAAACCATTTGTATTATAGATTCACTGTTCCATTCACAAGGAGTGATACTGAATACAGGTTATGTTGAGCAAGTACAACTTTATGAAACTCTGTGAACTGTTCTATGTGCCTGCATTGCTTGCAGCCTAATGCACCACATATACTGTTGACACTCATGTCCTTCAATAGCAGCCCCTGCAGGGAAGGTGGGCTTTCTGACTCCAGTTCTGGTGATCAGGAGACATATAGGATATTTATGTGACTTCTCTTATTATTTCCCATGACAAGCAGCTCAATATAAATTAAAATATCGTGTGCCAGGGCTTTTCCTTTTTTTAAATAAAATTAAGACTTTCCCCTTTTTGTTGTGACAAACAACCAGCTGTAATGAGAAGGCCCTGGAGAAAAGGCAGGAACATTAAAATGTTAGTTTAAAAAAGCAGATTGAAGAAATGCAAAATGAGTTAAAGAAAACTGGTTGACATTCAGTAATGCTGGCAAGGCAAGTGTAGAAAAGCAATGTGGGGGGGATGTATTTGTTTAACATATTTTTAAGTGATTTTAGGGCTCATGAAAGGTCTTGATTGATGGCCTGGAAACTGAAATGCTGTTTATCTACTACACCTGAAATTCAAGCTTCCTCATGCTGTCTCCATCACATCATTGTTTCAACACTAACCTGGAGGTGAGGGGGTAATTAAGGCCCTGATCCTGCAAGCAGCAACTTTGCACAAGGGATGGGCCCTGTGGGGGCAGATTGCAGGATTGGGGCCTTAGGCCCCATGGAGACTGATTCTTCCCTCAGTTTACACCAGTTCATTGTGTATCTCACATGACTTCAATGGAATTACCCCTGATTTACATCAGTGTAAGTAAAAGGAGGATCAGGCCCCATTGTCTATTAAATTCTCTCTGTTGAGACTCCCAACATGAGTGTTATTTGTGTTGGTGTTTTCATGTGAAGTGGATAGTTGTTCACTAGGAAATGGACTTAAACCTCCAACTCATTTCATATAGGCCACTGTACAGCTATTAAATGCTAATGATTTAGGATCACTGCCACTCTAATCCTGAGTTAAACCTGGCACCTAAATGTGCAAGGAAAAGGGAAATTATGTATAATTATGATATAGTTGGACTAACTATAAGGATACTTCTAGGAGTGTATATAACAACCACATATAACAAACCACTGAAACTAATTAGAAATGTAAGGATATAAAGAAATTTTAAAAATGCAAAGAAACTAAGAAGGAGGAATATTGGGAAAGTTATAAACACAAAAAAAGAAGTACAAGGAGACACTAAAAGAGCAAAAACAAATGAGTGAGAAACTGCCAAAAACATGTAATCGCAACAAGTGTTCTTCAAATAAACAATGGACCAGATTCATTACCACTGATTTCTGATTTACTGGAAGTTGCTAAGGTATGGAATTAGGTACAAACTCTCCTTTTGTCATTTAACAAATTGGAGAGTGATCTGTAGAGCTAATCACTATAGCCCTGCTCCTCAAAGATATTTAGGCACTTAACTCCTATGGAATTAAAAAGCATTGAATATTGTGAAGGGTCCATCCTTGCCCCAGAGCTACATAAAAGTAATAAAAGATTAAGGAGAAAGTGTTTATTTTCCTGAATATCAAAGAACTGCTCTCTGAGTGCTTGTGTACTCATTGCATTTGACGCTGACCAGCGTGTCACCATTTACATTATATTTCTTTTTCAGAAGCTTTTTGTGTCTCATTTATATTTGGAGTTTAGCTGTCTCCTTGATTATGTGTCTCTCTATATTAGGGCTTCATAGTGTTTCCCGTCCCCAGAATATCTGATCACCTTCCACATTAAACACATTGGCAATAGCAAGGTCTGTAGTAGACTTCATGACATCTCTGCCTTTTCTTCCTTTTGTGGTAAAGTTTTCTTTTCTTTAACTATTAACTTCCTTGCTTTTATGTAAGTGCTTGGGTTTGTTGTGATAGGTATGTGCACTGTTGTCACTTAGCAACCTTAGTCATTTTAAAATTTTATTTCTGTATCCTATACTTGATAACAGGATAGATAAGTCACTGCTCTCATGGGAGTAACATGCTCCTTGAGTCTTGCTTTTTATTTAATAGCTGGTCATCACTTACCTTCCTGGTTGGGAAAGATTCCAGGAAGCAAAATGCAGTTGTTCTGCCATATGCAGGGACAGACAGCTGGAGTTTTATGTTTTGTGGAGGAGGACTCACAAAATCAGGAATTTCATTTAGGCCCTGACCCTCAGCACAAGCATAGGGATCTGAGGCAGTAAATAAGGTCGCTTTAAAGAGTAAATAATGAGAGCTGATGGTTCTGGAGAAAACCTTTTGGCCTGATGTTATTTGAAAGGGTAATTTCCTAAAAATGTGGGCCTGTGAATGGGCATGGGCAATTGTTAATTAATAGATTTTGAAACACCAGTACTACTTTTCAGGGAAATCCATCAGAAAAATTTTTGCCCATTTTTCTGAGATGCTGTGAGGTTGGTTTGTTTGGCTTGTACTGTTTCTTTAAAGAAGCATGACCTGATGGGATATCTGACTCAGGTTTAAAAAAACTGCTACAGCAGGATACCTTCCCTCTGTTAAGACTGCACTCCTAGAAGTATCCTTAGACTATGGAGTTGGAACAGCAAGGTTAAGTGAAAGTTCATTTGTTCTGATATTTGCTGCTGTGTGTGTACAGATATTTGTGCTGTATTTATTCCCTTTTATAGTAATATCCTGTAGGAAGGACAAACTTCACTATGTAAAGTGCAGTTGCCTAAAATCTGGAAATTCTGATTATTATTTTTTTGAGAATGTTATTCATTCATACTACCACAGATGACTTCTTGATGTAAAGATGATGGTATCAAATAGATTCTTGTAGTGTTATTGATACCATCTATGCTTTTATCACCATTAGACGTGTGTGTGATATGTCAGGTCTCTCTGTCTTCCAACACCTGTTGTGGAAGGTAACTAGGATTAATGGATCAGATTCTGAGATGCAGTTATCAAAAAGTGCACTAAGATGACTCAGGAAAGTACAGCAGGGTATAAGGTGATTTTGCTCCTCCCTAATTCTGGGCTGCTTAGGGTTGTGATGTCCCCAGAGAGCTGGTCTAACTTATTGCAGCCTTGCATGGTTGCCTATGAGTTGCACAGCCCAGAATAATCAGAATACTTTTGTGCTCAAGCTACTTTCCTTCTCATTCTGAACATTTCCCCCCTACACGAGGGACTGTGCAGGAGAGTAGTTTGTAAAGCTGCCTACATCAGCCCTACACATCTCCGGAGCTTGGGGAAATTATGGAAAAAAAACTTGGCTAGAAAAAAATCAGTTTCCTTCTGTTGAAATATATGAAGCTGTGGGAATTCTATTGCTTGGGTTACTGAGCACATGTAGAGTAGGAAAACAGCCAGTTTTAAAACCCATTGGCTAAAATGTAATGCACACATTTTTTAAACACCTCTTACTTTCTCAGTCTAGACAATCCCACAGCTGAGGTTTGGGCAATGTTATTAGTTGGTGGTAGTAGTGCTAACAGCATGCTAAGTGCTTTGGAGCGCTTTTTTTTTTTTTTTTTAAAGAGACCCAAAAAAAAGCACTCCATAATACGCTTCAGGGAACAATTCTATTCCTGTATTAGGGAGGGAGCTAAATTAGATGACCTAATAGATCTTACATTACATCTTTAACTTCTGTGAACTCCAGCCACACTAGCTAAGCATAGCAGCCAGATGTTTCTTCTAAAGTCTTGAACAGTGACATACAACATAGCTGACACTTGACTCTGAAGCCTAATTATGACTATTTAACCCTTCACAATGTCCAATGCTTTTTAATTTCATAGGGTCAGCTCAAAGGTATTTAGGCACCCTTTCTAGTGGATGAAACAATTTCTACTTCTCCACTCCTTCATACTGTCTGTGATCTCAGGAAGGCAGTTCTGTATTTTTGAAGCTGACCCATTGTGTATTCTTCTGCCTCCACCTTATCTCACCAGACTGCCATTCCGTTTAAGGGTTTTACCAATAGATCCTACAGCTAGGAAGCATCAAGGTTATTCCACATAATTCTTTCGAGTCTGGCTCCCTGCCCCAGTTAGCATGTAGAAATATCACTACAGAAAGACCTAAAGAAACTTAGTGTCTGTTTCCACTGAGTTATGTGGCATCACATGAAGTCTTATGTGATAGTACTTAGGATAATATGAAGTTGTCCGCTAAAGCTACTGTACCATGGCTTTGAGTAAAGTCACAAGAAGCCCATTATGGTTAAATAATTGGAAAGGACATACATTTTTCCAAGGCCAGCCTTGTAAGCTGTTTGAGTCCTTGAACCTTGCAGAATGCTCTGAATCCAGAAACAGTCTCTGTTAGTCTTCTGCCTATTTCCAGAGCATGAAAAATTGTTGAGCCAAACAGATTATTTCACAATGGAAACATTCTTGTCTCTATAGTGGCAGACGACCAGCTGATGCTGGTGATGTCCTGATGGCCCTCTGACAGGATGCCATGAGTGATGGTGACTCTGACTTGTATAAAGAGGACATGGTTCTCCCAACATGAAGCATTAATAACTTCTGCAGCCATTCCACACACAAATCTATCAAAAATGAGCTGGGTGGAATAGCTGAAAAATCAGATCCAGAGCTTCATTTTAGTCCACTGTGACAAAAGCCAAGTGACATGGGGCCCTGAGAAGAGATTGGTGCATCTTGAGCCCTACTGGAAACTGTTGAAGTACAAAAAGGGAAGTGATGGCAATGGGAAGACTGGTGCCAAATTAAAGCCAGGGGCTTGATTTTCACGATTACCAAGCCCCCCTCAGCTCCACTTGAAATCAATGGGAGTTGTTATTACTCGGCACCAGTGAAAATCTGCTCCAGGTCCTCTGAACAAATATAAGGCCCTAATACTGCATGGGGCTTCTGCATTTTTCTGGCTTCTAACCAGACTCTTCTATTCTGCAGCCCAACTGCTGGTTCCAGCTAGTCAATACCCTGCACCTGCCACTGTCAGGAGCATTCCTGAAGGAACGTTCCTTTTTTAAGCAATAAAGTTCTTTCCTGTACAGTTTCACTGCAGCTCTTTTGGCCACCTGGAGGCAGAGAGCTACATAATGCTGGCTGATGCTGCTTGCACAGGAAACACTAAAGACACAGTGTAGAGGCTGGCAGAAGCATGGACAACTGAGGGCTTTGAAGGGAGACACTTAATTCCTGAAAAGCTACAGAAGTTGGAAGAGCAGAGCCCTCCTGATTAAAGGAGAAACTTGGGTCCCTCTGATGGGTGGATTTGGGCTCTCTAAGCAAGAACTGCTTAACAAACAGTACATGAGGGTGTGAGAGCTACTGGATATGTCCTGCTACTCCTTCCATATCCATGTTTCTTGCTGGGTGGGGGGAAAAGAGACCTTCCAGGAACATGGAGGGCAGACAGCAATGGAAACTAAGGCCCACGGTCAATGGGAGAGAGGAATTTGAAGAGACCAAGGGAGTTTAGTGTAAAGGAGATGAGGAGAAGTGAAAATTGACAAATGAAATAATGACTAAAGGAATAAATGTGTACATAGCAATATCAAATGGGAGTAGGCAGCAGTTAAACTGTAGGAGGGAGTGAAATAAGTTTTAAAAAGACTCGAAAAGTACCTTTTGGAGGGGTGTCTGGGAAGGAAAAAATAAACTAACCTTAAAAATGAATACAGAATAAGTAGAGGGGATAATAGACACAGAAAGAAATTGGAGTATGATGGTTGTCACCTTTCAGTTTAAATACACAGCAGTGTCTTATATCATGCAACAGAAGGGTATGGGACATAAGGTCTAGAATACAGAGATTTGTGAGTAGCACTGATGCTGCGTTTTTATATCAGTTATGTTATCTGAGTAACTTTGTAAGTTTTATGGTTGCAAAACAGTTTCTACTAGAACTCCCTATTTTCAGAGGTTCATAATCTTCCAAAGGTGAATGGTTTGGATAAGGAAAACCTCTGTGTTTGGCAGCCAGAAACTGGAGATGGTGAAAACTTGAGTAAAGTCCTTTCAGCTGCCTGAGCTGCAGAAGAGAAGGATGAGGAAAGCATATTCCCCATTAATTACACTTTTTGTTTTTAAAATAGGGCTATAGTGTCCCCTCCCCCCACCCCAAAAAAGGGCTAAAGTTCTAAAACACTTACAGGACTCAGGACTAGTGAGTCTCTTGGTTTGGAAAAACATTGTCTTGATTTAACAAAATGACTGTATGGCAATAATGTATCTCGCATCAGTATGGTTCTACTCTTAAAAGTACAAAAAAAGCTACATGGGGCTCTATGTCTGTCTCAATTATTTCATATCAATTTTTTCAGTTTCTACAGGAAAAAACTTTTCTAACTGCCAATGACACAATCACCTGGGATTTGAAAATGAAACTGGGTTCTCTCCTCAGACATAATCACCAGTAATGAAGGTGCTGTAGACCAAAACCTGCCCTCAGCTACACCTGTGAAAATCTATTGAACATCGTTTTGCACAGGTGTAACTGAAGGCATAATTGACCCTGCATTTATTACTGGCCCAAACTTAGGGCTTGTCTACACTACAACAGCACAGCTACAGTTGCTGCAGTGACATAGTGTGGATACAGTGTTGGAAGGGTTTTCCCCCCCACTATAGTTAATCCAGCACTCCAAGAGGCAGTAGCTAGTGGTGTCTATACGGGGATTTAGGTCAGAATTTTTCACAACCCTAAGTAATGTAGCCATATTGATCTAAGTTTTAGGTGTAGACCAGGGCTAAGTAAAAGTGGCTCAATGATCAGAGGTGCTGAGCAACCCACCTCCCAATGGGTGCTGCATGTGTTAAGCATCTGTGTAAAACTAGACTTTGTGTGTCTAAATATTACTTTAGGATCCTAACTTTAGACACGTAATTTTAAAAGTTGTGGGGTAAGTAAATCTTTTGATGGGCATGAAAGCTCTTAGCTGTTTTGATTCTCCAGGGTTACACAAGTGTAGAGCAGTAAGAAAGTGTTACTAAAGTTGGCAGACATGATTGAATACATAAAGGGAGCAGATATCTTGAGAAATGCAGATGCTTTTTTACAATTGTCTTCAGTGTACGACTATACCCTAAGTCAAAATGAGGGTACCTTTTAAATATAGAAGTATGTGCTGATGGGTGGATTAAGGCAGGATCTAGAGCATAGGCTAGAAGGAGCCCATCCATATGTAAAGCTTGGATCTGAGACTACGGAGTAAAAGTCCTGGTGGAAGCTATGATTTGTGTGTCTAAATGGGCAGCCAGATTAGGACATGAATATGGCTTTAGTTTACAGGGCCCCGCTCAACAGAGTCATGTGATATCAGAACTTAATTCATTTTATAGAAGTTTCTACGATTCTTGGTTGCAAAGAGAACCCGGGAAATGACTTGTAAACTGATGCAGTGTTGTCTGCAAACTTCAGGAAGGCATTTGAAACAATAGCTCTGGCTATGTCTACATGACATCCTTTACAGTGGCACACCTGCGCTGCTGCAGCTGCGCTGCTGCAGTGCTTCTGGTGAAGATGCTCTAAGCTGACGGGAGAGAGCTCTGTCATCGGTTTAATAGCTCCCGCTTCCATGAGAGGCGGTAGCTATGTTGGCAGGAGAAGACATAGCTCCTGCTTTCCTGCCAACATAGCGCCACCTACAGCAGCATTTAGATCCGTATAATTTATGTCACTCAGGGATGTGGATTATTCACATCCCCTGAGTGACTTAAATTATTATCAAAGGAATTTGTCGTGTAGACATAGCCTCTGTAAGGTCTGAACTGCCCATTCACTTTAAGAGGTTAATGCTGAACCCCCACCACCACCTTGCCCAGAACAGTAGTGTCACACCAATACTACCTCAGCAGAGTACCTGGGTTTGTCTAGATGAAAAGATTAAGGTTAGATTATCTCTGTTGGCTAACCCTGACCAAACAATGACCTTTCCCCTCGTATAGATGCAGGCTAACGCCTTTTACCTCTCTTTAGCTGGTCCAGGTTAATACAAGGCACCCATTTTAGGATTGACTTAGAGCTACTAAATTGATGTAAAATATATTAACCTTCATCAACACTAGGGTAAAACGTTGTGGTAGCCCTGATCTTTTTCTCATCTTTATAGACTGTGTGTGTGAAGGAGCCGGCCCTTGCTGTTGCCACCTCAACGTGTCTGTGGGGGGATGATGTCAAGGCCTTTTGACTGAGTCAACTGGGTTGGTGGGTACAGAGTCTTCTCCCACCAGGATGGACTCAATTTATCTGAAGACAGAGCAGTAATCTGAGGGCTTTTATAAAAACAAAAATTGTACTGCTTTAATTATACCACTTCCGTTTTAACTATACAACACCCTTAGAGTGGATGCACTGACACTGGTATAAAAGCTTATATAGCTTATTCTAGTTCAGGAAAGAAAATCTGCTATACCAGTATAAGGCACTTTTATGCTAGTATAACTGTGTCCATATTAGGGGTTATACTATCATAACTGTATCAATAAACAGTAACTGACTGAGGGCCTGTCTACGCTAGCCGTCTGATCGGCAGGCAGAGATCGATCCAGCAGGGGTCAAGACGCGACAAATCGACCGCTGAGCGCACTCCCGTCGACTCTGGTACTCCACCAGAATGAGGAGTGCAAACGGAGTTGACGGGAGAGCGTCAGCTGTCAACTTACCAAAGTGAAGACACCGCGGTAAGTAGATCTAAGTATGTCGACTTTAGCTATGCTATTCATGTAGCTGAAGTTGCATATCTTAGATTGACCTCACACGGTAGTGTAGACAAGCCCTGAGTTGTACCAGTATAACATTTCTCGTGTAGACAAGGCCTAAACTATAAACTAAGCACCTTCATATTGGTATAACTGTCCACACTAAAAAGGGTTACCTGGTATAACTATGCTGGTATGATTAAGGGGGTACTACTTTTGTGTGTAGACAAGGTCTTAGATCCAGGAGCTTGGCTCCTAGCATGCTTGTGTGAGCTCTGCATACTGAATAGGTGTAGCCTGTGGAGTCCGCACTTGGATTCTGATCCTGTGAGCCAGTATGTGCAGGCAGACCCTTTAGGGAATCTAACTAAATAACCTCTCCCCCCACTCAGCTGGGGGGGAGAAGTAGATACGCCAGAGGGTAGGGATAGAGTCCAGAGTGACCTAGACAAATTGGAGGATTGGGACAAAAGAAATCTGATGAGGTTCAACAAGGACAAGTGCAGAGTCCTGCACTTAGGATGGAAGAATCCTATACACTGCTACAGGCTGGGGACAGACTGGCTAAGCGGCAGTTCTGTAGAAAAAGACCTGGGAATTACAGTGGATGAGAAGCTGGATATGAGTCAACAGTGTGCCTTTGTTGCCAAGAAGGCTAATGGCATATTGGGCTGTATTAGTAGGAGTGTTGCCAGTGGATCGAGGGAAGTGATTATTCCCTTCTCTTCGGCAATGGTGAGGCCACATCTGGAGTATTGCGTCCAGCTTCCCCCCCACTACAGAAAGGATGTGGACAAATTGGAGAGTCCAGCAGAGGGCAATGAAAATGATTAGGGGGCTGGGGCACATGACTTATGAGGAGAGGCTGAGGGAACTGGGCTTGTTTAGTCTGCAGAAGAGTGAGGGGGAATTTGATAGCAGCCTTCAACTATCTGAAGGGAGGTTCCAAAGAGGATGGAGCTCGGCTGTTCTCAGTGGTGGCTAATGACAGAACAAGAAGCAATGGTCTCAAGTCGCAGTGTGGGAGGTCTAGGTTGAAACATCACCCTCCTAGTAAAATAGTGAAGCACTGGAATGCGTTACCTAGGGAGGTGGTGGAATCACCATTCATAAAGGTTTTTAAGGCCCGGATTGACAAAGCCCTGGCTCGGATGATTTAGTTGGGGGGTTGAGCAGGGAGTTGGACTAGATGACCTGCTGAGTCTCTTCCAACCCTAATCATCTATGATTCTATGACATCCCTGCAGGCACAGAGGTTCATGGACATGGATCAGCTCACAAGATTGGAGCCTTCAGTTCGACAGACTAACTCTGTATTTTCTTCTTTATTCTAATGGATGATGTAGATAGGGACAACACAGCTTCCTGGGGCAGGGAGACAATACTCCAACTCACCCTTCTGGAAGGGGAGACTACAGCCTCCCTTCCCCGCTAGGCAACAGGTCAGGTTTAAATGGACACTGCAGGATTGTAGGCTGCAGTTTACTAGCTAGTCAGCCACGCTTCCACTGTGCCTGTCTATAATCCTTATCAATTAGTGCTGATAGCTACTATTTATATAGCACTTCGGGGCCAGGGCGCTTGGTGCTTTAAGGATGATGATACTTCCCTACCTTTGTATATTTCAGATGGGGGCCAAGGCACAGAGCAGGGAAGGGACTTGCCCAAGGTCATACCCAGCCAGTGGTACAGGCACAAGTAACATCAGTAGCTCTTTGCTAAGAGCACTAGTCGGGTTCCTGCTGCCCCGTGAAGGGTTCATACCTGCCCCTTTGTGGCGCTGGAAAAGCTGGGGGTTGGCAAGGTTGAATGCGCTGGGGCGGGTATTTACGGTAGTGGGGTTGGAGAGGCGCTCGGCGGCACTTACGGTAAATGGGGAGGGAGGGGGTATATTGCGTGCGCGGGCGGGGCAGGCAGAGCTGCGTGCTCGGCCCCGCGAGGCGCGTCTCTCCCTCGCGAGCTCGGTGAAAGGATTTGGCGCCAGGCGGGTCCGCTCTGCAGCTGCCGCAGCCGCACGAACCAGCCGCGCCACCCACCCACCCGCGTCCCACCGGGGCCTCGACCCAGCGCCGCCGCCCGACCGAGCCCAGCGCCGCCAGGCACCGCGCCGCCGCCATGAGCTGCTCGCCCGTCAACGTGAAGAAGCTGAAGGTGTCGGAGCTGAAGGAGGAGCTGAAAAAGCGGCGTCTCTCCGACAAGGGCCTCAAGGCCGATCTCATGGAGCGGCTCCAGGCCGCGCTAGACCAAGAGGAGGCTGGCGGGGGAGGCCCCGCCAGCAGCGCCGCCGAGCCCGGCAACGGCAGCATGGAGGGGGAGGCGGCCGAGATCGGCCAGGAGGGAGGCCCCGACCAGGCCGCGGCCTCCACCGCCGAGGACGACGACGAGGAGGGGATGGAGGCGGCCGATGGCGACGCCATGGAGCTGGGCGAGGAGAACGGCGAGCGGGCGGGGGCCGGGGGCGGCCCGATGGAGGAGGAGGCGGCCGGCTCGGAGGAGGAGGAAGAGGAGGATGAGAACGGAGACGACCAGGGCTTCCAGGAGGGGGAGGACGAGCTCGCCGACGAGGAGGAGGCCGCGGCCGGCGACGCCAACGGGCACGGGGAGCAGCAGCCCCCGCAGCAGCAGCCGCCGCCGCTCCTGCAGCCCCAGCAGCGGGTGCCCGCCAAGGAGGCGCCCGGTAAAAGCGGCGCCTCGGGACCCCCGGCAACGGCTCCTGCCGGCCCGGCGACCCCCGCCAAGTACCAGCCGCAGCAGCAGCAGGACAAGAAGAAAGCGGAAGGCGGCGGCGGAGGCGGCCGCCCCGGGCCCCAGGCAGTCGGGGGTGAGTGCGTGGCCGGGCCGCAGCGGCCTCCCCGGGGCTGAGGGGCCGGGCGCGCGGGGGACGGGGGGGGCGGTTTCCGGGGTGAGGGATTCGTAGTTTAGCACGAGATCCGGGCCCTTCCCCGCCGGCGATTGGGGGGTCGGGATTCGCGCGCCCCCCGCCCCCCCCCTCATCCCCGCCGCATGTCTCCCTGCGGCGGCTGCGCCGGGCCCCGTGCTGGGGGCGGGGGTCTCGGGCAGGTGGGGTGGTTGCGCGGGACCGTTGCGCCAGTCTGCGAGCGCGGCGGGGGGTCGAGGGGGAAGGGGTTGCCGCGCCGTGGGGGAGGGGCGGTTCCGGAGGGGCCGCTGGGGCGCGCTGTATTGTGCAAACGAACGCTTCGCGGCGTGACGTTGCTTCCGGCCTGGCTGCTCTTCGGGATCGCGCTTTTGGAACGCTGGGTACAATGGAGGCGGAATCCCCTTCCCTGCGGCCAGGCCCCATGCGGAGCGGCCCCCGCCGCCAAGCTGCGCCGGGCCAGGCGGAAAGGGAGGCGCTGCAGTTCCGTAGTGCCCTTGTGCGCAGCTCCAGTGTGCCCTGCGGGGTGGGGGAGGGGAAGGAGGATGTAAATGATCTATTGAATGCAGTGAGTTACTGGTCTCTTAGCTGCTTAACTTTCCTGGGCCCTGAACCCAGCAGGTGTCTTCTCTGTGCAGGGACAGTATAAATGAGCTCATTATTTTTGCCACCTTTTTTTTTTTTTTTTTTTTTTTTTTTACAGATCTGACAATTCATGAAGTAATTTTCAGACCACATCATTGTCAGAAGCTTAGTGCTGCAGCTAGGACAACTCTGCTTTTTTTTTTTTTAATTTTTTTTAAAATAATGTTAAGAGATCTCTATGCAGGACGCTGGTATTATTTTCTGGCAGCTAGGTTGTGTGCTCTTAAATTTTAATTTGAAACCTAACATTTAGGGAAATACTAACTTGTACAAATTAAAATGCATTTCTCAACAGGACCTACCTTAAACATATTTTTCATTTAAATTACTTTCTGTAGGAGATACTAAAACAGAACAACAAAAAGCTAGTGATAAAAAGAGAGGTGTGAAGAGACCACGTGAAGACCATGGCCGGGGATATTTTGAATACATTGAGGAAAACAAGTATAGCAGGTAGAGAAACTTCAAACCACTAAATAATATTAGAGGTCTATCAATGGAAAGCACTAAAAGTTAGGTATTAATTACGGTTTGTAAAAACCACTGTTAAGGAAAATACCAAAATTTATTACGTTGGTTTTTAGGGCCAAATCTCCTCAACCACCCGTTGAAGAGGAAGATGAACAGTTTGATGACACAATGGTCTGTCTTGATACTTGTAAGTATTTCTGCTTTTTTGACTCTAGTGACAAATTCCCTGCCCTCCTCTTCACACACACCTCCTTATTTTTTAAAACTAGCTTGCCGAACTGTAGTAGGAACATGCAGGTTGACTTTCATCAGTGAAAGTGACCTGTGAAGGACTTCAGAATTGGCTTGTGCCATTTTTCTGCTTTTTATGATATACGAAGAGAGACAGAAAGGCTTTACTTGGTTTTATTCCCTGTATGGTTCTTTTTTAAAACTTTTTTTTAAAATATCATCCCTGGTTTTGCTGGTGAACTAGGGAATGGGGGGAGGGGTTTCAGGATGTATATTGCAAAGGGGTACGTCAGATCTGTAACCAAGACCTTTCCAAAATGTTCACCAATTACTGACAGGTGTTAACAAATGAGATTCAAAATTTGGGAGAAGACATAAATGAAGTGGAAAGAAACTCAATGGGCTGGTTTATTTTGAGAACTTGATTATGAAATGGTACGTACAGGCTCTGTTATACTGTACAGCCATTCTAACTTAGGAGGGAAGAGGCAGCTTACCTTAATTTAAAAAAGTGATAAGAGAGTACATATCGTGATGAAGTAACTCTGCTTTTTAGTTCGCTTAGGCCCTATTCTGCAACGAGCAGTCTTTGCGTAGATATTAAGTTAGAACAAACCATTACTTGATTTCTGATTGGTTGTCAGTCATCAGTGCAAAGTAGAAATGTGTTGGTATGCATGGAGAATTCTTACCTACTTGTGTACAAACCTTGTACAGCTGTAAAGTCTTACCTATCAGTCATTTGTAATGTCAGCTGTACATTAGACTCAGAATTGGTTGAGCACTAGTATGTCCAGTTCCAATGATTGACTTATGCAGAGTAGTAAATTTGTAAAGGGGAGAGAATTACCAACTTGTGAGCCCTTGGTGCTGCCCCTAAGGGTAAAGTGTGTGGGGGGAGGGGCGGGGGGGTTAGTTTTTCCAGATATGATATGTCACTAGCATTTAATGGTCTCTGTGTAAAGCAGTACCGTATTTTCTACAGTGCCTTGAGCCAATGGATAGTTACTGTGTCAATTTAAAAAGAAACCTTATCCAGTCTGTTAGACAGCTGCAAATTATATCCTTCACTTTCATTAAAGGGAGAACAGTTTAGATCACACTTGTCTAAAAGTAGCATACATAGTAGTAGTTTACAAGTAATGCTAAGGCCACGTCTACACTACCCGCCAGATCTGCGGGTAGTGATCGCTCTATCAGGGATCGATTTATCGCGTCTAGTGTAGATGCGATAAATCGATCCCCGATTGCTCTGTCGACTCCGGAACTCCACCAGGGTGAAAGGTGGAAGCGGAGTCGACGGGGGAGCGGCGGCCATCGATCCCGCGCCGCGAGGACGCAAAGTAAGTGATTCTAAGTCGATCTAAGATACGTCTACTTCAACTACGCTATTCTCATAGCTGAAGTTGCATATCTTATATCGATATCCCCCCCCCCCCCCCCCCGTGTAGACCAGGCCTATGATTACTATAGCTGAAAGTATAGAAGTGTTTCATATTTCAGCTTGTTTGCTCTGCGTATTTTGACATCATTTTATCAGGTTTCTGCTCTTCGTGGAGAGACTTTTTAAAACTGGGAAAATGTGGATTCACGGTCACCTCAACAGACAATATGGGTTAGGTGTAGTTTATGAAACTTATAATTTTATTTTTTTTGGAAAGTGCTAGCAGTTAATTCAGTTTGGTAGTGTTTCTTGATAGACAGGATTTCATTCTTAATTGAAAACTGCTAGTCGTAAGCAGCTGTTTTTTAATGATAGAACTTTCAGAGTGCCTAAATAATAGCTGTGGCTTTATTGTACCACTAGTAGTGGTTTAGTTTTCTTGAACACAAGTAGTTATGCCACTGAAGTCCAGTCATTTTACACAGATGTCAACTTAATATGACCAGTGGAGTGAGGAAACACTACATGTGCATTGGTGGCCTGTATTTCCTAGAGTCCACCAGTTTTTAGATTGCATTATATTTCTACTTGTGTCAGCCTCTGGGCAACATTGATCCAGATTATATATTCCTGACACTTCCATACAAAGGGGTGTTAACTTTTCTTTTAAATTGTAAATGTTTTTATAAAACAGGTAAGCAGAACTATGCAAGCTTATCTCTAATCAGTTTCACTTTCTGGTTTGTATGCAATAATGTGTGGAGGGTATCGGAAGTGTTCTGAGAACCGTGGATGAAAGTATTTATTAGTAGTACAAAATAAATTTCAGTTGCAAACATTGTAGTAGTAGACAGGGTCATTCCATACAAACCGAGAATTCTGATAATACTAAGCACCTTAAATCTTAGACCTAAAGTATATGTGTACTGTTGAGACTTCTTAGTTTTAAGATTATCACAAGATGCAGCATGTAAAATAGTTCAGTTCCTTTGTGTGTGCATAGACTGGTTACTGTTAACTTTTAAATCTTATGTGCTGTTCTAATTAGAAGTGGGGAAGGCAAGTCGTATACATGGGCAGGATAATATATTCGCTAAATTTCAGTGTGGCTGTGGTTTCTAGTACATTCTTGGGCACTTCAAGGGCTGCGTCCCACACCTCGCATCCCCATGTTACATTGGTTTGTTATGGCTTAAGATCTGCTTTTTTTTGCCCTCAAGAGGCTTCCATGGTGTTACTGGCTTCAGTTTTGACATCCTCTTTGGGACTGAGGTTCCAACTGTGCACCAGGGTGGTGTTTTGTTTGTCTCTCTCTCCCTCCCTGCCCCCCCCCCCCATGGCACTTTTTTCTCATTTTGAAGGATCATCTCCTGCCATGCTCTCCCTGTGTAAGCTACCTATATCTGATTTGGAGTATTTTATTTTAATTGTCTACATTACTAACAAGTAGCCATCTTAATTTCAAGCCAGTCACACACACACACACACACCCCACATATAGCTTTTGGTACTCTGTTTGTATCTTAATATTGTATAAACTGTTAGCACCTATCCGTGTTTAAGGCTATTTTTGATGTCTGCCTGTAAACAGTTAACTTTGTTACACCATATGGTAAATAGAAATAAATTAAACGGTGACGTGTAGACTCACTAGCAACAGGTTTTTATAGGAAATTGGGAAACATCAATAAATGTGTAAAACTGATTCGTAACACTCATCAGGCTTCCTCAGGACTTTCTAGTTGATCAGCTATCTGAAACCTTGAGCTGGGAAAGAACCACCAATATTCAGCGAGCCAGTTGGCTTATCGAAGTGTCCATATCCAGGAACAGGAGAGCTGTGTTCCGGTCATGCCTCATATGGAAATAACTTACTGAATAAGTTAAATACTGAAAACAATACTGAGAACTTTCTGAAGTTAATTGTAACTTAAAGGTGTATGCCGAAACTTTTTAGCATGAGTGATCACTTTAGATAAGCTGTCACCAGCAGGAGAGTGGGGTGGGAGGAGGTATTGTTTCATGGTCTCTGTGTATATAATGTCTTCTGCAGTTTCCACAGTATGCATCCGATGAAGTGAGCTGTAGCTCACGAAAGCTTATGCTCAAATAAATGGGTTAGTCTCTAAGGTGCCACAAGTACTCCTTTTCTTTTTGCGAATACAGACTAACACGGCTGTTACTTTGAAACCTGAAAGTTACACTGAAAGCCATATCCGGGCATCCAAATAATTGGCTTACTTTCATGAGTGCTAAGACCGCTTGTAATCAACAGCTTGGCACTTTTGAAAGTCAGATCACCTATTTAAGTGCCCAACATTTGTTTTAAACTAATCTGTTTAAATTTCAGACGACATATGAAAAGCAGTAAAAAGTATGATTTTTATTATATTGACAGATAACTGCGACCTACATTTTAAAATCTCAAGAGACCGTTTTAGTGCTTCCTCTCTGACCATGGAAAGTTTTGCCTTTCTCTGGGCTGGAGGGAGAGCCTCCTATGGAGTTTCTACAGGCAAAGTCTGCTTTGAAATGAAGGTAAATCCTATTATTACTGTTTTAGTGGAGAATAATCTTGAGCATGTGTAAAGACTTTAATTATTGCTCATCTTGGTATAGCTGGAATTTTACAAAAATATAATTCCATTCAATTGTAGCTACATCGGATGGGATAAATCCAAAGCATAGGGATTTTTAAATTGTTCCTCTGGTCCGTAGAGAGAACTTTTTATTTAAAACATGAAAAATAACTTAACTGACAAAATGACTTCCTTTTATACAAAGAGTCTACAGAATGCAGCGATTTACATACATATAGCTATAAACAAGGCTTGAAAAACTTAGATCTAACGCCAACTAGCCAAGATAAGAGGATTGCACTTCATGCCACCTACAGTCTGAAGGAATAAAATGGTACTGTATTTAATTGTAATTTAACCCAGCAATCTCATTCCTGGCCATACCCAGTCATGTATGCCTGCCACAGGAGTTGGTAACTTTACCAGACAACTAATAGTTGGGACTCCGTCTCCTAGCTGAAGCCAGCATTGATCAGAGTGGGAAGGGGAAAGAAGCAGCAGTGCTGTAGATGGTCCACAACCATGTACAAAGCCAGCACCTCCCACCTGCTGGGAAAGGGGTGGGTGCTGAAGTTACCAGCAGGTGCTGGTCCTTGTCTTGGCTCACTGCTTCCAGCTTATGTCTTAAATTCTTAAGCCTTTTCTGTGCATGCACCCCAGGCACAATTCTAGTTGCTTTTTGTTCTCCTTTCATCCAGTGCCCTTAGGCCTCCTGGCTCCTGCAAGGGTTGGTGGGTGGGTATCTCCTTTTACCCAGGCTCCCTTAATGAATTATTCTTGGTGCCTGCTGCCATTGCCATTACTGCTCCAGCTCCAATTGTCTTGTCTGTCTTCAAGTCAGTGTCATTCTGCTTATGATTTTGAAGAGCACAGGATTCTAGTTGGTTTTCACTTGATACAGCTTGGCAAAGCTCTGAGCAGCGGCAAACATATGGCAGCTAGCTGTCTACACATTTATGGGGACTTAAGGGTGTTTTTTTTTTCTTTGTAATCATAAAAGTAATATGTCTTTAAAGAAAGAATAGGTTCTGCAAAAGTTGATAACATTTGCCTATTAGTCGCTTGCTATAAAAGAAATATTGTTAAGCTTTAAACTGTCCTTGTATCACTACAACAGTGTTTTGTTGTATCAAAACACTGGCTTAATTTCTTCATGTAATACTGCACTTTAATCTGTACCGTATTGGCTAGAGTAATGTTAGTTCACTCTTATGCATGCAGGGTACTGACATATTACCATACAGAAGAGTCGAGTGTGTGTGTATTCAACATAATACTAATTTTAAAGTTAAAAGGGCTCCTTGTACTTCAAATGCCCCAACCTCCCCATAAACAAAGTTCCTTGAAGTCACACACACCTTTACGTCCTTAGCCAGAAGATATAAGTACTTGGTAGCTGACTTGTAGTTCCAGAACGTTTTAACTCAAGACTACTTAACTCTTCCCCACTTCAACCCTCCCCTTCTCCCCCCCCCATACCTGAAAATGTGGTATGCTCCTATTCATACTTAATATTTTGCATCACCTCTTAATACAGGCTTCAAAATATTTCCTTCAGGAATTTGTCTTGTTTGAACCTGATATTTCATTTCACTTTATCAATTTTTGTTTAAAAACAGGTTACAGAGAAGATTCCTGTTAAACATCTGTATACAAAAGACATTGACATTCATGAAGTGCGGGTTGGCTGGTCACTGAGTACAAGTGGAATGTTGCTTGGTAAGACTTCAAAATATGTCAGTCAGTATTACTTAAACTTATCTAAAAGGCATTCAGCCTGTTTTTGATGACTGCTTTACTTCTTATGGAGTAACTGAATCTGTGTAGGCTTTTTTGCTGTTGGTGATGCCTCTTAACCACACTAAGATAGGCATTGTATCAAGTGATTCTGTGAAGACCGTGGCTTTGAAAGAAGAATACACTTCAGCCAAAACAAGCTGGTTTTTGAATATTATAGATGTAAGGGCTATTTGACTTTGCAAGAACTGTGCTTCCCTCTTAATGATAAAAACATCAGCTGTGTAGAATAATTCTGTATAATCTTTGCTCTGCATATAACCTGTGTGCCGTCAGCACAAGACTGTCTTGAAGAGCAGATTGCTAAGTATCTTGGCACAAGTCCAGAGAAAGAAACACAGATATTACACTCAGAATTATTAATAGGAAAATAAAGAATTGTGATGTTTCTACCAAAATTATTTCACTTTTGAAAGTGGGCAGGAGGAAAGAATACTCTGCTGGATGAAAGGAAATTATTCTAGTATTCTGCTGTCTAAATATTTAAACACCCACTATTGTTAGTGAGGTGCCATTTTTGTAGATAATGTTTGAGTTCCCATCTGTTTCTGCTGCAGCAGCTGTAAACTAATATTTTTAAAGGTGTGCTGGTGCACAAACTATTAGAATTTAAGATCCAGTTTTAATATCTATGTCTACTGTGCTTGTTGAAATGTTCGCTATTGAACAAATGGTAATCTGGAGCAGTATCTGTTGATGGTATTGGCTCCTTCTAAAAGATAGTTCTTAGCTGCCACCTAATTCGTTTCAGTAAAAGTCAAATATCTTTTTAAAAACTAAAGGTGTAGTCCATTTTTACAGTTCATAAGGTAGAATTCAATAATGAGCTACAGTACCTGGAGTGAGTAGAGAAGGTCAAGAACTTCAAGGATGTAATAAAATCTATGGTGTAAATTTTTTTTTTTTAAGACTAGAAATATTTAAAAACAATGCTGAAGGACAGACTTTGAGTAATTTGGAATATCTGATTTCTTTGTTTTGATGTCTAGCTGCATTTTTTCCCTCTTATTTTGGAACGCCTACTAGATAATAGCCTACGGTGAAGCACCTGCAAAATGAGACACAGCACTATTCGTTTGAATGAATATAAACTCTTTTTAAACTTTTTTTAGAATGTTTTAAAGTAAGTAATCTAGAACGCAAGATTGTAGCTAGTTGCTGTAGCTTTCCTCTAAGTTGTCTGGTCTTTCACCAGGTGAAGAAGAATTTTCTTACGGATATTCTCTAAAAGCAATAAAGACATGCAATTGTGAGACTGAAGACTTTGGTGAGAAGTTTGATGAAAATGATGTGATTGCGTGTTTTGCTGTAAGTTTTCCACTATTTCTGTGTTTTTGAAACTTGAATTTTCTGGCTTAGTTATGTGGGAAGGACTGACCTGATTCCAAAAAAAATGGAGCAAGATAGTTTATCTTAAACATTCTGGTTAATTTTCTTAGTGTTGGTACATTACTTGATGCTGCTTTAACTGAGTTAAAGCCATTTTCTACATGGAAGACATTTACATTATACAAAGTTTGATAATTTTTTATCTACGTTTATCTTAAGGGCTGCATTTTTCTTATGTCTAGCAAAACCTTAAATAAGATAAGTTTGGTTACTTGTATTGCGGACAAAAGATGGAAACTGAGATTCCATCATGAAGTCTTGATAAAAGGAAACTTGAAGTGATTATATACAGAGTACTTGGGTTCCTACTAATTTGGTCTTTATACTAGTGCAAGTTAAACTAGTTTTATGTATTAACAGAATTTTGAAGGCGATGAAGTGGAACTCTCATATTCCAAGAATGGGCAGGATCTTGGTGTTGCATTCAAAATCAGTAAGGAAGTTCTTGATGGGCGACCACTCTTCCCACATGTTCTCTGCCATAACTGTGCAATTGAATTCAACTTTGGTCAGAAGGATGAACCCTACTTTCCCGTACCTGAAGAGTATAGCTTCATCCAGAAGGTTCCATTAGAAGATCGGGTTAGAGGACCAAAGGGACCTGAACAAAAGAGAGACTGTGAAGTAAGTGTGATGTTTTTTAAAGCATATTAATCTAACTGCAGTAATCAGATTGAAAATTTTACTATACAACTCATTTTGGCCATCTGTGTGGATGTTAGTTCTTAAAACGGGTAATTTACGATTGGCCATTTTATGAAGTTTACCAGTTTGTTTGGACCCGTTCTAATGTTTCTCCATATTTTAACTAAATGAACCAATTAAAGCAATAATTGGCATAATATGGCAGCATTTTTTGATAAGCTGCCAGTTAGCACAGCTTCTAATTTGGCTTTCCACTTAAACTATAACATCTAAACTGTGTCATAATAGGTGGTAATGATGATTGGCTTGCCTGGAGCTGGGAAGACGACATGGGTTTCCAAACATGCAGCAGAAAACCCTGGAAAATACAATATCCTTGGAACAAATACTATTATGGACAAAATGATGGTAAGTAGTGGCAGGACTGAGGTCTGTCGTAGACTTATAAAAGTTGAAAGGTTACTTGGATTTTTTTTCATCCCCATACTATTTATTTGATATTTAAGTTCACAAAGTATTGACTAGTTCTTTGCCTTTTGGGAGCCTTAAGGAATTTTGATTAAACAAAGTAAATATAGCATGAATTACAGCAGGCTTCTAAAGCTTATGTAGTATATATGTTCTTAGTAGAAATCAGATTTCTTTGGTTGACCTGCTAGTTATGAAATGTCTGTCTATTTTTGTTCTAGTCCTGTATTGCTTTTTGAGGATGGGTTACACCTCTAAATTCTGACATGGATTTTAATGTAGTAGTTATTGCTTTTGCATGATGTCTGTGGTGATTATGAAGAGAAATATTGCTCACTTGCCACAGCACACTTTTTAAAGAATTACCATTCCTTTTGTGGGATGATGTTAAGAACACCAATTCAAATGAGTTTTGAGGGGTTCACTTGTCTTAAAAAAATTAAGTCTTCAATGTCAGATAAAAGCACTTGACAAAAGAATAGGTCATCAACCAGATCGGTACTACTATAACTTTGGAAAATGTTTCTGTAGGTTGCAGGTTTTAAGAGGCAGATGGCTGACACTGGAAAACTTAACACACTGTTGCAGAGAGCTCCGCAGTGTCTTGGCAAGTTCATTGAGATTGCCGCTCGTAAGAAGCGGAACTTCATTTTGGATCAGGTATAAGCTACAGAGTATGAAATTAATTTTAAATTAGAATGGAAATAACTAAGTGGGATTCAGGTTTAGAATCTAGCAGCTGTTGTGCTCTACCACTTTTCCTGCTTACCTCATTGAGGAGGCCAAAGGTTGAATTGTACGACAAGCATTTTTAATCACTTCATATATCATCTACAATTTTTCCAAAATTGTGGGGTGTTGAGGGAAATAGTGTTCACATCCAAAAAGAGTAAGATTTTGTAAAGTTGCACCATGCTACATCTTTCCTTCCACTTACATGTAAAAGTCATTGCAAGCTCTTGTAGAGATGAAATTTATACACCATAAGTTTAACTTCCTTTAGTTCTGACAATGACAGCTACGTGTAGTAAGTTACTGCATTTTTTTCAGACAAATGTGTCTGCAGCTGCGCAGAGGAGAAAAATGTGCCTGTTTGCAGGCTTCCAGCGCAAAGCAGTTGTTGTTTGCCCAAAAGATGAAGACTACAAGCAAAGAACACAAAAGAAGGCAGAGGTGGAGGGAAAAGATCTTCCAGAGCATGCAGTTCTCAAAATGAAAGGCATGGAACATAATCCTATACTGTGTTTTAGGATGTTGAGTATCTGTTTAAAGGGATAATGTAAATTTTTAGAATTCAAATTTGCTTACCTTAAAACAGTTACACTAAAACCTAGAAACTGGAAGACTATCATAGCTTTGTAAGACAACACTATATTGTGTGTTCCCTCTGCTGCAGTCCTTAACACTACTCAGTCATGCTGATATGCTCCATGCAGATGCACAAAGCTGTCGTGGCATAAAGTGCCCTATTAAAAAAAACATTAAACATGCTTGGCAGACATTGATGTTTGCTCTGAGTGCAGGGTTCAAAAAGTTAATAGGCAGAATATTTTCTAGCTTTGGATAGTGTTAGCAACTTCTTGGTGGACTGTTTGCTTCACTTACCACTCCTCAGTTTTGTCTTCATATTCAGTGATTCGGTTTCTGGAATTTTGTCCCTGCTGTTGTAGGAGGAGTGAGTAAAGGGTTTTATTGTATCTGAATGGGTATTCTGAACATCCAGGGTTTTCTCCTTTATAGGAAACTTCACACTGCCGGAAGTAGCAGAATGTTTTGATGAAATAACCTATGTAGAATTACAGAAAGAGGAGGCTGAGAAGCTCTTGGAACAATATAAAGAAGAAAGTAAAAAGTCTCTTCCTCCTGAAAAGAAACAGAACACTGGCTCAAAGAAGAGTAACAAAAAAAGTGGTAAAAATCAGTTTAACAGAGGTGGCCAGAGAGGACGTGGAGGATTCAACATGCGTGGCAACTTCAGAGGAGGAGGTAGGCCTAGAAACAGACCTGTTAACTTTATAGGCGTTTCTGGCTTTGGTGTTAACCTTTGACTGTAGCTGTTTCATTACCTTTATGCTGGGGAAAGCTTGACTTCGACTCCAACTCCAGATACACTTGAAGAGGAAGTCAAGGCATTTAAAAAAGAGTTTGCTAACTAACTTACGTTAGTCCATAATTTAGAGGGAACTAGAGATCCTATACTGTATTCATATGGCTTGTCAAGGGCGCTGCTTCTGAATTTTTTCACATTTGGATTTCGTGTTTTGGTTTTGTACTACATTGGTGTCTCTAGATGTTTTACTCAATTAGATCAGAAATTTCCTATTCAGGCATTCTTTTTCATTTGAAGCCGGTGGGCTTGAAATCCAAATCCATTAGGCAAAACAAATCTTCCTTAAAAATGTAGTAGGTGTAAAACATAGGATGTGAGATATGTCAGCTATATCAGACAATAGTTCTCATATAAGAAAGAGCTGTCAAACAAATGCATGTTTTTTATTTTTTCTTTCCACAGTCCCAGGGAACCGTGGTGGATACAACAGGAGAGGTGGCAATATGCCTCAGAGAGGAGGTGGTGGCGGTGGTGGTGGCAGTGGGGCAATTGGCTATCCATATCCTCGTGGTCCTGTCTTTCCAAGCAGAGGTGGTTACTCAAACAGAGGAAACTATAACAGAGGTGGAATGCCCAACAGGGGGAATTACAACCAGGTACGTAATGCATTCTGTAGGTGTGCTAAAGCTGACTTACCAGGTATTTAAGGCAATTTCTTACTTGAAAGGTTACAGTAGTAATTTACAAATTTGCAGGTTGAAGCATGTTGATTCACAGTTTTAAAAACAACTCTCCTTTGATAGTGGTATGGTGAGTTTTTGTCTTAAAAGGGCTGTCTACTTTAATATTGGTGCAAGCATCTAGAATGCTTGCTAATACACATGGTACCAAACCTTTATTAAATGTGCTTAGAGCTAATGCATCTGGTATAATTGGCAAGACTTTACGCCTTTGCTTGCTCCTGTTAAATCAGAAATTTAAAGCTCTTGTGTTTGCAGTCTAAGCGCACTGCAGCAGAATTTTTCATTATGTTCCCACGAGATTTTTTCCGTGTGTTGTGAAAGCTAGAAGCACTAGTCTAAGCATTTTCACTATCTGCTCTTCCACCGCTAGTTCTTTGGTGCCCAACAGCAGTTAAGGCAGTTCATGGCTTGTGTGCCCCTGCCACACCTGAGGAGGAAAGGTAACAGTTAACTGATTTAATAGAAATGTTGACATAGAATTGTTAAGTGAAAGGGACAGCACCTGTGTAAAATGCTCCTGAAAACATACATAACTGAGAAAGCATTTTCACAACTTTAATAGCAGTAACCCAGTAAATGAATGTACTTGCTTTATGGAATATCTGGAGGCATATGTAGGCTCAAAACTACAGGAGCTACCATATCCAGACTACCAAGACTTGAAAAATAACACTAGGGACTGTGTTCCATGTTTCACAGTCCCTGGTAGCTCCCGAGATGTACAGATATGCAAGGCTCCCCTCACATTATTGCAAGTAAAGTGAAATGTAACTGAAGGAGTAACTTTTTCGTAAGAAAAGGGGTGCAAAAAGGAAATACAAATTTTAACTGCTTCAAGCACTACAACCCAAAGTGTACACTGCTCATGGTTTGGGGGGTGGCCATGGGACCTCCTTATGACTGGCCATGTCACTTGTATGATGTGGGAGGACAAATGTATCCCAATTTTGGGGGCTGATCTAGTACATGATACATCTGTTAAGCACAGTGCATTCATTTAGGCAGGTTAGTGAGGATAAGTAGTGAAAGCATTGGTTCCTTGTTATTCCAAATGGCAAATAGCAATATCTATTGTCTGGCTGTAGTAAGTCATCCAGATATTCTTGTAAATGTATTAATGAAATGCTAACTGAAAAGCAAAAGAACAGGTGTTCAAGCTGAAACTTCCTCATCTAGACATCATGTTCCATAAGTATTTTGAGGATCTCCTAATAGCTGTTTGGGATCTGAACAGCACCAGGAACTTAATTGCTACTCTTTCTAATGGACAAATTTCAGTAGAGGCATTCAAAAGTTAGGTTGGATTATCTAGACTGTCAAAGAGCCAGCAGATGGAGCCCAAGCTAATAGACTGACTTGACAAACTTCCCAAACACTTACGTTAAGCCAGATTGCTGCATTTCTTCCAATATAGTGAAAATTCTTAAGTACACTTCCATAGTGTGGCTTGTATCCCAAACTCTGTGCACCACCTTTTCTCTCATTCATTCATTATTAAATGAACCATATCTTTGTCTGATCACAAAATAGCCTTGTGGTGACTGCAACAGTTGCTTACATGAAAGAATGGGAGCATTATTTGTATTTATAGTTGTCTTAATAGAATTAGCCAGCTGGAAACGAGTCAAAACTGGATTAGTCAGTTCTTCAGACCAGCAGCAGCAGTTTGAGAAGTACTGGCTTATGAAACCTATCCAATCCAAAACCCTCACCAAATATAAATCTCTGAAACAATGGAGAGAAATGTAAGCATTTTAAGAGCTTTTCAGTGTCTTTGCAAGGTTTGTACCATGACAGGTGCATTGGTAAGTCTTGGATTCTCATGCATACCTTTCTGGAATGTGGCCTACAACAGATGCAGTAGTGTTCTAAAACACCTTCTTGTTACAGAATTTCAGAGGAAGGGGAAATAATCGTGGCTACAAAAACCAATCTCAGGGCTACAACCAGTGGCAGCAGGGTGTAAGTAACCTCTGAGACTTTTCTTTAAGTCCTTAGGAATTGGCTCATTTACATGTGTGAAAATGCTGGGCAAAGTTGTCTCAAAGTCTAGGATATATGCTGGGCAAAGTCTAGGATATCTTGCATTTCAGCTGTGGCTTATTGGTTGTCATGTCTGTCAGTATATTTGGTTTCTTCTCAATATGGCATTACATTAAACAATATGAAACTTCCTGTTTCTTACACATTTCAGATATTACTGCTAACTGAAAAGTTGTAATCTTCCCTGTTTAGTTAGGTGTCATCTAATTTCCTTGTAAATATTTTTAATGTAGGAAAGTGAGCAGTGAGTAATGTCTGGTTACAATTCAAAATTTAATTATTTATCCCATCTATTGCAGCAATTCTGGGGTCAGAAGCCATGGAGTCAGCATTATCACCAAGGATATTATTGAATACCCAAATAAACGAACTGATACATATTTCTCCAAAACCTTCACAAGAAGTCGACTGTTTTTCTTTAGTAGGCTAACTTTTTAAACATTCCACAAGAGGAAGTGCCTGCGGGTTCCTTTTTTAGAAGCTTTGTGGGTTGATTTTTTTTTTCTTTCTTTTTTTTGTACATTTTTAATTGCAGTTTTAAAGTGATTCGTAAGAGAACCTCAGCATTGTGCACGATAAGAGAATGTGTCAGTATTTCAGGGTTCTACATTTTATCTGTAAAATGTGACTTTTTTTTTTTTTACCACAACAAAAGTAAAACGTTGCTTTGTACCTGGTGTCTTTTTATTAAAGAATTTTCTCCTTTTTCCTCCCTCCCCCAATTTCTAGGAAACAGTCGTGAGTCATTGTCACAATTGAATAGAAATGTTAGCAACCAGATTCATGTGGAGGCTCATAGTGGCCCTCATGGATATCATGAGACTATGTAATGCTCATATTACACTCCATCCTCTCTATATGGTTTCTGGGTAGAGGGAGTGGGAAAGCAAAAGTTTTTGGCAATAACTAGCAAGGTTTTATAACATTGAAGTTCAGCAAAACTGGGTGCAAAGTGGAAACCTGGAGCTAAATAGTGAAGGTGGAGTGCATGTAGAAGAGCTCTTAAAGTGTAAAACTTGGTTGCATTAATTGTGAAGGCTCAAACTTGTGAAGGTACAACACCATGAATTCTTTTCCATTTGTTCTGCATTTTGATTCTGAAAAGAAGCTGGCTTTGCCCATTTCTTATTAAACAAAACTTGTTGTAAATCCAGTTGTCTAATGGGATCTATATGAAGTTAGCTGTGTGTCTGTATAACCCTTTTCCCCCAAAATACTGTATACCTAGTGTGCTTGTAGTAGTTACTCCACCATTTTTGTAAGCTAATGAAACTGTGAGTCACCCATTTTATATCTAATTTTTAATCATGTCAATTCTCAAATGGGTGTACCTCCTTAGCCTGCTGATTCCTTTTTCTCTTTAAAAAAGTAGGTGGAGAAATTTAACTTTAGACGTTTGTTTGCAATAAAATAAATTCATTTTACTCTTGTTTTGGGATTCTCGCCATCAAGGTCTAAAATCCCTTTTAAAACTCTTCAGAGGAGGAAGAAAATGTACAAACTATTCTGTTGGACAGCTCCAATTCTTTACTCTGTACACTCTAAAAACACTGAAGTGAAAACTGGTGGCTGCTATAGTAGAAATATTGAAGTGGGATTTTCTTGCTTGTAAACTTGCTTGTAAAGGAACTACATTTCAGTCTCCTAAGACAAATGTTAACCTAGCTGACAAAGTCTTTCATTAAACTTCCATATGACAGTAAATTGTTCCGAGCTAACATTACCATATGATCCTTAAACCCTCCACCGATCGTGAAGGAAGAGTCTTTTTTTAAAAAAAAGGACTGCCTCTTAACTAGTCTATCAAATATTTGAATGTCCTGGGGTTGAGGAGACCTAATGTGGAAAATATACATCCCATGTATAATTCCACAATCTACTTCACTAATATGTAAAGATTTAGCCTTTGATGTGGATTGTACTGACTGCTGTGTAAATCCGTTTAAAGAAATCCCACTCTTGCTGTGAAATAGAAAATAGGGAGGGAAGAAAACCAAGGCCAACTCTAATTTCGTGTTCAGTTAGAAGCATATATACAATTGTTGTAATGTTATTGCTAGCTAATTCTTGGCCTGCATAGGCCATATTATATGGGCAAGATAGATACTATTGACCTAAAGCTAGAATTAATACACCTTACCACTAGAACAAAGAGCTAGGGACTTGGATCACCATGTTCTAGTGTTTAAAACTAAAAACCATTATAGCAGAAACTGACGTCCTCTGTCCTGATGTAGAGGCAGTGTGGTGCACTTGAACAAAACAGTTTTAATTTAAAATGTCACTTGGCTAGTAAAAGGAGTCCTGTGTAATGCTGAAGTTTGAAAATACTTCAGTTGTTTCATTGTTAAGAACTTGTAGCCATAGCAGCAGATGACAACTGAGTACTAATAACCCCCCCCACACGTGCGCACACACACTCTTCCCTGAGGTGGTGGTTAGTAGTAGTAATAAAATTGCTTTGAGGGAAGACAAATTTATTAATCATTAACCAATTTTTCCCCTAAAGACACTAGTCACCGAAGCCAAATGGGAACTCTGTAACCACAGTATCCCTCATTGACTGGGAATCAAGCATTTTGAGTGGTCTGAGACGACACCATTTTTCTCTAGTACTGTTTAACTTCTTGTTCTGTCTCCATGTTTTGCTATATATATGATTTTCCTTCTATTGGTCTTAAATACAAAACATCAGCATGTATTTTAAAAGTAGACATATGGATTGTTTTCATTTAGAAAACTAGTCTGATTATGTAAGATACCTTTGAGCATGCTGCAATTTCAGTAGTATTGAAGACTACATATGCAGTAAAAATGATTTCTCTAAAAATTCTTGCAAAATTCTGAGCTGTAGGAACAAACATCTCTAATTAACTTAAGATCTGAGCAGGGGTATAAGAGGTGCTGACTCTTGACATCTCTTCTGATTCTTATAGCTGTGCCATTTGCACTATTAATCTAGATTTTAGAAATCTCCATCAAAAAATGCAAACTTGTTTAAAACTTACAGAAATTCATTCTTTACTTTGATTACAAAGTTCTAGTCTTCAATAGATTTTTTTTTTATTAGCCAGCAAAGGAGAGGCTTTTTCTATAGTTTTAGGGGATCTTGTTGAAAGTTCAAAAAATGTGTATACATTTATTGGGCTGGCTAAAGTAGTGTATGAAGCCGGAATGTTAACTGGAGAGGGAGAATTGAAACTAAGTTGGATTTAAATATAGCTAGGTCATAGAGACTTTCTCATATGACTGTTACCACACTTTCTGCATTTAAATTTCTAGTCTGAGTAAAGAAATTAAAGAGAACAAATTCATGAGAGATGGAAAAGAGAGAATGTAATTATTACTCCCCCCCCACCCCCTATTTACTGGTCTCTTGGGTTACAAAAATGTGATTATTTCCCTCCCTTTGCTTCCAAAATGACTTGCCAAAAAAAAAAAAAGGGCAAAAAACACATTTGTCGCTTACCTATGACTAAGGAAAAGCAATAGAAAATTTGAATGGAGTTGGGTTGATAGATTAAAGTAAGTGTTTCAGCAGAGTATAAACCACAGCTGTATGCTGTCACCAAAGAGGGCTTGCCATCTGGCATATTAAGTAACCACCGGCATGTTATAAGGCCTTGTTTACACTAGAAAAAACAGTGCCCATTTTATAGCAGTTGCACTGCTGCTAGCTATGTTGTGAGTACTCATAAAATGGGTTCCTATTTTACTTCCATGTCAGGAAAAGTACTGGAGCTGCAGTGATGGTGTAACTGGTATACTTAATAGTGTGTAGACAAGGCTTCATTGTACACCTGTTAGCAGTTCTGGTACCATACATAGTGTCCAAGCTTTAATGACTTGTCTGGTAAAATTGCTGGAGTCTTCTCTGCACTAGAACTTCAACTGTAGCTACCAGGTGCTGTAATATGGTCACTCACTTTTCTGGTTTCAATGTACCCTGAGGTTTTGTCTTCTGTACCATCAATGGAGTTCCACTTGTGTCAGAAACTGGGATTGCCAATATAGAGAGAACTTGGACAGCCACCAGCATTTTCTAATGCAGCCATAGTGATAAAGCAATTGTAGGAGACATCCCAAAATACTTGGTGTGGGCACCCTGTGCCCTGAAGATTTCACAATGGGTGTCTCTAAGAAACTACTCGCTCTTTAATGTGCTGGGGAAGTGGTAGGTGGTACTACTACACCACGCTTTTATAGCAAATCTAGTAGAAGTTAGTGTGAAATAAGCCTTTTTGAAATTCTGTTTAAAATCCTGACTTGGAAATAAGCTCTGTGTGTGTTTCTTTTTTAACTGAACTCTGATAAATAGGAAACTAGATTTTTGGGACCACTCTCTTGCTCCCAACCCAGACTGGTTTGTCTCATCTGCCCTATTGGGGCCTTGTATACACTATGAAATAGAACCATTACTGAGCATAGCTGTCAGCAAACAATTCAGGTGACTTGGACCTAAACACAAATAGCTCACTGACCAGGGTTTGTCTTGGCCTATGCTTACTGGTTAAATGTTCTGTTTGTTTTCTTGTTTAGATAAGGACTAAGCTTGCTGGCATACCTAATGGCAGCAAATCTCTTCTTCCTTTCTCCTTTTTCTTTTATCTTCAGTTGACTTGTGGGAATTAATGTAGTACACCTTTCATTTTGGTATAAAACACTTTGTTGGTTCCTGAAATATACATAAAACATGTTGCTTTTGAGCGAGTCTGTTTCCCACTTGCTTCAATGGGGGGGAGGGGGTGGATTCAGTCCAATTCTGCGATCTCAAATCTGTACTTATTGTAACAATCCCTCTCTCCCAAAGAGGCATGAGTCCTCTGGTTTGATAGACATGTCTGTTGAAGTCCATACCTCTTCTTAAAATCCCAGCCCTTTAGGAATCTCTCAGTTAATGTTTTCTAATGGCACAACTTCAAATCCGGTTAGGAGAAATCAAATTAAGTCCATAACAGAGCATGGATTTCTTAGATATTACTACAATGCGTAGCAGCCTGAAGTTGGAGTGCCCACTGCCACTTAAAAGTGTGCTAGAAGCCTAGTTTGTGTTAGGGCCAGTGGAGTATGTTTTAAGAATAACAAAAGGTAATGTAGTCCATTAGTGGTAGTTTGAGGGGAGAGGGGTATTAGGAAGATGCCAGGAAAAGCTCATGGAGGGAAAGTTGAAATTGAGGAGTGCTGCTTTGCAGTGTAAAGGTGTTACCCCACCAGCTATGGTGGGGTTAAAGGAAGCATGCTAGCTCTTCAGCACGCAGCCCTTTCTTGTGATGCAAAGTTCACTTAAATCCTACACAACTGGTTGCATGTGGTTGGTTGGGAGGAGGAGAGGGTATTTTATTGCAAGATCGATAAAGCCATGGTGCTTCCCAGTTTTATATAGCTTCTTCTCCTTCATCTACTCAGAGATTGAGGCAGCAGCTGTCCATTCACTGGCCTTTTGGGGGCTGTAACAGTTGTACAGAATCAGCCAACTGGAAAAGTGATTGTGGACAGTAATGAATTTTCATTTGACCTCTTGCCTGTAGTCTTCCATTTCACAAACATTGGGAGTGGCAGGAAACCACCGGAATAAACACCAAGCAGCTGCTTGAACACTTTCACTTAGTGAAGTAGCTACTGTAGTAAAATTCTTAATAGTGGAACACCAGGAACAAAACCCTTTTTCATTTCAACAGGTGTTTCCCAGTAACCTCTTCTTTACCACTCCTTGTCCCAATATTGTACAAGCCATTTTTTAATCCTTTCTGGTTAAGGAGAGGAAAAGCAGTTGAGCCAATTCTTTGAAAATAAGTGAATAGTATTAAAATTGTATGAGATAAAATAGCTCTGACAACTTTCTTTAAAAAGAATACCTTTGCAAATGTTTTGTAACCACTGTTTACACTGTGGTAGGAGTGGTGGTAAAGATGAGCAATCACAGTATAAAAAGAATTACTTTGGACCTCATTGGATGGTAAATGGGGACTAAGGGTATGGTTATCACCTCAGTGGCATGATGCCTCTTACCCTGCATCTTCTAGAGGTGCCTTCATATGCTGGGGGGGTCTCCACATGGTGAGTATCACCAACTGAGGCCTTGTCTAGGAAAAATAGATGAAGTTTACAATAAGAGAGCTAAGATGTAAAATTCTAGTGTTGATGGGGCTACTTGTAGTTTTTCCTTGATGTAGCTGGTAACGGTGAATTATAATGGGAAGTCTAGGGTTTATCTCACCCCAACTACATTAAGGTAAAGCTATGCTTTGGCCCATCTATAGTAGGATTTTATGTGCTAGCTACTTCGGTGGAAAAATACCTTTTTGTAGTATAAAGTGGCATTAGAGTTTTTGTAGCTTTAAGCTGCATTCGTTCTTCCATGGGCTCTTTCACACTCAGAAACTTTCACAGTGTCCTATGGAAACACACTTGCAGGGGACAGGTGTAAGACCAAGGCTGGAGTGAGGGGCATGTTCTAAATATTCTGATATGAACATGGGTATCCGAAAGACTAGTTTAAAGTAAACAGTGCCCAGAATACGCCGAAGAGACTCCACTGGGGCTACTCACATGCTTAAAGTTAAGCATCTGTGTAAGTCTTCACACAATCAGGACCTAAAAAAGAAATTGTTCATATGGACTTCTTTATAAGTAGTCTGTATATATTCTGTTGTTAATTTGATTTTTACAAAGAAGGCATTGCTGTTCATCTTTAGATAAACTGGTAAAATACATCAGCCCCTGTAGAAAAACTTTGCTTTTATGACAAGAGTGGGGGAGAAATGTACCAGCTGCTTTTAGTAGTTAGAAATACTTTTGCTCTGGAAAAAACTCATGGATATAGTCACCACTGAATTTTGTTTTTAGTATTTTCTTAGACAAAAGTATAAGCTCCCTTAAACTGGCAAACTTTTATTTCCAGAACATGGACCTGATCCTATAAAAATTTAGGAACAGACTTATGCTCATTTGAATAATCTCATTGGCTTTGCATGTCTGTGCAGCATCAGGCTTTATATGTGATATCAGATATCATATACTATTGGTACACAAAAAAAACCCTTCCTATTTTTAGAAATATTTAGGTTGCAAAGTCAAGCACTGGAAAGATAAGAAATGCCAGATTCATGGTTGCCTGTATATCTTTAATTCTGCCCTTTGCATCTCCATCCTGTACAGTGAATGAGACAGGGGTCCTATAGGAAAGATTGTATGTGATCATGTAACTAGTGACTATTATAATGCAATGCCCAAGGGGGCTGTAATGCTGGCATTTCCTAACTTTCAAGGGCTTGACTTTACAAAAATATTCTTTTAGTGTAGTTTCTTGTGTGAGATTTTCAGTCTTTATTTTTTTCTTTTAAAAAAAAAATTATTGTGCATCATCGTCAGGGTTTTAATCTTGAATATTCAGCATTGCAACACAGACTTAGCATACTTGAACTACTGGGCTAATAACATTAACAGGGAGCATCAGAAGACTGTTATCTTGGGAGTGAAGTGGGGGAATCAACTGTTGGGGGCCAATGAGTGGTTGGCTTGAGTCTGGCCTAGCATGACTCTTCTCCAATATCTGGGCATTGAGGGAAATCTTGCCCCATGTGGTGTCCTCAGGGATGGAATAAGGGCAGCTGCGGCCATGTGCTGGATCGTGGGGAAGCCCACCCTGGCTCCCCCGGCTATAGCTGCCCGGCAGCTCCCAGGCATTCTCAGTGTAATGACTTCTGCTGCTTTAGTAGTGGCATAAGCCCAGCTTTGAAATGTTAATGTTTAAGTATTATTTTGGCAGTTTGCTACCACCTGAGCAACACTATGTAAAGTGAGAGAAGGAAAATGGCAATTTTCAGCAGTTTACATCTCAGCAAAATCTTGATACAGGAAATCCACTTCTCTAGCTGGAGAGCTTTACCTGCTACAAACAATGGCAGTGTTGGAGCTTCTCACTATGTCTACACTAGTGCTCTGACAGTGGCACAGCTACTGTGCTGCTGTAGCGTCATAGTGTAGACGCTTCCTATGTTGATGGAAGAAGTTTTTCTGTCCTAGTTAAACCACCTCTCTGAGAGGTGGTAGCTAGGTCAATAGAAGAATCCTCCTGTTGAGCTAGCCGCCTCCATGCCTTGCTTAGGTCAACCTAACTATGGTTCTTAGGGTGTGAAATTTTTGAAGCCCTAACTAACATACATAGGTGGACCGAAGTTTTAGGTGTAAATGAGGCCTCTGAAAAAGGTCCCAAGAATCTTCTATAATGGAACGTGTTAGGCCCCTAAATATAGGGATCTCTGCCAGCTTCCCCTATAATACAGCTAGAATTACACTACTACAACTAATTTAAAAATTAAGATCAGGAAAAAGAACAGTTATTTACAGTCCAGTAACTCTGGTTCTTTGAGTATATGCTAATGTGGATCCCTCTGTAGGTGACTGACAAGCAGTAACCTCCCTGGAAGGTGTGGTGTTTCAGCTGTTTCAGTCAAATAGCAATTGAAGTACTGCTCTCCCAAACTTAGCATCTGACCTGGCTGTCATGTCAAACGCATAAAATTTAACAGAAGTCAGTGGATTGCTTCATATTGCAATCCTTGCAGCTCTCAGAGTTTGGGATATTCCTGAAGCAGGCAGAAGATGCTGCATGTGTCCTGGTGACATTCAGAGGGAGAGGCTAGCTGGAAATGCACTGTGAGGACCACTTAGAGGTTCTCAGATGAGATAGCTTGGCCTTTTGATGGGCTAGATTATAGCCACAAAGAGATGGGGAGATTAGAGCAAAGCTCTGGATGTGTACAGTATGCGCAGCTTCTCTTATCCTAGTGTCAAATGTGGCTCCAGGAGGATGACTGACAAGGTAACTGATCAGTTCAGGTAGAATTCAGAGGCAATTTTGGAGATGAACTTGAGTGTGGTTTCAACCACCTGTGTCCCTATGGAAGGAGGAGTAAGCTCACTGACTGCTGAGGCGATGGCTGTGGCAAATTGAGAAACTTTTAATTTGTTTTTATAGAACAGTAGGTGTGACTTAGTTTTCTCTCTCATCTTGTATTGTTACTAGACAGAAAGGACCAAGTTAATTTCTTTTCTTGACACAAGACAAGCAATACAGCAACTGAAGAGAAGTCATCTGGTATGAATGAGCTATCAGAAACTAAAATCATTGGGGTGGGGGGACTTAATGCAAATCCCTAGACTGTTAAACAAGTCTATAGAAGTATCATGCCCTGGAGGAAATTGCATGTACTGGTTTTGATCAGTTTCAAGAGACTCAGCAAACAAATAACTGACTACAGTATAAAGTGGGCATCCTGATCCAGAAGAGAGGAGACAGTCTCACACAATCCAAGAACTGATACAATACTGTGACCAAGAGGGACAGACCTTGCAGAAAGGGCTTGAAAAAGTTTAAATCAACCAGGGTCTCCATGTGGAAGATGATTGGCATCTGGTAAAACAGGCATGTGTATAAACTGTTCATTGTTTTCAAGATAAGTATTCTCTGTCATACTTTTATTCTAAATCAAATCTTCTGTTTTATGAAGGTTTGTTGGTCATTTCCCCCTGAGAGAGGACACCCAGTGTTGATCTAAACTCAAATTTGCTGAGGTGATTGCATTGGAGGGCAATAAGAATGACAGCCTAAATCCCAGGTCTGGAGGGAGAGGAATGTGAGTTCTTGTCCTGAGAAAGGTGATGGTTAGAGACCTTAGACCTGTTTGAGGTGTCCTCAATGAGGCCATGAAGGAGTCAAAACTGAAATTACCTTGAGAGCTGTGACAATGGCCACCAGAAAAACCATGTTGATGGTCAAGTGGTGTATTGAGCACCCCAATAATGGGTCAAAGAGCAACTCCATAAGTTTTAGGAGGATGATATTGAAGTCCAAGGTAGGAGTTAGATCTCTAGCCAGCTGGCAAGAATGAAGGAGGCCCTTAAGGAATTTAGATACTAGCGGATCAAAGATCGAATATGATTGTACCAGAACATGACACACTGATATTGCTGCAACATGAATTTTGAGGAGTTAAATGCTAGTTGGGGATCTTAAGTATTGGGTCTGCTACTTGTACTAGATTGTTTTGGGGGGCCCATGTGGAAAATCTTTTCCATTTCAAGGCGTGAGTCTTCCTGGTGGAAGGTTTCCTGCTTTGTATGGGAACTCCCTGAATCTGTAGGGGCCAATCTCTGTCAATAGCACTGAATCAGCTATTACCCAATTTGTCAGGTGCAATGACTGCAGGTCTGGGGGCAGTGTTTGACCTTGGTTCAGAGATACTATGTCTGAGCTGAATGGGAGGCCTCCTGGACATTAGCAGTAGCCTGATAGAGAGAACTGCCTTGGCCAATAAGGGGGGGGTGTCTCAGGATGATGTAACCTTGTCCCATCTGATCTTGGGGATCAGGGAAATTGGCAGAAAGTTATAGGAGTTTTTGAGATCACCGATGGAGAAAGGCATCTGGTAACAAAGCCAGGTTCACACCCATCTGGGGCAAAAATTGGGCATTTGCTGGTGTCCTCTGGTAAACAAGTCTATTATGGGAGTCCTCCATTGGTGGGATATTGGCTGTATGATGGACTTCCACAACAACTATCCATTCTGCTAAAAAAGCTGGCTATGTCATTGTTGATGCCTGAGAGATGTAGCGCCAGCAGGGTTATTCTGTTGAGAACATCATATCTAGAGCCTGATGGCTTCTTGGCAGAGGGGAAGTTTGAGCACTTCCTTGCTTGTTTATACAATGCACTGTGGCCATGGGGACTTGCACAGTGGTGTTCCACAGAGCAGGCAAGAATGCTATGCAGGTCACTGTGATGCCTCTCAGCTATAGGATGTTCATATATAGTTTGACTGTCCTGAGACCCTGTTCCATGCACCATGATTCAGATGGGCATTCAAGGCTGTTCCTGAAGTGTCTGATAAGTGCCATTCTCAGGAAGGGGGTAGAGAATGGGTACCCCTTTTTGTATGTTCATTGGGTCTAGCCTCCAAGTGAGTCTTGCAGGACTTGAGATGGGTCTGTGACTGTCTTGATCATGTGATGTCTGGATGTGTAATCTATAGACCTCTGCCAGAGTTGTAAAGGTTGCAGGTGAAGTCTGTCAAGTGAGGTTATGTGTGTGTGTATATATACGCTGATGTGTGGCTTAAGAGTCCGAGACTCACATGCATGCACGGTTGTTGGATTTGATTTTTGGTTGCTTGCCATCAACTAGAGCAACCAGAATCTGTCCTCTGGGAGATAAATTCTTGTCAAGCAGGAGTTGGTCATAGCTCCTATGCTCTCTGTTGTCTGTGATGGTACAAGGGAAACTTTCTTGTAGTTCTCAATTTGGAATCCTTGTGAGAACAGGGAAAGGACGCATTCCAAGGCTGCTGCAGTCTCCTGTTGGGACCTACCTCTGATCAGCCAGTTGTCTAGTTACACGTAGATGTGGATTCCGTCTCCTTAAATACACTGCCAGGCATTCTGTGAATACTCAGTGCTGTGGAGAGTCTGAAGGGCAGAACCCTCTGCTGGTAAAGATTGGGACACTGTGAATCTTTGCTATTTCCTGGGGTTTTGGATGGATAGCTATATGGAAATACACAGCTTGAGAGCCATGAACCAGTCTTGAGCTTGGAGAGATGGAATAATGAAGACAGTATTATCCTGAACCTTAGATGGTGTATATAGTTGTTGAATTTGTTCAGATCTAGGATAGGATGAAGACCCCTTTCTTCTTTAAAATCAGGAAATACTGGGAGTAGAAACCTCTTCCCCTGAACTCTGATGGAACCTCCTCTGTGGTTCCTAAATAAAGCATTAAGACCCCTTCTGTTTGTAATAGGCTCTTGTGAGAAGAGTCCCTGAAGAGGGATGGGGAAGGGTGGGTGGCTAGGGTGTAGCCATGGGTGATGAGCCTCTAGACCCATTTGTACAAAATGTCATGGCAGACCACATCTGGTGGAATGGTACAAGGTGGCGTTCAAAAATCATGCTCTCTGGACTGGATCTAATATGGATTCCCAACACTTCTGACAAATTTTGCTGATGTGTTATAGGAGTGTTGTGCATTACTGTGGAGGGGAAAGGCTAGGGGGTCCTCTGCTGTACCTGAGTCTTTTCGTGACATGGTATTTGGTTGCCTTGGGTGGTATGATGGCAACCATTGTCTCCATGGGGGTTGATGATTGTACAGTGGTGATCTTCCCCTGCATCACAATAGCATTTGTGCATCTCACACTTACTACTTCCCTATCTGATTACATGTATCAGTATTTCCATTTCACAGATGCACAAGCCTACAGTCATACAGTCTGTGCCAGAGCCAGGAATTAAACTCTGATCTCTGGCATCCTAGTCAAATGCCTTAACAGTAAGACCAGCCTTTCTATACTGATCTACAGGGAGATGATCTTTACTTATATATCCCTGCTGCTTCAGGGAGCCATAAATATACTCTAATTAAAGACAGATTGACCTGTGAGCAGCCTCCTCTAAAAGAATCCCGCTACTTGTGGGTAATTGGGGGAGGTAGCAGGCTATTTGTGACATCTGCTGAAGATTCTACTGTAGCAGGATTTGGTGGTGACATGTGTCAGTTCATGTTCATGGTGCCTGTGTTTGTGTGTTCTGGCAAAATCCAGGCAGCTATCCTGTATTGCCTCAGTGGGAATTAGAGCATTGCCCCATGTTACCATGTACATGTCCTATGGGAACTCTCTGTACAGTAAATAGGATGTTCCAGAGAGCTCTAGGGAAGGAGGACTGATCAAATGAGCTGCAGAGTTACAGCTAGTGGCTCCTATTCACATAGCAAAAGTGTTACAGGCTAGTTACAGGAAGACAATCAGTTTAGGCCCCTGGCAATTAAAAAAAAAAAACAGGGTTAGCAATCATATTAACCAAATATAACTAGCTTGTGTATAGAGGTAAATGTCTTTTAAAAAATCATCTATGTCACTAACTAGTTGCACACTTGATTCAAAGCTGTAAAGGTGACAGGACTGAGTAAGCCCTCATGTTTGATGTAGAAGGCACTTAAGCTAAAATCTTCACACTTGATATGAATGTGGTAGCCCATACACAAACATGACACTGAAACCAATGATTTTCTAGAATGACAACTGTCATAGCTTTAATACAGCCAGAATTGACATTTGAAACAGATCTCATGTACAACACAAAACCTACAGCTACGTGTAGAGCTAGAAGGAGTACTTGTGGAACCTTAGAGACTAATAGGTTCCCCAGCTTGTACAAAGATAGCTGTGCTAGCTCTCATTATAGAGACCCCTAGCTCCATAGTCTTAAATGGATAAGGCACAATAGGGTCTGGATTAGTAGGCTGCTAGTGCACACACCATGTGTGTGTAACTAGTGCTAGCTGTTAAGAGCGTGGCTCATTAATTTTAAATGTATTTTTTGGAAAAATAAAGTTAATCAATTGCCATGGTGATAAATAGTTCCTATTAGGCTATAATAGGGAACTTACAAAGAACTCTTCCTAAGTATTTTGGCATAGGTTCCATAACCTCCAGCCTCTCTCTTCCTGTCCCTCAGCCCAGCAGCCCTTTCAGCAGCAGTACATTGTGACCAATCACTTTCAGTTTATTTTCTATTGTTGACACAGAAACAGCTGCAGCAGGCACTTTGAGACACAGATGATGTCAGAGTGCTTTCTGCTTTCTACAGTTTTCACTCTGAATATTCTTCCCCCTCTTCTGCCTGTTCCAAACCATCCCCCTTTTCACTGCAACTTAACTCATGCTCCTTTCCTTTCTTCACTCCCTCCTCCTGTTTTTCCACTTACTTCCCTCTTCAGTATGTCCCCTCTTCCTTTTCCGACTTCATTTAGCTAACTCCCTCCCAGCAAAACCCCCCTTTAAAAAATAAAAACAAAAAAAAATAACCAACCACTCTGAACAATGATGATCTATTGGCTTGTATGTGACATCTGGTCCCCCCACCCTTTATCTCATCTAGGTTGTAAATTCTACAAGGCAACCAGCATAACAGACTGGTTGGGTCATTACAAAACCTAAACTTAATTTCCCCAATACTAATTTCTCCCTACTGTTACTCACACCTTATCAACTGTCTGTAATGGGTCACTCTCTTACCACTTCAAAAGTTATTTTTCCTCCCTTGATATCCTGCTGTTAATTGATTTCTCATTAGACTGACCTCACACTTGGTAAAGCAACTCCCATCCTTTCATGTATTTATACCTGCTCCTGTATTTTCACTCCAAGCATCTGATGAAGTGGGTTCTAACCCACAAAAGCTTATGCCCAAATAAATGTTAGTCTTTAAGGTGCCACAAGGACTCCTTGTTATTTTTGCTGATACAGACTAACACGGCTACTACTCTGAAGCATAAGTGTTATTAAGCAATACTGTAATTCAAATAAATAATCCATCATGAAAACTAAGGTGTCGATCCGACCAAGATTTGTACATTTGAGTTGCCACATTGAGTTCAATGGGATGACTCAGGTGAGTAAATTTAGATCATTGAACAGTTTGCAGTTTTTGTTTTTACAACAGCTAATAATAAAATCATGGCTGTAGGGCCATGGCCAGCTGCTGAAAAGCTACTTGGCAATCTGGGGGAGGAAAATGAGCAGTTTAAAACTGACACCACTGCTGAAAGGGCAGCAGGGAATATTAACACCACTTTCCTCCCAAAATTTGAATATAGATATATATGCAAAAATAGTGAAAAACTATTGATGTTTTCAACCTTTTCCCTCCATTTTCTGTTAATCTTCTAGTAAAACATAATTTTCAGTTTAGTGGAGGAAAATTTTACAAAATCCCAACCCCACAGAAGTCAGTTATATTAAAACAAATATAAAAAGGAACTAAATACAGTACTAACAGCAGCAATATGTAACCTTAGTCTGAATGTTTACCAATTACCCAAGGCAAGTCCAAAAAAGATACAATTCTGCACTACACAGGCATGTGAGCTGACACACCAGTCTTGTGTAATACTCTTTACCCCTACATTGTAGCATCGGGGTCTAACGTCCCTAAACTGACATAGCATAAGACAGAACTGAATGTCAATCTACACTTGAAGTTTCCTTGATTTGAATCTTAACTTGCTTACTTTTACTACTGAAGTTTTTGCTGGTTTCCCTTCCAGATGGGACAGTGTGTTCATTCCTGATAGCCCTTACGTGCATGTAGAGAAGGAGTTAAACATTTCTTTGCAAAGAAAGGTGTAAATTGTAATCTGTGATTGTTTTCTTTTTCTTAACTCATTTATGATCTTTCAGCCAGCAAACATGCTCAGCCCTTAATTAGGCTGTAATTCCATCACAATTCTTATTGTGTCAGATGAGGAAGAACAACTCAGCCATGTATTAAAATAGGAGTTTGCTGAGCATTATTCACTACTGTCAATTCCCCAGTGTCACTCCCAGTTGCCATACTGTATGTGGTAATTGGGTTGGACAGAAACTGGGGGGGGTGGGGCAGGAGGGAATCCACTACAGGGGAAATACTTTCCTTTCTGAACTGGATTAGTTGTGTATGGCAGCTGACTTATGAGTTTGTACAGATTCTCCGGTCAATGGAAGATTTAAGGAAGGAAGCAAAGGTTACTTGAGTCCTGCAGAGATTATTTCGTACTTTATACAAAAATCTCTTAAAACAAAAAGCTCTCTTCCTGAATAAAATCCATTTTACTGTTATTTTTCCCATACAAGATCAGAACAGGAGAATTCAACCACACAGGAAGTGAAGAGAAGGATGGAAAGGAAAAATAGGATTTTTTGGTCTGTTGGGAGAGTAATCTGTTTACTTAATTTTTAATTTTAAGTAAGGGACACTGTAAGCTTGTCAATGCTATCACAGGTAATAATTTTAAAGAAAAAAAGTGCTTTGGCACAGACAAGGCGTTTCCTGAATTAGAATGCATTAAAAAAAATGGTGCACTGGTTAACATCCAGAAGGTTTTTGTGTAAAACTTCCCTCAGGATCAAGCGATTTATAAAGTTATTATAGCCCTGAGGTGCAAATAAATCCAAACCCCTTTCAGTCTACAGGGTAATAAGAAAAAAAGGTGTATTTTACTCACTAGAAAGGATAAACTACTTTGGACCAAAAGCAGTCTATGGGGTAATGCACTTTATAAAGAACAATACCGGGCTTGACTCTGAGGTACAAAGCACCCTCATCACTGACATTAATTGCAGAATATAGATAAGCACAGCGTACAAACAAACAGAAACCCTGAATTAGAGCGAAGTTTCAACAATATACACTACTGCTAAACGATGCAATACCATCTCCAGGGGGTTGTAATACAGAACAATTCATAGTGTTGTTTTTTTTAAAATAAATTTATTACATTTTTATGACATACAGAAATGATAAATTGAGGGTACAGTTTCAAAACACCAATTTTACAATATATTGTGCATATTTTAAAATAAACTATTGACCCAGCAGTGGTTTATGTAATTAATCAAGGCAAGCAGGTACCTCTCTACCCAGTTATTAAACTGTAAATAGTACAGGCTACGGCAAAGAAGTGCTCTAAGAGGAAGACTGGGACTTATGAGATAAAGTATCCCAAACATAAGGTACAAAAGAGTAGCAAATAGCCCTCTTGAAGAGTTATTAGTAAATTATTTCATTTTTAGTTTAAAGAACATCCCATCTTTATCCTCAATTTAAAAGTGTCTATTAACAGTCTTAAAGCCAACATCACTAGTAAAAGTTGCCCATTATTCTGTATGTTTCACAGAGATAAGAGGGATCTTTACATTATTCATTTTGTTTCAGTCAACCAGATTAATATTTTTTATTATAGTAATTACTAGGAATAATTTTTCACATTAAACATGAAACAGCATAGAGATATAAACTTCATTTCATTTTAAATAATTTATAAAGATCTTGTTTAGATATGGGAAAATTATTTTAAAATTAAAAGCCTAGGTTAATCTTTCATTGTAAAATAATGCCAAAACCTCCAGTCATTTTAGAAAAGCTACGCAGCATTGTTCTAAACAATTCTGAAACACTTATTAATCCCCAGCAATTAAACGTATCATTTTCAAACACAATGGGCCAGAAACTGGAAGGCCATAACTGATTTGTATATAAATGTACACAATTTTTAAATCTATACACAACCCTAACATTTGTTAGGGCCTTCTTTAACAGACTGAGTAGTTTGAGTCCAGCAGTGGGTTATCAGTTTTGTTCTCATCCCACACTTACAGGCAGAGCGTACCTTTGCACTTCCATTTTAAGATGCCACAGGTTGTATTTGACCGTTGGGTTGCTCTGTGATAAGCTAAGAATTGCTTCCTCGATTGCTGTTTTGTTTTCTTTCTGGATCAAACACACTACTTTCATATAAGATCTTGTTTCTCATCCCTTCTTGAATAATTCTTTGCTGGATCCTTAGTTTTGCATGATTGTATCTGCAATATATCCTTAAGGAAGAAAAAAAACAAAGTACATTTGAAAAAATCAACTGTTCAGCTAGTTAAAATGTATGAACTGTAAATTCTACACATCATAACTGGACATTTTACAAGCATTTATGTAAATATTAGCACAGCTGCTAATTCTCTAAGGCATGGTTCTACAGCCACTTTCCACAAGGAATTATGTGCAAGCAGCTACAGAATTGGTTCCTAAACATATAATTCTTTTGTACTTTTAAAGATCTGGATTTGGTCCTGATCCTGCAAACACTTGCACACCTGCATAGTTTTAAACATGTGAACAGTCCTCACTGATTTCAGTGGGACTCCTTATGTACCTAAAGATAAGCACATCTTTAAGTGTTCACAAGATTATGGCCTAAGTTAAAATTTTAACTGAAAGTGGGAGGAAACAGAGACATGAAGAAAGGAAAGGACAAGAGGACTGCATGGTCTCTTGGGAGACTAAGCCACATGTAGCAGAATGCTTTTTTTAATTTAATTTTAATTAAAAATATGAAGTCCAATAGCTTAAGGTTTATGAACATCCTTGCAAAAATAAGTTTTGGTAATGAATTTAAAGGAGAGGAAGGAGGCATGGCTAGAGTCATGAAGGGTCTTCCCAGAAGAGTATGAAAGGTAACAGAGGACAGCACAGGAATATATGTACAAATTTGCAACTCTGGTCTGTCAAAATTCAAGAAACATCTTGTATACCAGCATCCTAACGTTGTCAAAACAAAGCCTCCCATTCCAAAGTCAAAAGATCTTCTAACTCTACCTGAAAGAGAACAAACAAAAAACAGATAATGAAAACAATTATCCAAACTACTTTTATTTCTCTCAACTAGCAGAACAAAATCTAGCAGAAAAATTAATCTCTCTTGCTGAAGAAATTACAGGAAAACAATAAAAAACACTCACTGGTTGCTAAAAAATGTCCAAGGCCCACAACTAGAGAACCCAGTGACCCATAGAGTATTGACTCTCGTGCACAGGGAATATTTTGGACATCAAGGATTCCTAGGAGCTTAAAGGTCTAGAAAAAAAAATAGTTACATTATGACTATCTTAATTCAGATAATTTTTTTAAAAATAAATAATACATTAGAGTTGCATTCTCCATCCCTCTTTCTGATTTTGAGACAAAAAACAAAAAAAAGTGGTCCCCTATAGATTCAGTCGTTAGCACAAAACAGTTAATTTGTTGTTGGTTTTATTTTAAATACCCCATAAGACTTATTATTTTCAGCTATATTTGTTTTTGTGCAAATGCACTGATCATACAAAACACGAGATTGTGAAAGTAGACGGAGCTAAATTAATCCCAAATCTATCCTGTTAGTCCACTGACTGCTACTGAATTATGTCAGGGATGAATTTGGCCCACTATGTAATTCAGTGATATGAAGTAAACTCTGAAAATTTTACCAATATTCATTCATTATAAGCAATCATCAGTGCCTTCGAAAACCAGACTGGGGCTAATAAAGTGATTATACATTTGCTAACTAGTTCCATCACTTCAATTTAAAATCTAGAAAAAGGATACATTTCCATGCAGAGGCGTCAGTCTCAACTCTATCACAAGGCTGACTTGATCCCCCTTTAGTGTTTGTGTGCGTGCAAGGGTGCATGTGTGTACACACACACAGCACCACGGTTTCTTTCTGAGTAGGGTTGTCTCCATGACAACTAAAAGGTGGTCAAACTGAGGAAGTGTTTTTCGAGATTAAGACTTAAAATGGCTCAGTTCTGAGATGTCTGCATCCTACCTGCCCAAGAGAGTCACATTACCCCACAAAATTTGAGACATAGGTAGACTATGGACATGGGCTAACGCAAGAGGAAGCGTTCAGGAAAAAGAAAAGTAAAATGTTTTGTATAATTCAAAAGGTAGAGAATGATTATTTCATGAAAAAAAATGGCAAAAAACAAAACAAAACAAAAAAAACGGTGAAGAATATTCTTGTCATCCTCCAAACCCACCAAGTCTAATTTTCATCTTTAGGTGCCTAAATACCTTTTAAAAAAATCTGCCCTCAAGTAACTTGCTAAAGGTTATATAAGGTATTTGTGATAGAGCTAGAAACAGAACCCCAATTTCTAAGTTTCTAAATTAATTGACTCATGTCTACCCACCAGACCATACAGGCTCAAACAAGTTGCTTTATATTTCTTTAATTGGCCAGCTGCAAAATAAGGAGAATATTTACCCACTCTGTAAAGTGATTGGAGATGTACAGATTAAAAAGATCTATGTTTTTCAGAGGCATTATCTTGAAGCATTGAAATTCGAAAAATTAGTGAGGAGGGCTTTGAGAACTAGTATATTAAGCATTATATGCTTAGTCAACAGATCAAGGTTCTAACCCTGATTTTGACACTTAATTTACCGAGATGTTTTAAAGCATATTTTACCATCATTCAGCTTTTAGTTACGTTGTGCTGCACATGAACATGTGACTAAATCACACAGAGAACATGTGTATCTTTGTCACGCAGACACTGCAGGAGACAATTTGTTTCAGCAGCACTACTCACACCACAATCCTTTAACATAATAATCTGATGACCAGTCCATCCCATTTAAAATTGTAAAAAGCTATATACCTTCATTTACATTCACAAAAGAACAATAGTATGTCTTTTACAAAATCCAAAAAGAATTATGTTTTTAAAACATACGTTCTTAAAGAAATGCATATTCCAACCACAGAACAACCTTTACTCTGACCAAAAATAAAAATAAATAAATAAATATCGTTCTTGTCGGTAATCATTAACACAATCCTTTTGGGGGGAAAAAGTGTTATATATGTAGCTGAGGGTTTCTAAGGGAATTGAGCGCCTACTACTCTTAGATCCCTTTGAAAAAATCAAAGCAATAAACATTATTGAATATTGATTAGCCTCAAATGCTGGTCCATATACATAAAATTTACCCAAAACTGATAGCTATTCACTTTTCTATTACATTATTCTCCAACAGTAATTAGAAGTAACATTACCAAAAGAAAAACATCTAACAATTTGCAATAGATTATTTCAGATTTATAAAAGCCTCTACAAGCATTTCTAGAGCCTCTGCTCTGAATATAGTTAACTGATAGTATTTCCTACTTAATAGTATTCTTCCAAAAAAATCTATTTAGATATCAAAATCAAGATGAAAAAATATGCATAAAAGGCCGCAAAAACACATGGCTCAGAGTTAAGGGTGCTATTGTTGTGATGAAATCTGCATTTCCTGCAGATAAAGAATGTGTTTGTTCATTATGAAGGTACATTTCTGTCTTTATTAATTCTCTTGCTTTTAAATCCTTAGGTTTTACATATGTTATGACCAATAGCTATGTTGTCACTTAGTATCTTTACGTTTTTATTTTTTTTTAAGTTATTTTTTAATTTGGAATGATACTGTTCTTGAACACTTTAGATATATCACTGAACAGGGCTTCATTCCAGCTCCAAAATATACAATGCCACATCCCATCTCTTTCAAGGAGTTTTGTTTTCTTAACAGAAAAACAGTCTTAACTCAGTCCTCACTTTCAGTTCTATCTCACTCACAGGTCTCTCACAGCTTCCCAGTTCTGCCCCCTCTTTTGGGCAGCAGCCTCAGGGCTGTCTCCCTGAGGATCTGGCTCTTTGCTCCAGGAGACCTACCATGGGAGTTCGCTCCATTCCACTGTGGCTTCACCCTCTCTCAATCAATCACCCTTCTACCTCCTGCCCACTAGCAGCTTTTTAGGGTCAGGTGTATTCAAGCCCCCCTTTAATTAGGTGGACTGGACTCACCTGCTCTGATCCAGGGGAGCTGGGCCTCCACAGGAACCAACTATCCTGTGACAAGATGGTACAGAAGATGCTATGCTATTGTATTACTTTTGAGAGACGTAATTTAGGTTCTTATGCAACACTTACGAGTAGTATTAGACAGCCGGCTTACATATGAGATTAGAGTTTGTACACAACTATCAAAATTTTTTGCAGAAAGTTTAAATACCTAAGTGTCAGTTGATTTAGGACCAAATCTACTCATGCAACTGAGATAAAAAGGAGTTGGCCCTTACTCATGTATTCTCATCAGGAATAATTTCAACAGCTCATATGTGGAAAAATCATTTGAGTTGCTGTTGTTTTCAAAGACTTTATCCACACTATGTATATGCTGCATGATGCATACTTTCAAAATAGTATTTCAACTACTGTTATACTGAAATAATTTGCTTACAACTCCAACTATAACACCAGAAAGTATGGATGTTACGGAAGCTGATCAGTTTGTCCAAAAAAAAAAATATGAAAAGAGACAAGCCCATACATAATGTTTACATGACAAAATGCTCTGTGGAAAAATCTTTATTATTTAATTTTTCAGGTCATCCTTAGTTATGTTTAGTACCTTATTCCACAAGCAGTTCCACTGAAATCAGTAGGCCTACTAAGAGAACCGTATTGGTAAGGATAGCAGAAATGTCCCTATAAGGCTTCATTATGTAAGGTATTGAGCACCCTCAATATTCACTGATGTCAAAGGGAGCTGGTCAGCACCTCACAGGAGCACACTCCTTGTCACAGGATCAAGACATTCAATTTCCATTACAAGATTTTCTGTAATGAGGACATGCTACAGAAAAAGTAAAAACCTTTCAAATACACAAACTTCTTATACAAAAATTATTGCTTTACATAGGTCTGTATGTAAGAGAAGTAAAGAATTTGTCTAATTTGTCTGTTTACAGATATTTCTCTTGGCAAAGAGAAAGCGTAGACTGCGTAGACGGTCGGTCCTTCATCAGTTGAGACTGAGCTGATCACAACACATCTTCCAATCTTCTCTCGCTCTGGCCATCCTTCGCCATGCTTGTCCATATCTCCTTGTTAGGAAATCACCCCACCTCTTTGGAGGCTGACTGCGTGGCCATTTCTGCTCTCATGGATACCACTTGGACATAGCTGCAGTACATATAGCTGTTGTTGCTGAATCGGGCCATATGTCCCGCCCACCGCATTTTGCTGAGCCTGCTTTCAACAAAAACGTCCCGCACTCCAGACTGCTCCCTACTTATATCGTTGGGGACGTAACTGCGGAGTGAAATGCCCAAAAATGTTTGCTCCATCGCCCTCTGTGTGACAGACAATTGATGTTCTTCAATCTTTGTCAGCGACCATGTTTCACTGCCATATAACATCGCTGGAAGCACAGTCGAGTTAAAAAGATTCGCACAAGTTGTTCTGCTGATCTTTCCTTGGAGGATGTCCTTGATGTCACTGAATGCACACTATCCAGTTTTTTTTCTGCACGACAGTTTGCCTTTCTGATCGTGGCACATGTTAACTTCCTGGCCCAAATAAACATGTTTATCAACCTCTTGGATCTGCTCTCCTCCAAGAGTTATTTGGGTTCTTGGCAGAACATATGATTTCATGTATTTTCTTTGCCACCAGTTCATTTTTAATCCGAATTGACTACTTTTTGCGTTCAATTCTTTAAGCATTCTCTCAAGCTGGGCTGTATTTTCAGCTACCAGCACTATATCATCTGCGAACCTGAAATGGTTGAGCCACTCGCCGTTGATATTAATCCCGCCTTTCAAGTCTGCTCATCGAAAAACCAATTAAAGACAGGCTGTGAATAATTTGGTGAAACTGTTTCTTGATGGGGATTCGGAGGGGATGCAAGAGAAGTAAAGAATTAAAGTAAAGAGAAAGCATGTTAATTTAATAGATTAACTTTCTAGTGTACAGATTTTTTAAACAGTCTGAAATAGACTGTCTAGTAGTACAAGGCACAGATTACAACACAGATGAAAAGGGGAAAAAGAATAAGGTAAGAAAGAAATAACATTTTTAAGATGTTACTTTTCCTATCACTGTATATGACAGACAGTAAAGCCTTACACAATGAAAAACCTATAAAATTCTCAAAATATCAACATGAAAAATACTGGTCTTCAAAACTGTAGCAGAAAAGGTGAGACCACCATTTCTTTGGTTAATTAAAATAATTAATTAAAAACAGAAAGAGGACAGGAAAAGGTAATTTTAAGTTGTTAAATGTGTGTTTCTGGAGACCTGAATAGCTGAATTGGTTGCCGAACTTTCTGAAGTTACCACAGTGCAGTGAAAAAACTTTCAAAAGACTTGTACCTAAAAGGTCCCCTTAACAACTATTCTTAAGTGAGGACACCTCTTAATGAACGTTCACTTAGGCCCTAATTTTGCAAGCTGCTCTGCACAAGTGGCGGCCTGTGACTATCAGAGTCCCCCTGACTGCAGAGCAGCTAGCAAGATCAGGGCCTTGGTTGACAAGACCAGCTGTTTTCAGGGTCCACTGCAACTATAAATTGCCTGCTTAAACAATGTCTGCAGCTCAGGTTAAAGTAATCATTGTCTGAAACTAGTCCTAAAGCAGAGAACAGGGATTCTCAATTTTTTTTCATAGTTGTGGTCCACACAATAAGTTTCATGGACCATCTCCCCTTCCACTCTGAATTGTACGGACTGTGATTGCATAACATTCCTGTGACAATTAAATCACCTGATTAAGTAGAAAAGAGATATTAGGAAAGCATCTACTGTATTTTTAGCTATCTTTAGTACACTTCACCAGCTGGAAAGAAGAATGAAAGCCAGCACCATATGACCTAGCAACCTCTGTATTTCAGCAGGAAGTACTTCAGCATACCACAGATTTAGAACCTTTGTCCTAGAGTAGTTATATTCAATTAAAATTAACTGGAAGTAAAATTTAAGAGCATGTAAGAAGCTTCAATAAAAATGTAATGCATTTTAATACAAAAATATTTTTGGTAAACAATATGCTGCATATGTGTACACAATGGTGCCATCCATTAAAAAAGAAGACAAAAAAAAAATCACAGGAAACCTTCAAGCTCCTTCAAATTCCCATGAGTTTTTCCCATCTGCTTTTCAATGGTTGACACTGCATCATGGCAATCACCAGGGTCTTCAGAATCTAGAAGAACCCTAAATCACATCCCATAGAAACATCTGTGGGGAAGGGGATCTGGCCATCTTCATTCATGTCTTCCCCCGACACACACCATCCTTTGGATAGGTTACCATCCCTCCAGGTCTTGTCCCAAACCTGGCAGATTCCAGGGGCTCCTTGGGATGCCCTGTACCTCATCAGCATCTTGAAGGTAGGGCAGCTCCATTGGAGCCTTGGTACAAAGAACTCTTTACCTTACAACGTATGTCACCAGTGTATGTTCTACAGAAAAGATAATTAATACAGCAGAGACTGTGACATATATTAAATATACAAAGGATCCCAGTCACCCAAAGAGCCACACCCAGATCTAAGGGAGAAGACAGTCAGGTCAAAGAGAGCACATGACACTTACCAGCATGTACCTTCTTTGCTTTTTAGTATTATTGGTTATTTTAGAATATTCACATATAAACTGTATGCATAAGAAATAGGCTTAGAAAGAGTAGATTTTATTGGTATGCATCAGTAAACATTGATTTCACTGTACATAAAAATTGATAAAAAATCCATCAATAATAACTGAAATGTACAGTTAAGTAAATTATGAAAAGTGCTGCTTGAGAACTACAGTTTAATTTCAGGTACTCCTTTTCTTTTTGAGGATATTTACTGTGTTTATTTTACCATGCAATGTTGACAATTTGTGTTTTAACAGTTACAAAGCTTTATCTTTTTGAATTGCAACATCAATCATCATAAAATAATTATCTGGGCCTGCCCTAATTTCCTGCAATTGTGAACATTTAAATAGATACAACTTTTTAAAAATGCTTAAAAACCCCTAGCCATATGATCGGGCAAAATTATGAAAACCCAAATCACGGACTTTGACAGCCTAGGTAGGAGGCGATCGCTGCAACCGGGGAAAGGCCGGCCCGAGCCCGCGTACTGACTTGACAACCTTGAGAAGACCCCTGTCAAGGGCAGAGGATCTAAAATTAGCTTTGGCAGCCCCGCGGTGAGTGGGAGCTGGGCGAGGCGCGTCGCTCCCGGCGCCTGCCCCGGCAGACCCGCCGTGACACCCGGCCGGGCTCCCCGAGCTGCAGCCCTGCATGGTGGGGGGTCCCGGCTCTAGGGCAGGGGCGGCGACGGAGCGGACGCGGCTCCCACCCAGGGCGCCGCCGCCTGTCTCTGCGCTCACTCCGCAAGGACCAGGCACTCGCCGGGGGCCGACGCCCCACCCCGGGGCCCCAGGGACCCGCCCCGGCGAGGGGGGGGAGGGAGAAGAGCTCGGCCCTCCAGTGCAGCCGCCACCTCGCGCTGAGGAAGGGGGGGCGAGGGGGGACACAGCCACTAGCGGGGTGGGCAAGGCCCCTCCCCCACTTGCTCCGGGGTGGTGCCGGCTCCCGACGAGCCCAACCCACGAGGAGAAGGCGCCGCTCTGCTCTGCTCTGCTCTGCCCCCCCCTTACCTTCTCCGAGCCGGGCTCACCCTCCCCCGCCATGACAGTGTGCTCACAGCGCCCTCCTCACGCTACCAGTAAGGCCGAACCAGGCCGTGTGTAAAGAACGAGAGAAAAGTGCCAGCGGAGCCGCTCTAGCCGCCGCGCCCCGCCTCATCTCTATGGTGCCCGAGATGAGCGCGCCGGGCGCCATTTTAGGTATAGCGCTGAGAGATTCCAGCAAAATCCTTTGTTCACTGAAATGGGTCACGGAGCAGCGCGGGGGCGCGCGCGCGAACGCGCGCGGCTCCCCCTTTCCCGGCCCAACCGCCGCGCGCGCGCACGTTCTCGCTGAGTCTCTCACCCGCACACACATAGGCAGCGCGCACGGGAGCGGGTTGGGCTGGGGCTGGTGTCCCCGAGAGACGTGACAGAGCTGCGGGGGGGGGGGGGAGATGGAGAATAAAATGGAAGGCGGAGATCAGCCCTTCCCTGAGGCGGGGACACAGACCTAGGGGCCAATATTGGCCAGTGTTTAGTGTCGCCTCACAACGGGGGTGCAGCGGCCAGCAGCACTTCTGGACACACACACCCGCCCCAACAGAGACAAGCCTCCAACCCTTCTCAAGGGCATGAGGGGAAAGTGACACAGCCCCTTTCTACATCTCCTTTCCAGCCTCAAAGGCCCATTTCTGGGGTCTCTAAGCCCCAGTCCCTGCAGTAGAAGTTATGCCATCAAAGTTACCTAATTTGCAGTTTATGTAATTACGACCTTGTAATATGCTTGGTGCGCTGTACAATACATAAGATGAAGCTAGGCCTTTCCCCAAGTTAACAACCAGCTCCAACTCCTATTGCCACCAATGCAAACCCAAAAGAGTAAACATGCTAAATATGCTGGTTGAGCAATGACTAAGTGGAGGAAGAGGGAAAGTGATGCATAACCCTATATAAATAACTGAATGATGTGAACACTGTGGAAGGAGAGGGATTATTTAGGGTTACAATGGGAAACAACTAGGAATAATGGGATATGATGAAGAGAAAATGTACCTTCAGAATGAAGTAAAGCATCCTGACAATGAGATTTACTAGAATAGACTCTTAACTTGAATTTTCAAGGCAAGTGCTGAAGTACTATTGGTTGGGACTTTCCAACTAAATTAGGCAAAATACAAGCAAATGTACAATAGGAAATGGTTATGAGGTGGTTCATACTGTAATTGGTCTTTTCCATCCTTAACTATTATTAAGTTATGTACATGTAAGCAGTGTCAGGATGAGCTCCACCCTGACATCTGGTGGTGAGTGTGGCAAGTTGTGGAAAAGAACTTCAGGGGCCAATCTCATTTGCATAGGCACACCCACCCCACCTAGAATGAGGCCAGAGCTGCCCAAATGGTCACTTTGGCTGCTGTGGGATCCCCAGTGTCTCTGTTATTGGGGCAGGAAGAATAAATTGTTATTACCCTGATTATGGGAACTGTGCTTGGAACTGTACTTCGCCTTTTGTTATGATGGAGGGACTCTCCATCACCTAAGTAGCACTCGCTAGGCAAGGGTCATGGGTTCCAAAACTTTGTGAATTGAGAGAGGCTGGGGACAAGTATTAATACTTGGTGGTATAGGCCCCTTGGTGAGGGCCTTACATGCTAATTGTACTTCCTCCTCTCCCCACTGTAGAATATCAGAGCTAATTTTGATTCCATTAGGACAGTTACAAGCTGCTGAGCTCACTTTGGGCTAGTGGTACACTAGCACTGAGGCTCCCCTACTACAAGCTGAATTCACCAAAGAGCTGAACTAAGAGCTGAAATCAGTGAGTGTTGTGTTAAGTAGTGGGGGAGCCTGAAGATATATTGTGGAGCAGTTTGCGGGATGGTTGGAGTGCCTTGTGGACAGGCTGGTGGAGCAGTTCATAGGACAGTGGGAGCTGCTTGTGGGACGTGGAGTGGAGCAGTTGTGGGGTGGCGGGAGCTGCTTGTGGGGAGCGGAGCTGAGCGAAGCAGTTTGTGGGGCAGCTGGTGGAGCAGAGTGGAACTGTGGGGTGGTCAGCTTCAGATCATGTAAGGTGCCCCTTACCTCTCTCTTCCCCCACACCCCCCATCTCCGCCCAGGTTGGGAGGTAAAACTCTGCAGATAAACTTTTGAACTCTGTGGCTGTCCTAACCAGGGACAGAGACTTTTGGGTCATTGGACTTTTGGGACTTTGGGTGATTTGGGGTTGCTGGACTCAAGAACCAAAGGGAAAGGGCATGCCCCAATTTGCTTGGGGTGGGTTTTTTGCTCATGGGTTGTGTTATGAATCCTGTTGGTGGTGTTTCCCCAACATAATGCCACATTGTTTCTCTCTGTTATTAAAAAGCTTTTTGCTACACTCAGACTATGTGCTTGCAAGAGGGGAAGTATTGCCTCTTGGAGGTGCCCAGCGGGGGTGGTATATATTTGTCCCAGGTCACTGGGTGGGGGCTCGAGCCAGTTTGCATTGTCTTATTGGAATGGAACCCCTAGATACTGAACCCGGCCCTTGTTGCTGCCAACTCTGACGGGCAGAAGGGTTACATACATATGAAAACAATAACAGTAGTATTTGGGGAGATAAACTTTTTAACCCTGTTGAATGACATAGAACAGAGTTTTCCAATGGGACAGAATGGAAATATTGAAGCTATTTTGCTTTAAGGAAAATAGAGGTTCACTCTCATAGACAATGAATTGTTGGGAGGATTCATTTTATAACACTACAATTGTATGGAGATTCATTTTAGGACATTTTAAAAAATAGAATCCTCTCCTTCTTGGTGATGAAGAACTGTGTTGTTTCAACAAAATATTTGTAATATTGCTTATCAGTTTTAAAAAAATCTTCCCTCATTGAGGAAATACCACTGATTTAAATTTTCAGTGTTTGAGAGCCGAGTCTCTTTACTGGACTAAAAGTGTAGTCTACTCTTTGCTCTATTCACTAATTTGTTGTCCACAGAGTATGCTCAGAAAGAATTAATGGAATGTATATCACTAAAATGCACTGGTTAAAAGTTTCTTAAAAATCAATTCAAGACAGACAAGTATGGTTTGAATTCTGATAGGTATACGTTAGTTTTAAATATTTTCAAGTAGTGATTATTATTAGTTATATCAGGGATTTGGAGCAATCAAATTTTTGAATAGTGACTGCTCCAGCTCCGCTCCGCGCTCTGACTCAAGTTAATTTTTAACTAAATAAAAAAGTGCATACTGTAATTTTGAAAAAACATTATTTTTATTCAGACTTTTAACACAATTTAAATGTCATCAATGATACAACCTAGAATCATTCATAATTCATTCTGTAAAAAAATTATTGCAGCAATCAAGTCATCTTTCATAGCCTGCTGCAAATAATTTAAAATTAACTTTAAAGCTGAAAACAGTCGCTCTACACTAGCTTGAGTTGTTGGCATGCTCGAAGCAATTCTACAGGCAGCCTGAATGCGTTGTGGGTAGCTGTGAATAGCCTCAAAAACAGACTTAACTTTTAGCCTACCAATAGACTCCATTGCTTCACAATCTTCCTGAAAATTTCTCTCGACTAATGCTTCATTACAATTATGAATTGCAGAAACTTGCCGGCGTCTTTGTTGTTTATCCAATTCCTTTTTGAAGGCGTCATCTTCTGAAGAATTGGTGCTTGAATTATCTCCATTTCCCTGTGATGGTTGAAGACATCTGAGGGATGGATGCTCGAACAAGTTCAGAGTGGAGACGGAAGTTTGAGAACAGCCTGCTATTTCTGAAGGATGTGAACTTTCCAAAACTGCAAATTCGATTGTTGATGACTCCTTTTGTTGTGTTTCGTTTTCTTCAACCTCTTTCACCAAGTTCAAATGTAGCAATAGATTTTGTTTTTTGAGTCGTCGAGCAATATCAAGGAGCCCTTTCTTTGCCTTTGGTATTTCCCTTGAGGTAAGAAAAATCCGATACTGTGGATCAACATAAACTCCAGCAAGGAAATGAATATTGTCAAAAAGCTTCTCTTCGCGTTTCTGCATGGAGGATAGAATTCCTTCTGCAATTTGCCCACCATTTTCTTGCAAGGATTTTGACAGTTTTCGCCATTCCTTCTGTCAAGGTTCCTCCCCCACTCTGAACTCTAGGGTACAGATGTGGGGACCTGCATGAAAAACTTCCTAAGCTTATCTTTACCAGCTGAGGTCAAAACTTCCCCAAGGTACAAAATATTACACCCGTTGTCCTTGGACTGGCCGCTACCACCACCAAACTAATACTGGTTACTGGGGAAGAGCTGTTTGGACGCGTCCTTCCCCCCAAAATACTTCCCAAAACCTTGCACCCCACTTCCTGGACAAGGTTTGTTAAAAAGCCTCACCAATTTGCCTAGGTGACTACAGACCCAGACCCTTGGATCTTAAGAACAATGAACAATCCTCCCAACACTTGCACCCCCCCTTTCCTGGGAAATGTTGGATAAAAAGCCTCACCAATTTGCATAGGTGACCACCGACCCAAACCCTTGGATCTGAGAACAATGAAAAGCATTCAGTTTTCTTACAAGAAGACTTTTAATAAAAATAGAAGTAAATAGAAATAAAGAAATCCCCCCTGTAAAATCAGGATGGTAGATATCTTACAGGGTAATTAGATTCAAAAACATAGAGAACCCCTCTAGGCAAAACCTTAAGTTACAAAAAAGATACACAGACAGAAATAGTTATTCTATTCAGCACAATTCTTTTCTCAGCCATTTAAAGAAATCATAATCTAACACATACCTAGCTAGATTACTTACTAAAAGTTCTAAGACTCCATTCCTGATCTATCCCCGGTAAAGACCAGCATATAGACAGACACACAGACCCTTTGTTTCTCTCCCTCCTCCCAGCTTTTGAAAATATCTTGTCTCCTCATTGGTCATTTTGGTCAGGTCCCTGCGAGGTTACCTTTAGCTTCTTAACCCTTTACAGGTGAGAGGAGCTTTCCCCTGGCCAGGAGGGATTTCAAAGGGGTTTACCCTTCCCTTTATATTTATGACACCTTCATTAAAACTCCCAGGGTTACATCGACAGCTTGAAGATTCACGGTTGTTTGGTTTGGTTTTTCCAAGAGGTCTCACAGGTACTTCTCTTCGTCCCATTCAGCTTTTGTTAACTTGAGTTCTCTTCTTCCAGCAGCAGCCACTTGTTCACAGTAAGATTGAAAAATGAGAAGCTGATCAATCATCGCAAATGTTGAACCCCAGCGAGTCCCAGTATCCAGTGATTGAGTTACCCCATGTAGATCAAGCAGAACACTTTGAATACTTGGGGTTCGTAGTTTGATAACAACTTGTCGAATTTTTGCCAGAAATTTCTTCTCATGTTCTTTGTTCAATCCATCCCAGATTGCCAAAACTGAAGAGTGTGAATACCACACCTCATCAGTTCGACTTTTGAGTTGTCTCATGAAGCCATGTTGGAAGTATGAGGCTAGGGTCATTAACCCATTGCGCAGCAGCATCCATGATGAGTTTGATTTCATCCATTCCTTTAGTTCCTTCATCAGGCAAAATAGCTTCAGTTCTGTCCACATCCCTGTTGTCAGGAGGTAGAAATGGTTTCATTGTCCTTGCTGAAATTTTTGACGGCACACGTCACGTTTGCTGCATTGTCAACGTAGATGCGCAGCACTTGCATTTCACTGATCCCAAATTTTTCTAAAATAGCTTTTACATGACTTTTCACGTACGAAGAATTGTGATGCCCTTCAGTGTCGATTATGGCCAAGGTTTTTACAACAGCTTTATCTTTTCCTTTTTCATAGTACTGAGCATTGATTGCAAGGAAATTTCTGCTTCCACGGGTTTCCGCATCCATTTTCAGGTAGCACAATTTTTGCTCCAAAGCTTTCTTGAGCTCTTTGCGACCAGACTCAGCTGTGCTGACAACTAAATGACAAACCGCATCGTGCCCCGTTGAAACGCCAAGCTGCCGACCCATTTCACCTGTAGTTTTTTGGAATCCTTTGTTCTTGAGCCTGAAGGTAGTGAGCAGTGTTGAACTCAAGCAAACCATTTCCATCAGCCCTTCAGGGAAAGTATTGGCATTCATGGTGACTGTAACCTTTGAGGACTTCAAATATGAGTCAAGTTTTGTTTGCTCAATTTTGGGTTTCTTTTCAGATGAAGCTCCGCAAAAAATCTTTTCTCCAGAAGTTTTAAAAGAGCCAGATGAACGTCGTTTAGCCGCATCAGCTTTCTGTTTTGCCTCATCTTCCTGGTCCTTTTTTGTAACCAGAGCCGCATAGTTTTCAGGATGGTTATGTTTTACATGCAGCCAAAGGCTGAAACTTTTCACGGCACTTGCTTCACTTGTCTTGAAGCTACATGGTTTGAGCTCACCATTCACTTCCTTTTCCACCTTGCATGTTGCCTATTTCTGTTTTGCTTTTCCCAAAAGCCCAAATTTGGGCTTTTCAAATTCAAAAGTAAAGACGTCGTTGAGATCCTTTTTTGTAAATCGGCTATCTATCTTGGGGGGCAGATTTGATTTTTTTGTTGAAGCCATGGCCAAATGTTCTTGTGCTGCTACCACATCCAAATGTTTCTTGTTATGATCTTCGAAAAACAGTGAACAAAAGCATTACATTTTTTTATAATGTACCTGCTTGTGATATCTTAACCACTTCAGGTACTTCGAATTTATTTTGGATTTTCTGGACAAAAATGATCGCATTTTCTTTTTACACAAAATTATTATTAAAGTATATTTTAATATTTTAACATGTTTCTTGCAGTTTTAATGAAGTATTTTAATATACATAATTAATATAAATTTTTATTTATAAATTGCAAGTTAGTTTTTCTTGTGAAATTTTGTGGTAAAAATATTCAAAATATTTTCCAAGTTTTTAATTAATATCTCAAAAATGCTTTAATATAGATATATCAATGAAATTTGTATGTGCTGTAGCGTTAGTACGTGCTATCGCTGTTCTACAACATTAATTGTTGGGAAGTAACGAGGCTACACGTTACAAGGTTGAAAATAAACTTTAACGGGAAAGTGGATTCAAATTGCAAGCACTGTCCTTTTAGTAAAGAGAGCAAATTTTCGGAAATACATTTTTCCTTCATCAGGCTGGAAACATTATACAAGATAGAACCTGTTATTTGCTCTATCTTGTATAATGTTTCCAGCCTGATGAAGGAAAAATGTATTTCCGAAAATTTGCTCTCTTTACTAAAAGGACTGTGCTTGCAATTTGAATCCACTTTCCCCGTTAAAGTTTATTTCCAACATCCTATCATACAACATCATTTAAATAAAATTATTTAAACTACAGGCATCGTAAACTGGGGGGACTGGGCCAATTTTATTTAATATTTTTTAAATCTTCGACTATTTAACAGATACGACCCTGGAATATGATTTAATGCTAAAACATGCATTAAAATGGTATTCTTAATTTATTTTGTATAATTAACTGTTTCTGAGAAAACTTTAAAAATTTTAATCTGCTTAGATGTTTAGAATGATACAAACTATTTTACTTATTACTTATTTTTCAACTTTGGAACCATACATTTTAAATGTAATAATAAATAATAACCAAAATTATTAACTTATTCTGGAACATAATATTATCGCTTGTAGCCAGGGGCAGTGAACGACAAGCCTTTCTTGAAATATGAAATAAAAATTACCAACCGCCAGTTTCGGATGCCTATGGTTTAAATAATTTTGGATAATATGGTAGCACATACTAATGCTAAGACACAGACATAATTTCATTTACTTTATATTAAATATTTTTGAGCTGTTAATCAGAAATTAACTTTTCATTTCCTCCTTGAAGGGACTCTCGCTCCCTTGGGAAGAATTTTAGGACACGTGTTCACAGAAACGTTTTTCTTAAAATGACTTAAGGATTCACCCCCAATGTTGTGATGGACATTTTCCAATCGCTCTGGATATATCACCAAAATAACTCCTAATTTATGCAAAAATGTTTACTGTATATTTATACGCCTGCTGCACGCAACTTTTTCAATAAATTTAAAATTACAAACAACACTATCAAAAGACCATTGAACAGATGATATATAAAATAAGTCCGCCAGAGTGATACAGTAGCATGTACAAATGAACAAATGTACCGGTAACGGGAGCCCGTGTGAGAAATGAGCTTAAGTGGTTAATATCTCTTGCAATATCTTCATATATCAATAAACAAAAACATTATTTTTTTTGCAATATACCTGTTTTTGATATCTTAAATGTTGCATCTTGTGTCTCACTTTTCCATAATCACAGCACTCAGCTCGTCTCGTTGATCAGCCCTTACAAAAGCAGTATCAACACATACTAATCTAACTATCTAACTACTCTACACGAGTACGTACTCACCTAACCTTGGCACAAGAGTGGGAGCAGTCTGCAGTGTTGCCAGATGTCTGATAATTATCTGATTCTTTAATAAAACATATCTCCAAAAAACTTTGTAATTTTGTATCTGTACATTAAATCTTGATTTCGGCCGAAGTGAGAATAACTATGACGTATTACGTAAAGTAAATGTTAATATAAATTGTTATACAATCTGAAATTTTTTGGCACCTTTAGGGCTTTCTTGCTAAATATAATTCATTTTGGATTGAAAATGAAAAAAAAAACACAACTGGAGCAGTGGAGCAGTCAAGATTTTCTGTGCTCTGGCTCCGCTCCAGCTCCAGGCAAAAACCTGCAGCTCCACTGCTCCGCGCTCCAGTTCCGGGCTCTGCTCCAAAGCCCTGATTTATATAGTGCTGTAAATGTATGGCACTTTACTACAGGTAAAATATGTTAAACAGAAAACAAATGGCAAAGTCTCTGCCCTGAGAAGTTTGCAATATATACTTTTATTTTAAAATGAATTCAGTTTTTAAAAATAAATTATATTTTCATAAAGCCTTTTCAAACAATGAGGACTGAAATAAGGAATTATACAGAATAATATTTCTGAGATATTAATCATGCCATTATGAAGAAAAATAGATATAACTGTTACTCCTGATTAGATGCATAGAAATAAAGAATGTGACTATTTTGGAATAACAGAATGGGAAAATAGTTTTTTTTGCTTTAAAATACTGTAGTATCATCTACTGTACAATAATGTTATTATTGTCATTTATTTGTATTATTGTAGATCCTAGGAACCCTCATCATGGGCCAGGACCCCATTGTGCTAGGTGTTGTACTAAGCCTATGATGATGTCTACCTTGTGTTTGATATGTATCAATTACAAATATTACTGGTAAGAAGAAACTTCACGGTATTGCACCTGTCCAATACAAAATCACTGGCTCCATGAACATCTCCAATGTCACAATGAAGAAGCTACTGTCTCATACTCACATAAAGGAGAAGTTAACCACATACCTTGCAGGAAAAGCATTCCAGCTGTGATGAAATGGGAATGGTCTTAATGTTTTCTCTGAATACTGTGTGGGTGCCTCAGTTTCCCCTATTTATTTCTTAAATATCTAGGTGGTGGGGTAAGGGTCTGTGATTGTTGCAGACACCTTGTCTCCTGGCAGTTGATGGCCTGGACCCCTCCCCTGCAAGGTGTCAACTGAAGGTGTTGGAGAACAAAGGGATCGGTGGCCTCCTTGCCCAAGAAGAGAGACAAAGGCCAGAGGAGGGGCTGGAGGGAGTTTCAGTTTGGAGCTGGCTGGGGAAACTGAGGGAGGCCCAGAACCGGGGTCTGGGCTCCCTATCCCCCAAGATGGACCTGACTGAGGGGTTCTGTTTTCTGTACCTACAAGCTGTTTTGACTGTGTTACTGTCATCTAATAAACCTTCTGTTTTACTGGCTGGCTGAGAGTCACAGTGAATCGCAGGAAGTGCGGGGTGCAGGGCCTTTACTCCCCAACATTCTGTGACAACTAGTGGCAGAGGTGGAATGTTCTGCACCCTGTGGATGGCGCTTCCTGCAGTTAGTGACTAGGAAGCAGTAAAACGAAGGGGGATTAACGAGAACTGGGCGTGCTGAAGGCTCAGAGAGGAGCGGTTTCAGGAGGCGAAGGAGCTACGCTTAACCCCTGGGAGTGTGTGACCAGTGAGAAGGATTGTTGCAGGAACGGGGTCCCCCTGGGGACTGTGGTGAGCGGTTCCAGGGGCAGAGGAGTCTGCGGCTTGACCCTGTAAGAGAGGTGGTGAACTGGAGAAGGGCTGGTACAGTAGGGGTTCTTCCTGGAAACCGTGGGGAGCTGAGAGCACACAGGCCTGCGAGTCCACAACAACTTGGGAACAGCGAAGTGATGGCCTATCACCATCTCGTTAAGAAGGACATTGTAAACCTGTGCAAAAAGAGAGGGTTACACATTGGAAAGTTCACCAAAACACAGTTAATCGTGCAGCTGGAGGACGATGACTGCTCTAAGGAGCAGATTCCTGACCCAAATGGGGCTACAAGAGGATCTGGGAGCAGCTGGAGCGATAGCCAGGCATCCCCAAGATTCCTGTCCCCAACCAGACGGGGGTCTTCATGATCGGGTTTCCCATCAGGGGATCAGAGATGGATGGGATTGGAGCTGAGTCCGAGAGAGCTGGAGGACAGTGAGAAGAGCGAGAGGACCGTGAGAGACAGCGAGAGCCCAAGAAAGAGCAGCAGGAGAAGCAGCAGGAGCAGCATGAACTGGCGATGGTGGAGCGGAGAGGCATAGCGGACTTCCCAGGGGATCCAGGCCCTGCTCCTATAACAGCCGAGGATTTGAATTTGAATCCAGGGAACCAATCGTCTGAGACTGAAGCAGTCAGTGAAAATGCAAATGACCTGGCTGGCAGGGGGGAGGAGCTGTTAGGCTCAGGATACCTGCCTGTCTGTAACCAGCCCCTGGGGCTGAGTGGGACAAGGAGATGCTCCCCGCTCCCTGCACACCGGAGAGGGAGCTCATGCTGGCTCTGATCCTGTGACCAAAGCATGAGCTCGCTGCCTACCCCCACTGGGACAAAAAGGGCAGCACTGAGCATGGTGGGAGCTGAGACCCCAGCTGAGTGGATGGGGACACAGCCAGGGCAGGACAGCGGCCAACCAGGTTTGCCTTGTCTAGAGGTGCTTCTGGGAAGTGATTCCACAGCAGGGAGGGAGCTACCAGGGACAGGGCTCAGCGGGGCTGTGACCCCAGGCCCAGCCAGCGAGAGGGAAAAGATTCGACTCCCTTCCCCAGAAGCTGAATTCCAGACCAAACCGCAGAAAGATCCCTCCTTGGAGAAGCTGAGGGAACTTGCTGGCCACAGCACTGCAAACCCCCTTGGGGAAGGCTGCAGGAAGAGATTCCTGTGGGAGAAGGGATTCCTGGACTGGGAATGGGCTCTCCAAGGGGAAGTAGAACTGTGGGGAATCAGGAGGCAGCTGGAGGCCCCCCAGAAGTACTGCTGCAGGCTATTGTAACTGGCCCACAATGTCCCTTTCTCAGGACACCAGGGGATGTAGCGCACCGGGCGGCAGCTGCTGCAGAACTTTTACTGGCCTGGAGTCTGTGATGCAGTCCAGCAGTACTGCAGGTCCTGTGATCCCTGCCAGAGGGTGGCGAAGGCCCAGGATAAGGGTGAAGCTCCCTTGAGACCCCTGCCCATCATAGAGGAACCTTTCCAGAAGGTGGCTATGGACATAGTGGGGCCCCTCAGCAAGGCGACGCCCAGTCAGGGAAGAAATACATCCTGGTGGTGATGGATTTCGCCACCGCTATCCAGAGGTGGTGGCTCTGTCCTCCACCGAGGCAGACAGTGTGGTAGACATGCTGCTGACCATCTTCAGCAGAGTGAGGGTCCCCAACGAGGTCCTTACAGACCAGGGGTCCAATTTTATATCAGCCCTGCTCCGGGGCTTGTGAGAGAAATGTGGTGTCTGGCCTACCTGAGCCTCTGCATATCACCCTCAGTCCAACGGGCTGGTGGAGAGATTTTATGGGACCCTGAGGATGATGCTGAGGATTTTTATGAATCAGCATCCGCAGGACTGGGACAAGTACCTGCCCCACCTGTGGTACAGGGAAGTGCCCCAGGAATCCATAGGGTTCTTCCCTTTCAAGCTGCTGTATGGGAGGAACATCATAATGGCCATACTGAGTCAGACCAAAGGTGCATCCAGCCCAGTATCCTATCTACCGACAGTGGCCAATGCCAACTGCCCCAGAGGGAGTGAATCTAACAGGTAATGATCTAGTGATCTCTCTCCTGCCATCCATCTCCACCCTCTGACAAACAGAGGCTAGGGACACCATTCCTTACCCATCCTGGCTAATAGCCATTAATGGACTTAACCTCCACGAATTTATCCAGTTCTCTTTTAAACCCTGTTATAGTCCTAGCCTTCACAACCTCCTCAAGCAAGGAGTTCCACAGGTTGACTGTGCTCTGAGTGAAGAAGAACTTCCTTTTATTTGTTTTAAACCTGCTACCCATTAATTTCATTTGGTGGCCCATAGTTCTTATATTATGGGAACAAGTAAACGACTTTTCCTTATTCACTTTCTCCACACCACTCATGATTTTATATACCTCTATCAAATCCCCCCTTAGTCTCCTCTTTTCCAAGCTGAAAAGTCCTACCTTTTTAATCTCTCCTCATATGGGACCCATTCCAAACCCCTAATCATTTTAGTTGCCCTTTTCTGCACCTTTTCTAATGCCAGTATATCTTTTTTGAGATGAAGGGACCACATCTGTGTGCAGTATTCAAGATGTGGGCATACCATGGATTTATATAAGGGCAATAAGATATTCTCCATCTTATTCTCTATCGCTTTTTTAATGATTCCTAACAATCCATTTGCTTTTTGACTGCTGCTGCACACTGTATGGATGTCTTCAGAGAACTATCCGAGATGACTTCAAGATCTTTCTCCTGATTAGTTGTAGCTAAATTAGCCCCCATCATATTGTATGTTTAATTGGGGTTATTTTTTCCAATGTGCATTACTTTACATTTATCCACATTAAATTTCATTTGCCATTTTGTTGCCCAATCACTTAGTTTTGTGAGATCTTTTTGAAGTTCTTCACAGTCTGCTTTGGTCTTAACTATCTTGAGCATTTTAATATCTGCAAACTTCCTCGCTGTTTACCCCTTTCTCCAGATCATTTATGAATAGGTTGAATAGGATTGGTCCTAGGACTGACCCTTGGGGAACACCACTAGTTACCCCTCTCCATTCTGAAAATTTACCATTTATTCCTACCCTTTGTTCCCTGTCTTCCCAGTTCTCAATCCATGAAAGGATCTTCCCTCTTATCCCATGACAACTTAATTTATGTAAGAGCCTTTGGTGAGGGACCTTGTTAAAGGCTTTCTGGAAATCTAAGTACACTATGTCCACTGGATCCCCCTTGTCCACATGTTTGTTGACCCCCTCAAAGAACTCTAATAGATTAATAAGACATGATCTCCCTTTACAGAAACCATGTTGACGTTTGCGCAACAATTTATGTTCTTCTATGTGTCTGACAATTTTTTTCTTTACTATTGTTTCAACTAATTCGCCCGGTACTGATGTTAGACTTGCCGGTCTGTAATTACCAGGATCACCTCTAGAGCCCTTCTTAAATATTGGCGTTACATTAGCTATCTTCCAGTCTTTGGGTACAGTAGCTGATTTAAAGGACAGGTTACAAACCATAGTTAATAGTTCCGCAATTTCACATTTGAGTTCTCTCAGAGCTCTTGGATGAATGCCATCTGGTTCCGGTGACTTGTTACTGTTAAGTTTCACAATTAATTCCAAAACCTCCTCTAGTGACACTTCAATCTGTGACAATTCCTCAGATTTGTCACCTACAAAAGACGGCTCAGGTTTGGGAATCTCCCTAACATCCTCAGCCATGAAGACTGAAGGAAAGAATTTGTTTAGTTTCTCCGCAATGACTTTATCGTCTTTAAGTGCTCCTTTTTTATCTCTATCGTCCAGGGGCCCCACTGGTTGTTTAGCAGGCTTCCTGCTTCTGATGTACTTAAAAAACATTTTGTTATTACCTTTTGAGTTTTTGGCTAGCTGTTCTTCAAACTCCTTTTTCGCTTTTTTTATTAAATTTTTACATTTAATTTGGCAGTGTTTATGCTCCTTTCTATTTACCTCACTAGGATTTGACTTCAACTTTTTAAAAGATGCCTTTTTATCTCTCACTGCTTCTTCTACATGGTTGTTAAGCCACTGTGGCTCTTTTTTAGTTTGTTTACAGTGTTTTTTAATTTGGAGTATACATTTAAGTTGAGCCTCTATTATGGTGTTTTTGAATAGCGTCCATGCAGCTTGCAGGGATTTCACTCTAGTCACTGTACCTTTTAATTTCTGTTTAACTAAACCTCCTCATTTTTGCAGAGTTCCCCTTTCTGAAATTAAATGCCACAGTGTTGGGCTGTTGTGGTGTTCTTCCCACCACAGGAATGTTAAATGTTATTATATTATGGTCACTATTTCCAAGCTGTGTAGTTACCTCTTGGACCAGATCCTGCGCTCCACTCAGGACTAGATCGATTGTTGCCTCTCCCCTTGTGGGTTCCTGTACCAACTGCTCCAAGAAGCAGTCATTTAAAGTATCGAGAAATTTTGTCTCTGCATTTCGTCCTGAGGTGACGTACCCAGTCAATATGGGGATAATTGAAATCCCCCACTATTACTGAGTTTTTTATTTTGATAGCCTCTCTAATCTCCCTTAGCATTTCATCGTCACTATCACTGTCCTGGTCAGGTGGTCGATAATAGATCCCTACTGTTATATTCTTATTAGAGCATGGAATTTCTATCCATAGAGGTTCTATGGAACATATGGATTCATTTAAGATTTTTATTTCATTTGATTCTACATTTTCTTTCACATATAGTGCCCCCTCCCCCCCCCGACCTGTTCTGTCCTTCCAGTATATTTTGTACCCCAGAATGATTGTGTCCCATTGATTGTCCTCACTCCACCAGGTTTCTGTGATGCCTATTATATCAATTTCCTCCTTTAAGACGAGTCACTCTAGTTCACCCATCTTATTATTTAGACTTCTAGCATTTGTGTACAAGCACCTTAAAAACTTGTTACTATTTATTTGTCTGCCCTTTTCTGAGGTGTCAGATTCTTTATGTGAATGTTTCTCGTCTAATCTGGCCCATACTTTATCCTCTTCTATCCTCACCTCCTGACTAAAACCTAGAGAATCTCTTTCAATAGACTCCTCTAAGAGAAGTCTCTGTCTGATCCACGTGCGCCTCTGCAGCAATTGGCTTTCCCCCATCTCTTAGTTTAAAAACTGCTCTGCAACCTTTTTAATATTAAGTGTTAAGTTCCTAATAAATCTAAACCCCTCCTCTCTACATCATTGTCTCATCAACGCATTGAGACTCTGAAGCTCTGCCTGCCTGCCTGGCCCTGCGCGTGGAACTGGAAGCATTTCTGAGAATGCCACCATAGAGGCCCTGGATTTCAGTCTCTTTCCTAGCAGCCTAAATTTGGCCTCCAGGATGTCTCTCCTAGCCTTCCCTATGTCATTGGGTACCTACATGTACCACGACCACTGGCTCCTCCCCACACTACAGATAAGTCTATCTAGATGCCTCAAGAGATCTGCAACCTTTGCACCAGGCAGGCAAGTCACCATACGGTTCTCCTGGTCATCACAAACCCAGTTATCTATGTTTCTAATGATCAAATCTCCCATTACTAACACCTGCCTTTTCCTAGTGACTGGAGTTCCCTTCCCCGGAGAGGTAACCTCAGTGCGAGAGGATACCCCAGCATCATCTGGAAGGAGGGTCCCAACTATGGGAAGGTTTCCCTCTGTTCCCGTTGACTGCTCTCCTTCTCTGGGCCTTTCATCCTCCTTAACAGTGCAGGGGCTGTCTGACCAGAGGTGGGACAAATCTACAGTGTCCTGGAAAGCCTCATAAACATACCTCTCTGCCTCCCTTAGCTCCTCCAGTTCCGCCACCCTGGCCTCCAAAGCCCGTACACGGTCTCTGAGGGCCAGGAGCTCCTTGCACCAAATGCACACATACGCCACCCACCCACAGGGCAGGTAATCATACATGCTACACTGAGTGTAATAAACAGGATAGCCCCCACTCTGCTGCTTGGCTTCTGACTGCATTTTCTCCTACAGTTACCTAGGTTAATGATAGGGGTTTTGTTTAAATCAAGAAGTTTTGATTATAGTTTAGTTTTGATTATAGATTATAGTTTAGTTTAAGGGTTTTAAAGAATGGCAAGTATACCTTGCCCCCATCCCAACTACCTCTCGAAACTCCCTGTTAGCAGTCCCTGGTCGCTTGCTCACTGCTTTATAAAGCCCTGGCCTTCTTGATAGCCCCGCCCCCTGACTAAGGCTCAACCAATGAACAAAGTCTTCTAGATTTCAAACCTTGTTTAGAAGCTCACAGCTTCCAACTGCCAGCCACAGCACACGATCCTTCAAACAAAACAAAAACAAGCAAACAAACAGACAAACAAGCTCAGCACACAGCAAGTAACCCTCAAACACAAACACACACTACAGACAGCTACTTACCCCAAGGGTCCTGTATTTGCACCTCCTTCACCTGGAGAACTCCCTCTTGAAACTCCCTGTTAGCAGTCCCTGTTCGCAAAGCTAGACTTTCTCCTAGTCTGGGTCCAGCAATCACTCACACCCCTGTTTTTTTTACTTTACTTTTTTTCCTGGCTCCAAGTGTCAGTTACTGTCTTTTGTTTCAGTTCCTTTCAGGCACCTCTTTCGGGTGGAGAGGCTATCCCTTGAGCCAGGCTGAGCCTGAAGACAAAATGAAGGAATTTCCAGGGGCTTATATAGTCTCTCTCTTGTGGGTGGAAACTCCTCTCTCCCCCTGTGTAGAATCAAAGCTACCAAATGGAGTTTTGGAGTCACATGGGCAAGTCACATGTCCATGCATGACTCAGTTCTCTACAGGCCAAGCCACTGCCCACATGTTAGCCCAAACATTCCCAGGAAAGCTCAGATATGGATTGGCATCTATCAAGGTCCATTGTTAGCCAAGTACTTCCAGTTACTTGAATAACCCCTTCACACTATGTTGATCAAATCTGCCTTAGGTACTTTCTACAGCTTTAAACAGAAGCATAGAGCCAACGCTCATAACTTCAGATATAAAAATGATACATGAATACGAATAGGATGAATACATTCAGTAGAACATAACCTTTGCAAAGATATGTTACATGGCATATCAAGCATAAAACATATTCCAGTTATGTCATATTTACACTTCTAAGCATATTTCTATAAAGCATTATGGGGTTCAATGTCTTACCTACTCCACTGCCCCTATGGCAAGGAGCGATTGGGTAGAAAGCTGGCTAGATTGTCGGGCTCAACGGGTAGTTATCAATGGCTCCATGTCTAGCTGGCAGCCGGTATCAAGTGGAGTGCCCCAAGGGTCGGTCCTGGGGCCGGTTTTGTTCAATATCTTCATAAATGATCTGGAGGATGGTGTGGATTGCACTCTCAGCAAATTTGCGGATGATACTAAACTGGGAGGAGTGGTAGATACGCTGGAGGGGAGGGATAGGATACAGAAGGACCTAGACAAATTGGAGGATTGGGCCAAAAGAAATCTGATGAGGTTCAATAAGGATAAGTGCAGGGTCCTGCACTTAGGACGGAAGAACCCAATGCACAGCTACAAACTAGGGACCGAATGGCTAGGCAGCAGTTCTGCGGAAAAGGACCTAGGGGTGACAGTGGACGAGAAGCTGGATATGAGTCAGCAGTGTGCCCTTGTTGCCAAGAAGGCCAATGGCATTTTGGGATGTATAAGTAGGGGCATAGCGAGCAGATCGAGGGATGTGATCGTTCCCCTCTATTCGACATTGGTGAGGCCTCATGTGGAGTACTGTGTCCAGTTTTGGGCCCCACACTTCAAGAAGGATGTGGATAAATTGGAGAGAGTCCAGCGAAGGGCAACAAAAATGATTAGGGGTCTGGAACACATGAGTTATGAGGAGAGGCTGAGGGAGCTGGGATTGTTTAGCCTGCAGAAGAGAAGAATGAGGGGGGATTTGATAGCTGCTTTCAACTACCTGAAAGGGGGTTCCAAAGAGGATGGCTCTAGACTGTTCTCAATGGTATCAGATGACAGAACGAGGAGTAATGGTCTCAAGCTGCAGTGGGGGAGGTTTAGATTGGATATTAGGAAAAACTTTTTCACTAAGAGGGTGGTGAAACACTGGAATGCGTTACCTAGGGAGGTGGTAGAATCTCCTTCCTTAGAGGTTTTTAAGGTCAGGCTTGACAAAGCCCTGGCTGGGATGATTTAACTGGGAACTGGTCCTGCTTCGAGCAGGGGGTTGGACTAGATGACCTTCTGGGGTCCCTTCCAACCCTTATATTCTATGATTCTATGATTGCACCTCCTAGATAAGGAGTTGCTTGTGAGAAGGGTCCCTGAAGAGGGATGGGGAAGGGGGGTGGAAGGGAGAGCAGGAACAAAACTGGAGAGAATATCCCATTTCTACCATGAGGAGCACACAACGGTCCGACGTTATTTGCGACCAAGCACAGTAGAAGTGGGACAAACGATTCATGAAGCACAGGGAAGGATCCGCCATCACAGCAGGTATGCCCTCCTTGGGCGTCCCTTCAAAAACCTTGTTTGGAGCCCAGTGATGCTTGGTCGGGCCCTTTCCCTGCCCTGAAGGCAGGTTTGAAGGCTTGCGCCTGTTATTTTTGCCCCTCTGGCGGTAGAAATCCTGCCTTGGGCGGGGCTGGTACTGCCTCTGTTGCTGTGGCTGGGGCTTGAAATGCTTGAGCTGGGTTTCCAGTATGTGCATTCCCAGAGACTTCATAGTTGCCCTAGAGTCTTTCAGGCTATGCAGCTTTAAGTCAGTCTGGTCCAAGAACAGCCCTGAGCCCTTGAAGGGAAGGTCCTGCAGGGTCTGTTGAACTTCTGGAGGTAACCCGGACACTTGGAGCCAGGAAGTTCTCATTACCACCCCCAAGGAGAGGGTACGGGCAGCTGAATCAGCTGAGTCAAGGGAGGCCTTTAAGGAGGTCCTCGCTGTTGCCTTCCCTTCCTTGATTATGGTGGAAGATTCCACCCTTGACTCCGTTGGAAGCAACTCCTTATACTTAGACATAGAAGTCCAAGAAATAAAGTTGTACCTGCTGAGGATAGCCTGCTGGTTGGCTATCCTCAACTGGAGGCTCCCTGCGGCATAGATCTTCCTGCTGAAGAGGTCCATGCTTGGGGCCGGTACCTGTTGCCCCTGACTCTCCTTTTTGTTTACCACCGAGACCACCTGTGAGCAAGCATGTGGGTACCAGAAGAGGTGCTCATAGCCCTTGGAAGGGACAAAGTAATTCCTCTCTACGCCCCTGGTGGTGGATGGAATGGAGTCTGGAGTCTGCCACAGGGTGTTGTTAGTGTTTTGGATGGTCTTTATTAGCGGTAGCCCCACCCAGGAAGGACCTTCTGGGGCAAGGATGTCTACCATAGGGTCCACTGCCTCGACCACTTCCGCCGCCTGCAGGCCCACATTGAGAACAGTGCGATGGAGCAGGTCCTGGTGTGCCCTGTTGTCAATTCATGAAGGTTAAGTCCATTAATGGCTATTAGCCAGGATGGGTAAGGAATGGTGTCCCTAGCCTCTGTATGTCAGAGGGTGGAGATGGATGGCAGGAGAGAGATCACTTGATCATTACCTGTTAGATTCACTTCCTCTGGGGCACTTGGCATTGGTCACTGTCGGTAGACAGGATACTGGACTGGATGGACCTTTGGTCTGACCCAGTATGGCCATTCTTTTGTTCTTATGTTCTTAATAGGCGGGGGCCCTGAAGCTGATGCCCCTGCTACCGCCTCATTGGGGAAGGAAGATGAGGTGGCAAGTGGTGGTACAGGGTCCTCCTGGCCCTCGAGCTGCCTGGGTTGCTCCTGGACTGTACCAGGCTCCACCACTGGCTCAGCAGGGGCAACTGCCTGGTGGCCTAGTGGCACATCCTGAGCTGGTTCCAGCCCCGCCTCTGCAGTCTGAGGGGGTGGCCTGGAGAGGGCAGCTTCAGCTCCCCGAGAGGCAGGCGTATCTCTAGGTGACTGGGAAGGGCAGCATCCCGAGGTCACAGACCTAGAGCCAGGACAGGGGGACCCTAGCCCTAATGGTAAGCCCAGGGGGTCCAAAAGAGCCATTGTGTGTGGGGGTTGCCACTGTGGCTGCTAGGCCACCCGCATCCCTTCGGCGCCTGCCCGACCTGTGTCGACTGTGCCTCAAATAATACAAGTCTGCATCAGACTCTGAAGAGCCTGAGGGCAATGACCACAGCGGAGCCAAAGCCCCATGTGCTGGCCACTGGTGTTGAGTGGAAGAGGCAGGGGACTGGTGCTGCTATTATCTCATCGAGGATTGGTGCTGGCGATCTGGTGATGGGGACCAATGCCAGCGATTGGCTGCTGGGCTCCGGTACCGCTTGTCAGTGCCGCTCCTGCAAAGGTGTTGTGGACCAGTGCTGATCCATCCTTGGTGCCAGGGAGATAGATCACCGTGTCCCTGATGCCGGGCATGTTCCTGCTGAACTCAGTGCTGGGGAATGATGTTATGGCGACTGGGATCAGGAACGATGCTGGGCATGGTGCCAGTCCAGTCACTGGGAGCACCATATCGTGGCAGGCTTGCCTCTGGATGGTACTGGTCTCAACAGTACCGGAGGCTTGTCCCTAGTAACTGGGGGCTGAACTGCAGTCATCTCTATGAGATCTTTTGCGGCTTCAAAACTGTCTGGGGTGGAGGGAGGCTCCAACACCTCCACCTGACACTGCCCTGCCGGAGAGTCGCTGTGTGCCAGACTCGACGGTGCCTTCTGGGGTGCTGGAATCAATGGCACCAACTCTCGCTGTCTGGGAGCTGGGTCCTTCCTCAGGGGCAGTGAAGTGTCCCCTGGCAGTCCCACAGCTCTCTGAGGAGAGCGCCCTCTCTCAGTCTTCTTATGTCACTTACGGAGCACCAAGGAAGTAAAGCAGTGCCGGGCCGCTGCTCCCCATTGTGGTGACGGGGATTGCCAGTGCCAAGGGTCTCTCATACTAGACTCCTTCCTCGGCCCTGAGTCGCAAACCGATGCTGGAGCACTCCGCACCAAAGCACTTGGGCCTGAGCCTTGGCTGTCTAAAGCCGCTGGACGAAGTGCAGATTCCATGAGCAGCTGCTTCAAATGGAAATCCCACTCCTTTTTCTTCCTAGGTTTAAAAGCCCTGCAGATTTTGCAGTGCTCGGTCTGATGCGCCTCCCCCAGACACCTGAGGCAAGAGTCGTGGAGGTCACTATTTGGCATGGGCTTGTGGCATGCACTGCAAGACTTAAAGCCTTGGGCTCACAGCATGCCCCGGAGCCCAAGAAGGGGTAAGGGGATAGGGAAAGATCCTGCTCACAAACACCTATACTAACAACTAACAACTACAAAACAAGAAAACAAGAAGAAGAACTAGACTAGGTAACTATGCTCAGGGAGCACTTGCAAAGCAAGCAAGTCACAGTTCCAACGACCGCCATGGATGGTAAGAAGGAACTGAAGGGGGGTCAGGTCAGCAAGGTCATATATTGAGCACCAGGAAAGCACCACTCCAGGTGGCTCCCCAGCTGACCCAACGGGAGCTGCTAAGGGAAAAAGTTTCCAACAACCGTGCACGTACACCTGATTGGAATAGACTTGAACAAGCACTTGAAGAAGAATATTTTATTAAAATGAAAGCCAACATTCCAGAGCACATTTGTGCAGCATTGAGTGAATTCTATGACAAATTCTGCAGAACTGTAGAATACTCACCATTCTGCATAAAAGCTTTTGCAGCCAAGTGGCCACAGATGGGCTTGGCCTGGGGAAGAGGTCAGTGTGGTCTGCCTTTGTGTAGGTCCAATGGGAAGGAGTCATTTTATAAGTAATGGAGCAGGTATATGATGCAAATGGTGGACTGTAGAGTATGGCTTATAGCCTAACTGCTACCCACTGGTGGAGCTCCCTGCTATCAGGAGATGTGAGGCAGCGTCTATGTCTGACAAGAGGAGGACAATGTAGAGGGGCTCCTGATCAAGTATTAACTTAGTTGTTTGAACATGGGTTCTCTACACTGATTAACTGCACCTACATCTCAGTATACCCTACTGCCACCCCCAACAGTTATCCTTACCTTAGTCCCCTTTACAGAAAAACAAGCCTCGTGTGGAGCCCTCCATGACAATGTGCGGTGATGAGAGATCGGTAATTGCGGTCGGTTTGAGTGCTCCTTGCAGATGTTGTCTTCAAGGTAAGCTACTGAATGGACAGCTGCAATTGGTCAAACACCACAGTGTGTTGGGAACTAGTATGGATAATAATACTGTGAATGGTACATACAAAGAGCCAGAGACTGTTCATGACTTTTTCAAATAACATGAGCCTTGATTCAGGTATGGTGTCACTGATCCCAAGTTTCTAGTAGTCCTAAAGGCATTTTTTCCCAGGATCTTACACAATTTTTTCTTTCCTTACACAATTTAGGGACATACTGGACAATATAATTTAAGGACAATCATTTTTAATAATGTTTGGGATTTTATCTCATTTCAAATCATTTAGGGTGCTGGTTATAGCCTATGTGTTGTTTATATTAACTGTTTAATTGGGGGGGTCTGATTAAACAATATAGCAATGTTGTGCAAATTATTAATATTTTTCTTTGATATCTAACTCTTCCACTTTATTTCTGATTGTGGAACAACTGCTTGTGTGAGGAGAATGCGCGCCTGTGGAGTGAAACAGAAATTTGGAGTAGTGACATCACATGGACGGCTTCCGTAGTTGTATGTTTTGCAATTAACAACACTGTTCTGTAACAAGCCATGGTGATGGATCCACCCTTCACAATTTCCTACAATGGCACAGTGGTCCTCCATCCATATCCTAAATTCCTGCCCCAGGTGGTGACTGACTGCCAGCTCAGCCAGTCAGTTATACTACCAGGAGTCTTTCCCAGGTGTCACATACACTCAGGCAAATTGAGACTCCACAGCAAGACACTAAAAGCACAGGTTTCAGAGTAGCAGCCATGTTAGTCTGTATTCGCAAAAAGAAAAGGAGTACTTGTGGCACCTTAGAGACTAACAAATTTATTTGAGCATAAGCTTTCGTGAGTACAGCTCACTTCATCGGATGCATTCCTTATGCTAATACTCAAATAAATTTGTTAGTCTCTAAGGTGCCACAAGTACTCCTTTTCTTTTTGCGAATACAGACTAACATGGCTGCTACTCTGAAACCTGTGCTTTTAGTGTCTTGCTGTGGAGTCTAACAAATTTATTTGAGCATAAGCTTTCGTGAGTACAGCTCACTTCATCGGATGCATTCCTTATGCTAATACTCAAATAAATTTGTTAGTCTCTAAGGTGCCACAAGTACTCCTTTTCTTTTTGCGAATACAGACTAACATGGCTGCTACTCTGAAACCTGTGCTTTTAGTGTCTTGCTGTGGAGTCTAACAAATTTATTTGAGCATAAGCTTTCGTGAGTACAGCTCACTTCATCGGATGCATTCCTTATGCTAATATTCAAATAAATTTGTTAGTCTCTAAGGTGCCACAAGTACTCCTTTTCTTTTTACTAAAAGCACAATCACTTTTTATTTAAACAGTACCAAATACTTCAGAAAGTCCCCATATCTTTTCATATCCATTAAAGAGAATACTAAGGGTCACCCTAGTTCTTCTCAATGATTTAAAAATCATGGAGCAGGTCCTCAAGGAATCAATTCTGAAGCACTTAGAGGAGAGGAAAATGATCAGGAACAGTCGGCATGGATTCACCAAGGGCAAGTCGTGCCTGATGGATCTAGTTGCCTTCTATGACGAGATAACTGGCTTTGTGGGTGAGGGGAAAGCGGTGGATGTGTTGTTCCTTGACTTTAGCAAAGCTTTTGACACAGTCTCCCACAGTATTCTTGCCAGCAAGTTAAAGAAGTATGGGCTGGATAAATGGACTATAAGGTGGATAGAAAGTTGGCTAGATTGTCGGGCTCAACGGGTAGTGATCAATGGCTCCATGTCTAGTTGGCAGCCAGTATCAAGTGGAGTGCCCCAAGGATTGGTCCTCAGGCCAGTTTTGTTCAATATCTTCATAAATGATCTGGAGGATGGTGTGGATTGCACCCTCAGCAAGTTTGCAGATGACACTAAACTGGGAGGAGAGGTAGATATGCTGGAGGGTAGGATTAGGATACAGAGGGCCCTAGACAAATTAGAGGATTGGGCCAAAAGAAATCTGATGAGGTTCAACAAGGACAAGTGCAGAGTCCTCCACTTAGGACGGAAGAATCCCATGCACCGCTACAGACTAGGGACCAAATGGCTCGGCAGCAGTTCTGCAGAAAAGGACCTAGGGGTTACAGTGGACGAGAAGCTGGATAAGAGTCAACAGTGTGCGCTTGTTGCCAAGAAGGCCAATGGCATTTTGGGATTATAAGTAGGGGCATTGCCAGCAGATCGAGGGACGTGATTGTTCCCCTCTATTTAACATGGTGAAGCCTCATGTGGAGTACTGTGTCCAGTTTTGGGCCCCACACTACAAGAAGGATGTGGAAAAATTGGAAAGAGTCCAGCAGAGGGCAACAAAAATGATTAGGGGACTGGAACACATGACTTACGAGGAGAGGCTGAGGGAACTGGGATTGTTTAGTCTGCGGAAGAGAAGAATGAGGGGGGATCTGATAGCTGCTTTCAACTACCTGAAAGGGGGTTCCAAAGAAGATGGATGTAGACTGTTCTCAGTGGTAGCTGATGACAGAACAAGGAGTAATGGTCTCAAGTTACAGTGGGGGAGGTTTAGGTTGGATATTAGGAAAAACTTTTTCACTAGGAGGGTGGTGAAACACTGGAATGCGTTACCTAGGGAGGTGGTGGAATCTCCTTCCTTAGATATTTTTAAGGTCAGGCTTGACAAAGCCCTGGCTGGGATGATTTAGTTGGGGATTGGTCCTGCTTTGAGCAGGGGGTTGGACTAGATGACCTCCTGAGGTCCCTCCCAACCCTGATATTCTATGATTCAATGATTATCCAGATGAGTTAGGCTATGTATAGAAGCGACCAACAGGCTAGCAACTGTCCCTCTTCCTGCAAGGGTTAAAGCACACTTTACTATGCTGAAGGCAGCCACTTTGGCATGCCTTAAACTTGTCCCCATTATTGAAATCTGCAGCGCTGCAGCTTGGAGCTCTAGCTACACATTCACTAAACATTTAGCCTCCAGGGCTGATGCACAGTTTGGTAGCAGTATTTTGGCCACTATTTAATTAGGATTCCATTTCCCACCTTCCTCATTTCACAGTATGATTTATCAGATGATCCCAAGAATGGCAATGTTTAGCAGCTACTCCACTCAGGCAGAGGACGTCTGGTTAGAGGCTAGTAACCTCATTTTTTTTCAAACCTTCTCTCCACGTATGCCACCCATTAATATTTTCACAAAATGTGTTTTGTTTCTTAAATAATGTATTAAAAATGTGAACCAAAATCAGTTAATTTACATGACTGGAGAGTTTCATCATTAGATTGGGCAGTGAAAGGAAATACTTCTGACTGATGGCCTGCGCTAGACTTTTTATTTCATTTTTGAAATCTCCCGAGGCCAATAAGACATGCCCCTTTTTAAGCAACGTAAAGGATGTGATTTTTTTTAATTTTGTTTTTGAACTATGAAGAATACATTGTCTTTAATTTCTTTGGCCTAGATTGTGATACGCTAATGCATGCTGATAGTACCTTACATTATAGCTAGCCCCAGTGAAATCAATGTGACTACTGGTGGAGTAAGACCCTACTTAACCTGAGTAAGGGTGTTTAGCTGTTGTCCCCTTCCTTTGTTAAGAAAACTGGCACAGGAGGGGTTGTATCAGGGCTGTTGATGGCCCCCTATGGGTCCCAGAAGGTCTGTCCTGCTAGTCACAGGCTTTTGCATTTGTCTATTTGTAGATGAGCATACATTCTCTCTCTCTCTACAGCACACCTATGAAGCTTCAGACAAATGTCAATAACTTACCATTTCAAATAATTAATCTTCACAATAATAGCCCTAGGAAATTAGTTACTGTTAGGACAATAGCACTGATGGCCTTTTTCAGGCCACTAGTCACTTGGTTGAAAGGGAGGTCTACGGTCTTATTTATTATTGTGACATCATCATGGTAATAATGATGTAATCAGCACATGCTTCCATAGTAACAAAACAGAACAGCTGTTGGCCAAGCAGTTTGATCTTTACAGACAAATATGTCATCGTCTATGTAATTTCTTTACCTTTAGAAGCAAAAAATAGGTTGACAAAGTCAGTAAGAGTACATGTACAGTCTTTTGCTATTGAGTTAAATTGTTAAGGTTTATGAAGCTGACTTAAGTTAACTAATCTTACTACCTTTTTCCTCACAGACAACTTGAAAAACAACAGGTGGGTCTTTGATGATCAAGACCCTCTTGAAGGATGGTAGAATATATTAATAGTGGTCTTCATCTAAGTAGGAAAGAACTGTCAGAAAAACTACCACAGTTAAGAGAAAACTGCATGAAATTGAATGACAGATTCAAGGTTTTTCTAAATATCAGACTTAAAATGCAAAGAACAACAAAGGTGGAGACGAAAAGAGATGCTAGTTTTGACAGTTGCTGGTACTTCAAGAAACTTTTCAAGAAGAAAACCCAACAGACCAGGTGGCGGAAGACTGTGAAATACAGACTGGCAGGCGAACAGGTCAAGGAAAAGAGAAACAGTGGGAAAAATGCCTCTTTTCTGGGACTGTTTAGAAGGTTGAGTACTTGGAGAAAACAGTATGAGGGAGAAAAAGATGAAGCTAAGGAACTGATTGCTTTGGATTTATTAGGCATACGTTGGAACACAGAGTAGAACTGAAAATGTGCATTATCTGATACTGAGTACATTCCTACGTATATTTTCTCTAATTTTCCTGCTGCATGAATAAAGGCTATTCATTTATTTCTTAGTAAAAGAAAATGTAAACCATTTTAGTGCAGAGTAATAGATTTACTTTTTAAACTTTGGTATCATAAGGTCATTATTGAGTTTTTAATGTTAAGTTTTTATTGCTTAACATTCCAAGTGTTAAAGCTTTTAAGGGTAAAATCTAACCTAAATAAGAATGTGTGCGCTTCCACATGTGAGGAAATTTTTTTGCAGGTTTGTCTGTCTTTGTGTACACTGAGCAGTTCAGGAAAATCCCCCATCAGTAACAGGATCAGTTAGTACCAGTGAATCTCCATCCCAGTATATAACAGGCAATAGTTGTGAATCCGACGCTGGTGCTCTGAAACCTTATTATGCAGCCAGACTACATGATGAACCTCAAGTGGTTTGGCTCTGTTAAAATTTTAGAGATGATTTGCTTATCTGAAGATCAGCTGCATTGAGCTGGACCTATTTGGGCCAGGAAGGTAAGCTAGAAATGTCATAAAACTCAATCTTTCTTGCAAGATTTTGACACTTCCATCCAGACTAGAAATACTGCAAGAATAGCTGCTGGCACAATCTTTCCGGATAACATCAGTCCTAGTTCCTGCTGAAACTAGGAAATACACGAACATGAAACAAGGTAACTGAATGTTTCTGAAACAAAGCGTTCAGATTGCATTTCAGCCAAGGTTTGGGTCGTGCTTTACTGTAGAAACTGAATGGATTCACCATATTCTGCAGAGGCACCAGGTACCTTTGTAATTCAAATAGGGACAGCGTAAAGGCTACAATCCGCATGCCTGCCTCATAGAAAAATGCTCAGAACAGTCCTAAAGACTTTGAAGGCTTGTTGACCATCTGCCATTCAAGTCACATATTTGACTTTCAACAAACTTAATTGGCAATTACAGTCCCAGTGCAGCTGGCTAGATTATCCTCCAATCTTGAAGATATTTTTACACTCAAATTACATTTTCCAGGGGCAGGGCACTGTGAAGTTGATGTACAAAGTTGACTGTGCAAGCAGGCCTTTGAAATCAGGGAGGGAAGTTTGTAGTGTTTGGCAGTCATCACTTTTGCAGTGGCCAGGGCCTGGCACCCGGCACCAGCATCAAAGAGTTGAAGTCGTGAGTGGACAGAAAAGCATCACTGCTCTAAAAGTTCAAAGGCAGCTCCTTTTACAGCTGTCTTTTGTATGGGGACCCATCTGGTAGGGAACTTCCTATAAGAAAAATAAATGGAAGCTTCCCTTTACCACTAATAGGTCGTGACTACTGAATTCAAAAATTGGGTAGTCTGGGTGACTAGTTGCTGGTGTTACAGCCACAAACATTGCTGTTAGGAAAGGACATGTAGTGGCAGTGTTGAAGCTGTATCTAATAGCTCTTATCAGCTTCAGCCATGCAGGCCGGGGCAACGACTTATATGGGCCTGTGGTGCCTGTGTGCCAGCAAATTCAGGGCCCGGGGGCCTGCCTCCACCAATGTTTGGGGCCGGGACTCTACCCTGGCCCCAATGCTGCCCCACGCGCCTCCCCTGGAGTGTCCCTGCCTGCATCCTGGGCAGTAGGCAGCTGCCCTGCTGCTCTGCGCTGCACTCCTTCGCTGGCCACTGCTGGCTACAAAAGGGAGCGGCGCCGGTGGCAGGCTGAGGTGGCGGAGGGGAGGAGGCGCACATGCGATGGCGGCCCTCCCCTTCCCCAGCACCCACCACAGGGGAGGTGAGGGGCTTCCTAGACCTGAGAGGGGCCCAGCCCCTAGGAGCACTTACAGTGGTGGTCCTGGGTGAGTGTGCTGCCAGGGGGGGAGGGGGGAGAATGTGGAGTCCTCCTGTCTGGCCCCAGCCCCAGGGCAGCCTGTCCGCACCCCAAACTTCTCATCCCCTGTTCTGCCCCACCCCAGAGCCCTCACCCCCAGCCCGAGCCCTCACCCTAACCCTCTGTCCCAACCCTGAGCCCCCTCCTGCACCATGAAGCTGCCTACTGCCCAGGGTGCAGGCAGGGACACTCCAGGGGAGGCGCGTGGGGCAGCATTGGGGCCGGGGTAGAGTCCCGGCCCCAAACATTGGTGGAGGCAGGCCCCCGGGCCCTGAACCCCCAGCCCTCACCCCTGCACCCCAATCCTCTGCTCTAGCCAAGCCCTTCCCACACCCCAAATCCCTCAGCCCCAGCCCGAGCCCTCACCCCCCCACACCCCAACCCTCTGCCCCAGTCCTGAGCCCCCTCCCACACTCCAAACCCCTCGGCCCCACCCCATTAATTTTGTTATGTGCACCAATATGGAGGTGATTTGTCACACATCACCTCCATATTGGTGCACATAACAAGATTCATTCTGCACATGAGTGGGAAAAATTAGAGGGAACACTGCTGTATACTGTATGAGCGCCTGAAGGAAAAAAAACACAACTTAAATTCAGCAGTCAGTTTGAGGTATGATCATGTTTAGCACAATACTTGATTATTTTATACTCTTTAAAGTATATAACTGGTTGAAGAACATTGCAAAACAAGGGGCTACATTTTGTTTTAATTTTAGAAAGTATTTGCTTTTGAGGGTTATTGATCCAAGAGTGCTTGGTTTTTTCCATATTCAAAAGAGTATTAATAAAGTTGATATTCTTAGTTAAATAATTTTTTCTTACAATAGTGATATTGTGCAATATAGGGAAACTGTTAAATGTTTACCGTTTCCAGTCCATTTTTACATTATTAAAACAATATATATATATCAGCTTAAAAGGCAGGTGTGGGGGGGGGGAAAGGAGGAGGAGTGGACTTGGACCCATTCTGGGCACCACCAAAAATTATACAAACCTGCAGCCCCTGATGCAGGCTATATGGCGGCCATCTTTGTTCCAGTGTGTCTCTTTTGACTTTTGACACTGAGGCTATATCTTCACTGCCCCCCAAAAGGTATTTTAGTGAGATGATAATACACATTACCTATCACTGCAAAATCCTTGTGGAGATAAGATACAGATAGCTTATACACCCTGCACACCCCATTACTATTCCCACTGCATCGGGGCATAGGCACCGACCCCTTTTGGTGCTCCTCTTACAGCTGTCTTTTGTATGGGGATGCAAAGAAGTTACCAACTTACCAATTTCTCAAGATAGCACCAGCACTCAAGGTTTAAGAATCTGAAGTGCCTTCCAAAATCTGAGAGGGACGAGGTGTGGAGCATGCTTTCAGAAGTCTTAAAAGAGCAACACTCAGATGCAGAAAACTACAGAACCCGAACCACCAAAAAAGAAAGTCAACCTTCTGCTGGTGGCATCTGACTCAGATGATGAAAATGAATATGCATCGGTTCACTCCGCTTTGGATCGTTATCGAGCAGATAACCCATCATCAGCATAGATGCATAACTTCTGGAATGGTGGTTGAAGCATGAAGGGACATTTGAATCTTTAGCGCATCTAGGATGTAAATATCTTGCGATGTTAGTTACAACAGTGCCATGTGAATGCCTGTTCTCATTTTCAGGTGACACTGTAAACAAGAAGCAGGCACCATTATCTCCTGCAAATGTAACCAAACTTGTTTGCCTGAGTGATTGGCTGAAGTAGAACTGAGTGGACTTTTAGGCTCTAAAGTTTTACATTGTTTTATTTTTGAATGCAAGGGTTTTTTTATACATAATTAGATATTTGTAAGTTCAACTTTCACGATACAATGATTGCACTACAGTACTTATATTAGGTGAATTGAAAATACTTTCTTTTGTTTTTTACAGTGCAAATATTTGTAATAAAAATAAATATAAAGTGAGCACTGTTCACTTTGTATTCTGTGTTGTAATTTAAATCAATATATTTGAAAATGTAGAAAACATCCAACAATATTTAAATAAATGGTATTCTATTATTGATTAATTGGGGGATTAATTTTTTAAATTGCTTGACAGCCCTAGAAGGTACACCCTGCCATGGGGTGTCAGGTCACGTGTGGTCAAAAGAAAAGGAAGAGGCTGTACTGCAGCCAGGTTAGGTCCTATGCTGATGCCCTTATAAAATGTGGTAGTACAGCCTAGTGGCCAGAGTCAGTAGAGTGGCCCTTCCGCTCAGGCAGCGTGGTCCAATGGCCAGAATCAATAAAGCAACCCTTACAGTCAAGGCAGTGGGTCCTAATGGCCAGAGTCAATAAGTCACACCGCTCTGTGGAATTGTGTGACCTATTGGCCCATTGAGGAAATGGGACACCACTCAGGGGTGTGTGGTGCCCAGGGTAGCGGGACTCGGGCCCTCCCCCGAGTCCCAGCCAAGGGCCCTGGCAGGGGTGGGGTTACTCACCACTGAGTCAGTGCTGATCCTCCCAAAACATGCTGACTGGTTCCCCGGTTCACCCACCAGAGCAAAGTCTAAGTCCCCTGGGCTGATTCCTACCCTGTCTTCACCAGTGATGGTCCATGGTTCCCACTCGTCTCTGGGGTATAGCTCCGGACAGCGCAGCCTCCTCCCTGTGTTTCACAAGCAGCCTGAAATCCGTCTGGGGCTCTGCGTGCCTTGGCTTTGGAGTCAGGGCCTGTAGCACCTCCCTGGAGACAGCCTGTAGTCTACATCCTCTCCCTTCAGCAGCCTTCTCAGACTGAGCTGGGTTGCTTCCTTTTATTTCTTGCCTCCAGACTGAGCATACCCAGCAGAGGTGAAGGGGCATGGCTTCCTCAGTCTGCAATGCACAGTTAAACCTTGTGGGGCCAGTGTGGGGTAGGCACACCCCGTCACAAGCAGGGACCATCTTTTTGATCTGTGTTTGTACAACCCTAGTATTATGGGGTCCTGGTGCATGACTAGGGCTCCTAAGTGCTACAATAATACAAATAATACAAGCAACAGTCAGGAACAGCAGCTCATTTATTTAATTTTAATAAAAGGGGACAAATTTAGTCATGGTAGAGAATTACTAATTAAAGTGAAACACTTTTTTTTTTTTTTAAACTCTAGTCCCCCTACCCTCCAAGTCATCTACACACCTGCTTTATAAACTGGTTGGTCACACTGCATTCTAGAAAGAGCTTCACCCTGATGCCTGCATGACAGTTTCTCAAGTCTAAGCCTTTTCAGTCTTTGAATCTGAGTACATGTGAAATTGACATGGGATAGCTGGGTCATAACATGACAAACTAAAAGAATGATCTTAGGGCTGAAGCCCATCGCCCCCAATGGCCTTAAAATGGCAGAATAGTTTCTGAGACTCACAGGTAGATGACAACAGTTTCATGGTGGCAGCTGGTCCCTGTTGATAGACACCTCAGACCTTCCTAGTTCAGAATTGCATTGGTTTGGTTTAACAGGCAACAACACGGACTGATCATCTCCTCTCATGCTATCGCTACATCAGATTGAAAAATGTAGATAGTAATTCTTAAAGTGTAATAGTCTGCTTTTATTTTGGGGGCTTACAGGCCTATGCACCTGTGAATAAATTGAACAACTGTCTTGTCAAGCTTGAACGGAATAGAAGTATTGCAAATGTTAGGCTTCAAACTTCTGTATACTTCAAAATGCAAGCCTTGCAAAAATAAAGCTTGAGCTTGTGGTCAGGATGCGCTGCAACCAGATAACATTTTATGCTGACTCCTATGTACTTATCAAACCCACATTACTCACATTTAAGACCCAATTGGCTACAGAAAATAAATAGGCCTAAATTATACGAACAACTAACAATTGGATATAAAAATTAAATATGCATCAATTATACAACTAGGGCAGCCACATAAACAATGTGGCCCACCCTGATTGGTTGGTCTGTTCTAAAACATGGCCGTCAGATCAGATAAAAAGGACAAAGGCACAGGACTGTGTGTGTGTCGTTGGTATCCACACCCCCTGAACCAAAAGGACGTGCACTTCTCGACTGTCTGTACCTGGCCAGTGCGGAAAGCGGCTGACTGAAGAGTAACGTATTTTCGGACGAATGCAGGGTAAGTAAGTCTGGTTGCTCAAGCCGAATTGATCATAGTTGTATTGATACTGTAGAATAAAACCAATAGTAGGTGGCTGATGCATAATAGCTTTGCATGTATTTGTGCTTGTCTTTCCAGTAGTCCCAGTGGATGCAGGTGATGCTGTCGTTCATTAGCTCCTTATACGTATATTTGTGTTTGTCTTTAAAATATTTTGTCACCAGGAATATAAAACTGGTGAATAAGAGCTTTACTTGTGCTTGTCTTTGAGGCTTTTATTATGACCTGCCAGGACCAGCATATGTAGAGTCATTGTTCAGGAACTCGCAAATGGTCCACAATATTACATGTACTTGTGCTTGTCTTCAATATAATCTGCCATTTGCATTAATTCTTATTCAGTGCTGGTCTTTGGTTTTCCTTTTTTTGTTTTGTTTATGCTGTTATTATAGTAAAAAATCATTAAAAACCTTCCTTGAGGAATAATTAGTAGTTCTTACTTATTTTATACGGCCACCACTTAACCTCATTACATCTGTGTTGGGTGGTGGAAAGTAGCAAACACCCCAGAATAAATTAGGGCCCCAAGGCGTGCCTCCTTCTTCCTTTATCTCCGCAGCACCCATCAGAGAGAGAGAGAGCAACAGAACCAAAGGGCTCTGGAAACCCCTTTGATGTTCTATCTAGTGAAGGAGTAGTAGTTTGGGTTACATGTACCCTGAGACACATATATTAGAAATACCTACATAGACATGCTAATTCATGCACTGAAGGGGAGCTATGGTATGGCTGAATCACTGAATCACACAATCACTGAAAGGGAGGAAGCCATCACTGGTTTCTAAGCATTCCATTCAATGGACATGCTCGGAGTGAAACTGTTGTGAATGACTTCTGTTACGTAAGCAGCCAACTGGAGACATTCACAACACTCTACCTTCCCGAGTGCTGAACAGAAAACTGCTTTGCATTGCTCTCTTATTTCCACTTTCAAAGGCAATCAAAATATGCCCTCATTCAATTTTTAAGTGTAAGCAGAGTCACAATGAGCTCTCTCCTGACATCTGGTGGTGAGCTGTGGAAAAGGACTTCAGTGGCTAATCTCATTTGGATGGGCACACCCACCCTGCCTAGTATGATGGGACTGCTTGCCCAAATGGTCACTTTGGCTGCTGTGGCATCCCCAGTCTCTTTGTAGGAGTAATAAAAAGTTGTTATCCTCATTATGTGAATCAAGGACAGTAGAACTGTACTTGGCATTTTATGACTAAGGGACTCACCCTCAACTAAGCATCACACACTGGGCAAGGGACATGGGTTCCCAAGCCCAGTGAATTGAGAGAGGTTGGGGATAGGCTTGTGTACCTGGTAGTATGAGCCCCAAATGCTACCTTGAGCCTTCCTCTCTCTGGTGTGTAATAGAGCTAATTTAGATTCAAATAAGAGTCTTGTTATGTGCTGTGGAGCTGAAATCACTGTTACCTACGTTTAAGCACTAGACCTACTCTGGGCTAGTGGTTCTGATACAAGAAGACTATCCAGGTGCACCAGCAGTGAGGCTCCCCTACTAACAGCTGAAATCACTGAGAGCTGTGTTGGAAGGGGGTGGGGGCTGAAGACCTATTGATGAGCAGCTAGGGGAGAGGTGTGGCCAGCTGGGTGGCTGGTAGAGAGGACTGGAGCAGAACCCCACAGAGAGGTGTGGCAATTGGCCATCAAGGGCCCAAGCAGCAGAGAGTGTAAGGTGCCTCCATATCTTCCACCCAGGCTGGGAGGTGAACTCTGCAGATGAACTTCTGAACTCTGGGGCTGCACTGCCCAAGGACAGCAACTGTGAGTTGGGTGACTTTTGGGTTGCTGGACTTAACACCCTGAAGGGAAAAGGACACTGCCCAACTTACTTGGGGGTATGTCTTTTGCTCATGGTTTGTGTTATGAATCCTGTTTGTGGTGTTTCCCCAATATAATGCCATATGGTTTCCCTCCTTTATTAAAAGGCTTTTGCTACACTCAGACTCTGTGCTTGCAAGAGGGGAAGTATTGCCTCTTAGGTGCCCAGGGGGTGGCAATTGTCCCAGGTCACTGGGTGGGGGCTCAAGCCGGTTTTGCATTGCGTTATTGAAAAGGAACCCTTAGATACTGAACCTGGCCCTTGTTGCTGCCAACTCTGACAGGCAGAAGGGTTACATTACTCTTGTTGCTGTTCAATCCTGTTTTGGTGTAAGTTATGTAATATGCTGATTCTGGCTAGCCCAATCACAACAGATGGGATTTTTTCCTTCCTTAATCCAGAAGAACTACTCAGTTAGTAGAGTACAATTGTTTCCTATGAGGTCTGAAGGTAACTAATACATGAAGGTCACAGTGGAAGATGTCAGCACCTCAACATCAAGGTAGTTAAAACAAAGCTTGGTTAGAAGTTATTTTTAATGACCAGATTTGGAACAAGATATTGAATGAGAAATCTCAGACATAGGTCAGAAGGGACCATCATGATCATCTAGTCTGACCTCCTGCACATTGCAGTTAATGTGAACTCAGAACCAGGCACTGAAACACGCCAAAAGCTACTCTGTCATCCAGGGAAAGCAGCTGTTACAGTTTAATAAAGACAACCCTTTGATTTCACAGAGAATGAGAAGCCAATGGGCAGTTGTAGGTGATGCATATTCCTTGTAGAAGTGGTACCTACGACAAACTTCTGCCAAAACTGTGAGGTACAGCATATTGTATTTGCCTAGATTGATAGTGCGCCTTTTGTTTGGAGAACTTCAGTTTGTCCTCAAGAGCAATTCAATAGAAAGTTTGCTTGCTCACCACTTAGCAAGAAATGGATTAGGACAACATTGTGTAGGCACTTAAAGTGGCATTCCAGAAAACTAGGTAGCCCTCTGCTGTATTGGCTGGCAAAGCTTTTAGCATCTTGTTCTACTTCCCAGGCTGCCAAACAGAAAACTGCAAGAGTTTCTTAATCATTTAAGAATTAGAATAGGTTTGGCAAAAGAACTAGATGAAAGAATAGAGTATGAAACCCATACCACAAACCTACCAGCTATTTATGCCTAGACCAAATGCTATTGGATCAAAGTTGGAAAGGGAACTGAGAAAGCCAGGAAAGGATGTTTTAAGAAACACATTGGGAGCAGTGGCACGTGTGGCAGAGAAATGGAGAAATAGTGGAGACACCAGATTTATAAGTAAGCGTTCAGAAAATAAAAACAATTGAATTGACATTGACCACATATTTACCAAAAAAAGCCAAAACAAAGAACAAAACAAAAAACCAGCTTAGTCTTTTCACTAGCTTGAAACTAATGTTGGTGTTGTAAGGATTTTTCTCTCTTGGGGGCCTATCTGACCAGAAGACTTCAAGGAGCCTTACAGTTTACCTTCTGCTGGGTCCCCCGTTAAGCCCATCTATCAGAGCTGAAACCAAATAAACCATCACACGCAAATGTAAAATTAACAACACTTTATTTACAAAGGGAAGGAAGAAGAGGGGGATGGATTAAAACACTGGAGATTCGGAGTAAAACACATGCACACACACACACACTCAGTAAAACAAAGGTGGTGTTCTACCTTTTTCCAGGTGCTGGCGATGTAGAGGCTGCAGACTCTGGATTGACGAGATCGACGGTGGACACCAGCGGTGGATCACAGATGTCACAGACAGGTAGGTAGACCTATCTTAGACCCGCGCCCCCCCCGTCCCACTTTGTGTCGTCTATGAGTGAAGGTCTGAGCTGAGTAACCGGACTGAGTCTGCGTGTGCAAGTCTGCTTCCCAAAATAAAATAACAAACCAATGCAAAACGTGTACTGAGTGGCTACTGCAGGCCAGCAACCACGGTGAAAGAATGTACCACACAACAACGAGAGAGAGCATTGGACACTTGAGCTTTCTAACTTCCAAGCTCCAGAGCCCACCAACGAACCCCCTTGGCTCCTCCCCTCATCTGCTTTTACAGGAGCCTGTTGCCTAGCAACAGATTCCCGCTCTTTCTGTTTCCTGCCTTTTCCTTGGCGCAGGGGAACAAGAACCTAACACAAAACGGAGGTTACCTTGTTCTTTTTCCAAATCAAGATGGCCTCTTAATACACAAACTTTAAACCCAACTTCCGTCACTAATTTGGGATGATTAAACAGGGTTTAAACTGAAACTAACAGGTGTTACCATAGAAACTTGATCTGTAGGGGTAAATGAACTGGTGAAGAAAGTGACAACTGCTCTTCCTATTAGGTACTTCCAACCAAAATAAAAACCATACCTTCTATACAAATAAAATTGATAATTTTAAAGTTACACAGGAGGAGTGTGATGTTTTGTTTTAAGAATTGTGGCAACTGGTTACTATGCTTTTAAAGTCTGGAATTTTCTTTCTGGCCAAGTTAAAAAACTGTTTGGAAGCAGTTGCAGCTTACATCAGTTAGAAACTGAATGAAGGAGGGCTGGAAGCAGTTGGTAAGAGCCCATCCACTGTGTTAACTAGGCTTTAATTACACCTCCCTCTCCCCCCCCCCCCACATTTTGTTTGTTTGTTTTGGATATTCTGATCCAATGAAGAGTCTGTGTAGTTTAAAAAAATATAATTGGTTCATTGGATCCTGTAGACACAAATGAGTCACACTACTTCCCCACCCCACCTCAGGTCACAATGGGCCCATGTCACAGGGTGTGCTCATTGGGAGCACAGCAGCTTTTGGTGCCGTGCTAGTTACTGCTGACTCATGGTCTTAGCTTGTGCTGGGACACAGGTAGATTTTATGCTGCTTCCAAAGGGAAATGCACTGCAGCAGAGACAGCTGGGTCCCAAGCTTCATAGCCCTGCAGAGCCACCAGCTGGCAATGGAGAGGGCACAGGCACTTTGGGGGGGGACAGAAGACAACAGAGAAATGGTCTCCAATTTTAACTAAGAAGCTTAGAGTTGTGAGCATATTCAGTGCGTATTCAGTGCATATTCAGTATTCAGAGCATATTCACCGAGCATATTCAGTGAGTGATTCAGAGGTCTATTTAATGTTCAGTCCTTAACATCAGCTCCTTTTATTTTACTGAAGTGAGGCAGCTTGTCCAATCTTATTTTTTGTCAGTTTGCTGCCTTCTGGTAGTGAATTTCCATTTTTTTCTGTTGAGGCAGCTGAGGCTAGGACTTTGAATGCTGTCTCTCTCCATCCCAAGACAAACACCTCTAGCTATCTAGGCATTTCTGCCACACCCATTGCTGTGGTTTCGAGGCAGCTGTGACCGCTGCCCAGACCCAGAGAGTGAAAATGGGAAGTTCCTGGGAGAGTTCTTCCAAGAGAGCAGCGTGACACCAGCTCAGGCACACAGCCAGTGGCCACTCATGACAAGTATCTGATCCAGAAATCAGAGCCTATCCGCAGAGGAAAGCCTCCCCCAGCTCCCTGGTCTGCATCTCGCCATCTAGGAGGGATTGACTGGGAATGGCAGAACAACAGGACCCAGTGCCCCCAGCTCCCTGGATTCATAAGAATGACCCTACTGGGTCAGACCAAAGGTCCATCTAGCCCAGTATCCTGTCTTCCGACAGTGGCCAATACCAGGTTCCCCAGAGGGAATGAACAGAACAGGTAATCATCATGTGATCCATCCCGGCGCCGCTTCCCAGCTTCTGGCAAACAGAGGCTAAGGACACCATCCCTGCCCATCCTGCCTAATAGCCATTGGTGGAACTATCCTCCATGAACTTATCTAGTTCTTTTTTGAACCCTGTTATAGTCTTGGCTTTCACAACGTCCTCTGGCAAAAAGAGCTTCACAGGTTGACTGTGCGTTGTGTGAAGAAATACTTCCTTTTGTTTGTTTTAAACCTGCTGCCTATTAATTTCATTTGGTGACCCCTAGTTCTTGTGGCTGAGCGAGCAATGGGGGTCACAGATGCAGCAGGAAAGCAGCAGATTCTACGCTAGAGCTCCATAGCTGTACACAGAATATTAGGAGCCATTTGAAAAGGGATAGATAATAAGACAATTACCCTGTGCAGTAACTGAGGCTCTTCGAGATGGGGGCCCCTGAGGGTGTTCCAATTTAGGTGTGCCAGCGTCCTTGCACCTGGGATCGGAGATCTTCAGTAGCAGTGCTTGTTGGGCTGCACATGTGCTTCTGCACATGGGTTTCTCCCCATCTCATGCCATGAGCGGTGTCTATATAGTACTGTGTGGTCCAAACGCTCCCAGTTCCTTCTCCACCATAGAGTCAACGTTTGAATTCTGAAGCAGAGGGGAGAAGGGTAGGCAGTGGAGTACCCATAGGGGACACATCTCAAAGAATCTCAGTTACTGCACAGGGTGAGAAACTCTCTCTTCTTCTTCTAATAGTGTCCCTATGGGTGCACCCCTTTAGGGGCACTACTCTACAGTTACCTAGTTGGAAGGCTGTGGCTTTGGAGTTGTATTGATTAGTAAAGACAGGACAGTGTGTCCTAGTATGGTATCTGATGTTGAGTCGTGGATGATTGCGTAATGTTGTATGAATGTGTCTATTGATGCCAAGGTGGCCACTTTACAAATGTCCACAATCGGCACGATATTTAGAAAGGCTATCAAAGTGGACAGCGATCAAGTGGAATGGATTTGAGTTCCTAGTGGCAGTCATAGTTTATATTGTCAGTAGCAAAGGGGAATGCACTCAGATATCCATTTAGAAAGCCTTTGTTTTAATATGGCAGATCGTCTTTCAGCCATAGAGGGAATAAACATGGTGACTGAACAATTTAGTTCTGTCAAGGGGGAAGGTCCATGCCCTTCTCACGTCTAAGGTGCATCATGTGGCCACATGTTGATTTCCATATCAGGTTTGGGGAAGAAGGATGGAAGGTGGATGGGTTGGTTTAGGTGAAAGGATGATGGTACCTTGGATAAGAATTTCAGGTGGGGTCATAACATGACTTTATCCTGGCAGAAGATTCTGTATGGGGGGGAGGGTATGCTATGAGGGTACCTATTTTGCCTACCTGTTGGGCAGATGTGATGGCTACAAGAAAGACAGTCTTCATAGATAGGTGCATGTAGGAACAGGTTGCCATGAATTCAAATGGGGAGGCAGTGTAAAACTAGACTGAGATCCCAAGGTGGGGTATGCATCCGATGAAGTGAGCTGTAGCTCACGAAAGCTTATGCTCAAATAAATTTGTTAGTCTCTAAGGTGCCACAAGTACTCCTTTTCTTTTTTCAAGGTGGTGTAGGATATCATACCTCAGGGTACAAGTTTTGAAGGCCCTTAAGGAATTTTTTTTTTTTGTCATTGGGTAGGTAAAAACCTAATGGTCGTCTTAGAATGGAATGCAGAAATGGTAGGCAGGTATACTCAAATGGAACTCAAGGAGTCCTGATTTCTTGAGTTCGAGGATGTAGTCCAGTATGAGTGGTAAAGGAGCGCTCTGCGATTAAACCTGTTTGGTGTTACACCAGGTCTGGAATCATTTCCATTTGTGCAGGTAAGTATGGCATGTGGTTGAGTGTCTGCTATTTAAAAGGATTTCTTTTACCTCATCTTAACAGGTCATCCCAGGAGCCTGGAACATTGAAGGAACCAGGCCTTCCAATGGAGAATACAACCTGCATTCTGAGAGAGGAGGTGTAGATTTGGCTGTAGAGTTATTGGAGGATAAACAGCCATGCGCAAGAGGTAAGGATACCATATTTGTCGTGGCCATGTTAGGGCTATTAGAATGACTCTGGCTCATTCTACTTGTATCCTGTGAAGCACCTTGAATAGTAGGGGAAAAGGTGGAAAGGCATAGAGGAGATGTGCATTCCATGTGATAAGAAAGGTGTCGCCTGGGGATTGATGACCCAGATCTGCTCTGGAGAAAAAAATCATGGACTTTTGGTGTTCTTGGTGTGGTGAATAGATCTATGGTTGGGATTCCGCAGTGACTGAATATTGTCTGTAGGATTGCCTTGTCTATCTCTCACTTGTGTTCTTGTGAGAACTTCCTGCTCAGTGAGTCTGCTGTGGCATTCCGGTGACCGGTAGGTATGCAGAAGAGATAGTGATTCCATGTTAGACGCACCAGTTCCACAATTTTAGGGCTTTGATGCACAGGAATTGAGATCTTGCTCCCCCTTGTCTGTTGATAGAAAACATACAGGCAGTGTTGTCCGTCATTACTCATGTACTTGTTCCTGATTGGTAGAAAGTGGAGACATGCATTGTGGACTGCACATAATTCTAGAAGGCTGATGTACAACGTAGACTCTGATAGTGACCGCTTGCCCTGTATGCGCGGTTCTGTAGATGCGCTCCCCAAACGAGGAGGGAGGTGTCAGTCATCAGTCTTAAGGATGGTGGGTGTGGGGGGGTGAAGGAAGGGAACTCACCTGCAGACATTCTGGGGTTTTGTCCACCAGTGTAATGAGTCCTTGATCTTGAGTGGTACAGAGAGAGATTTACTCAGGCTGTGTCTGTGTGGCAGGTAAACTGTTTGAAGCCATCCCTGGAGGCAGCGCATATGGCACCTGGTGTGTTTTACAATGAATGTGGTTGATGCCGTTTTACCAAGCAATTGCAGGCAAGCTCTGGAGGAGATCTGTGGGCTGGTTCTCATGTTGGAAATTAGGCTATCATGACAAATCTGTAGGTTGGTAAGAAAGCTTTGGTTTCTACTGTGTCCAACTGTGCCCCAATAAATTCCAGTAGTTGTACCAGTGTCAGTATTGATTTGTGTATGTCTAGTTCTAGGCCCAGTCTCAAGAAAATATTCATTGTCCTTATCGCTTCGAGCATGTCACCTTGCGATGGGGCCTTTATGAGGCAGTCGTCTATATATGGGAATATCATCACCCCTTGTTTGCGGAGAGGTGCTGCCATCACTGGTAGGACCTTGGATAAAATTCTGGTGCCTGTGGAAAGGCCAAAAGGGTATTGCCCTGTATTAATAATGGTCTGTCCCCAGGACAAATCTGAGAAATCTCCTGTGTGACGGGTGTATGGAGATGTGGAAGTATGTATCTTGGAGGTCGTGGGCCGAGACTCAGTCCCTTTGTTTTAGTGCTAGGATTATTGTTGTAACATGACCATGTTGAACCATTGCAGTTTGACAGACCATTGAGGTTCCTCAAATCGAGGTTAAGTCTTCCATCTGCCATTTTTCTTTTGGATTATGAAGTATTTGAAGTAAAAGCCTTTCCCTCTGTGTTGGAACAGCACTGGTTCTATGGCACCCAGTTGAAAAAGGTAGCTTATCTCTTCTCCTAGAAGATGCTCATAAAAAGGGTCCCTGAAGAGGCATGGGAAGGTGGTTGAGGGGGCAGAAGGGAGAGGAACGGAATGGCGTACCCCTTGTTTATAAATTTCCAACACCCACTTGTGAGAGGTGATTGTTCACCACATTGGGTAGAATGGGGTCAAATGGTTGCCAAACTGATAGATTTTATTGATGGTTGCAGCATCTGGTCTAGGGGGAGACATCTCAGGGCCTCGCCCAAATTTTCAAAACAGTTATTTCAAGATAGATGGATGAGTTATAGCCGACTGCATTGATGTCTGCCTGTGTTTAGGAGGGGGTCTCTGATGTCTGCGTTGTGGATCATAGTGCTGTTGGGGACTGAAAGATGGAGGTTGAGATCTCGGGACAGGTTGGTATCTACCTTGTCATCTCTTTGGCGCCAGTGTATTTAAATGCCAAGTGAGCGTAGCGTTGCTCTCCAATCCTTCAGTGAATGAAAGGATTCATCACTACGCTTGGCAAGGAGTTTGGGGCCTTAAAACAGGTGATCCTCCACAGTAGTCTGTAATTTTCTGGGTAATCCTGATAGGGGTAGCCACAAAGCCCATCTCATGACCACAGATATTGCTATGGATTGGGCCGCTGTGTCAACAGCATCCAGGGAGGTCTGCAGCGCAGTACGTGCCAGTAGTTGACCTTCAGGCACTGGTGCCTGGACTTGTTCTTGTTTGTCCTCTGGGATATGCTGAATAAGCTAAGTGAATTTGGAATAGTTTTTATGATTATATTTTGATAGGAGCACAAGCACCTCAGAGTTAGCAATCCTGAATTGGAGCATGGTGGATGAGTAAGCCTTGCAACCAAAGAGGTTTAGCCTCTTCCATTCTTTGTCATATGGGGTCATATGGGAATGTTATCTTCTCTTCTCATTCACTGCATTGACTACAAGGGAATTTGGAGTATGGTGGGAGAATAAGAATTCCCTTCACATGGACATAGTATTTCTTGTCCACACTGTTGCTGGTAGGTGGTAGAGATGCCAGGTTCTGCTAGATCACTGTGGCTGAGTCCAATAAGGCTTCATTGATCAAGAGTGCAATTTTTACCAGTGAGGAGGTCTGTAATAACTTATATGGCTGCTTTCAAACTTCCTCTAGTGGAATCTGTAGAGTCCGCTATTCTGCAAAAGAGTCCTTGAAATTGCCTAAAATCATCCACAGCTCTGGGAGATGGTGGTATGATTGCTTCTTCTGGGGAGAATGAGAAGATGTTAGCTGGAGGTATGATTTCTTCCTCCAGTTCTTCCTTGTGTTCCTTGAAAGGTTCTACCTCTGGTTCAGGAGGCCTAGAGACTGATGAGGATGGAGACTGTCTTTTGGTCCCTCTGATAAGTGGGTAGTTGAGGAAAGTGTCACCTATACGCCACCCAAAGGTCCCAAGATGGCTAGTGTGGGGGGAATAGGATTATGAGGTGGCATCCAGGATGCCTTTACTAAGGACTTGGTTCTGTTCTAGTGTTTTGGTATCGAGGATGCATATACGGGTTACATTACACTGTCCTGAGATATAATGGGGTGTGTGGGGTGCAACTGAGTAGTTCTCCTTCTCCTCACTGGAGAAGGGAGAGGGCAGGTCCAGGTGGTGAGGAAGAGTGTAGTAGTATTTCCATCTCCGGGGAAGAGACGTGAATTGCTGGTAGTTCAGTATGGGAGGAGCAGTAACTCCAGGATTTCAGAAATGACCAGATCTCTCAGGAATCTGAACTCTTGTGGTACCGGCATGATCATCGTTGGTACCATATGGTGTGAGTGCACTGGTGCTGTAGAAGGTCTAGATATCAGTGCAGATGTTGTTGGTGCCAAGCTCAGAGTGCAGTCTGTCAAGTAGCCAATAGGAGCCAATTGCCGGTGCTAAGGCACTTGGACCCTAGCTGAGGTAGCTGGTACCGACTTTGAGATTTTTGCTCTGTCTTTGTCAGTATCATGCGATGGTAATCTTTATGTGGTCCCACCCTAGGGCTTTTAGACCTATCGATAACACCGATACTGGAAGTACCCAGGCAGTCAAAGAAGCCAGGTCTCATTCCAGAAGATGTGTAGATCACAGCCTATGCTGGGGGATCCTTTTTGGGGGTCGGGGGGGAAGGTGGCTCCTTGGTGTGTGTTTCTTGTCATCCTGAGCAACTATAGATTTTCTCTTTGCAGCACATGGAGAGTGTGGGGCAGCAGATGATGGTGCTGACGGAGATCACTGTGCAAGAAAGATATTGGGGCCAGGGTCTGAGTCTGGCCGCAATGAGCTTTCCATCCTAATCAATTTTAGTTTCAGTTCATGGACCTTTCGGGCTTGCATTTGCAATTTGAGGCAGTGGGTGCACTTCTGTGGTACGTGCCCCTCGCCCAGACAACAAATGCACCAGGAGTGTCCATCACTGACGGGGATGGCCTCACGGCAAGAGAGGCATCTCTTAAACCCAGGAGAGCCAGGCATAACCCCAAGCAGGGAGAACTTCCCTATAGGGAAGAATGTAAGATTTATACTAAACTAGAGTTAACGGAGAGGAAAGAAGGGAAAGAAAAGGTTTAGTTTGCTTTTTTTCTTTTAAGAAAATAAGGGGAGGAAATGACAACTATCTACTTTGAACAGAAACTTAACACTAAAGGCACTCACAATGCTTGTGAAGGGATCTGCTAGGGATTCCATTCCAGACCAAGGGCGATTGAGAAGCAATTGAGTGTGGTTGGACCGCCCAGCACTATATAGCCACTCACAGGACGAGATGGACAGGAGCTCATGTGCAGCCTAACAGGCATTGCTACTGAAGATCTCCAATCCCAGGCACAGGGATGCCAGCACACCTAAAGCAGAGCATCCATAGGGACACTACTAGAAGATCTCATAATGCCACTATATAAATCCATGATATGGCCACACCTTGAATACTATATGCAATTCTGGTAGTACCCAGAGGGGATAAAAATCAAATGATTTATTTTTATTTAAATCAGATTTTTTTGATAAAATGCCCTTTGAGGAAAATAAGACCTCAACCCTATTGTCCCTCTGCAAATTTGTGTACACAGAGTCAATCCCTTACCTCTCTAAAAGTGCAAAGTTTCAAAAAGTTCAATGAATAGAAGATTGTGGGGGCGCAATAGATCTGGACAAGGAGGAGAAGTCTGGAGATAAATGTGAGAAGGGAGGGACAGGAAGTAGAAACAAAAGTGACACTGTTTGAGCAGCATACTCCATAAGTATTGAGGTCTTTGAGTGTAGCCTTCATTGATTTGAGATCTACCATACCACTCTCTCACTAGAAGGAAAAAGCTATAACAGCAGCAGGCTGTAAAAGAAACCCTGTTTGGGAATATTTTAATGATGTTCCTCTACCTGTGGGTAAGACAGGCATGTGTGCAAAATGCAAACAGTGCAACAAAGAAATGCAAGACCTGGTTGCCCGAATAAAACAGCATCATGAGAAGTGTTCCTTCTCAGGAGGAAGCTGCATTGAAGATGATGAAAGGAACATGTCTGAACATGCAGGATCTTCAGGTTGGTAAACTTTTTTATTTCATACTTCTTTCTTAAGGACTGCCTGTCTTCCTTCTGGACTATTCTTGAATTCTCATGGTTGAGCAAAAAATATAGTTTCTCTATGGTACTATCATTTTAGATGCAGTTGTGATAAAAAAAAATAGCTGAAATAGGCAGATCTTCCTTTTACAATTTCACCTTTAAAGTAATACTGAGTGTCAGTGAATGTAATGAGTAATACTAAATGAGCAGTATGGTAATAATAATTAAATAACTGCATGGACTTATTTTGTTTAGCAGAATCCATCCTCAACATACAGTATTCTGAAGACTATCCACCCTCAAGTTCACCATCATTTTCTATAGTTTCAGAGTTCTCTGCTAATGATAGTAATTCAGTCACATCATGTATGTCACACAGCCACAGTATATCAGCTGTAGCTGTACCTATGGTGTATCTCCATCATCCAGAAACTACCATAGGTAAGTTTGTGGTAAGAACCAACAGATTACAAAAAGAGGTAATTGATGAAAAAATTGCCTAGTTTGTTTATGCAACAAATTCTCCTTTCCATATGAAAATAGAGAAATTGAGCAGTGTGCAAAAGGTCTAGAGGGTGAAATTGTTAAGCTGAGTCTTGATGGGTGGAGCAATATCCACAATGATCCTGGTGTGTGTGTGTGTGTGTGTGTGTGTGTGAGAGAGAGAGAGAGAGAGAACAGAAGAAGGGAATGTCTTCCTTACAGAAACGATACATCAGGAAATGCGCACACACAGCAGAATACTTACAAGAAGTAGCAGTAAAAGCTATAACAAATGGTGAAAAAAATTCAAATGTCTAATACGCAGTTTGGTCACCGACAATGCTGCAAACGTATCCAAGATGAGAAGAAATGATTTAGAAGAGAGTCCCAAGCTAATAACATATGATTGCAGTGCTCATTTGATGCACCTCCTAGCCAAAGACTTCAGTGTTCCAGAAATAAAGGCTAATGTTACTAAAATTGCAAAATATTTCTGTTAACAACCACTTTGCAGCAGCTGCTCTGAAAAAAGTGGGAGGAACCAAGCGAACTCTCCCACAAGGTGTTCGATGGAACTCAGTAGTGGACTGTTTTGAGCACTATATCAAGAACTGGCCTAATCTGATGAGTTTGTGAACAAAATCATGAAAAAAATAGATGTCACTGTCACAGCCAAAGTTCTCAACGTTGGGCTTAAGAGAAATGTTGAACACATGCTGAGTACCCTGAAGCCTATTTCCATAGCCTTGAACAAAATGCAGGGAAATAGCTGTTTTATTGCTGACACGGTTGAAATTTGGAAGGAACTGACTGAGATCTTAAAAAGAGAAATATGCAATGACCGAGTTAAATTACAAGCATTAAAAAAACCGAAATGGTACAAGCACTATCTCCAGCTCATTTTCTTGCAAATATTCTCAATACTTGGTATCAGGGTCAAACCTTAACTGCTGAAGAAGAGGAGTTGGCTATGACATGGACATCCAGCAATCATTTCTCCATAATGCCAAGTATAATAAACTTCAGCACTAAGGGTGAACCATTCAAGAAATATATGTTTGCTGATGATGTTTTAAAGAAAGTCACACCACTGAACTGGTGAAAGTCACTTAAGCACTTGGATTCAAAGACTGTTGAAGTGATAATCTCACTTTTAAACAGCAGTAGCTACTTCTGCTGGCGTAGAAAGAATATTTTTCTTCCTTTGGACTAATTCATTCCAAATTGAGAAATCGTTTGGGACCTGGAAAAGCAGGAAAGCTTGTTTTTTCTTTTCCAGATTATGAAGAAACAGGAAAATGAAGGTGAAGATGACTGAGTTAGCTGCAGAAGCCAATATTTTAAGTTTCTCATGTGGACCTGCCTGACAGTCAATTTAATTTTTGGTTTTTTTTTTTTAACAAAATATTTCATTTAACTATTTTAGTTAAAAACAATTAACAAAAATATACCTGATTTTAAAAAACTTGAATGTTTAACTAAATTCAAAAATTCATATGCTTATTTTGTTAAAATGTTTGCTGTTGAAGAAAAAAAATCCAGAATACCTAATGTTGTTTTAGTTAAATAAAAAAAATGTAAATGTCTGTTTGGTGATGTTCTCTTCTGAATACAGTATGGAAAGAAAATCCTGCAAATATTAGTGATTAACCTGCTGAATTAGAGATATTTATGAAGTCATTGGGAGGTGAACTATCTGCTTCAGTTACCTTTGGCAAATGAAAAAAACAAACAATCATTCATTTTCTGATAGAGCTGTCAAACTAATCTGAAAAGTTTTCAAAATAAATAATTATTAAAATGTATAGTGTGTACCTTCTAAAAATGAAGCCTACATCTGTCTCTGAGTTGTGAAGAATATGTATTAAGGTTATAAGAATGCACTTTTATGTAAAAAATCCATGATTAAATAGTCTTCCTGACTAGTGATTTAAATCAAATCCACCCTGGTTGCACCATCTCAAAATATTATATATTTATTGGAATTGGAAAAGGTACAGAGAAGGCCAACAAAAAATTATTAGGGAAATGGAACAGCTTCCATCTGAGGAGAGATTAAAAAGACTGGGACTGTTCAGGTTAGAAAAGAGGCAACTAAGGAGTGAGGGAGGGGATAGGCTAGCAGTCTATAAAATCATGAATGGTGTGGAGAAATGTGAAGGGGTAAAGATCACTAACAAGAACCAGGGGTTAATTAGTAATTAATAAGCAGTAGGTTTAAAAACCAAACATAAGGAAGAGCTTCACACAATGCACAGTCAACCTGTGAAACTCATTACCAAGGGTTGCTGTGAAGGCTAAAAGAATAATCGGGTTAAAAAAATATTAGATAGCCATTGATGGACCTATCCTCCATGAACCTATTAGCCAAGATGGTCAGGGATGCAACCCCATGTTTGGGGTGGCTCTAAATCTGACTGCTGGAAGTTGCAACAGAATGGCGGGAAGGATCACCCTAAAACTGCCCTGTTCTGTTCATTCTTGCTGAAGCATCTGGAACTTGCCACTGCCGAAAGACAGGAAACTGGGATAGATGGACCATTGTTCTGACCAAGTATGGCCTGTATTACATTTATATACTGTGACAGACCCAGACCAGGGGGGTACAGAAGTCTGGTAGAAGGCAAATATACTGTCCACTGGATGAACAGTTTTCTGTTTCCCAAGTGACCAGAGCAGGGGCTGCCCTAGAGCAATCAGGAACCTGCTAGAACCAATTAAGACAGGCAAGGTAATTAAGACACCTGGAGCCAATTAAGAACTTACTAGAATCAATTATGGCAGGCAGGATAATCAGGACACCTGGTTTAAATCAGGACCCATCAGTTAGTGGAGGGCACACAAGGAGCAGGGAGTGAGAAGGTGTGCTGCTGGAGGACTGGGGAGTACAAGCGTGATCAGGCTTCAGGAGGAAGATCCTGTGGTGAGGATAAAGAAGGTGCTGGGGGGAGGCCATAGGGAAGTAGCCCAGGGAGTTGTAGCTGTCGCACAGCTGTTCCAGGAGATATTGTAGACAGCTGTGATCCACAAGGCCCTGGGCTGGAACCCAGTGTAGAGGGTGGGCCCCCGCAACTCCGTATCTGACACAGGAGCAGTTGACCTAGTCTGTGAGAAACACCAGAAGGGAAGGTCTAGTTTGGAAAGGGATCTGGCCTGTTCCTGAGACAACAGAGATCATTCTCAGTTTCCCCCATGCTGGCCAGTGATGAGGTTAGCTGAGTGAATGGCAGGTTTGAACCTCTAGCAGAAATGGCCAAACTGAGGGCTGCCGTGAACCTCTGAGGCGAGCAAATCCCCCCAAAAAGCAGAGGACCCACCAAGGCAGAGGAGGAACTTTGTCACATTACATCCCTTTTCAAAGTAGAGATCTTCACAAAACTCCACATATCAAGAGACAATGCCACATCCCAATACTAATAAACAGACCTTTAAAATGTGGAGCCACATACCAATTTCTGTTTCTCAGGAATGTAACTGCATTCTCCTCTCAGGCAATACGTACAAAGATTTTGAACAGATTTCACATTTAACTACCACGACCTCTAAAGTTCCACCAGTTAAAACTTGTGGGACATCTTCATTTGGCTTTTATGACTTTAGTACTGAAGGAATGATGACTGCTGTACATTTAGATTGGGAACCCGTCACTGATCTATAGGATCAGTACAGTCCCAGCTTTGGAAGTCTATCAGAGGAATCCCTTCAGTGTGCCAGACTCCCTAAGGGTCTCACCTCTTCCTCCCCTGTAAGCCATGCAGCTTCACTGCCTTCAAAGACTGGACCTCTGGGCTGTCAGCACTCCTATTTCACATGGTGAGCTCTGTTCAGAGTCCAGCTGAGATAGACTTGTACACTCTCCAGGGATTAATGCACTTCCCAAAGCAATTGCAGTGACACTGTTGTCAAAACAGTTGGGTTTATTAGTCAACTGGAACACAGCATAGGAAGTCCTTCAGTTAGCACAGACTAGCGGCCCCTAAACTGTGGTGCATGCCCCCCTAGGGGGGCACAGAGGAACATTCAGGGGGCACGGAAAAGCCTGGGCCACCCCCCAGGGGAAGCAGGGGAGGGAGGATCACCCAGCCCCACTCTCCTCTGGTCCTGCCTTGGCTCCCAGCCACTGGCCCTGACCCTCAGCTCCTTTCCCGGCTCCAGCCCATGGTCTGCCCCTAGCTGTGGCCCCACCCCTGGAACCATGGCCCTACTCCTGGGGGCATGCCGACAGGGGTAATGGGGTCACTACCATGAAAAGTTTGGGGACAGCTGGCGTAGACAACTGAAGGTTAAAGCATAGACCATTCTGGTTAGCCAAGCTGAGGTGAACCCCATTGTTCAAGCTGTCTTCTCTTGGTCTAGCCTCCTTGGTCACACTCCAGGTGGGAGCCCTGACTCCTTCCAACAGCCACATCTTATCCCCTCAATAGGCAAGATTGCATCATAGGACTCAAATATTACAGAAAATTCGCATTGTTACAGAACCATTACTCTGTCTATTGGCTTTATTGTGGTATTTGCTGTATTTTCTATCCTTGGAGGAAATCCTACAGATGCTGCAGTATTACTACTGCGGCTTTTTAAAAAAATAAACCTGCCTACTCGTGGTTGCATAGAAGCAACATTGATACAGTGGGCACATTTAACTTCATTTCAGTTTGATACATTACAGCTTCAGAAGTTATTTCTATCTAGTGAGGAACACTGCCTGAACTGGTAATCGCTCCAACTGGAATGAACTTTAAATGCACCCCCTGTACTAAATCATAAGTAGTCTAGAATATCAGGGCCTGTATAACAAAAAAAAAAAAGTGGTGGTCCTTACCCATTGAGTAAAATATTCTTCTCCTGCAAGTTGTCAGAAAGTGATGAGCCAATATTGCAGTACTGATCAGACAAAATCTCGACCAAAAATATTTGGAAAATGGTAAGAATACGATAAACAGTAATTTTTATAAAAGTATTTTTAATAAACTGAAGACTAAGTTTAACATGATAGACACCTTGACATGTCAAGAAGCTAACAAAAGTCAAATCTCTGAATAGTTTATACAAACACTATGAATTACAGTAAACTTGAATTCAAGTTTACAAAAATCTGTCTGTAAAGATTCAACAACTTGTAACCACCTTCCAAGAGTGAAATTTTTCACGTCTCACCTGTGATTAGAGTTGCGCTGCAAAGTTTAAAAGAAAACCAACTGCATTTTTATCAAATCATTCTGAAGTTATTGTTGTGCACTGACAGTACATTGGATATTTTTGGCTCACTGAAAAAATGGCATCTTAAACAAAAGTGACTTTCTGTAATTAAAGATACAGTATGTATCAAAAGTACTCTCTTTCAGAAAATTAAAAAACCAGAAAGGAAACTGATTAGAACCCTGATGCAATGAATTATTTTTCTACCCGTTTTATGATGGAAAGACTCCAGGTGTCCAGCATTCTCGCAGCCTTTTGGAGTGTTCAATTCCTAGTACACAGTGTGATCACTAGTTGACTAAAAGTGTAATTCCCTGCTTGGCAGTAATGCTGGTGAAAGGTAACTTGCACTATTGCTAACAAATGAGAGCAACCGTTGGCAGGGTGTTTTTTTAGGCATCAAGTGGAGACTGAGTTTAGAGTACATGATCAGAGATAACAGTACCATCACTTTAAGATGCAATACGGAATAGACATCAGGGTTCAGATGTCAATTTTTTTCCACAGGATGGAAAAAGTGAATGGATGGCTTGAAATAAAACAAAAACAGTCGAACACATGATGATATCTTCATCTGTACAACTACCAACAACATGAGCATATTTTTGTAACAAACTTTCCAACCAGTCTGCTTTATAAAAAATATTAAGTTTTACTCCAATAAAAACTGTGCTGTGTATCTGTACTTTGTTTCTTGCATTGTACATGCTGCAGTTGTCACTTTATGAAAGTAGAGAGATTTGTGGCAGTGCTGTGGGTATATCAGAAGCCTAAAAATCTGATGTTGGTACATAAAAATTAGGTAGCAATGAAAACCAGTTGTGTTTCTTTCAAACCCTAAGAAAAGCTACAATACATGCTAGATCGGGAAAAAACAAACAACCCATGGCCTCAACCCTGAGCTGAAAACAAGAACCTGCTTTGCCAAGAGATTACCACCTCAGCTCTAGATCTGAGGCAGAAACCACCAATTTCCTATTGTCTTAAATGTCTGTAGTGCTTTATTTACTTCAATTATCCTTAATCGACTAGAAACCACCCTATTCACTTTCACTAGAGAAAGTGACACTGACCTCAATTCAGAATTAAACATGAAAAAAAATCAACGTGGAAAGTCAATTTATGTCTTCTGAAGTCTAAATAATCATACTCAGACTAGTCACTCAGGGAAATTGCTGTCACAGTAGATTTGTCAGCTGCCACCACTTGTTACTTCCTGAGAGAGATAGTAAAATATGTAACAAAACACTACTTTTAAATGAGATTATGGCACCTCATTTTCTCTAGAAGTAGCTGTGTGCGATTTCTATAGATTGTGTTCAGAACTGAACACATCAAATTTTTTACAAGATATTTCATCTGGCCTCTCTTTTGATGGTATTAACACATAATTACCTCAAACAGGAACCCAATTCAAGTTTGCAAATTAGGCCCTATGGAAAAACAAACCAACTCTTGCTGAAGCCAGTAGCAGCAATTCCACTGCCTTCAACAGGAACTGGACTGGCTCCTCCTGGAAGTTATAAATAGAATGATGTAGCCTAATCTGCACTTTTGAAAGGTTAAGTGGCACTACTTGCTAAAGGTTTATATTTGTAACCTAAAGTATGGTTCTGTCCCAGCACCTGCAGATTCAGCTATTAACAAAAATAAAGTCAGCATTTTCATTTAGCTTATTGCAACAAGTCCTTACGCTAACATAACAGTTACATTTAGCAAATCTAGTGACACCCTGAAAAATTTATAAAAGTTTGTTTAATGCAGGTCTGTGTGAACTGATACGTTTATAAATGGTGTTCAGTTTTGGGTTTGGTTTTTTTGTAGTTTACTGAAAGTTCCTTAAGGCAACAAATCTAATAAAAAACAGTCACACTCCCATCTTTTGCTACTGTATTTCTATATATAGTGTAGAACCTCACTGATTTATACTAGTGACTGGGGGAACCACTGCAAGCTTCTAATTAACGTTCAAAATGCAGTAAGTGAACAATAAAAAGAATAAGGCATTCCATAACATATGCCGATCACTAATTATAATTCAGCTTTAATTATAATCCATGATGTACCAGCAAGAGTCTGTCATTTTCTAAAATAATTAAGTATTACATCTGCCAACTTGAGACGTGAGTAACACCACATGCAGATTAGTGGAGTTCTGCCGTGTGTATACGTAGGTGTATGTAATCTTCAATGCATATGACAAAGTTAATGCCACAGATGGAGATAATGAATAAAATCAACTTCTCCTTATCGTGTGTGTATAGAAATAGGAGTATCTAGCAGGGAATAATTCATATTTTGTTTTCATGAGTTAGGAATGGTTACAGAATTCAAATAAAGCAATCATGAGTAAGGGAAGTATGGCCATTCCCAACCCATCCATGTGTTATGTATTAGACTGTCCAATGTTACATGAAGCATACAAACCAATTCAAAGTACTAGCGTTCTTAATCCTATTGTTCCACATTTTAAATTAAATAAACCAGACAGTGTGACCTGATGTGTAACAGTCTGAACTTGTGATATTTAAAATGATTCTACATCTCTACTCAAACAGAATTTAATATAAAGAGGAATATGGGGCACCTTTTAGAAATGTAATGACTATATGATTGAAATATGATGCTATGGATCAGATGTGTAAACACAACGCGGATTGTAGTTACACAAACTCTCCCCTCGTATGTGCAAAACTCCACACTTTAGTTAATGTGGAGGTCATACTTCTAGTAACAGTTTGTTACACACTAAGCCAATCTACCTTTTTATATCAATCACTCTAAATGTACGGTACCCTGTTCACATATACAGTACTTAACCATTTCTGCTATATTTATTTCTGGCAACTGTCAGAAGTGGAGGAAGTGTACCTTCCTAATTCATGAAGACACTGGACAAAATTTATCACTGGTGTGACTCCACTGCCCTTTTGAGTTACACCAGGAATGAACTGAGCTCAGAGTTTCTCTTCTTTCATGGTGGCAGGAGTCCACACAGGACTTGTAAACAGCAGTACACAATACTGTAAACAAATAATTTCAGTTGTTTTATACAAGATCTGTTATGTAAATTCAAGTTCATAGAACAGGTGAAAGTGAAAAAAAGAGTGGCTTCAAACAAATGTCTTCCCCTTTCTCCCAGTGATTCTTTTCACTACATATATAATCCTGAGCTGAAATAACTGGGTCTTGGAGGTGGAGAGAGCCATTTTTCATACAAAAGGAATGTTAAAGTCAGCTCTCTAATTTTGAGTAATGAAGTCAATTGCTGGAGATATTCAACTGAAGTGTTTAGAACTATGTGTTACTTTGGAGAGAGATTTATAGTTTGGTGTGGCGTCCAGTTCTAGATCCCGATGCAGAGTTTGACAGGGAAGCTGCTGCAGCATCCTCGGCTTCCTCCAGCTCCTCCTGTAGTTCCTGGCTGACACTAGATTGAAGAGCTGCAGGAGTAAGCCATTCCTTCGGTAGGCAGCTTTGGAGAAATGGTATACAAGAGCTGAAATAGGCGAGGCGATTCACCCAACGTGGAATCTCTTTCCCACATAGAATCTAAAAAGAAAGAGGGGATTAGGGTTTGCCTTATAGTTAGATCACTAACGGACTAAAGTAGATAGATTGTTGTATAGAAAAAATGAACTCCTTCAAGTCCCAACTACAGCATCCTAAAGGCTTACATCAAAAACATTAATGAGTCAGTCACACACACACACTAAAGCAAGGAAGTTGTTTTAGTAGGCAGATCAAGAACAACATTCCTGTGGATGGTGTAGACGCCCATGTCACTTCGAACAAGAGTAATGCTTCTCATTTAAGAGCTGAATCTGTCTAAACTGGCAAAAATACCCAATCATCTTTTCAGAAATCTCACACAAAAAGCACTGTAATGATATCAGAGTTTAGTGTAAGTTTTATATCTGTAGAGAATTCCTCAGAAGTAAGGTAGAAGATAAAGAAAAAGCTCACTATCGTATACATTTTTCTATAAAACTAAAAGAAATTAAAGCCACCAATTAATGTCACAAAAGAAAGCTCAAGAGACAGAAAATGTCAAAGCTATATTTGTATACTTAAATTTAACTCTGCCCAGCTGCATATATTTATTATGATAGCTTTCAGTGACATGATCATACAGAGGACCATCGTCTCATTCAGTGAATAAGCTAAATGCTGCCCAGCAAATGATTCATATGTGCAAAGTTTATCAAAACAGAAGACGAGAGCTGCACAGCACACAATTACTGTCAACAGATGTTATTTTCCTTATGAAGGTTCAGTAAAAATAAGCATTTTTAATATAAAGTTAACTATACTAAATTTTTATCCTCACTATATAATGGGAGGAGCTCTATCTCATTCACAATGTCCAATTCTGGTTTCACTTACTCCAGTGAAAATCTGTAACAAGTTAATTTCTGTCAGGAGTTCTACCTTGATTTGCACTATTATAACTGAACTGCGTTTGTCTTAATTAAATCCTGCTTTTCATTACATACCTGTGTCTTATTCACTGCACACTGTATGGGGTGCAGCACAAGTTATGTGATCATATAATTAAAGACTACGGATGAAATCCTTGTCCCACTGAAGTCAATAGAAAAACACCTATTGACTTCAGGGAGGCCAGGATTGTACTCCATACATGCACAAGCAGACACAGTTAAGACTGCATATACACCAATAACTGACATTTGACTTCCCAGTTGCATTTTGAAACTGGAACAGTTTTACTGCAGATTTTATTAAGTTTCGTCTTTTAAAAAGTAATAAGTTCCACGAGGGTTTATATAGGAAATTATTCCTCTTTTGGAGCGCTTTGATTAGCAGTAAAATAATTAAAGCATTGAAATGCAAGCCTCAGTAGAAGGTTGCACAGAAAACTAAGTGATGGAAACAAGTAATTCTGAGGTAAGATTCCATAAACAATGTAACTCTGATCCTTTATCTCTGTCCAGTGAAAATCAGGAGTATCTCCATTGAAGTAAGTGGATTTATACTCACATAACACCAGTTTAGGGTGAGGGGAGGATGAGGGGAGGATCTGGTTCATAGAGGATAAAAGTGGAGTTTCTGACCTATAAGTGGCTGAGGAGACAGCATTAGATTTAAGGTGATTTTGTGGAACTTCAAATATTTTGTTATTTCATTTCTAATATGGAACACACCAGCACATTTCTGATAAGCTTGATGTCTTTTCAAACGTAAGAGTTCCATGTTTGAGGATTTGCTGTTGCAATTCATTTAATTTAAAAGTCATCCATCCCATTTTCAGCAATGATCTCAAGACTCCTAAGCCATTTCAAACCTATACTAACAACCACTGTACTATGTATTGGACTTGGGAATGTAGTCTCTTTGGGGTAGTGACTGGGTCTTATTTTCATAATGAGATAAGTACATTGGTAGCATTCAAATGAAGTTAATTTACTGAGCTCTGTTGGCACTAAAGTCTTGGACATAAGCATAATCATTATGCCTGAAACAAGGGAGAGATTTACCTAAAAATGTTAGAAAAATAAACTGGCAAATAAAGGTATACACAAGCTACATGACAGGTAGAAAATACTGATGCTGTCCAACCATTTAAAAATCAGTTTTGCGGAAAGGTACAAAGCCCGTGTTTGTTTACCTCTGATAAAGCTGAAGAAAAGTGATTACAGTTTTTGTGCATTAAGTGATAGGCATTTCCTTTAAATTCTTTTCCAAGCTCTTCTACAATTTTTTCTATGTCATCTTCCATGAAGTCAGTACTGCCTAGAACTACAGCTTCTCTAAAAACAAGAAGAGACAACAGGGTGACAATGCTCCCAAAACTGAAGACACAAGACAAACTACTGTTCTCCCACTGCTCCGTGGGTGAGGTGGTAGTGTACCCAAGTTGTGTGTGGTTACCCTTCTATTCTCCTTTACATTCTTCCTCCCATGCCCCACTCTTAATGTCCTCCATACAGACGGTCTCCCCTTCTCCAGTAGCAGTCCTCTCATTAAGCTAAGCAGAACTACAGTCTTTGAGACTCCACTCTTTTTGGAGTAGAATACAATTCCTGTTTCCCAGATCTTTTAAAAGGCAGTTAGCACACAGCAAGTGAGCAGTAGGTGAGAGCCAGCTGCTGGAGGTAGTGCCAAGGAAACCTTGACAGTACTGTGGGAATAGAGACAAGAGGTGGGAAGCCTCTCAGTGTTTCAGATTCCAAGGCCAGAAAGGACCACTGATCATCTAGCCTGACCATAGAACTTCCCCAAAAGAAGTCCTAGAGCATCTCTTTTAGAAAAGCATTCAATCTTGATTTGAAAGTCAGTGCTGAAGAAACTACTACGACAGTTGGCTACACCTTATTCAAAGCAAAAGAATTATATGACATCTTATATTTACTACGCAAGTACAATATTTAACAATACATTTATATAATGGGTATTTTGAGAGGACTGAAGAATACTTTATCTTGAACAATAGGGGTACACAGGTAAGAGATTCTTTGCTTAAGATTTCAATGCCTCGCAACTCCCCCCAGCTTCCTTTCATGACCCCCTTGCAGAGAAATACTATCCGCCCTGGGTGATCAGATTAGACCTCTGACAAAAACTCAGGAATTAATGCAATAAAGCAAAGTTTTAGTTGTTCCACTTTTTTAGTCAAAACAAAAACACCCTCCTTACTTAAATTTAAATGTTTCTCCTAGTTCAGCAGCATTTCCCGGAGAAATTTCAAATATTCCAGAAAAAGGATAAGGATGACCACCATAAGCAAATTCTGAAAGAGAAATTCAGAATTTAATACAGCCTGCACAAATAAATAATAATCAGATGTGTAGCCCAGATTACTGAATGACCAGTAAGTGAAGGTCAATTTCTTCATAAAGATCTTAAACTGAAAAAAATCAAACATCGTGCCTGCAAGAGAAATAAATGCAGAGATCTACTAATGAATACTTAAGATTCCCAATTTTAACTAAGAGAAAGAATCAAAATTCAAATATGTTCACATTAAATTTGCACAGTGTATTCTAGGACACTGGCATGTGTAATATTCACATCCTAATCTCACCAACACCTAAAAATATATTTAACTTCAAGCATGTGCATAAATATTTGGACGACTGGCACCTCAAATTATTTATGCCTTACTCTACAAGATACAAAGGAAATGTAATTTGGCAGTTAGCATTACTGTACCAAGCTTGGTGTTTGAATCTCTTGATTTACGGATTTAAATTCTTTACTTTATTACATTTAAAATTTCTTTTCTTTAACTAGAAGAAAAACAAGATAAAGTATCCAGATCTAAAGTCTGTGCTTCATATCTGCTAGCATAAACACAGAGTTAAAAAGGAAAATATTACAGGGCACACTAAGTGAAACTCCATTATCTTTCACAAGGAACTTCCTTCTGTCTCTGCAGAATAAAGAAAATGCTATACAGTACACAGCACAAAAGACTATGTTGTGCTCTGAGGGAGACTAAACTGTAACCTCATGCTCTCGTCCTCTCCCCCAAACTCACAACACACCCTTATCTTATGGTTACCCATGATCATATGACATTTTTAAATAAGAAGTGCTTTGTCTACAATAGATGAGAGTCCTGTTTAAAAAACCCCGTTTGTTAACACTTTTAAAAGTACAATCTATTGTCCTAGTCCGTTCATGGCCTATCACACTGGAGAATTTTTATCTTATTCAAGAAGGAAACACATGATAGGACTGTATTAACATTAATCACAATTAAGAGTTCTAAATCCAAATTAATACCACTATAATTAGTTGGCTCCTTATTTTTTAACAGCTGCACAGCTACACGGAAGCACGTGAGTGGATAGCCAGATGACTGGTGTTCAAGGTTTGTTGCAGGGAGAGAACAAAAATATGACAAACAAGATATGGGAACCAGACAATACTTCTGCCTCATTGGTGGCATACATGAAAGATGGTTTTGGATACAAAGTGTTTACCTAGAATGAAGAGTAAATTTAAAGTTTCCTGAATGTACATACCTCTGCCGTATACCTCTATTCCTGAATGGAATACTCCAATTCCAAGGGAGGAGGTGTATTCATTCATCCAATACTGAAAAAACAAAAAAAAGTTCAAATGAGTTTCCAGTACAAATAATTTATATTTGGGTACAAAATTGATCTGAATTATCTGTCCTGACTACCAAAGCACAAAAGCTGAACATTCAGTGAACCTATGTAATCATTCTTTGGAAAGTCAACTACAGAACACACTATTAAAATTTACAGCCATGGATTTGACTAATTCCATTAAGTTCTACTTTAAAAAGGACATGTGTGAGCAATCAAAATTCCAAGATCTAAATAGTTTCTCTTGCCACTGTGTTGCACATAGATAAAACCTCTCAGATGGAACGTGCTAGAAGCAGTTAAAGTTTTTATACAAACTGGCATGTATGAGCATGGTCATGATGTCATATTTCTTGTTAAGGAAAAGCATGAGCAAAAGTAGGATTGTGCTGGTTTCTACAGTCAAGACAAACTGGTCTCAACTGTCATTTATACTGATATCTGCACTTTTTTTTTTGCGCAGGGCGGGATAAAATTAACATAAACGACACTTCTGGCCACAAATAAGCTGAAATGTGGCACTCACCAAAAGACACAGCAGTAAGCAGCCATATTTGTGTACAAGTAAATGTTTTTGAAATGGTCAACCCTGTAAAACTTGCTATGAGATCTGTGTCAAGCAGGTCCAACTATCAGTAGCAACGGAAGATTTTGCAAACACAGTTCAGTTAACATTTCTGGTGTCCAGGCCAGAACAGAATTCATCTCATTCTCTCATAGCTGTGCTCTACACGGGTAACAGGAATAAAAACTAAATGAAAAACTGTAGCAAAATAAAACCAATATGATCAAACAAACAGGCTGCTCTAGTGTTCAAGAGGGTGACTTTACAGTTTTTTTTGAGATACAACCGTAAGCTGCGGTTTAAATTGCAAGCATAACGAAAACCATCACACAGAATGACTTTCATCCATATTCTAGTATAAGGCAGTGGAAGACAAAAATAGAATCAGATTGCAAGGCTTCAATACCAGCCCCTGCAAAACAGGTAGGCAGTATGACCTCGTTATGGCTGCATCCTAGATACTTTCGGTCTGTCAAGCATCCTATCAATTGTGCAGACCTCACTTAGCACAGTTATAGTACCTTAAACTTTATAAATGTCGAGTGCTCTAACAACAATTATTGAGCAATCGTGATTACCTGCACAATTGTGAGTTTTACAAAAACTGCTCAAAGCACTTTGTAATTCAATTACCCTACCTCCAGTCTTACTGAAATTCTTATATCTCCATTAAAGACTTCCAGCAAGATAAAATTAGTTTTCTCCAGAAATAGTAATTATGCATAATTACTACCCATCTCTACCTGCCATTGAAAGCTTGGTCACATTTTCTGCCTGAACAAGATTCCTTTTAGAAAAGGAGTACTTGTGGCACCTTAGAGACTAACCAATTTATTTGAGCATGAGCTTTCGTGAGCTACAAGTACTCCTTTTCTTTTTGCGAATACAGACTAACACGGCTGTTACTCTGAAAGATTCCTTTTAACTCCCATGAAGAAGAGTAAATGAGATGTGGGGGATTGCAAAGTACTGTAAAGCTGTTGGCAGCCTGTGTTAAATAACTTGTGTACAATCCTTTCAAAGTACCTAAAATATGGGGTGAAAAATGGTCAAAGACTGCTCAGAGTGTCCTTGTAAATTCTAGAATCCCAAAACAATCCAATAAATATAATTCCTCACCTCCATTATATGAACCTGATTCATTTTCACATTCAGGGAAGTGTATTTTGTCACAGTAAAAATACCAACTAAATACTAAAACACCAACGCTGATTTACATCAACTTAGCAGGGTTAATATTCAATATTTTTGTTCCAACAGCTCTATTAAGAATTCTTCTAGTAGATGCACATTAGTTGAAGTTGCCACTGGGATAAGGGAAAAATTCTAGACATTGCATCACAAAACAATACTATAGTTACATTGCTGTAGCTACTTTCTTCATAGCTCCCATCAATACTAGAACTGTAGATTTAATCATTTAAATCTTAACTGGCAGAAAGAGACAGAATGTTACTTTGGACACAAACAATAAGCAAAAGACTCCCAAAAGTTTACATTTTCATTACAATTGCAGAAAAGGTTAACATTACTCCTGAGGGCACACATTCTGTGCCAAAAAAAATTAAAATACTGTGTGCAGAATTTTAAAATTCTGCAGATTTGTCAAATAAATGTGGAGGGTCCAGCATAGCATTAGGGAGCCCAGGCCACTGGCTGCACAGAGGTGGGAGATCACTGTGCAGCTCCCACCTGGGACATGGGCTCAGTGGTGAGGCTGCACCCAACCCTGACACAGAACAAGGATAGGGACTACCCCAGAAACACCCCAGGGTCCTCCATGTCAGGTGTGGGCAGGCAGGCTCAGCAAGGCAGGATCCAAGTATGGAGAGGCTTAGTGTAGGGCAATTTGGGTGCAGGCAGCTCAGTGGGGGATCTGGGTATGAGGCGGGGGGCGGGAAGTAGGATGCACAGGGGCTTGTTGGGGGATTCTGGGTGCAATGGTAATGGGACTCTGCAGGGGGGTCCAGGTGAAGGTGGCTGGGGCTCAGTGTGGGGGGGGAGGGGTCCAGATGCTGGAAGAGTGGGGCTCACTGGGGGGAGGGGTTGTGAGAAGAGGGGGGGTAAGGCTCAGTGGGAGGGTCTGGATGCATGGTGGCTGTATGGATGGGGGAGCAGCTCCCTGTACAGGGATCCCTCCCCCTTCAGCTGAGGAGCTATGAGTGCAGGAAGCAGGGGGAAAGAGTTTGCAGAGCTTCCTGCAGCTGAGGGAGAAATCTGGGGGTGGGTCTGACCCAGCCGCAGATGCTGTGTAGACTCTTTCAGCTTAGAAAAGAAAAAACTGGTTTATGTGGCACTGAGAAAAAAAACTAGGTAAAAATTTTGGATAGGGCCATGACACCTTCTCCTTGGAGAACACAGTAAGCCCTGGTCTACACTAGGACTTTAGGTTGAATTTAGCAGCGTTAAATCGATGTAAACCTGCACCCGTCCACACAATGAAGCCCTTTATTTCGATTTAAAGGACTCTTAAAATCGATTTCCTTACTCCACCCCTGACAAGTGGATTAGCGCTTAAATCGACGTTGCCGGCTCGAATTTGGGGTACTGTGGACACAATTCGATGGTATTGGCCTCCGGGAGCTATCCCAGAGTGCTCCATTATGACCACTCTGGACAGCACTCTCAACTCAGATGCACTGGCCAGGTAGACAGGAAAAGAACCGCGAACTTTTGAATCTCATTTCCTGTTTGGCCAGCGTGGCAAGCTGCAGGTGACCATGCAGAGCTCATCAGCACAGGTGACCATGATGGAGTCCCAGAATCGCAAAAGAGCTCCAGCATGGACCGAACGGGAGGTACGGGATCTGATCGCTGTTTGGGGAGAGGAATCCGTGCTATCAGAACTCCGTTCCAGTTTTCGAAATGCCAAAACCTTTGTCAAAATCTCCCAGGGCATGAAGGACAGAGGCCATAACAGGGACCCGAAGCAGTGCCACATGAAACTGAAGGAGCTGAGGCAAGCCTACCAGAAAACCAGAGAGGCGAACAGCCGCTCTGGGTCAGAGCCCCAAACATGCCGCTTCTATGATGAGCTGCATGCCATTTTAGGGGGTTCAGCCACCACTACCCCAGCCGTGTTGTTTGACTCCTTCAATGGAGATGGAGGCAATACGGAAGCAGGTTTTGGGGACGAAGAAGATGAGGAGGAGGAGGTTGTAGATAGCTCACAGCAAGCAAGCGGAGAAACCGGTTTTCCCGACAGCCAGGAACTGTTTCTCACCCTGGACCTGGAGCCAGTACCCCCCGAACCCACCCAAGGCTGCCTCCTGGACCCAGCAGGCGGAGAAGGGACCTCTGGTGAGTGTACCTTTTAAAATACTATACATGGTTTAAAAGCAAGCATGTGAAAGGATTACTTTGCCCTGGCATTTGCGGTTCTCCTAGATGTAGTCCTAAAGCCTTTGCAAAAGGTTTCTGGAGAGGGCAGCCTTATTGCGTCCTTCATGGTAGGACACTTTACCACTCCAGGCCAGTAACACGTACTCGGGAATCATTGTAGAACAAAGCATTGCAGTGTATGTTTGCTGGCATTCAAACAACATCCGTTCTTTATCTCTCTGTGTTATCCTCAGGAGAGTGAGATATAATTCATGGTCACCTGGTTGAAATACAGTGCTTTTCTTCAGGGGACACTCAGAGGAGCCCATTCCTGCTGGGCTGTTTGCCTGTGGCTAAACAAAAATGTTCCCCGCTGTTAGCCACAGGGAGGGGGGAAGGTTGAGGGGGTAGTCACGCGGTGGGAGGAGGCAAAATGCGACCTTGTAACGAAAACACATGTGCTATGTATGTAATGTTAACAGCAAGGTTTACCCTGAAAGAGTGTAGCCACAGTTTTATAAAATGTGTCTTTTTAAATACCGCTGTCCCTTTTTTTTCTCCACCAGCTGCATGTGTTTCAATGATCACAGGATCTTCTCCTTCCCAGAGGCTAGTGAAGCTTAGAAAGAAAAAAAAACGCACTCGCAATGAAATGTTCTCCGAGCTCATGCTGTCTTCCCACACTGACAGAGCACAGACGAATGCGTGGAGGCAAATAACGTCAGAGTGCAGGAAAGCACAAAATGACCGGGAGGAGAGGTGGCGGGCTGAAGAGAGTAAGTGGCGGACTGAAGAGAGGGCTGAAGCTCAAATGTGGCGGCAGCGTGATGAGAGGAGGCAGGATTCAATGCTGAGGCTGCTGCAGGACCAAACCAGTATGCTCCAGTGTATGGTTGAGCTGCAGCAAAGGCAGCTGGAGCAGACTGCCACTGCAGCCCCTCTGTAACCAACCGCCCTCCTCCCCAAATTCCATAGCCTCCACACCCAGACGCCCAAGAACGCGGTGGGGGGGCCTCCGGCCAACCAGCCACTCCACCACAGAGGATTGCCCAAAAAAAAAGAAGACTGTCATTCAATAAATTTTAAAGTTGTAAACTTTTAAAGTGCTATGCTTAAAGTGCTGTGTGGCATTTTCCTTCCCTCCTCCACCACCCCTCCTGGGCTACCTTGGTAGTCATCCCCCTATTTGTGTGATGAATGAATAAAGAATGCATGAATGTGAAGCAACAATGACTTTATTGCCTCTGCAAGCGATGATCGAAGGGAGGAGGGGCGGGTGGTTAGCTTACAGGGAAGTAGAGTGAACCAAGGGGCGGGGGGTTTCATCAAGGAGAAACAAACAGAACTTTCACACCGTAGCCTGGCCAGTCATGAAACTGGTTTTCAAAGCTTCTCTGATGCGTACCGCGCCCTCCTGTGCTCTTCTAACCGCCCTGGTGTCTGGCTGTGCGTAACCAGCAGCCAGGCGATTTGCCTCAACCTCCCACCCCGCCATAAACGTCTCCCCCTTACTCTCACAGATATTGTGGAGCACACAGCAAACAGTAATAACAGTGGGAATATTGGTTTCGCTGAGGTCTAACCGAGTCAGTAAACTGCGCCAGCGCACCTTTAAACGTCCAAATGCACATTCTACCACCATTCTGCACTTGCTCAGCCTGTAGTTGAACAGCTCCTGATTACTGTCCAGGCTGCCTGTGTACGGCTTCATGAGCCATGGCATTAAGGGGTAGGCTGGGTCCCCAAGGATACATATAGGCATTTCAACATCCCCAACAGTTATTTTCTGGTCTGGGAATAAAGTCTCTTCCTGCAGCTTTTGAAACAGACCAGAGTTCCTGAAGATGCGAGCATCATGCACCTTTCCCGGCCATCCCACGTTGATGTTGGTGAAACATCCCTTGTGATCCACCAGAGCTTGCAGCACTATCGAAAAGTATCCCTTGCGGTTTATGTACTCGGCGGCTTGGTGCTCCGGTGCCAAGATAGGGATATGGGTTCCGTCTATAGCCCCACCACAGTTAGGGAATCCCATTGCAGCAAAGCCATCCACTATGACCTGCACATTTCCCAGGGTCACTACCCTAGATATCAGCAGATCTTTGATTGCGTGGGCTACTTGCATCACAGCAGCCCCCACAGTAGATTTGCCCACTCCAAATTGATTCCCAACTGACCGGTAGCTGTCTGGCGTTGCAAGCTTCCACAGGGCTATCGCCACTCGCTTCTCAACTGTGAGGGCTGCTCTCATCTTGGTATTCAAGCGCCTCAGGGCAGGGGAAAGCAAGTCACAAAGTTCCATGAAAGTGCCCTTACGCATGCGAAAGTTTCGCAGCCACTGGGAATTGTCCCAGACCTGCAACACTATGCGGTCCCACCAGTCTGTGCTTGTTTCCCGAGCCCAGAATCGGCGTTCCACAGCATGAACCTGCCCCATTAGCACCATGATGCATGCATTGGCAGGGCCCATGCTTTCAGAGAAATCTGTGTCCATGTCCTGATCACTCACGTGACCGCGCTGACGTCGCCTCCTCGCCCTGTATCGCTTTGCCAGGTTCTGGTGCTGCATATACTGCTGGATAATGCGTGTGGTGTTTAATGTGCTCCTAATTGCCAAAGTGAGCTGAGCGGCCTCCATGCTTGCCTTGGTATGGCGTCCGCACAGAAAAAAGGCGCGGAATGATTGTCTGCCGTTGCTCTGACGGAGGGAGGGGCGACTGACGACACGGCTTACAGGGTTGGCTTCAGGGAGCTAAAATCAACAAAGGGGGTGCCTGTACATCAAGGAGTATTTCAGGCAGGACTTCACGGAGGGTTCCAATAAGAAATGGTGCACCTAAGTTATCGTTGTTATTGGAACAAGGAGGTTAGCCTGGCCTCTGATTGATACATGGCTAGATTTACCTCGCTGCACCTTCTCTGTGAGTGACTGCAGTGTGACCTAGAGGAATGAGTCCCCTAGACAGGGGAGGAGGCAAATGAGTACAAAACAAATCTGGTCTATTTCTTGTTTTGACCCACTCCATCTATCTTTTACATCTTTGGCTGGCAGCAGACGGTGCAGAAGGACTGCATGCCATCCACATCTCATGGCTGCTCGGCAGAAGATGGTACAGTACAACTGCATGCCATCCACATCTCTTGCCTGCCTGGCAGAAGATGGTACAATACGACTGCTAGCAATCCGTATCGCCTGCCTGCTCACCATAAGACGGTTCAATAGGACTGACTGCAGGACTAAAGAGAATGACCTGGTCAAGTCACTCCAAATTTAGTCCCTGCGCCCATGTCTGCCCAGGCGCTCCCAGCCGACGTGGCCAGGAGCACCTCGGACACGACGAGGACGACTACCAGTCGTATTGCACCGTCTGCTGCCAGAAGGCAATGGGTTGCTGCTACTGTGCAGCAAAGCCATACCGCGTCTGCCAGCACCCAGGAGACATAGGGTGACGGTTACCTGAGCGGGCTCCATGCTTGCCGTGGTTTGGCGTCTGCACAGGTAACTCGGGAAAAAAGGCGCAAAACGATTGTCTGCCCTTGCTTTCATGGAGGGAGGGAGGGAACGGGGGCCTGACGATATGTACCCAGAACCACCCGCGACAATGTTTTAGCCCCATCAGGCATTGGGATCTCAACCCAGAATTCCAATGGGCAGCGGAGACTGCGGGAACTGTGGGATAGCTACCCACAGTGCAACGCTCCGGAAGTCGACTCTAGCCTCGGTACTGTGGAAGCGCTCCGCCGAGTTAATGCACTTAGAGCATTTTCTGTGGGGACACACACACTCGAATATATAAAACCGATTTCTAAAAAAACGACTTCTATAAATTCGACCTTATTCCATAGTGTAGACATACCCTAAATGGACGGTCCGCCCTTGAGCCCTCATCTCCCCCACCATTTAAGCAGAAGCGATGGTCACCAAAAAGGTCTTTCATAGACAAATGTAGCACTGAGTATGTAGCTAGTGGCTCAAAGGGCAGTTTCATGAGATTGTTATGTGGGGTAGGGGCTCTAATCTGCAGAAAGATTCATAAGGCCTTTCAGGAATCTCACTGGTCAGATGAAGCAAATATTCAGAAGCTTTCTACTAGCACAAGCAGAGATATTTTTTTTGCCACTAAATGAACTTTAATGGAACTCACAGAAGGACCTGACATCTTCAGTGTCAACAGGTAATCCAATATTGTGGAAAGAAATGATTGAACAGATCAAAGATGTCACCAGTTATACTAGAGATACCTTCAGAAGTGAAGGTAAGTGTGTCTTGTAGATTCCTTTCTGCTATTTAAATGTACATTTTGTACTCCTGATAAACAAGGCCTCCTCTATTCTTGAGAGCTATTAGGAAACATGCTTGTAGTTGCAGAACATTCAGACTGGGACCCAGCACCTGACCTGCATTCTGAGACAGTCAAAGACTGGTCAGGAGCCGCCACGGAGGGTGATTGGCGAGTTTGATGTAAGGAACCTAAACTTGTATTGACCAAGTTGGTACAATCAAAATGACACTGACTTGGTCCTGCTTGATTTTGATAAGGACCTTTAAAAGCAATGGAATTGGAGTAAGTGCATAAAAAGAGACTCTTTGTCCAGGTAATGAGGAAAGCATCTTAGAAATTAGGAATCTAATCTCCCTCTAGAACAGAATTTCATGCACTTCATGCTGGCTGCTATGGCAAAGAGGCTTACTTCTGGAAATCCCCAAGCTAGGATTATTTTGTTGAGGACTTGAGAGTCCAATTCCCATTCATAATTTAAGGAGAAATGTCTACTGAGATCATCTGCCATGATGTTTTGTATATCCAGGAGGTAAGAAGCTGAGATGAGATGACTGATTAGCTGTGCACCAGTCTCAAAGCTGTAATGCTTACGTGCAGAACGGGGGGGGGGGGGGGGGGCACAAAAAAAACCCACTCCACCCTGATGGTTGATATATTGCATACAAACTGTGCAGCCTGTCATTATCTTGATGGACTTGTTTTTGAGCAAGAGAAGAAAGTGAAGGAAAGCATTTCTGACTGCTCTTAACTCCAACAGACTGACGGTCACAACAGGAACAATGCTTCCACATTTGCCTTGGACTGTGAGGACCTAAGTGTGCTCTCAATCCCAAGAGGGAACCATCTGATGTTAACATGACTGTTCAGGGATTCTGGTTCAATGGAACTCCTACACAAACCTTGGAAGGATTTTTCCACCAGATGAGTGACTGAAGGACCCAGATGGGTATAGATACCCGTTTGTTCAGATTGTGTGTGTCAGGTACATCAACTGTCCTGAGCCACTTAAGATGCAACCTGGTGTTGTGTCACAAAAAACATGTCCCAGCAATTGCAGATATGTGCTTGCTGGAACTTGAGGACGGAGCTAAGCTCTGCCCGTTACTAAACCAAGAAACACGCCTATGAAGAGTATTTGCAGTGTAGGGGATCCAGATTGATTTCTTGAGATTTGTAGATCTACACTTCGAAACAGTGAAGTTGTTTTTTGAACTGCCAACCACACCTCTTGATGAGACCAACCTTTGAGGAGCCAATTGTCAAGGTAGGAAAGACTCATTCCTAGATGACATAGGTACGCATCTACAACTGTTATGAGTTGAGAACACCCTTGGTGCAGAAGACGGGCTGAGGGATAAGACCTGCTACTGGCAAGGATTGTGATCAAATTACAAGTATATAATCATTACAGCTGCTAAGGTACCTTCCTGAAGTTCAGATGTCTGACATGCTTGTTCAATTGGCCTCCAACCTTTTGTTTATCTTGGGTATCAGAAAGTATGCTGAATAGAGCCCTTTTCCCTTGTGTTGAAGTAAGTGGTTCTATGGTTCCTGGACTTAGGAGTAATGAGATTTCCTGTATCAGGAAATGATTACGAGGGGGTCCCTGAAGAGGGACAGGGAAGTGGGGGGCATGATGGAAGTAAACTGGATAATCTAACCTGATAATAGCCTCCAATACTCATTTGTCCAATGTTATAGCTTCCCACGCTCAATGGAATAGAGAGAGGTGGTGCCCAAATTGTGGATGAAGGGGTAGTGTCATGAAGCCGAGAAACTGGTTATTGGGTGGACTCTTTGATTGAGCATCAGAATTGGCATTTGGATGATACAGTTGAGGTCCCTGCATACTTTTTTAAAAAAATAAAAAGAAAAAGAAAATCTCCACTTCTGAGCCAATGGTCTACAGAAGGCAGGAAATTGAGCAGGATGTGATCTTTGCACTGGTTGAGACCTGATAAATTTTCTCTTATTTCTCTAAAGATCTACATGTTACCCTAGCATTCTTTAGGGTACGAAGCAAGTCATCTGTAAAAAGCTTGTGGCCCTCAAAACATAAATCTTCCATGTTCAATTTTACTCCACGTGGAAAACCTCACAACTGAAGCCAGGAAGATCACAGAATCTCAGGGTTAGAAGGGACCTCAGGAGATCATCTAGTCCAACCCCCTGCTCAAAGCAGGACCAATCCCCATTTTTTGCTCCAGATCAACTTAACAGCCCCCTCAAGGATTGAACTCACAACCCTGCATTTAGCAGACCAATGCTCAAACCACTGAGCTATCCCAAAGAACTGACCTTCACTTATAGTGCTAAACTGTTCTCAGTGTTCCTGTTGCAAAAGGTCAACAAAACCATTAAACTTCTCATAATTCAGGTAGTCTTATTTCGACATCAGCACCTGGCAATTAGCTATTCTGAATTGTAACGTTGCTGAAGAGTAGCTTTTACAACCAGAAAGGTCCAGATCTTTTTGGTACCCAAAAAGCCACCCCATATATTGAAGAAACTTATTCCATGAATGGACCCACAGTATTGTTTGATATTCTGTATTGCACAATGGAGAACACTGGGTCACTGAAATACTTAGCTGCTGAGGCATATTGGGCTAGCACTGGTTTGAGAATATGCTGTATATTTAATTAATGTTTTAGTGAATGTATATGCACCTATAAGAGTGAAACATTCCCCAACTTGGATCAGACTATCTTAAAATAGCAGGAAAGTAATTTTCTGTGTTATGTCCCTTTATCAAGGAAAGGAACATTGGGCCAAAAGGTTCTGCGGTAGCTGGGAGGGCAACAAGTGTATAAAGGAAAATGGGATAGCTGATGAAGTGCATGTGCCTCATCCCATTTTGAGAAGAAACTGAGGAGGGGGGCATACATCCAGCCTCCCCTATGCCCAAAAGGTGCTATGGGAATACCAACTTGTGACAAAATAATGAGGGGCTTTGTGCCAGGAACCACAGGAGAAACCAAGCTCTGACCAGACAATTGACGATGCCTAATTATAGAATTGAACTGTGAGGGATGAATAGCAGCAGTCTGAAGAATTCACCCCATGAATGTAGGAAAACTCAGGACTTCAAGGTCAGAAGCGACCATCCTGATCATCTAGTCTGACCTCCTGCACATTGCAAGCCACAGAACTTCACCTACCCACTCCTGTAATAGACTCCTAACCTCTGGCTGTTACTGAAGTGCTGCTGATGGAGACAGCTGTAATAAGTATACGTTTGGGATAATAGTTATACCACCACGGGATAGGACAAAAAGTGGTGTCAGTAATATATTCAGAATAAAAGCTATTTTCTTTCACTGTAGGTGAGTTAACCTTAAAAATACTTAACCAGTTCAACTGTGCTGCATATAAGGGTGAAAGAGTTCAGAATTGCACAGAGCATCATAACACACCACCGAGACACATTTAAAAGGAGAATTGAAAGTACCTGATATTGTGTGTTCATTATGCCAGATTTTCAGATACTGGGCTCCATTTCTTTGCATAATAACTGGGCCTCCATTTTTTCCACATGCAATCAAGGCCAGGCTGAAAATGTGGCTCTTAGTTACACCAATGCAGACTATGAGGTTGATTCCTCTTCTACATCAGCCAGGTGGCAGCGGACTGTTGGCCTCTGGTTCTTGGAATTTCCTTCTTAAGGCATCTTCCCAAATTATTCCTTACAAGCCTCCAAGGGATGTCCAGAAACCAAACAACATTTTCTGTTATTCAATTAACAGCATTTGCTGGCTCACCAGAGGATAGCTATTTTACACAGCAAAATGAAAGGCTATGTACTTGGTATGGCTCAGCCATGCCTCTGCTGCCGCTACTCATGCTACCACAGGTACTCTGGTATTTATACTTGCATGAGAGCTAGCACGACTATGCTTATACAAGGAGGGGGAAAAAATCACACCCCAGCTCATAGTATAGAGACACGGCCTACGTCTGGTCATCATTATCCAGTCTGGCTTCTAAAGGAACTGAGCAAGTTCCCCTTGCCTATCAGAACAGGGGATACATGCCTACACCAAATAAGGAAAGGTATAGGTGATGCAAGAGTTCAATAAACAACAGAGGGCTACTATAAGCCAGGATGAAGGGATTGTTGGAAGTACATGTGCACTTTTCTAGCCATCTCAAAACACACTCCTATACATGAGACTACCTGTTTACTTCTACACACAGGCTTTCAGGTGTTAGAAGACAGTCTACTCTGTCAGTAGCCAGTTGCAGAGTCTTTTTTTTAAAAAAGGGTTTCTGAACATTTGAATAGTTTTGCACATAAAAGATATGCAGAAAAAATTAGGTCTTCTGTTACAAAGCTGAAAGTTATAAGCATATGAAAGGTTACTCAAAAGAGTATGTTAAAGAGATATACCTGACTGTCTGATCAAAAGGTGGAAGTATTGCATAGCCTTGCAATGACTAAATATGTTGTGTCTTTTTAGATTGCAAGATCCTTGAAAATTGGGACCTAATCTCCTTTGATCTCCACAGGCGTTAATACTGGAGTGGAGGGACCCCTTTAGTGCTACTGAGAGCTTCTCCCTATGGTTTTGTCTAGACTAGGATTTAAGAGAGCAACGTTCACATACTCTAGCCAACAAGTTTCAAAAGTCCAGTGTAGACAAGGTTCACTGCCCTTAATGTATGCTAAACTGGCTGAGTTAAAGCCTAGTCTTCCTCCACAGTGGTGAATTGCAATTATGAAGCTTGCTAGTGTATGACAGAATGGCCTCTTCTAAACCAGCAGCATGGAATCCAACCATAAAATGTCTGTGTGGTTCTCTGTTAGGAATGTGCATTCACAAAATGTCCACTCACATCCAACTAGGGTGACCAGACAGCAAGTGTGAAAAATCGGGACGGGGGTGGGGGTCATAGGAGCCTGTATAAGGAAAAGGCCCAAAAATCAGGACATCTGGTCACCCTACAGCCAACCAACCTTTACCTCTAACACAGTGACTCATCATGGTAGAAAACAAAGCATCTTCAATTCTGCTTAAAATCCCACCAGAGAGATCAAGAGCCTGGGTGTATTTTAGTCAAATTAGTCTCTACACTGGATCAGAGGAGGATTCACAATGTAGGTATCTAGAGGTCTTTTCCTTGCTCCTGAACTCAAAGAACAAAATGCAAGGTACAAGCAAGGCCTGCTATTTCTTCACCCACTGGAGGTAGAGAACTAGGATTGAAAGCAATCATGAATCCTGTGGTTGCCAAGCAAATCTGTTCCTGTGACAAGTAGTGGCACTAAAGAAACTGGCAACAAAGATCAATCCCATTACGTAATTTGTTTGTTAGCTTTACAAGTGCAGGATGGTTCCCCACTGTATACTAGTATTTGAACCTGTCCCCTCTCACAGCAACACTTCATTTCCACTTTGACAGTGGTACTAGATTTTTGTTTAAAAATGATTAGCCAGCCAAATAATAAAACCCAATCAGGAGTCTTCATCCTTAGAGCATCAAACAATTTAGGGAAGGAATGATAGCTCAGTGGTTTGAGCATTGGCCTGTTAAATCCAAGGTTGTGAGTTCAATCCTTGAGGGAGCCATTTAGGGACCCGGGCAAAAATTGGTCCAGCTTGGAGCAGGGGGTTGGACAAGATGATTTCTTGAGGTCCCTTCCAACCCTGATACTCAGTGATTCACAAGTGCACTTTAAACCAATACAGCAGTTAGTGTTAGGGAAAAGCCTATCCAAAATATTTGCCAGCTAGTTTTATTTAACTATGCCTGCTATTCCAATACAAAAGATTATAGGATAATGCAGAGATTCTCAAGCTGTGTGTGGTCTGTGGCAAGCTGGCTGGTGCTGGTTCTTATTTCTAGCTGGAAACTGCCTTAAATCCAGATAAAACACACTCTGTTTTCTCATATTACTTATCCATGTCTCCTATTCTATATAGTTTCTCATACCATTTGATTCCATAGTATCCGAGTACCTTCCAATAAAGCATTAAGCAACTTAGCAATTGCTGTTGAGGTCAAATGGAAAATTACACAATTCCAAAAAGGGGAGAGTTGTCTCCACGGGCCTGCAAAGGGGATGGAAGTGGTTCATAAATCAATCTCTATTAAGTTGTGGTCACACCGTGAAACAGTTTAAGAACTCCTGATCTAAAGAAATAAACGGGTATGATACTGAAAGAGTATTATGCACTTCTGATCCTTCAGAAATAGCAAAAAAAAAAAACAACCTCCCCCTACATATCCTGTGTATTATGACAGATTGAAAAGGAATGCTCAATTTAACTTTCAAAAACATCAAAGAAACAACTTACTGTCCCTACGTTAGAAAAGACAGCTTTACAGGTGAATTTATTTATTCTTAGTACTTTGTGCATGATGATGGAGCTACTGTTCTTCACTAAGTTGCTATTCATTAAAAGTTTAACGAATAGCAACTTAGTGAAGAGCAGTAGCTCCATCATCATGCACAGTCTAAGAAAAATAAGGAAATATACAAAAGAATTTAAAAATAATGCTAAACTTTGGCACAAATAATCCAGGAAATTCAGAACTGGTGAGTCTACAGGAACCAGAACCAACTGCTCACCAATTCAGCATCCATCCCTTTTAAGAGAAAAGAAACCCCACAGAATAATAATCCTCTCTTTAAATAAAGAAATCAAAAGAGATGCAGGGCAAAAGGAGAAACCAAAGTCAGTCAGCTTCCGAGGTTTGTCACCCTAGAAGTTAGAACACTAAGTCTTATCTAGTCCAATGATCCCAAACGCATACTTCAGAAGATGTGGCAACTGACTCTTTACCAGACCAGTCTTTATTTGAGAAAGACAGGCCTACTCTCCTGGGTCAAACAAACCAAGAACATCCAGTGTACTAAGAGCACCCCCAAATAAGTATAAGAGGGGTAGCTGGGTTAGTCTGTAGCCACAAAAACAATGAGGCACCTTAAAGACTAACAGATTTATTTGAGCATAAGCTTTTGTGGGTAAAAAGCCCACTTCTTCAGATGCTGTTGTTCGTTCAGATGTTCATTGTTTTCCCAAATATCAAGACTACTTTCTGTGAATCAGCAGCCACAAAACTGTGGTTTTCTCCTGGTTAGAGCCCTATATAAAGGAATTTAAATTTGATGCAAGCTTTCAAATAACTGAAAGCTCAGCTTTCACTCTAAGGGCAGGTCTTCACTACCCGCCAGATCAGCGGGTAGCGAGCGATCTTTCGGGGATCGATTTATCGCGTCTCGTCTAGATGCGATAAATCGATCCCCAAACACGCTCCCCGTCAACTCCAGCTTGCAAGAGGCGGAAGCAAAGTCGACTCGCCGCCATCCTCACAGCCAGTTTACGTCAACCTAAAATACGCCAAATTCAGCTACGCTAGTCGCGTAGCTGAAGTTGCATATCTTAGCTCGATCCCCCCCCCCCCCCAGCATAGATCAGGGCTAAGGGCTTGTCTACACTACCTGCTGGATCGGCAGGCAGTGATCTATCCAGCAGGGGTTGATTCATCGCGTCTAGTATAGACGCGATGAATCGGCCACTGAGTGCTCTCCTGTCAACTCCGGTACTCCACCAGAAAGAGGAGTGCAAGCAGAAATCGATGGGAGAGCGTCAGCTGTCGACTTATCATGGTGTCTTCACTGCGGTAAGTAGATCTAAGTGCACTGACTTCAGCTACATGAATAGCGTAGCTGAAGTTGTATATCTTAGATCGACCCCACGCGGTAGTATAGACAAGCCCTCAGAAAGCTTCCACTTCATGTGGAACTAGTCTGATGTTTTTAGTCAAGTGTTCTCTCTCACCCCATCCAGAAGTAAACTCATTAGAGCCTCATCATTTCATCACATTTCAAAGTCACATAATTATAATATGCATCCGATGAAGTGAGCTGTAGCTCACGAAAGCTTATGCTCAAATAAATTGGTTAGGCTCTAAGGTGCACAAGTACTCCTGTTCTTTTTATAATTATACCAGTACCGATTTGTTTGCTTTGCTCTGAAGTCATTCCTATTTTTCCAGTTTCCTTCTTTGATAATTTTGGTTCTTCCCCCCACCTTCTTCATTTTAATCATTGCCCCTCGTTTGTTCTTTTGGTAAGTCAAGAGGAGTCTAAATCCCAAATTAATACTATGTTCTTCAATACAACACTAGAACGGCAAAGTTTTATGTCAGATAGGACCACAAGTCGCCCTTGTTACTGCCAACAGACGGCGTCCTCTCTCCTAAGGCTCCTACATTCAGCCAGCAGCGAAGCCTACCGCCCCCCGCCCGACTCTCTCCCACCTGTTGATGCCCCGGCGAGCCCCTCCTTCCTCGCACAGTTCACCCCGCCGAAGTGGCGCGCCGACCCCAGCTGCCCGCGTTTCACAGCGCCCTGCTAGCGGAGAAGCAACCTCCGCCCGGCCGGGCTGACGTGGGGGCCCGAGCGCAGAGCGGCGCTGCTCCGGCCCCGCGGCGCTCGCCGGAAGCCGAGTCCCGCGGAGGCGAGCAGCGAGATCCCGGGGCTGGGGGCGCCGCCCGGGGCGCGGCGCAGCCGGCCCGCACTCACCATGTCGTACACGTTGAGGATCACCAGCTGGCCCGCCATCCTCCCGCCGCCGCTCCCGCCGCCGCGCCCCGCGCTGGGGCCTGTCAGGCCGGCGGCCGCGGGGCGCCCGGAGCTGGGGCGGGCGGGACCCCCGGGGGGCGCCTCCTCCGCGTCCTGCCTGTTGCTGCAGGCACCATGGAGCCGCTGCCGCGGGGAGACGGGGCCTCGCCCCCGGGAGAGACGCTCGCCCCGCGGCAGGCAGAGGGAAGAAGCCGGGACTCGGGGCTGCGGCTGGGGCGGGGCTTGGCTACGGCACCGCCTCCCGCTGGAGCCCCACCCCGGCTCCTGAGGCAGGCAGGGGCAGGGCAGCGCCGGGATCCGCCCGCGCGCGGCCTGGCCGACCCTCCAATGGGGACAAAATGGAGCAGCCCGAGCCCGCCCCCATCCTCCACGGAGCCTAGAGACCGACTCCCGGCATGCAGCGCGGCGGGGAGACTACAGCTCCCGGCACTCCACGCAGCGAGCGTGCAGGCGCCGGGGCCCCCGCGGGTTCGAACGTCGCCCCGGCCTCTGTTTGCGGGGGCGGGCGCAGCTCGAAACGCAAACGGCGTAGCTGTGAGAGCTGGGGAGTGAGCCCATAGGAACACCCGTTAGCAGGCTGCGACGCCTCTGGGGCAGGGTACCTGAGCTACAGTTAGCAGGGCCTCCTCGCCAACGTTTTATTTTAACTTCGGTGGGGCAGTGCCAAATGCAGAGAGATACACACGTCATTCCTCCCCTAATACAGTCACAAAATAAAGTTTTCTGTGCATTCCTGAATCATAATCTCTGGGTAATCAGGAGAGCCCTGCAACCATGAGGAAGGGTGTGCAGTATTGGTGCCTTGCCCACATCCCAGTCACCTACAAACACACAAATACGTTGACATTTTGATTAACATTTGTTCTTTTAACTCCACTGCTGGAAAAATTGTCCAGTGTTTTGTGACTAAGCAAATTGTGGGAGAGATGAAATGTGGCACATCAAAAAAAGAACCACCCTCAAGCTTTTCAGTTTTCAAATGTAGAGAGATTTGTCTTCAACTCACCTATGGAATATACCCACGGGGCACGTCTCCACATCAGTATATGAGGCAGAAAGAATCCACTTGCTTTCCCTAGAGAATGGAGGGGAAGAGGCTAACCCAACACTTTCTGCATAATTTTCATAACTTTCATTATAAAAATAAAATTTAAGTTTTAATCCCTAGGGTTCTGCTGTTAACTTAAAAGTGAAATGAGTATAAATGGATGCAGCACTATCTTTCAAGGGTGCAAACAGCTTCAGGGCCTCTGTTGCAACTCATAGCTTTGCCAAGCAGGAGAATGCAATCAACAAAAATGGTTAATTGCACTGTTGTTATTCCAGTGAGCAGCTGTAAAACTCACATGATTGTTGACAATGTTATTGCTGCTTGGGAAAGCTAGGAACAAAAACCAGAGACAGGTACTGGAACTATTCAGAAGGGAGGAGGCTTTATAAGACAGAGACCGGGACAAGAATAGAGTAGCAAAAACCTTTTCTTCCCCATACACATACACTAACAGCAGATAGGTTGCAGGACAGTTAGAATAGCAGAGATCTTCCCTTCAGAGGTGGCTATGAGGTAAGGGAAGAGAATATATAAAGTAAGGAGGCTTTGTAGGACAGAACAGACAATGACCCTTTTCTCTTCCTGCAACTAATCCATGGTGTCAATTCAAATGTAATCAGACATCTATTTCCTCTTCCCTTAAGTTTTGAAAGATACAGTCCTCAACAGAGTCCAGGAACAGCACACTGGTGAGATGATAAAGAGCTTCCTCTTGGTTGGGAATAGAGGCAGCAGGGCTCTGCTGCTTCTCACCAGTGTCCTTCCTTGGCCCACTACCATTTCTGGTATGTTTAGAGGGAGAATGAAACGGGTACTCACATTTCCTCTGCCACCTGTAGCAACAAAAAACAGGTCCCATTTTCTCCCCTTCCAACTGAAAGGACATCTCCTTTGTCTCTCCACAGTTGATTATTTCCCTTCCATGCTTTTCTCCTCCCTCAACACATAGCATCTACTTAGTGCTCCCTTCCAGGCTCAAATCTCTCATGCACATGACAACTTGCTGAGCACTCCACTACAGGCTCTCCTGCCTGTCTCTGAGTCCATCTCAGTACTCGGCACACAGATACCAGCAGAAGCACAGAGGAACAGCTGAGATAGATGGGAGAGAAGTTATTATCCTGACAACTTTGCACAGTGGCCTTTGGTCATAGGAGGCCAGGCCAGGATTGCTGCAGAAAACCTGTCAGGCTTCAGCTGTCAGTCCCCAGAACACGAACTGGGACTTTGAACAGCTGGGACAGGTTTGTCAAACCCAGGACAATTTGGGCTAGATCAGGACTATTAGCAGTTATAATATGTTTCGTGAAGGAACTGTAATCTTACGCACTGCATGTTCAGGATCAAGGCAGTTAGACACGACTTAACTCCTTTGGTTCACAAGTTGCAGTTTGTTGTAGTAAATGTTGCAGTAAATGAACTGGCAACTATCCAACACTTTTCAAAGTCGGGGGGCGGGTGGGAGTGATTAGGGGATGTTGAGGGTCACATGAACAGGCCTAGATGATAAACTACAAGGGCCAAAGCCAAAGGCTGAAAACTCAGGGGATACAGTTTCCCATCTCTATCCTATTAAGGTGCTGTCTTTCATTAACAGTGCATACTACCTGTAGGGGAGAAATACGAAGTGCTGCAGGGACTCTAAATGATTCACTTCCTTATTCCTTGCTGGTGATACTGTGTTCATCAGAGCCTCTGGCAGGAGAAAAGGAAAGTGAGATAAAAACATAGCTTCCAGCCAGCCTGTAATTGCAAGAAAGACATGGAGTATGTAAATAAAGCTGAAAATTAAAGCAAAAAGTGCCATTTATGTTGTTTAAAAAATGCATTTCCAGTAGTTCATAACAGGTATTATTACTGCACTGAGACCACACCTTGCTCTTCTACGTGCATTCTGCAATTCAGGCATCTGTTACTAAAAAGAATACAAGAAAAATCCTTCTAGTGAGCAATAAGACAGAACAAGTGTGATGCTGGATATCTGAGGCAAGGTTAGGCATGAATGCTGTAGGCTGAGTTACACAATTTTCTGAGCACCGGTAATATCCCTTAACACTCACTGTGTATTTATTACATTATTGCAGTGATCGGATTTTTTCAAAAAGTATTCTTGCATACAAAATTGTAGTTCTATCCTCAATATTTAAAAACAATTAGGTAAACATAATGAAAAGTAAACATTTTAAAAAATGTGCAGGTGACGTCTTTCTTGCTCTGGACTCATTGCTCCTACCATATTTTTAAAAGCATATTTCTATTATTTTTCTAATATAGAATAAAAGTTATTATACAGGTTAATGCACACTGTGCTTCCTAGAAAAATAAAAGAGGGAAAGGTAACATGTTAATAAGAAAAGAGGAAAAAAGAAAAGTACTTACCTGTAATAATACTTCTCTAAAGATATCAGGCCTGATTTTCCACTCTAGTGCATTGGTTTTATACCAGTGTGACTCCACTGATTACAATGGAATTCCCTCAGTGTAAACCACTGTAACAGAGAAATAAGCCCACCAATTCTAACAGATCACACTGGGTCTGTGCCATCTGCTGGGACTCAGCAGGAACATCTTAGACTAATGAGTTTTCAGGACTGTTATTCTCAACTATAGTAAATTGTACATTTCACCCCGGCTGAATGTACTCTGCTGCAATCCCCAAAGGTACTTACTCTCATAAGTCCCATTTTTGGGCACCACTGCGATTAAAAAAAATCCTGCTCAGCTGCTACCTAACCTCACTCGGCACTTCAGTTTCTGCCTCTGGGTATGAATGCTGCCGCCTCCCTCTAGGCTTTCAGGTTCCTATCACCTGCTCGAGCATGAGCACTCCCCAACATTAGGTGTCTGGATGCCTATCTCCTGCCTAAACTCCAGAGTGATTCAAAAACTGGGAAAGATAGGCATTCTACTGCCTAAATCATTTGCAGAGGTCCAATCTGCTAGGAATGGTCAGAAGCTGCCTACTGGATTGGGCCCTTCAGAATAGTTCACACAAAACAGCAGGAAGGCCCTCCCACATAACCTTTAGCCTAATGTATCCATCCAGGATGTGGGAGACACTCCCTCTGTCCCCGATTCAAATCCCACTCCTACTGAAGGGAAGACAAGATTTGACCACTTCTCAGGGGAGTACCCTAACCACTATGCTATAGAGCAGAGGTCTTCAATCTGTGGGGTGTGCCCCTAGGCGGGAGCATAGTAACATTCGTGGGGCTGCACGGCTGGCGCCTGGACCAGCCCCACAGGGGGCAGGGAGGAAGCACTGGCCAGCTCTGTTTCTGGCCCCAGCCCTGGCTGCCAGCCCTGCACCCAGCTGCAGCTGCAGGCCTCAGCCCCTGGCTGAGGGTCTGCTCCCACCCCTGCCGCCAGCTGTGGCCCCAGCCTCAGCCCCGTTACCCCTGTCCTCATCCCCTCCTCCCAGAGCTGCGGCCCGACTCCTGGCTCTTGGGGGCGAGGTAAAGTTTGGGGACCACTGCTATAGAGTCTTTCTAAATCTGTCACTGCCCCAGTTAATATTTAATTGAAGTAGAAAAACTTCAGTAGGACAGACGGAGGAAGACCCCTCAGCCCTGCATCAGTATATTCCATAGCCTAGTAGTTGGAGTACGTACTCACCTGCGAGATGGTCAATCCCTGTTCAAATCCCTTCTAACCATATACTGAAGTAGTGAGAGTTGGAGTCCCACAACAACAAGAATTTGGAACTCCAGGCATGGAATTGCATAGGTAGTAGTCAGCTCTGAACTGCACTGGAGACGTAGACAAACCAAAGGTTTGATTTGGTACTTTAGTTATAACCAAGGAAAAGCAGACTAGTCACCAAACATGGTGACCAAAGAAGTACTGGTAGCTAGGTCAAAAAGAAAGGCTGGAGAAAAGAAACAGTTCTCTGCAGAGGAAACTAAAATGAATTATCCAAAAGGCAGTCATGTTATGAGGAAAGCTGTGTATTTTCTGGACTGCAGGAATGGTGATGAACTCTGCTTACACCAGCTCATTCTCATTCCTTTTAATCATGAGAAGGATTGGATTGGATTCAGCAAAATTTCAGAATAATCAGTCAGAGAACTCAATCAGAACTTCTATGGCTCCTTGTTTCAGAAATACTGAAGATCCTAGAATATATATCATCATATCTCTGAGCAGCACTTTGAGGAGGAATCTCTCTTACCTGTTTCATAATACTAAGAAATTAGAGCCATGTAGTAAGAAATACCTTCTACTAGCAGTACCTCCCAGGGCTATCAAGACCAAATCAACCAGGTCTGGAAACATAACTAGATCTTTAAATGACTGCTTCTTGGAGCAGCTGGTACAGGAACCCACAAGGGGAGAGACAACTCTCGATCTAGTCCAGAGTGGAGCGCAGGATCGGTCCAAGAGGTAACTATAACAGGACCGCTTGGAAATAGTGACCATAATATAATAATATTTAACATTCCTGTGGTGGGAAGAACACCTCAACAGCTCAACACTGTGGCATTTAATTTCAGAAAGGGGAACTATGCAAAAACGAGGAGGTAAAACAGAAATTAAAAGGTACAGTGACTAGAGTGAAATCCCTGCAAGCTGCATGGACACTTTTCAAAGACACCATAATAGAGGCTCAACTTAAATGTACATCCCAAATTAAAAAAACACAGTAAAAGAACTAAAAAAGAGCCACCGTGGCTTAACAACCAGGTAAAAGAAGCAGTGAGAGATAAAAAGGCATCTTTTAAAAAGTGGAAGTAAAATCCTAGTGAAGTAAATAGAAAGGAGCATAAACACTGCCAAATTAAAGGTAAAAATGTAATAAGAAAAGCCAAAAAGGAGTTTGAAGAAGCTAGCCAAAAACTCAAAAGGTAATAACAAAATGTTTTTAAGTACATCAGAAGCAGGAAGCCTGATAAACAAGCAGTGGGGCCAATCGAGATACAAAATGAGCACCTAAAGACGATAAAGTCATTGTGGAGAAACTAAATGAATTCTTTGCTTCAGTCTTCATGGCTGAGGATGTTAGGGAGATTCCCAAACCTGAGCCATCTTCGGTAGGTATCAAATCTGAGGAATTGTCACAGACTGAAGTGACACTAGAGGAGGCTTTGGAATTAATTGAGAAACTTAACAGTAACAAGTCACCGGGACCAGATGGCATTCACCCAAGAGGTGGTGGAATCTCCTTCCTTAGAAGTTTTTAAGGTAAGGCTTGACAAAGCCCTGGCTGGGATGATTTAGTTGGGGATTGGTCCTGCTTTGAGCAGGGGGTTGGACTAGATGACCTCCTGAGGTCCCTTCCAACCCTGATATTCTATGATTCTATGATCTGCAGTTTAATCTGTTAAAGATCTGAAGTCTACAGATGGAATGGAGTGGCACTGTTGGAAGCATGTATAGTCTAGGTGCAAACTATGCTCAATGAGATGTAACTAGCAAATTGTAGAATGCTAAAAAAAGTTCCCTTCAATCCTCTCATACTAGGTGTTATTATTCCTATTTTGGTAATAAGTAAACAGAGACAGAAAAATTAAGTGACTTGATAGCAGGGGAAGAGAGGAGCATTGTGAGCTTCTGAGTTAGGCAGGGTCTGCGAGTCAGAAGACGTCAGTTCTAAAGCTGGCTCTGGTACTAATTTGCTATGAGTCTTTAAGCAGGTCTCTAAGCATCAGTTTTCCCATCTCAAAAATGGAAATAGTGATATATATCTTCCACACAGGGTGTTGTGAAGTCTGCCTAAATAATGAATGTAAAGAGCTATGTAAGTGCAAAGTGTTATTAAAGCTAGTCACTGGCAGAGATAGAAAGAGAACATCTGATGAAGTGAGCTGTAGCTCACGAAAGCTCATGCTCAAATAAATTGGTTAGTCTCTAAGGTGCCACAAGTACTCCTTTTCTTTTTGCGAATACAGACTAACACGGCTGTTCCTCTGAAAAGAGAACTTGGGAGTTCTTGGCTACCACTCTGAATTCAATGCACAAACTACACCATACTATCTTAAGGACATACATAATCACTTTTATGTTTTCAGTAGGAATGGACTGCTTTCACTTCAGGTCAAAAATTCACAGCTGCAAATTTTCAAGCAAAACTGGCTTTATGATTTTTTATATGCCACAATGCAAAACTTCTAATCTACTTAAATGTCAGAGGTGCCAAATGCTCATGAATTCTTTGATCCAGTTTTGCATCGCTGTATTAGCCTTTATGATTTTCATGCACAGCAGAGTGTGGCTCTGTTATCTTTTATGAAAGAAAGTGATTGTAACTCAGTCCATAGGCTCAACCAATGAGCTATCTTTATTCATTAAATTGTGTGGATTTGTAATTGCACCAATCATCTTACACCAACTAAAACAACCAATGCATTAAAAATATAAGCTTTTTAAAATAACTAACTTTGACAACTAGAAAATTTTGACTAGCAGTGGAAATATGTCCTCCAATGGAGCTATGGAAATGGATTTAAATGTTTTTTATGGTTTGTAATCGCCACATCATGTCTTTCAACTAATTTGTGAGATTAACTATTAAAGTAGATGATAAACTCTTATGATAAACTTGGTCACTCTACATTTTTATTATATAAATTAACATTTTTATTAAGCACCAATAAAAATCATACGAGTAAAATTCCTTCAGGAATATAAAATCAATTGCAACTTTAAACAATGTAAATTCTATTTCAAATGCTCAAACGATACCTGTTAGGTTAGTAATAAAAACATTCAATTTGCTGTGTCTGAATGTATTAAGTTACAGTAGCTGATGTAACTTGATTCTCTTTTGAAGATTTACAAAATATACTAGTTATTTGTAGGAGCTGTGATGGGGTCTGTTGAACATCTGAGCTCACTAAAAGGTTACAAAATTTGTTTCAAGTTTGTAAACAGAAATCTAGTACATTTTGCATTCAGTTGCATGTACATTCAGATTCACATTCAGTAAATTACAACCAATAATATATTTGAATTGAAGGTGTGATCACAGAAGTTTTCAGATTTGAGTAACTGCTATTTGCCATAAAATTTATAATAGATATTGAGAATTACAGCTGTCAGAATATTTTAGAAGTAGCATTATCTACTAAGTCTTTGAAACATACTTTTTATACAAGGCTCTGATCTATTCAAAGTATAAGTGATTATTAGAATCTGAGGGCCAGATCATCAGCTAGTATAAATTAGTGTAGCTACACTGAAGTCAATGGAGTTGCTCCAACATTCACCAGCTGACAATCTGGTCCTGACTGTCTTATGGACAAGGGGATTCATTGACTGATACTTGTGAAGGGGAGGCATTGTTACCCACTCATGGGGAAAGGCAGCTTTAAAGTGCAACTGGAGTTTCACAGGAGCCCAGTCACTATACACCATCCAAAACAATATGTTGAATCAGCATATCTCCCTGCTGGTCCTGGGCGTTCTCCTGCCCTAGACAGTGCTGCTCAGTTTGTGGACTGCAGTGGCTGCATACAGGCTCTTGATAGAGTGGGAGTTTTGTACTGACGCAGCCGTGACCCAGATTTCAAATTACCAAAAGTCGTGCATGCTAGTTATGCTGATGAAAGCCAGCATAAATTGGGGCTAAATCAAGCCTAAAGATCATAGATGTATTTTAATTTAATTTGGTTTGAGAGGTGGTTACTAAAGGGGCCATAAACTGCCCTCCATCTGTACACACAAAAGAAACCAATGGGATATGTTAAGCTCAGCGGTAGAGCTGAAAACTAAACGAGAACTGGGAACTAAACACACAAGTCACATTAGTCTTATATGAAAGGTGAAAAGCGGTTTATGAAAACAACCCTTAACACATCCAACAAAATTGAAATTATTTAAAAAACCAATGTACTTTTACAATTTCTTTACACAGAATGCCATCAGTATGGTAGATAAATTATTGGTCCTTCTTCAACTCATGTACTGGCGTTCTTGTTTGATCTTGTTGGTCATGAGATAGCAGTCGATCAACATAAATGATTGCTCGATAAATCTTCACATACCTGAAGTAGCTTATAACAAGGATGCCCCCAAAAATGGACAGTATGAGGACTGAAAAGCCAGCAACCTTACCAATGTTTGGACTGAAATACAAATGAGATTCGATTAAGAATAGATGTGGTAAATTTTCAAATTCTCCCCTTGTTTAGTCAAGAATCTCTTTGACTTTATATTGACAGAAGACATAACTCTATTTGGAATGATGTCTTCTGAAAACTCTTAAAAATGATATGCATCTTCTTGAAAATATGGCTGATTAATGATTAAGTTTCTCTTTTACTCTTCTTTACGGTCATGATGATATAGAATTCAAGGGCAAAATCCAAATGATTTTCTATAGAAGTGAATGGCAAGACTCTATGATTTTAGTGGGACCAGGATCAAACACTTTATAAAGAAGTGAGTGAGTACAATGGGCACACTACAGACGTTCATTCTGGTTTAGAAATATTACTGGTTCCAGAGATATCACCTATACTTAAAAATGGAGAATACCGTTCGAACTGGAATGAAATTGTATCCTACCAGCAGGCCAAAGGCTTGGATTTGGATATTATCTCTAAGATTTCATTACCCATCTGTAAGATTGGGAGTGTCGCCAAAGGATAACAATATTTTTATCACTATATAAATATTAAATAATAATAAATTATGTTTAGTTGTGGCTATTAGCAATTACCTTTCTACTATGCCATATGTACGGACCGCAAAGACTGTATTTAAGTCACAAAAACTGGAATACAAAAAAAGATTTAAATATTTTCTCAACTGTAAAAATATTCAGAATGAAAATACAGAATCACAATGAAACCAACTGGTGCCCACATTCACCCCACCTCATGTACGAACTAAAAACTTTATTTAAACTTCAATAAAGACATTCCGATTATTTTTAAAAATGGTGTACTTTTATGTAACTTTCATAATTTAATGCAGTGTTGTCAATGCTACTGATTTTTTTGTGAGTGATGGGATTTCACCTGGGGCCGGAGCCAATCTTGCAATGATGTGAGTTGCTTTAGCTCTCTAGTGAATTTCAGCCTGCCGGGGGGGAAAACCGACTGACTGGTTCTTTTCTCCAGTTGCCTGCCTCCTGGCGAAGAGCAGCCAATCAGAGCTGCTGCAGGAGCAAGCAGCGCACTCTCCCTCTACCCTCAGCAACCTGAAGCCATTCTCACAGGAGGGGAGAGGATAATGGGGAGCAGAAATGTCAGGAACATCCTAGGGTGAGTTTTGACACCTTCCCTGCTTTGGAAAAAAATGTGTTGGACAAGATTCATCCTGGCAGTGGCATTAGGGCTGGTGAAAGGCCTAATTTGTGCTCAAGTTGCAGCCAGGGAATAGCTGGGTCAGTGCCCATCCTGCCCTCAATCTGCACCTGCACTGGTGGCTCCTGCATTGGGGGACACATCCCCTGTGCTAGTGTATCCTGGGAAACACATCCCTTTGTCAGGGCCTCCTTCGGGGGGGGGGGGGGTGCAGCCTGCACAAAGGGGCCATAAGGCAGTGATGAATTCCTTCTTTTAATGTTTCATCAATGAAATACCTCTATGAGTGTTCGGTATTCATGGGTCTTTCTCACAATGTTTCAGAAAATATGTAGGATGCGTGTTACTACATATTCCTAAATGAAATCCCCTATGGAGTTTATTAAAAATTTTCTTTACATTATGGGGTGGATAAAATGAGAAACTTTGAAATGGTTTATTAAAGGGAAGGCAAATATCCTTAAGGTGTGGCTAATCTTTGATAAGTGACTGTAAAAAGTCATTGTGCAGTTCAATATTTCTGGTCTTTCAATGGTTGCCACATCAAATATGTTCAGTTCACACAGAAAATATTTTTCTCCAAATACCAGCCCTAGAAACTCAACCTGAGCTCTGAGAACCAAGCCGGGGTTTTTCTTGCTCAGACATGTATCATCACCTTTAGGCCAAATTAGACCCTCCGTTACAGCTGTGCAACCCTACTGTCTTCAGATTATACCCTCAGTGGCATTTATGCAGTTGAACTGTCATCCATTGATCCAGTTCACCAACTCCTACATGGGTTAGTTCTACAGTGCTAACAGGAATAACTTTCTTTTAGTCACTTAGCCTAAATTTACAGAGATTACTCTGAATATATGCAAAGAGAAAATCTGTTAAGATGACATTTTTACAGTCACTTTAGAAAAAAAACTGGTTTGACTGTCAGATCCCAGATTTACACTAATGTAAATTGAGATTACAATCTGGCCCTGTGGGTCCTGTCGTCAAATCCACATGTTGAAGGCCTCTTGCCTTCCTTTCCATAGAGGTAGGATAAACATTATGTTTCTAGCAGTCTATACAGAAAATGAGTAGAAATGTAAGAGGAAAAATAATAGCTGCACAATGAAAGGGTTGAGGACCCTCAGAGCCATATCTGAACCATCCATGAGTTAGAACTGGTAGTGGAAAATACCTGCAACATCTATGGCCAAGTGATACCTCAAGCAAAATAATTTTTTAAAATGACAACAGTGGTTACTTTATTCATCTTAATCCTAAATCAATCATTAAAAATACTTTTTACATGTCAAGAAAGAAATAGATAACCTGAAATTTGGGTCCACTATCTTCACTCTGAACACATAAATGCCACTGTACTCAGTAGGCCAAATGAGAGAATTGTAACCAGAGTGGTTCAAAATTGGATACAGCTGATTTAGGTCTCCTAGACGTCCAAGTTCAGATTCAAAGCAGGATCTGTAATTCTGATTAGAAACAATAAAGGAGATTTTTTAAACTAGCTTTGAAAAACAATTAGACCTACTTATCTGGGTTTCTGGACTTGTAATTACCTCTCTCTCTCTCTTTCTCCCTTTCTCTCTATATATATCCCAAAGGAATAACTCCTTGGAGATTGTACAGCACACTCACAAGCTCTATACTTAGTCAGCTATGTTGGCTAACAAGGAGGGGAGAAGCCTGGTTCCCACACATTCCTTGCCTTGTTTCAAACAGTCTGCACCCTAAAATAAACTTGTTTCGTTTAAATCTAAACCAACCCAATGTTGTATCTGAATTGAAGTGACTGGGATTCATTAACTCCAGTTAATGTGGCAAGCTGCTGGGTATTTACTCTTTAAAGGAGCAAGCAAACCTTATTAGCCCTCTGAATACTCCAGGAAAGATCTGGACATTTCAGAGCAGATAGTTTTGGGAAATTTCAGGACTGGGGGTGTGTTGGAGTCACTTGGCTAATGGTAACCAAAGTTGGTAGATGCCAGAATGAGGCTGGGGTGTAACAAGCCAGCTACTGGAATCAGAGTGCTGAGCCAGAGCTGCTTAACAAACACACAGTGCATGCTTGTCTGTTGGCTGTCAGTGTCCAGGTTACGAGCCACAGCAGCAGAGCACTGAAGGCACCCAGAGTTACAGGGTTCGTGGTAAAACAGATCAACGGGCTGAAAAGGCATGAGGACATAAGGGCATTCAACACCAACACTGAAACGTTAAAAAAAAAAAATTGAACTTCCCATACATCCGAAGATGTCCAAAACCTTTACCCCCAACCTGAGGCCTCTAATTGCACTAGGGGGCGCACATTAAGATGAGATGCTCAGCCTGGTGATGTGGCTGTTAGGTGGCTGCTCAGTTTGAACCTCTGGCCTGGTGGAATATATTGCTCCTCAGCCTTCACCTTCTCTTGGAACACATGTTAGTCTAAGTGCAAAGTGTTCACTACCTTTTCCCTTCAATCATAGTCCTTTCCCCAGGCTCATGCACCCTCCCACCTAGAGCAACACAGTCCTTCCTTCTTTCACTGAGCCCTCCCCACAGCCCTCACTCTTCCAACCACACACTCCTGCCAAGATAGTGCCCGCCCCCAAGTTCCTCCCAACTGTCCAGGAATCCTCCAGCTTCTTGCCCTTCTGGGCCATTGATCCTCCAGGACTAGGCTGCTCACGCTTAGGTGCTGATTACAATAGTTTAGTGAATTGGAATCATACGAATGCCCCTTTGGCCCAGCAGAAAGCCAATTTGGGGCCTTGTAAGATGATTTTGTTTGGATGAGAAATCAGTGAGACAAAATTGAGGTAATCCTTGGTGGTAATTCTTTTATACATAGAATATATTGGTGAAGTCCTAGTCCCACTGAAGTCAATAATGAAACTCTCATTGACTTTAATGGGGCCAGGATTTCACCCAAAGTTCTGTTTCTCTGAACATACAGCACACATGCTTTTGGAGAAATCTCAAGCCAGACTCCAGACCTGTGCCCAAGAAACTGCTGTAACAGGGTCACCCTGCCACTGCTTACTGATTCTAACTTCTCACAGCCCACAGCCCCTGCATTTGTGCCTGGGGAGCCTCCATTAGTTCCACACTTTCCCTCTGGCCACATGGCTTGTCATATCTCTCAAGGGTTAGCCCCTCCCTTGTGTCCAGCTGTTTACCACTACAAAAGAATTTCAGTTGCTCCTAAAGCTATACAATATTTTAGTACACTCATTTATTTTAATGATGTTTGTGATTTTCATTCAACCAGACACATGACAACGAGGGATTAGTGTCTTTCGGAATAACAATATCCTTTCATAGCATTGTCAGATCATTACTGTATTGCCATCTGACTTGTATTCCACTTGCTCGAGATACTAATAGTGTGAGAATGCCAAGTAAGACAGCTGCAGAGTTCATTCATATTTTTCATAAACAATTTGTAAATATATAATTTCCTACCTGTGGCCCCCATATTTCATCTAATGTACTGTTTTCATGTCCCTTAAGCATTGAAATCCAAGTCTGTGCTTCACGCAAACAACCCACCTATTCAAAATAATTCAAATGTACAAATTAAAAAAAATATTAGTTCTCTATCCCTTTGTTATTTTCTGAAGGGTAATACAGTATTTACATAGGTATTGGGCATTGTGGTTCTGTATATTTATTTATCTTATATAGCTGCTATAGTGAAAGTACCACAGTATAAATCTAAGGCAACAAAACATACTCGGGGAAAGACTCTGCCCTTAGGGAGTACATTCTTTTAAAATAAAATATTGGGGTAGTAATATTAGCAATAATAATGTTAACATCCAGTGGTGCGTCAAGTTTAATAGCTACCTGTACTGAGTGAAGTAGGCAGCACCGATGAGAATAAAATAAATGCTCCATGAAGGGAGCCAAATTAAATGGGCTTGACTTGACCATGGTATGTAAATAGAACTAATGTAAATTGTAGCCATAACAAAAATACATTCTGAGAAGGAAAAGGAACAAGTGGACTTGTAGCCCTTACAGCATCTACAATGTCTGAGCTGTGCATTCTGAAGAAGAAGCACTTAGGATATGTCTACGCTGCAATTAGACTTGGGCTCGCAGGGCTCGGGCTAATAGGCTGTTTAATTGTGGTATAGGGTGTAGATGTTTGGGCTCGGGCTATAACCTGAGCTCTCACTGAGACCCTCCCACCTCGCAGGGTTCTAGAGCCCAGGTCCACCCACCCCAAATGTCTCCACCACAATTAAACGGCCTCCTAGCCTGAACCCCATGACTCCAAGTCAGCTCGCACAGGCCAGCCGTGGGTTTTTAATTGCAGTGTAGACATATCCTCAGGCAAAACGTATGGTGTCCAAGAAACAATGAGACATCAAAACAAAGTGGGATGCAACACAGCTGAGGAGCCAGACAGTGACCCTCCACAGGTACTCTTTCATCAATCATGGTCATTCACGTACTGACAATTGCAGCATTTAGGACTATAGTCTGATTTCACTTATATAAGACTTCAGTCCCCATAACATTATGGTTCTTTCATGAACTGTTGTCAGAGGAATCCAGTCTGCTGTTCTCTGAGCTCCCACAATCCCATACTATGGATGAAGATTCAGCAAAAGGTAATTCAGGTAATAGGCCTGACCCAAAGCCATTGAAGTAAACGATTGATTTCCATAGTTTTTTTTTTTTAAATCAAACCCAATGTTAGTACTGTCTTGCTTTAGTATCTTTCTGCAGGGCGTGACATTACTGAGATAACCTGTAACTGTATAGATCATTGTTACAACCACTGTTATATATTTGCAGCAAATATTGTACAAAGGTTGTCATGTAAGGTGTCTATGGGAAGGTTATGATTTGCTGATTATGATTATGCTATCTGTATGCATGTATCATTTTTGTAGTTGACGTTATGAATATTGGCTATGTACTTGTATATCAACGTGTTTTAATTCTAAGTAGCCTCGGTGAAGCATTTGGTCAGCTTCTTGAGAAGGGACTATTCTCAGTAAGAGCCCAATCAAGAAACACTTAACTGACAATGAACTGTGGGAGATGCCAATCCACTTCAAAGCTTTCCTGGGAAGGTTCAACTGAATGTAAACAATGGCATGGGCCTGTAAAGAACTGAGTCATGCATGGACATGTGACTTGCCCATGTGACTCCTAACTCCATCTTGCTGCGGTGATCTTCCAGAGGGCAGAGAATATAAAAGGCTGCTGCATCTCCTCCATCTTGTCTTCAATCCTGCTTCTTACTTCTGGAGGAACCTTGCTACAAACTGAAGCTCTGAACAAAGGACTAAATGACCCATCCCAGCTGTGGATGTACTCCAGAGACTTGATTTGTGCCTGCACCTTATTCCATCACTGCTACAAGCCTGAACCAAGAACTTTGCCATTACTGTATGTAATTGATTCCATTTAACCAATTCTTGCTCTCATCTATATCTTTTTCCTTTTATAAATAAACCTTTAGATTTTAGATTCTAAAGGATTGGCAACAGCATGATTTGTGGGTAAGATCTGATTTGTATATTGACCTGGGTCTGGGGCTTGGTCCTTTGGGATTAGGAGAACCTTTTTCTTTTACTGGGGTATTGGTTTTCATAACCATTCGTCCACATAACAAGTGGCACTGGTGGTGATACTGGGAAACTGGAGTGTCTGAGGGAATTGCGGGTGTGACTTATGGTTAGCCAGTGCAGTAAAACCAAAGTCCTCTCTGTTTGGCTGGTTTGGCTGGCTCCTCACCTTAGAGGTGAAGAAACCCCAGCCTTGGGCTGTAACTGCCCTGCTCTAAGCAATTTGTCCTGAATTGATATTCTCAGAAGTGTCCCACCAAAGGCAGCAACGTTACACAAGGGTAGGGATGATGATGTGTTGAGCAGCCACGCCACACAAGCCCTGGCTTTTCCACTGCCAGCCATTTCCATCTTCCAAACTGTGAAGCCTCAGTTCTGCTAAGGCTCATCCCTATTTTTGCCAAATTCTGGCCTAGTCTAGCAATAATTCCATTTCCCAGCCTTCTACACATTGCTTTGACAGCATGATCTGGCTTTGAGTGTCCTGGGGAGCATGTCACTCTGCTTAAAAATGAAAGGCTATATTCTGCTTTCAGTTATATAGAAATTGCCTTCAATAGGATTGCATGGGTATTACTGAGGGCAGAATTTGACTTCAGAGATTGAAAGAATCTCTTTTTAAGAACAGGCTAAATAAACACCTATCAGGTATGGTCTAGGTATACTTAATCCTGTTTCAGCATGGCAGGAAGGACTAAATCTCTTAAGGGCTTCCCAGCCCCACATTTCTATGATTCTGTATGGATAGTCCTGTATTCCCATTTCCCCCAAACAGAGGGCAGACTAAACTTCAAGATGGTTTTGAAGTTTCACTTCCTGAACCATACCACCATGCACAGAATTCTTTTGTCTTTTCTTTGATTACCTCTTGATTTTGATTCATGTGTTCCATTTTGAACAGTGTATGCTGTTAAAACCAATACATTAAACGCTGAAAGTTACAAGTAATGTAATCTACAACTACTATACAATATCTCCATTCAAATAGGGTGATTCAGACAGAAGAGGACTGAACATGTATAAAATCAAGCATTGCATTTACCCAACTTCACACAATATATAGCAACAAATATAATCTAAATAAAAAGATGCCATACCTGCTTCATAGATGAGTTGTAGCTGTAGTCATTTCTGCCATGAACCTCCCATAAAATAAAATTTGCCTCAACTGTTTTAACAAATGTGCTGCCATTATATCTATAAACAATACAGGTGTTAAATAATGCTTTGGTAAAAGCATATAAAGGGCAAATACCTCTCACTCCGTGGCCCTGGAGGGAAACATGGACAGTGCGGTGCTGCTGTGCAAAAGGAGAAAAGGACAAGCAGGGAATGTACAGCCCAGAGGCTTTGCTCCCTGCACAACAGTGGACTATGAGCAAATAGGATGCAGCATCATGGGTGGGACCAAAGGATGTGCTGCAATGTGGATATTCCTTCCTCCAGCACTGGGCTTGCTACTGTTACGCTTGCCATTCAGCTGGAGTAGCCACTACAGCTTCAGAGAACTATGCAGCACTGTGGGAAGGAGTCCTTCTCTTGCCACACAATATTTCAGCGTTATACTTACAAGGCAATATCAGGGTGAAAAGGTATTGCATAATGAAGATCCATTAGGCAACCATACTTATCCCAATCATAATTTACCACCTAAAAAAAGAAAAGTTGTGGTAATATACTGTATATTTCTCTATATTTCTTCTTTGCATGCCCACACACATCAACTAAAATAAAACCCTGTAACTCTCTTACCAGGTCTTCCGTTGTTGGAACCCACAGATATTCCCTAGTGTAAGGAAAAACTTATTGTTGGTTTTACACCTTTTAAAACCATATTCCCCTCTTTTCTGGTATAAAATGGATTGGATTGTTTAAGTAGGAAGATTTAAAACTGAGCATGCAATTTTTCTTCATGGCTTAAAAACATGTGAAACAAGCTTTTGCAAATCCTCCTGCTATAAAGTTGTAAACTCTCCTATATCATTGGACATCTTAAAGAGACATCAACTTAAAAATAACACTTGCATCTGACAATCTGTAAGCAACTACTGTTATAAGTATTACTTATAACTAGTAACTACAGTAGCTCTTTTTCCTCCCCTCATCCCAAGTTTCTTCCCTTTGAGCATTTGGGTGCTCTCCTGGCCCCATTGAATTCAATGGGAGTTTTGCTATTGACTTCAGTCGGCCAGGATTTCACTCTTTTTGTACAGTCACTTTCATTGTATAGTCATTTGAGGCTTGATCATGTTACCATTGAAATCCAATAACAGAACTCCCATTAACTTCTATGGATGAAGGATTGGGCCCTTAGTTGTTTCCCCTATTGTTTGTGTGGATATTTCAGACAGCAACATTGGAGATCCGATGAAGTGAGCTGTAGCTCACGAAAGCTCATGCTCAAATAAATTTGTTAGTCTCTAAGGTGCCACAAGTCCTCCTTTTCTTATTGGAGAGAAAAACATTTTTAAAAAATAGGATGATGTGATTGGATCAAACACAAACCCTGTTTCAGGGACTAAAGGACAGGTGTAGTAACAAACTACTTTTAACTAGATTTTCTTTTTTTTTTTTTTTTGGTTGACTAGCTTTCAAGTTGAGAATGTCTCTTTACAGATATTTAGAATAATAATTTGTATATATATAAATGGCTTCCTGCATTTCCATATATAAATTATATCTAAAAGACCCTATATTTCTTTTTATGGTCATTTAATAAATCAAGTTTCTTACCCACGTATTTTGTAAGTAGTAAAATTATGTTTCATACAGGTTACATATGAAGGTCTGTGGAAATAAAACAAATAATCAGTATAATGTAAAGGTTTTTATTTGTTACTGAAGTAGTGCATGAAAGTGTAAATGATTGAACTCATCATGCTAGTATTGTCAGAGAATTATCATAGTCCAATATTTGTTCTATATTTTGACCTCTATTCACCAAAACTTTCTCAATAGCTTTGATACATTAAATATGGGCCAGATTCTATCTTTCAATCTGGCCCCTCTTCACCACTCTGGCAGTGCAAATGGGCCATACACTGGCTACATTTGGCCAGCTGTGAATTCCCTCCGCAGAGAGAAGCTCTGAACTGACATGGAGCCAGCATAGCATAACTGGTTCTTACTCCACTTTCTCTCCCAGCTATGTCATAGGGAGCATGCCAAGTGGGGGAAAGGGATGAAGCTGGAGTGCCACTGTGGTCTGCCTTCAGGGGCCTTTGCCAGCTGGCATATATTAGAGCAGCCCTAGTGCTGCTCTAATCTAGCTAGAGCTGGAGCTGTGCAGGGCAAAGTTTCATGGCTCCTTGGTGGCCCAACTTCTCATCTGCACTGAGCACCTATTTCAATGATAAAAATTGGTTATTGTGGTTCTTTGAGATATGTTGCACATGTACATTCCACTCTAGGTACGTGCACTACAAACACAATCACTGGAAATGTTTCTCTCAGTGGAACCCATCAGGGCATCCCCTGCCAGTGTGCACAAACAGCACCAGTATAAAGCATCCAGCTGACCCCACATCCCCTCAGTTCCTTCTTTCTGGAAAACTCCAACGTAGCGGGGACAGGAGGGTGGGTCGTGTAATGGACATGTTCAGTGCATCTCGAAAAACAACAGTTATGGAAGTAACCGTTTTTTTAGTAACCGTTTTTTCTTCTTTGAGTTATTGCACATGTGCATTCCACTCTATGTGACTCCCAAGCAGTTGAATAGGTGGAGGGTGTGGAGTTCATGGACCCACAGACTGCAGAACAGCTCGACCAAAATTGGCATAATCTCCGGAATGCTGAGTGATGGCGTAATGGAAGGAGAATGTGTGCACCAATGACCAGGTTGCTGCTTTACAAATGTCCTGAATAGGAATCTGTGCTAGGAATGCTGCTGGGGATGCTTATGACCTTATGGAATGAACAGTCAGGTTTGTTGGTGGTGAAACGCTGACCTGCCTGATCGTAACAAGTGCAAATACATGAAGTTATCCAGGATGAAATTATCTGTGAAGAGATTGTGAGACCCTTCATCCTGTCAACTACAGCTATGAACAGTTGAGTGGACCTTCAGAATGGTTTAGTTCTAACATCCAATGAGTAAAGCCGTTCATTCCTATTTGCATGAGGCTTTGGGTAGAAGACAGGTAGGTAGATTGCCTGATTGCTATGAAATTGCAAAACCACTTTTGGGAGAAAACGGGGGTGAGGACATAAATATACCTTATCCTTAATGGAGGTTCTGGTGGGAAGGCATGGAGTTCCAAGACCCTTCTGGCCAAAGTGATGGCAACTAAGAAAGCCACTTTACAGGAGAGAGATAACAAGGAGCACATTGCCAAAGGTTCAAGCGGTGGCCCCATAAGCTTCTATTAGACCAGGTTCCGGTCCCAGGGGGGAACAGGCTCTTACTCGAGGGTACTGTATAACCTTTCTAGGCCTTTGAGGAATTGGACAGACATGTCATCTGAAAAAATTGACCTGTTATCCACCCAAGGGTGGAAAGCTGATACCACTGCAAGGTGAACCTTGACAGAGGAGACTGCTAAGTTCTCTTGTAGGAACAAATCCTTCAATTTCTGCATGGAGTCACACATGTTAAAATCATACCTGCCCAGCAGCACCTGCTGGTTTGCAATTCAAAATTGTAATGAGGGCCAGCCTTAGGGAAAATGGCATACTGGGCAAACTTGCCCTCAATGCTTCCCTCAGTGACCCAATGCCCCTAGGCCTGGGCAGCCACCTTGATCCCCTCCATGCCCCCATCACAGCTTGACCATGGCTGAGGCGCTGGAGACTGACAGCACTGACAGCACCATGTCCCAACCCTTTTATGGCCCCATAGACACACTGAATAGAGGAGGGGCTTCTGCAGCAAAGCAGATCCCACCCCAGAGCTTTAGGGGCCACAGTCCCCTCCCACTGAGGCACTCACCCTGGAAGCTCGGGGAGCCGAGATCTTGAGGTGCCAATAGGGCAAGGGGGTCTGGTCTGTATCCCAGGGTCCAGTTGGGGCCCTGTGACCCAGCTCCAAGAGCTGTCCAGGGTTCTTTTATCGGTGTCCCCGTCTGGTTCCCTTCATTTTACCCTTTGACCGCACTCCTGTCCCTGTTATTTCATTAGTTGTCCCCCGGAATTACTTGGTTTCCAGGTCTTGTAGATCCCCTTCTTAGGCTGAAGGGGGGATCCTTTAGCAGTAGCTCGCCCACTTCCTGGATCCCAATAGGACCAGCCCCAAGAGGGTTAACTCTGCTGAGGAAGTCCCGCCGGGAGGCAGCATATAAAAGGTAGCAGCCCAGCTCAATCTGGGCAGGCTGTTGGAGAGGAAGGGCACAGGCTGCGAGCTCTCTCCAGGGAGTTGCTACAGGCCCTGACTGCGGAATCACAGCTTGCAGAGCACCAGACAGACTCCAGGCTGCCCGATGAGCCCTGAGAAGGGGCTGCACTGGTGGAAGCTTGGCCATTTGAGGACCCCAGAGACCCAGCGGAACTGGGGGGAAAGGGTAAGAAGCAGGTCAGGGGACTTAAACTTTTTGTCAGTGAGTGAACTGGGGAACCAGTCAGGATGTATTGGGGGGGATCATTGCTGACTCAGAGGTCAGCACCCCTACCTGGGCTGGGACTTGGAGGAGCAGGGAGGGCCCGAGTCCCCTTATCCAGGGCACCATCCACTTGAGTGGTACCCCACTCTCCCAATGGGCCAACAGCCATGCAATACCACAGAGGCAGGATACTATGATGACTCTGGCCATTGGGTCACATTGCCCCTTGTAGAAGGGCTGTCTACTGACTCTGGCCATTAGGCCACGTTACCCTGACTAGAAAGGCCGCCTTATTGATGTCAGCCAGTAGGTCAAACTACCACAGCCATAATAAAGGTTATTATTATAAGAACTAACTGACTGTGGTACAGCCTTTTCCGTTCTTTTGGACCATACATCACTTGACACCCCGTGGAGGGGTGTACCTACCCCACAACAGGCCCCTTTCCCCCAGACTCACCAGGCTTCAATCTGGCCCTGCCTCCCCTCTCAGACTCACCCAGGCAGGAGAAGATGAAGCTCAGTGCGAGACTGGAGGGGGAGGGAAGAAAGAAAGAGGGAGAGCCTGGGCTGTTGCCAGGCGGGGCCTCAGCTGGTGGCATAGCCCTGTGTCTGGGATCCACACAGAGCAGTAAAGCTGGAGTAAGGGAGGCGAGCTCAACACTTAACTTCATCCCCAGGTCCTTGAGGGAGCAGTGGTCACAGCCCCCCATCGCGTTGCCCCCTGCACAGGCATGCACACCCCCTGGGTGAAGCAGCCAGGCCAGTCCACAGTGGGAGAACCATGCGCACATGCTTCTGTCCCGGGGACTCCATGCTCCAGATCAATTGTGCCATTGCAGTGAGTTCTAGGTCTGCTGGAATGCCCAGTGGGCCTACCTGGGGCAGGTGCAGCCTCTGGCTCTGCTCTTGCTGCCCCCCAGTGAGCTCCTGGCCAATCACTTGATGGTACTCCTGTGCCTGGGACCATGGACAAGTGGAAATGCCTAGAAGAGTGACAAGAACAGCTCCTCGGGTGGGAGAAGTAAGACCTGATCTCCGACGTGGAAGATGATGAATCTCTGTCCAGTGACAAGAGTAGTGCTGCTCCCACCAGTGTCGGAGACTGGTGCAGTGGTGGAGATGTCCACACAGTGGCAAACCTAGCTGGGCTGTTTTTTCATTAGATCTCCTTGACTATGGAACTTAACATTTATTGAGCTTCTGGTTATGCTACAAGGCTCATCTATTTTTAATTTCTCTATAGAAGGAGGAGGTGACTGAGAGTTGGTATATTAGGGGATAATGTGTATTTTAAAGCTATTTTTTATTTTGGGGTTTTTGTTTGTTTTGGGGGGGTTTTTGCACTAAGCAGCAATGAGCTGAATCTATGTATTTTGTCATGTACATTTTTTAAAAGATGTCTACAGCATGGGAGAGGTTTTTGCTTTTAATTATGTATAAAACCAATATAAAGTAAGAAACATTTTACAAATGGGATAACTGAGGCATATTAGGCTAACAATACTACCTTATTAGCATTTATTTTAACTTCTGTTGTAAAATTAAATAAACCAGAAGTAATAAAATATTATTAAAACTTGCCTTTGAATGACAATATGCCTTGATGGAGGACAACCAACAAATAAATGAGTTAGCTGAAAAGAAATACATTATATTATATATAGATCTATATCTATATTTTTGTATATACTACCATGTACATAATTAATGTACATCTACTACATACATAATTAATTTACATAATTTTAATCAATGAAAAAAGGTCAGGCTGAGCCGTGATGGATTTTAGCACAGAATTACATACATGCACATGCGCAAACAGGGTAAATCAATTTGATATGAGTCAAAATGTATATCTGTTGCAATACAACCTGCAGTGTGTAAATGTGTTTATGCTTTTTTATCATTAAAAAACAAGTCTTAAGCCTAAAATGTTTAATATTGTTTTATTATTAAAAAATAGTTCAATTATATAAGTTGATTCCAACTGTATAAGAGCACATTTGAACTACCTGGATAATCAGTAGTTTGAATTATGAGGAGTTCCACTCCAAAAGCTTAAAAGTTCCACAGGAGCTTAGCTTCAGAAGCCCTGAGGAACTTTTAAGCTTTCCAAAAATGGGTCTTTGTCCTTAAGACTTGAGGAGTCTGAATGGAGGCATTGATGCTAATGAGGGCCAGTAGCTTCATTTAGATATAGGGGGAACTCTACTTCTCTCTATGGCTTCCTCCTTGTCCAGGACACATCAATCCTTCTCCCTGTCTTGAACACTTTCTCACCAGCACCCTGCTGTGAACCCTCCCTCTTCTGCAGCTCTACTTAGGCAGCATACAGAAACCCTTGGAAGATATAACCTTACTTTAGTTAACTGGAGCTACATTAATTGGCATTTATAGCCTAAAGATGAAATCCTAGCCCCGCTGAACTCAGCTGTAAAACTCCCATCAATATCAATGGGGTCAGAATTTCACCATAAGAATCTAAGATGTAACACCACCATATTTTAGCCAAATAAGCTTCTCAAGATAAAAAACTTACCTTATTGTTTGTTGAACACATTTTCCCAGACACACTAGGTTGCAGTTCAACTGTCATAACACCTGTGGATGCAATTCTAAATGGGACCCCACCCCACCCACAACAAGAATTAATATTAAGATTTACGTAAGTTTGAAAATAAATCAGTAACAGCACTTAACTAACTAAACTAAGGATATATCTACATTGTAATAAAAAACCCATGGCTGGCCCATGTCAGCTGACTCAGGCTTGCGGGGCTATAAAATTGCAGTGTAGACATCCAGGGTTGCGCTGGAGCCTGGACTCCGCAACTCTCCCCCCTTGCAGGGTCACAGAGCACAGGTTCCAGAGTGAGCCTAGATGTCTACACTGCAAATTTATAGCTCAGCAGCCCAAGCCCTGAAAGCCCATGGGCTGGGCGCAGGTGTTTTATTGCAGTGTAGACATACACTAACTAACTAAACGAACTACACAATTGCACTGTAGCAAAGTATTTGTTTAGCATCAGTATAAGCCCCCATTAAGCCATTTGTATTTTAAGGATGCTTTGTTTGCAGTGTTGTTGTAGCCGTGTTTGTCCTAGGATACGAGAGAGACAAGATAGGTGAGGTCATATCTCTTACTGGACGAAAGTTTTTGGTCTGAGACAAGTTTTTGAGCTTTACAGAGCTCTTCTTCAAGTCGGGGGAAGGTAACCAGAGTGTCTCCGCTAAATACAAGTTTGAACAGACTGTTAAGCATAAGGGGTTCACATCTACTGTAGGAGATTGCTTAAAATGAAGTGGGCAGTTAAGGGTTAGCAGGCAGTGGGGTGTGTTACAAATTGTTATAATGTGCCATAAAACCAGTGATCTGAGTCTATGTTTTTTAGTGGCTAGCAGAGTTATAAATTTAAGTTCCCAGGCTTGCCTTTTGAAGGTGTTGTACAAGCACATAATAATGGATATGTCTACACTGGAGCTGGAAGGTGTAAATTCCAAAAGTGACACCTAACCCACCCTAACTCTGATCAAGCTACTGTGCTAAAATTAAAAGTGTAGCTGTTGCAATGTGAACAATGACTAGCTGTTCTGAGTGTGATCCAATCTAAGAACCTAAGTGAATATTTGTGGCAGCTAGCCCCTCTTTCTGCTTGCACCGCTGTGGCTGTACTTCTATTTTTAGCGTGCTAGCTCAATCAGTGCTAGTGTGGGTATGTCTCCATGAGCTGGAATTTATACCTTCCAATTCAAGTAGACATACCTAAATTGATGGTGCCTGCCCCAAAGAACTTAAAACCTAAGCGTAAAAGACAATGTGTGGGTAGAGACAGACAGATAGGGGAGCACAAGGAAATAATAAGACAATACTTGTAGGCATGATAAAGCAGTGGTTTCAGCATACCAGCTGCCTTACCATTATCAAGTTTTTTGTAGGCATTACAGCAAAGAGAATTTTAGAGATGGATTTAAAAGGAGGACAATGAGGTAGCTTCGCAGAGGTTTACGGGGAGCTCCTCCCATATGTGAAGGGCAGCATAGGAGAAAACACAAAGGTGCTTGTTTGAAAATTTAAGAAGCTGAAAAATGGAGGCTGGCCCCATTAACAGAGGAGAGGTGGAAGTCACATCTTGATAGCACATCAGAGATGACGGGTAGGGTGCAGATAAGTGGTAAAGGGCCTTGAAAGCAAAGACAAGTAGCTTATGTTTTTAGGTTTTAGAGAAAGAGGAGCCATTGGAGGGGATGCAAAGAGAAGGGTGACGTGGAAAAAGCAAAAAGCTAGGGATATGATCTTTGTAGCCATGTTTGGAATGAATATAAATGGGACAAGACTGCATTTGTCACAGACAGAGGGTAGGAGGTAGCAACAGTTGAGATGATGAAGGCCTTGCCAAGTGTTTTAGCTGTGTGGATAGAAGAAGGCTGCATCTTAGAGATATTATGCAAGAAGCAGCAAGATTTAGACAAGCCTGGGTGTGAGGATCTAGAGAGAGGGCCAAGTAAAAGAAGACGTACAGGCCTAAGTGACAGGAAGATGGTGATGCTGTCCACCACGGTGACTGAGAAATGAGTAGCACGGAGGGATTGCGGGGAAAGATTAAGAGCTTTGTTTTGGCCAGGCTGATCTTAAGCTAACTTCTGGACATTCATGTGACATCAGAGAAACAGGCTGAGATTTTAGAACTGGGGCCTTAGTTACATCATTGTATCAGAAATCAGATGCAACTCCATTGAAAGCAATGAGATTATACTGTGTACATTAGATTAAAATCAGGCCCACCTTATTAAAATAAAATTGAAATATACAATTTCACATTTCAAAAGCAAAGCAGTAAAATCATTTAACACTTATCTTCAGCTCTATGGATTTAAAATACTTTTAATTTATACTCATCAGAACCAATGGACTGTGATATTCAATATATGTATAAATTACCATCTACATCTTAAGTATCTTTAGCAATTACACAGTACTTACAATGCTTCTGTGTAATTAGATTCAAGACTATAGTCCATTTTATGGTAAAATTTCATTGTCTAAAAGAGACAGAATGAAGAGGAATGATCATTAAGAAAAATCCTTTAAAAATCCTTGATTTGATCACGGACATTTTCATGATAAACAGAGCATACCTTAGAAAAGATGAGCAGGGATGAAAACCAGGCTCTGTCTAGTAAAGCACCTACCACAACAGTATATATGGCATAATATCTAGCACTAAAGATACGATTTCAGTGGGCTCTTTGTGTTCCTGGTGAAGGTCTGAAACATTATGAGCTCACTAGTTTGTTATCTCTTCTGAATGATATAAATACTAGCTTGTTTTTCACCCAAGTCACACTACACAAATAGACATCTGATGAAATGCAATGAAAGTTATTGTTTGAAGTTATAAATGAAATATTAAAAAAAAATTCATTTTATGTTATTTGTGAAACAAACAACAATCAGTTTGTTTTACAATGTTAAAAAAAACGAACAAATTCTGTCTTAAATTTTCTCTTAGGGCTTGTCTGTGCACTACAGGGGTGTGATTTCTAAAGTGTACTAATGTGTTGCGCATTAACTGGTCCGTTTAGGCCCTGCTGGTGCACACTACAGGTTCCCTAGAGTGTTTTAACATAGTACTTCATTAAAGTGCATGAGAAACCTTTAGTGCGCACCAGCAGGGTCTACATCGACCAATTAATGCACAACACATTAGTAATTTTAGAATTTTCAACCTGGTAGCATTCATTCCCCACTGTGTAGAAAAGCCCTTATTCAAATAAGACCTTTTACTACATCAGTCCCTTTCCTCTCTTGGGGAACAAGCTTCTTTAAAGCTCTATCCCCTACCTTGTAAATATACTTCTGCAAAGCTACAAGACATTTGGCTTCCAATAACTTGTGGTGAATCCCATAATTCAGATTCCAAAACTAGTTCCTTTTCTTACTAAACTAGAAAGCTAATAATTATATTTTAAACTTCAAAGATTATTTTTATTTAATATATCTAATCTAGCAGAAAACTAAGGGCTGATTCAGATTGGATTTATGCTGGCAGGAGCTGTCACAGGGCCTCAAGAGCAGCAAATCTGCCAAGGAAGGAATTTGTGGGGATGGAAAGCAGCCCTTCACCCACCCTTGAACGAACACACACACACACACACTCACACTCTATTGCCCAAAGAAAGCAAAGAATGGAAGTCTATATGAAGATATATACTGCAAATTATGCTAAATATATTGTAGTTAGAAAGCAAATTGTATTGTATACAGGAACCATTTTAGTATAACTTACCTGGTTTTTAGTACAGATTCCACGAGCTATTTCATAATCGACATTTGTTGTCTGCATCAGCAATTCTGGCCTGTAGATTTCCACATCTGTGGATAACCCCAGATTCTCTACATAGACTACTTGAGCCCAAAATGTCACTTCATCTCCCATGTCCAGATAATAGACATTTAAATCCATGCTGTGCTTAAATACGAGATACGGGCAAATATCCTGAGAATCATGTATGGAACTAAATATTTCAGTTTTCAAGGGATAGTCCTCACGGTGTATTCTAGAACCATTGATATACAGTATATATAGGTTACCAGATGGATTCAAGTAAAGGACTATGTTTTTGCTTTCCTTTTCCCATCGAGGGAGCACCACAGCATCTTTCATTTCAACTTTTAAAAAAATCATGACATTGTTTTTCATCTTTATCACAGTGCTCCCGAAATAGTCTGCAGGAAGGAAAAAGAAGAGTCATCTTTCCTGTGTAGTTTAAATTTCCAGACCGCTGATGAAAATACTAATTCTTTAAAAAAATACAGATTTGTTTTTCTATTTCTATTGTACTTTCCACATTTGTTCCTAGCCAAAATTTCTCCTGCTCATTATATTGTCATGCAGTGTGATCTGTGCTTTTTGGGTGCTGTCCTCTACCACACAGATGATGCTGTAAGTGTCTAAACAATGAAGTGCTTTAGGATCTTTCAGGATGAAAAGTGCTGCATTGGAGCAGGGAATGAGTGAGACTGTGTGGAGGTGGGAGAAAGAGTAGGAGTGAACAACCAGGTTTATGGTGACCATGGTGATACAGAGATGAGCAACACCTGATTCGCATTTTCAACATTTTCTTCACAAACATGAAGAGACAAGTTTTTATTTTTTTAATTAATGAAAGCTTAGATACCGTGCATCCATTTGTCATCAAGTATATTTGATGATGAACATTTTTCTCCATCACAGAGTGGTTACTTACCTTACAGTAACAGTGGTTCTCCTAAATATGTAGTTCACATGGACCCCTCTGAACGTGCATACACCCTATGTGTGAGATTGTATTCTCTTGGCCAGCTGCACGTATTCAGGTCATGCCTGTGCTCTATATGTCCTCATGCCCCCAACGCTGAGGGCGGAGTAGACCAAAACATCTCTCAGTTCCTTTGCCAATACATTATCTCAGAGCAGTAGGATTCTGTACTGGCAGAAGAGGAGGGTAGGTTGTGGAATCCATGTGGATGACACATTTTGAAGAACCAGTTACTGTAGAATGAATAATCATTTTCTCTTTTTCGAATGATTGTCCACATGGATTCCACTCTTGGTGATTCACACACAGTTGTCTTTTTATTTGGAGGTGTGTACAAGGAGTTCCATTTAAGCAATGATTAAAGGACAGCCCTACCAAAATGGACTGATCTGGAAGCCTCTACCAAAGAGCAATATCTTGTGAATGTGTGGACCAAGCTCCACGTATTTCTGAATTTTTTAGGGGAGCTAAGGACATTCTTCAAATAGGCAGCAGAATCTGCCTGGATGCTAGTGGAATGAGCTCTAATGTGGCTAGGTGGCTGTAACTTGACAAGTTTGAAACATGCACTTATACAGACAGAGACCAATTTTGATAATCTCTGTGAGGTTATTGCCTGACCCTTAATCCTATCAACAAAGGCTGTAAACAGTCTAGGCATATTCCTGAATGATTTTGTCTTGTTCAGGTAGTATGACAGTACCCTTACTACATCAAGTGCATGAAATTTAGCTTCCCCTGGGGTTGAGTCAGGTTTGGGAAAGAAAACTGGGTGATGAATAAACTGTTTCATATAGAATTCAAACAGTTTTGGGCAAAAACTTGGGATGAGTGTTGAGAGTAACTCTGTCCTTGGCCTGAAGGTTGAGACTTGATGCCACCCTTCTCAATAGTTCCTGGTGGGCTTTAGAGTCCTCCTGCGGAAGGAGGGAGGAGGGGCCGTAATCACCACATCAGGGGAGGGTGAGGAGGCAGGCGCAGTACTTTGCATGTCCGCCAGTACCGGAGGACCCACCACTTGGTTGCCCTCCGGGAACGGCACCGACGATGCTTGTCTCACCGACTCCTTTCTTGGAGGCTGGGACAGGGAGGCTGACGGCTGTTCCGAGGCTCCGGCCACTGAGTGAGCTCCCACCGGGGGCTGCATCAGGGACCACGGGGCCCATTGGTACCACTGTGCCGGCCATGGAGCCTGGTGCCACTGCACCTGCTGTGGCACCGGCGGAGCAGGCTGTTCAGCCTGACTGTCCTGTTCCATCAATCGATGACTACGAAGGGAGGCCGGGCTGGTGTACGACCTGCCACTGTCCCTGGACCGGGAGGAGTGGTGGCATCGGGAACAGTGCCGACCATGAGACCGCGATCCCAATGTGGAGGAATGGTACCGCCGGTAGCACTGCTCCACGATTGGCTCCGGCGGGTATATCTGCAATGGCGAGGCTCCGGCTATCGACGCCTGGAACTGCGGGAGTGGTGCCATGGCAGGGTCCTGGAGCAAGATGACTAATGGGAACGGCATCGACATTCGTGTTGCGACCGGCTACAGTAGGCCTTGGAGATGAAGTCCCAGGTCGCTTGCAGGGCCTCGGGCCTGGAGGGCATCTGGACATCCGGGGAAGCCTGCTCCGAACGGGCCAGCCTACTCCACTCGACCTGAGTTGGAGGCCTGGAGGCCGATGGGGACCAAGGACTGCCCAACATGGGTCTAGCCTATCCCCCGGTCTTGCTCCTGTGCTGCGGCAGAGGAGGCCTCTTCTTAGCCTTCTTGGCATGCCCCACAGACGGGGAGCAGTGCTGACTGTTAGATGGCACCGAGGAGTCACTGCGCACTGACACCGCGGTACCCAGTGCCAACTCGGAGCGGTGTGCCAGAGTTGGGGTCAACACCGACTCCATCAGGATAGCCCAGAGCCAAATGTCTCTTTCTCTCTTGGTCCGAGGCTTGAAAGACCTGCAAATCTTGCAGCGATCGCGGAGATGGGTTTCGCCCAGACAGCGTAAACAATCCGTGTGTAGATCACCCACTGGCATTGGTTGCCTACAAGTGTTGCATGACTTAAAACCTGGGCACGGGGCATGCCCCGGCCTGGGCACACTAAACTAAACTAAGTTACACTAATTACTTCAACTACAGGTACTACTACACTGAACGAACAAGAGTTCTGGAGGAAAGCTGCAGACAAGCTGGAGCAGAACAGTTCCGAAGCACCTTCACTGGCGGCAAGAAGGAACTGAGGGTGGGGGGAGCACACAGTGCCCCTTATACTGCGCCATGGAGGCACCACTCCAGGGGTCGCTAGGGCTCTCCCCTACGGGTACTGCTAGGGGAAAAACTTCCGGCACCGGTGCACGTGGCGAGCACGCACACCTATTGTGGAATACACATGAGCAATCACTCGAAGAAGAAGGGTATTTTCCTTTCACTTCCTTTCCTGAAGTAGGCTTTTCCCACAAGTTTAAAAAGGAAAGGATTCTTTGTGGGACTGTGACCATCGTGTCCATGTAGTGCCTGCTGGGTAGATAAACTGATTCCAACCATCTTTACATGAAGCATAGGCGAATTCTGGCAAACTGTGTCACATAGATGCATGAGGCCATATGTCCAATGTGCCTTTGGCATGCTCTTACAGACGTCTTTTTGTAAGCCTGAAGTTGGCTGATGAGGTCCACTATCATTTGGAATCTTTCTTGTGGAAGACAAGCTCTTGCTTACATGGAATCTAACACGGCTCCTATGAACTTTATACTTTGTGTGGATTTTTCTCCGGCTTTGAGGCCTAGTATGGCAAAGACCTTGAAGGTTACTTGATCCGAGTTGGTTACCTGGTGTGGTGGCTCCTTGGATCAACTATCAATAGGATATGGATAGACCTGGAGTTCTTATCTTCTTAAGTGAACTGTTATGACTGCCAAGTACTTGGTGAATAACCTTGGTGCTACTGAAAGATCAAAGGGCAGGACCCTGTATAGGTAGCGAGATGTTCCTGGTAGGAATTGGAGGATATTTCTTGTGAGCCGGATGTATGCTGTTGAGATGTCGAAGGTCCAAAATAGGCCACCAGCCCCTTTTCTGCTTTAGAATGAGAAAATAATGGGAATAAAACTCCCTGCCCCTGAACTCTAAGAGCCTCTCTTCCACTGTTCTGACATGCATGAAGCCAGAGCCTGCACCTCTTGTTTCAACAGTATTTTGTGACAGGGACTGTTGAAGAAGAACAGGGATGATGGGTGGTAGATAGGACGGGATTGAAATTGTATGCAATACACATTGCTGACATCTCTTGGACCCACTGCTCCATATTGAACCTACTCCATGCTTCCTGAAAAAATAATAGCAGTTGCCAAAATTGGGGGAAAAGGGTAGAGATCCTCCAAAAGTTCTACTAGGCTCTAGACTGTGGTGTGTAAATTGCTGTCGAGAGGAAAACATCAAGTGCACCATAGCCGAGAAAGAGGTGATGGGTCATCTGTGTTGAAACATCTGCTTCTCCCTTGGGAGCTCCAATGCCCCCTGTGGGTTTGTGAGTTGCTGGACTGTCTCTCTAGCCCAGGAAGAACTCACTTCTATGCCCAGAGTCTTTCAGGCCCTTCTTCCAAAGCACCACTTTATTGATATAACAAAAGTTGCAAAGTAACACAAAACTCACATCAAAGGTGGATACTGGGACTCATAAGCCTTTCATTCTGCTTCCCTCTCTCTGTTCCAAGGCTAGTCACAGGAGACAACCTTGCTCTTACAGTCCCCACTCCCTCTCAGCTGAGTCCTCTCAGCCCTTTATAGAGAACACTCGACCCCTTCCCAACTGGATCTGAAAATTGAAAAGGGCTGGCTGGCCACAGGCCCCTTGGCCCTTAAAGGGGCAGACCATCCTATTACAGGTTTATAATAGTAAGGAACAGAAGGATGCTGTCTGAAGGAGGTTTGAGGTCCAACTTGCACTTTCCAACCCAAAGGAGGAAGCAAGTCCAGAGAATGCAAAGTGGCTCTAAAATTCCTTCGTGAGTTGAGGGCTTCCTAGCTCTTTTAATTGAAGAGGTTGCAGCCCTCGAATGGAAGATGTTTTGCTATGGTTTGGCTCTCCTTGTGTATTCCTGCTGACTGGTGCCAGGAGGATCATCGTATTGCCACCTATCTGGCTATGTACAGATTAGCCATGACACTGTTTCAGATGCATCCAAAATAGTCTGCAAGGATGTTCTAGATATCAGTTGCCCACTAAACATGATTGATTTTAATTCTTCTGTGTGCTCCTGCCAGAGCCTTTCCATAAAACTGAGACAATTTCTTCTAGTACAGACTGAAGTGCCTGGTCAATAATGTGCATCTGAAGAATGGCAGAGGAGTCGGGTTTTTTTGCTGTACGCACCCAGTTTCTTTTTCACTGATGTTTGTTTGGATCTTTCCTGAACAGCCACTATGAGTGAGCCAGGCACTTGATGTAAATAAAGTACACTGAGTCCTTAGGAGGAACTTGGTACTATCTATCCACCCTCTTGAAAGTGGCAGTTATTGATGCTGGACTCTGCCACAAGTCCTTTGCAGGTTGTAACAATCCCCCATGAATAGACATGGCAAGTTTACCAAGCATGGAAAGGAGCAGGATGTCCAGTAGTTTGTATAACTTCTCTTGCACGACTTTCAGTAGGATGTCAAAGGTTTCAGACGTGTTTCATCAGCAGGTCTTGGAAGACCTTAAGTTGTCTGCAGGACAAGGTGTAGAGGGATTGGCTGCCTCATCAGGGAAGGATGACAAAATTGCAGCTGGGATCAATTGTTCCTCCACATCTGCCTGTTGATTGTTCTCACTCTTCAGGGAAAAGGAAATAACCCTAGAAAGAGGGTAGAGAATGTTGGCTTGCAGACACATGGCTGCCTACCCCAAGGCACCCAGTAGGACTATGACTGATAAGTATATGGATACTGGACTGGTGGATACAGAAGAGGATACCAGAAGGGCTGCTCCCTAAAAGACCCATGCCTTCTCCTGCTCAAAGAGCAATCTCTGGACTCCCTCCCTAATTCCCAGTGTGGCTGAACAAGTGAGGTAAATGGTACTGATGTCTCAATTGCTCCATGTGGTATCATGATTTTGAAGACTGAAAGCCTAGTTAGCACTGCTGACATTGTACGAGCCAGCAAGAAGGACTTCACTACCGGACCCATGGACAGGTCACTTGGTGCTGAATAGGCCATAGATGGGTGCCAGGTACTTCAGGCATCAATGTGCTGTCCACCAAGGTGCTGGGTACTGTTGGGATGGTGCCAAATTGGTGTGGCCATACTGAATGAATGGTGTGAGCATAACTTCACATGACTTAAACATGGCTGAAGAGGATCCTGGGAGCAGGGTCCCCTTTAAGCAGAAGCAGATTTGATAAAGGACTGGCAAAGCCTGCATGTGTGATCGATATTGAACCTATAGGTCGGCAAATATGGGCCCATGCAAATGTAAATATCACATGTATAAAGTTCCAGCACGGAGCATAGGTCGACCTGGTTGTAGTGACCTTATAGCAAGGACACCATGCAGAGAGCCAGAGTGAATGATTGATGAGTGAGTAAACATGGTGTGATCTTCAATCGATACCACCCCCACAACCCCTTCTAAAGTACTAATCAGATAAAATTAATAACCACACACCCACTGAGCATGCTTTTGAGACATGTGACTCTTCTGAGGAAAAAGAGTATAAGAATCAAGCAAAGTAAATTACTGGAGTTGGGAATTCCTTAATTGACGCTTGAAGAAGCTGCTAGACAGAGTAGCCAAAACTCTGCTCCGTGGGCTCATGTAGGACTGCGACCAGAGGGGTTTCCAGGCAGCCAGGGCCTTGCCTCGAGGAATCCGAGACAGACCAGAGGGCTGAGGAGACCAGAGCTGGAGAGAAGAATCAGTCCCTAGAATTGGTAACCACCTTCTCTGTTTGCCAAGCAGGGACTGCATGAAGCTAGCGCAGGGCCTGTTTGTGTATGTTTGTGAAAGAGAGGCTCGCTAAGAGGAATGTCAGGTTTCAGAGTAGCAGCCGTGTTAGTCTGTATCCGCAAAAAGAAAAGGAGTACTTGTGGCACCTTAGAGACTAACAAATTTATTTGATCATAAGCTTTCGTGAGCTACAGCTCACTTCATCGGATGCGTTCAGTGGAAAATACAGTGGGGAGATTTATATACACAGAGCACGTGAAACAATGGGTGTTACCATACACACTGTAACGAGAGTGATCAGATAAGGTGAGCTATTACCAGCAGGAGGGGAGGGGGGCGGGGAACCTTTTGTAGTGATAATCAAGGTGGGCCATTTCCAGCAATTGACAAGAACGTCTGAGGAAGGGGGGGGGGGGAATGTATAGCTTGTAATGTATAGTTCTTAATGTTTAATATAGGAGTTATGTGCTTAATGTAACCCTTTACTGCTTGTGTAATTCCTTCTCAATAAACTGCTGTGCATTGAAGATAATTGCTGTGGACCTTTTTCACTGGTATGACAGTAATCTGCTCTACTGGGAGCCAATAAAGATCCATTTCAGGGGCAGTAGCGCCCCCTGGTGCCAAAAAGTACCATTAGTGGTGATGAGTTAGTGTCATAGGAAAGGTGGTCAGCAGATTTAGTTACTTCCACAGACACTCTTTCCATAGCCAGAAATGAAGGACTAGATAACCCATCTTAGGCCATTGGCTGCCCTTCGTCTGTGGAGCTTAAGATGAGTCTAACTTGTCAGACACACATCGACTCTTGTGTGCCGGTTCTTAGGGTCCCGGAGAAGGAGATCTATGTCTTAGAGAAACAAGATGGATGAGGTAATACCTTTTATTGGACCAACTTCTGTTGGTGGGACAGACAAGCTTTCGAACATACACAGAGCTCTTCTTCAGGTCAGGGAAATGTACTCAGGCCTTGGCTACACTTGCGCGTTATAGCGCAATAAAGCTGCCAAGCGTGCTCTACCTTACTACCTGTCCACACTGGCAAGGCACGTAGAGCGCTCTGACTCCACAGCTGGAGCGCTCCTCATACTCCACCTCCCCGAGAGGAATAACGTTTGTTGTGCTCTCGCTGGAGCGCAACGGCGCTAGTGTGGACACCTAATGCGCTCTGATTGGCCTCCGGAAGTGTCCCACAATGCATGTTCTAGCCACTCTGGTCATCACTTTTGAACTCTGCTGCCCTATCCTCAGGTGACCAATCGTCAGACCTGCCCTTTAAATTCCCTGGGAATTTTGAAAATCCCCTTCCTGTTTGCTCAGCCAGGCGTGGAGTGCTCTCAGCGCATCTTTCCAGGTGACCATGGCTCCACGCAGCAGGCGATCCCCAGTATGGAGCAATGGTGAGGTGCTGGGCCTCATCAGTGTTTGAGGGAGGAAGCTGTGCAGTCTCAGCTGCGCTCCAGCCGTAGGAATTACGATACGTTTGGGCACATATCAAGGGTCATGCTGGAAAGGGGCCATGACCGGGACGCCGTGCAGTACAGGGTTAAAGTAAAGGAGCTGCAGAATGCCTACCACAAAGCCCGTGAGGCAAACGGCCACTCCGGTGCTGCCCTTGCGACCTGCCATTTCTACAAAGAGCTGGATGCGATACTTGGGGCGACCCCACCTCCATTCCAATGACCACCATGGACACTTTGGAGCCCAGCACAGCAAGGGGGGAGGAGGAGGAGGAAAACGTGAGTGAGGGTGCTGAGGTGGGGGGAAACACCCCGGAATCCCTAGATGCATGCAGCCAGGAGCTCTTCTCGAGCCAGGAGGAAGGCAGCCAGTCACGGCATCCGGTGTTTGGGGAAGGACAAACACCAGAGGAGGCTCCTGGTAAGCGGCTTTTTTTTTTTTTCAGGAAGGAAGTTCTTTGGTGCGGGCTCTTTGGGCGAGGAGGGTTTGGGATGCATGCATGCCGAGATGCGGAATGGAGCATTCATGTGGTCTATCACATCACAGTAATTGACATTGGTGATCTCTTCAAAAGTCTCAGACAGAACGTGGGCAATGCGCCTGCACAGGTTTATTGGGAGAGCCAGCATGGTTCTTGTCCCAGTCAGGCTAACGTGTCCGCGCCACTGTGCCGCAAGGGGTGGGGGGATCATTGCTACACACAGGCAAGCCGTATATGGGCCAGGGTGGAAGCCGCATTGTAGTAGAAGACCTTCCCTTGATTCCCCGGTCACCCTCAGCAGCGAGATAGCTTCCAGGACTCCTGTGGATCTCCTGTGGAGAATGTTGTGACAGTTTTCAGTGTAGGTTTCCCCTGCAGCTGTTGGCTCTCCCCAAGGCACAGAAACCCAGAGGACAGTACATCCATGAAACAATCAGTCCCCCTAGACCCTGTGTTTACTCACCATTTCTGGGGCTCCCATGGGTTATGTGCGCTCGCTTTGGGACAGGCAAAGTATGGTTTTGTATGGACTGTGATTGCCCTCCTTAAGTGTGGGGGAATCATTGCTCTGTCTGGTGTGTACAATGCTTCCTCTGTTAAGTGTTGCATTTTGCCTGTATAGGTGCAACCTTGAGATCTCAGCCGCCAGTGTTATCACTAGCCGACAGACTGAGAGCACTCAGGAAGAGGCCCCGTAAAAGCAAAGAAGACATGCTGCAGGAAGTAATGCGGCAGTCTGTGGAAGAGAATTGAAAGGCACAGAAGTGGAGGGAGAGTGAAAGGAGGATCTGCCAGAAGAATGAGGAGTGCCGGCAGCAAAACGTGGTGCTCTGACAGCAAAGCACGGATTGGCTGATTAGCATAATGGAGCGCCAAGCGGACTCTATCCAGGCGCTCGTCGCCATGCAGGTGGAGCACTACTGCGCTCGGCCCTCCCCACCCCCCCCGCAGCCCTTGTCCCAAAACTCTTTCCCATGTTCCCCACGTCCCCTCCAACCCACTTTCCCCAACATCTGGGTTCTTACCGCCCCCAGCTGCCTCCTACACCCCTAGCTTCACCATCCACCCATGAAAACTACGACCCTTATCCACTGCACTCAACCCCCCTCAACATGCCTTATAGCCATCCTGAAGTGCAGCACTCAGTGCACAGCACTGCACTCCAGCAGTGCACAGCACTCCAGACAGGATTCCAGAGTATGAAATCAGGACATACTCAAGTCTGCCAGTGAACTGGTCCCCACCCCACCCCCTTGCCATTGTGGTATTGTGTTACTTTGTTTTTATTTCAATAAATGAATTTTCTTTTCAATAAATGGAGTTTTCACTTTGAAAACATACTTTATTAGTGCATAAAGTAAAATATACCTTAACCCAGGAAAGCAACAAGCACTACAATTCAGTGTACCAAATACAGCCACTGCACTTAACTCCTGTGCAGAGCAACAGACATTACTGGTGGCTTTCAGTCTCAAATTGCTCCCTCAAGGCATCCCTAATCCTTGCAGCCCCACGCTGGGCCCCTCTAATAACCCTGCTCTCTGGCTGTGTGAATTCAGCCTCCAGGTGTTGAACCTCCAAGGCCCATGCCTGAGTGAAGCTTTCACCCTTCCCTTCACAAATATTATGAAGGGTACAGCACGTGGATATAACCGCAGGGATGCTGTCTTCGGCCAAGTCCAGCTTCCCATAAAGAGAGCGCCAGCGGCCCTTCAAATGGCCAAAAGCACATTCCACAGTCATTCGGCACCAGCTCAGCCTGTAGTTGAACCGTTCCTAGCTGCTGTGCAGGCTCCCTGTGTAGAGTTTCATGAGCCGCGGCATTAAAGGGTAAGCTGGGTCTCCAAGGATCACAATGGGCATTTTGACTTCCCCTACGGTGATCCTCTGGTCTGGGAAAAAAGTCCGGGCTTGCAGCTTCCTGAACAGGCCAGTGTTCCAAAAGATGTGTGTGTCATGCACCTTTCCGGGCCAGCCTGCATTAATGTCAATGAAACGCCCACATGATCCACAAGCGCCTGGAGAACCATGGAGAAATACCCCTTTTGGTTAACATAGAGGCCAGGTGGTCTAGTGCCAGAATAGGAATATGGGTCCCATCTATCGCCCCTCTGCAGTTAGGGAAACCCATTTGTTCAAAGCCAGCCACAATGTCAAGAATGGGGATCCATGTGGCAATACTTGAAGGGCAAAATTTTGTTAACTATAATTTAAATATGCCTATCCATCTAAAAATGGTAGATTTCAGTCCTTATGAACCCATTAATTTAATCAAATAAATAATTAATATAATCATCTAGAAAAGAGATATCTTCAGGGACCCTCTTATTTCTGAAGTTGCTGTCTTACACCCAAATTATTATGTATTCAAATGTAATATACTTAACCAATAAGCAGCTGGTGAATAGTGCTCCCTTGAGCTTTTTCCGCTTGTCTCTTAACTGACTCAGGTATTGTAAGAAATCCATTAATTGTGTTGTTTTTATAGCTATAATAGACCGTTTCCTTGTCCCACAGCAGCATAGATGGTGATGCTGAATATACAAATTCCATCAACATAAAACCCTGCAGAGGAGCATTTAAGGAAAAGTCTCTTAAGACCCACAAATCTCGGTCTTCATTATACGCTGACAGATAAAACATCCTGGAGGAGCTGCACCCAACGCAGGCCATCAGCAAAACAACCTCAGATGGGCGTGAGTCATAGCAAACAGTGCCTATAGATAAAGAAGCAGTCACTGGCAAATCTAGGACCTTCTTTAGCTTTGTTGTATCTGTTATTTTAATAAACACATTGCCACCATATCCTAGATATTGTTCACTTGGTGTCCATATTGCTACTGTACTTAATTTTCTTCCACTCTGTAAAAAAATAAAAATAAAAAAATTGAACAAAGCTATTAGATAAATAGTACATTTCAGATACTGTACAAACTATTCCCTCTCAAACTTTGCATAAATGATACCAGTATCTCCATTAAAAAGTAAAAAGGATTTTCAGCTGATGTAATTAGCCTAGCTCCACTAGAGTGAAGTTGCTGTTATGGACTCGGAAGTAGGTGGTCTGGCCTAGTAGTCAGAGCAGGAGTCATGTCTAGTGGGCAGAGCAGGCATCCAGCTTGGATAATGAAGCCAAGAGTCAGCACCAGAGTCAACTGCCAGTTATCAGAGCCAGGGGTCAAGCCAGAGCCAGAACTAGGAATTGAAGCTGAGGGTCAGAGACCAAATGCCAGGGCCATGGGTCAAAGCAGAGTCAGGGTCTGAAGTCGGACGCTGGGGTCAGAGCCAAAAGTGATAACTGACAATTGGAGGTAAGACATAAGGGCAGGAACTAGAGGAGAGGCAAGGATCAAGCACTGTGCAGGAGCATGGTGTAAACAGGAGCAAAAGCAGGGGTCAGGCAGTAGCCGGGAGCAGAGCAGGAAAAGGGATGGGTGCAGGAGGCAGGCACAAGCAGGGTCCAAAGCAGCCACAACAGGAAATCACTTTGTTGCTCAGACAAACTTCCTGTGCCTCCTTCTGGCTTCAATAGCATGGTTGGACCAATTGGTGGAGCTGGGTGATTCCCCAATATTAGTGCCTTGGGCGAGGATACAGTCCTACTACTTCTTGGCCCATCAGATTTCAGAAGACATTAGGTGGAGACCAGCAGGCAGCTGCTGTTTGAGGACTCCTACGCCTGGGTTCCTAGACCTGGGACATCATAGTCACACACTTAAGTCCTCATCCTGGAACTAGCTCCATGTGGGTACTCCTCTTGATCCATGTAGACCCAACTGTAGCATCAGGTACTTATTTTTAAATGACCTGAAAATTAATTTGTTGCACTCAGTGCACTTCTAATTCCAAACCTATTATTAGATCGGGCGACAGGGGGCCAATGGGTTAATCCCCAGGCCTACTGAAGAACTTTCATATTTCAAAATGTAAAACAAGAATTGTGTGAGACTTACCTGTACTGGATATGCAGATGAACACCAACTTCTTGACTGTATTCCAATTATTCCTGTTTCTGGTAGATTGTATTCAGGTCCAAGTTTAAAAAAACGATTGGACTCTCTTTTGTAAACTGTCCCCATTATTAAAAATAAGATTCCATCATCAGTTAAAACAATATCAGTTACTTTGTGACTTAACTCAAAGTCCAAAATGTGTGATGGAGCTTTGATTTCTTTATAAGTTACGAATCCATCATTTGTATGGAAAGTTCCAAATTCTGACAACAAAAGTGCAGTTGTTGGAATACATGCAGACCACTCAATGTAGGGCTCACTACCAGCTGCGGAACAGAGGGAATTATCATTTACATTGTTTGGAAATAGCTCTTCAGGCCTGGAAATGATAAAGGGACTATCTAGAACAAAACAATCCTGAAAAGCTATTGCCTTTCCATGGATATTAGTAATGATGTCATCTGACATTGAAGGTACATTAATTTTCCAGAATCTGAAAATGGAAGAAATTACAGATAAATTGGCAAGAATTAAACTTTATATCAGATTCATTAAGCAAAATAATTCTTGACAAATTTCAGAGTTTGTAGCAATTCCAAAACAATTTATTTCCCATTTCTTTTTAACAATTTCTCTAAACCTTTTACATTTTTCAAGTCACAATATTCTCAGGCACACCCTACAATCACAGTGTTCAGCACATATACCAGCAAATATTAAAGTGGTTGTACTGTTGTTACTACAGACAAGCTGTGCACTCCTGGTCACGATCATTTCTATTTGTTCTATTTCATACCGCTCCTCCAAATTGTTTCCTGCTATTCCCCCATTCCCACCAAATGTAAAATATAAAATTAAAATAAAATGGGGGTGGGGGAGGAGACCAAAATCAGCCTCCAGTGGGATTTTAATCTGCAACAGCAGCCAGGCCTCTAATGTTCAGTGCCTCAGTAAATGCTGGGAATCAAACATCTCTGAATGGTCTCACATAAACAGGCAAGAAATGTACGTGCTCTGGAGCTAGGAGAACGAGGACTGGTTATGACATCATGGATTACTGTGGCAACAGCAGATAGACCCATTATTATAGTCACTTTTGCCATGAACAGTAAAAGCTGCATTACTTTACAAAATGAGTTTCCTAACTTTAGGTGATACTGATGACACCAGTGGATGAAAAAGTTAAGTTATTAATATCAGGATATGAATTATTTGGTCACAAACTCACTTGGTTCAATGTTTAGCTAGTGACAGAATTATCAAAACTTCCAGAATTCTATAAAAATAGGGTTGTTTTAATAACGGAGCTAAGATAGTTGAATATGAGAAAAAACAGCCAAATTTTGTCTTAGATATACACATGCAACTGCTATTGATTTCAATGCAAATTGTATGCACATATTCAAAGGCAAAATTTGGTCCATACGGAATAACTATAATGAAATAAGAAAAGGAGTACCGATGGCACCTTAGAGACTAACAAATTTATTTAAGCATAAGCTTTCATGAGCTACAGCTCACTTCATCGGATGTATTCAGTGGAAAATACAGTGGGGAGATGTATATACATAGAGATCATGAAACAATGGGTGTTACCCTACACACTGTAAGGAGAGTGATCACTTAAGGTGAGCTATTACCAGCAGGAGAGCGGGACGGGGGGGGGGGGAGGGGGGGAGGGGAAGCCTTTTGTAGTGATAATCACGGTGGGCCATTTCCAGCAGTTGGCAAGAACGTCTGAGGAACAGTGGGGGGTGGCAGGGGGGAAATAAACATGGGAAAATAGTTTTACTTTGTGTAATGACCCATCCATTCCCAGTCTCTATTCAAGCCTAAGTTAACTGTATCCAGTTTGCAAATTAATTCTAATTCAGCTGTCTCTCGTTGGAGTCTGTTTCTGAAGTTTTTTTGTTGAAGAATTGCAACTTTTAGGTCTGTAATTGAGTGACCAAAGAGATTGAAGTGTTCTCCAACTGGTTTTTGAACGTTATAATTCTTGACATCTGATTTGTGTCCATTTATTCTTTTACGTAGAGACTGTCCAGTTTGACCAATGTACATGGCAGAGGGGCATTGCTGGCACACAATGGCATATATCACATTGGTAGATGTGCAGATGAATGAGCCTCTGATAGTGTGGCTGATGTGATTAGGCCCTATGATGGTGTCCCCTGAATAGATATGTGGACACAGTTGGCAACGGGCTTTGTTGCAAGGATAGGTTCCTGGGTTAATGGTTCTGTTGTGTGGTGTGTGGTTGCTGGTGAGTATTTGCTTCAGGTTGGGGGGCTGTCTGTAAGCAAGGACTGGCCTGTCTCCCAACATCTGAGAGAGTGATGGGTCATCCTTCAGGATAGGTTGTAGATCCTTGATGATGCGTTGGAGAGGTTTTAGTTGGGAGCTGAAGGTGATGGTTAATGGCGTTCTGTTATTTTCTTTGTTGGGCCTGTCCTGTAGTAGGTGACTTCTGGGTACTCTTCTGGCTCTGTCAATCTGTTTCTTTACTTCAGCAGGTGGGCATTGTAGTTGTAAGAATGCTTGATAGAGATCTTGTAGGTGTTTGTCTCTGTCTGAGGGGTTGGAGCAAATGCGGTTGTATCGTAGAGCTTGGCTGTAGACAATGGATCCTGTGGTGTGATCTGGATGAAAGCTGGAGGCATGTAGGTAGGAATAGCGATCAGTAGGTTTCCGGTATAGGGTGGTGTTTATGTGACCATCGCTTATTAGCACCGTAGTGTCCAGGAAGTGGATCTCTTGTGTGGACTGGTCCAGGCTGAGGTTGATGGTGGGATGGAAATTGTTGAAATCATGGTGGAATTCCTCAAGGGCTTCTTTTCCATGGGTCCAGATGATGAAGATGTCATCAATGTAGTGCAAGTAGAGTAGGGGCATTAGGGGACGAGAGCTGAGGAAGCTTTGTTCTAAGTCAGCCATAAAAATGTTGGCATAGTGTGGGGCCATGCGGGTACCCATAGCAGTGCTGCTGATTTGAAGGTATACACTGTCCCCAAATGTGAAATAGTTATGGGTGAGGACAAAGTCACAAAGTTCAGCCACCAGGTTTGCCGTGACATTATCGGGGATACTGTTCCTGACGGCTTGTAGTCCATCTTTGTGTGGAATGTTGGTGTAGAGGGCTTCTACATCCGTAGCGGCCAGGGTGGTGTTTTCAGGAAGATCACCGATGGATTGTAGTTTCCTCAGGAAGTCAGTGGTGTCTCGAAGATAGCTGGGAGTGCTGGTAGCGTAGGGCCTGAGGAGGGAGTCTACATAGCCAGAGAATCCTGCTGTCAGGGTGCCAATGCCTGAGATGATGGGGCGTCCAGGATTTCCAAGTTTATGGATCTTGGGTAGCAGATAGAATACCCCAGGTCGGGGTTCCAGGGGTGTGTCTGTGCGGATTTGTTCTTGTGCTTTTTCAGGGAGTTTCTTGAGCAGATGGTGTAGTTTCTTTTGGTAACCCTCAGTGGGATCAGAGGGTAATGGCTTGTAGAAAGTGGTGTTGGAGTGCTGCCTAGCAGCCTCTTCTTCATATTCCGACCTATTCATGACGATGACAGCACCTCCTTTGTCAGCCTTTTTGATTATGATGTCAGAGTTGTTTCTGAGGATGTGGATGGCATTGTGTTCTGCATGGCTGAGGTTATGGGGCAAGTGATGCTACTTTTCCACAATTTCAGCCCGTGCACGTCAGCGGAACCACTCTATGTAGAAGTCCAGTCTGTTGTTTCGACCTTCAGGAGGAGTCCACCCAGAATCCTTCTTTTTGTAGTCTTGGTAGAAAGGTCTCTGTGGGTTAGTATGTTGTTCAGAGGTGTGTTGGAAATATTCCTTGAGTCGGAGATGTCGGAAATAGGATTCTAGGTCACCACAGAACTGTATCATGTTCGTGGGGGTGGAGGGGCAGTAGGAGAGGCTCCGAGATAGGAAGATTCTTCTGCTGGGCTAAGAGTATAGTTGGATAGATTAACAATATTGCTGTGTGGGTTAAGGGAACCACTGTTGTGGCCCCTTGTGGCATGTAGTAATTTAGACAGTTTAGTGTCCTTTTTCTTTTGTAGAGAAGCAAAGTGTGTGTTGTAAATGGCTTGTAATAGTAAAACTTTCTATGTGGGCATGCATTAGCATTACTGGAGAAACAAACGCTATTACTCTATATGATGAGCAATCTTGTTTTTCACTCTCTTTTATTTGGTTCTTCATACTACTGCTGTATAGAGAAAGAAGAGGTTAAAAATAAGACAGAAAATAGATATTACAACTCACTTCACTATAACAGCAATTTACTAAAACTGCCATCATTTATAAAAGGATTTTACCCAATTTGCCAAAAATGCTTCTATTCCTTTGGTTAAGTAAGTGGAAATATTCGAGAAAGGCTTTATCTGACGACAAATTTCTTTAATATAATGATATGTTGCTATATTGCCACCTAGTGATGAAATGGATGAGATCCAACTGAAAAAGATGTCTGACAGAGATGACAGTAAGCCAAATTCAGTCTCTAACCCAAATGTAACAGTGATGTAAACAGTGCTGTAAGTTACTAGTTGAGTGTAAACTGGTTAGAAAAAGGCAGTAAGATGAAAATTAGTGCAACTTGTTTTAATATGGTATTCAGAGTGTGTAAAAACAACTGCAAATTAAATGTCAAAGGGACAGATGGGGCACATGTTTCAGGAAATGAAGCTAACAAAGGAGCCCGCTACACTTTAATCTAAAACAGAATCATCCTCAATACTCCTGGGGCCAAATCTAGCCCTGCGGTAAGCCTGTGTAATTCCCACTGACTTTAATGAGCATTTGTGCAGGGCAGAATGTTGTTACTACAGAGTACCACATTGATGGAAAATACACTTGCTTTGTACATCCACTGAATAAAAAAATCAGTGCAAGTTATTCTCCTTCACCACATATCTATTTTCTGATCAGCTCACACCAAGGTATAAATTATATTATCATTTACATCCCTGTTGAATTTGGCTCTTAGTGTTTCTGTTATAAATTATATAGTTTTGTAAATATTATAGCATTAGAAATTAAAATTAATATGTTGCCAGAAGATGGAGCAAACAGTGAAGAAAGTAGAGAAATAGACAGTTGGAGAGTTCTAGGGTTAAGATTAATATTTCTACTGACAAAAAACTAAATACCAGAAGAAATATTGCAGAAGGGCTTCACTGTGGATTCAGCATATTGCTACTACACAGAGGGGAATAGAAAGAGGTAGGGGATAATTAAGCAGTGTCCCTAAAGTATTCTTAACAGTCAGCTATGCCTGGACATATGAATTACTATTATCTGGATATTCTCATCCACTAGAAGTTTTCTATAATGTCAGATACGTCTTTGGGAGAAACTTTATATTACTTTCACAGGGAGTCTCAGCGGATTGCTGGAAAGAAGAAACAGCCAAGACATGCTCTGTAGAGTGTGTATTGAGCTAACAATTCTTCCTGGAGGGATGAGAGAAGATGATGACCTACTCACCACACAGGTTTGCCCTAGTGAGAAGGAATGATCCCTATTTTCAAACAGGACTTGAAAACCAGCCAATAAGGAAAGAAACATAACTTGTAAGAAAGAGAAAAGGAAGGAGTATCTGACTGAGATAACTTATTTTTTTAAGAAGGTGGTGGGTTCAGCAGAGCACCACAAACAGGCTGTGAGCTCCAGGGAACTGACATGAGTTGAGGGAAGGAAAATGGTCCTTTGAAATGCTAACTACCCATAAGCTTGATAATTAAGCTTCTCGGCCCATTATAGTGAAGTTTTGTGCAATCTTAGGGCCCAGTTCTGCAATACACTGCCCAATGGTGTTCATGCATGTTCAGTGGTGCATTTGTGTTGGACTGAGCCATGGTCTACATGAGAACCAACATATGTTTTGTTTTTAATGTTTCTTCTCTCTTTCTAAAATAATAAACAATTCCTTATTTAAATGAAATTATAATTTAGATTTAACTGCTAAGTTTGGGGGGGAGCAACGGCTGACTAACCATGCTGGGATATGACAGGCTCTTCCCTCAAGGAAGAAAGGGTATACAGTTTGTATTCACTACTCACACACAAAAGCTACCTAAAACTAGAAAAGGAGGTCCGGATGGGGCCACCGTCTCTATCCAATGATGTGTCACAACAGCATTAAGTGAGCTTTCATATTTTGGGGAGCTGGGGCACTGTGATCTCACAGTGAAAGCCACTGAAAGACGTGCCATATTGTGTAGGCATCTGTGGGCTTCCTTCCCCAGGCAAGGTACATCAGTGATTACTATACATTTGGATCAAAGGAATTTGAAAGTCTTTTTCCAGTTGAGTTCTTTGGCACCAAGCCACCAAAGTACTTTGCACCTACGGAGGAGGTCAGAAGGGCCTATATATAATTCATTGCAGAGGGGCAAGCTCTCCCCGCAGAGTCTGAAATTGAAAGGAGAATTCCCAACAGATTCCCAGAATCCAAACAGGCTTGGAGGCTACTGCCCTCTTTGCAAATCCCCAACCCCTTCCATACTGAGAAGAGTACTAGAAGGACACCCCCTTAGGTTCCCTGGAAGTTCTGCTATTTTCCCCATAGGTTTTTCTGCTACCATGTACAATATGGCCACTAGTTATTTCTGTACTAGTTGGTGTCATTATAATAAACTTTCAGTATCTTTTCCTCCAGTATACATTAACAAAAACAGGCCAGAATGGCTTATTTATACATTCAACTAAGCCAAGTGTTTTGTAAGATGCTTACATTACAATATATCTACATAGCCATAATCTGTGCAATCATATGGGTGTGTGAAAAATTATTTTAAATGGAATTCTCTTCAGAAAAAATTAAATGAAATACAGTACCCCAACTCTGGAAATGCAGTAGCAAAGTATTTGGTATTTCTAAAATAGGTCTGAACAACAGGTTCCTGTCCCAAATTCCAAAACTGCTTGCTAAGTGTCTTAGAATTCTGTTTAAAATAAAGTAAAAATAAAGTAAACTAAAGGCTGTTAGTTATCATACATTTTGATGTCAATATAGTCTAAGGCTGTATATGAGAAATCTCAGGGTTAAAATATTCTTTAAATAACATTCTAAAGTACACTTCCAAATAAGGGCGCATTATTAAACACATTTACACATTTTATCCACACTAGAATATAGTATATTTGGAACCAAAATTAACTTTCTTCGCAATATTTCCTAAAGTATATATAGCAGAAAATTAAAAAAATGACACATAGAAATCTAATAATAAAAATATTATGTTCTTCTCCAAATTCCAGTACTTCAATTAATAATATAATTTTAATTCTAGTAACTCTGACGCAAATCAACACAGTTATGAAACGAATATTAAAAGATGCCAAAGAGAAGCAATCCAGCATGGCAATTTATAATAAAGTAATAACTCCTAAAGGGCATCCCTTGGTCATGGATGCACACCTCAGGTAAGGTATGATGCCAACGGCTAAATATCATCAACCACCCCACAAAGGCATCAGGAGTGCATACTCTGACAACGTTTACTGCATATACCAATCCTGCAAGCTGATCCATGTGGGAAGAACTTTGTGCTCACATGGATTCCCACTGGGTGCAAGAATCCGTCTTCACATATACGCTTGTGGGATCAGGGCCATAATGTACCTCCTTAAAAAGTAAAGTTCAGTTCTACTGTTAAATGCAGCTCTATAAAAATGACATAATGGGTTCACTGTTTATTATGTCTTGTTACTGCCATATCATCATTACTTAGACAAAAAGTAAAGAGTTTTTTTCTGAGTGTCAGCCATGCAAACTCACTCTAGGAAGTGAAAGTCAAGCTTGGATCTTTCCTTCTCACCACTACCACCAGTAGCAAAACGGCTGTGGGCTAAATTCTGACCCTAACACAAGTGTACTGATGGTAGAATTTAGCTCTGCTACTGAAATTTAGCTAATAATTCTGTTTTTAATGCTGAGATGGAAACAAAACCACCTCACTCCCCCCCAGCTGTGTTACCTCTGCAGTATTAACTGGAACAAAAAGCACCAAAAACTTATTTTTGTCACTACCTTAAGTTGAAATGACTATGGATGCATATAGGCAGCATATCTAATGATTAAGACAGTGCCATTTTTAATTTGTAACTTTTCACAGTAGACATGCACTTTCAATACCATGTTTTTAAAAGAAAATATAGAGCTATTTTAACATACCCGTGGAGGAGACGTTGCAGTGTGATTCAATTCAGAGGGTTCTGCACTTTCTGGATCATATATCCATAAGATTAACTCCTAGCAAATAAAAAAGGCAAATGATAATATTTTGTTAATAAACACGTTAATATTCTGTCACTGTGGTCTGATTTCTTTTGGTGACTAGATGTATACTAGAATGTAGTAACAATACCATATAAAGGAGCATTAACTTGGACAATGTCAGAATTAAGTCTTGAGCCTGATTTTACTCAGACAAAAGCAAAACTCCCATTGACTTCAGTGGGCAATGGACACTGAGGGGATCCAGATCCACTCCTCATAGAAAGGGAGTTATTTCCTTTCAGTTCTTCTATTCGTCCCTCAGCAATACTTCACATACCATAGTCTCTCTTATTCTACTGGGGCCATGCTACTTTACAATCCTACTGCAGTATGGAGAAAGAGGGATCAGAAATGAGTACTTAACTCTAAAAAGAAACAACAAATTAGTCTCTTAGCAGGAAGATATATGTATCTTTTTCTCCTGCCTCCATGATTCCTATGGGTCTTCAGCCTGACTGTCCTTGGATTTTGCTCCTCAAAGACACAACCATTTCTGATCAACCATGTGGCCCATATCAGTCAGCCACGGAGGAACTCAACCACTTACGGGGTCATAGAGCCCAGACTCCTGCCCGAGCCTGAACATCTACATCACAGTTAAACAGCCCAGGAACCTGAGTCCCACGAGCCTGAGCCAGCTGACATGGGCCAGCCGAGGATGTATAACTGCAGTGAAGAAGTACCCTTAGGATCTTGGAATCTGTCCCTGAGTAGAGGGGCAGGTTTGGGTAACTGTGAAGCTGCTCTTTCAGAGGCGGCTGAGCACAATACCCCTCATTCCAAGGGCATAAGTAGACTTCCACTGCTGTGGAATCCAACCAGGCTGTGCCTGTTTGGCAGGCTCCACATACAGATGCAACTGTGCCCTGAATTTGGTCCATAATCAATAAAGGTGAATGTTCTTTTAGTTTCCATATTTTCTGAGCCAAACACAATCTCTCTCATAGAAAAAAGAAAGAGGGAAGGCATGAGAAATGATTAAATATGTAATTTGTTTATACTAACTTTGGCAAATTTTGTGAAATAACACCACATTTTACAGACTGAATGATAGGCCATAACATTTTACGGTATATTGAAATTTTTAACCAAACTCACTAAAAAAACCCTAGCTTGGACATGAAACATGCATTTCACAAAGCTCCAGAAAACACAAATATATAGAAGAATAAAGAATAAAGAAAGGGTTGGCTGAAGTCCATTGACCTTTCCTTCTGACTGGACTAAATTTGTATCAAATCACTATTTTGGAGAAGTGAGAAATAACTTCTGAGTTGAAGTTAGTTAAAATATTAGGCCAAAGATAGCACTGAAAAATAAAATTTACCTGGCTATCATTTTTTGAGGATGGAATAGAGCTGCAAAAAATAAAATAAAACAGTTATTTTTAAGTATAAGTAATAACCACTGCTTTGTAAAAGAAAATAAAGGTTACTTTCTTACAGTAACTGTAGTTCTTTGAGATGTTCTGAACATGTTGACCCCACTCTTAGCATACATGCACCCCATATGCTGGAGTTCGGAATGTTTTAACCAGCAGTGTCCATTTGGCACTGCACATGTGCCCTGGATGCCCTTGTGCACTCCCTTCCACAAGCACATCAAGGGTAGAGCATCCACAACCACCATTCAATTTCATAGATTCACAGATATTTAGGTCAGAAGGGACCATTATGATCATCTAGTCTGACCTCCTGCACAACGCAGGCCACAGAATTTCACCCCCCACTCCTGCACAGAATCCCAGTGTTCCTTCACTGCACAGAATCCCAGTTAAAGACTCAGAGCTACAGAGATGAAGGGTAGATCATGGTGTGACGTTATTGACATGAACTGTGACTGTATAGATCATTGTTGCACAAGGTCTTGCAGAAAGGAGGTCAAGTGGGTGTTAAAAGCTGTAGTTTGCTGGTTATGATTATGCTATCTATATGTGTGTATCATTTTTGTATTTGAAGTTATGAATATTGGCTATGTACTAGTATCCCAATGTGTTTGATTCCCAATGTGTTGGGATTCTAAGTATCCCAATGTGTTTGATTCTCAGTGAACCATCTGGTCAGCTTCTTGAGAAAGGACTACTCTCAGTAAGTGCCCAATCAAGAAACACTTAACCGACAATGGACTTTGGGAGACACCAATCCACATCTGAGCTTTCCTGGGAACATTCAAACTAATATGTAGACAATGGCATCGGCCTGCAAAAAGCTGAATCATTCATAGATATGTGACTTGCCCAGGTGGCTACAAACTCCATCTTGTTGTTGTGACTTTGCACAGAAAAACAAAGAGGTTTCCGCCCACAAGAGAGAGAATTTGGTCTATAGACAGCCTCTCCACCCCAAAGAGATGCCTGAAAGAAACTGGAACAAAGGACTGTAACTAGTCTCTAAGGTGCCACAAGTACTCCTTTTCTTTTTGAAGAACTACAGTTACTTTAAGGAAAGTAATCTTTCTTTCTTTGAGTATTTGTACCTGTGGATCCCACTCTTGGTGATTAGCTAGGAGGCAACTCCTTTAGGAGGTGGGAGTTTGGAGCTTATTGAAACAAAGATTGCAGCATTGCTTGACCAAATTGAACATCTAATCTGGAAGATTACACCAAGATGTAATGGTTGGCGACAGTGTGGGCAGAACTCCATGTAGCCGCTCTGTAAATTTCAGCTATAGGGACTCTGGTAAGGCATGCTGCTGAGGCTGCTTGAGTTCTGGAAGAACATGTCTTAATGTGAGAGGGAAGAGTCAATTTCTTAGTACCATAGGACACCCTAATACAGCTTGAAATCCACTTAGAATGTCTATGTTTCACAACCACCTGATCTTTGGACCTGCCCCCAAATGTCACAAAGAGTCTTAAGGGTTTACAAAATTGTTTTGTCCTGGGGAGATAATAGGACAGTGCTGCCTTCTTCATGTTCAGGCTATGAAGTCTTGCCTCTACCAGAAAGGAATGAGATTTAGGGGAAAGTATAACTGGTTTAAAAAAAGAATTAGAGTTCATGGAGGACAGTTACATCAATGGCTATTAGCCAACATGGTCAGTGATGCAACTCTGTGCTCTGGATGTTCCTAAGCCTTTGACTGCCAGATGCTGGGACTGGATACAGGGGATGGATCACTAAATAATTGCCCTGTTCTGTTCATTCCCTCTGAAGCATCTGGCCTTAGCCATTGTCAGAAGACAGGATACTGGGCTAGATGAACCATTGGTCTGACTCAGTATGGCCATTCTTATGTAAAAAAACTGGTAGATGGACAATGTGATTGATGTGAAAACTGGAGACAACCTTAAATTTAATCTTTGGATGAAGTGTATGTCTACACTGCAAAAAATAAAAACAACCCACATCAGCAAGTCTCAAAGCCCAGGTCCACTTCTCGGGCTCACAAAGCTTGCACTATGGGGCTAAGGGTCTCAGAGCCCAAGCTTCAGCCAGAATAGGAACATTTACACTGCTATTTTTAGCCCCATTGTGTGAGCCTGGCTGAGGTGCTGAGGCATGCTGACACAGGTTTTTTTTTTGTGTGCAGTGTAGTCATACTCACAATTACTCTGTCTGTATGGAAGACTGTCTATAGGGGACCAGCAATCAGAGCCTGAATTTCATACAATTTCCATGCATAAGTGATTGTCATTGGGAACACCATAGTGATGGTCAGGTGATTAAGTGAACACGATGGCATGGGTTCAAATAGCCAACCAATCAACAAGGTAAGTACTAAATTCAGATCCCAAGTACGAAAACTTTTTGTATCATGTAGGATTCATACAAGGTTCATGCGCCTGGCAACATTCAGGGCACACCCGGAGTGTTGTGCAGGAGCTGTGCACACACAGCTCTTCTCAAGGGCATGAACCTTGGAATCTCGCCCAGATGACATGAACCGTGGGAAGCCTCCCAGGACTGGGCTCAAGGCCCGAGAGCAAGGAATGCGGTAGATAGAAATTGGTAAATAAGAATGTTAAACAAAGCCAGTGTATTCCTTTTATCTGTTGGAGAATGTAATGCGCGGGGGGAGAGAAAAAGAATAAAGGAGAGGGTGGAAAGCTGACAGGCAGAAGTCCGTTGGCAGACCAGCCTGTTTGCTTGCTTAAAGCTCTGTGCTGTCTTGTCATTGAACCGCAACAGTATCAGGTGTGAAAATGTGTAATAACCCTTTCAGGAACCTTTGAGCAGCAGTGTGTGAAAAGACAGAGTAATTTTGGATGGGTTGGTGAAGAGCAGATATTGCTGTTAAATGCACTTAAATCAAGCTAATTGATTGTCCTGAATGCATTAAAGATATAATTCAATATATCAGGAATCGAAGATCGTAATGGGCTAGCTGTTGTTGAGCGGCCCAAGAGGAAAAATGTTTCCATTCTGCACCACATGTGTGCCAAGTGGAGGGCTTTCTACTCTGTAAAAGCAAATCTCAGACCGGTGCAGAGCAACTTCTGTCTACTGATGTTAGCCATGCAACAGCCATGTTGTCAGATGTAGAAGCAACAGGTCTGCATGAAGGACTAGACCATGATTTTGTGAGACTGTCTGGCAGAGATAGAAATGTTATCCATGGTTTGTTCAGGAGAGATAGAAGTTCTAAAAAAAAAAAATTGGCGTGGCTATGCTGAAGCTATTAAAATCAGACGTGTCTTGTCTTGCCTCAGTTTTCAAAGGATCCTTGGACTAAATGGAAATGGTGAGAAGGCATGCATTCCTGGAAAAGTGTTGGCTATAGACCTCAGACTCATTACCCCTTAAGAGCAAAAGCTGTGAGACTTCCTGTTTTTCCTGGTCGCAAACAGATCTACCCACGAGACTACTCATTTTTGAAAGAGCTGATGCACAAGGATGTCTTTTAGGGACCACTCAGACATCAGCATCACTCTTTTGGTCAGATGATCTGCCAAATAGTTGTTATCCCAATTTATTTGTTATCTCAATTTATTTGAGCATAAGTGAGCTGTAGCTCACGAAAGCTTATGCTCAAATAAATTGGTTAGTCTCTAAGGTGCCACAAGTACTCCTTTTCACTTTACTTTAATATTACAGCACTGAGATGAATTTATAGCAAAACCAAGAATAAGTTTTTATTAATAAATAACAAAAGATTTAAGTGATACTAAGCAAAAATAATAGAAACATAAATGGTTACAAATGAAACAAAAGTATAACACACTTCTAAGAGACTACATATAACCTTATCAGGCTCCAGTCTTTGTCTAAAGCACTTTTGCTCACCCACAACCACTTCTCAGTGCCACTAACCCACATGACTGGAGATCTACTGTTTATGGATGCAAAGAGCGCTGACCTCTTTGTTTCCTCAGTGATGGATAACTAAAATGTCTTTTTGCTTCTTCTTATATACCCCAAAATTTATCATCTTTGTCACCAGAGTCAGGATGAAGCCCTGGGGTTCAGACTCCAGTGCATTCCTGTCATAAATGTAAAGGGAAGGGTAACCACCTTTCTGTATACAGAGCTATAAAATCCCTTCTGGCCAGAGGAAAAATCCTTTCACCTGTAAAGGATTAAGAAGCTAAGGTAACCTCGCTGGCCCCTGACCCAAAATGACCAATGGGGGGACAAGACACTTTCAAATCTGGAGGGCGGGGGAACAAAGGGTTTGGTCTGTCTGTGTGATGCTTTTGCTGGGAACAGATCAGGAATGCAAGCCTTACAACTCCTGTAAAGTTAGTAAGTAATCTAGCTACAAAATGCGTTAGATTTTCTTTCATTTAATGGCTTGTAAAATAAGCTGTGCTGGATGGAATGTATATGCCGGTTTTTGTGTCTTTTTGTAACTTAAGGTTTTGCCTAGAGGGATTCTCTATGTTTTGAATCTGATTACCCTGTAAGGTATTTACCATCCTGATTTTACAGAGGTGATTCTTTTACCTTTTCTTTAATTAAAATTCTTCTTTTAAGAACCTGATTGATTTTTCATTGTTCTTAAGATCCAAGGGTTTGGGTCTGTGTTCACCTGTACCAATTGGTGAGGATTATTATCAAGCCTTCCCCAGGAAAGGGGGTGTAGGGCTTGGGCGGGATATTTTGTGGGAAGACATCTCCAAGTGGTCTCTTTCCCTGTTCTTTGTTTAAAACACTTGGTGGCGGCAGTGTTTTGCCTAATCCAAGGGCAAAGTTTGTACCTTGGGGAAGTTTTTAACCTAAGCTGGTAAGAATAAGCTTAGGGGGTCTTTCATGCAGGTCCCCACATCTGTACCCTAGAGTTCAGAGTGGGGAAGGAACCTTGACACTTCCCATGCTCACTTCACATCCACATGTTAATTTGTTCCTCCTGCTTACCTCTGATGCAAATAAGCTGTCCATTGTCTCTGGCATCATCATGCTCAATTTACATTACAGAAAGGGAGATAACTATCTTCCCTCCTGTCTGGAAGAAAACCTGTTTCCCCCTTTGTTTGGGTATAGACTTTAAAGCATAGTATCTGTAAGTATCCATAATTCCTTGTTAATACATACATTTCACAATGCCATTAATGACCAGTTTGTGACCTGCTTTCATTTGATATGTCACACCACATTCTTTATAGGTAAATATAATGACAGCAATATGTTAGGCATAGTACATTTGTCAAGTTTGATAGGAACTGCTGTTACTTGACAGTGAACCATTTGCCAGTGGGCATTTAGGGGCTGTTAGGGTCACACCTTCTGGTTAGAAAATAGAAGTACCAAATTTAGTGTAAAGGTTATTATTATATCCTTCTCATGTCAGTACTGGTGCACAGGGCTGAAACTAGTCTCTTCCATCCTTCTCTCATGTACTGCTGCCTGCCTCCATCTGCTCAATGTTGTTGAGATTGACTGTTCTGCCCTCCCTGCTCAGAGTTCTTCTTTAGGTTTCTCTTGGGGGCCCATGTTTCCTCACACCAGTTGGTTTCTACTTGACAGCTTCATGTGGGAGTCTGTGTTTTGGCATCCAGAGTACATGTCCCAAATATGTCCAACACTTCTTTCTAATTCTAGTGGAGATGAGGTTATATTTAGTTGCAAATAAACTTTTAGCCAATGAGAATCAATCTTTCTTTAGGAAAATAACTAAAAAGTACAAATTCAAAAAAAGATTAAAATTGATTATTTAAATCAAAGTTCCTGCTTGCTGATTTAAATATTATTAAAATAGGTGATTTAAGTCACTTTGATTTAAATCAATCAAACCTGTGCGGCAGTCATAACCAAAGAACCTGGGGTAGGAGGAGTATAAAAATACTCATACCTTTTGGATGGGACTTGATATCTGTGGTCCTCTCTCCTAAATATTGCAGAGAGTGACACAGGTATAGCCCACAGATTTTTTGTCAAGTCCAAAATACCTTCATTTATTGACATTGCAACACAACCCTGAGTTACTGGCTGAAGAATATTAAGAAAATGTACAAGATTTCCCTCCATCACCTCAAGAGGAATCTCAAGCATCTCTGCCATCCTCTTCAGAATGTCTCTGAATGCTCTAAAGTCATCCTCTGTAAATGGGGTAGAAGGAATGACTGGTCTCCTGTTCTGGTCTTGTGCTCCTGTTCCTCTGTTAAAATGTTCTGCTTGCAAGGCAAGTGTGGAGCTCTGTGAGTTTGTGCAGATGGTGACTTGTCCCTTGATCTTGCACAAGGAACTTTCAAAGGGGGTGGATACTGAAATTGTGGGGTCCAGGAAGGCCAGTACAACTATGACTGGAAATCACAAAGGTATGGCATTTAATGTTGGGGAAGTGGCATCCAAGGCACATGAGAAGCATCTGTAGCATGTCCTGTATATTGTTCAGATTAAGAACTTCTCTTGCGGTGATCTCGAACTCTTGAATAGTTAGAAGAGTATGGCTGTGAGCTTGGAAAAGTACTGTTGCTAGAGGCAGCAGATGAAGAGTAGACTTGTTCAACTGGAGGTGCAGTTCCCCTTGGAATCACTGGAACTTGAGGAGGGCTGACAGGCTTCCCCTGAGATGAAGATAAATGGAGGGAAATTTTCATAACCAATGCCATAGTCTCCAGTATCAGGGCAGATCATGAAATATCTGATAAAGCAGATGCATTCAAGGGTGACACTGGTTTCGGAGTGATTCTAAGTTCTGTCAAATCAGTGAATGCTGTAGAAGTTGACAGTACTGGGATCATATACATTGGTACCAGTGCAATGGTCAGTGCCATCATAGATCTCTCCCTAGTGGGTACTATAGTAGATATTAAGGATGGTACCATAGCCATTGGTACTGGAATGACCCTAGAGGTTGCCAATTTTGGTTGGTGTGGCATTGGTTCGGAAGGGAAATCTGCACCTTTAACAGTAAAGGGGGCCAAGGAACAGCCAGCCCTGTTCCAGGGTGGATCCCAAAGCAGGTGCTGGGAATCATCAGATCCACCTGGGCAGTGTCAGGTGATTGGGTCTGATGATTACTAGCTAGGCAATATAGATGAGGGCCTAGCTTCATTAGGGTGACTGGGACTAGGAGAATGCTAGGAGAACACCCTCCTGTAATTACAGTCCAGACTGCAGACAGTGCAGTGGAGGACTGCGAGCAGGTGGGAGGCCCTGTGGATGTCCTTAGGTAGTGAGGAGACCCTGACCACTAAACTGCCAAAGGCCAGGGGGCCCACAGCTATGCTGGGAGCAGAACAATTGCTTTATGTTTTCATTCCATATATTGGAGAGACAAGGTGTAATATTTTTTATTGGACCAACTTCTGTTGGTGACAGAGGCAAGTCTTTGAGCTTACACAGAGCTCTTCTTCAGGTCTGGGAAACATACTCAGAGCATCAGAGCTCAACACAAGATGGAACAGATTGTTTTGCATAAGTAGTTAACACATATTTCAAGGGACCTTTCAAGGGATCTTGAAAGGGGGGTTGTGCAGGGTGCTGAGCATTGTAGGAGATCTGCAGGTTTTGTATCCGTTGTTCTGGCAGAGTCTGGTGCCACTTGGAGTTGGTGTGCCCTGGTCTGTGGGGAGCTTGCTTCTGATGATGAGCTTGGAGAGGTTAGGGGGTGGTCTGAAGGCCAGAAGAGGGGGTTAAGGAAAGATTTATTTCAGGATGGGGTCCCTCTATCCATACAAGCAGAGTGGCTCAGCCAGATAAGGAGAAGAAGGAAGAGGACATAGGACGACATGTTCCAAGAGATCCTGCAAGCCTCTGCTTCTTCAGACACCGAACAGAAGGCTTGGAGACAGCGTGGCCAGGGATAGAGTGGAGATGAAAAAGGCACAGGAAAAGGAGAGGGATGTGCAGCAGGAGTTTCTAGCACTTCTCAAGCAGTAAACAGCCATGCTGCAGACTCTTGTTGACCTTCAGGTTCAACAGACCTGTGCATGCCTCCTTCTGCAGCCCTATGATACAGTGTGCTCCCCCAAATGGCCCTGCAAGAGCTGAATTGGGCCATATGGGCTCAATCAGCTAATTAGGTTGCAAATGGGGAGCTATAGGCTGAAGGCAGGTAATTAGGGAGAAGCTCATCTGTGAGGGATAGGTGGGACTTCTACAAAAATCAGGAAACTGGAAGCAGAGGGGACTGCAGGGAAGGAGTCTGCAGTCACTCCCTGGGAGAAGGGAGGTGTGTTTGGGGACTGCAGAGACGAGTTGCCTAAAGTTACTCCCTAGGAGGAGGGAGTGAAGAGACTGGCAAATGCAGAGGAATGGGGAGGGTCAGGAATCATGGAAGCAGCTCAAGGAAAGGGAGCAAGGTGCAGTTGGGCACTGCAAGTTTCCCCAGAGCAGTAGTCACTTGCTTTTCCGCTGTCAGTACAGATCTCATTTTGGTGTCACTGCACTGGAGGGCTGGGGCAAGTTCTGCACACAGATCCAGGAATGTAGCTTTGCACATCTGAAAGTTCTGCAGCCACTACTTGTCATCCCAACCCTGCATGACAATGCAATCCCACCAGTCAGTGCTTGTTTCTCAGACTCAGAACCAGTGCTCTGCCGCTGCCTCGTGAATGCCATCAACAATCCTGAATTATTTCTTTCTATATCACATAGCAATCTAGCCTCCAAGGAATCATCATGTTCCCCACGGCTACTCTGGCAGCTCTGCAGATACTGCAGGATCAGGTTCCCCATGCTCACAACACTTATCACAACTGTGCAGAGCTGTGCAGGATTCATGTTTCTGACACAGATGGTGGACAGTCAGGAAGGACATGCGCGTTTTCAGGGATTTTGAAAAGAATTGCGAAATGTTATGGGATGCAGATGAAATTATGGGATAGAAAACAATGCATTACGGGATGTTGAAATTATGCTCCCAGTCACTCCTGGATGACTCAGTTTGGCCCCATGTGGCATGGCAAAATATTCCCCAAACACCCTGCGCTAGATTGTGGTGAGTTACACACAGGGATAGCTACCCATGGTGCACTGCTCTCTACATCGATGCAAGCGCTGCTAGTGAGGATGCACAACATTGACACAAGGAGCATAGTGTGAACACACAAAAGCAATTTAATTACTGCGGCAGCTGTATGCTGACGTAACATAGGTCAACATAATTTTGTACTGTAGACATGTGTTGTGGGGCAAGTGCACCCTGTCCCCTCTTGGGGTGGGGTGGGGTGGAGTAATTACTTTGCCGCAGTGGAATGCTTACTCGGTTTGTCTTGACCACCGTGGTGAGGACAAATGGTAAAAGTCAATATGGCTACTCTCTCTCTCTCAGTTGTATGGCTCAATGGTCAGAGTCAGGGTGACGGCCCCTTCCCACACGGCCATGGGGCCCAATGGCCCGAATCAAAATGGCTTTCTGGTTCGGTTGGGGTGTATCGCTGAGTGTTCAGAGTCAGTGTGGCCGCTTGGCTCAGCAAGGCAGTATGGCCTTGTGGCAAGAGTCAGGGCTGCCCTCTCTCAGAGCTGTGTGGCCCAATAGACAGGACTGATAGGGTCGCCCTCTCTCAGGGCCGTGTGGCTTAGTAGTCAGAGTCGAGGTGGCTCCCTGGCTCAGTAATGCTGTGTGGTCTAGTAGCAAGAGTCAGTTGGGCTGTCCCCTCTGTCAGTGCTGTGTGGCCTAGTAGCCAGAGTCAGTATCACTGCACCTTCCGTGGGACTGTGTGGCCTAGTGGCAAGTGTGTCAGTGGGGAATCCGCCCGAAACACGCTGACCCCACTTGGCACCACAACTAGTCTCCCTGAGCTACTTCCTACCCGGTTCCTGATGCCAGGGTCCCAGGCATCTCCGTGGGCTCTGGACTCCTCGCTCAGGGCGGCTGCCAACAGCTCCGCCTCGCCTTGGGTGTTCTCCGGAGTCTCAGCATCCCTGGCTCCTGTCGTCTGGGGCTTCTGCGATTCCTGGGCTGGAGCTCGCAGCATGCATCCTCTCTTTGGTGGCCAGCCCTGAACGAGCTGAGCTGCTTCCTTTTATACATAGTCCGCAGCTGGAGCATGCCCAGCAGGGCTGTGAGGGCATGGCCTCCTTGGCCCAGAGAGTGGAGTTAACCCTCTCCATATCAATGAGGGGCACGTGAGCTCCGTCACAACATTTCCTAGACAAACTAGTTAGGGTAACTCTGGCCTGGTCTACGCTACAGAGTTAGGTCAACGTAAGACAGCTTACGTCAACCTAACTATGTAAGTATTTATAATAACATTTTGCTCCCGCCGACATAACTGCTTCACTACGCTGACTTAATAACTCCACCTTCATGAGAGGCATAGGTCAACAGTAATGTAGTTAGGTCAATGCAGTGTCAGTGTAGACACTGTGTTGCTTACAACCATTGTTACTGGCTCTCAAACGCCATCCGACAATGCCCCACACTGACAGTACAATTGATACAAATGCTCCCGGTGAGGACGCACACAAGGAGCAAAGTGTAGACATGTGCAAGTGATGTAATTACTGTGGCAGCTGTATGACGACATAAGTTAGATCAACTTAGGCCGTTTTACAGTGTTGCAACTTTCTTGTTCAGGGTGTGAAAAAACCCTCCCCGGAGCGCTGCAAGTTTCAGCGCTGTGAAGTGGCAGTGTAGACAGTGCACCAGCACTGATAGCTGTGCTTCCAGAGCTGGTAGCTACTCCCCTTGTGGAGGTGGGTTTGTTATAGTGCTGGGAGACCTCTCTCCCACCGCTGGTGCCACAACTACACAGCCACACTAAAGCTGCAGCAGCACTTTAATGTTGCTAGTGAAGACATACCCTCCAAAATTAAGGGTAGGCAGGCCCTTACACAACGGAGAAAAAAGTTTGATCAAATTTGATCTCTAATTTGTTGTTGTACTGGAAGGCGTTAATGGCTGCCATCAAGGACAAACAGAGACCTTGTTAAAACTGATGAGGTGTGTGTTAATCACTTTCTTTCAGGTTAACTGGAAGGAGCAATTAAATTTCCTTTTATGTACTGAGACAAGGTGGATGAGGTAATAGCTTTTACTGGACCAATTTCTGTTGGCGAAGGAGACAAGCTTTTGAGCTACACAGACATGGGCGGCGGGTACCATAGGCTGGGGGAGGCTGTGCCTCCCCAGACAGTCAGGCATGGCCCCGCCCTCCAATGTTCCTTCTAATTTTTTACATCCATGTGCAGAATGAATTTTGTTATGTGCACCAATATGGAGGTGATGTGTGGCGGGGGTGGGGCGGAGGGGTTTGGAGCGTGGGAGGGGGCTCAGGACTGGGGCAGAGGGAATCTAGCTGCCCACACTCTGCCCCCAGTTCCCACCTCCTGCTTCTGCTCTGTCTGGCCGCTCCAGGCTCCCTGTGGGGTGGCCCCAGCTTGGGCTTTGCTACCTACCCTCCTGGTGCTCTGGGGCTGGGGAGGCTGGGGCTGTGCAGCTTGCCCGCCCATCGCTCTGGGGCTGGGGTGGGCTGTGGCTGTGTTGCCTGCCCTCCCAGTGCTCCGGGGCTGGAGGGGCCGTGCTGCCCGCTCCAGGGCTGGGGAGGGAGCACTCTGGGGCTGGGGGAGCTAGCCTGGGCTGGAGGGGTGGAAGGGGCAGGCTTCAGGCTGAAGGGGCAGGTCTGGGAGCTAGCCTCCCCCAGCCAGCAGTTCACGCGCAGTCATGTACAAAGAGCTCTTCTTCAGGTCTGAGAAAAGTACTCAAAGGGTACATCTACACTGTGATCAAAAAACCCAGGGCACCCAAGTCAACTGACAAGGGCTCATAGAGCTTGACTACAAATTGAAGTGTAGATGTTCGGGCTCAGGCTGGAGCCTGGGTTCTGACTCTCCCCCCTTGTGGGGTTTTATAGTCCAGGGTCCAGCCGGAGACCAAACATCTGTATTGCAATTTTATAGCCCTGTAGCCCGAGAACCACAAGCCTGAGCCAGCTGACCTGAGCCAGCCACAGCTGTGGCTTTTATCACAGTGTAGACATACCCAGAAAGTCACAGCTAAATACAAAGTGAAATAGACTGTCTAGCATAAGTAGTTAACACATAAAAAATATTACCTCATCTATCTTGTCTCTCTAATAGCCTGGGACCAACACGGCTACAACAATATTTCAAACAACCTTTATGTACTGACAACTGGAAACAATAGGAAGACATTACCCAAGGCTGTATGACGAGGTCTATCAGAAGCTCAGACGGCATGTAGGCTGATGGGTTTCCCTGGGACTGACTGCAAAAGCAAGAGTTAGGAGATTGATTGGTTGCAGCTATGTTTGTTTGGGTGTGTGAGAGGCAGAAAGCCAGACAAGCAGTTTGAGCGTGGCCCTGATGGGGAGCAGAGAGACAGAGTTCCTTGGAGTACATTACTTCAAGAAAGACAAGCTTGGAAAATGTGAGCCAGGAAACTGCCTGCTGTTGTTTTTCTACTATGTTCAAGGAAACAGGACTTTTTGTACATTCTTTGTAAATAAACAGGACAGCATCAAATAAATATATAACTAGTATCATCATCAATGTATCCTCCTACCAAAAACAACTCAGCAAACATTAGTTGGAAATCTTATGAAAAAAGATTTGATTTGCAGGACACATTTTAAGAGGTTCAATAGGTGATGCATGTTTTCAGGCCCTGGAAGAGAAAGTTGATAGTAGAAGAATGCAAGACAGAAAAAAGAGCTAGGATGGACGATGTATTCTGGGTGGATCAAAAGGACTATTCATCCACAAAGTGATTAGCAGAGGACCATACAGAATGGGCTAACATGGTTGCAAACATCTAGTTACAGAGATGCCACATAAGAAGAAGTACGGAAACAACCTGGCAAGTCCTCAAATGTGGGCTAACTGTTTAGCCCAAAAAGGGGCAACATAGGCTACTGTCTTGACCTGGACCTTGCCAGTTTTATTCAGAAAGCTAAGAAGAATTTTTCAGCAAAGTTTGAAGAAAATTGGTTAAGCTGTCTTATTGTTAGGTTTTGAGTTACAAGTCATTAAAATATCACCCTCATAAGAAACATTGACTCACATCTGGCATTTCTTTATGTCCCACTAGCATGAAAAGGGCTTATTACTACCCTGACAAACTTTCCACATAGTAAGAAGAAACTCTCTATATGAACAAAATCGGTTGTAATTAAGTAAAGTTATTAATTAATGTTTTATCTAATTTTACTCCTCCAGGAATTCTGCACCACTGTGCACATGCAGAATGTATGTCCCCTGCAGGTTTTTTTTCTCTGCAGAAAATACTTTCTGTCAGAGAGGTGCTGCAATTATATCTTTTTCCCACCAGGGGCTACTGTAGAGCCAGAACAGAGGGCAACTGGCTCACTGGTGGTAGCACCCAAGTGGGTGGAACAGTGGCTGCATTTCTCAAAGCAATATGCCCGCTGGGCCAGGTGAGGAGGCACAGGATATGGGAGAGACATGGGGCTTCTGGGGGAGCCACATAGACTGGGCTAGTGGGCAGGGACAGACTGAGGCTGGGGCTGAATGGGAGTGGGGGTATAGGGACACATGGGGTGGGGGGTGGCTGAGTGGGGGTGCAGGGACACATGAGGAGCGGTGCAGGAACATCTGGGGACAGAGGGAGGGGGTACAGGGACACATGGGGATCAGGGTGGCTGAGTGGGGGTGCTGGGATGCCTGGGGATGGGGGGAAGGGGGTGCAGGGACACATGGGGACTGGAGGAAGAGGGGTGGCCAAGTGGGGGTGCAGAGACACATGGGGATGGGGGAAGAAGGGAGGCCGAAGAGGGGAGCAGAGACACATGGGGACTGGGGCAGATGTGCCTGACTGAATGGGATAAGCTAGAGGTCAGCCAGGGTCTGCATGAAGGAGTCTCCCCAACTTCCTAACAGTCTCCTCCCCCGCCCCAAAAAACCCCTGTTCCATACTTACCCCACCCACAATCAAAACCCTCCAGGTTCATTCCCAGAAATTACTTCCCTCTCCCTCAGTTCCTCCATTACTCCTGATTCCCCTAAGGATTTGCACTGCTTCTGAGGGGAGCAGGAAATACATTTCTGTATTGTAGTTTAAATAAATTATTACTCAAAGTTCTGTATTAATATGCCTAATAAGGAATCTATTTGTCAAAAATCATTTCCTGAATCTTTTTCGTTGGCTGTATTGTTACAGACATACTTGCTGACAGGTATTTTGAAATAAATTACAAAAATAATTGAAACTGGTGTGATTATATTGTGTTATTCTGACAAATAAAATATGCAGAATTTTAAAATATTGTGCATAGAATTCTTAATTTTTTGTCGCAGAATTCCCCCAGGAGTGCTAATTTTAATAGTTACATTGTGTTTATGAGCAGCTTGTTCTCTGGCAGTGGGCTGCAGTTTAGAGATAACAAAAGGTTCTGTCTATTCCTTACAACTCTAACAGATTTCCCTTAGCTTAGGAAGTAAAGACCTGGGGAGAAATCCTAGCCCCACTGAAGTCAATGGGGCAACCGGGCTGACTTCAGTGGGGCCAGGATTTCACCTGTATATTCGTGGAGCTAAATTACAGTAGTACTAGTCCCAGCTGTGCATGTGTGTGGTTTAGCCACTAATTAATCATTTATAACAATGGCTTTGTTGTTTCCAACTGTTTTTCTGCCAAGTAGGAAGAAAACTGGTCAAGCTTTCTTTGAGTAATTAAAAATGACCCTAAATATTGAGCCACTCAAGAGCAGTTTCATAGAGCTTGTCTACACATAAACCGCTACAGTGGCATAGCAGCACCATTGCAGCTGTACAGCTGTAATGCTTCAGTGAAGATGCTGACAGGAGGGGTTCTCCTGTTGGCATAGGTACTCCACCTCCCCAAGAGGTGGTAGCTAGGTCAACAGGAGAATTCTCCTGTCAACCTAGCGATGTCTGCACTGGGAGTTAAGTTGGTTTAACTGGTTCACTCTGGGCTGTGGATTTTTCACACCGCTGAGCGATGCAGTTATACTGACCTAATTTCCTCGTATAGACCAGGCCATGGTTTAAGTTGTAATTAGAATTTTAGTGTATGGCTATATTCACTTCCCTTATAACTTTGCATGGGAAAAAATATTTTATTCTAAGTTACTTTCAGCGTAAACTAAAATAGATATTCTTTTAAAGTTTCAGGGCAGTTAGTCAAACCATTTTTAAGTAATGGATGTTTTAAAAAAAAAAGATACTTTTTTGCAAATTATCTACGACGACTCTCATTCACTGTTGTCTTGCACTGTCCTGAAATCTGAGAAGATACAAAGACATCACCTGACGTACTGCTTGCACACACTTTGGACCAGATTCACTGGAACACTCCAGCCTGCTTGCACTACTCAAGTAAGGCAAAGCAGCTGCAAGCCTGAATTAACTACCACTTTTCTTTTATAGAAAACCCTTATATCTGGCCCATACTTTTTAACTTAACTGAGCAGCATAACAAATGATTATTGACCATTTTTGTGTCAAATCACAAAAGACATCCAAATACAATTACATTATACATCTCCAAATATATACATATGGAGAGAAGGTCTCATATGAAAACACCTACCTCTGTGCTGGAGAACTTTTCACCACATACCACAAAAAGCAATTCAAATGTTCAGAAATAGGCATATAGCGTTCCACATTCTCAAATGTCTAAAACAGGAAAAAAAAACATACTTCATGTTTGTATATGATCGACATGATACCTACCACCTTTAGGCTCTGATCATGTTAACATTTATATATGTAAGTATCTTTATGTACACAAGTAGTCCTACTGAATTCAGTGAAACTAGCCATGTGCGTATGTGTTTGCAGGAGTAGGGCCCTAGAGGCCAAAGGTGAAATCCTGACCCGATTCAGTCAATGGCAGCTTTGCCGTTGACTTCAGTTGAACCAGGATTTCACTCCAAGTATTTTGTGTGTCCAGGTAACTACATATAGGACTTTTATATCTCATGTTTGTTACATTTGTTAATGTATTGTTTAATTACAATTTAATGCAATGTTGGTGAAGAAAGAAACATAGGAGCGGTTCAATCATGACACAGTTTCCTCTTATCTATTCCCTTTTTATTTCCTCTTACAGCTCTCTCTTTCCTCAGCATCAAACAATAAAAAATGAACCAGACCTCATGGTGGCACCAAAGGAGCATGAATCGCAATCTCCATTTCACAGAAGGTATAATAATACAAGAGCTACTCTACTTGGGGACTTCCCAGCCATTTTTCACCAAATCAAGCTGAGAGGAGCTGCATGTAGGAGCCTGATGAGGCAGGGGGAAACCTGCCTTCTTGTGCACTGATGAACCCCCAAAGAAAGGGAGAGCTACTGTTATTTTCTAAATGATCTGTACTCTTCTGTGCTTTATCTGTTAAGTAAAAGAGCAATGGTATTAGAGTCCTGTGCAAAATGTCCATGTGTGTTACATACGTCACAACTACCAGTTGCCTCCTGAGAGAGTTAAACTATAACCCCAAAGTCTCACACCCTCACTGGGATACTGGGAGAGGGTGTGTTTACTGGGGTATTTTGCAGGTTAGCACTGACCCTGGGGCCTTAAGGCAGGTAGGCTAAGACATAGCAGACTGAGTGTTAGTGCCCAAGAAATGTGCCAGAGAGGCCAAGGGAGAAAATAGTGCAGCAGCCTGCTGAAACCCACAGAAGATTAGAACACCTAGGTATCCAAAGGACTGGATTCCGCTCACAGCACTCTGGTGGGTGGTTGGCAGGGGGGAGCATGACCAGATCTGAGACACCTTCTAAGGAACATTGCACTGGAAGAGATTTTTTTCTGTTAATCTGATTAACTGTCGAAAGTCCATATGTGTTCACTGTCCAGTATGTATGGATTTATTTTTGGGGGGATCCTACATTGGAGTGACCTATGAACAGAGCTGCCGGGGGGGGGGAGAAGTGGGGTAATTTGCCCCAGGCCTCAGGCCCTGCAGGGGCCCCAACGAGAATGTCTGAAGTCTGAGGTCTGAGACAGGGAAGGGGCCAGTAGCGTAGCTAGCGGGGCAGTGGCCACTCTCCCACTGAGCACAAGTGGCGCCTTTTAAAATTTTTGGCGCCTTTTTAATTTTTACTCACCCAGCGGCGCCCCGGATCTTCGGCGGCAATTCGGCGGCAGGTCCTTCAGTGCCGCCGAAGACCCGGAGCGAGTGAAGGACCCGCTGCTAAAGTGCCACCGAAGACCCGGAGCGCCACCGGGTGAGTATAAGTGGCTGGCACCTTTCTTATGTCCGCTCCCCCTGTTTGCTCCACCTGGCTATGCCACTGGAAGGGGCCCCTGAAATTGCTTTGCCCCAGTCCTCCTGAATCCTCTGGGCAGCCCTGCCTACGAATACTAGATTGTTTTGGGGGGACTTAGTAATCATTGATCACATTCCTCCCTTGGATCTTTAGAAAATATTTGCTGGAAGACATTCCAATTATTTGCTGCACTGTCTGTGAATTTTGCTTCTTTAAAATGGTTGTAATTTTAAAGAATTTAAAATTAATTCCCGCAGCCAATGCTAGGCCTGGCTAGCAAAAATGGAGGGAGCCTGGCTCAGTTCGGGGCTGATCAGCGAAGAGGCAGGAGCTACCTATCTCTCCATGTGAGGGAAGGGTCACTAGCCTGTTGGTTGAGGCAGCCACCAGGGACCAAGCAATGTTGTCCCGGCAAAGGAGATTGAGAAAGACACCCAGGAACACCTGGCTTGAGAGGAACCCTCGTAACTGAAGCAGAGACCGCGGTGGGTGGGGGGAGGTGTTTTCTGACCCTACCAAGCTTATCACTGCTGCACCACAGCCATTGGCACCTGCGACAGGGAGCTCAAATGACGCCCTCTTGCTCCCTTGCTTGGGCCAAAACTTTGAAAGGTCTCATTTCTGCCTTCTCCCTGTTCTACTCCTCTCTCATGGTATTGCTCTGCTACCTATCCCAATAAAGGAGAACAAACAACTTAAAATGCCTTGTTCAAAAATTTTAAGTAACACTTAACTTTCAAACGCCTGACCAGCAAATATAATTTTCCTTGTCTGCATAGTAAACACTGGCTTTTTTTTTAAGCTGCGTTCTCCACGGGCAACTGTTACAGGAACTGTTAGAAGTATGTGCAGAGCAACAAAAGCATTTGGAAAGAGGGTGATCATCTGATTTGTGCACATATATTCCAGAACAGCCTTTGGAGTTGATCCTGCTGAAATGTATCTTGAAAGGGCTTTCAGTTCATCACCTAAGTCACTCTCATCAATATCGCGCATATCATCATGTGTCAACACTGTCTCTAGTGCCCTGCATTGCTGGTGTAGGTCTTCTTCAGGTATAATGAGGAGTTTTGGAATATTATACAACATCCCAAATATACTGCTGTGTTCCTTGAGCTGCATGAAACATTCTTCAACTGACTGTATTGCACAATTAGCACCTGGTTAAAGAATTCAACTTTGCATTGTTGTTTGGGGTCTCTTATGGGATTATCCCGTGCCTCGTAATCAAAACGTCTTCTTCTTCAGTGACTTTTGTATTCTTGAATGGGTGGGAAAATAGCTTCAGTGTGAGGTTCCTCTGCCAACTTCTGTGCACTCTTCAGAACGTTTTGAAATCCCTCATCTGACCGGTAAGACTGTAGGTATGACTTTGCTTTGTCCAGTTGTTCCATTGCTCCAGATATATCAAGTTCAACACCTTGGAGTCTCTTGCTTACAACATTTATTTCAAACAGTATGGCATGCCACAACACTAAGCCACACACAAATATGAAATTATGTATGATTCTGGTGATTCCATTTCCCTCTGCCACTGTTCTCCCATGAACAGTTCCTGTCATAGCGTTATCCTCCATAATGGCAACTATGGCATCATCTATCTTCCCAATTTGGTGTTTGATAGACTTTATCGCCTCCACTCAACTTTCCCATCGTGTGGCACTCAGTGGTTTCAGTGTCAGAGAGGATGTTCCCAGACGTTGCTTCAAAATTTGCCATCGATGAGTTGATGCAGAGAAAAATACAAAGATGCTTTGAATGACATTAAAAAATTCAGCAGCCTCACTAGAAGCTGATGCTGCATCACTGACCACCAAGTTCAATGAATGAGAACTGCATGGCACAAAAAAAGCTCGAGGGTTTAACTCTTGGATCCGTGTCTGCACTCCTCTGTTCTTTCCTCTCATGTTGGCACCATTATCGAAGCCCTGACCTCTCATGTCAGCTATCGCAATTCCCGTATCTTCCAGCTTTTTAAGAAGCACATTTGTCATACCAGCTCCTGTAGTATCATCAGTGTCAATAAATTCTAGAAAATGCTCTTTGACAGTCACCACTGCAGGGACATTTTCACTAGGTTCTGTTGTTGTTACAAAATGCACCATTAAAGTCATTTGTTCCATATGGCTGGTGTCAGGTGTGCAGTCCAGAATAACAGAGTAATATCTTGCTGACTTCAAATCTGCCACAATCTTCTGTTTGACTTTTGTTGCCAGTAACTGTATGATCTCATTTTGAATTGTTTTTCCAAGGTAGTAGTGTTTGTACGTTTCTTGGGCGGTGACTCTTCTTAGATGCTCCTGGAGTACAGCATCAAACTCAGCCATCAGCTCCACAATTTTAAGGAAGTTTCCATTGTTTGGCACATACAGCTGACCTGAAATGCCACTCAGTGCTAGATTTTTGGTAGCAAGCATTCTCACAATGGCAATGAGCCTTTTCAGAACATTTTGCCAGTAAAGAGACTCTGATGCAATCTTCTCTTGATGCTGATCATCTATGGTGGCCTTTAACCTTCGTCTCATCGCAAGCTCTTTCCACCTATGGAAGGCTCTCTGGTGATTTGTTGCCTTCTCATGGCATGCCAGATTTCTAACCCGATTTTTCCAGTCCTTTGTTCCTGTAGAACCCAATGTGGCTGGAACATTAGACTGGAAGAGTTTGCAACAAAAACAATATGCAGCATTCTGGGTTTTTGAGTACATAAGCCATGGCCTCTCCACTTTGTCACCATTGGGGATTACACGCCAGTAATGTGTTGGATGGAAACTTCTATTTTCACTGTCTTTGGGGAACATGAAGTTTTTCACTTGCTGTGGCCCATGCAGTACAAGGAAGTCCCTCAGGCTACTGCTCAAGTGGGTCCACAGTCCTGGATCATCTAGACTTAAGGAACTAAACTCAGCAGCAGCTGTTTCTTGCGCCTCCACCACACTCTTCTCTGATCTACACTTTTCTTCAGGAATGTGCATGGTTACATCCATTTGAGATGGAGATATGGATACTGCAGTAGCTGCCAGGTCACCTGCACTCTGACTAACTGGAAAATCAGGCATCTCCTCACCAGTCACATCCTCACAAGGCTCACCGTGAACATTTGTGTCTATGTATCTCAGGAGGGCTCCTTCCTGCTTAGATAAAAAAGCTTCCTTTGCTTTCTTTCTTTCTTTCTTTCTTTCTTTCTTTCTTTCTTTCTTTTTCTGAATGCTGCCCCGGAGGGGCGTTTTCTTCTTTCACTCATGACTGCTGTTCTGTGCCAGCTATAGTGGCTCTCAACACTCATTTGAAGGGGACAAATAAGCAGGCTGGTAGCATTGCCTGAGTGAGGGAAGATATCAGCATCTTAAGGGCCTAACTGGCTCCAACTACTTCAGTTGACTGCCTGTTCAAGGAAGCAGCAGGAAACAGGAAGCTTCTTGAGAAGCTGGTGTTAATCAGTCCAGGCTCCTGGGGGTGCTAGAGAGGTACATCAGAGGCTCCTCCTCCTCTCTCTCCCTACAGCTCCTGCTGCTTTCTGTTATTCACTCTCACCTTTTCTCCTACCTGCCTGCTATGTCTCTTGTGCCCTTCTTCCTCCAGCACAGCACTCCACCATCTCTGTGCATCTAGAGCAGAGAGCATACATATGCACCAGCAGCAGACACAATTTTCTACACTCTGGGTCCTAGTGGCGCCCCCTTCCCCCTCCCCCCCCAGTCTGGCATCTGAGGCGGCCACCTCAGTTCGCCTCATGGTAAGGCCAGCCCTGCTGGGACCGCAGGAGGATGCTACCCAGGGTCCATGAGGGGACACTACTAAGAGACCAGGCACCACAGGGACATGGTCCATAGGGCTACATGCCCCAAACTAAAAGGACCACAGTAGGAAGTAGCCCAGGGCAATGAACGTAGACTCCCTGCTGGGAAGTCCCCTACTACAGGGTGATTTACACAGAGCCCTGGGCTGGGATGTGGTGGAATGGGACATCCTGGATCCCCCCTACCTGAGAGGCTGAGGCCCTTTGTCCACAGAAGCAGGGGCAGGAAGCCAGGTACTCCAACCACTAGGCTGACTGGCCCTCCAAGCCCCATCCCCTTCGCCCTGCAGTGCTCTTCAAAGAACTTCCATGATAGTTGATGCCAAGGTTTTGGTCAGCAGCCAAGTGGGCTCCATGCTTAAAGAAAGCCTGATCCCTAGTGAGTCTGTGATGGTATCCCACAAAAGGAGATAGCCAAGGTTCATGAACAACCTCAATGGACACAACTCTGTAGAGAGTTTTTAGCTTGCACGTTAGAGGGCCTAGACATAAAACATAGTGAGGACCCATGAAGAACAAAAAAAAAAAAAATTGATAAAAAGCTAAATTTATTTCTTCCCCTCTTTGGGGTGATTTAATGAGTATGTTTAAGTGTTCTTTATTGTATAAAACACCAATTGTTAGTAGAAACTTTTAAAATAACCACATCCCACTGAGCTCCCTCCTCCCACAATACTGTATATATTCTGGATAAAATAAAAAAATAACAATCATAGTCAAATCCCAGGAACTTCATGGCAAACTTAACCAAAATTCTGTGGCAAGATCCCTGCAATCAGTGGCATGCAAATGCAACAGATTGAAGATTCTGTGAACGGCACACATAAATTTAGAACTGAGGCTTCTACTTAACTAAATATGCAAATGAATAATGCATTCACTACAGTATCACATCACATTATTTAATTTGACATCTGACCCAATGTACACTGCTCCTAATTTGTTAACTTTCTTTGTATTGCAAAATTGGATATAAAAATCCCGAACACAGTATCATAGAAATGTAGACACCCAGAGCATCGGGTTGCATCCCTGACCATCTTGGCTAATAGCCACTGATGGGCCTATCCTCCATGAATTTATCTAATTCTTTTTTTAACCCAGTTATACTTTTGACTAGGGCTGTCAATTAATCACAGTTAACTCACGCGATTAACTCAAAAAAATTAATTGTGATTAATCACAGTTTTAATCGCACTGTTAAACAATAGAATACCAATTGAAATTTATTAAATATTTTGTATGTTTTTCTACATTTTCAAATATATTGATTTCAATTACAACACAGAATACAAAGTGTGCAGTACTCACTTTATATTATTAGTATTACAAATATTTGCACTGTAAAAATGATAAACAAAAGAAGTAGTATTTTTCAATTCACCTCAAAGAAGTACCATAGTGCAATCTCTATCATGAAAGCACAACTTACAAATGTAGATTTTTTTTGTTACATAACTACACTCAAAAACAAAATGATGTAAAACTTTAGGGCCTAGAAGTCCACTCAGTCCTACTTCTTGTTCAGCTTAGCGAAACAAGTTCGTTTACATTTATGGGAGATAATGCTGCCCGCTTCTTATTTACAATGTTACCTGAAAGTGAGAACAGATGTTCGCATGGCACTTTTGTAGCCGACATTGCAAGGTATTTATGTGCCAGTTATGCTAAACATTCATATGCCCCTTCATGCTTTGGCCACCATTCCAGAGGACATGCTTCCATGCTGATGACACTCTTTAAAAAAATAATGCATTAATTACATTTGTGACTGAACTCCTTGGAGGAGAATTGTGTCTCCTGCTCTGTGTTTTACCGGCATTCTGCCATATATTTCATATGATAGCAGTCTCGGATGATGACCCAGCATGCCTTCTTAAGAACACTTTCACTGAACATTTGACAAAACGCAACGAAGGTACCAATGCAAGATTTCTAAAGATAGGTACAGCACTCAACTCAAGATTTAAGAATTGGAACTGCCTTCCAAAATCTGATCGGGATGGGATGTGGAGAATGCTTTCGGAAGTCTTAAAAGAGCAACACTCCGATGACGAAACTAAAGGACCCGAACCACCAAAAAAGAATATCAACCTTCTGCTGGTGGCATCGGACTCAGATGATGAAAATGAACATACATTGGTTTGCTCTGCTTTAGATCGTTATTGAGCAGAACTCATTGTCAGCATGGACGCATGTCCTTTGGAATGGTGGTTGAAGCATGAAGGGACATATGAATCTTTAGCGCATCTGACAAGTACATATCTTGCAACATCAGTTACAACAGTGCTATGCAAATGCTTGTTCTCACTTTCAGGTGACATTGTAAACAAGAAGTGGACAGCATTATCTCCTGTAATTGTAAACAAACTTGTTTGTCTGAGCGATTAGCTGAACAAAAAGTAGGACTGAGTGGACTTGTAGGGTCTAAAGTTTTACATTGTTTTATTTTTGAATGCAGTTATATTTTGTACATAATTCTACATTTGTAAGTTAAACTTTCATGATAAAGAGATTGCACTACAGTACTTGTATTAGGTAAATTGAAAAGTACTATTTCTTTTATTTTTACAGTGCAAATATTTATAATAAATAAATACAAAGTACTGTACATTTTGTATTCTGTGTTGTAAATGAAATCAATATATTCGAAAATGTGGAAAACGTCCAAAAAATTTTATATAAATAGTATTCTATTATTGTTTAACAACACAATGAATTGCGCGATGAATCGTTCGATTTATCACGATTAATTTTTTTAATCACGCGATTAATCGCGATTAATTTTTTTAATCACTTGACAGCCCTACTTTTGACCTTCACCACATCCCCTGGCAACGAGTTCCACAGGTTGACTGCATGTTGTGTGAAGAAGTACTTCCTTATGTTTGTTTTGGCTATTAATTTAATTGGGTGACCCCTAGTTCTTGTGTTATGTGAAGGGGTGAATAACACTTCCTTATTCACTTTCTCCACACCATTCAAGATTTTATAGACTTATGTCCCCCCTTAATAAAATAGGTAATGATAATGGTAATGTTGATAATGAAATTTGCATTATTTGAGTTGCGGATGTGGCTTAGATGCCGGCCAGGTCACTGACAGTGTTCAGTCCCTTCCAGAGAAGTGGAAGTCTTGGGAGACAGGCCAGTCCTTGCCTACAGACAGCCCCGCAACCTGAAGCAAATACTCACCAACAACCACATACCACACAACAGAACCACTAACCCAGGAACTTATCCTTGCAACAAAGCCCGTTGCCAATTGTGCCCACATATCTATTCAGGGGACACCATCACAGGGCCTAATAACATCAGCCACACTATCAGAGGCTCGTTCACCTGCACATCCACCAATGTGATATATGCCATCATGTGCCAGCAATGCCCCTCTGCCATGTACATTGGTCAAACTGGACAGTCTCTACGTAAAAGAATAAATGGACACAAATCAGATGTCAAGAATTATAACATTCATAAACCAGTCGGAGAACACTTCAATCTCTCTGGTCACGCAATCACAGACATGAAGGTCGCTATCTTAAAACAAAAAAACTTCAAATCCAGACTCCAGCGAGAAACTGCTGAATTGGAATTCATTTGCAAATTGGATACTATTAATTTAGGCTTAAATAGAGACTGGGAGTGGCTAAGTCATTATGCAAGGTAGCCTGTTTCCTCCTGTTTTTTCCTACCCCCCCCCCCGATGTTCTGGTTTAACTTGGATTTAAACCTGGAGAATGGTCAGTTTAGATGAGCTATTACCAGCAGAAGAGTGAGTTTGTGTGTGTATGGGGGTGGGGGGGATGTGAGAAAACCTTGATCTATGCAGGAAATAGCCCGACTTGATTATGTAAAGAGTTGTCACTTTGGATGGGCTAGCACCAGCAGGAGAGTGAATTTGTGTGGGGGGGGTGGAGGGTGAGAAAACCTGGATTTGTGCTGGAAATGGCCCACCTGTTGATCACTTTAGATAAGCTATTACCAGCAGGACAGTGGGGTGGGAGGAGGTATTGTTTCATGATTTCTGTGTGTATATAAAGTCTGCTGCAGTTTCCACGGTAAACATCTGATGAAGTGAGCTGTAGCTCACGAAAGCTCATGCTCAAATAAATTGGTTAGTCTCTAAGGTGCCACAAGTACTCCTTTTCTTTTTGCGAATACAGACTAACACGGCTGTTCCTCTGAAACCTGACACAAACCAAAAGAATCTTCAGCGCTGTTGGGCTCAGTTTTCAGCCTCCTTCCTTTCAGGAGGACCCCACCTGCAGCAGCTCATCTTAACACCCACCCACCGACAGGTTCATGGTAAAAAAACAAACTAATAGTCAGTGACAGGCCTAATCTCCCACAGGGAGGTCCTAGCAGATCACAGTCTTTAGTCAGCTCCTGGCTCTCCCTAGGCTTCTCACACAAGGGAGCTGCCAGTCTGTTCTCCTTTCAAGTCCATTCACAAACGAGCTCTCTCCCTTGTTCAAGTGCCCCCCCCCAAGACTGAAAGCTCTGCAGGATAAGAGGGTGGAGCTGTTTGAGCCCACATCATCCTATTAACCTTGGCCAATGTGGTGTTTGTATACCACATCACACACCTCAATATAATGAATAGGGGCTGTTCAGACATCTCTGAGCTATTGATTCAGTCTGTTAGCACACTCAGGAACACATCACTGCATTGGTTACACTCAGCTGACATTTGGAAGGTTTCTTTCACAACCATTAGGGCTAGAAAGATTTGATTCTGGAACAATACTATGAAGCTAATCATAGAATCAGTAACATGGGACTGGAAGGAACCTTGATAAGTCATCTAGTCCAGTCCCCTGCACTGAGTCAGGACTAAGTGTTATCTAGACCATCCCTGACAGGTGTTTGCCTAAGATGATAATAAAAACCTCCAATAATGGAGACTCCACAATCTCCCTAGGTGATTTGTTCCAGTGTTTAACTACTCTTACAGTTCGGAAATTTCTCCTAATGTCTAACCTAAATCTCCTTTGCTGCAGTTTGAGCCTATTACCTCTTGTCTTGTCCTCAGTGGATAAAGAGAATAATTTATCACCCTCCTCTTTATAACAACCTTTTACGTACTTGAAGACTGTTATCGTGTCCCCCATCAGTCTTTTCTTCTCTAGACTAAACAAACCCATTTTTCCCCCAATCTTTCCTAATAGATCATGTTTTCTAGACCGTTACTAATTTTTGTTGCTCTCTCTGGACTTTCTCCACTTTGTCCACATCTCTCCTGAAGTGCAGTGCCCAGTACTGGACACAGTACTTCAGCTGAGGCCTGATCAGCGCTGAGTAGAATGGAAAAATTACTTCTAGTGTCTTTCTTATAGCACTCCGGCTAATACGTCCCAGGATCATTAACATTTTTTGCAACAGTATTACACTATTGACTCACATTTAATTTGTGATCCACTGAAGTGGACTCTGTGCAAATACTGCAAAATAGAATCACAGAATCATAGAATATAAGGGTTGGAAGGGACCCCAGAAGGTCATCTAGTCCAACCCCCTGCTCGAAGCAGGACCAAATCCCAGTTAAATCATCCCAGCCAGGGCTTTGTCAAGCCTGACCTTAAAAACCTCTAAGGAAGGAGATTCTACCACCTCCCTAGGTAACGCATTCCAGTGTTTCACCACCCTCTTAGTGAAAAAGTTTTCCCTAATATCCAATCTAAACCTCCCCCACTGCAAATACTAGGGACACATGGACCTGACTACAGTGCACTATGAATTTCTCATAGTTATTATTGACAGCTTACCTCATTGTCAACTTTTGGTCTAATTGTGTGAGTTCCAGGAACTGGACAGTTCAGTGTTGTTGTAGGTGAACTACAGTAATTAAAAAACAAACAGCCAGGTATTTAATACTAATTAACACCAGACTGGTGTTCTGACTGGTCCATTCAGTCTTAACTTTGACTCAGGACCTAATTCCTCCCCTATCTCCATCTTTCAAACTGAGCAAACCTTTCTCTTCCTTATTCTCCAACAATTTTTTTTAAATGTACTATCATTAGATTGCCCGTTCAGTCCAAAATCAATGTGCTCAGTTTTTTAGCTTAGCCTTAATCTACACACTATTTCAGGTAGAGCTGATATTTTTTATACCATAATAGTTAAATGAGTACAATCCCAAGTGTGAACCCAGTTATGCCAGTGTATAGGTGCTTTATACCAGTATAGCTTATTCCCGTACACTTATGAGACAAAAGCTGGGTCTACACCTAAAACTTAGGTTGACCTAGCTACCTTGCTCAGGGCTGTGAAAAATGTCATGCCCTGTGCAACATAATTAAGCTGAACTAAGCCCCATATAGATACCAAAACGTTGATGGAAGAATTCTTCTGTCAACCTAACTACTGCCTCTCAGAGAGGTGGATTTACTACAGTGAAGGGAAAACCCCTTCCATCACTGTAGTAAGTGTCTATGCTACTGCTGCAGCTGCACCATTGTAGTGTTTGTACTGTAGATATACCTGCAGGGATGGCCTCACCATGAGGCGAACTGAGGTGGCCGCCTCAGATGCCAGACTGGGGGGGGAGGGGGAAGGGGGCGCCAATAGGACCCAGAGTGTAGAAAATTGTGTCTGCTGCTGGTGCATATGTATGCTCTCTGCTCTAGATGCACAGAGATGGTGCAGTGCTGTGCTGGAGGAAGGAGGGCACAAGAGACATAGCAGGCAGGTAGGAGAAAAGGTGAGAGTGAATAACAGAAAGCAGCAGGAGCTGTAGGGAGAGAGAGGAGGAGGAGCCTCTGATGTACCTCTCTAGCACCCCCAGGAGCCTGGACTGATTAACACCAGCTTCTCAAGAAGCTTCCTGTTTCCTGCTGCTTCCTTGAACAGGCAGTCAACTGAAGTAGTTGGAGCCAGTTAGGCCCTTAAGATGCTGATATCTTCCCTCACTCAGGCAATGCTACCAGCCTGCTTATTTGTCCCCTTCAAATGAGTGTTGAGAGCCACTATAGCTGGCACAGAACAGCAGTCATGAGTGAAAGAAGAAAACGCCCCTCCGGGGCAGCATTCAGAAAAAGAAAGAAAGAAAGAAAGAAAGAAAGCAAAGGAAGCTTTTTTATCTAAGCAGGAAGGAGCCCTCCTGAGATACATAGACACAAATGTTCACGGTGAGCCTTGTGAGGATGTGACTGGTGAGGAGATGCCTGATTTTCCAGTTAGTCAGAGTGCAGGTGACCTGGCAGCTACTGCAGTATCCATATCTCCATCTCAAATGGATGTAACCATGCACATTCCTGAAGAAAAGTGTAGATCAGAGAAGAGTGTGGTGGAGGCGCAAGAAACAGCTGCTGCTGAGTTTAGTTCCTTAAGTCTAGATGATCCAGGACTGTGGACCCACTTGAGCAGTAGCCTGAGGGACTTCCTTGTACTGCATGGGCCACAGCAAGTGAAAAACTTCATGTTCCCCAAAGACAGTGAAAATAGAAGTTTCCATCAAACACATTACTGGCGTGTAATCCCCAATGGTGACAAAGTGGAGAGGCCATGGCTTATGTACTCAAAAACCCAGAATGCTGCATATTGTTTTTGTTGCAAACTCTTCCAGTCTAATGTTCCAGCCACATTGGGTTCTACAGGAACAAAGGACTGGAAAAATCGGGTTAGAAATCTGGCATGCCATGAGAAGGCAACAAATCACCAGAGAGCCTTCCATAGGTGGAAAGAGCTTGCGATGAGACGAAGGTTAAAGGCCACCATAGATGATCAGCATCAAGAGAAGATTGCATCAGAGTCTCTTTACTGGCAAAATGTTCTGAAAAGGCTCATTGCCATTGTGAGAATGCTTGCTACCAAAAATCTAGCACTGAGTGGCATTTCAGGTCAGCTGTATGTGCCAAACAATGGAAACTTCCTTAAAATTGTGGAGCTGATGGCTGAGTTTGATGCTGTACTCCAGGAGCATCTAAGAAGAGTCACCGCCCAAGAAACGTACAAACACTACTACCTTGGAAAAACAATTCAAAATGAGATCATACAGTTACTGGCAACAAAAGTCAAACAGAAGATTGTGGCAGATTTGAAGTCAGCAAGATATTACTCTGTTATTCTGGACTGCACACCTGACACCAGCCATATGGAACAAATGACTTTAATGGTGCATTTTGTAACAACAACAGAACCTAGTGAAAATGTCCCTGCAGTGGTGACTGTCAAAGAGCATTTTCTAGAATTTATTGACACTGATGATACTACAGGAGCTGGTATGACAAATGTGCTTCTTAAAAAGCTGGAAGATACGGGAATTGCGATAGCTGACATGAGAGGTCAGGGCTTCGATAATGGTGCCAACATGAGAGGAAAGAACAGAGGAGTGCAGACACGGATCCAAGAGTTAAACCCTCGAGCTTTTTTTGTGCCATGCAGTTCTCATTCATTGAACTTGGTGGTCAGTGATGCAGCATCAGCTTCTAGTGAGGCTGCTGAATTTTTTAATGTCATTCAAAGCATCTTTGTATTTTTCTCTGCATCAACTCATCGATGGCAAATTTTGAAGCAACGTCTGGGAACATCCTCTCTGACACTGAAACCACTGAGTGCCACACGATGGGAAAGTTGAGTGGAGGCGATAAAGTCTATCAAACACCAAATTGGGAAGATAGATGATGCCATAGTTGCCATTATGGAGGATAACGCTATGACAGGAACTGTTCGTGGGAGAACAGTGGCAGAGGGAAATGGAATCACCAGAATCATACATAATTTCATATTTGTGTGTGGCTTAGTGTTGTGGCATGCCATACTGTTTGAAATAAATGTTGTAAGCAAGAGACTCCAAGGTGTTGAACTTGATATATCTGGAGCAATGGAACAACTGGACAAAGCAAAGTCATACCTACAGTCTTACCGGTCAGATGAGGGATTTCAAAACGTTCTGAAGAGTGCACAGAAGTTGGCAGAGGAACCTCACACTGAAGCTATTTTCCCACCCATTCAAGAATACAAAAGTCACTGAAGAAGAAGACGTTTTGATTACGAGGCACGGGATAATCCCATAAGAGACCCCAAACAACAATGCAAAGTTGAATTCTTTAACCAGGTGCTAATTGTGCAATACAGTCAGTTGAAGAATGTTTCATGCAGCTCAAGGAACACAGCAGTATATTTGGGATGTTGTATAATATTCCAAAACTCCTCATTATACCTGAAGAAGACCTACACCAGCAATGCAGGGCACTAGAGACAGTGTTGACACATGATGATATGCGCGATATTGATGAGAGTGACTTAGGTGATGAACTGAAAGCCCTTTCAAGATACATTTCAGCAGGATCAACTCCAAAGGCTGTTCTGGAATATATGTGCACAAATCAGATGATCACCCTCTTTCCAAATGCTTTTGTTGCTCTGCACATACTTCTAACAGTTCCTGTAACAGTTGCCCGTGGAGAACGCAGTTTCTCGAAGCTGAAGTTAATAAAAACACATCTACGCTCCACAATGACACAGGAGAGGCTGGTCGGCGTTGCAACCATCTCAATAGAGCATGAGCTGGCCCAGACTGTGGACCTTCCAGAAGCAGTTCAAATCTTTGCAACCAAGAAGGCACGGAAAGCACCACTTTGATTATTCAAACTGTTAAAGAAGACAGTGTTTACTATGCAGACAAGAAAAATTACATTTGCTGTTCAGGCGTTTGAAAGTTAAGTGTCACTTAAAATTTTTGAACAAGGCATTTTAAGTTGTTTGTTCTCCTTTATTGGGGTAGGTAGCAGAGCAGTACCATGAGAGGAGTAGAACAGGGAGATAGCAGAAATGAGACCTTTCAAAGTTTTGGCCCAAGCGAGGGAGCACGGGGGCGTCATTTGAGATCCCCACCTCAGGTGCCAAAATGTTGTGGGCCAGCCCTGACATACCCTAAGCTGTACATCACAATATAAAGCACCTTTATATCAACATAAATGTGTCCATATGATGGGGTTGCACTGCTTCAACTATATTAGTTTCTCACTGATATATTTAAAGTGGAATAAAAACTATATGTAGACAAGCCCTTTGAGTGTGCTACACCCTTATAAAACACACTACATTTAAAATAGCTGTCTACCTATTTCGTATCTCAACACCTTTGTAAGACACACTGTGGTATGAGAGATCTTTCAGCTGCTCTATTCTGTGTATGAAATACAGCATTAAGAACACTGCTGTGCCACCACTATCTGAAGTGAAGGAAATATCAAAATTAAATGATCTAAAATTAGGTAAAAATTGGAGTGGTTACAGTGCATCCTAATATTAAGATGCATATAGATGTACTAAGAAAATAAGCATCATTTATATTTATAAGAATTTAATAACTAATAAAGACAGTTTTAAGCAGTTAGGGCCAGGAATAATAAAATGGTAGTTGCAGGTAATCAGAGCACAAAGATTAAAGTGGCGGTCTTGGAGTAATTTGGCCTATAGCAAGCTGGCATGCTGAGGTTAGATAAAGATTACTCCAAAACCTAAAGGGAGCGGTCAGTCAGGTCAGGTGCAGGTTTTCAATCAGATCCAGCTTTGATTGACAGATAGGTTTAGCGGCTTTAATTGGTTCATAAGAATGGAGCAATCAGAGAGAACTTAAAGATGATTGGAGGAGAAGTATGCTAATGATAAGGATTGAGGAAATAACCAAAGTAGGCCAAAATCATATATAAGGCAGAGAGCTGACAAGTTTGGTGTTGGTGGTACTGATGTGTGTGAGTGACTGGAAGGAAGAGGTTGTCAGCAGGAGAAAAGTCAGAAGAAGCAGGAAGAGAGAAAAATCACTGAAGAGGGAAGAAGGCGGCTAGATTGTTGTGATGGATCAAGAAATCACCTCAAGCAACAGCGGCAGTAGCGCAGAAGGGGTGGCAGAGGTGCGGCAGCAGCAGACAGAGAAGAAGAGCAGGAGTTTGGCACTGAGACAGACAGGGATCTTTTGACAGATCAGAGGGAAAAGAAGACTGTAGAAAGTAAGCATGAGACCTATGGTATAAGAAGGAGCTAGGACATATGAGTGTGTTTGAGATACTAAAGTTGGATATATGTTACTATGTATAAAAGTTTAGTGCTTTAATTAGATTTGCTGTCAGCATCCTACATGTGATTGATCATGACATGTAGAATGTAACCACTTGGAGCCATTTCCAAATGTATGACATTGCAGTATTGAGTACTTTAATGTGAATACTTGTGCTAATAGAATTTATGTTTATGTTTCTTGATATATGTTTTTGTTCTTTTAAAAGATTTTATTGTATCAGGGAATCTTGGTACATTAAATAAAGAAAATTTTTGTTTTCAAAGATTACTGCCTGAGTGTCAATCCTTTGAGCCGAAGGCTATATCCATGTCTTCCCAAGCATAAACAAAGTTAGTCTGTTCTGGGGAGTTTTCTGAAGGTCACAGGGCAACCCCTAGTAAAACTCTGGCAATTCCTCTAGGATGGGCCATCTCCTTTCACCTACCAAAACAAACAATTGACAATTGAGTTACTGAAACAGGCAAACCATTGTGGGGGTGCCTTAAGTCTGGATTTTGGAAGTAACAACTGCACTTTGCATCTGGATTTGAATTTGCAATCTAATGATAATACACTCACATTAACACACAGATGTATATGCCTGAATGTGCAATCATTCAAATGTTTATTTAAATATGTGATATCTGATTGTACATTCAAATAAGCTTACCAATACAATAATTTCAAAGACATAACACATATAAACACAAACACAGCAAGATAGACAAATTAAAGCTGCAGTGGAAACCACAACTTTTTATCTGACTTTTGCTTATCAAAACTTTCAGCCACAATGCTGCATGAGTATAACTTTTATGTACTCCCGCTATACTGTAGATAGTGTTGGATCTCAGTGCTATGCAGATAATAGCTGTAATACATCCCTCTGTTAATTTGAAATCTTTTTAAAGGTTGTACCATATCCTGGCTAAACAGTCATTTAGGGGCAGAGATGCTTTTTTTAAAAAAAGTGGTATTTTGGGTTTCCTACTCCTAGTGTAGCTGGATCTAATCTGGAGCTCACAAATGCATTAGGTATCTTGGCCATTAAATGATCAAATAAGAATACCTAGACAAAAAAGATTGTGTCCTGTCCGTCCCACTACCTGAACATTATGTGTCTAGAAACCTTTGTGCAGTCTAATGTCTTAAACAGGGTCCTCCTGAAGACCCTAGCTGCTCCAAATGTAAGGAATCAGACACGTTTCAACTTAAAAATAACACAAACATAGAATACAATTCAGCATTTATGTTCTACAATGACAGACTCTTTACATCTCTGAGATAGAAAGAATATCTGTTTACATGGCACTGTTCATATAAATGCACTGGGCCAAATAAAAAAAATTAAAAAACCCAAGAACAGAAAATGTGCAATTCTTAATTTAGATACATATTTTAAAGTATTTATCAATCTTTTTGGCTCAAGGTTTCCTCACATGTACAGTACATAGGCAAGGAAGTTTAGGAGAAATAGCATACTTAGAACTACTTTATATTGTATATGCCAATGCCTAATTCTATATTCCATTACATCAATAAATATTTAACTTACAATATAAATTATATAGAAATCTCAGGACCTGCATCTCTGTCTCCTCCGCAAATCTCAACCCACAACTCTTATTCTGAAACAAAGGATCTGTACTTCATAATTCTTAAGGGAAATAAAAATAACATTTTGTTTTCCAACAGATCTCCAAATGAATGCATGTGCCAGGCTTAACAGAAGCCCATCTTATTTGTATGTCTATACAAACACGACCGTCTCAAACTTTGGGTGGAATTTTCAAAAGTATTCAGAATTGACCTAACTCTGCTCCCAATAAAGTCAATGTGAGTTACCATTGTGCTGTTATTATTCACTTTTGCAGTCCTTACCTTTTATTTGCAACAGTACATAACGTAGAAACTTCCCATTGCACAAATTCAGCTCCTTCATACTCTAAATATATCTAAACAAAGAGTAGAGAACTTATGGTAGTACATACAAATATATAATCTGTTGCAATATATCTAACTGTATAGTGGTTTTAAAACCATAATGTTCTTTTACCAGGTTTTTAATTATTACACAGAAATGATTAAATTCTTTAAATATTAAAAATGCCTAGGGACAACTTCAAACTTAAAATTGTAATGACTATGGTATTAAACCCAGTCTTCTCCCACTGTCAAAAAAAGTTTTGTCAATAATTTCAATGGGAAAAAAACAGACTAAATTATGTAAAGCACACTACAAATAAATAAAATGGTATGTCTTCTATAAAACTAGCAAATAAGGTTTTGAATTATAACTACCATTTCTGAGGTCCCTGTTAGCAGGGCAGGAAATCTTGTTGCAAAGTGCAATCTTTGTGACACTCACAGTAAGTAGCACCAGTAAGAGTAAACTAGTTTTCATCTTGCTCTTTATTCTTTAGTTCAATACATCAGTAAAGATTTCTGTTTTCCCCCCTGGGAACAGTTCACTATTGCCAAGGCCATCATCACGCAACAAAAGCACACTCAAAACTGCCTTTGAGCTCTTTAGATGGTGCTCTGCAATGAGCCTAGGGTGACATCCTGATTTTATAGGGACAGTCCCGATTTTGGGGGCTTTTTCTTATATAGGCACCTATTACCCCCCCACCCCCTGTCCCGATTTTTTACACTTGCTATCTGGTCACCCTAAATGGGCCAGATAAACTGTTGTCAATAGACAAGGCATTCCCTCCCCTCAATGCATAATTTTACTCCACTGAACTCCCATGCCTGGTGCCACAGAAACAAAAAACTAGGACTGGCAGTTCAATAAAATCTGAATTTCCCTCCAAGTAGTGCAGAGAATTACTAACCCTTTCAACTTCATTTGCTTTTTAAACTGTTGACGTGTACAATAGTGCGTGCACAAGTGTGTTCACAATCACTGGTAGTAGCAACAGTGGGAATTTTTTGCCAAGAAAATGGTTCTAATTCAATTACTAAAGCTGACTGCAAATGATTTTGAGAACGGCACCATTTATTCATACATTGTGATACTGAACTGGTGCAAGCTATGGAAAACTCATAAATTGCTAGCATGGAAATGCAACATTAGAAAAATATTAAATCTGTTTCACCTGTCTTTTAATGCAATGTAGCAGCAGTTAATAAGGAGGAAGAGCCTGTACCATATAACCAGTCAGCTCTGTAGATGACCAGCAATTGCTCTGCAGGCCACAATTTGAGAACCACTGTGTTACAGCATTTTTCTTTTATTCCCACTTGTATCCTTAACTTTCCTTTCTGATTTATGGGTCTGACCCTGTTCCCACTGAAATCACTAGCAAAACTTCCATTGACCTCAATATGGGCAGTACTGAACCCTGAACAGGTTAAAGTTGAATTGATGACTTATCAGACACATACTTACTGGGTAATTTAAACAGATATATAATCATGCTGGTTTGAGATGTCCTTACCTGACTGCCAGAAATACATACTTTGGCCTACAGATGTGACCATTCTAAATATCTCTTCAGTATATTTAAATGGAATGTGATGAACACAATCCACCCCCTCCACTTGTAATCACTGATTATCTACTAACTGTTCCTATATGAGAGTTGCCTCTTATCCCCCAAAGAAATATATTTGCATGTAAAGCTTTAGTGTGTCCAAATTAAAGTGAAATTTGAAATAGATATGACTGTTTTGGCTATACATCTTCCGCCAATAATTTTGTTAAATTTGAAAAGACAATACGACCTAAATTATTACACTTATTATGTAACATATATTTTTGTTGTTTCTCTCACTTAAAAGTGAAAATAAATAATAAAACAAAATGAACAAGTGCAAACAGAAATCTCTGAACAGTTTTGCACTAGGGCTTTCTCTAGACTACAAAAAGTGCTTGTTTTTGACAATGGGTATCAGCAATTGTATTTTTTGAACTTTTGTCAAGATTTAGCATATTTTATAGCCATATTATTGAATGGTATGGTTAATTAAACCCATGTGAGAAAATGTAAAGGAGTAAAGCATTGGTTAGGTGAGCTTACTCTATATAACCTGGTAAAGACCCAATGCTTATTTAGTGGATAATTGATCAGGAATGTGTAAGTAGAAGTATAAACAACATATGTGCAGGTTTTGTAGGCCTGCATACTCAAGTGTGGTTTTTATAACCTCTTTATAACCTTTTCAAGATGGAAAAGTGAGAACAAAGGTTCCTGACAAAAAATATTAAGATCTGAACATTCTGTTATTAAGGTTTTGGGGAGACTAGGGAAAACAAGCAAAATCCCTGTCAAATAGTATGATAGTTTTATTATTGCTAAAAAGGGGAACAATGCTTTTTGCAACTTATTGTATAATTCAGAACATGATGTACAGCAATAAATATTACCCGATAGGGAAGAAAAAATTTGGGACAGCAAATGAATAGAAGGGCGTGTTGATAAAGATAATGTGTAATACTATGTATAAAAGATCATGTCAGAACCTAGAATCAATGCCTTTCCCCTTGTGATATAGCCAGTTCACTGGCCTGCTACATGTCATTTGATCACTGGGTGTAGTGCTCTGTACCTATGCAAATAAAACCTGGTCCTTGGATCTAAGAACTTGGTGTAAGCAGTGGTTTGTCTGCTTAAGCAGAGGGCTTGTCTGCTTTCCATAGGTCTGTGAAGTAACATGTCGGCCTGATTGAATTAGTCCTGAAACATCCTTACAGAAAAATCTTCCTATATACAGCAAAATCTACTCTACTTTGCAATATTAAGACATTACAAAATAAAGGGTCTTTGAAATCAGACCCAAAACATTGTCAGTCCCTAATATACACAAATAAAAGCCGGAAGCAGTGTATTACAAATCAAGACTGATTTGTTTTGATCATTATTAAATAACACTTACGGTGGTTCTGGTAGTGAAGACAGCATAGTTTTCTACATTAGTTTTATACCTGCAAAGAAAATGCACAAAGGTATGAATGTCAAAATTAATTTCTTCTCCAAATAAAAATAGTAAAGCAGTGATACTCTATGACCCCCTTAGAGAGCAGCATTAGAATAACGTCACAAAGCAATATCATGTTATGACAATATTCTGGAGGTCCCAAAGCTATTTCAGGAAGCCAGGGAATAGCTGTGTGAAAGCATAAGATTACAGTCTACAAACCATAGATCAATTCAAAGTCAGTAGACTTACTCTGGATTTACACTGGTGTAAATGAGGGCCAAATTTGGCACTATATTTGTATATGACAAACTAGAATTACTCACACACCAATGGTACGTTACCACTTCTTAGATGTATTGTGTCAGCTGTTTAACAGCACATAGCAAAACTATACAACTGTTTAGGATCGGAAGTGAAGAATATAGTAGTCAATTGAAACGGCAGTGAAAATTTATGTAAGCACAATAAATACCCAAATTAGATTTAGATCAAGACATCTAATCAGGGATGACGGCCCTACTTTGTTAAAAATGCCATAAAATCGTGAATGACCATTTCAGCTTTACATTTAACAGGAAAATTGGCACCTACAGCAGAACAGTGCAACCTAACACAATGCTGGGCATTGGTTCAGTAGGCTCAGAGGGAAACTGTCACCAATTGAACCATCTGGAAACTTCCTGCAGCTCTGCAGGTTCCTGGGTCGTCTCCAATATATGTAACTACAGGCTTACCATTACTTAGGCTCACAGCCTCCAGGAGGTAGAGCAATCATAGCTTACTTAGGATATGTTCACACTAAAAACTTGGGTCGACCTATATTAGGTAATTACTAAGGTGGTGCATGTCCACACTATGCTCCTTGGGTTGGTGGTGTGCGTTCTCATCAGGCACACTTCCACTGACCTAAGAGGGGCAGTGTGGGGAGCTGAGAGCCAAGTGTCTCAGTTCCGCTGGCAGTTCCCTGCCAGGAGCTGGGCTGCCCCACAGGGAAGTGGGTTGCACCCTGACTCGCCACCCTGTTCCCCACAGGGAGCGGAGGGAAGCTGCTTGGGGCTTCTTGCCTCCCCATTTCCCGCTGGGAGCGGGTGTGTTGGAGGAAGCTGCCCCAGGCTTCTTGCCCCTAGGGAGTGGGGTCCAGCTGCCCCAGCTTTTCAGCTCCACCCTGCCAGCAGCCAGGCAGCCTTTCTCAATTTGAAATTGACAAGACAGACAATGTTCCCAGCCAGGAGCGGGAAAGCAACCCCGGGCTTCTCACCTCCCGGCTGGGAGCGGGTCAGCCACCTGGGTTTGTTGCCCCAGCTCCCAGCTGGGAGCAGGATCCAGTCTCTGGGTTTCTCTCCCCAGATCCCAGTTGGGAGTGGAGTCTAGATGCCTGCAGCTCCCAGCCAGGAGGGCTGTTCAGCTGCCCAGCTCTCCAGGGGAGGGGTGGCCACTGGGGGCCACTGCTCTGGTAGCCTTGGGGCTGATCACTAGCCGGCAGTTCCAGTGGCCACTGCTCCATGCCTCCCTACCAGTCAGTTGTTCAAGTGGCTGCTACTCTGGGACTGACAGCTGCTCCAGCCTTGCCCCAGGAGAAGTCATGGACATCTTGCAAAGTCCCAGAATCCATGACAGGATCGTATCCTTATTCATGGTCCTTAGTAGAGGCAGCTAGACTTTCCTATTTCCAGTGACTATTATAGACCGTAAGGATCTTTGCAAGACAGAGCCCAGAGACCTCAAGAACCAGCAGACAACAAGAAGCTAAGACCATGTGATCAGACAGCTCTTTGCAGATCATCATCAAGCTTGATGACAGCAAGTGCATGTGTATGCGAGCGGAGGAAATCACAGCACCAGCTCATAATGTAGAGGCGCCTGAGCCCAGCATATGATGATCCATCTTGATCCAAGACAAGAGAGAATACATGTGCTACACTATGCTTGTCAGCTGCTGGGCATGGGTCAACACATGTTGGCAGCTGTCACCCCATGGGGCGAGGGCTGGGGCATGTTGGCAGCTGTCACCCTGTGGGTGGCATGGCTTGGGTCGGGGTGTGTTAGCAGCTGTCACCTGGTGGGCTGGGTGGCTTGTGCTGGGGCGTGTTGGAAGCTGTTGCCCCATGGGCCGCATGGCGTGGGCTGGGGCAGGCCAGAAGCAGGCGCCCTGTGGCTCAGGCGCTCTCTGTGCCCACCCTGGGGTTCTTCCCCCACTCAGGACACAACGATGAGCTGGGCACCCTGACAGGAGCAGCCCCCTCAGGCCTCCCATCTCATTCTGTTCCCATCCATTTTCCAGCCTCCCACCTCCACAGGCAGCAGCATCCACCCAGGCACAGCAGCAGCCCCAGGCCTCGAGTGCCCCATAGCCGCTCCGGCGCTCGCGCCATGGGCCCGCCTAATAACGGCCCCAACAAACCGCCACCCATCCGATCACGTGACACCGGACCCGCGGCGGAGGTGCTCAACAGAAACTGCCTGGCGCCTCCCACCCGCGTCTCTCGAAGGGGGGGAGGCAGCGGCAGCATCTGCAGCCGCCGCGCCCGCCTCTAGCACACCGGGTCCCTCCTTCTGGGTCAGCCCCAGGCCGCAGCAACAAGGCTTGTTCCGCCCCTCTCGCAGGTGCGACCCGTAGGGACTACTCGCCCCATCAAGCATCACGCAAACTCCGTGCGGCGCCCTGCGGGGAAGCGTCGTGCTGCATGCCGGGAAGCGTAGTTCCTGCCGCGAGAGCGGGGTTGAGAGCGGCATCGGTCTATGCAGAGAAGAGGGCGGGGCTCCCGGGCGGGAGCCAGCGGTCGCCACTGGATGCGGCGGCTGCAGTTGCGGTATTTCCCGGCGTGGAGGAGGCGGGGTCTGGGGAGGAGGAGGCGGCGTTGAGCGTGCCCCTGTGCCGCCTCATGTGTACCCTGCCCTGGGAGCAGGAAAGGAGCCTCCGGCGGCGGCAACCATGTCTGAGAAGGGCGCCTCAGCTCCCCCCGTCCCCAACGGCGAGTGCGCCGCGCGCCCGCCCGGCAACAAGGTGACCGTGGTGCTGGGGGCCCAGTGGGGCGACGAGGGCAAGGGCAAGCTGGTGGATCTGCTGGCGCAGGACGCGGACATCGTCTGCAGGTGCCAGGTGAGGAACGGCGCCGGGCTCACCTGGGGGACCGGAAGGGCGGCCTGGCGCGGCGGCGCCGCCTCCTCCTCTTGCGACCCAAGATGTCACCTTGAGCCCGGGTCCCCCTCGCCGCCGCCGAGAGGGGCTGCCCCGCACTCGGTCCTGCCGCCGGGAGCCGCTCTCCAGCATCCCGCTCTCCTTGGCGGCCCGGCCCCGCCGTCACCCCGCGCAGCCCGCTCTCTGCCTCGTGCGCCCTGCCCGGCTACTAGCTCCCCTGCCGCCCCTTGTACTTCCCTAGCGCCGGGGTGCCCGCCTCTGTCTGCCCTATTGTTAGCGCGGGCCCCCGGCTTTCCTCACGCACCGGAAGCGGCGCACATGCTAGTCTGAGCCAGGGCAGCGCCTCCAGCCTAAATTCAAGGAAGTGACCGGTCCCTCGCACACTGGGAAGCGGGCGAGCAGCTCTTGGGTGCTGCGGGCCCCGCTGTGTGCTCTCGGGGCTCTGCAGAGCAGCCCTCGCTTCATCCATCACCGCTGCTCCCTCGTTTGCTGAGCGGCAGTATGAGGCAGCCCACCGCTGCCGGCCAAGCCAGGCCAGGCTCACCTCTGGGCGAGAAAGGCTTTTTACAAATTGCAGTGGCTAAGCCTTCCTTTGTGCACTCTTTGCTTAGAGGGAAGAGGAAGAAGGTGCCTTAGTAGGACAAGGTTGACGTGCAGAGTGTCATGGAGAGAGGGACGGGCTTGGAATCTGTTTTCACAGCCACAGTAACTCTGTGCCTTTAAGGTGCTTGAAGATGAAAAGTGTAGAATATTTCCAACAACAACGGTTACTGAGCGTGGAATTATAATTGGTTAATTGCAGTGCAATGAAATAATCTAGAATTCTCATCATACCTCCCTGCAGGCCTAAGTTTAACATAAACAGGTTCTACTCCATTTGTTCCTATTGAAAACTAGAAGCCATACAATGTGTGGGTTAGTATGTAGTTTCTCTGGTAAGCTCATAATCACTTAAAATATATTCATTAAGTAAATCAATTACAGATGCCCTTGAATGTTGACAGCTTTCATGATACTGCCATTACATGAGACTATTTTGTCTAGATATTTTTTCCTCCCATTTTCCCACCCTACAAGTAAAAGGAAAACTGGTAGTGGAAGGGGAAAGAATAAGATTGGCAGCATTTTGCATACAGTCAACTGCTCCAAATAAAACTGAAAGAAAGCCTAGAATTTTTTCTTAATCTTTCAGTTAAAACAGTTCTGTCTACAGAATTTTAGACAACCTAAATGATCTTTTTTAAGTTGACTTACCTTTTTAAAAAAAACAACTTTCAAGTAGGTTAGGGCCAAAGTTCAGTCTTTGCATATATTTTATAAGACATAAAGTGTTTGAATAACAGTGTGCTCAATACACTTATTTTGGTAAATGAATACTTTTGATGTTGCAAACTCTGCAACATTTTACTAATTGCCGAGAACCATGGTGAAAACTGATCAACTTGTTGTTGTTGTCCGAACAAAGCACATGTGAAAATTAATTAGAATTTCAAAACTTGTAGTACAAGTTATCCTTAGGGCTAAAAAGTGAGGTTTTTTTAATTGTCCTCTTAAAGGTTTGTGTATTCCTTCCAGTTATCTGGCAATGGATAGGTTGGGGTGGGGAAGAGAAGGAAGTTATCCTTCAGTCTTTTTTTTTTGCTGACTGACTGTTGCCAAATCAATAGGAATGTAAAAAATGGTGCTGGCAGCCCACAGGAGGGTGGAGGTAGGACTTATACTTTTAGTGGTATTGACTAAACAGTCTAAAGCCCAACCAGCTATAGTCTGGGAACCCAGGCCCTCAGACAGGGCAGGGTACCAAGCACAGTCTAGGGCCCCAACCTCAGGCAGGGCAGAGCAGTGAATAATCCAGGGACCCTGGCACACAAGCACGGCAAGGTAGCAACAGTCTAGAGCTTCAGACTGGAGCAAGCACTCAACACAATGTAGGGGAGCTCAGGCTAGGACAAGCACCCAACAGGCTAGGATCCTAGCTCAGCAGACAGACTCCCAGAGGCCTCCTGGCCAAAGGTGGGGAGGCTGCCACGGGCTCACCTGACTCCACCATATCCCAGCCCAGGGCCCTAACAGTGGCAGAGTGGTCTGCCACTGGGTCAGCAGGGATCCAGCTGCAGCACACTGAACCAGACTTGGGCAGCAACCCAACCAGAGGGTAGTCAGCTGTCCCTGGGCCACTACCCTCAGGGTGCACCTGGATCTCTGGGTTGTCCTCCATCTCCCCTGGGTACACTGCAAGCAGTAGTCCCAGTCACTCCTCATCATCAGCCACATCCGGTAGTTCAGACAAGTCCTCAAGACAGCAGAAGACTTCAGCAGGCTCTGTTTCCAATATCAGCTTGGAAACATCTGCCTCTTGCAGTGGTTTCTCCCTAAATGAGCCCATCTTTTATACTTCCTGTTCCTGTCCTGCCCATCTGCTCCTGGTGTAGTGGGCATGGCTTTCCTTGTTCCGCCCACCAGGGGGCATCTGAGCCTCCCTTGCTGTCGATCTCTGGGGAAGGACACTCCTCTTTGCAATACATAATATATTGCATAAAATATTAAACTGTTTAGAAACCATTGTCTAGAGGGTTTGTAAAGCTGCTATGGCTGATCCAAAGTGGCCAAGCAAACTATGTAGTATTATTTGTATAGCAGTAGTGCCTAGGAGCTCCAGTCATTGACTTTAAGGCCAGAAGGGACTGTTGCAATCATCTAGTCTGACCTGCACGTTGCAGGCCACAGAACCTCAGCCACCCATGCATGGACCAGGATCTCATTGTACTAAGAACGGTACAAATAGAACAAAAAGATTGTCCAAAGAGTTCATAATCTAATATAAAGTAGCATAAAATCAGGTCTCTTAATATGGCTTAATTTTTACAGAGGACCAGTTGACAAGACATTGCAAAACCTGTAGGTCAGAATCTTATGAGCTTTTGATGCTTTGTGGTATGTCCACCATGTGTCCCACATGCTCTAATGATATGTCATGCCAATTGGTTATGATATCTGGGATGAGATCTTTAGCTCAGATACGGTTCAAATAGAGCAGTTTTACTATGGTAGTTTCTAACCAGTATGACAGGAAAGAAGCAGTAATATTACTACACCAATTCAGCCTATCCTCTATACTGGGGTATCTCAACCTGTGGCTTGGGACCCCAAATTGGGTCGCCAGAATGTTTCAGAGGGTTGCATGCCCCAGTCCTCTTTATAACAACCTTTTACATATTAGAAGACTGTTAAAATATTCCACCGCAGGCTTCTTTTCTCTTCTCTAAACTAAACATGCCCGATACTTCCCTCACAGGTCAGGTTTTTTAAATCTTTTATCATTTTTGTTGCTTTCCTCTGGGCTCTCTCCAATTTGTTCACATCTTTCTTAAAGTGTGGTGCCCAGAGTACTCCAGCTGAGGCCTCACCATGGCTGAGTAGAGTGGAACAACTATCTCCTACCTCCCAAGATTACATATGACAGTCCTGTTTAAAACAGAATGACATTTGCCTTTTTCTCAATAGCATCACATTGACTTGTATTCACTTTATGATCCACCATAATCACCATATCCTTTTCTGTAGTTCTGCTGCCTAGCCAATTATTTCCCATTTTGTATTTGTGCATTTATTTTTTTTCCTTCCTAAAGTGAGTATTTACATGAACATAAGAGCTTTTTCATACTAGAAAAATTAATCTCTAATTTCAGTCTGTGAATGAAAACTTTACTCTGGAAAGATAAAAAAGAAAAGATGAAAACTGGATTTTTATTTATTAAAAAAAATAAGACATTTATAAATCTTTCTAGCACTTGGGGGCAGGGGAATGGATGGACTTATGGATTGAAGACAGCAGCATTGGTAGTGGGTGGAATAAACTGTCACTGGAAGTTGAAAAGAGGGAGGAGGTAAAGGGAGCTGTAAGCTGTTGTGGGGGTTGGTTTGCTAAAACTTCTGGAAGGTGGGCAGGGCATCCAATGCAGTTTCTTATAAACCTGGCAACAAAAGCAACTTTGCCTCTCCTGGAATTGACACCCCCTCATCAATTATTGGGAGTGAACTGTATCCACCCTGATTGTATTGGCCCTGTCAACACTGGTTCTCCACTTGTGAGGTAACTCCCTTCTCTTCATGTGTCAGTATAATAATGCCTGCATCTGTAATTTTCACTCCATGCTTTTGATGAAGTAGGTTTTTTACCCAGGAAAGCTTATGCCCAAACAAATCTGTTAGTCTTTAAGGTTCTACCAGACTCCTTGTTGTTTTTGTGGATACAGACTAATGTAGCTACCCCCTGCTATTGACATTAATGTTAGATGTCTGGTAGTCCATGAGAAATGACCCAATAATGGCTACAAGCAAATACAAGGGGAAATGAATTCCCATTTAATACAGTTTTGTTTCCTTTTAGACATAATGTATCCAAATTCCTGAAAATGCCATCCAAGAATACAAAGAAAAGCGTAACATCTTTCATTAACTTCATTTGACAGTGAAGGTGCTCAGCATATTGTAGGTCAGAGTCTGTGGAGGCCTCGAAACACCTGCTATAATATTCACTTTTCTCTTGATTCTGAAGAAGAGAGAACTAGAACATTAACCTATACTTCTTAAAACAGAAATGGAATGTTGGACTTCATTGGAATCTTTCTGCTGATAAATCTTCAACCTGCTATTTTGACTCTTGGGGTCTAGAAATATCCTGTGTTAAATAAGGAAATGTATGGTATTTCCATCCATATATTATGACTTCTTTGTTATTTTAGTCTCTCGTCATCTGTCAAACAATACCTGAAGTCTTATTTCTAATCCTGTTTTTTAAAATAAAGATTAAGAAAAAATTAATCTCTCTTCTAATTTGTCTGCTTTAAACCAGTTGTTAGCTCTCTGCAGCAGCTACTGTATTGTTTGTACAGTGCCTAGCATGATGGGATCTTAATTCCTGACTGGGGCCTTTGCATGCTACTATGAAAAAATATGCATAATAAAGTGAGGAATTTCAGTGTTCTTGCTGACATCTAATCTTTATACAACATACACAACACAATGTAAAATCACCTAGTATTTGGAGACCTAAAATACCTACAAATAACTGGACAGATTTTTGGCGATATCTCTGAATTTCCTGCCTATTTTGCTTAAACTTCACACTTCAGTACAACTTTTATGTTTTTAAAAACCTCACTTTTAATCTTGCTATGCTGACTTTTAAAATGCTATGTAGTGCATTAGTTAAAGTCCATATTAAGGTATGCCCACAGAACACTCTTGTTCTAATACTGTTCTCTGTCTTAAATGCAAGTTGTACGTTAATACATATTGTGTCAGACGTCTACAGCACTTGGGTAAGGGTTCATCTTACAAACAGTTCACCTGATTTCATTGGTAATAGTATATTTGACACTAGCCATAACTTTACCCACATTTAGCTTCATATCTTGGTTTTTAATGCACTAATACACAAATCACTATCACTAAAATACATTTATGGGATGGAAATGTTTTAGGGTACAGCTGATTTATCATGAAATTGTCCTCAGCTGTCATTAGTTTATAAAATGCAAAGATGTATGCCAGAGTTATTTCAAGTTGATTGGTTTCAGAGTAACAGCCGTGTTAGTCTGTATTCGCAAAAAGAAAAGGAGTACTTGTGGCACCTTAGAGACTAACCAATTTATTTGAGCATGAGCTTTCGTGAGCTACAGCTCACTTCATCGGATGCATACTGTGGAAAATACAGAAGATGTTTTTATACACACAGACCATACACATTGTAAGGAGAGTGATCACTTTAGATAAGCTGTTACCAGCAGGAGGGTGGGGTGGGGGGGAGAAAACCTTTTGTAGTGATAAACACCCATTTTTTTCATGGTCTGTGTGTATAAAAACATCTTCTGTATTTTTCACAGTATGCATCCGATGAAGTGAGCTGTAGCTCACGAAAGCTTATGCTCAAATAAATGGGTTAGTCTCTAAGGTGCCACAAGTACTCCTTTTTTCTTTTTGCCAATACAGACTAACACGGCTGTTACGGCTAAATGCAGTGCCTTGCATAATGACATGTTTCAGAGTATGGAGTGGAAATCTATCAACTGCATGAAAAAACTTGTACAGATACAGACAGACATCATCGTCCTTTCCAAATGCAAACAAATGGACATAGTACCAAGAGGACTGAAGGTAAAAAATCTATTACAATCTACATACCACACAGACTATACTGACAGCTTGTGCCACACGCTCTCAAAGAAACTGCGGAACCACCTGATCAACATCCTCTACAGCAAACAAGGAAAGATGAAGAATGAGCTCTCAAAACTGGATACTCTCATAAAAAACCAACCTTCCACACAAACTTGTGGCTGGACTTTAGACAAGCCATTTACAACACACACTTTGCTTCTCTACAAAAGAAAAAGGACACTAAACTTTCTAAACTACTACATGCCACAAGGGACCATAGCAATGGTTCCCTCAACCCACCCAGCAATATTGTTAACCTATCCAGCTATCCTCTTAGGACAGCTGCTTCTGCTGGGCTATCTCGGGGCTTCTCCTTCTGCCCCTCCACCCCCACAAACATGATACAGTTCTGTGGTGACCTAGAATCCTATTTTTGACATCTCCGACTCAAGGAATATTTCCAACACACCTCTGAACAGCATACTAATCCACAGAGACCTCTCTACCAACACTACAAAAAGAAGGATTCTAGGTGGACTCGTCCAGTCTGCTGTCTCAACCTTCAGGAGTTATAGAGTGCTTCTGCCGACGTGCACAGGCTGAAATTGTGGAAAAGCAGCATCACTTGCCCCATAACCTCAGCCGTGCAGAACACAATGCCATCCACAGCCTCAGAAACAACTCTGACATCATAATCAAAAAGGCTGATAAAGGAGGTGCTGTCATCATGAATAGGTCAGAATATGAACAAGAGGCTGCTCAGCAGCTCTCCAACACCACTTTCTACAAGCCATTACCCTCTGATCCCGCTGAGTTACCAAAAGAAACTACAGCATTAGCTCAAGAAACTCCCTGAAAAAGCACAAGATCAAATCCGCACAGACACACCCCTGGAACCCCGACCTGGGATATTCTGTCTACTACCCAAGATCTGTAAACCTGGAAATCCTGGGCGCCCCATCATCTCAGGCATTGGCACCCTGACAGCAGGATTCTCTGGCTATGTAGACTCCCTCCTCAGGCCCTACGCTACCAGCACTCCCAGCTACCTTCGAGACACCACTGACTTCCTGAGGAAACTTCAATCCATCGGTGATCTTCCTGATAAGACCACCATGGCCACTATGGATGTAGAAGCCCTCTACACCAACATTCCACACAAAGATGGACTACAAGCCGTCAAGAACACTATCCCCGATAATGTCACGGCTAACCTGGTGGCTGAACTTTGTGACTTTGTCCTTACCCATAACTATTTTACATTTTGGGGACAATGTATACCTTCAAATCAGCGGCACTGCTATGGGTACCCTCGTGGCCCCACAGTATGCCAACATTTTTATGGCTGACTTAGAACAGCGCTTCCTCAGCTCTCGTCCCCTAACGTCCCTACTCGCGCTATATTGATGACATCTGCATCATCTGGACCCATGGAAAAAAAGCCCTTGAGGAATTCCACCATGATTTCAACAATTTCCATCCCACCATCAACCTCAGCCTGGTCCAGTCCACACAAGAGATCCACTTCCTGGACGCTACGGTGCTCATAAACGATGGTCACATAAACACCACCCTATACCGGAAACCTACTGACCGCTATTCCTACCTACATGCCTCCAGTTTTCTCCCTGACCACACCACACCACGCGATCCATTGTCTATAGCCAAGCTCTGCGATACAATCGCATTTGCTCCAACCCCTCAGACAGAGACAAACACCTACAAGATCTCTATCAAGCATTCTTACAACTACAGTACCCACCTGCGGAAGTGAAGAAACAGATTGATAGAGCCAGAAGAGTTCCCAGAAGTCACCTACTACAGGACAGGCCTAACAAAGAAAATAACAGAACGTCACTAGCCGTCACCTTCAGCCCCCAACTAAAACCCCTCCAATGCATTATCAAGGATCTACAGCCTATTCTGAAGGACGACCCAACACTCACAAATCTTGGGAGACAGGCCAGTTCTTGCCTACAGACAGTCCCCCAACCTGAAGCGAATACTCACCAGCAATCACATACCACACAACAGAACCACTAACCCAGGGACCTATCCTTGCAACAAAGCCCGTTGCCGACTGTGCCCACCTATCTATTCAGGGGACACCATCACAGGGCCTAATAACATCAGCCACATTATCAGAGGCTCGTTCACCTGCACATCTGCCAATGTGATATATGCCATTATGTGCCAGCAATGCCCCTTTGCCTTGTATATTGGTCAAACTGGACAGTCTCTATGTAAAAGAATAAATGGACACAAATCAGATGTCAAGAATTATAACATTCAAAAACCAGTCGGAGAACACTTCAATCTCCCTGGTCACGTGATTACAAACGTGACAGTTTGTAATCTTACAACAGAAAAACTTCAGAAACAGACTCCAAAGAGATTGCTGAATTGGAATTAATTTGCAAATTGGATACAATTAACTTAGGTTACTTTTTATAATGATTCAACCATTCCCAGTCTCTCTTCAAGCCTATTTCCCCTTGTTTATTCCTGGCCCCCCGCCCCCGTTCCTCAGACGTTCTTGTTAAACCCTGGATTTGTGCTGGAAATGGCCCACCTTGATTATCATACACATTGTAAGGAGAGTGATCACTTTAGATAAGCTATTAGCAGCAGGAGAGTGGGGTGGGGGGGGGGGGGAGAGAACCTTTTTGTAGTGATAAACAACCATTTTTTCATGGTCTGTGTGTATAAAAACATCTTCTGTATTTTCCACAGTATGCATCCGATGAAGTGAGCTGTAGCTCAAGAAAGCTTATGCTCAAATAAATTGGTTAGTCTCTAAGGTGCCACAAGTACTCCTTTTCAAGTTGATTGGGTGATCTTAACTGTGCTTTAGAGTATGTACATGTTTTGGCTGGTAGTTGAAAAGTTGAACTTTAAATTTCAAGACTAACTGGGAAATTATGATCTTAAGGTTTGTTTTATTTCAGTGAAATATTCTTTCAACCTTAACCATTTTTTTCTGAGAATACAGCCTATGATGTAAACAGATTGGTCAAATAGGTTTTATCAGTTAAATTTGTTGGAGACCAACTATTTGTAGAGCTAGAATTAATCTCTGGTAATTATGCTGTAACTCATTTAAATTTCTCTCCAAATCAAGATTTTTTTGGGGGAGGGGAAAAAAGACCATAGAGTAGCCACCCTTTGATTGGTGTGTCACTGCAATATAGGGCTGTTTGTCGGATTTGGGAAGAAATAAAGTGGGCAACTGGAATTCCAGGAAACTTTCACCACAAAAAGATGCCATGCTGACAAGAAAGTCAGTGAAGGAATCCCTCAAGTCAGTGAATAATGAGGATGAAGGCTAGCCACATGGCGCAATTTGATTAAACATTGAAATCATTCGTGTTCAAAATAATTTACCATTCATGCCGTATTAGGAACAATTTCCAGTAAAATGAATACATTGAAAAATTAGACCCCTCTTTCAGACTTTGTCCAGTCTTTCATAAGTAACACTCTCCAAAGCTGCTATCTTAATCATTTCGTTGTACCATTCTTGTGTTTTGTGGAAAAATATCCCCTTCCAACACTGAGGAATCGGATCTTGGCCAATAGGAGCTGCTAGTCTAAATTGTTAAACCTTAGGGTTTGCTTCTAATAAAAAATAAGTTAGCTGATGATAGAATGGTCAGGTTGCAAATTTTAATTCTGGAGGGCGTGAACCTCTCAAAGTTTTCTGCTCAAAGGGTGTTCCTGTAGCATGTTTATCAAATAGCCCCCTGATGTTCAACACCTCCAGCTTGCACTGCTATCTCTTATATCCCATCTGTGCAGTCTGTAAATAATTCTGTACACATTTGCCATGTAGTATATTTTTCAGAAGAGATTCTGGGACTGTCTAGTAGATAAAGTCCAATATATCTCAGTAGAAGAAATCTTATGAGTTCTCGCTGTATTTGTCCAGAGTGGGGAGCTAGTCTATAAAATCCTTATCACTATAATGCTATCTTTAGGAAAAAGACCATTAAAATAGGGAAAAGACTAGTTGTTCCAAAAACTTTTGGATCTACTTTTGAGGAATTTTCTGTTAGAACAGCATGATTCTAATACTGATGGTTCATAAGGAACCACTTAAAGGGGGAAGTTTCTAGAAACTGAATAGCACTAACTAAACGGATAGTATACTGTATTATGAATACCATGGTCTTCTTTCTGGCAATATTTTTGTTAATTTGTCTAAATATTGGTATGCCTCTTATCAGACATTCATGTACTTAACTGCTCTGCTTGTTGAATAACTTGGATATTTCAGGATTATCAGCTAGTGATCAGGGATCATACTATGTTTCATGTAGTTATATAAGCAGACTGCAGTTGTTGAGTTGAAATAACATTTCTCTTCAGTATTGACCATCCTGCAACTACGATCTCTGATTTAAAGGATTGTAGATGGAGTAACTAATAATTAAGGCGTGTAGACTAGTGATTACATTGTGCCTATGCTTTGTGTAAAATGGAATTCCATCAACATTGGAATAATTAATTTAAGAATGTTCTAAAAGAGTACTATGATCTGATAGCTTCAGATATCCTCTTTAGGGTAAAAAAAAAATCACTGCAGTGTCTTAATAGTTATTTAAATATTGTTTGTCCATTAAATTCTTTAGAGGACATCACAAAATTAAAACCATGTATCAAATCATATTGCCAGCTGCCATAAATGATATCCATTAATCCAGCAGTCCCCCCCAATATGAAGAAAAAACAACTTCCCCACTATATCCATCAAGTTAACTGAGCTATGTGTGCGTTTTTATGTATACATAATATGTATATATTTAGAGCTTGGGTAGCCAGGGCTTGAAAAATCCACTTGCAGGATGATTAGAAAACTTTCTTGGCTGACTGCCATCTTCTTCAGCATCTAAACTTTTAACAACAGTTGTAGCGCTTATGGTTGCAAAAGTAATTTATCAACAGAGGTTAAGGTGATAAGTGCTCTTCCAAACTTGACAGAGGGCTCCACTGCCTGCATTGCTGCAGGCAGCTTCCACAAGCTGCAGCAGAGTGCAAATGACCAGGATTCTTGTCAGTTTCCACTGCCATGTTTCATATCCTTTCCAGCAGTAAAACTAACAAGGATCCTGGTCAGTTTTATTCTGGTATCACTTTTGGAAGCTATGAGCAAAACCAGAGGCAGGCATTGTAACTATTCTCTTGGAAGAGGGGATTAAAGGCTGGAAGGAAGAATTCAGACAAAAATATGAATGATAATTGGGAGTTGTTTAGGAACACTTTACTAGATGCTCAAAAAGCCAGAATCAAAGAAAAAGCCTGTCTTGGTTTAAAGAACAAACAGAGAACAAACAGACTTTGGTTTAGAGGGGAAGTGAAGGCAGCTATTTTAAAAAAAAAAAAAAAAAAGGAAGAAAGGGGAAATTTATAGTAACGAATATAAATCAGGAGCTTGGAATTGTCAAAAATTGATAAGGAAAGCAAAGGGAAACGGGGAGAAATCAACGGCCAGCTGAATTAAGGACAATAAGGAAGGATTTTTGTTTTTTTTAAATATATTAGGGGTTTGTTTTTTTTTGTTCCCAACAATGGTATTGGTCCATTGCTAGATGAAATAGTAGAATTATCAATAATAAGGCAGAAGTATTCAATAAATATTTCTGTTCTGTATTTGGGGAAAAACATGATGTAGCCATATCAGATAAAACTCTTTCCTTTCCAATAGTATCTCAGGAGGACGTTAAACAGCAGCTACTAAAGTTAGGCATTTTAAAATAATCAGATCCAGATAACTTGCATCCAAGAGTTTTAAAACAGCTGTCTGAGGAGCTCGCTGGACTAGTTATGTGAATTTTCAATAAATGTTAAAACACCAGGGAGGTTCCAGAAGATTTGAAGAAAGCTAATGTTGTGCTAATATTTGAAAAGGGCAAATAGGATGACCTAGGTAATTATAGTCATGTCAGCCTGACCCCTAAATTGGGCAAGATAATGGAATGGCTGATACAGGACTTTATTAATCAAGAATTAAAGGACGGTAATATAATGCCAGTCAGCACAGGTTTATGGAAAATAGATCCTCGCTAACTTTTTTTTATATGAGCTTACGAAGTTTGGTTGATAAAGGTAATAGTGTTGATGTAATGCACTAAGATTTCTGTAAGGCATTTGGCTTGGTACCACATGACATTTTGATTTAAAAACCTAGAAAGATGCATACATTAAATGAATTAAAAGCTGGCTAATAGGTCTCAATGTAACTGTAAATGGGGAAATCATAGTAGAATGGGTGTGTTCGGGTGGGGTTCCACAGGGATCAGTTCTTGGCCCTACACTATATAACATTTTTATCAATGACCTGGAAGAAAACAAAATCACCACTGATAAAGTTTGCCAATGACCCAAAAATTGGGGGAGTGCTAAATAATGAAGAGGACAGGCTACCAATATAGAGCAATCTGGATTACATGGTAAATTGAGAGCAAGCAAGAAATACATGTTTTTAATATGACTAAATGTATACATCTGGGAACAAGGAATGTAGGCCATACTTATAGGATGGGGGACTCTCTCCTGGGAAGCTGTGACTTTGAAAAAGATTTGGGGTTGATAGAGAATAATCAGCATTGCACTGGGAGCTGTGATCCTGGGATGCATAAACAGAGGAATCTTGGGTAGGAGTAGAGAGGTTATTTTGCCTCTATATTTGGCATTGGTGTGACCGCTGTTAGAATATGGTGTCCAGTTCTGGTGTCAACATTCTTCATGATTTGTGAATAAATTGGAGAGCGTTCAGAGAAGAGCCACAAGAATGATTTAAAGGATTAGAAATATGCCTGTATATAGTGACAGATTCAAGGAGCTCAATTCTTTTTAGCTTAACAAAGAGAAAGTTAAGAGGTGACTTGAAACAGTTTACCAAGAGTTGTGGTGGAGTCAAGATTTAAAAAAAATTTTTTTTTTTTTTAAATCTTGACTGGATGTTTTTCTAAAAGATATGCTCTAGGTAGGAATTATTTTTGGGGAATTTCTGTGGTCTGTGTTATACAACAGGTCAGACTAGATTATCACAATGGTTACTTCTGTCATCAGCATTTGCGGGGAAGGAGGAATGCTGGAAGGACAGCAGTGGAACAGAATATCAAAAATGCCCATGCACCTTTTTCTGGTGATGCTTAAACTTTATTATCAGTGACTAACTATCAGCTTTTGAAATGTTAATAGGCTGCCATCAAAGTCCTATTAAAAAAACAAACAGTTGGCCCACTCCAAATTGGCATAATGTTATCGAGCAGAAAACTCCACAGGTTTAGAAGTAGTTTCTGGACTCTTACTAATTGGCTAACAGGGACTAAAGTTTTTGGGGCAGCAATCCACAAAAATAATCACAGAAATATAGGGCTGGAAGGGACCTCAAGGTCATTTAGTCCAGCCCCCTGTGCACCATCCCTGATAGGTGTTTGTGTAACCTGTTCTTAAAAACCTCCAATTGTGGGTATTCCACAACTTCCTTTGGAAATCTATTCCAGTACTTAACTACCCTTATAACTAGAAAGTTTTTCCTAATATCTAACCTAAGCCTCCCTTGCTGCAGATTAAGCCCTTACTTCTTGTCCTACCTTCAGTGAACATGGAGAACGGTTGATCACCATCCTTTTTATAACCACCTGTAATGTGGTTTATTCAAACCACACATTTGAAGATAGTTACCAGGTCCACCCAGCTTTTCCTAATTTTTTTTTATTCCAGTTTTTTTTACTCAATTAAAATAAGCACTTAAAGCAAGGTAAATTTAATGGAGAGTCAGTAACTGAATTGGGAGAGGTTTGTGCAAAAAGATAAGCAGGAGGGAATTTAATTCAAGTATGTAAAAAAAAAAAAAAGGCAAAACCACAGGTAAAACTGTCCTTTAATCAAGTTCCGTATTCCAGTTAAAGAAGTGTAACTAGAAAAGAAAGTAAGTTTTATCATTAATAGTCTTGGTAAAGTAAAATTTGTTGGTTTGGCCTTTTTCCTTTTGTCATGAAGCATAAGGAGCTTGAAATAATTTTGCTTTTGAAAAAAGGGTGTTTGGGGCTCTAAACTCAGAAGTATTACCAATATAAATTTTAGTCTTTCAGGTTTCTGCTGAGGTCTTGTAAAATCAAAATAAATAATTTGGGATCGGTGTGTATGGTGTATGTTTATCTTTTAAGAAGCAGCAGTGTTAATTCTTCTTTATAGATGAGAAATACTATAAAATGCTTCCAGATCATATTATAAAAGAGGGTAACTATTAAAATATTAAATTTCACTACACAGAAACAGGTAGAAGTGCAAAATATTCTGGGTCTCACCTATTAAATTTTTTAGTTGCTTTACAAAACTGCAATATATGTAGCATCCACTAGATTTCTGTTAGATTAGAACAATTTGAAGTGTTTCTTTTCTACAGATTTACTTTGGAAAAAATGCAATCACAGTGTTCAAAGTTGTGTCTCAAAGATATCCATGTAAAATGTGCTCCATTTTTGAAAGTTAAAATTTCCAAGTTAGTAAAAATTTTTCTTTTTGTTGTTTGTAGGGCAGTTAAGTGTATTTACATTTAATTGAGAATACAATATAAACAAAAGTAATTCATTTAAATTTGTCAGGTTTCACCTGCATTGTAGTTGTAATGCAATACCAAAAATGTTGAGTTTTTTAAAGGAACTGCTTAATCTGACTAGCTCCTCAATAAGCCAAAGTATGTTCCCAGAAAAACAGTAGACAAGACCTGAATTTGTAATGCAAAAAGCAAGGGTGGGGGGAAGCTTCTGAAGACCAGAAAAACTGATGCAGGATTTATATATCTTTTAAAATGCCCTTCTTTTTTTTTTCTTCCCTGTTTTATGAGTTATTTGATACACTATATTGCATATCTGCCAAAATGGTAGAGAAAGATGTAAATGTCAACCGAGAAAGACAGCGGGCCTAACATTTTATAAAAATATCTTTTCTATAAAATATAATTCTTGGATCAGTTAAAACAATTATTCAGATATTGTTATGTGAAATTTAAAAATAGAATAAATGAGTTGATGATAACTTCTTAATAAACACACTCTTACTAGAGTGTCTTTGCTCTTAAATGTGTTCTGCCCATTTATAGCTGTGTTAGTTATTCCAGCGTATTTAGGGTCAAGTACAGATGTAAACTAAATAAAAAATTGCTGAAGATTTTGGCCAAAATCTTGCTGATTTAAAGGTAAATCTGCATTGACTCTTTATTCCCCATATCTGGCACAAAATATAAGTGTACATTCAACCTAGAAAATTTGGCTGATTAGGATTTATCCTAGTGCCATGTTATCAAGGATTTCCAATGAATAGCTTTTAAATGAATTCTTTGGGATTTGTTGCATCACGCATTAAGGTAGATAAGCTTGCAGTATTCATTGGAAACACAAAGAGTTATTTGTTCGGATTTTTTAAAGTTTCAAATGACTAACGGAGAACACTCCGTAATGTAGCTAACTCGTTTCAGTTTTCTGTATGAATGAAAGAAATAAGATGCATGACACAAATCTCTTTGGGATTAAAGGGTAAAATGCTGCCATTCAGCATAATTTGTGATTCTGAATGTACCCAAAACCGCTTTAAGACTCAGACTTCCATATTTCCCAATTAGTAAATCCTTTTAATACTGTAGTAGAAAGAGCCAAGACTATCACATAGCAATACATTCTATGTAAACAGGCTTTCTGTTCCTCAGGAAGATCGTGTTTTGGTTTGTCATGGATCCCTACCCCTTAACAGCTCGGTTCTCTTCACCTTGAAAGGCAGGATGTCCCTTCTGGCTGAAGAAATAGGCTTGGCTAGTTTATGCATACTGAGCATTGGTCAGAAAAATATGTACGGGACAGAGCTCAGAATACAAATTGTGAGCACTCACATGTTGGATTGCTGGTCTGGTCCACCTTGAGGATTTTAAGAAAACTTGAAATATAACTGTGCCAATGATGATTTTGTAGCCTCATCTCCATTCATGTTGCAGTTTCAAAGATTTAACTAAGTGTCCACAGCAATGTGCATATGTGTTTATAGTGTCAGGGGGTAGCCGTGTTAGTCTGTATTCACAAAAACAACAAGGAGTCCGGTGGCACTTTAAAGACTAACAGATTTATTTGAGCATAAGCTTTTGTGGGTAAAAACCCCACTTCTTCAGATGCATGGAGTGAAAATTATATGCGTTTATAGTAGAAATTTTGGATTCAATGGAGCTATTCATATGTGACTTCAAAATTGCAAAGAACAGTTGTGTATTATCACTAATTCTAGAATATTTATGCTTCTACCATGGAAATGGTGACCTACCCTTTAGACTATACCTTTATAAATCTGATCCAAAAGCTTTTTGGATAATTGGAGGGGTTGGGGGAAGAACATATGTTTTAAAAAAAAGTGTAATCATGTAAGTGTCAAAAGCAGGTATAGAAAAAGAACAGCCGTTGAAATTGTCAAGTTAATCACGATGATTCACTTGGACTCCCTCCTATTTTAATAGACACACGGGAGCTGCAAATTTGGGAGGGGAACCAAGGTAGCCCAAACTCCAGTTCTCCATACTTGTTGATCTTCAGTTATACTGAAAGCAATAAATCAATGTTTGATTTTGCAGGGAGGCAACAATGCTGGGCATACTGTTGTTGTAGATTCCGTGGAATATGATTTTCATCTCTTACCCAGTGGGATCATCAATCCAAAAGTCATTGCATTCATTGGTAAGTATGGCATTTTCCAAAACTGCAATTTTAACACCAATACAAGTCCAGACTCTTGGAGTTCTAGAAGCCATCAACATCCACTACAGCTCAGAGCATAGTGGGTCAGGAACTTCTTACTCCTGCTCAACCCTTTTCTCCCCTTGCTCAGAAGGACTTGGGCCCTGGGTCCAGAGAGTCTTTGCAGCCTCACTGCATTGTCCTCACTCAGTTTTGAAATTTGGACTCTGGTCACTTTTTTTCTCATTTGCTTTATTGCTGTTGCTTTATGCTCAAATAAATTTGTTAGTCTCTAAGGTGCCACAAGTCCTCCTTTTCTTTTTCCTACCACTGTAACCTTTCTCTGCTCTTCTCTCTCCTTTCTTTACCACCTTCCCGGTTTCTCTATCTCTTTACTCATTTCCAGAATCCCTTCCCACCATTTCTTTCTCCCACTTCAACCTCAGTGAGTGACCACCAAAAAATCCCCTCAATGGTTATAAGTAATGATACTTTTTTTCCCTCTCTTCATGGATTGAAGGGCCGTGAGTGCAGGGCCACCAGGTCCCAAAAGAGGTACCTGCTACCATATTACTCCTTTCAGATGTCCTTCTGCCCCAGGACCACTAGTGACTTGTGTGTGTAGTGACTAGTCCCCTGATCTTTCAGGAGAGTATTACTGTGCTGAAGGCATTCTGTGTTTAAGAACAACTTCACATCTACTGAGCTTAGCATGACCCTAAGATTGTTCAGTTTTTGTGCTGGGGAAAGCCATTCCATAACAATATACTTCAGCACTCCTTAGTGACTGTTGCAGTTATGTACTATTTGCCTTTTTAGGGAACAGGTAAGTGCAGTGATCCAAATTGCTGATAGGAAAGAATGACTATGAGCAACCTCAACTCACTGATTGATACAGTTTCTCTTTTTGCTAGCACAATGACAACATTGGCTTTGTTTTTGCAACACAGGGTGAGAATAATGTATTAGATTATCAATATCTCTAGTGAAAATAGAAAGAAAGAAATAAAAAAGGCTTGTAAAAACCATAAGAATATTTTAAAAACAGCTTGTATTACCCTAGGAAAAGTAAGTCTATGAAATGAATTAATTTTTGGAGGTGATGAAGGAGAAATACTGCTGTGCAACAGACAGGAATGCAGTTATTTTTCATCATGAAATAAGAATGTTAAATTTCCAATTTAGAGGAGTTTAGTGCATGCAGCTAGGGACCTATGTACTTTAGCTGTAGGTCAGGGAGTTTCTTATACCTTAAATTCCTAAGGATGAAGGTAGTATAATGGAACAGTTTTTGAAATGTATGTCTTAAAATATTCTTTATGCAGAAAAATGAATCATGGATATGTAAGAAACTAGTTTTTCATGTCTGGTGTCATACATTAAACTCTGTATTCCTGATTTCCTTCAGGAAATGGTGTGGTGATTCACTTGCCAGGACTGTTTGAAGAAGCAGAGAAAAATGTAAAAAAAGGAAAAGGTGAGAACAACCTTTTAAGGTATTATTTTAAAAGGGGGCATAAATGCTTTCTCACAGGGATCTAGCTAGCAGTGCTACGCCTAGCATAGAGGCCAGGAGAAACCATATGGCATGTCCTACCAGAGCTCTTCTTGCTCACTTCTGGCAGCAATCCTGCAAGGACTCACAGAGCTCTGTTAGTCCCTGCAGCTCCCATCAGGAGTCTCCTTAGAGCCTCCTAGAAAGATGCATTTATTAAGTTTCAAATAATGGATTTAAGGCAAATGATAGGAATGCCAGATAGTAACCTGACAGAAAATGTATTTATCCAACTTCTGTAGCCATTTTTAAAGAAAATGGTCTTGAAAGAAACCCAGAAGGAAGAAAATTCTAACATTGGTAACAGAACAGCTGAGCTTGTTTTAGCAACAGTGAGAAACTTGAAAAATTTCCCTAGTGTATGTAGAATGCCTAGAAGTTTAAACTTGTGATAAGCAGCCTGCATTTCCTGGCTTTGTAGGTTCAAGTCAGACCTTAACAATTGGAAATTGTTTGCTTTTTCTGGTGACTCAGTTTGGTGCTTCTTTTAAATGGCTTCCATTTTCAAATCTATAATTAGTCTTTAGAAGTTTTGCTTATTCCATCATGAAAATAAAAGTGATATACAAAACATAATTTAAACTTTTTTTCATTTGTTTTTAAGGACTAGAAGGCTGGGAAAAACGACTAATAATTTCTGACAGAGCTCATATTGGTAAGATGCCATACTGTATCTATTTTTATTGATTTCCATAAGAATTTCCTCAGACTTTTCAAAGAAACTGAATAGCTGGCAATTTTATTTTATCTATAATTTATCATTATTGCAGTGGCCAAAGGTTCCAGTTAGGGATCAGGGCTCAATTATGTTAGGCACTATAGCTTCTTTAATATTTACCTTTTTTTTTATTTTTAAAAATGTGGAACCACTCTAGACTCAAACATTTTAGTTTGACTCATTAAGCTGATTCCAAATGCATATCATGTTTTCTCAGAAAGCAGTTCAAAAGTTACTTGAATGTTTGAAGACTTCATTGCCCATTTCAATATAGAATTTGTGCTCTCCTCTTCATAGGAATCCTTGCCTTATATTTTTGCTTCTCTCGGGGATCACATGGGCTTTTGGAGAACACCAATTAAACAGTGACTTCAAGTTATAACCCTTTGAACACAGACCTTGTAGTAAAATCAGATTTAGAGTGTCCCTGTAATAAAATCAGATTTAAAGTGAGAGGCCCTCCCAATCATCCAAAAATGCTTTTTATGCTGGAGGCCTTTTAATTACTGACTTCTCTGACCATTTGTTCCTTCTACAGCATGTGGATGATCTTCACCTGTCTAGAGGCTAAATCTATACAATAGTGTTTAATGAATGTATGTAGAGACCTCTATAAGTCTGTCTACACTGGGAATTTGACCAAGTGTTGATACTCAGCAACAATGGGTCTCTCTGGAGAAGAACTGAAAAGTTTTGATAATGTAAAAAAATGTGATTGAGATCTAGGCACTGTATACACAGGGAACTTGACTGTCATAGCTACTGCGGAATAAGTTATTCCACAACAGCAACTCTGGAATAGCTTAAACTCCTGTGTAGACAGTAGTCTACATCAGTGGTTCCCAAACTTGTTCCACCACTTGTTCAGGGAAAGCCCCTGCCGGGCTGGGCCAGTTTGTTTACCTGCCGCGTCCGCAGGTTTGGCCGATCGCGGCTCCCAGTGGCTGCAGTTCGCTGCTCCAGGCCAATGGGAGCCGCTGGAAGCAGCGGCCAGTACATCCCTCAGCCTGCGCCGCTTCCAGCGGCTCCCATTGGCCTGGAGCAGCGAACCGCGGCCAATGGGAGCCGCGATCAGGCGAACCTGCGGACACGGCAGGTAAACAAACTGGCCCGGCCCGGCAGGGGCTTTCCCCGCACAAGCGGCGGAACAAGTTTGGGAACCACTGGTCTAGATAAAAAGCGACTTTAGTCCAGTATAATTATACTGCTCACAAAGCAGAATAATCGTTCTGGAATGAATAAAATCACTTTTATTCCAGAATAAGTCTATATGGGGAGTTATTCTGGAACAGCTATGCCAGTTAACTTCCCCTGTGTAGACAAGATCCTAGTTCAGAAGGACCAGTTGCTGACTACCATTATCAGTAATTGATCTGTTTAGTAAAAAGAAAAGGAGTACTTGTGGCACCTTAGAGACTAACCAATTTATTTGAGCGTAAGCTTTCGTGAGCTACAGCTCACTTCATCGGATGCATGCTCCGATGAAGTGAGCTGTAGCTCACGAAAGCTTATGCTCAAATAAATTGGTTAGTCTCTAAGGTGCCACAAGTACTCCTTTTCTTTTTGCGAATACAGACTAACATGGCTGTTACTCTGAAACTGGTCTGCTTAGAGTGGATGTTTTGAACTTTTCTGAATGGAAACAGCCTCGAGGTTTGCTTGCATAGTAGGGTTGCCTCATGAACATTGATACATGGCCTCTGAGTTGTCCTTCTAGCCTGTAACTGGATATGAGACAAGTCATATTCCATGGCTGTCCTGGAGACATAAGGCCCTGATGAATTAGTGTTTATTAAAAAACAAAACATAAAGCTAGGTGTACTTTTCTATGAGTTTTAGTTAACTTCAGGTAAAAGCTTATGCCCAGCTTGCAGGAAAGGGATTTGCACAGTATGGATAGTTAAAATGTCAACATGAGGTGTTAGATTGCTCTTTAATAGGTATCTTTTCACCCATTGACCAGCCTTCTGGCTCTTGTTTTCCTCCACTTATGTTCTGTGTATTGTAATTTAAAATATTATAATGCCTTAATGTGGTATAAGCATTTTAATCAATCTAAATAATTTTCTTTAAAAAAAATGGTTCTAACTGTTTAGGGTAATCTAAGGAATTTGATCATTTTTAAACTATATGGGGAAGAGGTAGGAATACCAAAAAAGCAAATTTTATTGCAGAAAGACTAGAGTACTCATTAAAGCTGAGTCCGCTTTTTTTGTTATCCTTCCTGTGTGTGCATTGAGTAGAAGATTTCAGGTCCAATGCAATCATTATTGGACCTTCAGGAATGTATTATTTTTAAGAAAAATATACTTACACAGTGACGTCAGGTGACTGGTAGTCCCCTGCAGTGCCGTACCTTAATTATATTTGGCATAAGTTTTCCCCCACCGTTTGTTTGTTTGTTTGACAAGATACAAAGCAAATGTGAAAGGCTTAGCATGATCAGTGTTTTGAGTAAGCTCTCTCTTTGTTTTAGGAGTAATGTATTGTTCCCAAACATTTGCTGATGAACTGTGTAAAACTCGTCTACCTTCTTCATCTTTACTAGGATGGCTTTACTAGTCCAAAATTCCCCCTCTCCCAGTCATTTTTCTGTTGATAAATGTCTTCCTGATAGATAGTTTATGGGGTTTAAGCTCTCCCCACAATGAGTTACAAAAAGCTTAAAATTAGAGCTGTCAATCGCAGTTAACTCACGCAATTAACTAAAAAAAATTAATCGCACTTATAATAATAGAATATCATTTGTAAATCATTAAATATTTTTGGATGTTTTTCTACATTTTCAATATGGATTTCAATTACAACACAATACAAAGTGCACAGTGCTCACTTTATATTATTATTTTTGATTACAAATAAATGCACTGTAAAAACGATAAACAAAAATTTTCAATTCACCTCATACAAGTACTGAAGTGCAGTCTCTTTATCATGAAAGTGTAATTTACAAATGCAGATTTTTTTTTTGTTTTGGTTACATAACTGCACTCAAAACAAAACATTTGTAAAACTTTAGAGCCTACAAGTCCACTCAGTCCTACTTCTTGTTCAGCTAATCGCCAAGACAAACATGTTTGTTTACATTTATGGGAGATAATGCTGCCCACTTCTTATTTACAATGTCACGTGAAAGTGAGAATAGGTACTCTCATGGCACTGTTGTAGCCGACGGAGCAAGGTATTTTTACATGCCAGATATGCTAAACATACTCCTTCCATGCTTTGGCCACCATTCCAGAGGACATGCTTCCATGCTGATGATGCTCGTTTAAAAAAAAGTGTCAATTAAATTTGTGACTGTACTCCTTGGGAGGAGAATTGTATGTCTGCTGCTCTGTTTTATCCACATTCTGCATATATTTCGTGTTCTAGCAATCTCGGATGATGACCCAGCACATGTTCGTTTTAAGAACACTTTCATGGCATATTTGACAAAATGCAAAGAAGGTACTGATGTGAGATTTCTAAAACTAGCTACAGCACTCGACCCAAAGTTTAAGAATCTGAAGTGCCGTCCAAAATCTGATAGAGACAAGGTGTGGAGCATGCTTTTAGAAGTCTTAAAAGAGCAACACTCTGATGCGGAAACTACAGAACCACCAAAAAGGAAAATCAATCTTCTCCTGGTGGCATCAGACTCACATGAGGAAAGTGAACATGCATCAGTCCACACTGCTTTGGATCGTTATCAAGCAGAACCGATCATCAGCATGGAAGCATGTCCTCTGGAATGGTGGTTGAATCATAAAGGGACATATGAATCTTTAGCACATCTGGCATATAAATCTCTTGCATCGCCAGCTACAACAGTGCCATGCGAACTCCTGTTCTCACTTTCAGGTGACATTGTAAACAAGAAGCAGGCAGCGCTATCTCCTGCAAATTGTAACCAACTTTGTTTGAGTGATTGGCTGACCAAGAAGTAGGACTGAGTGGACTTGTAGGCTCTAAAGTTTTACGTTGTTCTATTTTTCAATGCAGTTTCTTTTGTACATAATTCTACATTTGTAAGTTCAGCTTTTATGATAAAGAAATTGCACTACAGTACTTCTGAGGTGAATTGAAAAATAGTTTTTTGTTTTACAGTGCAAATATTTGTAATAAATAAATATAAAGTGAGCACTGTACACTTTGTATTCTGTGTTGTAATTGAAATAAATATATTTGAAAATGTAGCAAACATCCAAAAATATTTAAAATAAAAGGTATTCTATTATTGTTTAACAGCGTGCGATTAATCGCGATTAATTTTTTTAATCGCTTGGCAGCCCTAGTTAAAATGTCTCACTTGCTCTTTGTCCATATGACTTGTTACTAAATATCTTTTGCTGGGTTTGTTGGGTTGTATAGTGTTTTCCCTCCTCCTTTGGGCAAGTATAAAATTGGAATAAATGCTAATTACTCTCTGAAAGTCTTTTTAAAGCATACACAGGTCTGTGGTACAGCATTTGGCAATTAGAACACTAAGACAATTTCAGACTTGTTAGATGCTTCAGAGGCTTCTTTTTTCTACTGAAGACCATTCAAAATAGAAGATGTAACTTACAAAAAGGAAGAAGGCTCCAAACTTTACAGCATGCTTCTTAGTTGGAGTTCACCATTTTGTTCTCCATGTAGGAAAAAAAGCACTGTTGATCCTCAGCTAGCTGTGAGAACCTCTCTTATCGCAAACATAAAACACTTCAATAGAATGGCTTATATTACCTAACCATTATATGATTATTTTCACCATGTTAATCTGCACTCAAAGAAATTGAGAAAAAATCATGTGGATATCATTAATTTCAGTTTCAAATTGTTGCACATGTAGTCTTGTCCAAATTTGCATTTTAAGAGTTTTTCTTTAATTTCCTTAGTATTTGACTTTCATCAGGCTGCAGATGGCATTCAAGAACAACAAAGACAAGAGCAAGCAGGAAAGAAGTATGTAATTTTCTTTTGTGTGTGAAAATATGGGAGTATGAAGTTCAAAAAAAAAAAATCCAGTTTTCAAATCTTGACAAACCCTAAAGACAATAAAATAATGATAAAGTAGCATGAAGTTTTCCGGGGTTCATTTTTAGACATATCTTAACATAAGTGTCCCACCAATGACAAATAATAGGATCACAGTCTTAAAGTATGGGTCATACCACAATATTTTTGGTACAGAAAGGGACAAAACAGCTGACGCTTCCCAGAACTTAAATTAGGTCTTTTTCTAAAGAGCCATCTTTGAGTAGTGTTGTCTCCTGGACTGAGAAATTATGAAGACTGGCAGAACTGAAGTATCATTGATTAATTTTGCTTTGTTCAGAAGTGCACATGAAACATGAATGTTCATGCTGTGCATTATATGCCACCTGCTATCTCTGTTCTATCTGAGCTTTCTAATGAATTTTAAAACTTACAACCTAATCACAAGGTATTTTTGTAAGTTTCAGTAACTTGCCAGCTCTGGGATGGAAGCAGCTGGCTGAGTGAACAACATAACATATATCTGCAAATGAAAATAAACATATTATGTGAATTTCTAAGGTGCCAGTATATTTCAGCCCAGATATGGAAGATTTGTCTATATGGACGAATGAGTGAGTAACTCTTTGCTGTTGCTGCCAGTAAAAGGGATCATTCATGACTGACCTCATGAAGTGGACACTTGTGCTCAGGGAAATGTGTGTGCCGAGAAGTGCCTGAAAAGACACTGTGTGTATATAAAGTCTGCTGCAGTTTCCACGGTATGCATCCGATGAAGTGAGCTGTAGCTCACGAAAGCTCATGCTCAAATAAATTGGTTAGTCTCTAAGGTGCCACAAGTACTCCTTTTCTTTTTGCGAATACAGACTAACACGGCTGTTACTCTGAAACCTGAGACAATCTCATTGCACATAAGCCACTATTGGATGGTAACAGATTTCAGTTACTTCTGCCCATGGTCACGCTGAAAACCTCCATGCTTGTCTTTGTCCAGTGCTAGCTAACTCTCATTTCCAATTCATTTAAGAATGAAAAAGCAAACTAAAAAAATCTTTTTTTTTTTATGAGCAGATATCTGCATGCTAACTTTTAGCTAAGAACAATTTTTTATGGCCCACTTACAAATCACTGCAAGATGACATTTGTAATAGAAACACTGTTGATCCTCACTTAGCTGTGAGAGAACCTCTCTATAGCAAACATAGAACACTTCAATAGAATGGCTTATGTTACCTAACCAATAAATGATTATTTTCCCCGTGTTAATCTGCACTCAAAGAAATTAACAGTACAAACTACATATTAGTTTAATTTTCCTTTTTAATTTACAAACAAGACATCTGAGTGTTAAGATCTTTCACTCTATTTTGTATCACTCTGGTGATATATGTTGTAGAAATCTCACAGCAGTCATGTAATGCTTCAAGCTGATGGTGAAACAAAGCTGGTCAAATTCTCACTATTTTAGTTAAGTGAGTAATAAAATACAATATGTTTAGGGGTCAGATTTTCTGTGACCTGAGGCTGAAGACAGTATTGTTATCTATCCCTGAGGGATCCAGTCTCAACGCTAACAGAAAGTAAACTTTTGTTTCTAGATTGCTGGTTTGAATCTAGTCTGGATTGATAGTGACCAACAATATACCTATCATCTCTTTCATGCTGTCAAGATGTTGACTTTTGCCTCCATGCTACCAATAATGCCAACCTTTGTTACCCACTTGTTAAAATTTCAAATGAGTACCTTTGCATTTTCTCCTATTCTGCCCCTGGCAAATGGGAGGAGCTTTGTGTAAGCATTTGCAAAGTCACTTAATTGTCCTTTTTCAAATCCATCTTTAAAACTCATATCTGTTGTGGTACCTACAAAAAACTTAACTATAAGGTAGCTGGTTTACTGAGATTCCTGCCTATCGTATTGATCAGTATTATCTCAGTTTCTTTGTGCTCTCCCATTTGTCTGTGTACTCACCTGCTCCGCCTAGGTATGCCTGCATCTTTTGATCAGAGATTTTTGATAGTAGTGCCTGGACTGTGCATGCTCCACATACATCCTTGTGCCCTGTGACAAGGCTATATGGGGCTGCATGGGTGAACCACCCTAAGTTCCTTCTCAACTGCCATTGGCCTGAGATGAAGTCTGCAGCACGTGTCTGTTACCTGTTTAGCATTTAGATTTTTAGTTTTTCCTTTTTTTTTCCTTTTTCTCTTTTAAAAAAAAAATCCTTTTATTCTTTGATATATTTAACTAGAAGTGCTAGAACTTCCCTTTCTTGGGTTGTCTCTCTTTTTTATTGTTTTTTCCATGGGAATGCTGGATTAAAAAGGGGCCATTTCTTCTGCTGTGTGGCTATTCTGATCAGAGACAGGCATTCCCAGTGGCTCTGCTCTTTGTGTGATACCCATGTTCCTAGTAAGTGCAAGATCTGCACATCCTTCAAGGGTAGCCTCCCTACTCTTCACCATTCCTCCTCCCATTTCAACTCCAGTGAGTGCCCACCAAAAAACAAATCCCATAGTTTTTGTGAGATAAATAAAACAATAGCCTGTTCACCCTTTTTCCTAACACAGACAGAGGACATAAAGTCCCAGCAACATCTAACAACTGCTGTCTTCTCCACTGTACTTTCTGGGGACAGAACTCCAAAAACCTCCCTCTCCTGCATCAGGTCCAACACTAGACATCCCAGAACTGTTTTCTATCAGAAAATGCAATGGCTTTATATAAACCATTCATCTTCTTGGCCCGATCATGTCTGCCAGCCTCCAGTTTCTTTCCCTCTCCATCTACTCTGTCCTCTCCCCTTTTAACATACCCTCCATTCCTTTGCTCAAGTCTGCTCTCCCTCAAAATTCACTTTAAGCTTTATTTAATTTGTAATAAGAATATTAATATTGATAAGCAAAAGGCTCGTGTTACATCTTGTCTACCTACAAACTTAACATTGTATTATGTAACTTTTGTGCTCCCTTTCCCCTATTTCTCACTCCAAATTCATCCTTAATCTTTTTACTGATTTCACTTGTTTTGTCCTGTCTTAACTTTACATTGAAAACTTTCAGAGGCTTGACCAGTTTTGTTTTTCAGGCACTTCTCGGCACACAAAAGTAATACTGGTGTGAATTTAGAAGCCTAAACATTAATGTCCCTATCCAATTAACAGTGGATGATGCCTCAGAAGACTGTATATTGTGGCTGTATATTAATCCAATTAGAATGGTTTAGACACAGGTACTAAGCCCATTTTAGGTGAGCTTTCTTATGATGCCTCTCAGAAATGCCTTTAAAACTTAAAAAAAAAAAAAAAAAAAAAAAAAAAACAACAAACCATTCATTTTGGTGAAATGTCATGACAGGACTTTAGAATTAAAAATTAGGGCAAAATTGTATATGAGGAATCCTTGCTGAAGTCATCAGATTTTGCCAAAATTCAAGTCTTATATAACCAATGAATAATACATTTAGAATAATAGAGTTTTTCATCAGTAGATATCAATGTACTTAATACAAGAGTAGATTTTTTTGAAGCCCTGTTTTGTTTTGTTTTCTAATTGGAAATTGAGAATAAAGTTGCTTTGCAATCTCTCAATACAGTATACAATCTGTTTGTAGACTACCATTTTATTAGCTTGTTTCTCATTCTTCTGATCAGGTCTAGGTTTTTCTGTTGTTCTTCCTCTCTGAAAGCAGTGGAGACAAATAATTGTATTTTGCAGTTCTGCTTCCAGATAAAAGAAGACTAGTGTCAGTCCTACATTGTTTCAGGAGAAACAATTTAGATACCTTCTTGTTTTAGACTAGCTGCTTAATTTTTCAGATGCTAGCAGTTCTGCAAATCTAATTAATTCTTGAAGGTATTTCATATCTCCGAAACTTCAGTCTATGCATGTCCTCTTCTGATACTGAGCAATGTTCCTGTTCTTCTTGTTCCTATGTGGTGGTGGTCTTTTCTAGTGTTTATTGAAAGATTTCACATACATATTTTAAATGTAGTCCTGTGTCTTTTGTCACTTCAGTTAAAATTAGCTCTTTGTCCTCTCATTTTGAGAGTAATATGTATGACTTTTACTTTTTTGAAAGCTTGGGAACTACTAAAAAAGGGATTGGTCCAGTGTATTCTTCGAAAGCAGCTCGAAGTGGCCTCAGAATGTGTGATCTTGTTTCCGATTTCGGTGAATTTTCTGAGAGGTAATTCTAGTTTATTTGAAATGTAACCTTTCAAGCATAACTTTAGACTAACGGTACCCTAATTATATTAATGGTATATTTTTGGCATGTTCCAGTAAATATCTAATTTGTATTCCAGAAAGTCTTAACTGGATGCATCTATCTGAATTTTCTTTTAATAGTGTAATCACAAAGTAACTTTATATCAAGAGGTGGCAAATGAAATCTTAAAATGTTGCTGAGTAAAATTATGAAAGAATTGTTTTTGCCTTTCAGGTTCAAAGTGTTAGCTAACCAGTACAAAGCTATATATCCAACCTTAGAGATAGACCTTGAAGGGGAATTGAAAAAACTCAAGGTAAAACTATTTGTGTTACAACAAATTATTTAATTGTATGTGCTCTTATTGTGAATCCCTAGAATGCAGATCATGAAACATTTATGTGAGTTTCTATTTTGATAAATAACCCACAGATGTCTGATAATATATCAATTGTTAAATAGATTTCTAGTTCTTATTTTAAGAAGACTGTCAGTCTTACTTTGTGCTCTGTTGGCACATTCTACTTCAGGAAGATTATTTTAAATTAAAAAGGAATTGGGTGCTTAGAACACAAATGTCACCTCAAGTTTCTTAACATATATCAGCCAAAAAAGTAAGCGTTAAAATTAGGGGGTTTGAAAGCAAATTTGTTATGATGAAGAACAGGGAGAGAACTGAGAACATAAGTCTGAACACTGCAGTTAATTGTTAGAATTCTAAAGAGACTTGAGCAAAGACTTTATTACCAAACATCCACGAAAAAAAGTTATCCTTTTAGCAGTTTCTTGATTATCATTGGACCCAGTTTCTTGACACACAGATGAGTTGAAGAGTGGAGCATTTGGAGTTCTTCCCTTCCAGTTAACTGTAAAATTATGTACTTTTTTTATCTGTGGAATTCTATGAGCCCGATTGATGGAGAATCAGTTACATGTTGAAGTTGAAGATTACATGTCTGTAATCCTTTTTTTATACTTACATCTGCACTATATTCGGGGCGGTGGGAGTGGGGGAGCCAATAGATCAACAATTTACTGTGTGGAGTGGAAACATAAAAACATCACAGTGCCTGGGGGGAAGTGACTTGTATTTATTGTGCTTTTTACAGTGGTATACTAAAATGTTGAAAGAGTAAAGCTGTGTGCTCCATAAAAACCAAGTCATTAGTATGGGACAGCATCTATTTATACTTAGGGGGGACAGGACGTATGCTCAGTACTAATTTGCATGTTACAAAATGCTTAGTTCCTGATAGGTAATAGTAAGACAACCCCTCTCTCCATTAGCATAAAAATATAGAGCCATTAGGCCATGGGTTCCAGATAGTCACTAATGAAATTTCAGAGTACTGGCTTTTGTGGGAAGTCTTAAACACTTGCAAATAAGTTGCTGAATGTAATAAAATGTTTCTTTTTAGCTACATGTTTGAGTATTAATTTGGTCTTTCAGATTTGTATTTGTAAAATATTCAAAATGCTGTGTTTAAGAATTTTTGGATTAGATTTTCATTTTTTGCTTGCTTTTTGTCCTTGTGGGAAGAGATCCTCATATCCATTATCTCTGCCCTTGGCCTTCATTACCACCACACAGTGCCCCTCACATCTTTCTGATCAAATAGAACTGGGGGATGACCAGCACCACAGGAAAGCCCAGTATCTTTCTAGAATTGTCTATGAAGGATTATTTCTGAATGTGTACCCCACTTCATTTCCTCTATGCCAAAGGAATGAGTGGGTTGTCAGTATGGGCAGTAGCACTTGGACTGCAAATCAAACCTGGTTACTTATATGGCAGAGGAGTACTCATAAGGCCTCTGGCTGGCTTTATCATAGTGCAACGTATAACTAGAGTATATTGTACACCTAATCATTCTGGATTTATAACTTACTAATTAAAATCAATCTTTAAAAATTATTTGGTATTACTTAGGGCTACATAGAAAGGATTAAACCAATGGTGAGAGATGGTGTTTATTTCATACATGAGGCTCTACATGGACCACCAAAGAAAATCTTAGTAGAAGGTGCAAATGCAGCATTACTGGACATTGATTTTGGTAGGTATAACTTTTTCTGAGAAACTCGGTGGCATGTATGTGCCATGAAGGGAAAATGTCTAGTGGCTGTGCCATGCATAGGTGCTCTTGTGGAAAATGTGTGTTTGTATTATGAGGAAGCACTAGACTTCCTATTTTAGGTCAGATTTTGACTCCACACTAAAATTCTCTCCCCCCACCCCCCAAAAATCAAACCACTCTTTGAGTTTTGGGTCTTAGAAAAAAGAGGTGTTAATTTACATTTAGGAAATTCTTCTAAAGTGTTTTGGAAGTCAGTAAAAGTATTCACACATGAGGTCAGGAATTGGCCCTTGATTTGATTTTTAAGAATAACTTGTTGAATGGTGTTGGTGTTATAGTTGGCTAAACCAATCACATGCAATTAACTAGTTAATTTGCATATAGCAGTCCTGTTAAAAAGCTGAGTAAATTACTATGGGCTTTTCTTAGCATTTATAAAAGTCATATTTCATAGCTCACAGTTGTGGAGCAGAGCTGTGAAAATACTTTATGAAAAGAACTGAGCTACCTAGCAGTGATGTTTTCTATATACATTTATTTTACAGTATGACAAGATATTTTTAGTGTAAATTACTACAATACTTCAAAGTATGCAATATTACAGGCTATTGTGAGCTTATTAAACTAAAGATAGTGTTTTTTACTTACATGGCTTATGAACTATCTACCTGAGAGAACTACTTTCTCCATGCTATACCTCTACATTTGAGATAGCAAATTCTATATTTTCTTGGATGTTAGTGTTTTCTCAGGGTGTACATCTGTGCTGCATTTCCTTACAGCGACATGTAGCGTACATACACTCCACGCCTCCATAACACAGGTATAAATAGTAGTGTAGACAGTGAGGCATTGCTTAGGCGAGAAAATTGAAGACATCTCTGAACCCTTAGGGTATGTATCCTACACAGCTCTCTATGCACCCAAGCAGTGCCACTCCATAGCAATGTAGTGTCTCTCTGCCCTCCACCGCAGGGAAAGACTCAGACAGTGTGGAAAGGCTCCAGCAGCTTCCTGTGGTGAGGAAAGGTTCCCGCAGTGGGGAACTTCCAAAGCCTTTCCCAACTGTCTACTCCCCACCAGAGCCTTTCATGGCCATATGTAGCTACACACGAGTATGGACGCTGCAGTTTGTAGTTACACGTATGTTGATGCCAGTGGTGTGCAGTGTAGACATGCCTTCAGTCTCCTTTCAAAATCTTCATATTTTTGCTGTGTGTGAATGTACTATGTAGTAGAGACACAGACAATACTTTCTGGTGACGCAAGCCAATTTTTGACTTGCATGTCCCTTCAAAGTTGCTTCACTATCTGGGCTTGATCCTGTGCCAATTGATGTCAGTGGTAAATCTCCTGTTGGTTTTAGTGGGGCAGGAATGCACATTGCACAGAAGAAAATTAGGAATTTATTAAATATGAAAAAGAGAACCTAACTGCAAACGGTACTCATTTTGGTGTTCTTCATAGCTTTACGAAATCCACCAATGAGCTCTTCCCAATAGGTATGAAATTACCAGGTTGGTTAACTTGAAAAAATAATTTAAGGTCCAGCGTGTGTTTCTTTCTCAGAAAGTGTGATAGCACTTTTCAGTTCTCTTCTATTTTTTTGTTGTGGTTGTTTTTGTTTTTAATTAGGGACGTATCCTTTTGTGACCTCTTCGAATTGTACAGTTGGAGGCGTTTGCACAGGTTTGGGTATGCCACCTCAGAATGTTGGGGAAGTATATGGAGTTGTAAAAGCATATACAACCAGAGTTGGAATCGGTGCCTTTCCTACAGAACAAGATAACGTAAGCATTACTCATATGATCAACAAGTGGGAAAATACTGGATATGTTTCATAGGTTTAGCCAGTAATACTGCTTAAAGCTAAGGGCATATTGTGGCCTGTACAAAACTATCCTCAGCATCAGATTCTGTGTGAGACTTAGTGGCATTTTTTGCCTTAAAATACAGCTATGCTCAGAAAAGTAACTTTCTCATTTAACAAATCTGCTGCCTGGGTGCAGTGATCCATCTGTGCTTATTTTATAAAGTTGGTGCGTATTTTTTAGTTCTGCAGAACTGTTGAAACTGACAGAGAGGAAGATTAATTTTATTCTGTCACATGCACCAGCAGTCAAGTTGTAAAAAGGCAAGCCACCAGGAGTAAAGATTCTGCACCAAAAGCAGCTTGCCTTTTTGATCCTTAGCTGAATTTGCAGCACTGGTTGCCAAGTATCTCAGACTTCTTTAAGCTTCACAACATTGTTGTGAAGAAGTAGGTAGCTGAATGAAAATGCAGTGTTGAGAAAATGGCTTGCTTAATTAGCATTCTTATATTTAAAAAAAACAAAACACTAGCAATAGTAAAGGTACTTGTTTGTATTTTTGTCTTGGTGGATAGCTTTGTGCATCATGGGGGGACTTTAAGGTTATTACTATATTCTGTTAACTGTGCTAATAGACATGAAAATCTTCCATCAGGAAATTGGAGAATTGCTGCAGACACGAGGTAAGGAGGTTGGCGTGACCACTGGTAGAAAAAGAAGATGTGGCTGGCTGGATCTTGTGTTACTCAGATACGCCCACATGATTAATGGATTTACTGCGTGAGTATTCTGTGGTGCTGACAAGTTGGCTTTCATATGTAGCATAACATGGATTATAGCAAATTGTATAGTTCCTAGTAAGTAATTCTTCTGAAACTCACCAGCATTGGTAGAAAGTGGTTCTATTCAAATGAACACTATAAAAGTTTAATCAGCCTAAAAAGTTACCTACCTTGCGAGTTAGCTTGGCAATTGATTCCATCTGTGTGTGTGTGTGCAAAGTGATAGTGAATTGTGAACAATATATATGATACCTCCATTTTCCATACTTAAGTTTTTTAAAGAGCAGAACTTGTATATGACACTTCCCATTTTTGGGTCCAATGTAGCGTTTTAAGGTATATTTGATTGTCCTAAAATACTTTGAATATTTGCACTAAAATATTGTTGTCAAGGTTCCTTCCCCACTCTGAACTCTAGGTACAGATGTGGGGACCTGCATGAAAACCTCCTAAGCTTACTTTTACCAGCTTAGGTTAAAATTTCTCCAAGGTACAAAATTATTTTACCCTTGGATTTCCACTGCCACCACCAAACTTTATCTGGGTTTACTGGGAAACGTGGTTTGGACACGTCTCTCCCCCCAAAATCCTCCCAACCCTTGCACCCCATTTCCTGGGGAAGGTTTGGTAAAAATCCTCACCAATTTGCATAGGTGACCACAGACCCAAACCCTTGGATCTTAGAACAATGAAAAAGCATTCAGTTTTCTTACAAGAAGACTTTTAATAGAAATAAAGGAATCACCTCTGTAAAATCAGGATAGTAGATACCTTACAGGGTAATTAGATTCAAAACATAGAGAATCCCTCTAGGCAAAACCTTAAGTTACAAAAAAGACACACAGACAGGAATAGTCATTCTATTCAGCACAGCTCTTTTCTCAGCCATTTAAAGAAATCATAATCTAACACATACCTAGCTAGATTACTTACTAAAAGTTCTAAGACTCCATTCCTGTTCTGTCCCCGGCAAAAGCAGCGTACAGACAGACACAGACCCTTTGTTTTTTCTCCCTCCTCCCAGCTTTTGAAATTATCTTGTCTCCTCATTGGTCATTTTAGTCAGGTGCCAGCGAGGTTACCTTTAGCTTCTTAACCCTTTACAGGTAAGAGGATTTTTCCTCTGGCCAGGAGGGATTTTAAAGGGGTTTACCCTTCCCTTTATATTTATGACAATTGTGTAAAGGTATAAAATAACCTCAGTCTACACTCCAACATGTACATTTTCTAAACTTGTTTCCAGCTTTTGTATGCCATGAGAAATAGGCTAACACTTTAATATTAGTTTCAGAGGAACAGCCGTGTTAGTCTGTATTCGCAAAAAGAAAAGGAGTACTTGTGGCACCTTAGAGACTAACCAATTTATTTGAGCATGAGCTTTCGTGAGCTACAGCTCACTTCATCAGATGTTTACCGTGGAAACTGCAGCAGACTTTATATACATACAGAGAATATGAAACAATACCTCCTCCCACCCCACTGTCCTGCTGGTAATAGCTTATCTAAAGTGATCAACAGATGGGCCATTTCCAGCACAAATCCAGGTTTTCTCACCCTCCACCCCCCACACAAATTCACTCTCCTGCTGGTGCTAGCCCATCCAAAGTGACAACTCTTTGCATAATCAAGTCGGGCTATTTCCTGCATAGATCAAGGTTTTCTCACATCCCCCCACCCCCATACACACACAAACTCACTCTCCTGCTGGTAATAGCTCATCTAAACTGACCACTCTCCAACTTTAAATCCAAGTTAAACCAGAACATCTGGGGGGGGGGGTAGGAAAAAACAAGAAGAAACAGGCTACCTTGCATAATGACTTAGCCACTCCCAGTCTCTATTTAAGCCTAAATTAATAGTATCCAATTTGCAAATGAACTCCAATTCAGCAGTTTCTCGCTGGAGTCTGGATTTGAAGTTTTTTTGTTTTAAGATAGCGACCTTCATGTCTGTGATTGCGTGACCAGAGAGATTGAAGTGTTCTCCGACTGGTTTATGAATGTTATAATTCTTGACATCTGATTTGTGTCCATTTATTCTTTTACGTAGAGACTGTCCAGTTTGACCAATGTACATGGCAGAGGGGCATTGCTGGCACATGATGGCATATATCACATTGGTGGATGTGCAGGTGAACGAGCCTCTGATAGTGTGGCTGATGTTATTAGGCCCTGTGATGGTGTCCCCTGAATAGATATGTGGGCACAATTGGCAACGGGCTTTGTTGCAAGGATAAGTTCCTGGGTTAGTGGTTCTGTTGTGTGGTATGTGGTTGTTGGTGAGTATTTGCTTCAGGTTGCGGGGCTGTCTGTAGGCAAGGACTGGCCTGTCTCCCAAGACTTGTGAGAGTGTTGGGTCATCCTTTAGGATAGGTTGTAGATCCTTAATAATGCGTTGGAGGGGTTTTAGTTGGGGGCTGAAGGTGACCGCTAGTGGCGTTCTGTTATTTTCTTTGTTAGGCCTGTCCTGTAGTAGGTAACTTCTGGGAACTCTTCTGGCTCTATCAATCTGTTTCTTTACTTCTGCAGGTGGGTATTGTAGTTGTAAGAAAGCTTGACAGAGATCTTGTAGGTGTTTGTCTCTGTCTGAGGGGTTGGAGCAAATGCGGTTGTATCGCAGAGCTTGGCTGTAGACGATGGATCGTGTGGTGTGGTCAGGGTGAAAGCTGGAGGCATGCAGGTAGGAATAGCGGTCAGTAGGTTTCCGGTATAGGGTGGTGTTTATGTGGCCATTGTTTATTAGCACTGTAGTGTCCAGGAAGTGGATCTCTTGTGTGGACTGGACCAGGCTGAGGTTGAAAAACTTCAAATCCAGACTCCAGCGAGAAACTGCTGAATTGGAGTTCATTTGCAAATTGGATACTATTAATTTAGGCTTAAATAGAGACTGGGAGTGGCTAAGTCATTATGCAAGGTAGCCTGTTTCTTCTTGTTTTTTCCTACCCCCCCCCCCCCCCAGATGTTCTGGTTTAACTTGGATTTAAACTTGGAGAGTGGTCAGTTTAGATGAGCTATTACCAGCAGGAGAGTGAGTTTGTGTGTGTATGGGGGTGGGGGGATGTGAGAAAACCTTGATCTATGCAGGAAATAGCCCGACTTGATTATGCAAAGAGTTGTCACTTTGGATGGGCTAGCACCAGCAGGAGAGTGAATTTGTGTGGGGGGTGGAGGGTGAGAAAACCTGGATTTGTGCTGGAAATGGCCCACCTGTTGATCACTTTAGATAAGCTATTACCAGCAGGACAGTGGGGTGGGAGGAGGTATTGTTTCATATTCTCTGTATGTATATAAAGTCTGCTGCAGTTTCCACGGTAAACATCTGATGAAGTGAGCTGTAGCTCACGAAAGCTCATGCTCAAATAAATTGGTTAGTCTCTAAGGTGCCACAAGTACTCCTTTTCTTTTTAATATTAGTCTTACTTGTCAGTATAGTGTATAGTTAGTGCTAATGTCAGAAGACACTGGAAATATCACATATTTGCAAGTTGTTTTTAAAAAATATACTTAATCATATCTTGTCAGTCTCAGATGGGATTCCCTGATATTCTGAACACATCTTTCATTTTCTCCCTGTCCCCACTCTTCGGAGTTGCTTCCCCATGACGTAGAATTTTTTAACACACAACTAGCAGCAGAAATGGCTCTGAAAAATACAAGTACAGAAAAACTGCATGGAGGTTAAAATACCTTCCTCCCCCCACCCCCCCTGGAATTTGTGTTATCTATCTATATTTCAGTGATTCACATAACTTTTTAAAGTTTTCCCTACCTGTCTCCCTAATAAAAGTACACAGTGACTCGCTATTCATGCAATTCCAAGAACTGCTTGCATTTGGTTTACATTACTTAGCACTTCTCTCCCACTCCTCCCTCTTTTAAAAACAAAACAAAACTGCATCTGCCGGCACTTTTATGATTCCAGAGCTGGGGAGCCTTAATATATAATAGCCAATGGTACTAGATGCCAAGGAGTAGATTTAAATGAATACAAAATTTTCAATTTAAAACTGCAAATTACCTCTGAGAAATTTTTAATTTAAAAAATCAAGGAGCATTGAAATAAAGCTTAGATGAAACTGTCTAGCATAAAAGGTGGACCAGTGTAGATGTAAATCTTTATTTAAATTTTCCCATTCATTTTCCTTGTCCTTGCCTACTTTTGGACAAATAACCAAATCTGGGCAACTTTTTAAATGTTATCTGTGCATCTAGTTTAGGGGTGAAAGTAAAATGCAGTTCTTACCGGTACAGGGCTGCTCTGGCCAACCTGGAAGGGGCAGGCGGGACCTCGGGCTGAAGGGGCGGGGATGGGGGTCAGCATCCCCCAGCCAGTCCATCTGCGCTCCCTGGCCCGGGCTGCCTGGGGCTCCAGCAGTGATTTAAAAGGGCCCGGGGCTCCGGCTGGCACTGCTGCGGTAGCAGCAGCAGCCGGAGCCCCAGGGCCCTTTTAAATCGCGGCCCTGGGGCAGCTACTTCTTTCCGCACTCTTCGGTGGCGGCTGGGGGGCAAAAGGGGCAGCAATGTTGCTGCCCCTTTTGCGCCCCCCACAGCGGCGGCCCTGCCGGGTCGTCACTGCCCCTTTGCGCCACCCCATTGGCAGCCCTGCTGGTAGGGACCCGGCATGGCCACCGATCAGGGGGTGCAAAAGGGGCAGCAATGTTAAAGCTGCTGTGGCAGTGCTTTAAAGTCAGCAGTACAGGCCAGTACTGGTGGCTACCTTTTTCCGGTACCCCCTTACTTTCACCCCTGATCTAGTTACATGTTTGAATAGTGCTTTTAATGTTTAATTTCAGCTCTGTTTTATAACAGCTTGCTGAACAAATACATTAGAAGCCATTCATTAGACCAGTGGTTCCCAAACTTGTTCTCCCACTTAAGCAGGGAAAGCCCCTGCTGGGCCGGGCCGGTTTGTTTTACCTGCTGTAGCCACAGGTTCGGCCGATCACGGCTCCCAGTGGCCGGGGTTTGCTGCTCCAGGCCAATGGGAGCTGCTGGAAGCAGCGAGGGCCGAGGGACGCACTGGTCGCTGTTTCCAGCAGCTCCCATTGGCCTGGAGCAGCAAACCCCGGCCACTGGGAGCCGTGATCGGCCGAACCTGCGGACGCGGCAGGTAAACAAACCGGCCCAGCAGGGGCTTTTTGTGCACAAGCGGCAGAATAAGTTTGGGAACCACTGCATTAGACCAGGATTGTTTTATCTCATTTGAACTAAATTTATCCAAAATCAGTTAATGCTATCACCACATATTTGTTACTTAGTGAAGTCATTTGATGTATAGCTAAGTTTTTTGTGGACTTTTTAATTAGCGCACTCGATTAACTCACAATTTGTCAGTCACACATTTAAAATAACAAAATATGGAAGTGATCATAAAATATATTGTTCTACCGTTCTTGGCTCCTTTGCTCACAGCATTTATTTTCATCTCATTCAATCTATGTAATTGTCCTGTTGCTTTCTGTGAGAGATGTTAATGTGACTATTGAAAGTCAAAAAGTAAACAGAGCAACCTATGTAATTACAATCATAGAAGATTAGGGTTGGAAGAGACCTCAGGAGGTCATCTATTCCAACCCCCTGCTCAAAGCAGGACCATCACCAACTAAATCATCCCAGCCAGGCCTTTGTCAAGCCAGGCCTTCAAAACCTCTAAGGATGGAGATTCCACCACCTCCCTAGGTAACTCATTCCAGTGCTTCACCACCCTCCTAGTGAAATAGTGTTTCCTAATATCCAACCTAGACCTTGCCCACTGCAAATTGAGACCACGGCTCCTTGTTCTGTTATCTGCCACCACTGAGAACAGCCTAGCTCCATCCTCTTTGGAACCCTCCTTCAGGTAGTTGAAGGCTGCTATCAAATCCCCCCTCACTCTTCTGCAGACTAAATTAGCCCAGTTCCCTCAGCCTCTCCTCCTAAGTCATGTGCCTCAACCCCATATGCCCTCCGCTGGACTCGCTGTAATTTGTCCATATCCTTTCTATAGTGGAGGGCCCAAAATTGGACACAGTACTTCAGATATGACCTCACCAGTGCTGAATAGAGAGGAATAATCACTTCCCTCGATCTGCTGGCAATGCTCCCACTAGTGTAGCCCAATATGCCGTTAGCTTTCTTGGCAACAAGGACACACTGTTGACTCCTATCCAGCTTCACATCCACTGTAATTGTTCCACTAAAACTGTAGACAATTCATTCTGTTTAAGAGAGGGGGAAATCTGTCCCTTGAATTATGATCTTTTCATAGGGCATAATTCAGGATCTGGTCCAGAGGCTCCCATTTATTTCAATAGATTTGGTATCAGTCCAACAGCTTTCTTGTTTGTATCTTTCTTTATTGACTTGAACTTTGTTTTAAAACAATGAAAAACAATAGAAATTATAATTCCAACTTCCGGTTATTAAACATACTAAAATTATTCCTGATTTGATTCATAGTTGCTTAGGAGCTTAATTTTGCATGTGACAAGTGGAAAGAAATGTAGTTAAGTTTTAGCCCAATAACTCAGAGTCTATAAAATGCCATTAACAGAGGAAGGGCTTGTTGTTTTTGTTTTTGTTTTTCTTTAAAAAAAAAATAGATTGGCTGTAACAAAATTGGATATCTTGGATGTATTTCCAGAAATCAAAGTTGGAGTTGCTTACATACTAAATGGTGAAATCATACCTCATTTTCCTGGTGAGTCTGTTTTATAATTACTGTGTTGAGAGGTCATAAAGTGTTCAGAGTACTTTGAAAAGGGTGTACATGTAGATAAAACTTCTGTGCCTCATGAGCTTGTGATTGCACAAGTGCCAAAGCCATACATGTCATCTCAACGAGTGCCTAAAAAGTTACTGCATCCTGTAGCTCTTATAGCTGCCAAACATTTTGCAGAAAAAATAATTTTAAAATGCCTAATTTTTTTTACTCTTGATACTATTTATTATTTTGCTACCTTTAATTCAGCCTGATTTATTACATGAATCTAACTGTACAAGTCTCAGAGGGAACGAATACATTTAGATACTATAAATTATTCAAAATAGTATTAAACTTTAAAAATGCAATATTACTATGCATGGAAAAATATCTCCAGATATTGATGGCTGCGTCTATCCCTGGAATGAGAGAGCTAGGAATTTTCACTTTTTAGTGTGTGTATAGTTCTAGTACTAAAGCTCAGAAGTTATTACCTGAAGAATGTTTTGAAGCTGCTTGGGGGGGTTTTAATGTAGTATTGGTAAAGATTAATTAGTAGCAGGTGAGATGATCGAATGTAATTGCATGAATCATGTATAAGGAAATCACTACCACATACGTGATGACTTACAGATATGTGATACAAAATGTTTTAAAGAAAAGGCTTAGAAACTCTACTTGATGACTTTATCTCATGATTATTAAATATCTCCTTTGGATAGTTATTGATCAGCTTATTCCAGTATAGTTTTGAATTTTTTTTTTCTGCAGTCCACAATTCTTGACATCTGGGATGCGCTCTTCTCTGCAGTTCATGGAGGCGGATCAGAGTTTTAGAGCCTTATGGTCAGGCCACCCCCTCTCAACTCCTGCTTGCTTCTAGTTTCTGTTTCTCTGTGGCAGCATATGGATGGCGGTTTTTACAGCTGCTGCCTTCACATCTGCCTAAAGGGGGTGCTTTTTTGTCAAAATTTGGGGCAGTAGTGAATAGTGATCTTCCTCCCTGCCCCTACTCCCCTAGGCCATTTTTAGCCAGATGTTGGAACACCTGGAACATCAGCTGCAGTGCTCCATTTTGGCTCCTCTGCACCTTCCAGATATAGTAGAGCAGTCTAAAAAGCAACAAATGAAATCCAAATGGTGCTCCATCTGTGAGACTGCAAGCTCAGCAGATGTTGAATTGTACTCCTCCTCTACCCACCTGAGCATCTGCAGCTCCAACGTCGGAAAAATGGACCAGGAGTCTATGGGCAGAGCAGGGAAGAACTCTAAGGATGAGGAGGACCTCAGTCAACTCTGGGTAGCCCCAGGGGCCCCCTGGGGAACAAAAGGCAGACTTGCAGTGTCTCACTCCCCCCTACGCCATTCTAAAATTGGTCTAGAGCACCCTGGGAAAAGAAGCAGAGCTCAGAAGCACACTCTCTATCCTTCCTAGTTTGGCCAGGAGGGCTTTGGAAAGGGTTCCCCTTCCCCTTCCATGACGGAATTGGACCCAGCAGGTGAGGACTCAGAAAGAGCTCTCAGAAGAGGATTTCAGGCTCTCAGCACGGCTAGCTGCAAAAGGCCTCCCCAAAGCTGTGACAGAGCTTGTAAGCTCTCAAAGCAAGCTAAAAAAGCTAATAAATCAAAGTGGGAAAAGGGTAAGGAAAGGTGTAGAAGATCTAAAAGGTATGACTCCTCTGACACCTTTTCCTTCCCTCCTCCACAGAGAATGGTGAATTGTTGGACTTTGTCTTCAATCAGGACCAGGGAAAGACTTGGCAAAGCTTTTCCCCCTGAGAAATTAAAGGCCAATTCCAAGAGTAAGCCCCTGAGCAAATTTCTCCCCTCAAAATCCTCCCGAGGCTGTGATTCCCAATTACTTCCTCAAAGGAGGAGTATAGGAGAATGTATGAGATAAGCCAGACAAGGGCAAGCACATTAACAGAAATGATCTTATATTCTATAAGATTCAGGAACCAAAAGTCCTGATTACGGAGATACCAAAGGTTGATGCTGCATCGTATCCCTGGTTAAATATATAGTTATCCCCTTAGAAGTGGAGTTCTAAAGACCCCACAGAGAGTTGCCTCCATTTTTCTCGCAAAGATTTTTGAGGTCGTCTCAGCCTCCCTCAGGACACTCTTAGCAGCTGCTTGTTTTGTGAGAGCATCTTTCTCCTGACTGGAAGATCTTGGAGCCCTCAAGTATCAAAATCACCCTGACTTTGGCTCTGTTTTAAAGAAAGCTTCCCTGGCAACAGCGTCAAGAAGCAATGACATTCTTGGACAAAGCCATGGCCTCCAGCTCAGTGACCAGGTGCCTCCTATGGTACCATCCCTGGAAGATGGATAGCCACTTGAAGCAAGTTCAGTGCTCTGCCAAATTCATGGGAAGCCTTCTGAGAGAAGCTAGACAAGGTAGTGGCAGACAATGCCGCAAGATCTAAACAGTCCTCTCGAATGCCACACCATGCTTCTGAGAGAAAGTACAGGCTGGCCATCAGGCAAAGGCATTCCTTTCAGCCTTCATCCCTTGTGGAAATAACAGCAGAAAGACAGCAGGTTCTCCAGAGAAAAGGCTTGGAACTGTGGCTTGGGAAGAAAGCCCTGGAGGAATGGGTTACTTTGACCATGGATGGACCAGTGGGTCGGGAAGATATATAGTGAGTCAGAAATATTTCAAGTTATGGGCTCCACCCAATCCATTTTTCATCGAGTCCCCAATCTTGAATGATCCTGTAAAGTGCAGTCTAATCCAGAATGAGATTTCTCACCACCTGGATATGGGAGTAATAGAGAGTGTTTCCTGAGAAGAAAGATTCTTAGGGTTCTACTCCATCTTCCTTATTGTTGAGAAGTGGTACGGGGGAATCTGTTATAGATATCAAAAAGCTCAACAAGTGGATAAAGAAAACAAAGTTCCAGATGAAGACCCTAGCCTCTACAATGTCAGGCCAGGGGGCCATTCTGACTTCAGTGAATCTGGTGGATGCATACCTCCACATCCCTATCAGACAATGCCATTGCAGGTTTGTAAGGTTTGCTTATGGCAGGAGGTATTATCAATATCTCTGATTAGGCTTGTCCTTGCCCCCCTAGGTCTTTACAGAGATGTTTGAGATAATCATAGCAAACTCAGGTCACAGGGGATCCACATGTATCCCTTCCTATATGACGTCTTAACCAGAGCTCCATCCCCAGCAGCTGCACACAGAGCTATGTCTCTGACCTTGAATCTGCAGGCTCATGGCTTTATTATCAATGTCAAGAAAAGTTCCTTGAATCTGTCCACGCAAATAACTCACTTGGAAATGGACACAGATACTTTGATGGCAAGGATACATCCATCTCTAGAGAGGTTCCAGAAAATTCAAGACTTCCTCACATTGTTTTAGAACTGCAAGAGGCTAGCCATTGCACTGAGCCTTCTTGGGCACAATCACGCATCAGAAGCCTTCCAGGCTTCATCTTAAATGTATGGTACTACTTCCCAGAATGCTTGAAAGATCAAGTAAGGGTTCTGGCACAGGTGATCAACTCCTTAAAATGGTAGTCAACCTAGGGCAGTACCTGCAAGGGTGCTCATACGCCTTCCAGATTCCCCTGATCCTCACAACCAGTACCAGGCTGGAGGACTGGGGAGCACACCTGGGGTCCCAAATAGCTCAAGACATCTGGAACCTGGAGGAAGGGACCTATAACATAAACCTTCTAGAACTAAGAGCTGTCAAGCTGGTGCTACAAATGTTCCAGTTCAGCTTAGAAGGAAACCAGTCCTGATTAGGTCAGACACCACCATCACTGTCACATGTCTATGACCAAGGTGGTAACAAGAAGGGCAGTGCAACATGCTGAAGCAAAGGAAATCATGCAGAGGGAAGAGCATACTTTCCTCTCCCTCAGGGCAGCTCACATAAAGGGAGATCTGAACCAGAAGGTGGACTGGCTCAACAGGAGCAAAGTGAACCACTCCAAGTGGTGCATGAATCAGGAAGTCTTCAAATTGTCCAGTCATTCAGCCTGCTCTCGACCAACCTATTCATAAACCACATGAATTCAAAGAGACTAAAGTACTTCACTAGGGAAATAGACCCCAACTTCCCTGAGGACAGATTCCAAATCACACAAATGGCCATAGGGCCTCCTCTGTGCATTTCCACCCTTCTCATTATTAGGGAAGGTGGTCTAGAAAATAAAATAAGAACAGGTGACAGTAATATTGGTAACGCCCCATTGGTCAAGGAGACCCTGGTTTTTCGGACCTGAGAGAGCTGAAATTGGGACCACCACTGCAGCTCCCAAAGAGACGAGGCATCCTCTCACAAGGTCCTCTTCTTCATCTGTAACCAAATTAGCTGCATCTAATAGCCTGGTTATTGAAAGGGAAGCAGTGGTATCATTGTGTCTGTCCTCCAAAACCAACAGAACACTTCTTTCTTCTAGAAGAGTACTGACTTGAAAGCATACTCCTCTCCTGGGACCTAGTTTTGCAGCTGATGCCAGGAATGTGAAGCAAACCCTAGAAATCCAAGACAACCAGAATTCTTGCCTTTTTTTCAAAAAGGCTTTGACAAAGGTCTCTAACCTAGCACCACTGCATGTCTGGTGTCTTCCCTTAATTGTGTGATATTCATATAATTCCCAAGTTCTCTGGCAGAGAACCCCCAGGTAGCCAGATTGCTTAGGGCGATCCAGTTATCCAAGCCAGCAATTAGACCTCTCTTTTCCCAAGTGGGCCAGTTGTACAGAGAGCCCTGACAAAGGGTCCCGTGGTTCCCTTGACGTCAATGTCAGCATTTTATTTGTCCATCACAACTTGCTTTCTGATAGCCTTCGCGTCCCGCCAGACAAGTGTTGGAGCTATCAGCGCTCCCTATGCAGGAATCTTACTGCGTGTTTCATGAGGACAAGGTGGTGGTCAGAACTCAAATAATTTTTCCCTGAAGGTGAGGTGGTCTTTCCGCTCTTCCCAAGAGGTGATTCTACCTTCATTCTGTCCAAGGCCACAGCATCTCACTGAGGAGATGTGGCACACCTTAGGTGCCCAAAGGGTTCTGAAAATGTACCTCAAAGGTACGGACTCCATAAGGAGATCAGGTGTTCTGTTTATATCCTTTCAGCCAAAATTCCAAGGACTAGGAGCTTCCAAGTCCTCTACTACTTGGTGGGTTAGACTATGCATTGTGGAAACATACAAGGCATCAGAGATCCTAGTTCTAGAAGGAATCTGAGCACACTCCATGCGATCCCTGATGACCTCGTGGGCAGAAAGAGGTAATGAATTCACAACAGAAATTTGTAAGGCAGCCACCAGGTCAAATGCACCTTTATCACGCACTGCACATCCTATCCTCTGCAGAGGCATCCTTTGGCAGGAAAGTGCTGCAGGTGCTTGCCCGGATATGATTTTGGCCTTTGAGGAAAATATTTAGGGTAGGGATACAATTTTCCTTTTTCTGACCTTTTTCTATAACCCTCTCTACATCTGTTCACTGCTCTCTACTTCCTAAACGTCAGGAATTGTGGGAGATGCTGGGATGCGGAACAGACAATGTCTTATTGATTATTTCCTTTCTGCTAGCCGCATCATCTCCCACAATTCTATTCACCATGGATGGCTCATGAGTCAAGAGTCAGATATTAAGCAGAATTGTTACCATAAGACCATCTTCCTTGGTCTAATGTACATAGTTATTTTTGTTATCTCTAGAACGTTTGTTAATAATGTTATGAAAGTTTTACAGTTTGGGAATAACTTATCTGGAGGCAAGTAGGAGCTAAGGTGGCATGGCCAGAACATGCGGGTCCAAAACTCTGATCCGCCTCCATGAGCTGCAGTGAGAGGAGAGCAGCCCAGACATCAAGAATTGTGGGAGACATTGCTAGCAGAAAGGAAATTATTGGTAAGAAATTTTCTGTTCCTCTTCTAGAGAACAAAGTAATGCCAGTAACAGACAAATAAAATGTACCTATTTAGGAATTCTGAGCTATTGAGTACATCTAGTTAGTGTAGGTTGTTGTTTTTTAATGCTGTCCCCTAGCACATTCTTATTGATGTAGCTGACAAATAGTTTATTTAGTTAACTTTGCTGGTTTTTGGACAGAACAAAGGCAGTTGGCCTGTCTAGTAAAGGTCTGGCTGGATTGACACTAAAGGGTTTTCAAAAGCACTCAGCATTAGCCTTACTGAATTCTTCTGAAAACCTGGGAATACATGAGCAGTTCTTTAAAATGTGCTTTATTTTTCCAAAAGGCATGATGTAATTCTTCTAAGTTGATCTATTTTGACATCCAGAACTTTCCTATAAAATTTCAAAATAAAAGAATATGAAATGAAGTCCCTAACATGCATTAACTTCACTGCACCTTTATTCACCTGGGAAGCTGGGTTCAGATATGGAAAATAGGAGTGTTGCAGTGTGTTCTAAATGTTAACAGACTTGGATTCTTTGAACTTCATAGGGGAAGTGAGTCTCTGAGATGAGGGCTCTTCACTGAGAATGTCTCACCTACAGTCTTCTCCTGTTTCATACAGAGGGCTACTAGCTCGAGTGCCTCAGCTGATCTCAGTTGCAATGTGTCTCACTAGAAGTCAGGGGGTGCCTCTGGCAGTCCCTCACGCTAATGAAGATAAGTCCCAACATTTTGCAACAATATACAAGTCTGTTTTTAATACCTGTGCCGTTGTGAAATACTGGTATATACGGGATGGCGGTCACCTTAAATCTGAATTTGTGTTAGAGTGGGTTCGATTTCAACATACCAGAACTTTCTACTATGTAATAAGCTCTTCAGTATTCTTGAACAGACACCCATGGTTTAAAATAATGTAGGCCAATGAAATCCACTGCTGATTAAGAGAATTCCCATTATTTCACCTCCTTTAAACTATGGACAATTTCACACTATTGTGGTTGCAGTATTTCTCAAGCTCAGGCAATATTACGCAAGCTCCTTTTCTGAGGTTCCCCATCAATAAACAAGACGCTTGATAAAATGACTTCTAGCTGTATGACTGGTTCTGTAAAAAAAATATGTAGAACTTCTGGATAATTTAACATTCACTATATAAGTACTTATTCTTCGTTTCCTCAGCAAACCAGGAAGTCTTAAATAAAGTAGAGGTTCAGTATGAGACATTCCCAGGATGGAACACGGACATATCAAATGCAAGAACATTTGATGAACTGCCTGTAAATGCACAGAACTATGTTCGCTTTATAGAACTGGAGCTTGGTATTCCTGGTAAGTAAAGCAAACTTTTCTGCTTCAAGAAACTTATCTGAAATAGAAATAATTTAAATTTAAGTCCCTTGACCTTCTGATGCTAAAAAGGACTTAATGAACACCCAGAGAGCTAGCATTATAAGCTTTAAAGTGACTCTTGTACTTTGACATTTTAATGCTGTTGAGCCTCATTTTAGCTGCAAAATCTAGAAGAGGATTAACCTCTACAACGATTTCAGTATATGTGTGTAGTCTAAATTTGCAGTGCTCGGTTATCATAATTTGCCAACTGATTTTGAATACTGACATGCACACTGTTCTGTTTGCATGTTTAAAAAAAACCCAACTCTTGTGCAATAGGAAAAGTCCTATTTGTAGGACTTTAATCAAATATTGCATTCAGCTTTTGTTTTCAGTCACTGTTATTATAATAGTAAGGATTCAGTTCTGCCACCCTTACGTTATCAGTGTTTTCATCTGTGAGTAGTCTATTGACTTCATTTGGGACTTACGCTGATTTAGTGTCTTACTCCTTAGTAAGGAGGGCAGACTATTGTCCTAAACTAGTACCAAATTATTTACTGTGTGGAAAGATGGTTTTATGATCAAAGGATAGGACTAGAAGTTAGGAGATGAGTTGTATTCTTGGTTCTGTTACAGAATGTTACCTTTCAGCAAATCACTTAACTTCTATATGCTTAGTTTCCCCATCTGTAAAACTGATATTTCCATATTTCAGAAGGGTTTTGAGAAATTATTATTTTAGGCCATTCTCCATTTGAAGTCGGTGGCACAAGATCAGGCACTTCAGAGTGCTTAAAGATGTGTGAATGTGGTGGTGCTACAGAAATGCAAAGTGTCATTCTCTAATAGCAACTATCAGTACAACACATTCTTCTACTTAGGCCACAGAACTTTTTTTTTCTCCTTTACTAGAATGTCATGCTTAGAGTTTGAATTCCTCTATGGTAAAACAGTGCACACTATTTTGTTATCCTTTCCTTTTTTTGCAGTTAAATGGATTGGAGTAGGTAAATCCAGAGAGTCAATGATCCAGATATTTTAAAGATTTCAGATGCGTGGAAGAAAGCACTCCCCTCAATAAAAGACTGCTTAGTCTTACATGTATTATTAGTAGCCTACAAAGCAAAGATGCTGGAAGGATAGATCTTGCATGGAAAGAAATGTTAGAGTTGGTCTCCCAAACTGATTGCTACTCCTGAAAGACTTTGACCTCTACCTATATCCGCTCTCTATCCAACTGGCAATAACTCCAGGACGCTTGCCATTACTGTTATACATGGTGCCACCAAACTTTTCTTTATCATCTAGTATTTACTCCATAACATAATCCCTGATGTTTGAAAATGGAAGGTAAAATTTTCCTGACTTTTGTCTTGATTGTTGTATCCATGCTTCTGGCGGTGTTACTTCCCTGAAATCTTAAACAGTAAAAATAATGCAGTTTTGCACAAATGGTTTTACATCCTCATTATTTGTACTCCTAAATATGTTGTATTCTTTATAGCTGCTGTTGTAGTGAGTGATTAAAGAGGGATTCTGATGATTTTATAATGCTATAAACATTGTCTAAACTGTGTGAGAGATGGTTTTTGTTCAAAAACTTTGTGATTCAAGTTGTTGGGAGTGTGCAAGGGGCTCTTAAGACAAATTTACAGAAAATGTGCAAAAAACTAAATTTGATAGTGTAAAGTTCATTTACAGTTATTGAACTATTCTGATTTAATTTTTTTTAAATTAAAATTGTTTTAAAATTATGCACTTCTCCACTTTGAGTGCCTATTACAGAAAAGTAAATTCCTTGCTAATTAGAAGGAAGCATGTTTATTCGTATGTTTAAAGTTTTAATCTTTAGGTGCCACTTTAAATTTTTTCTTGTATGTCAGTGATTAGAACTGTTTGATTTCACACAACTAGGCAAAGGCGCTATAGAAATTTATAAAAGGAAAACCATTAGGGCTGTCAAGCAATTAAGATTAATCACGATTAATCATGATGATAAACACTAGAATATCATTTATATAAATATTTTGGATGTTTTCCATATTTCCAAATATATTGATTTCAATTACAACCCAGAATACCAAGTGTACAGTGCTCACTTTATTCTAAATATTTGCACTGTAAAAATGTATTTCAATTCACTTAATACAAGTACTGTAGTGCAATCTCTTTATCATGAAAGCTGAACTTACAATGTAGAATTATGTAGAAAAATCCTGCATTCAAAAATAAAACACTCCGAAACTTTAGAGCCTACAAGTCCTCTCAGTCCTACTTCTTGTTCAGCCAGTTGCTAAGACAAACATGTTTGTTTACATTTGCAGGAGATAATGCTGCCTGCTTCTTATTTACAATGTCACCTGAAAGTGAGAATAGGCACTCTCGTGGCATTGTAGCTGGCATCACAAGATATTTGGGGCAGATTTGCTAAAGATTCATATTCCCTTCATGCGTCAACCACCATTCCAGAGGACGTGCATCCATGCTGATGACTGGTTCTGCTCGATAACAATCCAAAACAGTGCAGACCAATGCATGTTCATTTTCATCATCTCAGTCAGATGTCACCAGCAGAAGGTTGATTTTCTTTTTTGGTGGTTCAGGTTCTGTAGTTTCCGCAGTGGAGCGTTGCTCTTTTAAGATTTTTGAAAGCATGTTTCACACCCCATCCCGCTCAGATTTCGGAAGGCACTTCAGAGTCTTAAATCTTGAGTCACGTTCCGTAGCTACCTTTAGAAATCTCACATTGGTACCTTCTTTGCATTTTGTCAAATCTGCAGTGAAAGAGTTCTTAAAACAAACAACATGTGCTGGATCATCATCCATGACTGCTATAACATAACATGAAATATATGGCAGAATGCAGGTAAAACACAGAGCAAGAGACCTACAGTTCTCCCCCAAGGAATTCAGTCACAAATTTAAATAATGCGTTATTTTTTTAACTAGCGTCATCAGCATGGAAGTATGTCCCCTGGAATGGTGGCCAAAGCATGAAGGGGCATGCAAATGTTTAGCATATCTGGCACGTAAATTCCTTACACGGTTGGCGACAATAGTGCCATGAGAGTGCCTATTCTCACTTTTTTGACATTGGAAATAAGAGGGCAGCATTATCTCCTGCGAATGTAAACAAACATGTTTGTCTTAGCAACTGGCTGAACAAGCAGTAGGACTGAGTGGACTTGTAGGTTCTGAATTTATACATTGTTTTGTTTGAGTGCAGTTATGTAATCTACATTTGTAAGTTGTGCTTTCACGATAAAGAGGCTGCACTACAGTACTTGTATGAGGTGAATTGAAATACTGTTTTTACAGTGCAAATATTTGTAAAAGTGAGCATTGGACACTGTATTCTGTGTTGTAATTTATATCAATATATTTGAAAATGTAGAAAAACATCCAAAATATTAAATTTCAATTGGTATTCTGTTGTTTAGCAGTGCAATTAAAACTGCTTAATCACAATTAATTTGAGTTAATCATGTCAGTTAACTGTAGTTAATCAACAGCCCTAAAAACCATATAAATCAAAGGCACAGTTGAGATATTTAATGTATTCTGAAAATGTGATTCAGAATTCACCTTTTGACACCTATTGAAGGCAATGTTTCTGCTTAATGTCATTGGATTATGTCCTGGAAGTATTTCCATGAATAATCTTGGAGCTGTAAACAAGTGAAGGAGACCTATTTATTTTGATAGTGTGGTATGTAACACTTACTTGATCTAATAAGAGTCTTAAAGTTTCCAATTTAAAAAAAAAAAAGTGGCCTTTACAGCATGATTTTATTCTGTTTTTTAGGTAAATACACACATTGCATTGTGAAGTTTGAGTACTCCCCTCTCAGTCGGGTGGAAATAAGCGTAGTTTATTTCCAAATGATAAACTGGTCAAATTTAGATACTGACTTTGCTGTAATGGATTAGTTGAATCAAGCTGCAAAGGGGAATATAGGAAACTTAGAACAACAAGAAAATAGCTTTCATAGTCAAATGTAGGTGGTTAAATTTTGTGAAAGACTGAATATATTCATTGTATTTGTAAATACCTAAAATCTCACCTAATATGGCAAATACATTCAAAGTTGGTGACAAATCTTAATCACAAAATTAAATGTGCAATAAGTGGCGAATAAGATCAACTTGTCTCTGGATTGAGAAAGTTAGCGGGAATATTCCCCAGAAGAAAATAAATTAATGAAACAAAGTAATTTTAATAATGGGTGCTGTATTACAAGAATATCACTAAGGAAAAAGGATGTGTTATGTGTCCAGGATAAAGTAAGTGGGGAGGGAATTATGGGAGGATAATTATGAAGGATAGTCCTTATCTTACTGCTATTCATGAAGCACTTCCTGCTTAACTGTTTAGACATTACATAGAGTAATCTGTAATGAGTATGTAGGGGGTGGGTGAAGAAGTCACAGCATGACAGAAGACTGAAAAATAGAGAGAGAGAACCTCAGTTATGAGATTTTTGATAATCGCCACAGAACTAGTGTCAGAGGCACGCAGAAGAAAAAGGGCCTCTTGTTTTCTCATCTATCTTGGCAATCCAAAAGTCTTGCCTCCCTAAACTGCTGTCAACTTTTGCAATACAGAGGAATGAAGTCTTTACCCAAACTTTAGCCCTGCAGATTGAATTAAATCATCCTGTAAAAGTTAATAGTGGGAGTTGAAACACTTGGTTTGTTTTTAGTCTAAATTAACTTCATTTTGGGGAAGGAGAAAGAATTTTGAGATTTAGAACCCTTTTGAAGACGGTAAATGTTGTTGCAACTGATTTCACAATATGAGCAATAAGTGCCATTTTACTGTTTGTAAAGCACTTTGAAGGAACAATGCCCAGACTACACAAAAGGAGTTAGGCACCTGGAAAAATCATGTGATACAAAGGCCGATTTAGGCTGAACAGCAGAGACCGTAGAGCAGTTCACAAAAGCTAGCATGAGATGGAGAGAGCTGCCCAGCCAATGGGAGATGCTGAGTGGGGAGCTGTGATAAACCCTCCATCCCGCCCCGGTCTCAGATAGGCTCCTTCCTGCAGCCTAGCCTTAGGTGCCTATTTCTGCAATTCACAGATGGGAACCCTCCTTGGAGTTAGGTGTCTTATGCCATTTTAGCAAGAAGCCTGGGGTGGGAGATTTGAGGACTTCCATCATAACTTTTAGCCCTGTGGTTAGGGTACTCACCTGGGCTGTGGGAAACCCAGGATCACCCCTGCTCTAATGACTATTTATCCATTGTGCAACAGCTTCAACACTCCTGCTTGAGGAAGTTCCCACATCAGAATATTCCACAGCCAAGGGTTAGAGCAGTTACCTGAGAGCTAGCAAGCCCCAGTTCAGTGACATTCCTACTTGCAGAAGGAGGTGGGACTTGAACTGGGGGGAGGAGGGAGGAAGAACTCCTCCATCCCAGGTTGGTGCCCTAACCATTGGGTTAAAGGTTGAGGGAAGGTGCCTTCTCTCTCTCCCACCAATCTTCCCTGGTTCATGAATTATGGTGGGCTGTAGGTGGAAGATAGGTGTCCAGACACCACAGGGACTCAGCAGTGTACATGCCCAGAGGCAGAAAGATAGGTGCCTAGGGATGTTTTACTGCCCAAAAAACCCCCAAACTTAAGAGCCAAGTGAGTTTAGGCACCTACAGGGTTTCAGTGGGAGTCTTGTGCATTTCTGTGTTCCCAAAACTGGCACTTAAAGGCCTAGCTCCTTTTGTGCATTCAGGCCAGTGCTGCTAGAGAGAAGGTTGCAGTGGAGCTGTATTGAGCAGCCATCCATCTAGAAAGCCCAATTGCTGCTGGACTAAGCAATGTGGGGGTTTTGTGGGATTTGGAGGCCTTCTCTCCATCAAACTCAGTTGCTAAAGCCCCTCACTCTTGTGGGGATGTTGTAGAGAAAGATCTCCCATGTTCACTTCTATTTTCCTGCAGTTTTGACACACTCCCTTGAGCTGCTTCATAGGAGAATGGGGTAAGTAGGCCCTAGCTTCAGCTGTCATGAGAATCAATGGAAAGCTTAATTTGTAGCATGGGTGGGTAATGTTAGATTTCAAGAGTATTATATAGTGCAATAAGCCTCCCTGCTCCCTCAGTGGTGGAAGAACAATTTAAAAAAATAAATAAATAAAGCTGATTATCTTTATTTCACAACCTTTGAGGTTTCTTAAACTGCCAGCCAGCACTGTTGCTTTTCTCACAGCTGTGTGGGGCAGGAAAGGGCTGCTAGAGGCCTTTGGTGCTATGGGAGCTCCCCACTTATACCAGGGGTGGTCTCTGCAATTGTCCTTGCCCTGGATAGATGATTCTCCCCTTGATGTAACTAAATAAGGATTACTATATTCCCAAGATGCACAGCTAACAAGAACATGCACTGGGAATTAAGTATGTCTATTCCCCACTGTTGACTCTATTGTACAAAGTAATCCATATAGTCATATTCACAGATAAAACTTGATTAAAGTTTCCAAGCAGCATCACCAACTCAAACTACACTGTAAAATGATACAGTATAGCTTAACAGAAGCAGATTTCTGAAAGTCTTATGTAAATAGGATCAACTTCAACGGGTTGCTTTTATTTTCCTAAAGGCCAGCTGAAATACTTCTCTCTCACAAGCAAGGGCAGGTTATACTTTTTTGGATCAGCAGTGGTTCTCCAGATTGTCAGCGGTCCAGGATCAGTTCTTGGTGTGTATTTATCCTCATCGCAGTCTGAAATTAAAAATAAAGCATTTCCTTTCTGAATCCCTATGATCTAAATTCAGGAATACTCAGTATTTTTAAAGCTTTCCTGTGGCCCTTATATGATCCCAGCCTCTTTTCCTGGAGTAGCATGTCACCATAACCTATCTTGTGCTCTCCATGGTTTTGTTGGGTTTTTTTTGGTGGAGGGGTGTGGGGTTTAGCCTCTTTATTTCTATTTTTTTTAAAATTCATTTTTGCTCTTCTTCCCATTCTTTATGGGAATAGTGCTTGGGGGAGAGGTGTCCACTGGTCATTCTACAGGACTAGAATTTGTTCTCTCTACTGAGCTGAATGTTGTGAAAGCAGAATTGCAGCTTGGTTGCCAAGCTGCTTTCTATGCTTATAGCCCTAGATGCATGAGCTATTCTTGTGACTAACTATACTAAGTAAGGAACACCACACGAGCAAGGATGGAAAGTGGATTTCCAGGAACTGCCTGCAGCGTTATTCACAGCAGCATGTTTGCAGAGACATGTTTAAGTACAGGGAGGATCATACAACTTTCCTTAATAAAAAAAAACAAACAAAAAACCACCTCTGCCTCTTTACGCTGTTGTTCTCCCCTCAACTAGCCTACTCCAGGGGGGCAATCCTAAACAAGCTGTGGTCCACAATAAGCAAGCTGCAGCAAGAGGGAGACCTTGAAGATGTGGTTAAAAAAAAAAAGCCATCCACCGGCCCAACACATAGGCAAGATGTTACTGTAGTGTAAAAAGAAGGGTTCACTTTCTGCCAACTTAGTGGGCACTTTATCGAGGTAGGGTACCAGAGTAGATAAGGCAATTGGCTGACCTGACAAACTGATCAGAGTAGTTTTACCAATTACCTCTAGAAAAAGTTGAATGATTCCAACTAGTTGGGTGTAGAAGACAGATTGGGCTTTTGGGTGCAGGCCTTTAGCAGAGGTGTCAAGAGGTCCTGTCTGTTTTTTCTTCTGAAGCCAGAAAAATTATTTGGGGGAACTGAAGAGGTTTTTATAATCACATAAATTTTAATAAAGGGACTTAACAGTTTTTCATAGTTAAAATGGAGAAAATAAATGCCTTGATTTGAAAGTCAGCAATTTCTGCCATATTTTCTCAAATCAAAGAAAAAACCTAGAGTAGAGGAAGGAGGAAGAGCATGTGCACACTTCTAGCTTTCACTACACTTGAGTGCAGTAGGCAGCCTTTAGGCAAGAGTCTGTGCCTCCTATCATGTTTGTATTGCACAATGTGGAAGCTAGAAGAAATCAATAAGTTGTCTGCTCTCATTCTGAGCTATTACTGCTGCCACTTAAACTTGCCAGCTGCCTGTTTCTATCAGCCATATTGACACTGCTCCTTGCTTCACACTGCACTGCAGTATCTGGCTGTTCTTATGGTTTCCTTTTGTTAGTATTCTTTTTGTCCTACATGATTCCTATCTCCATAGGACTCTGCAGCTGGAATTCAAGCTGAAAACAATTATCCAAATCAGAACTGGGCCATTGAGGCTTAAGAGCCTGTGCCTTCACAAAAGGCACAGCAAATTCAAAGTTGTTGGCCAGTGCTTATCAAAGGCACCACTTAGAGGTTATCTTTCTGGAAAAAAGAAATCTTCCTTCCCCTGGGAGCTGGTCTGTATCTCATAGCTCCTTTCTAAAAGCAAGAATAGTAAGTGTCTTTCTGGCATGAAAACTTAAGTATCCAGTGAATTTCCCCTAATACTGGCTTTGGCACAAAGAATCATGGATAAATAACTAAACCAAATTAAGCACATTTAATGCATAATAAAGTTGGACAAAAAGGCACCTTAAACTGGAAAGCTTTCTCCCATGCTGCCCCTCATAGTTAGGAGAAACGCCTTATAAACAGCCACAAAACTAACTCCCTCAAAACCCACCTTAAATACTCTCCTTTGCTATGAAGCTATCAAAAACTTGACAAGGGCTAGACTGAGACCATTCCTGTCACACAGATCAGTATTGCCTTATTGTTCCCTTGTATTCCCCATGGCTCTTTCAGTTTCCAGCACTTGTCTGTTACACTTAGATCATAAGTTCTTTGGGCCAGGGACTGTCTTTTTGTTCTGGGTTTGCACAGCACCTAGCACAAACAGGGTCCTGGTCCATAACTAGGGCTCCTCGGTGCCATGATTAAATTTAGTCTTTATTATTTGTATTAAAAAAATATACCTACTACACACAGACTGGAAGTGTGACCAACTGCTTTGTACTTGCTCGCTTCAGTACAGGACTCTCCTTATTTGAGAGGTCTCGTCTCTCAGATATCCCAAAATGAACCAACATGTTCATAGGCTGCATTACACAGTGCTTTAAACGGACTAGATCAAATCAAGTGTCTTCGTAATGGGGTTACTTTAATAACTTAGGAACCTAAAATTGAACTGCTTGTTGCACCTAATTGCAGTGCATTGGAGCAGCTGCTGTATACAGATTGATATCTAATTATACATGTGATTTGCTGTGTTCCAATTCATTGGTTGCCTTCTTCCTATCTCTTTGGAACTGGACATACTGCAACTGTTCACTTTGGCTCTTCTTTACCTAGTGTAGACAGGACATCTGTCATTTTTCCCTATCATAAAATGGGGATAATACTTTTCTCTCTCACAGGGATGCTGTAAGGATTAGTTAATCCATTTGAATGTGTTAAACATTTTATAAGGACTATAAGTAGACTAGGGTCAGTCTTCCTAGAAAAAGCCAAGATTTACATTACTAGTAAAGCCTACTTACCCATATTGTAAAATGGCAGTGCAAATTCTTGTTTGTACATGGTTTGCTTGTACCAGTCATTAGTTGCCTTCTGTGTTCTTTGAAAAAGGACATACCTCGTAAGAGTTAAATTATCAAAGTCATGTTGGTACTGAGTTTCAACTTCATGCAGCACTGGAGCTGGGTGCAGTTTTATGAAAGGTCTAAATGAAAGGCATAAATAGTTTTGTAATCTCATGCTGACACACGGTATGTGAATAGCACTGACTAACCCTAGGGTAGCCAACAAATGTTCTTTCTAATCTCCTGCTGAAATGGAGCACTCAGTATAATGCAGTTATCCAATAGGTATTAACAGCATGACTACGTACAGTAAAGCTGTCATAATTTAGTATTGTTCAATTGGCTTCACTGCACTTTTGAAATTAGGGAGTGGGTCTGTGAATATTGCAGTTAACCAGTATAAACTGCATTCATTAATTCTGTTGTAAAAAAACCTACTGTTATACTTCAATAAAAAATTCTGCTTTGTTTAGTACCCTGGTTAGCAATCTCAGTTGAGAAGCTAAGGATTAAAAGTGCTAGTAAAATGGAGAATCACCTGCACTTTCTAGCAGCTTTCATTCGGGATTCTCAAACACTGATGAATTAAGATATCACACACAAAAATAGATAGATATGGCCAAGCTGGAAATATAAACCCAATTTCCAGACTCCCAATCCTGTGCTTTGACCAGTAGACCATTTCCTCTCTTCCTGGGTTCTCTTCAAATGTCAAGGTTGAAAAGGAATATCGGCCGGGCACCACGGGAAGTGACTACCACTCACCATAGTGAACTTGAATGATAAGAATTTCAGAATAAGGTTCTCTTAGGAAAAGTTGTATAAAGCTATTCTCTTACCCTGGAGCTGTTTCAGGCAGGCATACTTTATGTACCCGTCCTAGTTGCCCAGGATAGAACCCTTGAATGTCCTTTCCTTGACGAACAACAGTACTAGTAAGTAACACACACATGCAAAATAAGTGGTGTTGCAGGCGGAAGAGCAGATAACACGAGACACAGAATTTCTTGACCTAAGAGTTACAACAATGAAAGCTACCAGCAGACATTCTGCCCCATGCATTACATTTCATGAGGAATGAAAGCATAAACTAAATCAGTTTGCAAACTGCTTTATCCCATCTTGTAGCACAAAAGCTAGTATGTAGAGTAACTGCAGGACTTATGATATGGGAGTGGCTAGAAACATGGAAGCTGAATCAGGACAGGGTTTGACTTGAGCTGCAGTGGGGACAAGGTAAATTTTTGAAAGGTGCCTAAGTTATTAACTATTCTGAGACAAGATGGGTAATCTTTTTGGTGAAAGAAGCCTTCAAGCTTACACAGAGCTCTTCAAGTTTGGAGTGTCACAGCTAAACAGAAGGTTGAACAGATTGTTAAGTGTAAGGAGTTAATTCAAGATGCAAAAGACCATTCAAAGTGATGTGGGCAATTAACACTTCTGCAGTTGTAGGACAAAGGAGGGTTGCAGATTGTGGTAATAAGCCATAAATCCAGTACCTTAGAGTCCATGATTTTTAGTGTTTGGCAAAGTTCTGAATTTGAGCCCCCTGGGCTCATCTTTTGTAGGTGTTGTGTAGGTTTCCTTTGAGGAGGAGTATCCGAGGGGTCAGATATAGAGTGATCACTTCATTCATCCAGAGGGGATGGTGTTTTTGTCTTGTCACTTTTCAGTGTGTGCATAGGTGCTAGAATGAGGGCTGCTGGAGGTACAGCAGCAGCACCCCCTGGCTTGAAGTGATTTCCATCATATACAAGGTTTACATGCTCTCAGCACCCCCACTATGCAAATTGTTCCAGCAGCCCTGCATGTGTTTCATTGGAGAGTGTAGCAGTTGTCTTGTTTCACCCACATACTTGTAACTGGGGCATCTAGTGCCCTAGATGAAATACACCATGTGTTGTGATAGGCATGCGTAGGACCCATGTATCTTGAAAGTGTGTTTCACTTAATCTGTTCCACTTTGTATTTAGCTGAGACACAGAGTACCTTTCTCAGACCTGTAAAAGAGCTCCATGAAGCTCAAAAGCTTGTCTTTCACCAACAGAAGTTGGTCCAATAAAAGGTATTACCTCACCTACCTTGTCTCACTAATATCCTGGGACCAACATGACTACACTAACGCTGCAAATATCTTCTGCCAGAAAGTGTGTGGTTCCTCCCCACAGCAGGATAGCTACCTTTTGTTAATTATCTCACTATAAAGTGCTAGTGAAGACAACAAACAGTTTTTAACTTTAATGTAGCTGGGTGAGGTCAACCCAATAGATGCTTTTGAAAAGGTTACCCTTAGTGGCTGGTAAGAAGGGCTGGCGGAGGGGAGGGGGAGGGAGGAAGAGCGGGGAGAGGAGTAGAATAGGCAAGGGGAAAGAAGAACTACATTTTGCATTAATCAATACTTGGCAAGTTTTACCCAAGGTAAAGTAACATTTTTCTATATGCAGATCCTAACAGAGTGACTGGATTCCTCGGTCCCACCCTCTTAGCTGGTGTTGATGCCTTCTATGTTTAATTCCACACTGGACATAAAGGAGGTGGGAATAGTCTGCTTGGCAGATGAATCTAAGATGGAATAATTCTAAACAAGGACAGTTTTGATCATGTACTGATTTAGGAACATAGTTGAAAGAATATAGTAGAATTTGTTAACTGTGAAGTCTTATATGAAACTTGCACGGATATTAATGGCTTAAAACTAAAAATCTACAGATACAGTATGTAACCTGCAAACAGACTCAATGCTTTTACTTGTAAAATGTGCATTGGGCAGGCTATTTTGACAAAGATCCTTTCCTAAACCACAAGAAGTTTTAAACAGAATATTTGTACCATTGTTAGGGTTGCCAACTGTCTAATTGCACAAACTCAAACACCCTTGCCCTGCCCCCTTCTCTGACCCTTCCATGAGGCCACACCCCTGCCTGCCCCTTCTCTGAAGCCACACCCCTGCTCACTCCATCCCCCTCTCTCCATTGCTCGCTCTCCCTCACCAGGCTGGGGCAGGGAGTTGGTGTGGGTGGGGGTGCAGGCTCTGAGAGGGAGCTGAAGGATGGGGCAGGGGTGTAGGAGGGGGTTTGGGCTCCAGCTGGGTGGCGCTTATCTCTGGCTGCTGCCAGAAGCGACTGGCACTCCCTCTGGCTCCTGGGTGGAGGAGTGGCCAGGCAGGTCTGTGTGCTGCAGACACTGCCCCTGCAGCTCCCATTGGTCGCAGTTCCTGGCTAATGGGAGCTGTGGAGTTGGTGCTTGGGGTGGGGGCAGTGCACGGAGACCCTGTGGCCATCCTACACTTAGGAGCCAGACATGCCAGCTACTTCTGGGAGCTGTGTGGAGCCAGGGCAAATAGGGAGCCTGCCTTCGCCCCGCTGTGCCGCCAACCAGATTTTTGGCCTATTAAAATCTCCCGGATTGATTTTAATAGCCACTGGGAGATTGAGGTAGATTCCGGGGACTCTGGGACAATCCAGAAGGGTTGGCCACCGACATCCTGATGTTTTTGCACATGTGACTTTTCTGTGTCCAGATACCTTACCCTGGAGGGAGGTAAGGTGTAGAATCTATAAATTGACGTAGTCTTATGGCTGTGCACGACATGGAAAAATCCTGGAAGAGATCATAAAAATATTAGATTCTTAATAAGGAGCTCTTGAAATATTTAAAACAATTTGCTTTCAGGGTCAATAATTTAATCTTTGTTAGAGCACAAAAATTGAAATTAAGATATTGGAAGAAAAGGAATAATTAGGCATTATCTGGAAATATCTGGAGGAAAAATAAGATACTGAAGAACAAAAGCCAAGGCTAGCAAGCAAAGGAATGGTTTTTAAAATGTTGGGCTCGTTTTAAAAGCACAAAAGATCTTTCCCGGTATCATTCTAGGATGCTTCCCTGGGCTACCCAGGTTGTGAGTCTCACTACCACCTGCCCTTAGCATGAGGAAGTCTTGTCTGTGCCTGCCAGGAGTCAGCTCCCCGACTCCACTAGGCACAGGCAACACACGCACTCTTTCAAACTCTACTGTCCCTTTACAGATTAGCGATATAGTCCACCCCACCCCCACAACCCAGAGTCCTCTGGGCAGCCCCCCAAGTGCCCAGTCCCTTATTCTGTGGACACTCACAGAATTACCAGATCCTCTGTGCCCAAAGAAACAGTATGCTTCAGCTTACCAGCTACATCAAAGGAAGGACAGGTAGGGGAAAAAGGGAGGTGGTATTGCCTGGTATATCAGAGTTATGCACTTGCACTGAGGCTGAGCTGGAAATAGGAGACAGACTTGTTCAAAGTCCCTGGGTGGGGATAAAAAAAAAACAATGGTGATGTCATGGGTCTACTATAGACCACCTAAACTAGAAGAAGAGGTGAATGAGGCTTTTTTTAAACTACTAACAATCATGCAAAGCACAGGACTTGAAGGGGAAGAGGTGGAAGGAGACTACCCAGACATCTGTTGGGAAAATACAGCAGGGCACAGATTATTCGACTAGGTCTTGAGTGCATTAGAGACTATTTTTTATTTCAAAAGGTGGAGAAAGCAACTAGGGCAGAGGCTGTTCTAGATTTGATTGAGAAACAGGGAGGAATTGCTTGAGAATTTAAAAGTGGAAGTCAGGTTGGGTGAAAGTGATCATGAAATGATGAGTTCATGATTCTAAGGGCTGGTAGGAGGGAAAACAGCAGAATAAAGAATGGATTCAAGAAGACAGAGTTGGTAGGTAAGATATCATGGGAAGTAAGTCTAAAGAGAAAAACAGTTTGAAAGAGTTAGCAGTTTTTCAGAGACATTAAGGGCACAAGAGCAGAACTATCTCCTAGTGTAGGAAAGATTGGAAGTATAGCAAGGGACCACTCTAGCCTAACCAAGAGATCTTCAATGATCTGAAGCTCAAGAAAAAGCTCTACAAAAAGTGATAGGTCAAATTACAAAAGGATGAATATAGAATATAATGGCCATACTAGGTCAGACCAATGGTCCATCTAGCCCAGTATCCTGCCTTCCGACAGTGACCAATACCAGGTGCTTCAGAGGGAATGAACAGGCAATCAAGTGATCCATCCCCTGTCATCCACTCCCAGCTTCTGTCAGAGGCCTTATAATGCCCAGAGCATAGGGTTGCATCCCTGACCATCTAGGCTAATGGCCATTGATGGATCTATCCTCCATGAACTTAGCCAGTTCTTTTGTGAACCTCATTATAGTTTAGGCCTTCACAACATCCCCTGGCAACAGATTCAGCTGTGTTGTGTGAAGAAGAACTTCCTTTTGTTTTTAAGTCTGTTGCCTATTAATTTCATTGGGTGACTCCTAGTTCTTGCGTTATGTAAAGGAGTACATTTCTTCTCTAAAATTGTGACTGGTATGGAGAAAGTTGTCTCTCTCTCCTCATACAGAAGCTGTTCCATGCCCTCAGTCACTGTTGCCCTTCTCTGTACTTTTCCAATTCGAATATTTTTTTGATATGGGTTGACCAGAATTGTATACAGTATTCAAGATGTGGGTGTACCATGGATTTATATAGTGGTATTATGATATTTTCTGTCTTATTATTATCTATCCCTTTCCTAATAGGGCCTAACATTGTTAGCTTTTGACTGCTACTGCACATTGAGTGGATCTTTTCAGAGAACTGTCCATAATAACTCAAAGATCTCTTTCTGAAGTGGTAGCAGCTCAATTAGATCCCATCATTTTGTATGTATAGTTGGGGTTATGTTTTCCAATAGGCATTATTTTGCACATAAAAAGTTAACATAATCAGGTAGGGACAAGTTTAAAGGAAGGCCAAGGCACAAAATGAGATTAAACTAGCTACAGTCAAAGGGTAACAAGAAAACATTCTACAAATACATTAGAAGCAAAAGGAAGACCAAGGACAGGGTAGGCCTGTTACTCAATAAGTGGGAAAAGACAATAAACAGAAAATGTGGAAGTGGCAGAAGTGCTGAATACCTTTGTTTTCACCAAAAAGATTGTTAGTGATCACATGTCTAACATAGTTAACACCAGTGAAAATGAAGTAGGATCTGAGTCTAAAATAGGGAAAGAACAAGTTAAAAATTACTTAGACAAGTAAGAGGTCTTCAAATAGTCAGGGCCTGATGAAATACATCCTATAGAGTACTCAAGGAGCTAACTGAGAGGTTATGAGCCATTAGCAATCGTTTTCAAAACCTTATGGAAGGCCAGAGAGATTCCAGAGGACTGGAAGACAGCAAATATAGTGCCAGTCTATAAAGAGGGAAATAAGGACAACCTGGGGAATTAGACCAGTCAGCTTAACTTTAGTACCTGAAAAGATAATGGAGCAAATCTAGCAATTTGCGAACACCTAGAAGATAAGGTGATAAGTAACAGTCAACATGTGTTTGTCAAGGACAAATCATGTCAAACCAACTTAATAACTTTGACAGGGTAATAAGCCTTATGGATAGGGGGCAAGTGGTAGGTGTGATCTATCTTGACTTTAGTAAGGCTTTTGATATTGTCTCATGACCTTAAGCGAGAGAAATATAGCCTAGATGCATAAGGGGGGGGGGGGCGCATAACTGGTTGAAAGAACATTCCCAGAGAGTAATCCACGGTTCACAGTCAAGATGGAAGGGCGTATCAAGTGGGGTTCCACACTGATCTGTCCTGGATCTGGTTCTGTTCAATATCTAAACCATTTATGAAAATAATGGCATAGAGTACACTTAAAGTTTGTGGACAGTACTAAGCTAGGAGGGTGTTGCAAGTGCTTTAGAGGACAGGATTAAAATTCAAAATAATTGACAAACTGGAGAAATGGGCTGAAGTAAATAGGATGAAATTTGATAACGAAAAATGCAAGATACTTCACTTAGGAAGAAACAATCACTTGGACATGCAAAATGAGAAATGACTGCCTAGGATGGATTACTGTGGAAAGGAATGTGAGCGTTCTAGTGGATCACAAGCTAAATGGCTCAATGTAACATTGTTGGGGAAGCAAGTGCAAACATCATTCTGGGATGTATTAGCAGGAGTGTTGCAAGATAGACAAGTAATTCTTCTGCTCTATTCTGCACTGATATGGTCTCAACCGGAATATTGTGTCCCGTTCTGGATGCCTCATTTCAGGAAAGATGTGGACAATTGGAGAAAGTCCAGAGAAGAGCAACAGAAATGATTTTAAAGGCCTTGAAAACATGACCTATGAGGAAAGATTGAAAAAATTGGGTTTGTTTAGTCCAGAGAAAACACTGGGGTGAAGACATAAGCTGTCAAATACATAAAGGTGTTGTTATAAGAAGGAAGGAGAAAAATTTCTCATTAATCTCCGAGGATAGGACAAGCAGCAATGGGTTTAAATTGAACCAAGCGCGGTTTAGGTTGGGCATTAGGAAATACTTCCTAATGGTCAGGGTAGTTAAGCACTGGAACTAACTGCCTAAGGAGGCTGTGGAATCTGTTACTGGAGGTTTTCCAAGAACAGGTTAAACAAACTTCTGACAGGAATAGTCTAGTTATTACTTAGTCCTGCCTTAAGTGCAGGGGACTGAACTAGATGACCTATTGAGGTCCCTTTCAGGCCTATACTTCTACGATCTCTGATGGGTGCTAGCCTACAAAAAGCTAGAAAGGAGACTTGGGGTAAAAGAAACCATCTTGAACAAAGAATCTTTCTAGATTAAATTTTAGATGGATGTTTTCACTTTCATTTGCTTGAAACCATCTCTACCTTTCTCTTTTACTTGATATCACTTAATACTGTGGTTCTCAAAATTTGTTTGATTGCACTCCCCTACCCCCCCCCCCGCCGCCCCTTCTGGGTCTGTAGTGGTTTACACCCATGCCCCTCAGGGTGCCCAGTCAGCAGCTGCTGCTCTTCAACTGCCCAGCTTTGAATGTGTGCAGTAAGGTTTTCCCCCCCTAAAAGCTTCTCACACATCCCCAGAATACATTCTGCATGCCCCCAAGTTTGAGAATCTCTGACTTAATACATGCTCTTTTGTTAATAAACTGTTTTTATTTTTACTATAATCCAATTCAGTACTGTGTGAAGGGAAGGGTGTATTTACCTCAGTTAAATTAATAAGCTGTGATATACTGACTTTAACAGAGCAGCAAACTTAATACCTTCTATACATGCACAGTGGTAGGGGCTGGGCACTTCAGAGAAACATTGGAGGAGCTTGGGGGCTGGAGTTCATTGATTACCACCTGCTAGGCAAGGCTTGGTCTGGGAGAGCCTTGAGGAGTTTGCTGGTGAGGAAGAGATTGGCATGGCAGGGAGCTCTCAAACTAATCACCAGCAAAATCTATGCTTGCTGAGGTAGAGAGGTAAAATAGCTCTGGGTAACCCCAGCAGCATGTTACAGCCTTCCATGGCACTCTCTTGTGAGCTAATATTTAAATACCAGACCCAGGGGATCCCTGTAACCCAGATGCACCCCTGGGGCCCTCTGAGATGGCATCAAGGGGTCCTTGGGTCATGCTATTGCAGATCTTAGAATACATACAGGTCTTAGAACAGAAATGAATAAAGGAAACTGAGGCAATAATTTAAATATTGTAGCACTGTATTGCAACTCTGAAAGCAGAATTTCATTGTCAGATTCATTTATTAATCAGACCAATCTGCAATTATGGCAAACGTGCCATAATTAAGCAGTAATTTACTCTGTCAGCTAAGGAATGAAATGTGGCTGATTTATACAAACATTGACTCACCAGTATTTGGAAAAGATGGGACAGGTTCTATATTTTGTTGCCTTTCAATAGCACCAGTGAATTATGCTATGTGGTCTTGCCATGGCATCTAATTCACTAGAGGGTGTTTTAACCCTGCCGTTTGAGTTAGATGTTAAAACATCTGTCCCGGAAACTAGCTTAATCCCAGATTCTTACTCTGGCTACTAGCATGACCTAGCTTTTAAAAAATTATGTTGGTAATATCGCATCCTCCTCATTTTAATTATGTTAAGGAATTTTACTTGCTGCTATCCAGCTTAGTGTACAAAAGACTATTTTCAAGCCTTAGTTAATTTTAGTCAATCTTGGAAAATGTAGCTATACAACATATAAATGTGACAACTCCAACACGCACACACAATATGAGCTGTTGAGATTCACTGTTATATTTACCAACATTTCCATATCCCTGACAGCCAATTCTGCATAACTGTTGTCTTCATTGTCAGCAGCACCAATGTTGCTTTCATCTCCTTTCCCTCCCTCACCCCCACTCTCTCCATTTGCAATTATTGTGTGTTTAGCCTTAAGAGTGCTTTCTCCTAAAGCTGCTAGCACATAAATTGTCTTGGTGCTAGAGAGTTAGGTGCTGTTCAGGAGAGAGGGAAGTTTATTTCATCTTAATGACTGGGAGTATTTTAGACTTGGCACTGACAGTTTATCTAGGGGCAGTAATAGTTACTTGTACCTAGAAATCTTCATTCCTGCCATCAAGTTGTTAAAAATTCTGTTCTGTGCACATGTTAAGGGCTCTATTTTCAAAATGTGTGCACAGATGCTTGCAAACACATTGTTTAAGCCTGATCACTTGCATGCACAGTGGATGAGTTTTATGTGGGCTGTTTTCATGTGTACAAATGGACAGGTTCAGTAATCTTTGACAAATTGGCCATAGAATCCCTCCTTGTGCTGAGCTAGGAATGCAGGATTGGCATCACAGGGGTGAAACATTTATACTACAGTAGTGCCATATGGGGCCCCACTGGGCTAGGTGCTGCACAAACATACAAAGACCCAAGCCCTGACCCAAAGAGTTTGCAGAGCCTGTAGAGGAGACATTGAAAGGGAGCAAGAAAGGAAACGTTATTCCCCTCCTACAGATTGGGAATCAAGGCACAGATGAAGTGAGTTGCCCAAGAGTCTCACAAACTATGTAGCAGACTAATAAAATTAATCCAGATCTTCTGAGTCCCAGACCAATGACTTAACCATCTGATCATCCAACCTCTAATCTAGATCCTCAACCTAAATGATCAACTATTTCTCAGACTACTCCATAAATATTCCTACACACTTTGTTCTTGAAACTAAATTATCTAACTGATCAACAATGAAGGAGTTATTTTTCAAGCAATTAAATTCATTCTGATTCCCAGGATCAATAAAAATTCAAGGAGTTTTTCTTTACTAAAGAGTTTTTCTGGTTCACAAGGGTTATGTATAAATACAGTCTAATAAGGTCTTACCTTCACCACCACACTTACTTGCAAGTAAAGTCTATAGCTTTAGATGGATTACCGAAAGAAATTTAGCAAATGGGAGGCTGGAAGTCAAAACAAGGAACATCTGAGTAAAGTTCCTTCCCCCTGCAGGGAAGGATACAGAAAAACTGCAAGCTTTCCTTCTGTTCATGAGAACAAGCTGCTTACATCACCGCATGGTGCTTTGTGACATTCCACTCCAGTGGTGTGTCATAAATGAAACCCAATCCTGAGTGGTTTGATACAGTCCCAGCAATTTTATTCTTAAAAAGAAATCAGGATGTACATCCATGATCCAGTTTACTAATGCTGAAATATTTAACATTAAAAAACAGTGGGAATGATTGAGTGGGAGGGGAATCTGACTTAACAGTCAGTTGGAAACTAGAAATGAGCCCACACTAAAACCAGGAGCTCACACTGGTTAACTCTGGTGGGTACTAAGTTAGAATTTGAACCTTGAGTCTCCCCCCACCCCCTTCTGTATAATAGTTGCTCCTAAACCTCGAGTTGCATAAGTTGTGACTGCTGAATCTGGCCTCCCAAGAGCTTCTCCTGACCAGGGGAAACTTGGAGAAATTCAAGGAAGAAGATTCTGCACAGAGGAAGAGACTGGAATAACAGCAAGCAGTTCAGGGATTAGTCCAAAAGTCTTTCTGGGGATGGGAGCTTGAATGTTTGAAGGCCCTGAAGTTGAGTGATGCTGGCTCAAATCTTAATCCACTCCTGAGTGGTGGTAGAGCTCTGATTTGTCTGGAATTGACAACTGGAAACAAAATTTGAGCCTGGAATTTCTAGTATTCATTATCACATCAGCTACAGTCCATGTGTCACAGATCTCGTAAAGTTTCCCCTCCTGGACACACAGACTGCTGTGAGAGGATCCCAACTCTGAATCCCTGTGTGCTTTAAGTCTCTAGAGTCTGCGCAGAGTCCATGCATTGCCCCTGGCTGGGGTTTCTAGGCACACTCATGTGGTGCAAATTCTGTCTACCATCCCCTGTTGAAAGCTGGGATCCCACCGTTCAACTGCCTAGCCCCTGACCTCTTGGATACCCTTGTAGCTTATGCACACCCCTTCCCAGAACTTCACCCTTGTAGTGCTCTGGATTCGCAGGTTAACTGTTCAGGGGCACATGATGTGTTTGTGTTAAGTGCTACACCTATCTTTGCACAGGATTTTCAAACCTCTTTAGAGGTTAGCACCAGTGAGTGCAGATAGTTTAGAAAAAACACCTCCTGAACACACTGCTCATCACTCTAGCTCACCCCCTCCCTCGAGAATCCTTGGGGGACCATATGAGTTCAGGTAGGTAGGACTCCTGCTGTCTCATCAGAATCCTGCAGCAACTTCTCTCAGCTTGAACTGTGAAAGTAGCTGAAGACCCTGAGTAGTGCCACTTCAGTCCCCCCCCCCTTTTTTTTTTAATATATATAAACTTTCTAGTCCCCTCTTTCAGGTGACACCCAGATCAGCCACCTCTGGTGATCGCAGACACCTGCCAAGTGACTTCATTGCAAGCCTGGCCTGCAGGCATCCTCTTCTCTTCAAACCAGTTCTCCTGGGTAGGAGCCAACCTGTTGTCTAGGATGTTTGTATTTGAATAAAAGGATCTCCTTGAGTTAACAGCCCTTCCGGTCAGCCCTGTGCCACTACCCTTTGGAATTTCAGTCCAACATGGAGGTAAAAGGACAGAGCAAAAGGCTGCACACTCAAAAATAAATCTGCAGCTTGGTAAAGATACATACAGAGTCCATAATGTCTCCCAGAATTCATAAGTTGTACAGACAGATTTCCCAAATGGTCACACCATAAGCTGGGGCAGAGGGAGAATATATCTTGCTTTACCCACGAATCATATGTAAAAAATGTTGAGTTAGCCTCTTGGATAAGAAATTGTGAAAGAAACAGTAATTTACTCCCTGGCTCTAGAAATTCATGATTAGTCTATAGGTTCCTCTTAGCTTTTAAATCCAGGGCTAGTTACACTGCTGTGTTTTTGCAATATAGGTGCACCTTGGACATATTTGTTCAGTCAGCAGTATCACACAAATTAATGAGGCCTAGACAACTAGATGCAAGAATGGTTCTATCCTGAGAAGTGACTAAAAATTACCCATTTCCATTTAAAAATCTGCTGAATGGCAGGTACAAAGGTGGGGTGTTTTTTTTTTGGTAACTGTCAACCTTATAAAGTCATTCTAGACCCCGATAGAATAAACCCACCTTGCCTATCTCACCCATCACCACCACTAAAGATTCTGCAGGTTAAATTAAGCCCTTGACTACATCTTTGTAATCCCATTGTCTTCAAAATATTTCTTCAGTGACACCTGTGCAAACTCAACCTTCAGTGTGATTGGACAGGTGTCCTTGGCGGAGTAATCTAAAGAACATGGTGTTATACAAGGATCACTAAAGCCATAGTTTGGCCTTTGATATTATTGACGTGTAAAACAAAAAGAATGCAGCTTAACTGTCAGAGCCTAGAACTGGCATATAGGGGAAAAAATCCATAATTTTAATTTACCAACAGTGCACAGTTGATATGGAACAAGGTAGACAGAGGGAATATAGAAACCTGCATCACCACTTTTACAGTCACTGTTCAGGGTAAAATGCAACAGTCTCATTTGGGCAAATTTTCTGTTACTGGTAATGACTAAGGCTAAGACTATATCATGGAGGTCATGGAAACCATGTAGTAGATGGTAGTTCAATTACTACCAAAACTGCTGGCAGGGGCACCCCCCACAGCTCCCCAGCTGCTGCTGCTGCTGGCAGGGCTCCGACCCCCTGCAGCTCCCCAACCCTGCAGGGTGGCAGGGGACCCCTCCCAGCTACTGTGCAATGGGGTCCCTGCAGCTCCCAGTCACTGGGGGGAAGGGCAGGATGCTGGACCCTCCTCCCTCCCCTTTTTGTCAGGGATGTTTTTCGCAGAAGTCAGGGACAGATCATGGCTTCTGTGATTTTGTTTCTTGCCTGTGCCCTGTCCCTGACTTTTACAAAAAATAGTCAAGGCTATGATTTTGTGATGGATAAGTGAGAGAGGGTCTATTCTTTATGTACCACAAATTGGATTTCATTCTTATCAGCCTTTGTTAGAATAGGAAACAAACTGAAATTGATTTCTTTCCTTCTTCTATCTGTAAGCGGAGGAATAGTCCCGCTATTGTGGGGAACTTTCCTGGCTTCTGCACTACCCCAGTGAAGTGGGCTAGCCAAAGGATCCGAGTCCTTGCTCCCACTTCCTTTACCCAGTGGCCTCCCTGCCCTTGAGGGTTCCCCTCCACTCTCCTGTCTGGCAGAGTCCTTATAACCCCAACAAGGCTGGGCCCAGGATTCCTGGGGGGCTTGACCCCCAGCCCTACTGTGGTCACCTAGGACTGGGGCTAGGGTGTCCCCACTCCAGGGTACTCTCTCTGCACTGGGCACTTCTCTGACCTACTGACCATTACATACAATTTAAAGCAAATGCAAGTTATTTAATCAACAATTTTAAAAAGAAGGAAAAATGGGAAAGGTTAAAGGAAACCCATCAACCCGCTCTGTGGCAGGGAACATCACAAACATGTCAGGGCAGTTCAGTCTGTTCCTTGCAAGTCCCAGGCCCTCTTCTCAGGCCCTGACTGTGCTGTAGGTTGGATACTTGCTCTGGTGGTGGCCACACGCTCTCAGGCTTTAAGTGGTAGGACCCTTCTTTCCAGTGTCGCCCCCCACCCTGTTGGGGTTACAATCCAAGCCTAGCCTGCAGAGCTTCTTGGCTGAGGTGTCTCCCTGTGCTTGGCCTGCTGCCAAGGGTCCCCCTTGCTCTTCCCAGCTGTTCACCGCACCCAGCTCTGGACTGCTCCAGCCCCAGCTCCACCACTCTGTCTCAACACTGCTGCTGGTCTGCCTCCAGCTCCCTGGGCTGCTTCTTTGGCCCCTCTGCCTCTGGTTGCTACAGCTCTGCTCCCAGGACAGGTCTGCTCTGCAGGCTGCTTCTGTGACTGCTCCCAGCACTGACCTGCTTCGTGGGCTGCTTTTCTGGCCCCTCTGGCTCTGGTTGCTGCAGCTCTGCTCCCAGGGCAAGTCTGCTCTCTCTGGGCTGTGCCTCTGGCTTTGGGGCTGCAGCTCCACTCCCACGTCAGGGGCTGCTCTCTCTGGATCTGGCGCAGCTCTACTCCCCTGCTCAGCTTGCACCCCCGCTTTCTCTTTAGCTCAGCCCCACTCTGACCCAGGCAATTCCAGCTCACATGAGGACGGGACCTCCCTGGCCTCCTGACTGATTAGCCCGCCCGCCCTGTCATTCAGGCTGACCTAGAGCATTGGCCTCTCCCCATTGTTCCTGGGGACTATCAGTCTCAGGGTCCTGATTTCCCTGAGACCCTTCCGCTTTTAGTACTGGGAGCTAGTCAACCAAAACCCCCCACTGAATGTTAATAAGGGGGCAACAGTCCCCTTGCATCTCACATCCTTTCCTCAGAAATCTTTCAAGTATTATTTTAGAGATGAGCCCAAAACAAAACTCTGATCCAAACACCCCGAAGCATGTATACGTTATACCTGCCCATGGCCACAGGCCTCAGGATGCCTAGCAAAATATAACCGCTTAGTACTTAGACATCTGGAGAAAGAGGCAGAGGGGGAAGTGAAATAGCCAACATGGGGGAGGGGAAGTGTAGTAGTGACAGGGCTAGAATTAGAAGGCAGGATTTTCTGACTCCCAGCACAACACTCTGCTCACTCTACCAGAGCACCTAAGTGAAAAAATGGCATTGTTCACTAAATTCCTGACCAGATCAGGTCTGGTCAAGACAAAAGACAGAACACAGTATTCACTTTGCTGGATTCAGTGGAGAAAACTCCTACAAGTTGATTATTCTTTGGGGCATGGGGGAAGGATGCCTAGGTCTGTATACACCTACCTGTTGGTTTATTGTGTGAAGAACATAAATTGTTGATGCTGGTTTCAAGCTTGATTGTAATTGCACAGGACAGTGTTCTTTTCCTGCAATTTCCATTTGACTCTAGGTCTGTGCCATAGAATCTGTGTGACTCAGCATTTGCTAGAGGAGACCAGGACAAGGATCTGAGTTGTACTCAGGCTGAAGTTGCCGGTGGAAACCTAACAATTCTTATTTACTATATTGACAAAATCCTATAATTGCAATTAAGGGGAATATGTAATTAACGGTCTTAATTACAGCAGCTGCCACTTCATCTGAATGCAGTAATTTGCAAAGAAAATGGGTGAGATACTTTAAATTAGTGTGTGTAAACAGTGGGGAAAAAAATCACAAGTACTGTGTAAAATAAATTACTCTTGATGGACAGCTCCATAATAAAAGCTGCAATACTGTCAGGGGAGGAAGAATGTCAGATCTGTACCTTAACCATAAGCCCAGTCAGGAAACCTGGGGTCTACTCCCAATTTCTTGTGTAATTATCACCCATGGGAGATAGGTGCTTTTGAAAATCTATGTAGGTAGAAAAATATCTTTACAAATCTGGCCTTCAACTGCTCTGCCTCAGTTTCTCCATCTGTAAAATGGAGTCAGTGTCAGTGCTACTTGCCAATATCACAAGATACTAAATGTTTGCAAAGTGTTTTGATAGCCTTGAATGTAAGCCACTAAGAAAGTGTGAAGTCTGATTTGTTACAAGATAAGTCAAACAAAATTAATTTTATTTCTGATGGTGCACTTCAGTAAATTTGTCATTAGCTGCCAGGTTGACTTCCTCAAAAGTGACACCCAGTTTTCTTCAGAAAGTTTCAGCATAATTTTTTTAAATACACACAAATTCTGCAAGTCCCTTGTGATGGGGGTGCTCTACTTACCACAGGATGGTGCCTCCCACTAGCTGTTCTGGGAATTAGCATTGCCTGGCCAATGTCCCTTTCAACAGGGATACTCCATCTTTCATGATGCCTCCTCTTCATGACTCCACCCTCTGACCAGGTCACTACATGGTTTCCCCTTCCAGAAAGACCAAAGTCCTTTCACACCAACAGGTTCAGGCAGTCTTCTCCAGCACTGCCCTGACAGTGCCATTCCCCCAGTGACCCAGTAAAGGAACCATTACTCAGGGTTGTAATCCAGGGACCCTATCCATGGCAACTGTGGCCTGCTTTTCCTCAGACCCTGTTTCTCCTTCCCTGGTCTCCTTCCTACAGCTTCCGATTCCCCTCTTCCCTCCCCCCAGCAATCTGGGTGTACTAGCTCAAACTCCCTCCTCCCAGGGAGGAACTACAGATGACTATAGCCTCAAACATACCTGCCTTCTCCCAGAGAGAAGCTGTAAATTACTTCCCTGCAGCCCCTTTCTGTTGCCAGCTTCCTGGCTATATAAACCATGCCCAGCTCCCTTCTAGGGGGACTTCATCAGCAAATTAGGCCAATTAACCTATAGGCCACACCTGGAGGAGGGCCAGGGCACGTAAAGCCGAATTTACCCCTTCAGACTTTGTGTGGGATGAATACCCCATCATATTCCCCAATAACTGAATTTTTTTAAAAATTCAAACATTATGTTACCTGTTTTACCCACTTCAAGTGCTTTACTACATCCAGCCTTGGAGGGGACTGGCTGAGATTCTAAACTACATTTTCAAATATTCCACACAATTTCCCACTGCACCCTCTCCAGAGTTGTGACAGTAAAAATCCCCAGCAACTCCCTGCAAGTTCAGGGTAAAGTAGATTTTCTCCCAAATGATTCACAGAAAAGATTTTGCTCTTCATAGATGCTGGATTTTATAAAATTGCCTAAATAGGCACAAACAGTGCCAATTTCCTCTTTTTTCCTGTACAGTTCAGATGCTCATTCGCTCATTGCCCACCTTCAGGATGAAATGACTTTATTCTGTTTTAGGAATGAGGCAGGTCACAATGGTATTTCAGTCTCTTTTTGAGAAGAAAAACGATCCCTAGTTCCTTAAAAGAACAGTGAGCCTACCTGGTGGTTAGAGTAGGGGTAGTGAATAGATGGACCGCGAACCAAATCTGGCCCACCAGTTGCTTTTGAACAGACCCTAAAAATCAGGGGAAATTTTTAAAAATTTCCCCTGGAGTCTGGACCTTGACAAAAAATAATGGACTGTCCCTGGGTTAGAGTATGGAAAGGATAGTCAGGCTTACTGTGTTCTATTCTCAGCTCTGCCAGTGAGCTGAGTTATGGTTTCAAGACAAGTCACTTGACCTCTGTAGCTCAGTTTATCCATTTGTAAACTGGTCATAACAGTACTGAACTTGGAAGGGTGCTGGCCAGCTGAATTTATTAACATCTGTAAAATGGCTTCACCTCCTTGAATGAAGGAGGTCATATGAGGGCTATGTGTTAGTTACTAACAAACAGCAGAAAAGAAAGTGTTTGGTGATAAACTGCACCTCAAGGGTGGAATTAGGAGCAGAAATTAGGTGAACTATTCAAAAAAAGAAACAGGCAATTTTTTTTTAAAACCCGAGTGCTTAAAAAGCAGACTGATTTTCAAAGGTGTTGAGCATCTTCAGCTCCCATTGATGGGGTAAATATGAGTTTAAGAGTCTGACTCTAGGCAACCAGATTTGAAAATACTGGCCAAAGATTCCATTGTTATGTAAATGTCCTTAGTAATTAAAATGAGAAATACAGAAAATATCATGAAAAAGAAAAAAGTTTTGCTTCAAAAATTCCATTAGATATGATTTTAGCATCTTATTAAAAATACTATAGATTGCATTGTATGCCATGAGCAAATCAATATAGTGAGATCTTTCAGCAACTTTACGGGTAATATTTTTCCCTACCTAGAAAAAAAGTTACTGTTTACTTACCTGGTTATAAAACTGCTTAAAGTCATTCCATAGATAAACAAAATTATGTTTAAATTATTCTGTTCATTTAATATCCCAAGTATCTGTTAGGCAACTTAAAGTTCTTTTGACATGAGAGTTTTAGAACAGCTAATATTTGGCATCAGAGTTCATTAGCAGTTTCACTTATTGTGTGATAATGTTGTCATTCCATAAAATAATCTTTTGTCCTTTGTCTATAAATTTATCCTTTGGAATTCTGTGTTAATCTTTGTTTTCATGAAAATAATGGATTAAAAGTCACTGGATTAGAGGAATGCAGGCGCTGTTCATGTTTCTCTACATGTTTTTTCCAAATGTACCTCAATTCTGACACACAACGTTCCTACTATCCCAATTCCAAGCCTCTCCTGACTGAGCAGAGACTGCCAATTGTGTCAAATTCTATTATGTGAACAAAGGACCATTAGGAACTAGAATGAGATCACCAAATTCATTTGACCTATTCAGAATTTGAGCCTAGGTCTTCTAAGGTGAAAGTAAGTGCATTAACCCATTGTGGCACCTACTCCAGTTTCTATCAATTATTCTGGGCACCATTAAAGTTCATATTGTATTATAGGCCCTTTTTAAAAATTGTCTGGGCAAAGAGCACTCTGAAACAGAGAGCAAAGTCTAATTTTCAAATAAAACATTTGCTCATAAAATTTGCAATTGAAGGAATATTTCTATCATTGGTCAAAGTGTCTAATATTTTGATTGTGCCCATCACTGTAGTATCTGATGGAAAACACAGACACACTGAAACTCTTATTTTGTTAACTGCATTAATGAGCTTTATCTTCTTTCCTGGAAGATAATGAAGTCAGTTTAAAGTGAACTGCAGCCTTGACTGAGTTGTATGGTTTGCTTTCATTAATCTGCTCCTACAGAATGCTAGTCACCCAGGACAGAATGCTTCCTGAGGCAGACCTGTTTTATAATACTTGGGAAGTGATCGTAATTTATCTGCACGTAAAGCCAGATTCTGCCCTCATACTATTGTAAAACCAGAAACAAGCCAGAGGAGACATGAAGCAGTTGTCTAATGGATAATGCAATCTGGATATATATGTTTGTTTCTCATCAAAATTCAAAGACAAGAGGATGGGCAGCCAAGGGGCATGACAGTGGATTATACTAAACTGTACACTGGAGATTAGGGTTCAGCAGAATTGTCAGCAGTAGGAGGATGTATTTTTCATATGGTACACTCCAACATCAGAGGGAAGGAGAGAAGTTAGACATGCACTCAGTGATGCAACTCAATAGGTGATAACAGAGCCATAGATTGTATTTGTGAGTGGGGCCACACATACAGTCCTCCTTATAGCTATATAAGGAGGTGGTGGAAAAATAGGATCACATTAGGACCCCTACCCCTAGAAATCAGGTAGGAGTCCATCTGATTAGAGCTATGTGAAAAACAGCTGGATTCAACATAAAAACAAGCTGATCTGTGATTTGTCTAATAAGATGCTGTTCCCCCTTTGGTGACAGACACAACCATGAGTATGATTTTACAGTGAACAGAAGCGTGCTCAGTGATTCACAGTATCCTGATCTTGCTTTATATTAAATATCTGCACAAGGGTGGCTGGGGGAAGTGAACTGAGCCTGTCAAATGAAACCTCTCAAGGCTGACAAGTCAGAATTAAGCACCCATAAATCTTACTGTGCTTTTTGCTCATGTCACCGTGGGAGTAAATTTCTATGAGCCTTCTAATACAAGGACTGCAACAGTATTTCAATGCTTTGAAACACAGGGTGAAATTCACCTCTGTGCAGAGGGGCCAATACAAGGCCTCCGCATTATAAGCTTCAACAGGACTTAAGTGATGCATGGGCCTTATACTGGTCCCCTGCACAGAAAACACTAGAGATCAGAAGTCATAATCACTGACTGAGGTAACACAGGAGGAACTCAATCTGTTCAATTACTACCTAAACAGCAACACACATTTGAAATACTACACAGCCATTTTTTAACACAGGCAAAACACCTCTGTTCATCCTTAATACAAGCGTCACTGATTCAGCACTGGAGATGGGGCCCAAACTGCAAAATTCAGATTTGGGACTAAATTTTAGGCAGAACCAAGCCCCTATTAGGTAATGAAAAGTGTGGATTCTCGTCTGAACTTCTAAATGATTGGGGGCGGGGGGAGGATTTTGATCCTTCTCTACCCAGCATCAAAGGAATAGTTGAAACACTGTATAGAACCACCCCTCAGAGGTGAAACAATTCAGTGTCCCCAATTATACAATTCAAAAGCGTTGCATAAAATGCCAACGACATTCCTGTCTCTCACACTGCTGGATTTCACCCAAGAAAGCTAAGGAATGAGCACTACTTAGCTTAGAAGAAGGGCACCATCCAGCAGCCACACCTAACTGAGAACCAGATCCAAAGAGGTACTCTGAAAAGAATAAAGTTCAGATAAAGTCTACAACTGGCTGATTCCTCAGGCAAGTGGAAGGTCTGGAAAAAAAAATGCCCCAGGTGGTTGTCTTTGCCTTCTCCTCCCTTGACCTAGCAGGGCAGGCTCTCAATTTCCCATCTTTTTCTTTGATGGTGGAGGCTGCTGCTAGGTTTGTAATCCCTGTGCTGTTTTTGTGCATTCGGGTCTGGGTAATCACCTGATCTAGCCACCTCTCCTACTGAGCGTGTTGGCATGCCTGTCTCAATTTCCCAAGATGGCCTCACACTCTTCCCCCAATGATGGGAGCCAAGTCTTCAGTTACTAATATGCCAAGAAGCTGTTGGCCCACTTCACCACCTCTGTTTCTGCCATCTGTTCTCCAATAACGAGAAAATATTTGACCAAGTAAGGAGAATGGGTTACTACACGTTATTCCATCTCTCTGCCTTACCTGCCTGCTCCGTTCTCATAAAGAGCTGACCTACTAAAATGGACAGCAAACAGAAGATGGATATTTCAGAGAAGAAGAATCTTATCAGTTTCAGCATCCATTCTTCTCACAATATGAAGCCAGATGAGAGATGGGGGTATATGCATTTGGTGTTGGCCTACAACTGTCACAGGCGTACAGGGCTTTGGAGCAGTGGAGCTGCAGGTTTTTGCCTGGAGCTGGAGCGGAGCCAGAGCACAGCTCCAAAGCCCTGCAGGCATAGGCATATTTATGAGTGCATCAAACCCAGGACAGGACTGTAGAAGCCCTGTGATTTGAACAGTTGCAGCAGTGGTTTTCAAGAGTTACTAAATTTTCTCTTTATCAGAGGAAGATTAAAGGACTGTAAAATTATGTTACTTCGGACAGAGCGGATTTAACACCTCATCAGCAGAATGTTATTTTTACCTCTTGTTCTCCAGCAGTAACAGCATCCAAAAGAATTTTTTAAAAAAATAACTAGAGCAGAAATGTTTATGATCTGAAAAAGGTCAAAACGTGACTTGACACCTCATTGTTTAACTGTGTCCCCACAATTGCTTCTCTGCCTCAGTATTGATTATCTGACAGTTTAAAAATGCCCCTGAAACCCTGTGTCCTTCCAGAATTGTATTAAGGAACTAGTGCTGAAGTGGCCCTGTGCCTTTTTAGCTTGGAGATCCAATTCTTGTCTCTTGTTTCTGTAATCCAGAGAGGGCAATCCTGGAGCACAGATAGTCTGTGATTTACATCATGAGTCTTGGGATTAGGAAGATTTCCTGATCGAGACTACACAGGCATTTTATTGGACTGTTTCAAATGAGGTGTAAAGTCAAGGTCATGACCACCTGTGGCCTTTAAAGATACCATGGCACTTCTTGCAGGAGGATGTAAGCCCCAGTGTCCTGGCCAAATTCGAATTTGGCTACTTACATTTTGCCTTCTTAAATTCCTCTTGCTGATTAAAACGCGAAAGGCCTTATTTTTCCTCCTGTCCTGGGCTCTCGTGTAGTGTTGTGCACTCTAAAACTGCTACCACGTTCTACCCTAGAGCTGGATACAATTCATATATCATGATGGCATATACCACCAATGTGATATATGCCATCATGTGCCAGCAATGCCCCTCTGCCATGTACATTGGTCAAACTGGACAGTCTCTACGTAAAAGAATAAATGGACACAAATCAGATGTCAAGAATTATAACATTCATAAACCAGTCGGAGAACACTTCAATCTCTCTGGTCACGCAATCACAGACATGAAGGTCGCTATCTTAAAACAAAAAAACTTCAAATCCAGACTCCAGCGAGAAACTGCTGAATTGGAATTCATTTGCAAATTGGATACTATTAATTTAGGCTTAAATAGAGACTGGGAGTGGCTAAGTCATTATGCAAGGTAGCCTGTTTCCTCTTGTTTTTTTCTACCCCCCCCCCCCCAGATGTTCTGGTTTAACTTGGATTTAAAGTTGGAGAGTGGTCAGTTTAGATGAGCTATTACCAGCAGGAGAGTGAGTTTGTGTGTGTATGGGGGCGGGGGGGATGTGAGAGAACCTGGATTTGTGCAGGAAATAGCCCGACTTGATTATGTAAAGAGTTGTCACTTTGGATGGGCTAGTACCAGCAGGAGAGTGAATTTGTGTGGGGGGGGTGGAGGGTGAGAACCTGGATTTGTGCTGGAAATGGCCCACCTGATGATCACTTTAGATAAGCTATTACCAGCAGGACAGTGGGGTGGGAGGAGGTATTGTTTCATATTCTCTGTGTATATATAAAGTCTGCTACAGTTTCCACGGTATGCATCTGATGAAGTGAGCTGTAGCTCACGAAAGCTCATGCTCAAATAAATTGGTTAGTCTCTAAGGTGCCACAAGTACTCCTTTTCTTTTTGCGAATACAGACTAATACGGCTGTTACTCTGAAACCAGATATTAGGAGACAGTCCTAGACTTAAGGACCGGCTCATTGAAATGTTCATACCATAAAGAATCTGGTATATGGGTGCCAGTATTGATGTTTGAAAATAAATACATTATAGTAATATAAATACTTAGAAAAGTAGTTTGGTACTAGCTCTTCACTACATATCGGAGTAAAATAAGGAGCTTGAAAAAAATCATTTTTGTGCTGCACATGGGCAATTGTGCATAAAGTAATATGACCAAAGATATCAATCTGGCTGTGTCACATAACTCTGTATAACCTAGCCCAGCTGATGGATCAGAGTACAGTTCATCATTTAAAGTAATGTTATGGGAGAACTCTAGCAAAGCTTAGAAGACATGAATAATGTTGCTATGCAATTGGTGACTGAGCAGATGCAGCATACCTTCCCACAGCATCATGGCATGAATCGTAGAACTTAGACATAAAATATAGATTTACAGCATCGTTCCCCTAACAGGGCAGGATTGTTCCTTATAGCATATGCTCAAGTGTTTTGTCCAGTTCAATTTTACAGGGCTCACATCGTGAGGTTCTCACTTCTCTTGGGAGATTAACTAGACTTTTATCTATTGAAAATCATCTATTGAACAAATTTTTTTTTGCTCATTTCTGTTCCATTAATTTTGTGGTTAAGGCACTAGACTGGAACTTGGGACATCTGGATTGACTGTCCTGCTTTGCCACAGACCACGTATGTGACCTTGGGGAAGTCATTTAATCTGTGTGTCAGTTCCCTAGCTGTAAAAATGGGGATAATACTTCCTCTCTCCCACACAGTCTTTTCTCTCCCAATTGTAAGCTCTTTGGCCCAGGAGTAGTTTCTTATTATCAGCAGGTACAGTGCCGAGCACAATGGAGCCCTCTTCTTCACTGTGATCTCTAGGTGCTACTGTAATATAAATAATCTGGGTTACACCCCTCTAGACCATCCTAAACAATTCCTCTCCTTAGTATTTACACCCTGCTGGTGGCTACTATATTACACTTAATACTGCCAACAGGTTTTCAAATGTTTCAGAGCAAGTGAACCCCCTCTTAATAAAGAGATTTTCTGGGCCCCTTCCTCTTTTATTTAGAAGATCCCTGCAGCAACTAAACAAATTGCTTACATAGAAGAGTGGCACTACAAGAGCATGTGTGTATTGTGTTGTCTAATGAAGTGTGGGTTTTAAAAAAAGTTAATCACACCAACTGTTGTTGCTCTTCATTACATCTTCCACCTTGTCTGAGTCACCTCTGTCCCTCACACATGCTTCTCGCTACCTAGACCAGTGGTTCACCAGCTTCCTACCATCCAGCCCCACTTTAATCATAGCAAAGGATCTTGGGCCTCACCTTCACAAGCACTGGAGTGCCAGCAGCCATGTGTGTCAGCTACTCAGAGTGCCGGCACCCTAACTAACCCCCACACCGCTGGGAGAGCCCTTACCTGGACTGGCCTCAGGGTGGGCAAGCTGTTTCTGGGCCTGCAGCTGAGATGGAGGGTAAGGCACCAAAAATCGACCCATGCTGCCACTGGAAAGTGATCCACACTCACTGCAGCTGGGGAGCAAGGGGTTGAGGGGGACAAGCCTGTTCCCTCTTCAGCCCTTTCCCTTCTCTGTGTCTAGCCCTTTTCATTTAGGGCCCTGCCTACCAGCCAGCTCCCAACTCAGTTCCATTCTGTCCCTTGAGCCCCCATACCTCCTGCATGCAGCTGGTCCCTGTTCTCACATCCCCTCCCTTGCTGCTCCAAGCCAGCTGAGCTGCAGCAGGTAGAGCAGTGAGAGTACCAGGGTCAGGCTCCCTGTCCTCAGTGTCAATACCTGCAGAGACCCTTGCTGGCAGGAAGAGTCATTGCAAGGTAAATCACCTTCAATGGCCCTGCTTGATAGCTGGGGCATGCACCCAGGAATCCAACAGACAAGCTTAGGCTGCTACTGGCATTCCCTTGCCCTCAAGGCAAGAGTGCTAGGCTCTGTCCACATCCCCTCCACCCCCAGCTTGAGACAACCCTACTAGATCCTTCTCTTCCCTGGTGCTTGGCTCACCACTTCTCTGCACATTCTGCCCAGCCTGCTGCTTCTCTTCTCCCCTCCACACATATGGCTGCCACAGTCCCTGCTACCCTGGACATTTTGCTCCCACCGGTGGCTGCTAGATCCAGTCCAACTGCTAGTTCTAAAGTGCCAGTTTCCGCTCCTTGTCTTCATCGAGACCAGTGGCCTCCAAAAGGGGCAAGGCTCACACCGAAGAGCCTGCAAACTTTACTCCTGATTCACAGAGGCACAGGACTCTGCACAGTTTACCTGCATTGCCCTGTCATCCACCTGCTATGTGCCATCCATACAAGATAGGAACAGAGAGAAATAGTTCTTGGAGATAATCCTACCGAGATGTTTTATTCATGATTTCTTTCGGCTAAATCAGATGAGAAAAGCATTCTTGCTCTGACAGAATATGGAGCAATCTTGCTATAATACTAGCGATTTTCAGTCTGAGGAAGAGTCCTGCTATTTCATTGAAAATAAATGTTCAGGTAGCTCGTGATATGAATGCTGACATTATAGTCATAACTGACTATTGGGCAGGAACTCGGAGTCCAGCACTTCTCTCTAACTTATGTATAGTTGGAATATTCTTTTCTCTGCAACACTTAGATTTTTGTAGACTTTATTTTACTGTGCAGGAGCAGTCACTGGAGTACTGTAATGTCTACAGGCAGGAATGACTCTACTCTTCATTCATCTCTCTCAACTCTTCTTTTTCCCTTTTAAAGGTGACCTTCAAACAGGAAAAATGGGATTGTTGCTATTACTAGTCACGTTTACTACCGTAGTGCCTAAAGGCCAAGCAAGAATAGGGCCCATTGTGTTAGGCACTACACAAACACAGTAGCAGACAGTTGCTGCCCTGGAGAGTTTACAGTCTCAGTAGATCAGATGGACACAGGGTAGGGGAAGGAGTAGAACACACTACCCGAGTGTGTGTAACTAGGTCCAGTTTTGTTCAATATCTTAATTATTTAGATAATGGAATAGAGTACACTTATAAAGTTTAAGGATAATACCAAGCTGGGAGGGGTTGCAGATGTTTTGGAAGATATGATTCATATTCAAAATGATTTGGACAAGCTGGAGAAAGTCTGAAGCAAATAGGATGAAAATCAATAAGGACAAATGCAAAGTACTCCACTTAGGAAAGGGCAATCAGTTGCACACATACAAAATGGGAAATGACTGCCTAGGAAGGAGTACAGTGGAAAGGGATCTGGGGGTGTAGCGAGGTAACAACTCGCTGGTGTGGCACCTCCTGCTAGTCATCTTGGGAATTAGCTCTTTCCCGCCTACAGAGCGCCATCTGCAGGCCGGTGTCTCACCTGCTGCTGGCCCCATGTCCCTCCCAGACCCCAGTACCCCTTTCCCTCAGGGCTCTGCCCCAGCAGTACCCCCATACTCTGGGTCTCCACTCCCAGGGGAACTCCCAACCCTCTAAAGCCACCTTGTCTCAGTGGCTACTGCCAGTCATCATCCAGCCCCCTTTCCCAGGGGCAGACAGCAGTCTGTAATGGCCACTCATCACTGGCAAGGAGGTAGGACCTGCTGCCTTTGTCTATTCCCAGGCTGCCCCTCTGCAGCCCCAGTACCTTTGTAGGCCTTCGCCGCTCTGCTCCGCTCTCAGGCAGCTAGCCCTTCTTCCTCCAGCTTCTGGCCCACAGCCCTCTTATAAGGGCCAGCTGGGCCCTGATTAAGCCAGCCACACCTGTGGTCAGCTATATAGTCAGCTTCCCCCAGCTGTTTTCACTCCTCTTTCCCCAGCCACAGCCCTCTCCCAGGCTGCTTTTACTATTGGCTCCCCAGGGCAGCCCTCTCCCAGGGCTGTTTTAACCACTTCAGGGCCGGAGTGGGGTGACCACCCCGCTACAGGGGGTCATAGTGGATCACAAGCTAAATATGAGTCAATAACATAACAACTGTTGCAAAAAAAAAAAAAGTAAATATCAATGTGGGATGTATTAGCAGGAGTGTTGTAAGTAAGGCATGAGAAGTAATTCTTCTGCTCTACTCTGTGCTGATATAGCCTCTACTGGAATATTGTGTCCAGTTCTGTGTACCACATTTTAGGAAAGACGTGGATAAATTTGAGGAAGACCAGAGAAAAGCAACAAAAATGATTAAAGGTCTAGAAAACATAGCCCATGAGGAAAGATTGAAAAAAAAATTGGGTTTGTTTAGTCTGGACAAGAGAAGATTTTGAGGTGGAGGAGAGACATGATAAGTTTTCAAGTACCTAAAAGGTTGTCACAAGGAGGAGCATGAAAGATTGTTCTCCTTAGCCTCTGAGGTAGAACAAGAAACAATAGGCTTAAATTGCAGCAAGGGAAGTTTAGGTTGGACATTAGGAAAAAGTTCCTGCCAGGGTGGTTAAGCCCTGGAATAAATTGCCTAGGAAAATTGTGGAATCTCCATCAGTGGAGGTTTTTAATAATCGGTTAGACGAACACCTGTTAGGGATGGTCTAGATAATACTTAGTCCTGCCTTGAGCACAGGGGAATGGACTAGAAGACCTCTAAAGTTCTACAATTCTGTGAACAGTGTGATAGCAGCAAATATCATGTTAGCTCCATGATTTCTTTTTAAGGTGGGTTTAGTTAGGGAGGGGAATCAACTAAATAGAAAGAAAAGGGAAAGGAAAGGAAGTAAGGGGAGTGAAACTAAGGTGAAGAGACGAGGGGAGGGAGCCCTGGGGAGTCTAGAGTAGGAGTAGAGAAGTTATTTCACCTCTGTATTTGGCACTGGTGTGACTGCTGCCAACCAGCACAGGGGCAGAGGAAGTCCAGTCAAAACTAGAAAGTTCTGAGTGGCTGGTTCTACCCTAAGGGCTGCAGACATCTCTGGCTGGCTCCTCACTGCAGCTTTTACCTAAGGCTACGTGGAAGAGTGGGGAAGGAGGCACCATTATGTCTTACTATCCCCAGAGCAGGGGCCCCTACACTGCACAGTTCTTGATCCAGGAGAGTGCTGAGAGGGAGGGGTGGCCCCAGTTAGGACCCATGCAGCAGTCCCTCCTCTGCCATGAGCAGTTCCAGTTTTGGCTGCTTCTACCAATAGTGGCTGGAGTCCATCTGTGCCCTGGTTTGCTTCTTTATGATATAAAGAGCAGGTTCGTAAGAGTTTTTTATTTTTCTCAAAATATCAAAAAAGAGTAGTTTCCCCCTGCACATTTGTTTTTCACTTTATAAATATAAAGAATGTTGAGTCAGGTCTTAGAGAACTTGTTTGGGGTATCCGATGTGGACTGTGGGCTTGCATAGCACTTAATTGAAGGGTCAGGGATATATTTCTGTTCTGTATTTGGGGAAAAAATAGGTAATCTCATCATATAGTGATGATAACACTCTTTTCATTCCACTAGTATTGCTGGAGGATTTTAAACAGAAACTACTAAAGTCAGACATTTTAAAATCAACGGCTTCAGATAACTTGCATCCAGGACTTTTAAAAGAAGTGTCTGAGGAGCGCGCTAGACCATTAATGTTGATTTTCAGTAAGTCTTGGGGAAGTTCCAGAGGAAAGCGAATGCTGTGCCAGTTTTTTTAAAGGTTAAGTGACCTGGGTAATCATAGGCCTCTCAGTTGGCCATTGATCCTGTGCAAGATAATGGACCTGCTGATACAGGACTTGACTAGTACAAAATTAAAAAAGGGTAATTAAAATTAATCATCATGGGTTTATGGAAAATAGAGCCTGTCAAACTAACTTTCTTTTGTTTTTTGAGATTACAGATTTGCTTCATCAAGGTAATAGTGTTGATGGTGATGATGATATGCTTAGACTTCTGTAAGGTGTTTGACTTGATATCACACACCATTTTAACTAAAAAACTAGAATGAATTAATTAACACGGCACATAGTAAACTGATTAAAAACTGATAGGTCTCAAAATGTAATTGTAAAGAGGGAATCATCATTGAGCAAGTATGTGTCCAGTGGGGTCCAGCAGGGATTGGTTCTTATCCCTGCACTATTTAACATTTTTATCAATGACCTGGAAGAAAACATAATATCATCACTGATAAAATTTGGAGATGACACAAAAATTGCAGGAGTGCTAAATAATGAAGAGAGGCCACTGATACAGAGTGATCTGGATCACTTGGTAAACTGGGTGCAAGCAAACAATATGCATTTTAATATGGCTAAGTGTAAACATATACCACTAGGAACAAAGAATGTAGGCCACACATGGACGGTGGGTATGATAGGCTGGGGGAGGCTGTGCCTCCCCAAACTGCCAGGCATGGCCCCACCCATGGTCCGCCCCCAGGCCTGCTCTGTAGCTTCCCCTGTGTGGCGCTCTGGGGCCGGGGGTGGGTGCTGGTGCTGTGCCCTCCCGGTGCTCTGGGGGCACTAGCCTGGGGCAGGGGCTGGCGGCCGCAATGAGCAGGGGGCACGGAAGAGCCGGGACCTCGGGTGGAAGGCGTGGGGCTGGCTGCTAGCCTCCCCCTGCCAGCGATCCATGCGCCATCCATGAGACCATGCTTACAGAAGAGGGGCTCTTCTATTTCAGAATCACTGCTTCCTTCACTTGGGGGTCATGGTGTATAGTCATCTGAACATGAGCTTTCAGCTGATGCTGTGGCCAAAAGACTAATGCAAGCTTAGGATGCATAAACTGGGGAGTCTAGAGTAGGAGTAGAGAAGTTATTTCACCTCTGTATTTGGTACTGGTGTGACTGCTGCTGAAATACTGTGTCCAGTTCTGGTGCCCACAATTCAAGAACAATGTGGATAAATTACAGAAGGTTCAGAGAACCACCATGGGAATGATTAAAGGATTAGAAAACAAGCCTTACAGTGACTGAGCTCCTTGAGTCTAACTATTCAGCTTAACAAAGGATAGATTAAGGGATGACTTGGTTACAGTCTATTTTATATATTTTCCCCCATGTAGTTACTTAATGGACTCTTCAGTCTAGCAGAGAAAGGTGTAACATGATCCAATGGCTGGAACTTGAAGTTAGACAAATTCAGACTGGAAATAAGGCATAAATTTTTAACTAAGAGAGTAATTAACCATTGGAACAGTTTACCAAGAGTTTTGGTGGTTTCTCCATCACTGAGCATTTTCCAATCAAAATGTGATGTTTTTATAAAGTATATGCTCTAGGAGTTATTTTGTGGGAGTTTTATGGCTTGGGTTATAAAGGAGGTCATATCAAATGATCACAATGGTCCCTTCTGGCCTTGGAATCTGTGAACAATGTTTCCTCTCTCTCAACTGTTTGAGTTATGCAGGTATGAACAAAAACATGAAACAAAACCGAAAAAGAAAATCACTTCTCTCACTCAGATTTCACTCACTTGATCCCTGTGATGTAATAATCCCACATGTTCTCCAGTCACCACTCGAGTCTTCCAGGAAAAATAGGCAGACAAGACAAATTCCTAATGTTAAATAGGAAGTCTCCCCATCCCCCCACAAAATAACCCAAAACACACAATTCATTCAGTCCTTTATACGCAATAAAGAAATTTTTAAAAAGAGCATAAAATGTAACCCACATGCGTATACTGCAGTCTAAAGAAAGGGAGAGAAGCAGTGGGAAGGAGACATACAGAGGATTCAATGCAAACGGGTCTCTGCACACATGCAGAGAGCAGGGCAAGGCAATTTAGCTAGAAGAGCCAAGAGCTACCCAGAAATAGAGCAGGGAAGTTACTAGGTATGCTCAATAGCTGTTTTGAAGCTGCAGACAGGGTTGCAATTGAGGGCAAGCACTTTTGCACTTCCACCCATTCACCGTTGAGTTCTGAACCAACTGGAGCTCAGTGGGGAAAAGGTTATAAATATGGGCGTCAGTGACAGTCCTGTGGACTCAGCAGCTGATTAACACAGGACCAGAGGATATGTCCCAAAAGATGTACCTCTTTGGATACAGGCTACAGAGTCTTGATTCCACTGGAAGCCAAGAAAACAGACAGCTATTGGCTTGGGGACTGTAATTAGCCAGAAAGACTTTCAGACTGTTTTGCTGAGGAGATTCTAGAGTGTTTGGAGGGGACTGAGAAGCTGCCATTCTCATCAGGCTCTGGAGAATATCACACACACACACACTCCTCTATGAGATCAGAAGGCAATGTGTCCGGAACCGTGAACCAAAGTATAAATATGTAGCTGTTTTGTCAAACACTTGCAGTGAAATATATGAAACAGCAGCAAAATGGGGACATCTGTGTAAAGGATACCAATAGGTTTATTGCCTAAGTATTTCAAATACTATTTACAGTGTGTATATGAGAGAAAGGTTTGTTTTGCTTACTAAGCAATTGTATCTTTCTCTGACCCTGAATGGGGAGTTCAGGACACATGTTCAGGATTTTGCATGTCATGGCTAAGGTTGAACTCTAAGTAATACCCTTTTGACAAGACAAGTCTGGTTTCTGCTTCGGCAGCAGTACGCTGAAGTACAGGAAAAAGGCAATGTAACGGTTATAACATTATTTCAGCACCCCCACCAGCCATTACATAAACACTTATTTTACCTTTTCAGGTCACCTTTCGAGTCCTTAAGTGCATCCCAGTGCTGCTGATGGGCAACAATCCTGGAACTTACAATGTGTCCCGTAAGGTGGGAGGACAGATAGACTGCAAGCAGCAAGGGGGAAGTTTTCCAGCTGTTCATTTGTGAGTGCCAAGGTAGATGCATATCAGGCTTATCCAGGTACTTTAAATACATGGATAGTTAGAACCATTCATTCCCATCCAAAATGAAAAGGATGTATAATAGCACTCTGGCTATACTGCTGTCTCCTGTGGAAAAAAATAACTGTAAAAGCCACCAGTCGTGTATGTTTTCTTCCAATGTATGTACCTTACACTGTGTGTTCTAAACCCCCTTATAGCCATAGTGGCAGTAGAGCATGGGTAGAGGCCCACAACAGTGTGAGTAGGATAAATAGTCCATCTGCATGTGCTCTTGAAACCGTTTTGCTTTTGCTCTGCTGCTACTTTGTAGAGTAGCCCAAGGCAGCAGCTGCACCCAGAGACGGGGTGCATCCAAAATATAACAGAGTGGGAGAGACACTGAGGCATTTAATGAATGGAGAGCAGTGTTAAGAGCCTCCTTTATCGCTCAAACCTCAATCTAACAAAAGTTCTAGAATTTCCCAAAACAGCTGCACAGAGTGAATGTTCTACAATGATTTTTTTTATTTTTATTTTTTTTTGGTTATTGGCTGCGTCATTATATTTGAAACTTTTGAAGTGTGGACAGCTGTGTAAGTACAAATTCAACAGGACTATTTTGGAAGCTGGAGAAAAATATCATAGGCGTCAGAATTTTCAAAACTAGGCATTAATGTCACATATCCTCTGGCAAGCCATTAAAATACGTAGGCTCAGATTCTCAGCTGGTGTACATTGGTGTATTTTTGATGGAGTGACACCACTTTATAGCAAGTGAGAGTCTGCCCTCATTGTCAATTACCCTAAATGCTAATGGCCTGATCTCGCAAAATGCAAAGTGCCTCATAAGAGGTGCCAGCACACTCAACTGCAATTATTATTTATGTTGAAGTGCCTACCAACCCTAGTCGAGGTCAGGGCCCCATTGTGCTGTTCGAACCTAGAGAAGACAGGATCCCTGGCCCAAAAGATTTTATAATTTAACGCATTTTTAATTTCTTGTCACTGCCAACAAAGTACTAGCGCTGTACGAGATCCAAAGTTAAACACAGTCCCTGCACTTGCTTAACAGTTCACAATCTTACATCAAAGGGAGCTAACAGCACTCATCATTTCCCAGGATCAGATCCTATGTCTGTATTTTAAATAAAATCACTTACATTCGCATACAGTTCTTCAATAAGCAGCCATATCTTATTTCTAGTGAAGCGCACTGAAAGTTATAGCAGCAAAGAGTCCTGTGGCACCTTATAGACTAACAGACGTATTGGAGCGTAAGCTTTCGTGGGTGAATACCCACTGCGTGCATCCGGACTCTTTGCCGCTTTTACAGATCCAGACTAACACAGCTACCCCTCTGATACTTGAAAGTTATAGACACTGTGGTAGGAAAGCATGAGAATCTGAGCACAAAAAATTAATTGAACAAGGGGATGAAATTTTAAAAATAAAAAAAAAGTCTTGAGGCCAGAACATAATATGCTTAAAAAAAAAGTTTGAGATCAAGAACATAATACTTGTTAGTTAATCTTGCACTGGCTTCTTAAACTTGTTAGAGGAAAAACTAAAGCGTAGGCCCTGTTTGATCACCAGATGGCATAGCAGCCCCAGTGATGAAAGTATAGCCTTGTTTCTTACATCGCTAGAGGGCTGTAGTCATACATTATAAAAGTACTTTTTTAATGTTAGTGAGACCATGCTAGATTTAAAATAAATAAATAAATAAGCTAAAAGTTCAGACAAACAAACCACCCTTTTTATCTCCTTATATGCACTCTGAACAGAAGGTCATAATTTGGGCTAGACTCCTCTCCTACATTATTCATCTGTCCAGTGCAGCCCTGGAACAAATGTGAAGAAATGAAGTAGCTACAGTAGCTAGAAAACAGTGTTGTTATTGTTGTTGGTGTTGGATCTGTTTGCCAACAAACATAAAAACTTACTTTGGAACACAGAGTAGTCCTGCCATAGAGAACTTTTGTTCCATGTTTTATCTGGTGGGTTTCCAGAGATACACCATGCTGGCATTTGAACTTAGCCAGGCAGGGAAAGTGCTTCATTCAGTTCTCATTGACCTAAAAGGAAGAATGAACTGCAGCGTTGATCTGACTACAGTCAGTCACATTAACTGTCACCAGCAAAGGGTCAATGAGAATCATGATAGAGGAGCTCAGGACAAATTCTGATTAGTCTGACAAGTTAACATAAAAAAGTTAGAAAAAAATCCACACGCTTATTTCCATCTCATACCGTATAAGCAAAATTTTCAGCCAGCTTCAAAACTTCTGCCCACAAGTTTTGCATGTGCACCAATAGGAGATCTGCTGAAAATATGAACCTAATAGTCTAACAGGGGCTCTGTGGACCTATTACAAGTGTCTCACTAGCATATGCTCTAAGCAATTAAAAAATGAGACTTAACCAAGTTGTTTGCATTAGAGATGGGCCCAAACTGCAAAATCTGGATCGGCGAACTGGAACACGAGCCAAAGATTGGGAGCAGAAATCATTGAACAATGGGTTTCACAGACACTCTTGGAGTCTAAAATATTAACATAATTCCGTTTTAGAAACTGTAAAAGCGAGAGAGGAGTCTAGCACTCCCAACATTTAGGATCAACGTATGCTTCCAGGTGAATCCGTTTGGCAAATAATATATTTCAAAGATCTTGATTTAAATATTGTTCATATTGAAATTGTTATGATAAGGCTAAGCTCCACCACATGGTATTATCTGCCTGCAAGAAGGCAGAGTGTGAGAAATGGGCTTTCATTAAATATTTTGTATATTGGATCAATACACTGAACCCCTGGCAAAGAAAAAGAAAGGAGGAAAACACTAAGTTTTCAGCTCAACAAGAGCACCCAACAAGGATGTTCCCCTTCTCCTTTATGGTTTGCCATTTTCCTGGGTCCCATACACAAAGAAAGCTCATCGTAAATTAGAAGAAATCCAAACAGGGCACATAACCAGTCATACACTTCTCGTTGCAAAGGTCACATAAGTATTGATATGTTGGTATTCAACTGAGATGGAAATATATGACAATTGAGAAATCTCCCTTAAAGTGTCTAGTCCTATGCATGAAAAACTTTCTTTGATTCCGTTCAGAGTACTGAATTGAGAGTACTGAGACTTTGGCCTAAGCGTGTTATAAAAAGCTTTTCCAATTATTTAGGGGTTAATATCTCATAATACTATGGTCTGAAGCGTCGCTTTTCAGTGCATGACACTGCACCCCTTCCCCTGATCTCAGAGAAGGCGGTCTGCTAGGCTTGACACAGAAGATGCTTTTAGGAAGGAGCAGGAGTGGGAAATGATGGAAAAGACTGGTGAAACAAACTATAATGCACACAGAGCCTGATCTGCAAGGTGTTGAGTGCAACCTGAGAATTATTATTTATCTATTTGTGTTGAGGTAGCACCTAGGAGCTTCAGTCTTGTAACAGGACCCTATTGTGTTGGGCACTGCACAAAACAGAACAAAAAGATGATTTCTGCTCCAAAAAGCTTACAATATAAGTAGAGTGCTTTCTCAACTTCCATTAGAACAGATCCTCAGCTGGTGTAAATCAGAGTAGTGTCTGGCCTATTGACAATACTGAGAGAGTTGAGACACAATACTTGGCAGAATTGGATCCATGGAGAAGAAAAAAGAAACACCTCTTATTTGTATTGTCCCAGAAAGCTTACAGATATCAGAGATTCTCTAATAAATGAGAAGGAAGTAAGCAAATACCAAGACTTAGAACTGAATGGAACGAGGCTTAGGAACACCAAATGTACAGCACCAGACCTGTTCAGGTCATTTGAAAGAGAAGCTCAATAATTCCACAGAGCATAAGAATATAAGCGACCAGAGGAAAACGTCTCATAAGGTATGGGGGGCATGAACTGGGGGAACATCCAAAGTCAAATTAGCCTTTAGATGATATTACCAAGACTGTCAGCCATTTTGGGAAGATTAGTTCTCACGCCATCAGGTGGACAACACAGAGGCCACCAAAAGTGTTATATACCCCAGTGATGCTCTTTCCTGAGCCAAATCTGGCACATTATGGGGTGGAAGACCTGTGAGGGCAGGGGTCTGTTGTTGCCATCCAGCCATTGTGTTTTAGGTCTTCTGGTGTGTGTGTGGCAGGGGGTTTTTCTTCATCCTGCTTTCATTGGGTCAAAATCAAAGATTATTTTTGAAGGGAAGTTGATAGGCATTCAGAGCAGATGAACACAGCACTTTCGAAAGCATTGTATGACGGTTACTTTGGGAAGAGAGCCAGTTATAATACCTATTAAACTTCACAGTGCCTATTCTATGATTATCTCTAAATGGCAAATCTCAAGAAAGTACCATTGATCATGCTAATGTGCTTCACTTAATGAAGTAAAACATAATAAATAAAAAACATGCACAGGAATCTCCTAAAATGTAATGGATAGTGTTTATCCATCCAGTAATCCTAATTTTAAACTTTGAATTGGAAAATCCCCCCATCCCTGCATACTTTTTAATAACTATTTTATTCTTGAACTGTTCCACATAAAAATGCACCAAGTAATCTGGATTCCTCTTCATCCTTTGTCTTTTCATCTTTAATATTTTCCAGTAGGTGAGTTGCAATAATTCAGAGAACAGAGAAGTTTAATTGGATACATTCCTGGGATCAGGATCAAGGCACATACATATACTTACATTGATAACAATGTAAATCTTTTTATTTATTCGTATTATGTTAGTGCCTTGGAGTCCCAGGCATGGACTGGGACCTCATTGTGCTAAGCACTGTACAAACACAGAACAAAAAGATAGCCTCTTGTGATCTTTTGCAAGTGTCAGCTACTTTACTATGGCCTTGTAAAGGAGAGTGTATGCAACAGTATTTTATTTGTTTATTTCAGGTGGTGGTTTTGGTTGTTTGAGGTTTTCTTAAGCCAATATTTTCCCTTTGACAGAATAAATCTTGTAAGTTCATTTATCTGGCAACTCTGAACGTCCAGGAAAGACACATGAGCACAGAATAATCGTGCCGTTTGAGTCTTGAACCTGTGGGAGACTTGGATTGTCTCCGAATTCCAGAAAGTGAATGGATATAGCAAATATGTACTTAGGTAAGGCCTGCAGGTGATAAAAGAGAGCTGTTGACCGAAGCAAGGGATAAAATGTTTAAAACAGACATATTAACCATGGATCCAAAAGGTCCAAGGACTCAGGACCCATATTCAAGAGGCACTTCCAGTTATGCAATTTTATTGGTTCTTTCCCTGTCTGTGGTGTGGGACAATTCTAGGTCTACCGAAGGAGGAGAAGGCCAAGTATGCTAACTAGCTCTCCACTGGCTCAATCTGTGTTCAGGCAGAGCTGGCAAGTGCTGATCACAGTAGCACTCCTTGCTCAATGCAGAGGATTTTGGAGTGCTGTAACAAACAGACCCTGTAAAGGTATGGAAGCTGTTTGAGGAACACCATCAGTCACATGGATTGGCTAGCTAGGTCACGACTGAGTGATTCAAGCCACTAGAAAGGAGTTCACTAAATCCAATGTGCTCCCAACTGGTACTGTCCAAATAACTGATTTTTCAGCGCACTGGCCAAACTGAAAAATTAAAAAGACTGTTTCAGAGCAACCTGAAACAAATTTTTTTTTCAGCTTTTTCAACTAACCATTTTGTGGGACTCAAACCAAAGTGTTTTTCTTCACTGTTGAGGTGTTTCTACCTACTTTAAAAAAAATAAAATTGAAGAACAAATTTAAATGAAAAAATATTTTGAATAGAAAAGTGAAAATGTATATGGAAAATGTAACATCTACTGTCAATACAGTAGTTTGGGGTCTACAGGCAAGCCACTGTTTAGTTTTAAGGCAAGTAACCCTGCTGGAATTATAATTTGGGGATCTTGGAAATCTAGGGAAGTTGACGCCATTTATTTGTGAAAGGCTATTCTTTGAAAGCTCTAATTCAACTTTCTGTATTGGTGATTAAATGTCAAACCAACTGTTCTATTGTAGGCTATTGCATTTTTTCTGAGGATACATTTAAAGGGCAACTCATTTGCATAACATTTTCATATCCTTGATCTCAAAAGGCCCTAAGGAATCTGGACTATGATCTGAGGTTGCCAACTCATTGCTAGTCTAGTATTCCTACCATTTACATTTTCTGTGCTGGTGTAAAAGATGAATGGCCACCGAACCATGTATTGTTTTGCTTTGAAAATGATGTTGGCTAAGCTGGGGAGCCAGACTGTGAAGGGTTAAAAATATTCGATGGTACCAAAGTGTTTTTACTGCTTACTCCAGGCATCTGACATGGATCTTCTCGGTGAAATGTGTTTAAATATTAAACATTAATGTTCTTCTTTTGATGACTAAGCCACTATTAAAACCTTTACTTTTTAAAATAAATAAAGCATCTAGAGCCAAATATGTTTAAACTCAGTTTCTGGTCTTCTTCTTAATAGAAAATACAAAGTGAAAGCTGCTAATAAAGAGAGAAATGCAGGGTCCAGCAGAATGATTCGGAGCAGTGGGTGAAGAGAAGGGAGAGAGAGAGGAGCAGCAGTGGAGAGAGGCAGAGCAGTACTGAGAGGGGAGGAAAAGACAAGCATCATGTACACAGCAGCAGGAGAGGAACTATAAGTATTAAATACACCAATATCATCTATCCCTCTTCAGCAAAACTCTTAGCACACAAAGAATTTTAGGCACATGCTTGAGTCCAATTGACTTCAGTAGTATTTCAACATGTGCCTATATTCAGCAAGTGCTTTTGCTGAATAGCGACAGACTTGGGCATGTGTTTGCTGAACCAGAGCCCCCTGCAACCCCATTAGTGCCAATAGGAGCACAAAGGAGTACACAGCATGGCAAGACTTTGTCTGCAGCAATATAATTGCATCTCCATTCTGGTGAGAATAATAAAACATTTAAGCTAGTTCCTGCTAATGGTTAATAATGTCACCAGAAACCACTGAAAGACAACATTATAAAAACATGGATGCCTATTGAGTTTATCAAAATGGGAGTCTATATCTTTGATATTGCTCAGTATCACCCACAAGAGATGTCAGAAAAGTACCTGCTAAAAATATTTGCACATTACAATTTGGAGCATAAATGATTTTAAACTATTACACAGTGGTTGGAGAATATTGCAGAGGCTGGGGGGTGGAAAGGGAACAGAAATTGTTGGGCAAAAGACACAGAATGGGGCACCTGAAATATAAAATGGGGTACAGAAGAGGACAAGAGACAGAATGGGGAGAAGTTACCTTCATCTATATATTTGATTAAACAATGTATTTCGGAAAATGTACTTTAATTAAAGTTTCAGTTCCTTCTGGTTCTGTTGAGATGACAAGCTAGCCAAAGTCGGGGGCAGCCTGCTCATGGCAGTGTGCCACTCAAGCCAGAATATAGCCAATAAGGTTTAGTAAGGTCTAGAAGAACGTCCCTCTTCCAGTGAAGCTTCCCAGGTAAGTGAGACTCTAGCAAACACCGTATCAATATTTAATGTAGACTATTTTATTAGAAATAATAGGTAAAACAGACCTCTGTTTAACTTGCAGTCATTGGCTGCCTTTTAAAACATCTTTTTATTCATTTTTTAAATCAACTCAATTAATCCTTATGGAAAAGCCCTCTAGAATTTAATAGGGATAAAGCTAATAAGGATCTATAGAAACTGAATAGGATTCTATAGAAGTTACTCCAGAAACCTCTGGGTCCAGATCCTCAGTTCGTGTAAATTGGCATAACTGCACAGAAGTAAATGGAGCTACGCTGATTTACACCAGTGAAGGATTTGGCCAGTAGAATTTAACAGAGAATGACATATTTTCTTTTGAGCCTTCCTATAGAATTCTGTGGCAGTGATGCAATTTTCTATTAAATCCTATGGGATGGTTCAAATCACCTACAGAAAGGATATAATTTTCTGGTGACTTCTATAGGACTTTTCTATGAAGGTGGGTCTTTGTTTCTCCTCCTTTTTCTAACCTTCCTCTTCCTTCCTCCCTCATGCAACTGGCTCATTTGCAACATTTTTGCTACAATCCTGCCGAGTTTCATTTTCACTTTCTTATTGAGAAATCAAAATCTTTTGGAATTAAAACCCCCCCACCCACCCCCAATATTGAATTTTCAATAGCAGGTGAAAATTACACTCTGCATGAGAGCAAAGAAAACAATACTTCAAGTTCAGGGCGCTGACGTGGGAGCCACAGAGATGACGTTGAAGCAACGTGGCACAATGGGGAAAATATTTTAAAATGAGGGGGGAAAAGGTTTGAAGCTCAGCTACAGATTTTTTAAAAACGAATGAATCCAGCTGCAGCAGAAGAAAGAAGAGAGAGAAGTTTTCAACTGAGAGCAGAAGGAAGAATCTCAGGAAGAAAATGTTACCAGTTGTTCAGAGGATGGAAATAAAATGTAAAGTTCCTGTATTATTGATGTATTTCTACAAAAGACAATGGGGCGATACATGAAAGGAGGCGACTTACCATCTACTACTATGGCTGCTTAAGGGAACAATTCTGCAACCACGGAACTTACTCTTGCAAGAACCCCATTGTCCTTATTTACAACTGGCATTTGGTGTATGGAGATGCATTAATGGAGATATGCAATCTCTTCTGCTGCAGCTAAATGGCTGTGTCTATGCTAACATTTCTCTTAATAAAATCCCCTATCATTGTACTATCATCGCTGATGTAGCAGCAGCAGGGCCAGGCTACTGGCAGTCTGTGGTCTTTTAATTACTATCTAGACGTGGTCCAAGCAGGGTTAATCAAAACTGTAATTAAAATAACAGTGCCCTGTATAACAAATCACTAAGATTTATACATAGGTACATACACCTTTTCTTTTTTGCCAGCCCCAGCAAAGTATCCTCCTTGATTTGCTAGATGTGCATGAGTGTTTGCATTTACATTGCTGAAGGTTAGAGCTTGAGAGCTTAGTGTTTGGAGTTCCCAGAGTGTTTGCTTCTAAGCTCCTGTTACAGAGAGGATGCTATCAAATAATATCAAAGCAATGGTGTATCACAATTCTTAGGTCACACTCTGCAATATAGTTAGTTAGTCCAGTGGCTCTCAACCTTTCCAGACGACTGTACCCTTTTCAGGAGTCTGATTTCTCTTGCGTCCCCCAAGTTTCACCTCACTTAAAGTACTTACTTAGAAACTCGGACATAAAAATACAAGTGTCACAGCACACTATTACTGAAAAATTGCTTACTCTCATTTCTACCATATAATTAAAAATAGATTGGAATATAAATATTGTACTTACATTTCAATATATAGTCTATAGAGCAGTATAAACACATCCTTGCCTGTATGAAATTTCAGTTTGTATGACTTCACTAGAGCTTTTTTTGTAAAGCTTGTTGTAAAACTAGGTAAATATCTAGATGAGTTGAAGTACCCCCAGAAGACTTCTGCATGCCCACAGGGGTACTTCAACTGGTTGAGAACCAGAGTTAGATAACTATCAAGTACAATGAGCTAGATTCAGTCCTCAGTTAAACCCATGCAACCTTATTGACGTCAGGCTTTCAGGACTTTATAGTGTTTCTGATCTTGTCCCACTGAAGTTAATGGAAGTGTGATAACATGCTCAGAGGAGCAGGCAGCTTAGCAGTTAGCACACCTTGCCTCCGGCCCCTTGCATCTCTGATTGGGCAGCAGGGGTGCCTGGTTCCTGACCTTAGACCAGGAATCATCTGGCCTTCATCCACATGTGGGCCTCAGCACTTAAGGGGGTAAGGTAGGGGGAACCAGGACCTTCCGCTCCATCCAGTCCCAGCTCAGGGCCCCCTGGGAAGCAACACCACAAGGGTCCTTCTGGCAGACAGTGCAAGGGTCCCTTGGCTACTTCCCACTTATGTCTCTTCAGTCTGGGGCCAGCCCCTATAGTGCAGACAGTCTGTACCGGCTCACCTGGAATAGAATGTCCTTGTGGATCTTAAAAAGAAAAGGAGTACTTGTGGCACCTTAGAGACTAACAAATTTATTTGAGCATAAGCTTTTGTGAGCTACAGCTCACTTCATCGGATGCATTCAGAGGAAAATACAGTGGGGATCTTGTGCAGCATTCTGCTGTGCCCTCAGATCCCTCTGGGTGGGGGCAGGCGTAAGATTGGAGTGGCCTTGCCCCCAACATCCTTAAAGTCAAATAATAAAGTTCATTCTCTACTGGGCATGCCCCAGTCTCCCTCAGCCAGGGACACAGTGCTTCTCCTTCCCCATGACAGCTGTCCCAGTGTCAGGCTTGTAATAATGCTCCTCTAATGCAGAGAGGCAGAGCTACCTTCTGCCCTTTCACCAGTCAGCCCAGAACTGAGCCATGTGCTCTCCTTTTCTTCTGCCTCCAGGCCTGACATTGGCTGCAGGTGTAGCAGGGTGGGACTAGCTGGGCCTATAGGCTTTCTTTAAATCCTTTTCTGGTGGTGTGAGGTTTCTCTGCTCCATTGCAGAAAGCTTTGATGACTTCACTGGAACCCTGGGATTGCACGGGTCCAAGCTAACCAGGGCGAAAACACTCTGATTCATGCTTGTGCGGTTTTTTTAAAATTTGCTTTTCAACTGTATATGTTTTTCAAAAACCTTAACTTGTTTTTTCCTCTTTCTTCCAATTCTTTTTAGCATCTTGGAACATGCCGTGCAAATGGAATGGCGTGGATATGATTATGAGCACTATATAAATATCTCCAAAACTAGTTTAGATGACAAATTAATAGATAAAACAGATTAGATTACCTGTTCCTGCTCTCATTGAAGTCAATAGTCATTTTGCTATTGCCTTTCTGGGAACAGAATTCTGTTCAAATACTGTTGCACTTACTGCGGAAATATTGTCAGGCTGGAAAGCATGAAAACCCTGCAAATCTTGCAGGTCTGGATTTCCAGCTGGTGAGATGCTCCAGGAATTAATTCAGAAGAGTTATATTTTGTTTCTCTCTCGCCCACCCCACCTCCACCAGTTTAAATTTTTAAAGGGCCTCATCCTGCTCCATTTGAAATCCATAGGAGTTTTGCTATTCTTTTCAATGGGAAAAGGATCAGGCCCAATGTGTGTAAAATATTCTGTTCTTCCTTGACAACTTGTATGCTGCTTGTTAGCACCAAACACTTGTCACCAAAGTTATTCTGACAGAAATAAAAAAGGAAGGCAAATCAAGAGAACAGTAAACCCCTTGACTGCTTTGGGGAAATGCAATGCAGTATATAGCAAAGAGGACCTTGGTCATGCTCTAAGTGAAGAATTTCCATGACAATTAGAAATGAGCCTCTGGGTAGCCACTGATCTCTCCATAATGCTGAGAGCCAAGTAAGTAACCCTACGAATCAGGAACTTACAAATATTTTAGTCAGATAGTCAATACTTGGATTAAGCAGTCAAATGCTGGTGTGATTTGGCCCAAGCTTATAATCAGCTTTTAGCATCATCACTGCCACTATGTTAAGAAAAGAAACACGATGTGAAAGGAGATAGGAGAATATCAATTAGAAGGAAAACGTTGCTTTTAAAATTCAGCTGTGGCCTTATTTTCTTCTAATGGATCCTTTTCCAACCCACCCCTGAGTAAAGCAACTGGCAATGGCATGTGATATGCATTGCAGATGGATCATGTGTCACCCATACAGCTGCACATATCTTGCACACAGGTGTTCGATTTTGTGTCTGCCAGCTGCCCAGCAGCAGCCAGATATTTTGTGGCCAAGGGACAAGAGGGGAGCAAAATCTTCACACTTGTTTGGAAAGAGAGAGAGCGAGAATGTGAGACAGAGTTGTGGTGCAGGGAAAGGGTGGGAAGGCATTAAGCCATCTCTACACGTATGCTCAGGGCCAGATTGTCCCTTCAGATCCTGCACAAACTCAGTCAAACTCAGGAGTGTCCAAACTCTGAAAACCCTGCTCCCCACATCATTGTGTAGAGGAGACCCTCTGTGTGTGGAGCTGCCCTGGCTGAGCTGGAAGGGGAGAGTGTGTCTTTTACAGCACTGTAACGCTTGCCCTTGACTCTGCAGATGGAGCTCAGCAAGTCCAGGGACCTGCACATGGGGCAGTGCCAGGAACAAAGGGTGCGGGAAGAGCCAAGGGAAGAGGTGTAACTCCCCCTAATGTGTGTGGATTGTGGGGAATCTACAGGTGCTGGCAGGGGAACCAGTTCTTCAGTGTACCAAAGAGGGGGAAACCTGTCAGGCAGGATGATTTGAGGAATATCCTGCATGCCAAACCTTCCTTTCTCCCCTCCCCCTTTGGGCCTGCAACCGTGGATTTTGCCGAATGTGGGGTCAATCTGGTACCAGGTTTATTTTACCTTAGACCTTAGTTCTTCCTGTGCCAGTCAGTCCAGTTCCTCCAAGTATCAGGGTTGGAGTAACATTTGAGCCTTCAAATGTCCCAGGGTATCCAAGCACTGTTAAAGATTCTTCATCAGTTGGTTAGATTGTCCATGGATTCCCACCTTCTCCCTTCTGGGAACTTATGCTTCGTTTGGTATTCTGAAGGATCCCAGGCATTCTGCCTGTTTCAATGTGTCACTGTATATTTCCAAATTTCATAACATTCTCTCACTAAAACTCTCCTCTGATGAGATACCTACAAAACACTTGACAGTGTCTAGACATCTGTTGTGCTTGGGCCAGTGCTTTTCACGCTGACCAGTATTGCTTTGTTTCTTTGTGCTCTCCTTTGTATGTCTGTGTCCAGCTATTGTGACTTGTCTTCTACTGAGATGGTAAGCTCGTTGGGGAAGGGACTTTTTGTTCTGTGTTTGTACAGTGCCTAGCATCCATGACTGGGGGGTCCTTGGCATTAACACAATACAAATAAATAATAATAATGTACAAAGTCTTTCCCATCTGGCCATTATCCACTCTTTCTACAAAGTTAAAGGAGATCTTTCGCTAGGGTAGATGACACTGGATAACGTAGAACTTCATTAGCCAAACCAGGATAACATGCTGTATGAATACTTTATTTGAATGAAGGCCACCCTTTAAAAGAGGCTCCATCTTCTGTATTCAGTGACTATGTTCCCTATTACTCCTCATAATAGTTGAAATTTCAGCACATCTTTCTTTGAAATGCTGCTTGACTAATGTGTAACTACAACAGAGAAATCTAAATAGGTCCCTTGGTAGACTACTTCCTCACGCATCTGGGAATCTCTTAAGCCATTTTTGTTACTCTTTTCTTCATTGGAAGTTGGCAACCAACAAATCAGCAACCAAATATTTTTATTGCGAGACCTGTCTTCAATTGTGATTTTATTGGTTACTCCTTTCCTGTTTGAAGAAGAGACTGATGAAGTTTTTCAGTTCTTCATAAGGTATAAATGGAAATTACTAAGGAAATCTAATTTTAGTCAATTGTTTTCTAACTGTTAGAAGAAATTAGTTAGCACTGAGAAATTTTTTTGGCTTACATCTGAACCCTATCTATTTCCTTTAGCACAGCCACACTGTACTGAAGTCCTGAATACCCTTGTCTCAGTGTATAGCCTCAAAAGCTATTCAGTGTCTGGAAGGAATAGTAAGTATGCTGCGAAATACTGTATTTCCTTCAGTCTATCTAATCTTTTTATCAATCTACCTACTCTTTACTCAATCTACCTACCAATCCCCATAGAATTTAGGTGCTGAATTTCAAAGTCAGTTCAATGATATAATTCCTACTAACCAGTAGTTCAAGAAAAATATGATTTTATTGAGAATGCCCTTTACCTTTAAAGAGTACTGACCCACTCCCATTAAGAAGATTGTGATAGTAAGATGTGTTTTGTTTTTGCCTCTTTGAAAAAGGGTGTTTTTATAAATATTTTGCAATTGGGAAGTTCCTATTTCTCATCCCTGTGGGAAAGGAGAGATAAACTATCCTAGCAGGATTGTTCAATATATTTTTTAAAATGTCCTTCTTCAGATCAAGGCATCATAAAACAAAGAAAAATCAGATTCTTTCATTTTCAGTCATAAGATTAGTGTAAGGAAAAATATGCTGACAATAGAAATAGTCCCGATGCTACGGAAATATTAAACATAGTTGATTTTACCCTATGCTACACAGTGTGACATCTGGACTAGTCTAGTGGCCTGCAGTAGTTAGCACTGTCAATGAAGAGACATAGGCCTGGTTCCTGTGTCTGGCTTACAGGAACTGGGAGTGCTGTAGAGTAGGATATTTAGCCTATGGAGGTGTGGGAGCAGCGTGTATTGTTCTTCAGTGACTCATCTGATTATTCTACCCTGTTAAATCACACCAGTGCTCAGTACAATGGTACCAAACATGACAAATGTAGAACAATTATGTAGATATATATTCAAAGAATGTTTAAAATTATACTTTAACACAGGGATACATTGCTTACATAAAAAGAATGTTGAGCTTTGGTAATCCTAGGGAAATTAGCCTTGACATGTACGACTGAAAACATTTATTCATCAACATCATCATCAGTGTCTGTGTCTAGGGCACCCCTAGACATGTTGTCACTCTGATCCTTGTCTGTGCTGCACTCACACATCTACGTACAAGCCAGGCTGCTAGCCAAACATTTGCTGGGTGGTGAGCATACCGTCTTGGCACACTAGCAGTTGATTAGCTGAAGGATTGATTTGGGAGTACGTGTAATGTCACACATGGTATGATCAGTCCAGCCCTCAAGATCCATCCATGCCCAATAGGAGAGGGTAATTTTGGATATGCTTGGCTATCTTGGAGCCATTCAACTGCTTGATAATTTGCCCTCTTAATAGCAGGTATAAATGCACCCCTTGTCGGTTGCAATTTTTCTCCATTTGTCTGCTTCTTGGAAAACATTCATCAATATAGCTCTGCAAGTGTCATAATGTTGGTCTTCAAATGCTAAACTCAACCTCCAGAGCATTGATGACCTCATTAGTGACTGTCAAAGCCATTCTCAGCACCTCCAGAATGAGGAAAGTTTTTGGAAGCTGAATCAAATGACTTCCACTAAGATAATTGGTCTTTCCAGCCAACCTCCCAGGTTACATCCTGAAAGGGCACAGAAACCTGTCAGTGCAGTGGCTTTTAATGGTCCGAGTGATAGGAACACATCTCTGAGGCATCTGTAATGATTCTGTTCCCCAGCAGCAGGCACAAAAACGAATCTTGTGGAAGTCTTGGTTAACATCTCACTGAGAGCACTGGAACATCTGTATCTTGTGCAAAAATCTGGAGTTTAGCATCACTTCTCTGTGTCACTGATGGCGCGCCAGATAACTGTAATGTCAGCCTCCTCAAGGGAACTACAAAGAAACTCCACTGAACAGTGCAGGGCAGCAACTTCATTATGCCATGTGAAGACAAAATTCTTTGAGCAATTATTTGCATGCTGGAGCATTTTTCCTGCAAGATATGCAATTAACTCATCCTTTGTGCGAGTATCAGACACTAGCATCTTCATTGTGACATTGGAGATGTTCGTCAAAGTCAGTGATTTGTATTGGACAGGTGCAATACCATGGAGTCACTTCTTTCAGGTAATAATTTTAATTGATTCCTCCACTTCATCGTAGGTCCAGTGTATTTTCTTTAGCCCTATATTGAAATGTTCAGCTTAATCTCATCAGGTGTTAACAGTTTGTGGTTTGTCAAGAGCTTATACCTCAGCCATACCAGCTATGATTGCTTCACTAAAAGGCCTCTGTGGTGTAAGGTACTGGTCACATTGTCAGTAGGTGCTGTCTTAGAAAGGCCATGCAAGATGTGCATTCATTTGCTTTTCTTCTGGCACATATGCATTGTTCCATCACATTTGAACATCAATCGTGGTAACACAGAGAACCTGTACTTTCCAAAGTCTTACATATCAACATTATGCGGAAACCTGGACACAACCAGGAGATGAGCAAACAAAGACCTGTCTGCGGTTAGCTCTGTAAGAGTTCCTTCTGTCTTCACTCTGACTTTCTTCGTTGCATTCGAGCCCAGCTTTAGTCTGTTCTTCTTGACTGGATCCCATAGATTGACAAAGCCTTGGATAATTCTTTGGGTTTTGAAGACTTAATGCAAGTAATGACCCAAAGTACCAATTTGACTGACATAGTTAGCTATCTCATCACTGAAGACTGCTTTTGTCATTAGATTAATGAGCTCTGGTCCATCACGTGTGAACGAGTTGCCAGTGCAAGTAAGTTCATCCATAGCTTTAAAATCGCCCCTTCTTGGATTTTCTCCTTCTTCTTAGCGTATGCGCAAAATGCCTCAGGTGGCACTTGACTAAGATTCATTACCGAATTTGGTCCACTGGTTGGATCATTAGCTTCCCCAGCTTGGGCTGGGTACTGACGGGGAGTGATGTGAATGCTGATCCATACCCCCTCTTGGCTTTTAACAGCCCCTACTGAATCTAGTTGATGCTTGGATAGTTCTGGGGAAGTCATCCCAGCCATGCTTAATGTTTTGTTCAAAGTTCAATGGAGTTCTGGGTTTGTCAGGAAAAACCATGAAAGAGCTAGTGCTAAAGTCATTGTGGTCTCTGATGCACCACTTAAAGACGTAGTACAGGTCCAGTTGCATTATTTTTTCAGGTTTGACATCAACTATGGAATCCTGAAGCACCCACATACTTCAGGACAAAATCCTTTTCCATAAAAATTTAGCAACTGCAAACAGTCTTCATATAACTGTTGGTGTAAGCAATTTCTTCTGCTTTTGATAGCACCACATCTTTTGCAGCTTTTAAGGATATGTGCTGTGATTCATTTCTGTGGATAGGATTGCTAAAACTACATCCATATCCCACAGTTCATCTTCAATAAGTGCTGTAAGAGCCCTTCTGCTAAGCATTTGTTCCTCTTCAACCCCGTTCAAAGCACATATTTCTCTGTACTTAGACTCTGCATTGGCCATTGCCACCGCTTTCCCATCCCTCTGCAAGGCAATTTATGTACCCCGCCTGGATCACACAGTTTGCAGCAGTAAAATCAGTATTTGTTTCTGTTACTTTTACCTTTTGATGTAACACATTGCATACATTCCTTGGTGTGGCATTCAATGTGATATGCAATGTTGTATGCTTGGGAGTATTTTGGGTTAATGCACACTTAACTATTCTTGCCAAGTGTAAGCTCTCTGTCCTGAAGCCTACAAGAGAAGTGAGGTAACCGAGTAAGCTCTCTGTTGGCATCTGCTGGAGAGCAAAGGGAGCTGACTGAGTGATGCATTATCTCATTTACATAGCAACTGTGTTCTTTGCCATTATCTGCTGGAGATGAAGAGGAGTCAAGTGAGTAAGGCAGTACCTCATTTACATACTAACTGTGAATAGTTTGGGAGTATAATTTGTCTTAATTTTGTACTTGGGGCTGATATTTCAGAGAGTACCTTGTTGGGAACTGCCTGGGCAAAGCCTGGACAATGACTGGGCTTGGGTGGGGCTCACCCTGCTGAAGATTAACATTTGCTGAGGTTGGGAAAGAGGCCCTGCCCAGAACCAGAGTTTGAGAGGAGAGAGACTGCACCTTTTTGACTTTCTGCTGGAAATACCTCTTTGGGTGGTAGGGATGCTGGCAGGGTTCTTAGGTCCCTTGTGTTCTTGTACCTAAAAGAACTGAGCTATGAGCTGCAGTTGGCTCAGTATCAGTTCCAGTCATTTGGTCTGTGGCAAACATAAAACAGAGCCTAAGAGCAGTTCTGGTTACCTGGTCAGCAGGTAGAGCAAAGAGGGAGTTGGGTTCACCTCCAACACAAGCAGGACAGCAGTGGATAGAGCAAAGCAGGAGTTGGATACACCCAGCCTCCAACATGAAAATAGCAGGCTGAGAGCAGTTGTGTGAACTATGTTGGGAGCACAGGAGTTTTAGCATCAGTCTACACTGGCCTAAAGACTTTACTGAGGCCTCCCCGGCCTAGCTGCTGAAATCATTATAGCAAGACAGAGCCCCAGAGCTACATAAGAAATGATGACCTTGATTTTCCTAGAACCACAAACTATGAGTGGGAAGTTGGGGAGCCACAAATGGTGAGGAGGGTCTGGGAGGTGGAAAAACTGCATCAGCCACTCAGGGTCCAATTGTTTGGGACTGTGACTTGTGCTCCCTCAGGTAGTAGCTGGTAGAAAGTGTTATATTGCAAAGTGTGTCCCAATTCACCCTGTCCTTTCCCCAGTAAAGTTATTTTGTTTAAAACCTGTGTTGAATGTGCTTGTGAGTGGGTACAGATTTGATAGGCACTCACAAGGGGTGAGTGGGTACAGATTAGGGGGGGGCTTAAGCCAAAATAAGGCAAACTGTAGATAATCCCCTAACAAATAAGGACCCAGCCTCTGTTGCTGTGAAGGCCATTGGCAGAAGGGTTACATGTGTAATATTTTCATTAAGAGTAATTGCTTCATATAGTTTCTCACCTGTGTCACGTGTTGAAACTGTGCTTAATGGATGCCTTCAGGTTTCCAGATTACCACAGAAGAAGCAGGCCTTCTAGAAATGCATGCCATGGGACCTAGTATAAGGTGTGTCTCTCCAGAAGCTGGCACTTGTCCTGGCATCTTCAACTTTTTCCTGATACTTAGTGTACTTCCTCTCCAGTCTTGCCAAGTTCAGTTTGGTGCACATCTTACAGCATGTAACGTGCCACTGAGCATTGTGTTTAACCATATCCTCCTCAGTGGTATTCTCCAAAGATTCAGTTACTAGCTGGTTCTCTTCATCTCCCCATTGAGGGCTAAAAATGATCAAGACCAAGTAAAAAGAAAGAACTTTGGGATTGTAATTATGTTATGTAATGTAACATTCCGTAACTATGTCAATACCATTTGCAAATGAATTCCAGTAATTTCTGGCAGATGCTGATGTCTTAACCAGTGCCTCATTACAATTCTTTGCATAATAAACAAAGGTGATAATCAATACCACTGAACTGCCTCTTTTTTGCCGATGACGGCAAATCATCTTGGAGCACTCTTTCCATTTATAGTAATCTGCAACATTAAAAAAATTAACCAGGTACCATGTTCTGACCATTAACTGACAGCACAGCACTGTCAGCTAAGGGCCACAATTTAACTTTGTGAGGGCTGCATATCTGTGGTAAAGTGTAATTAAAAACATTGTTTTTTTAAACATTTTCTTGAATATATAGCAGCATTATTGTTCCAGGTTTGTCATGTTTGATACCATTGTGTTTGTGGGAAAGAGGGCTTTTGAATGATACCCAACTTGATTAATTTCTGATGACGTATTATCAAAACTTCCACCAACCTGAGGAGCTGGGGTGGGAAAGGGGGCAGCGAGTCCTCCCTGCCACACTGCAAAGGGTGACACCATTGAAATGTATGATTCTGTAGATTTTTACAAATCAAATGACACCTCCCTTACCTTTGCATCATTAATTTACCCATGTGATTACACATGCTCCCAGATTATGTCTTGTGATATCCTTTCTAGAAATGGTACTTCCAGGAATGATGTAAGACCTAGCAGTCGCTACATTCTGTTTATTTTTAATTCAATATTCTTTAACATAAAGTAGTTTTGGGGGAAATCCACTACGGACAGAACAAAATGATGCCCTTTGCTTGTTCCTGCTGTCTTTCTGAGGCAATGGTAAGTAAGTATGCTAAGGGACAGGTGATGGGAAATCCTTTAAAAACAACTTAACAGAGTTCTAGGGCAGTGGTTTTCAAACTTTTGTAGTGGTGACCCCTTTCATACAGAAGCCTCTGAGTGCAACCCCTCTTATAAATTAAAACAAACACTATTATAAATGCTGGAGGTGAAGTGGGGCTTGGAGTGGAGGCTGACAGCTCACGACCCCCCCACAGGTAATAACCTGATGACCCCCTGAGGGGTCACGACTCCCAGTTTGAGAACCCCTTTTCTAGGGTATGTCTACATTATGAAATTAGGTCAATTTTATAGAAGTCGATTCTTAGAAATCGATTTTATACAGTCACTTGTGTATGTCCCCACTAAGCGTATTAAGTCAGTGGAATGTGTCCTCAATACCGTGGTTAACATCGACTTACGGAGCGGTGCACTGGGGGTCGCTATCCCACAGTTCCCGCAGTCTCCACTGCCCATTGGAATTCTGGGTTAAGCTCCCAATGCCCGATGGGGCAAAAGCATTGTTGAGTGTGGTTTTGGGTACGTCATCAGTCACCTCTCCCTCCCTCCGTGAAAGCAACAGCAGACAATTGTTTCACACCTTTTTTTCCTGGGTTACCTGTGCAGACGCCATACCTCGGCAAGCATGGAGCCCCCTCAGCTCACCGCTGCAGTTGTGAGCATTGTAAACACCTAGCGCATTATCCTGGAGTATGTTCAGAACTGGGCTAAGAGACGCCAGCACAAGGATGATTGTGATGAGGACATGGACATTCTTGAAAGCATGGGCTGTAGCAATTGGGACATCATGGCGGCAGTGGGGCTGGCTGACACAGTGGAATGCTGATTCTGGGCCTGGAAAACAAGCACAGACTGGTTGGACCACATAGTGTTGCATGTATGGGTTGATTTACAGTGGCTGTGAAACTTTTGCATCCAGAAGGCCACTTTCCTTGAACTTTATGAGTTGCTTTCGCCCGCCCTGAAAAGCAGGAATACCGAGATGAGAGCTGCCCTGACAGTTGAGAAGCGAGTGGGGATAGCCCTGTGGAAGCTTGCAAAGCCTGACTGCTACCGGTCAGTCGGAAATCAATTTGGAGTGGGCAAGTCTACTGTGGGGACTGCTATGATCCAAGTAGCCAATGCAATCACTGACGTTCTGCTATCAAGGGTCGTGACTCTGGAAAATGTGCAAGTCATACTTGATGGCTTTGCTGCAATGGGATTCCCTAACTGTGGCGGGGCGATAGATGGAACACATATCTCTATCTTGGCACTGGACCACCTTGCCAACCAGTATATAAACTGCAAGGGGCACTTCTCAATGGTGCTGCAAGCACTGGTGGATCACAAGGAACATTTCACTGACATCAGCGTGGGATGGTTGGGAAAGGTGTCTGATGCTTCCATGTTTAGGAACTCAGGGCTGTTCGAGCAGTTGCAAGAAGAGACTTACTTCCCAGATCAGAAAATTACTGTTGGGGATGTTGAAATGCCAATAGTTATCCTTGGGGATCCAGCCTACCCCTTGCTCCCATGGCTCATGAAGCTGTACACAGGCAGCCTGGACAGTAGTAAGGAGCAGTTCAACTATAGGCTGAGCAAGTGCAGAATGGTGGTAGAATGTGCTTTTGGATGTTTAAAAGCTCGCTGGTGCTGTTTGCTGACTAGGTTAGACTCAGCGCAACCAACATTCCCATTATTATTGCTGCTTGCTATGTGCTCCATAATATCTGTGAGAGTAAGGGGGAAGATATTTATGGGAGGGTGGGAGGTAGAGGCAAATCACCTGGCAGCCAATTTTGAGCAGCCAGACACCAGGGCGATTAGAAGAGCACAGCAAGGCATGCTGCGCATCAGAGAGGCTTTGAAAACCAGTTTCATGACTGGCCAGGCTACGGTGTGACATCTGTGTGTGTTTCTCCTTGCTGCAAACCCAACCCCTTTGATGATTTTAATTCCATGTAAGCCAACCTCCCACCCCTTTGATCACAGCTGGCAAAGGAAATAAAGTAACTATTGTTTTGAAACCATGCATTCTTTCTTTATTAATTTTTTTAAAAGTGAGATAACTGAAAAGGTAGCCCTGGTGGGGTGGGGTGCGGGAGGAGGGAAGGACAAAGCCACATTGCTTATTGTAGCCACACTACAAATCAAAACTGTTTGAATGACAGCCTTCTGTTGCTTGGGCCATCCTCTGGAGTGGAGTGGCTGGGTGCCCGGAGCCTTCCCCCCCCCCCCCCGCGTTCTTGGGCGTCTGGGTGAGGAGGATATGGAAATTTGGGAGGAGGGCAGGCAGTTATACAATGGATGCAGCGGGGGTCTGTGCTCTTGTTGGCTTTTCTGCAGCTCCAACAGACACGTCATCATGTCCGTTTGCTCTCCCATTAGCCACAGCATCGCCTCCTTCCTCTGCTCTTCGCACTCAATGCTTTCCTGGCCTCTGCCACTGAATGCCTCCATGCACTAAGCTGTGCCCTACCAGTGTGGGAAGACTGCATGAGCTCGGAAAACATGTCATCGCAAGCGCGTTTTTTTAGCCTTCTAATCTGTGATAACCTCAGGAACGGAGATGACAGGGGGAGCATAGAAACATTTGCACCTGGGGGGAGATCGAAAGGGAGAATAAAATTTAAGATGATACATTTCTGAGAACAAAAGGGAGACCCTTTCACAGTGAATCAAGCAATTCACAGCAGACAGCACATGTGGTACAAGGTCGCATTTTGCCTTTTATATTGAGCGCCTGCCAGTATGGTGACACATCACACACGCTGGGCAACAGAATTCGGTTTCCAGGCAGCCATGGTAAGCCTTTTGGTATGCAGGGTTGACTTCTTCCACCTTCATAACATGTGGGAATGGTTTCAAACTGCAAAGCCATACTTTCGGTTTCACATTTAAAAGGAGGGGCTGCAGTTTTCGGGTGGATGTGCAGCACACACCTCCCCCCACCCCACCGCATGGCTATTCTCTGGGATGATCCCTTTTAGCCAAGTGCAAACAACCCAGTATGAACGAGGTCCTTTTACTGTTCCCTTACAAAAATTCCCCTATTTCAACCAGGTGACCATGAATGATATCACTCTCCTGAGGCTAACACAGAAAGATAAAGACTGAATGTTGCTTGAATGCCACCAAAACCCAGGACCATTCGCTACCATGCTTTGTGTTGCAATGATTCCAGGGTGATGAAAAGGTCCTGGCTGCTGGGGAGAATGGATTCACCACTTGCCTCCTGCGCATTCTCCTCCTCCTCCTCCTCCTCTTCCTCATCCATAAAATCCTCCTCTCTGTTGCATGAGACTCCCCCCTTGCAGGTGTCCACAGACAGTGGTGCAGTAGTGGTAGGGTCCCCCCCTAGAATGCCATGCAGCTGATCGTAGAAACGGGATGTATGGGGCTCTGACCCGGAGCGACGTTTTGCCTCCTTTGTCTTTTGGTAGGCTTGCCTGAGCTCCTTAACTTTCATGCGGCACTGCTGTGTGTCCCTGTTGTAGCCTCTCTCCACCATGCCCTGTGCGATTTTTGGCATATATATTAGCATTTCTTCTTTTTGATCAGAGTTCAGCCTGCACAGATTCTTCTCCCCGTACAGCAATCAGATCCATTGTCTCCCTGTCGGTCCATGCTGGAGCTCGTTTGCAATTCTGGGGGCCTGCATGGTCACCTGTGCTGTTGAGCTCGCCACACTGACCAAACAGGAAATGAAATTCAAAATTTCCCAGGGCTTTTCCTGTGTACCTGGCTAGTGCATCGGAATTCAAAGTGCTGTCCAGAGCTGTCACATTGGAGCACTCTGGGATAGATCCTGGAGGCCAATACTGTTGAATTGTGTCTGCACTACTCCAAATTCGAGCCAGCAAGGTCAATTTTAGCTCTACTCCCCTCGCTGGGGAGGAGTACAGAAGTTGATTTTAAGAGCCCTTTAGGTCTACGGAACGGGGTTGGTTGTGTAGACGCATTCATTTTAAAATCAACCTAATGCTGCTAAATTTGACCTAACCCCATTGTGTAGACCAGGGCTAAGAATATCTGAAAATAAAACTAAAGCCGTGGTCCCCAAACTGGGCACTTCCACCTCGGGAGGCATGGAGGAACATTTGGGGTCACATGATGGGGCCTAAGCCCGCCCCCACGTCAGGTGGGAAGGGAGAGCCATGCTTCCAGCCCTGCTTCATGCCCAGACCAGCTCCACCCTCAACCCCGTTCAGCCTCCAGGCTCAGCTCTGCTGCTGAGGCAGACTTGGCTGTGCACTAATTCCAGGTGGAGGTGGGAGGGCGGCACAGACAGCTTCCATTAATGGTAAGAGGGGACACAACTGGAAAAGTGTGTGCGAGTTTAGTGAAGGAATGGAAGATTATAAAATACCAAACTGTTTCCAGATGTCCCCAGAAGGTTTAGACTAGCAACCAATTTTAGTAATTTAGGGCCAGATTTTAAAATCTATTTACATGCCTATCACCCATTTATTTAAACCCCACGCAGCACCTAAATACCTTTTAAAATCTATCCCTTAGTCCCTGATTCAGGAAATCATCCCTATTCAGACAGCACTAAATCACAAGCTTTAATTATGTGTGTGCTTAACTGCTGTCCTGAATAGGGATGCATATTAGCACATGGTTAAATGTTTTCCTATATCAGGACCTTCCTTTGTTGCATTTGCTTACGTAGTACTTTGGTTATGCCTTGACCATTCTCACATTTCCTCAGGCAACGCATCAACTATGTGAGACTCTTTTTGTGTTGTAAGCTACCATACTAGCACATGAAAGAGGAGGTTATAGCTTGTGCTGTAGAATTTAGAAGCAGATTTTGTAGCAAAACGCACAAGGCATGGCTGCTTATGAGCCTTTGTACCTGGCAATACCAGTGAAAAGCAGCCATCTTTGTGGCGGAGAGCAGCAGAAGCCAACTGGTGCACAGCAACACTACACAGCAGTGTGGAGAAGGGGAAATTTTGATAAAGGACTGTCCCAGGGTGCTCTATTCACCACTGGAGCACCTCCTTCTGGCCACGTCTGGGGATTAGCTCTGCCAAGCTGACACCCCTTCCTGCAGTTGCACTCCTTCACTCTCTGGTTCTCACTCTCTCAGGACTCAACTGCTCCTGCTTCATGGCTTCACCCTCTGGCCAGCTCACTGTAGTCTTCCCCTTCCAAGGGTATCAAAGTTTCTCAGGACTGTCCCAGGCAGTCTTCCCGTTCACTGCCCTTTAGCAATACCACTTCCCCAATGGCTGATAGGGGAATCCAGACCCACACTCTACATGGGGTTCCAGCCCACAGACCCTAAACAAACAGTCAAGGTCTATACATCCCAAAACATAGTGCTGTATCTATGGGCGACTTCCTGCTTTGCATTCTTACCCTGACAATGATTGCATGTTTCTCTCTTTGCAGCCCCTATCTGCTCCCAGCGACTGGGCTTTATACAGGTCCCTCCTGTTCCTGTTCAGCTGAGCCTTGTCTCTAATTAGCCTTGTTCCCTGGCTGCTCCTCCAGGTGCAGCCTAGCCAGTTAATTGGCCCACTTAGCCACTTTAACCCTTTCAGGCCTCTCCCATCATGAGAACAAAGCTCTACTCTTACAAGATTTTCATGACTTAGTTTCTTTTTTTGCACCCACATGTCTGAATTTAGCACATGAAGCTGTTTAAGTACCTGGCTATGCTCACAAATCAGGTACTTAGCCTTCCAACTGGCCGAAGTCACACCCACAAATAATTCTGACTGCAAAACAAAATGTGCAAAATTGTGCATGTTAAAAGGGAAGCCCCTTAAAGCCTGACTGAAAATCAAGTCATTCATGTCTACTCAAGGCAGTCCCTGGATGCCAATAATTTTGATTACTAAATTAATCTTATTAATGGAATCAGTGTGTGGCGCACAGGAGTGCCGGTAAAATGGGTCAGGATGACAAAAAGTTCACACCCATATCACATGACAGACATCAATATCCGCTGTTTCCAGTGCCTACTGCTGCTATTAGTAATCAAGATCACAATACTTTCCATGCATAGGATCTTGAAGCACTTTACACATATTTTAAGCTTCACAACCTCCCTGGGAGAAAATGTATCCCCATTTTACAGATAATAAACTAAGGAGAAGAAGTTATGTGGATTGTACAGCAAGTCACAAGTGAGACTAGAACCTAGTAGTCCTGGCATCATCTTCCCTCTTTAAAAAAAATGTCTGTGTGGACAAACAGAAAGTACAGAAACTATGGTTTGAAGGAAGCTTGATTTTACCATTTTAAAACTGGCTGCTTTATTGCACAGAAGCAGTGGTTAAACTGGATTGAACAACCATGTTTGACACCTGCTAGGGCAGACAAAGTGAGCTGGGAGAGTCCTGAACATGACGGACTGGCTGATCCCATGGACTTGCTTGTGCCGCAGTTGAAAAGGAAGCCAGAGCTGGCTTAAAGCAGCTTGAAATTGACATAAGCACCCATTTTTAGATGAGCAGCAGTTTGGCCTTATCATTTCAAGCCGTTACAGATGCAGGTTGGCACAGCATGTTCTGGATCTGTGACCAGACGAGACATAGGAGAGAAGCAGAGGAAAGAGAAAGGCCTGGAGAAAGTACAGAAATCGAGACAGTGAAGAAGGAAGTGAAGCCAGAATGGTTGAACCCAAAAAAGGGAGTAGATGGTGAGAGAGGGAGAATTAGGGGGAGAGGGAGAGAGGAGAGACTAAAGAGACAGGACAAATAGTAGAAACAGACAAAACACACAATGTAAAAAGAAAGAATAATGAACAGACTAAAAGTACATAAAAGAAAATGGGGAAAAGAGACAAAGTTAAAAAAGGAAATGGGAAACAAATATATTATTTCATTACTCTTCACATTGCATTAGTGCCCACAATGCGCTAGACACTATCCAAACATATAGGAAAGGACAATCCTTCCACCAAAGAGCTTATTGTCTCAGAAGACAACAGACAGACAGTACTAGATGGGTAATAAAGAAACAAAATGTCTTAGGTACATGTTTCGTTCATTTTTTTTTCTTTTCTTTACAGAACTTCCTAACCCTAACTACTGCGTATCTAGCTGCTGATCCTCCCCCATTACTATGGTCCCTCACTTTAAAACAGATCCACCAAATTCCCCGTTATGCCATAGCAACTGCTTGGTTCATGACTCCCACCCAATATTCAATGCGACAATGAACGTCTACCTTTCCTGAATGTACCTGTCAATAGCCAGACCCTGCAGTCAATGGAAATGGGCAGAACACGGTGACATCACAGGATGGGACATCCACTTCTGTGGAGCCGTGCTCTCCTTTTCTATCCTTTCACTGCAGCTCCTCTGGTAGCTACGGGCAGTAGAGCTGAGCAAAATTCAGAATTTCCATCCTCAGGGAAATTCTGATACTTCAACTTTTTTTTTGTCCCAAATCAGGACAAAAAGTTGGAACGCTGACATCTTTTGCGTAACAAAATATTCCAAAAAAATTAAATTTGGAAATGGCGAAACATTGCATATCGTCATTTGCAATCAAAATGAAACATTTCAGCAGTCCCCAAATTGAAATGTGTTGTTTCGATTTGTCGAAGTGACCTGAAAAGCATCATTTCCCCATTGTGGCACAATGCCATAGAGGAGCAGGGCCAGGCTTCCTGGCTGGACTACATCTCCGATAAACATCCAGAGTGATGTGATTCCCATGGTGCACCATGCATCTTCGTTAAATGGGAGTGCACATTTTATTATGGGAGGGCAAGGGAGTGTACATTGCATTATGGGATGTATGGTTTTCCAGGAAGCCCAGTCCATAGGAGAGGATGGGGGGAATGAAGTGCAACTCCCATGGGGCAATGTGCTGCTGTAGAGAAATTAAATTTAATGTTGAACTGATTCAAAACTAATGGTTTTGGTTCATTTCAACAAAAGAAAATATTCCAATTCCATTTTCCCAATTGAAAAATTTTGGAAAAAATGATGGAAAATTCCCAACCGGCTCTAACCCAGTGGTGAGCTGGAGCTGGTTCGCACCGGTTCATGCAAACCGGTTGTTAAATTTTGAAACCGGTTTAGATCCGGTTGTTAAAGGGGTGGGCAAAGTCTGGCCCGCGGGCCACATCCGGCCCGCGGGAATGTCCTGTCTGGCCCGCCTGAGCTCTCAGCTGGGGAGGCTCCCCTGAGAATCCCATTTAATTTTGTACTCACCTGGCAGCACTCCGGGTCTTCGGCGGCACTTTGGCAGCGGGACCTTCACTCGTTCCGGGTCTTCGGCGGCACTTTGGAGCGACTGAAGGACCTGCCGCTGAAGTGCTGCCAAAGACCCGGAGCGACTGAAGGAACCGGTTCTTCAGCTTTTGCCAGTTCAACACTGCTCTAACCAGAAGGTTTCCAACCTTCTGTGGTGGGAGGGGCTTGTCTGTACTGTGGTGGAGGCTCCTCCCATGTGGCTAGCTCCAAAAGAGTTTATGGGCTGCGAGGGTCTAATTCAGGTCTGGTGCTAGGCAGGACACAGAAAACTAGCTATCAGTTTTAGGTCACGTACTGTACTTCCCTTGCCCTTTTATTTCTGTAAATATCTTTAGTATATAAATGTTTTAATACAAATCTGTGAATTGTTATTTATTCTCAATGGTGCTGAATGCAATTTCTTCAAATACCAGGACTACTAGTGCAGTGGACAATGGAGGGTTTAAGCAGAAAGCTGGGATTCTTGGGATCCAGGACTTGCAGCTCGGAGGGGTCCAGACACAGCAGCGAGTCTGAAATCAGCAAATGCTGCAGTGCTTGGTGTGCTCCAGACACAGCAGTGAGTCACTGAGCAGACGGAACTGCAGAACACAGCCGATTGCTGCCAGCTAGAACTTGGGAAAGAGGCGAGGCACCACGGACTTACCGATAGCGCTCCGCAACTCCTCAAGTCATGTTGCAATGTGATCTAAGGGAAGAGCCGGAGCTTTATGACTCAGTTGGCATATGCAGCGCTTTGGGGGTCCAAGGATGTTTCTTCTGGCATGGGGCATATGGTTGGATTCAGTCCCAGCATAATTTTCATTTTCCTCTGAGGTGTACGTGTGTGTGTTTGTGGGGGAGAAAAGGGGTTTCACAAGTATTTTGTTTGATCCAATTAAAAAAATATAAAATGGGTTTGAAAAAAACAGATTGAACAATCTCCAGTGTTGTGCTATGGTAAAATATCCACAGTGATGGCACAAATATCCCTTTTGACTTGAAGACTGAAAAAATGATTTAAACATTAATACTGAGGGCTAAATCCTCACTGACATCAGTGGAGCCACCCTAATTTGCACCATTTGAAGAGATAGCCTTGTACCAGCAGCACGGGGGTGCATGGCCACAATGCCGCCTTTTGACAAGGCGCAAATACACGGGGCCTCCCGCCCCCACAGAGAGCCAGCTCAGGTGCCCTGTGCAGAGGGACACCAGGTCTATGGCTTACTTCCTTCCCTGTCCTTCCTAGAGTGTGCAGCACTGGCAACAGAGCTAACCACACATATGTCTTAAAGCGCAGGGGAATGTAAGGACTGCAGTTGTGTCTGATACGTGTACAGGAGTACAAGGTGAGAAAGCCTTCATGTGCCCTTTCCCCACCTCCCACACCTGCACAGGGAATACCCTAAATACATGACAGGGTAGGAGGTTAGTATTTTGGAGCAGAGAGTATTGATGTGTGTGATGTCAGTGCAACTTCAGACAATATATAGGGCACACCTGTCCCCCATCTGTGCTTAGTAGGAGGAGCATCTGTCCACACAAGGGAACAGCCTTGATGTTAAAAACACAGTTTCAAACAAGCTCTAGTGTGGACAGCACCCTCAGTGCAGGACCTTCTGAGAAAGGACCTTCTGATACTCCCTTGTTAGCTAAAATACAATTCGAGACTCAATTCATTTTGACTCTTGCATGCTTAGGTATCCCCAATCATAAATGCACGGCGTAATACAGGCTTTAAAAATTAGGGATTTGAGGAAACTAACATATGTGTTCTAACAACAGCATAGCAGGACAGACTACAATGGACTGTCCTGTAAATATTGCAAAAGAGGCAGGGACAAATCTATCTCACCTTCTTCATGTGAAGAGTCCCTTTGACCTGAAGTCTATGTGGCTACTCATCTTAATAAGGAAAGCAGGATTTGGCCTGTATATTGTACAGCAGAACCAAATTGACCCTAGATTCAGACTAACATGAAAATAAGTCTAAAACTTAAAACAGCTTTAAAAATAATGTTAGGCACTGCAGTAATACAAAGAAAGAAAGAAATATTTGGTTTTAACATGCAACCCCTTCTTTCCTCAGAGAGTGCAGAAGTGTGCTCAACACTCTGTACTTAACCTCCCCATTTTGCCCCAGTGTTGCAGTTCATATGGAGCCCCATGGAAGGCCTATTGAAGCCAATGGGAATTTTCCCACTGACTTCAATAGAAGCAGGGCTGGACCCAGAGTATTTAAAATTATTACCTGTTCTTCAGAGACCCCTTCAGAAAGTCTAGTGGGGAGGATTAAGAATCAAATGTCATACTTTTCTTATTTACTCATAATTTTCTGTTATTCTGATAGAGGCAATTTATTAATGTGAATAAACTGAGCTTTAATAGGTCCCTCATGAGAGTGGTGTCTTCAGAGTCTCACCCAGCTAAAAATGGTGCCCCAAGAGACCTGGATGAGCCAGACCCTGAGGGTATATCTATATTGCAATTAAAAACCTGTTGCTGGCTCATACTTGTAGGGCTCGGGCTGTGGGGCCGTTGCATTGCCATGTAGGCTTCCTGGCTGAAGCTAGAGCCCGGGCTCTAGGGCCCTGTGGAATGGGAGGGTCCCAGAGCTTGGGCTGCAGCACAAGCCCAGAAGTCTACACGACAGTGAAACAGCCCCGCAGCCCGAGCCCTGCAAGCCCAAGTCAGCTGGCATGGACCAGCTGCAGGTTTTTAATGGCAGTGGAGACATACCCTCAGGGGCTCGTGTGCAGAGCTTTTGAGGACTACCGTTTGATTCTTGGCACGCCTGCCTGGATGAGCATTCGCAACAATGAAGAGCTGCAGGCTGCCAAATCTCAATGAAGCAGGCAAGACTAGATTCAGCTCTAGCTAAATGCAAAGCATGTAGGCCCCTCCATTTTGGAAGGGAGTTAGCTTTGCAACTGGAATTCATACTTTTGGCATCCACTAGTGTCGTCAGTCTTTCTTGTTCCTTCCTGTTCCCAGCAGATTTTGCATCCTTTACATGGTAGATATTCAACAGGCAAAGTTTACTCTTCTACCCAAGCTTCCAGAATACCCAAGTGCCCGCCAACAGAATTGGTGGGCAGGGGAATAGCCATGAACTTTTAAAATAGTCTGGCCAAGTGATACTGAAGACTATCCAAGATGAATGATAATTTCCCCCCACACAATACATTTTTTTAAAATGTAAGTTAACATAAGAATGGCCATACTGGGTCAGACCAAAGGTCCATCTAGCCCAGTACCCTGTCCTCCAACAGTGGCCAAAGCCAGGTGCCCCAGAGGGAATGAACAGAACAGTTAATCATCAAGTGATCCATACCCTGTTGCCCATTTCCAGCTTCTGGAAAAAAGCTGTTAGTGAGAGGAATGAACTAGTAATCTGTGCTGAGGGCTGTAGGCCAAAAATTCTAGTTTTCATCCTGGCTCTGAAAATGACTCAGTCTGTGCCCTTGGGCATGTCACTTAGAGCCAGCTTGTCCCCCCTCTGGGATCAGGGGATGAAAATCCAGTGGTTATGTGATTCTAACCTGGGTCAAGGTCAAAGCAGCCCCTAGACAGCCCCAGAATACGGGGACACACAAGAGGACATGAAGCCACAGTTTTTCCCCTCCCTTCTGGGTCCACTGCATTCTTTTCCTGAATCTTTACTTTTGTTCGTTCTTATTCTCTTTGCGTAAAATAAATGTCATTCAAACTAAAAGTATCAGATTGCTCTTTTGTATGGAAAATTATAACAGTCCTGACTATGACATGTCAGTTACCCTAGAAAAATGCGGCAAATAAAATTAAACAAAGGGAGACACAGATAGGCACACGGACACTGATGGTTTAAATCTTGAGCTTGCACTGGGAGCCAACTCAGATAAGTCAAAACTGCTGCTCATACATTGTAGCCTTTTGAAATGTTACCTATTTTATTCTGTACCATGTTAATTTATAATGTGCCTTAGAGCAACTCAGTGCCATATCCATAGTTTTAAAAAGCAATATTAATCCAAAGGGATCATGTTCCCCAAACCTTTTTAGATTTCCCTATTTTTAAGTGGGAAACTGCTGTACCATCTTTCTGCAGCACTCATTATTGTGGTAATGCTTGCAGAAACATGAGAGTCTTGTTAACTATGGTAGGAAGTATTGTGATATTAACTAATGCTTTATCTATGGTTACATGCCTGTGTTTGTATTCTAAAGCCTGATTCTCATTTACACTAAGGCTATTTTACAGTGCTCTGGCAATGTAAAGGGACCTTAAAGTGGGCTTAAGTTACATTGACACTCACTTTATGGCTGCTTTTCAGTGCCAGAGATGGTGTAAAGGGTCCTCTGTGTAAATGAGAATCAGGCCTGAACATTTTAGTCTTTTGTGGCTCAGTTTGACTCCACTTAACTCTAATAGTTAAAGATGGAGTGTCAGTGGTCTACATACTTGATACATATCCTGCAAACTCAAATATAGCAAGGCTCAAGAACACTCTTTGCATAATGTACATATGTATTTCATTTATTTTTGTAAAAATTCTGTTTAAGCATATGGAAAAGAAGGAGTGATAACAGTGCCTAGAGGCAGATATAATGTGGTCAGGCAATGTGCAAGCTTCCTCACACAGCTTGAGGAATGAGCCTCAGTTCTAAATTGCTATATGAGTCCTGGACTATTCCTTAGCAAATATAAGCAACTAAACCAAACAGCGTGGCTCTGTGACATGGGCATTTGTCAGCTAGGGATGGAAAAAGACCTCTGGACACATTTCACTTGGAGGCTATGGCAGTATGTTTTAAACCCAATACTATGGAGATGCAATACTAAGGTTGAATTTTTCAGATGTGGGTGTTTAAAGATATGCACGGAACTCCATAACCTAAATGTATGTATTTAGCCAGAACATTTTGGTTTAGTGATCAACATGCTACGCAACCAATGCCCCTAAAGAGTTTCCAAAGGACAGTACCATGGTAATATTAAAATATCATAATCATTACACCTAATTGGAAAGAACAAATCACTAATAGAAAATTAAACATTTTAAGTATAATAAAAAAGAACAACCATTACTGACTTTATTCTGAATCTTGTCTGTGTGAGGACAGTCAGAAGGGGCCACTGGGCCTGATCCTCAGAGATGCTGAGCATCTGCAAATGCTCAGAATAACGTCTATGCTTTTTTAACTTTCAAATTTACATGTGCATCTTATATTTATTTACATTTTACTGACATGCGGTTGAAAATATATTTCAGCCAAAAATAGCATTGCTCTTCCTAGATGATTGGGGTAAACTATAGTCGCTACAAATAAAAGTAAGGAGTCATAAAATATTTGACATTCATTTAGATATATAAACTTTTGGATGCTTATCCAGAGCAATCTCCAAACCTTTGGAGTGTCCCTCATCCATACTAAACTTGACTGACTTACTGCATGATGTGACGTTGATTTGCTATTGTGCAGTCACTGTACTTTGTGGTATTTTATGTTGGTATATGTATGGTGTGGCTGGTTTACTAGGTGTTCATTGTTTGCTACGTTATTGCTGGAGGTTGCATGTTTATATTATTTTCTTCATAGAACTAGGAAAAGGTCAAGACATTGGTTCTGATTCCTTTCTAATTTACCCTGTTATTACACCAGTTTAATTCTATTAACTTCTATAAAGTTACTTCTGATTTATGCTAGTACAAGCTAGAAAACAAAATTTTAGAGGCCTTACAAGCGTGTTGGACATTTTACAGAGAACACACAGAAGATATGTCCCTGCACTGAGGAATATACAGTCTAAGGTCCTGATCTTGCAAACTCTTAAGCATGTGCCTAAGTACTTTACTGAATAAGGGCCTAAATTCATCCTGATTCAGCAAAGCACTTAAGCATGCACTTAACTTTAAGCATATGCATAAGCATTGTTCATCAATTGCAATGAAATCAAAGAGATTACTGGAATGAGTAAAGTAATGCAGATGCCTAAGTGTTTGCAGGATCAAAGTGTAAATGATGGGCTTGCCAAACAAGGGAATTGATAACATACACACAGACCAGGAGCGATGAGGAAGGATGTGTGTGACGTTGCACTCCATATGTTTTATGGAAATATGCTTATGAGTGTAAATATGATGTAACTGGAATATGCTTTATGCAAAAGGTCTCTTGTAAAGTATCATAACAAAGGTTATAACCTACTGAATATATTCCTCCTATTTTATATGTGTATCATTCTTGTATCTGAAGCTAGAAATATAAAGTATCACTCTGGAGTCCTATTGTAATTATGCAAAGTATAAGCCATTAATTGTGATTTAGAATCTTGATGGCTCCCATTGACTAGGACAATTGGTTGTAAATGGCTCTGTTTACTTACAAGCCTTCCTGTGTTCGGATAGGCCAGCCCAGGAAGAATGGAGGCTGGGGGTCTCACAGGACATGCATAGGTGGTGAGTTATATGGGCCCATGGTGCCTGTGCTCCACCAATATTCAGGAAGGTGGGCCCAACTCCATCAATGTTTGGGCTTATATTTTGAGAGCCATCCTGTCCATAGGACAGACCGGGGCAATCTCCCCGGGCCCAGTGCTTTGGGAGGGCCCCACGCTTCAGGGGGATGCGGGGTCCAGGGTGGCCTGGGGGACTACTGGGGGGCCTGGTGCCGGCAGCAGTGAGTGATTCCGCTCTGCTCCACCCCACCTCTTCCCGCCCCTCCTCTGCCCCCACTCTACCCCTTCTTCCAAGGCCCCACCCTGCCTCTTTCCAGATTTCAACCCCTCCCCCGAGTGACACTGGGAGCCAGCGGAGCGGGGTGGGGTGCGCTGGCACCAGGTCACTTGCTGCTGCTGGCGCCAGGCCCTCTGCTAATCCCCCAGGCTGCCCTGGACCCCGCGTCCACCTGAGCGCCGGGCCTCGGGTGGTTGCCTAGGTCCGTCCTATGTATGGGACGGCTCTGCTTGGACCCATTCTGGGCACCACCAAAAATTATACAAACCTGGCACCCATGAGGACATGTGACCATGTTACATGATGCTGAAATCCATCTTAAATCTGGTACTTTTCCATTCAGAAGAAGGGGTGGGGACCCAGAGAGACAAAAGATTCCCACCTTGGGCCAAAGCTATAAAAGGGGGTGGAACAGAAGAAAGGGGGCTGCCAGACATGAGAATCCCCTAGTTACCACCTGAGCTGGAACTAACAAGGACTGTACCGGGTAAAGGATTGGGCCCAGACTAGGAAGGAGTCTTGTCTGTGAAAGAAGCTTACTGGAACATCTCTGAGGGTGAGATTTTACCTGTAAACAGTTTCTTAATGTATTAGGCTTAGACTTGCGTGTTTTTGCTTTATTTTGCTTGGTGACTTACTTTGTTCTGTCTGTTATTACTTGAAACCACTTAAATCCTACTTTTTTATACTTAATAAAATCACTTTTGTTTATTAGTAAACCCAGAGTAAGTGATTAATACCTGGGGGAGCAAACAGCTGTGCCTATCTCTCTATCAGTGTTATTGAGGGCGGACAATTTATGAGTTTACCCTGTATAAGCTTTATACAGTGTAAAACGGATTTATTTGGGGTTTGGTTCCCATTGGGAACTGGGCGTCTGGGTGCTGGAGACAGGTGACCTGCAGAGCAGTTTTTAGTTAAAGTCTGCAGCTTTGGGGGCATGGACCAGACCTGGGTCTATGTTGCAGCTAGCTAGCGTGTCTGGCTCGACAAGGCAGGGTCCTGGAGTCTGAAGCTGGCAGGGAAAATGGACTCAGAGGTAAAGTCAGCACATCAAGTGACAGTCCCAAAGGGGTCTCTGTGACTGAACCCATCACAATGTGAGTACCAGAAATAATAGTACATGGTCACTCAGTTCAGACATATGTATGTATTAGTGGTTTAAATGGTTGCAGGAGGTAGGGTTATTAGGGATGGTGATACTCTTACTAAAGTAAAAATTTTTATTTCTGGTAGGCTGTTCTGCAGAAGTAGTTTGTCAGACTGACTTAAATGAGGTGAGTGTAGAGGTTTGACAGATTTTGGAGGCAGAACTATCTGAAGGTGAAAAAAGAAATTACTGTTTCCTTTGTGGATGAATAACTGTTAGGCTACTGACTACCTGCTATGTGATGCCCACTGAGTTAACTTTGGGGAAGGAGAATTAGAGTGAGAAAACGGGCAGCAGAAACAGCAGCATCCAACAGCAGAATACATTTCTCCCTCTCTTTTTCTCTCTCTCTTACACCCAGTACCAAATTCCTGTCTCAAGTAACTTCACTGAAATCAATGGATTTAATACAGGTTTACACAGCTGTAACTGAGAAAAATATTGGACCCTGTTTCCTAATTTGGGCTCCGGCCCAGAAGAGCAGTTAAGCATGTGCTTAACTTTGATCACATGAGGAGTTCCAATGAAGTCAATGAGACTGCTCCCGAGCCTAAAGTTAAGCAAATGCTTAAGTACTTTGCTGGACTGGGGCCATGTAGCACACAAAAATAAACGTCCAAGATGGTCACTAACCCTCCTCCAGCTCTGCTTGAAATATTGCAAGCAAGGAATTTTGATTGAAAGACAGCTTTTGACATTGTCACAATGTTTCAGTGAGAAAAATAACAGTTATCCTGACATGGCTCCAAAAAATGATATCACTAAAACAAAAGGGTGACAACTTTTGTGCAGAATTGCACCAAAAAAAAAGTTCACTACTTCTATACAGCTCTATTTGTCCACTATGATATTCTGAAAGCATAGCTGGGGAGTCTAGGAACTAGACCAAAGGTATTTGCATAAGAGTCTGTGATTCATTGCCTCACAGACTGTACATCAGCAGAGGGCTGGATTTTAATTAATTCTATTAATTTTAAGAGAAATAAAACGGAAAAGTATGTAATGGTTTCTTTGCCCAAAAAGCTCTGAAATGTCTTTTATTTTTAGAACTCGCTGCAAATGCTTTTCATACAAACATATATTATATATATAAATCAGTTCCGGTGTATTACTCACTGTGAGAGCACACTTTAAAAAGACTCTGACATTTACATTTTTGTGAAGGATTTTTGTTTTTTAAGAAAGAATCGTATATATGTATCATACAAGTATTTTTATCAGGCCAGATTCTGATACCCTTATTCACGACGAGGCAAATAGTCTCCTTAAATCATTTGTTGAATAACGATGGATGTTTAAGCAAGTGCTTACGGCCTGAATGCTCAAAAGGAGTTAGGGGCTGTGACACAGGTGCCTAGAAAATTAGAGGAACAACACTGTGATTCACAAAGCCTGAATAGGGAGAGATAAGCACTTCAGAACGGGATTCACAAAAGCCAGCACAGTAGGTGGGGAGCTGCCTAAGCTAGCCCATTGAAGATGCTAACAAGGGGAGCATGTGCTAACCCCATCCCTCTCCTGGAGATAGGCGCCTAAGTCCTGGCTGCAGGAAGGCACCTATTTCTGCTTGCGATTCACAGATGGGAACCCCTCTTTGGAGTTAGGCATCTATGTCATTCTGCAACAAGGCAACGATGGTGGTGCCCATCTCATAACTTTTAGCCCAGTGGTTAAAGCCCTTGTGTGGGATGTGGGAGATCCGGGTTCAATTCCCCACTCTCTGTCAGAGGAAGAGAAAGGATTTGAACAGGGGTCCCGCACCCCTCTCTCTCACACACACACAATGGCCCAGTAACTGTTCCATTGTGGATAAACACTTAAATAGACATTACGCCCGAGAGACAGTAAGAATGACTTATAGTCCAGTGGTTCGGGCACTCACCTGGGACGTGGAAGACCCAGGGTCCAGTTCCCTGCTCCAGTCTATTTCATTATTTATTCACAATAGAACAGCTTCAACAGGAGGGAACCCTGCAGCAGAATATCCATAGCTCAGTGGTCGGGGCACTCTCCTGAGAGGTGTGAGAGACTGTTGTTTTTTTACCCCTGTAGTGTGACCTTGTTTGTAATTTAATCCAACAGAAATCTAGTGAGAATGACTAAAAATTATCAAAGGTCTGTATGATTCAAATGGACTGAATGCCTTAGTTCAAACCAAGACTTTGCATGCAGGCAACATTTCAAGAATATAGGGCTTGATTTACCAAAATAAGGAGAAACGCCAGGACTTTTAATGATTTAGGTGTATATTTCCCAAAAAGTAGGGCACCTATTAAAAATTACATTTTGTATGATGTAATTATGATTAGGTTTATACAATCCCACAAAAGAATAACGTTCTGGTGCTTTGCACTGTCAGGGAAACACTCCAAATTCCCATTCTTGTTGGTCTTGGGTAGATAATATCCCAATCCTGTATTCCTTGCACACTCAAAACTTCCAGCACTAATGACACTAGCTAGAAGACAATAGGGAGTTTTGGATGAGCAAAGAATGCAGTGATGATGATAGAGTTTTTTTTTCTTTTAACTTTGTCTTCATGTCACTAGTGCCTCTCAATCTTGCTGGTAATGAATCAGAGGATGACTATTGTGGATTGCTTCAGTGCAAACCCATCTATTATAAACCATGAATGCAGCCAAGAATTCCTTAGGCTGGATTTTATCCTGTGGTTCAGTTAGCAAGGATGTACATTACCTGTACTCTGAAAATTGAAACACAAGCTGATGCTTATTTCTGCTGCTGAGAAGGTGCTGGCACCAGTACTGGAACCAGAAGGTTCAGGGGGCCATGCCCCCACCCCTTTTAACAAAAGAACCATAAGCACAGAATTCATGTCCCACGCAGATTATTTTTTTCCAGCAGAAGAATAGATTATTCCGGAGAAGCCCTGCAATTACACCTTTCGCCCACCAAAGGCTGCTGTGGTGCCAGAAGAAAGGGCAGCTGGCTCGCTGCTGGAGCAGCCAGCCACAGAGAGGGAGGGGACACTTTGGCCTTGGCTCCCTCAGTTCCACAAAGGTTCCGGAGCCCCTTGGGTAAATTCTCTATTAGGCCCAAATCATAGTCCCAGCACACAACCTAAGTAACAGGGCTGTGCGTGAAGGCCTGGGGTTGTCTGCCCTACTAGTTTATGGAGTGGCAGCAGAGTAACAACAATATGTAAATTCAGATTCCAAGTGTCAGCCCCCAAAATATGGGGGGATTCAGAAATAGTGATTTGGTTCTAGCCCATCTGTACCGATGAATAAAACATTCAGAACTCAACCTAACATGCCAAGGTGTTTTCTGTTTCGAGAGGTGCAATGGCTGTTTTTAATGGCATTTTTGCCTGCCTGTAAATTGTGTTGTTTATACAGCTTATGAATTTGCTTTTCACTTTAAACAGAATGTATTGAGTGCCAAGGGAAATGGAAAGGAATTATATTACACTCACATTGTATACTCTCTAAGTAAGGGAGCATCCTGCTGTGCCAACTACTGGCTTCTATGCAGCTGCAAACACAAGGTTGATAGGACAGAGGCAAAGGTAATGGAAAACGGACATTGATTTTGCAAAATGCAATTCTGCAGAGAGCCACCCTCATCCCTGAGGAAATATTGTATACTGTGTACTAGTTGTGTGTTCAAGGGGCATCCCTGATTTGTTTCCTTGGATTTTAATTTAGTTCAGGGTTGTCACATCATGCAGAGCTCTGAGCTGCCTTTGGTGGATGATGTCAACCACTGGCTCAAAGGAATAGGTTTGTTAGATATAAATATTGTGTATTTATGAAGATTAATGGAGGAGCAGCCAGCATGAAGCACAGCTAGGTAATAAAAGCAGAGCTGTAATGCCCTCTCTCCACAGGACAGCAGACCCAGAGAAGTTGGATTTGATGCACAAGGAACTATTACTCTTGGCCGTTGGTTGCCATTGGGATTCCAGCACAGGACGCCAGTCTGTGAGGTGAAAGTTAACAGCATCCATGTTGTGTGCCTTCTCTGACTATTCATTCTTTCTGCTTAAAACAAAACCCAAAAAACAAACAAAAACAACCCTTACATTTTTGGTGGCATCTCATGCTGGGGGGAAAGGCTGAGATAAATGGATACTTTCAAGGTCATTAGCTTGTGGAGCTCACAGTTTATATCACTCTGCCAGAGTTCTGCTTGGAGAGGTTATAAATGTTTTTCTGCTGGAGCAGGGAGCTCATTGTTGGATTTTGGATCCTCTGCTTGGCTGACAGTGAAGAATCAGAATTCTGGTGGAGTACAGCCCTCCCTCCCTTCCTCCTTGAGGTTCTTTTGTACATACATTTCTAATATAAAACAACAAATCTGATACATGATTGAAGAGCCTGAACTGTCTAAGCAACAGAGGTACCAGCACCAAAATACATGCTGGGACACTTAGCTTCCTGGCACCCCACCAAAAAAGTCAAGGTCAAATGTTGTTCAGTATCCAAGGAAGTTACCTGAAAATGACAGCCTAGAGCTGGACCAACTATTGTCTCATCAGCATTCAGCAACTCGGACACCAGAGGGGAGAGGGAGAGAGAGAAAATCAGACGCCTGAGACATAGGGGTGGGGTGGGGGAAGGAATGCCTCCTCCCCATGCTGTGGATTTCAAAACACTCTCTCTCTCTCTCTCTCTCTCTTTTTTTTCTTAGGTTTCAGAGGAACAGCCGTGTTAGTCTGTATTCGCAAAAAGAAAAGGAGTACTTGTGGCACCTTAGAGACTAACCAATTTATTTGAGCATAAATAAATAAATAAATTGGTTAGTCTCTAAGGTGCCACAAGTACTCCTTTTTTTTCTTAGTCCACCCTGAGTCAGGCTCCTGGCAAGATGTGTGCTTTGCAGATGGATCAGCTGCCACACATTGGCAGCTGAGCCAGTGTGGTGGCACACAGGTATTTTCTCCTTGTACTTGCTATCTGGCCAGCAAAGTAGCCATGGTGGTTTTTTGTTTGAATGAATGGTACCTCCCTCTCCTCTTTATTTTCCAGAAAAGGGACTACTCTGCACTGCACTGTGCCTCCTGGGCCAGACTTACCCTCTGATGGATTAAAAGGAGCAGAGCTTTGATGGTTTCCAAATCCAGCTTTCAAACAGGTGAGACAATTTGACACTATCTCACCATACAAGTTTCTTCTGCCTTGCACCAGTAACATTGCCACTCAGCAATAGCACTGAAGATAGGCTCTGTAAGTACATACTAGATGGTAGACAATGGATAATGTTGTTTGACCTGGCCACTGCTCACCCTTTAGTTCTTAGTAAAGTCAATAGTCGTCACTGGCATCTCTCTCTGCCTAATCTCTCTGGTATTTCTAGGGCACCTGTCCCCATACCATCTAAGATCCTGACAGCCTTCCTTCAGATGGAATATTTATCCATATTTCTGGATACTGACGGAATTTGCTTTGATAATGCTGCAGCCCTACCCTTGGGTGAAGTGAAAGGTGCCACTGGCTCCAACTCGTTCAGAAATGCTGTGGATATACAGGAAATTCCTGATATGAGATGCACAATCAGTCCAGAAGTTTCATACCAGTAGATGGGAGACTCCAATAGACCAGCTTCACTGGAGCTGAAGGTGCAAGCTGATCTCTAAAATAAACGGACACAATTTTCTGATGTCATTTAAGTAAACAGAGTGAAATTTACTGATCTAGGACTTCAACAGTAGCCTATATAGTGATCAAGAATTGGAGAGCAGTACTGAAAGTGGCTGGTTTGATGAGGATCTCCGAGGGTACAGCTTACTTTTCCATAATCAGGTGAAGGTGCTGCCACAAATTCCCAGTGCTGGTCTGCAGTCTCCTTCTAGTGGGAGAGTGTTCTCAGGCTATACCAAAAGTCTTCTCCTTCCAGGGCAAAATAAGAGTCCAAACAAAACAAGTCCCTTCATCCTTTGGCTGCAGGGGTTTCAAATGGTCCCTTTGCCCCTTGACTGCAGGGATTTCCACTCAACACCTCCAGATACCAAGGCTGATGTGGAGCACCAACCCCAGGCTCCAGTGAGCAAAGCATCTGTCAGCTTCAATATTCTGCTCCACTCTACCCTTCCCAGGCCTACTCCCAGCTCTAGCTTGTCTGGCTCACCTGCCTTTTAGTCCTCCTTTCCTGACTGCTACAAACTCCTTTCCAAGCTTCCTTTCAACTGGGAACTCACTCGCTCCTCTCCCCAAAATGGAGCCCACTGCCTGTTCTCCCTGTACTCCCTGGAAGAGGAAGTCTCTCACTCTTTCCCCAAGGCATCATGGGAGTTGTGATCTCTAAGGCTAGATTGCAACATACAGGATCTTCCCAACTGGAACACTCCCAAATAAGTCCCCACTAGTAAAAAGTGCCTAACACAGGATACATCCACAGTGGAGGTTTGACTTTTAAATAATAGAGGGTAGTAGGGTACATGGTGCCTACTAGATGCATGAATGATTCTTCATTTACAACCATCTTGTCAGCCAGTCTGTGCTGGTCTGGAGAATGAACTGTTAATGAATTAATAGCTTGGACATACAGGTGAGCGGCAGACAATGGTAATTTGGTCAACTTAATGTACCCTCTGCACATGCACAAACACGCACAGCATACATCATTTGAAAGCTTATTATTTCTACTTTAAGAAGAGGTAGGATATGGACCTGTCAAATGGTGCTGTTATCATAGAATCGGGGATAAATAATGACATAATCAACATGTAATGACCACTTTGAAATACTTGCATTAGTTTCTTTTAGTTTAATAATGTATTGTTTCAAGACATAAAATTGGATTTCTTTGTGACCTCAAAGCATAACAACAACAATCCAAAGGGTAAAATGAAATCTTATAATAAATTTGTACAGGTATCATTGAAATGTAATTGCAGTAGGGACATTTCTAGTCAACATCATTATCATCATGATGATCTTTGTTAAGAGTGGGCGGGGTACCACAGTCTTCATTGCCTTGCATGTCCACGGTTCTGCCCAGGGAAGACTGGTCTGACTACAGACAGTTGCTTGTGCAGCAACCTCTACTGGTGCAGGCACAAATAAGGGCTTGTAGAAGGTCAGATACCATTTGGGCCCTTGAAGAATACAGGATACAAGAGTATCATCCATATTTTTCCATCCATGTTGCAATTGTGATCCAATATCTGGTTTATCTATGTGAGAAAACATCCATTTGACATGTTCTTCAAAACAGTCCACACATGATGGGAGTTTAGCCAGTGATATGTCCTTTTTTGATGGCTAGATTAAGGCACAAGAAATTCAGGCCTCTCTGGGGCTCCTTTTCTTTCTCTCTCTGGTCATACAGCACTGCTACCAACTTCCTTGCTACAGAAATTGCAGCTTGTCCAACACTCTCTTCAAATTTGGCAAGATCTCCCAAGTGAGAAGCTCCTTTGGTTTTGACAACAGTAAACACAGATTTTTTTCTCAATACCCAATAGGAATGACACAGTCCACCATACTTCCTGTTGTTAATGCATGTGCAGCAGGAAGTATGGTGCAGAAATCAGGCGTGAGTGTGTCATTAATTATGTGCTGGATGAATGCACTACAAGGTGGGTAGAAAGCTGGCTAGATTGTCGGGCTCAACGGGTAGTGATCAATGGCTCCATGTCTGGTTGGCAGCCGGTATCAAGTGGAGTGCCCCAAGGGTCGGTCCTGGGGCCGGTTTTGTTCAATATCTTCATAAATGATCTGGAGGATGGTGTGGATTGCACTCTCAGCAAATTTGCGGATGATACTAAACTGGGAGGAGTGGTAGATATGCTGGAGGGGAGGGATAGGATACAGAAGGACCTAGACAAATTGGAGGATTGGGCCAAAAGAAATCTGATGAGGTTCAATAAGGATAAGTGCAGGGTCCTGCACTTAGGACGGAAGAACCCAATGCACAGCTACAGACTAGGGACCGAATGGCTAGGCAGCAGTTCTGCGGAAAAGGACCTAGGGGTGACAGTGGACGAGAAGCTGGATATGAGTCAGCAGTGTGCCCTTGTTGCCAAGAAGGCCAATGGCATTTTGGGATGTATAAGTAGGGGCATAGCGAGCAGATCGAGGGACGTGATCGTTCCCCTCTATTCGACATTGGTGAGGCCTCATCTGGAGTACTGTGTCCAGTTTTGGGCCCCACACTTCAAGAAGGATGTGGATAAATTGGAGAGAGTCCAGCGAAGGGCAACAAAAATGATTAGGGGTCTGGAACACATGAGTTATGAGGAGAGGCTGAGGGAGCTGGGATTGTTTAGCCTGCAGAAGAGAAGAATGAGGGGGGATTTGATAGCTGTTTTCAACTACCTGAAAGGGGGTTCCAAAGAGGATGGTTCTAGACTGTTCTCAATGGTATCAGATGACAGAACGAGGAGTAATGGTCTCAAGCTGCAGTGGGGGAGGTTTAGATTGGATATTAGGAAAAACTTTTTCACTATGAGGGTGGTGAAACACTGGAATGCGTTACCTAGGGAGGTGGTAGAATCTCCTTCCTTAGAGGTTTTTAAGGTCAGGCTTGACAAAGCCCTGGCTGGGATGATTTAACTGGGAATTGGTCCTGCTTTGAGCAGGGGGTTGGACTAGATGACCTTCTGGGGTCCCTTCCAACCCTTATATTCTATGATTCTATGATTCTATGTACTCAAGTATGATGTGACGCTTGTCATTTGTGCTGGTCATGGTGCCTGTTTCAATCCATGTGTTCCATTTTTGGAAAGTAGTGAACAACAAGGACGAAACCATCTGTATCAGGTGACCTAATTACTATGGTTCCTTTGGCACCGAGAGACCCAAAATCCATATTGGCACATACAGCATGCAGAAACATTCTTGTATCTGCATCCTCTTGAGTACTGTATAAATCTTGGGCTTCTTCAGTATCTTTACTGGTGATGGACTTTGCTACTTCACCATTGGAAAAGCCTGCAGCAAGAAGGATTGTTTGTGCTGGCTGTGGCTCCTACACTCTTAGGTGCATATTGAATCATATATTCACTCTGGAATTTTACAAGTTGCTGGTCTATCTGCAGACTGTTCTTGACATTCCACTCAATCCATTGAATGGAAGGTATTCTTTCCATCAGTGGTTTCTACGTTGATGTCTATATTATTTTTTTCATGGATGAGAACTTCACCAGCATGAAGTGGTATGATTCCATCTGGAATGAACAAACCACACTGGAGTCTTTCTACTTCAGTTTTTTCAGCATTAGTGATGAACCATCTCAGCTCATCATAACTGATGCAGAATCCATGAAGTTGTAGTATGTCAATTAAATTGTGAGATCCAAACTCATGGTGTGGCTGTGACTCAAGAGTTATGTATAGTGGTGTGATAATTTTGGAATTGTTACATACCATCTATCAACCAAAGAACAAACTCCTGCACCAACTGGGTCACAAAAGTAACTGACCTATCTAAACTACAATCACCTGGCTTTGGATAATATTCTCAGGCTTTCATTTTTGGCTGTTTTAGATCGAAGGATTGAAGCAGTGTTATACAAAATCACTTGTTCATTTGAAAGCTGTGCAATCAAGTCTTTCACAGATACTCTGTGCACCATCTCCTCATTGAAGGGCTGCCTCCCTTAGGTTGGTTGATCTCTCAAAAGTTTCTGTTTTATGAAGTTTCTTGGGGTTTTTTGTGTATTTTTCTCAAGCAAACAATGCAACAGGACCAATCGCTGGAGGATGTGCTTGCTCTGGTGGCTATAGAAGCAGGTGAATGTGATGCTCTCTGATCAGATTCAGTCTTTTTTCTTTCCTGGTTTCAATACAACTCTGATATGTTCCAAATGTGACTTGCTTGTGTATTTCTGAAAGCAACCTCTGGGATAGAGTACTGGTGGCACATCATCTAAACTAGAAATCTCCTCCAGTAGCTGTCAGTACAATTCATCTCTCCTGGCTTCTACTGCCAGCATCACAGAATTCTGTCCAGCACTGGTGGCTTTTGACAGTTTTGCATTCTTTTGTTTTTCTTGACAAATAGCACATTTTTCAAAGTTTTTGGAGAGTCTTTTTCTCTTTGATGTAAGCTTTAAGGGGCTTGTATCTTCCCTGTCTTTCTTAAGCTGTACCTTCCCTGGAGAGGTAAAATTCCAAAATTATACTGTAAGCATTACCACCACCACTACCACCATTTTTCATTCTGCACAAGCATACAGACTTGTGCTAAATTAAATATAAATTAGATCTAAACATTAGTATCGAAATTGCCATTTTTGTTTAGTGAGCACTGTGACTGAAGCTCTACATAAAGCTGTGTGGTGTCATCTCTAACACGAATATTGACCTATGCATAAGTGTCACGGAATTAAAAAGCTAGTTTCTAGAATATTTCAAAGGCTTGTACTGCATGCATAGGCAAAATTTAAACCTTCTACCAGACAGACTAGATACTACATTGTATGTATGTGAAGGTCCTCACTCGGGGGGTTGTTCAGGAAGCGTGGCCCAGTGATCAAGGCTACGACCTGTGACCAGCCAGGGGATTGTATATCCAGGGTCCATATGTGGGGGAGAAAGGAATGCCTCCCTCTCTGACTGTTTCGGGGATGGGCCCTCCCTTCTATCAGGGAGGGATCTTTGGGGCAGTTATCTTAGAGATTTTGGCCTTCCCTCTGCTCTGCGCTGCTGGAACCACAGGTTGCAGGTCTGTTTTCTTCCAGGTTTGCCACCAAATGAACTCTGTGTTTCCCTATCTTTTAATTCCTCCACCAGATGGAGTGTTTGCTGAAGGGGTGGTGGTGTGGGGCTGGTTGGACCCAAAGTAATTTCTTAACCCCCTGTGGCCCAGTGTGGGGTTTGTACACCCCATCACAATGTACAAAAGCTTGCAAATGGAGAAGCGTTACATTAGGAATTCACGTACATTTATATCTACCCCTTCTGTAGTACAAACTATGGGCACACAATCTACTGCTACTGTACTGTGTACAACCTTCAGTATGAGACTGATCTGGTCAGCAAATGTCAAGTTTATAATAGTTTTCTATCTTTTCATCACTTGTGAGATACTCTGACAATTCAGAATATGCAACGTGAAAACATTTCATGTTCATATATCATGAAATGTTGATATTTGCCATTTTTGCCACAAGCTAAAGAGGAAAAAATATTTGCTCATGCAAAACAATTAATCTTTTAATACATTGTTGTTGGATAGCTTTGACCCATAAACACCACATTAAGGTGTTGACATTTATTTAAAGAGTAAAAACTGTAGTCATAGTCTTGTTGCAATATTTCTGGAACTGTACAAAAAATGACACTTTCTCATTTTGGGTACCATTGTTTCACCTCGCCTACAGGCTTATATCACCACTTGGCAGTTCAACATCATACCTTCTCTAAACATACGTAATATAAGCTTTCAAATTATATAGGATGTGAGTGTGTATAGGGTGGGTACATTAAACTCCAACAATATGGCCCTTTTGAAGCATTGCAGCACGCCTACTCATCTCTAGTTCCTTGAACAATTATTTTAGCTTCTGTCATAGCAGATTCAATTTGGCTAACAACAAAGTACCATTTTCTATAGTTAGTTCTGGTTCAAGCAGTAGTCGCTCATTTATGCCTGGTATAGATGTTTTCTCCAAGAGCTGGTCTCAAGTCATCTTGTTGCTGGAAAATGGCAAGTTCCTCTAAAGTAGCAATCTATTGGTCTGGAGAGACACCCACATTCTCTGCAAATTAGCAAAATATGTATCTTTCTACCACTACATTTACTGTAGGCATTAAAAATTCTTTAAAGCTGTAACTGCAGGCACATATGGGTTACCAGGAAGAGAAATAGTATAAATATACATAATCAAACACAGAGACAGGGTAACAGCAAACCTTGATTCCAGGAGTCATCCCACTGATAGCAAAAATAAAGGGTGAAATGCTGAAAAATGACCATTGACTTCAATGGGGGGGGGGCCAGTATTTCACCCACAGTTTTCAAATTACAAGACCAGTTTGTAAAAACCAGTATTGGCTCATATAGCAAGGCAGAAATGCAGAAAGCAAGTAGGACAGTAGCCACCCTTGCTGCTAAATTGTTATATATCATAATTGAGACACAGCAACAGTACCATATAGTAAACAGTTTCCTTATTATAGGAACTTCTGACCAACAACCAGGATTACAATGTGAACTGTCCGAGCAGTCTGTGGTAGCTACAAAAGCTGTAAGTATCCTCTAGCACCATCTAGGTAACTCACATCACCCTGGTAACAAGAGGGACAATAACAACAAGGTACTTCTACAGAAACCAAGTAGGCCTTAGGTCAATACAAGCTATCACACCCAAAATAATGATGTTGCCAAATTCTCTAGTAACGGAGTTGTAACAGTTTTAATTCTTTAAATAAACTGACCCAAAATAGCCTGGCAAGGCAACGAATTAGAAAATGCAGAAAACAGATCCAGAATTTTCCAAGACCATGAAGAATGCAAAAGAATCATGCCACCTGACGTGGTGGGGCAAGATGGCAGCTACAGGCTGATAAGTGTTATGCCACTCAGCTTATATGGCACAATCTCAATTGGCAGGAGTTTAAGATACTTTTTCCTGGGGATTTAGCTCCACTGTAAATGGTTTTCTTTGAAAGAATTTAAGCTTCCCAACGGATAAGTGGAGATAAAATATGGCAAATGTAAACTCTTCCTCAGTTTATCAAAAGGTTCAGACAACCCTGAACCAGCTCTTATGGATTACTCCTACATAGTATCAGATGTGGGACTCCTTGCAAAGGTCTGTGGGTGCAGCATGCTCTGTGGCAACTTGTAAAGTAGTAATAGATTCCAGCAGCTGCAAATTGGTGAATAATACTAAAGTATGCAGGAGTCTTTGGAACTTCAGCTTATCCTAAAAACCAGTTCAGGGAGATGAGTCCAGGCTCTGTGAGCTCAGCCCTTCTCAGAATGGAACAAAAGTTGGATGTTCTCCACACTTTGGTGAGTGGAACAGAAATTAAACTTTGTGAACTTGAACAAAAGACTGATCATTTGGGGGGAAACAGTGAGGAACCACAGACAATTAGTAGTCTACAGGCTTGACAGAATCATTAATGAGGGATAATATCCAATTAAGGGGGACGGAAATCTGGAGAATCCTTGTATGGATTCCAGTCAGCAGCTAGTAAATTCTTTGGCTGGTAATTAAGTAGCAAAAACATTTATGCAAAATGTAAGTGACTGAAGTATTTGAAGTGTACAGGTATGTGGTGTGCTTCCCACATGCTGTGAAAGTGTTTCTCCCCCCACCCACCTAGCCAGAAAAATGTATGTATTAGAAGGCACTTAACAAAAGGCTTGAAGGGGCCTGGCAACAAATTAACTCAGTTAAAATCTGTGGGAGGGTTCAACTTCACATCATGAGACAAGGACAGGATGAGTAACCAATATAAAACTGAAAGGCACTTTGCTTATGTTTTTTGGATGGCCTGTGGCTGGATAATATTCCTACAGAGACAAGGTAGGATGATTCTTTGGAGGATGTTATAAAGCTTTAATTTTTTCTTGTTGTCAAAGGTAGATAGAGATTTCTTTGTAGCAGGAAGTTTTTTCCTACCCAGAGGCCTTCTATACCCATCTCAGTGTTTGTTTAAATGGAACTATTAGTCCTACTTGTTGAATGATGTACTTGTGGCACCTTAGAGAACAAGTTTATTTGAGCATAAGCTTTCGTGAGCTACATCAGATCTGATGAAGTGAGCTGTAGCTCACAAAAGCTTATGCTCAAATAAATTTGTTAGTCTCTAAGGTGCCACAAGTACTCCTTTTCTTTTTGCAGATACAGACTAACACAGCTGCTACTCTGAAACTTGTTGAATGATGTGAACCAAATCAGACACACCCTTCATAAAAGGAGGAGGAATAAGTCAGTGATCTGTGAGCCTCCTAAATCTTTGTCTGGATTGATGAAGAAAGGGGAAGCATTTGGAGAGACTCCTACACAAAACTAGTAGAAATTTTCAGAATTTTGAATTTTCAACAAAAATTTTCACCCAAAATTCTATTTTTGTCAGGAAAAAAAAGTCATAAAAATTATCAGGTTTCTCCTGTGATTATATTTGTAAGTGGAACAAATGGGCCTGGTTTTCAGTAGAAAGGTAAGTTGACAAAACAAGACAGAGATAAAATGTCTATAAAATAAAAGACCCTGTGGCTATGGAAGAACCTGAAGAAGTTCTGAGTTTTTTTCCAAACCATTAGAAATTCTCTGAAAAGCATTCAGCTCTTCCCCACCGCCTTCCAGCTATATTAATAAATTCTCTCTTCACAATTGCAGTAGGCAGCACAAAGCTTACATAGTTACAATTACAAACAGCTTCTAAACAACATAATAAAAGGAATCCACAATTGTCTGATTAATGGGGTTTTAATTACCTCCCCCCTCCCTTTTTCCCCCTCTGGAAATATATTACTTAATCCCTTTTGGATATACTGTATATAACCACTGAAAATCATAGATACCTTGCTTTTCTCAGGACAGGGCCGGCATAGTACAGAGGAGATTAATATCAGTTTCTGCTTTGCCATTCCAAACCCCTGCTAACTGTAAATAATATTTCAAAAAAGATCTTGATGTATCATGGTCTGTAATGTAGCAGTGATGATGTTGGTTGTTATGTCTTTAGCAGTGATTTATCATCCTCTGCAATGACACAAATCATGGATGGCTCATGACATACCAGAATGTATGATCTCTTAGTTGTGGCAGTGATTTATTCTGTACTTAGATCATAACATTTTGAAACCTGGGATTTGTAGCTTATCTTTTGCTACTATCCACTTTTAAAATGTACCTACACTCATAAACCCCTCTCTTTGTTATCAATGCGTCAAGCAGCCTTTTTCTCCTTGTTCATGATAACTTGTAACAGTCCACTTTGGGTAGGCCTCGAGTGGTTGTCTTGGAGCTCTGAATGACTCATTTCCATTGTGTCTTCTCCACCACTTTCTAACTTTCAATGTCCTCCTCCTGCATTCTAGTGCTAGGGACATATTTTGAAATTATGCTGCATGTATAATGAGTATAAAATGTTCCTCTGAAAGCTGAAGTAAGCTCAGCTGTTTGGGTACAGTAGGCCCATTCCGACACAACAAGCCCACACTCAAGCTGTGATTCCAACAGAGGAGCAAGCTTGTCAAGTCTGATCTGATCTAATCCAGTGAGCTATTGCCATATCAGCTCTGCACCGATAAAGTGAAAGCTCCTATTTTTATTTGTTTTAACTTGTGGCATTAAAAAGTCCAGTTAAAGATCCAGTACTAATACATTTATAGGGCCTTCATGCTGACAAAACAAAGCATATGTCTCTTAGAAAGTACATAAATTATTGTTAGAAGACAGATTTCCTGGTTTCTGGATCAAAGAAATGGACATTATTGTCAAATGAGAAGAAACACATTGGGCCAAATTCTGCTGTCAGCAAACACCATCAGAAGAGTTGCATGGGTGTCACTGAGGGAAGGCACAATTTAGCGCATCGTAAGCTTACCTTGGGATCAGGCCTGAGAGCCTGAGAACCCTCATCTCTCATTGGGATGAATCCTGAAGTCCTTACTCACAGTTTAGTTAGTGTTTACTCAGGCAAAATTCCCACTGCTGTCAGTGGGCAGTGAAGATACTCAGTACCTTGTCGCATTGGCTGCAATAAACCAGTAAGTTTTAAGACGATATAGTGTAACCCTTGATCTAGGTCAGGATTTACAGAGAAGTTGGACCTGGGTATAAACCACCACCAATCCCATGTGGTATATTTGTATATCCACTTTTCAATAGTATAAATAAGTAAGGAAGGTGCAAGACAGTGGCATAAGAGGCTGTGTGATGCCTTTAGACAACATTGGCGGTGTTCGTCAGTTGGGGCATTGGAGAACCATGGAGAACTACAGAGTCTTTGTGTGTCCAGCAGCCTGAATATAGAAGCTAATGTTGTACCAATATTTGAAAAGGATAAATGTGACAGCCCAGGTAATTATAGGCTAGTCTATCTGACATCAATCCCAGACAAAATAATGGAACTGATATGGCACTTGATTAATCAAGAATTAAAGGAGGGTAATATAATTAATGTCAATCAGCATGGGTTTATAGAAGATAGATTCTGTCAAAATAACTTGATATCTTTTAAAATGAGATTATAAGTTTAGTTGATAAAGGTAATGATGCTGATGTAATATACTTAGACTTCTGAAAGGCATTTGACTTGGTACCCTATTACATTTTGATTAAAAAACTAGAAGACTACAAAATTAACATGATACACATTAAATGGATGTAAAACTGGTTAACTGACAGGTCTCAAAGTATAAATGGGAAATCATTATTGAGTGGGTGTGTTTCTAATGTGGTCCTGCAGGGATTGGTAAATACCCTTATGCTATCTAAAATTTTAACAGTGATCTATGAGAAAACATAAAATTATCACTGATAAAGTTTGCACATGACACAATGGTTGGGGAATAGTAAATAATGAAGAGGACAGGTCACTGATAGAGAGCAATCTGGATCACTTAGTACAGGGGTTCTCAAACTGGGGGTCGGGACCCCTCAGGGAGCCGTGAGGTTCTTACATGGACGGTCGTGAGTTATCAGCCTCCACCCCAAATCCTGCTTTGAATCCAGCATTTATAATGGTGTTAAATATATTAAAAAGTGTTTTTAATATATAAGGGGGGGGTCACACTCAGAGGCTTGCTGTGTGAAAGGGGTCACCAGTACAAAAGTTTGAGAAGCACTGACTTAGTAAGTTTGGGTGCAAGAAAACACTGTGCATTTTAATAGAGCCAAAGGTAAATATATTCATCTGGGACCAAAGAATGTAGTCCATACTTACAGGATGGTGGACTGCGCTTTGGGAAGCAGTGACACTGAAAAGGGCTTTGGGGGAGAAGTGGGGTTGTGGTGTATAATCTGCAGAACATGAGCTCCCAGTGGAACACTGTAGGGGCGAATGTGATCCTTGGTGGCATAAACAAGATGGGTGTTGAGAGGTTAATGCCAATAATGAGGTAATATATTGTGACCGCTAGTGGAATAGTGTCCAATTCTGGTGTCTACACTTCAATGTTGATAAATTGGAGAGGGTTTAGAGAAGAGCTACAAGAGTGATTAAAGGATTGGAAAACATGCTCTCTTATGACAGACTCACCGCGCTCAATCTATTTATCTTAACAAAGAGAAGGTTAAGGGGTGACTTGATTACAGTTTTTAAGTACCTGTATGGGGAATGGAAATTTGGTAACCAGCTATTTAGTCTAGCAGACAAAACTACAAGATCTAATGGCTAGAAGTTGAAGCATTATGTAAGTGGAGGAATGGTCCTGCTATTGTGGGGAATTTTCCTGGCTTCTCTGCTACCCCAGTGGAATCAGATGGTGAAAGGATCTCTGTCCCCACCCCAACTCCCTTCACCCATATGCTTGCCTGAGCTCGAGGACACCACTTCCTCTCTCCTATGCAGAGGAGTCCCTGTAACCCCAATAAGTCTGGGCCCAGGATCTTTGGGAAGCTTAACCCTCTCGCCATAACAGGGGCTAGTTTCAGTAAGAGACCAACAGCCCCCTCACATAGACAAATTCAGACTGGAAATAAGGTGCAAATTTTTACCAGTAATGGTAATTAATCATTATAATTACAATTTACCAAGGGCCATCGTGGATTCTTCATCACTGGTGATTTTACAATCAAGACAGGATGTTTTTCTAAAGGATACCCTCTGGGTCAGTAGTTCTCAACTAGGGATACGCATATCCCTGGGTGTACAGAGAGGTCTTCTAGGCAAATATCTAGATGATATTTGATCTAGTTTTAGCACAGCCTACACAAAAAGCATGACCTTTTAGTACAAACTAAAATTTCATACATTCACTTGTTTACACTGGTCTATGTACTATAAAATAGAAGTACAATATTTATATTCCAATTAATTTATTTTACAATTATATAGTATAAATGAGAAAGTAAGCAATTATTCAGTAATAGTGTGCTGTGCCACCTTTGTATTTTTATGTGTGATTTTGTAAGCAAGTAGTTTTTAACTAAGGTGAAATTTAAGGGTACGTAAGACAAATCAGACTCCTGAAAGGGGTACAGTAGTCTGGAAAGGTTAAGAGCCATTCCTAGTTCAAACAGGAATTAATTCAGAAAAGTTCTATGATCTGGATTATACAGGAGGTCAGACTGGGTAATCACAGTGGTCCCTTCTGGCCTTAGGACAGATTCTCTGTTGATCTCAGTCACCACTAGGTTCAGCAGAGGAAGTGAGTTAAAAAGAGCTGATGCTGGCTCCCTGATTCTAACTCTAGCTCCAGCCCTGATTCCAACTGTGGTTCTAGAATAGTCAACAACAGCATGGAGGCTGTTTTACTCTACACCCAGAAGCTCAAACTAGCCAGACCGCTCTAGTTCTGCTAACACACTTGCTATGTCAGAACCAGGTTGATGATTGCAATAGGAGCAAACTACGTGGTTCTATACCAGCTAAAGACTCCCTCATGCTCAGGAAATGATCATTTGGGGAGATCCAGCCAGTCCCCAGCCCACTTGCTTTGCCAAAACAGCAGAAAGGGCTGTAGTGTAGTCCAGAATAACCTTTATATCAATTACATCCTTTTCTCTTCAGCCAGAGACACTGCAATGCACACCCCTAATATCAGGCTAGTGAACTCTGGCTACTAGCTTCTCAAAAGCACACAATAAAGCATCCATCAGTAGGAACATTTAGCCACTCAGTTTGCTGTGTTGATCTTGCTTTTAACCCTTTCATTTGCATATGCAGCAGGTTGCCTTACTGTTCAGCTATCACTTGGATTGTTCCATTTTGCCCTTTAAATGAAAGTCTAGAAATAATGTGCATTTTAATAAAAACAGTTTCATTAGCTCAGCTCAGAGCTTTGTCATGTATTTACAGCATGTTCTATATTGTTGTATGATTTCTATGAATTCGCCTAGGAAAATGGTGCAAATGTTTAGGTTCAGTGTCCTCTTTCCTGAACTGTTCACAAGTCACCTTGTATTTCGAGACAGAGGATACCTCATGGCAGCGATAGCTGTATTACATTAAAAAAGACGATTAAGAGAACATTAAGATTGCAAAGTGAAGTACTCAAAAGTTAGGAAATGCCAGCATTAAGGTTGCCTGTACAACCTTAATTCAACCACATTGTCTGTACATATTATGATGCAGACTTTAATTACATGATCCAGACTATTTTTTCCACAGGACCCCTCCTCATTGAGTGTACAGGCTGGGTGGTTCTCTGGGGATGAATCAGGGTTGCAAAGAGAAGGAGGCTGCTGTTGGTAGCACCTCAGACTGATTCATAGTAGAAGTCAGAAAGTGTGTGGTGAACCAGGTAGGAAATTTCAAAAAGAGAAAGGATGGTCTTATCATTCAGGCAGCTGAGGTGATTGAATGCTTGACTTTGCAACCTTAACATTATTTTAATTTAGAATTTTGGATGTAATTTTCTGGGTTTTAAACTTAAAATAAAAAAAAAAACAAAAATGTAACCAAGTTGGAACCATATGGACTCTACCTCCCCCATGGGTCATCAGCAGAGTTGGGGTTTTTAGATCCATTGCAGAGTCCTCTAGCATTTGAGGTAACAAAGTAACTGGTCGAAGTAGAAGGCTGTTATCTTCCATGTGGACCTGGCAGGTGAAGGTGGGGGTGGGTGGGACAGGATCTCAAGTGGAAGGGGCGGGGCTGGAGGGCTAGCCTCCCAAAATGGGGGGTTCACCCGCCACCCAGGCCCACCAGTGAAAATTTCAGCCTGAATGGTTACATTTGGCTAAGTCATAGGCAATAAAAAACAAGGTCTTATAATGGAAACTGTTAGGCAACTTTAACTATAGGCATTGCTACTTGCTCCACACCATAATTATATGCTTTATAAAATATGCCTAGCTGTAAAATGTAATTCATTTGTCTCCTAAGAACAGACGTATAGAAAGGGAAAGGAACCAAATATGTTAGAATAAATAATGTTCTAGTCACAACTATCCACCTAAAAATTGGCAGCTCCAAAAATAAACAGCAGTGATTAAAAAATAAGCCTTCCTAACTATTAGCCCTAGATGCCTGGTTTCAGAGTGGAAGAGAAACAATTTCAAAAACTAGTGGCAAAGGCGAGAATAACAGTATCACATTTCCAGTTTCCAGCAAACAACTCTGATCATCAGTTCTAAACAATGGGGTTTCTGAACAGCAACAAATTCACTACTTATAGCTAATTTCATCCAATAGAATTGTTTACTTTTGATCCACAGCTCTAAATACAAATATATCTGAAAATCATGTAAGTGTCCTTATAAAACCCAATATGGGATGTGCATCAGCAACATTCTTACTACATTATCTATACACTACTTACCAATTACCTTTACATGCTCTACATCTTCCTTTACAATAGCCTTCTTTGCATACTCCATATTTTACAATGTGCTTACGCTTTAATGTAATCAAGCAATACCTTACTTCTTTATGTACACTACCCTTTACAACACTCCTATTTCTTTATGTACATGCTACACTTTATTTCTCTCTATATATTCTGCTACATGGTGCTTTTACTTCCACACTTGCACTATAATATTTTACAGTACTCTCACTCCATTATGCATTTGCTGGACTAGATTCTCCAGTGTGTTACACCAGTTTTCCTCAGATGCAATGCCGATGAAATCAATTGAGTTACATAAGCATAAAACTGTGTAACACATTGGAGGAACAGACCTCCCCCCATATCAATATAATTTCTTTATACACACACTTCTTTATAATGCCCTTCTCTGCATACTTCTTAATTTACAATGCCCGTGTTTATTTCCATACACTTTACTTGTCTCTTCATATTCAGTAGTCATTACTAAGATATAGCTGATCTAGGCAGCTATGCAGAGGTAGGGAATTTTGAAAAATTATTGCAAAAAACCTCATATCTTTCTGCCATTCTGTGTTCATTTTAGTGGTTTCCATTGTAACAGTTAACAAAAGATACAAAGACATACATACCAGAAACATAAGGTATGAAAATTTAAATTTTTAAACAGGATATACATTTAAATAACTACTACATTTCCCATTTGGCAAGAGTATTGTTGTGGCTAATGTATGTATTTCCAAAAACAATGATATGGTTTCCAGTACTATCTTCCACAAAATTTTCAATGAGCAATAAAAAAAGGTTGAGGTGGGATGTGTTTTATCCCACCATGTTATATCATCCCTCTTTTTCCTCTTTGTTGGATGGCAATCAGAGACCCCCATGCCAAGCTTTGGAAGCAACAGCATCTGGCTCCTTGGCAGATTCTGCAGGCGGTCTTGTTGCCAGCCTTTAAGCTGTGTCTGGGTCTGCTGCATGGTTTGGCTGCAGATGGGCTCTCTGGGTTGCCTTGTGCTTCTGGGTGCCAGTTTTGGCTTACCTTTGATTCCGAAGACTTTACTAATTTTTATTCATTTGTGAATAAAGGCCCATCCAAACGCCTCATGAAACCAATACCAAATTGTACTGATATTTAAAATAAAAAATGAGGACGCTGTTTTTCCCATTGCTGAAATAGCATCTGCAAATGGATCTAGATCTATCAGTGTTTCCATTATAAATCAGAGGGCTAAAACTTAGCCATGAATGTTCTTCCCAGAAATGAAATATAATATCATGGTTAGAATATGGTACAAGAATAGTGATGATTTTTTCAGATGATCTAACTATTACAGTACTCAACTTCCCTACTTTTAATGGGAACAGTACTGAGAAATGAATTTCTACTGCTGAGTTTAAGTCCAATAACATTTAAGTTACAAAAATGCTTCTTGTTGATGTTTCTGGTAGCCTAGGTTTAATACAGCCCTGGAGTCTCTTCCAAGAACATTGTCTGGGCCTAAGAAAAGATCCTCAAAATGTGAGAATAGTGTAGAAATTGAAAGAGTTTTGCAGAGAATAAAATATTTCTTGGTGTTTGGGTATGTATGGATTTAATATTAGAAGACAATGAGCCAAATTCACCAGTGGCATCAGTAAATCTAATTGAAGCCAGTGGAATTGCACCCATTTGCACGTAGTGCTGAATTTGATCCTGTAGGACTAGATGTGCTGAAAGCACAACCATGTAAGTCTACATTTCAGTAATAAGACATGGCAGGCTATTGTTAGTGGTTAGTGAAGCACAGGGTGAAGCCAAGTGCCTCTGTCCTTCCAAGAAGTGCTGATATACACAGATGGCCTGGTGTGTCCCTTTCAATTATAAAATTAAGCCTTTGAAACAAAAATGTAACTTCTAACATCTAATAATTAAATTTTATGTATGCTGTATACCAGTGCATCCATCCTCACATCCCTGTCAGATAAAGAGGGGCTGCTCACTGCGTTCTTAGATGTACAGCCTTTTTGGCAACTAACATTTTTGCTGTGCTAGGAGATGTGGGAGCCTGTTTCTTGGCACAATTATAAATATGCTTTGAAATTAGTAGGTTAGTTGTATTCTGCATTTGATACTTTTGACAAAAGTAAAGAAAAGTGCCTTGCCCATGTAACCTGCCTGCATCTGAGGAAGTAGCTCTGGCTGAGAGAGAACGGTGTGGTGGTGGCTGTGTGGTGCTTTCCGCAGTTGGCACAGGCCAGGGTGGCTCAAGTCAGGTGTGCAGTGGGGGGAACTTGTCATAGGTCACACGGACACATTTTAAAAGTGCCTGGGGTCCTGGACTCTCTCCATGCCCTCTACTGGGCAGCCCAGGCCCTCTTAGGGATGTAGAGCACAGAACAACATTCACTAGGCCCTAGTACTCTCGAGTGTGAGGTGAAAATCCAGACCTGCAGCTATGCTGATGCACACAGTAGCCCTATTCCCCACTGAGTGCAATATAGAGCAGGATTTGGCTGATAGCAGGGTCAGGCACTTACTGATCGACCCCAGTAAAAGATTTCCTAATAAAAGTAGGATCCTTGAGTGACAGTTCCAACAATAATGAAAATATTTTAAAAATAGTTTTTTGTTGTTTTTTTTTTTTCATTTCAGCATACAACACATGGGTTTTACCCATAGCCTTTTGGCCAGAGCCAGTATCTGTTCCTTACGTATAACACAGTATTGAACTCAGTGATACAACCAGCCTACATAAAAAGCTAAATCTAACTAAATGAACTAAAACAAATCAAAGTGGTGGCATGCTGGTGCTCAGAGCTTTTTTTTTTAAATAAACTTTTCTTTCTTGTAATTAGGAAAAGGTTTATTTGATTTTCTCTTCACATGTCCCTGCAGTCTATAGGCAGTCTCTGCACATGATTTATAACAATCTTTCTTGTTCAATCGTCCTTTCAGAATAATTCTTTCTTGGATTCTTTTTAACAATCTTTCTTGCAATCTTGTGCTCCTGGAGTCTTGTTTGAATCAAGCCAGGATGTTAATTACTCAGGTGTAGTGGCTGGTGAGTCCTCTTTTCAAATCATAAAGAAATGGTTCCATTTCTATTTTCTTTTCCAGGTTTTTAATTATTATCATTTTCATCGTGAAAGTGTCTTCTGGTCCCAATCTGGCAAAGTTGTTGAGTACATGTGCAACTTTAAACATGAGTTGTCCAATTGCATTCAATGGGACATGTTTAAAGTTATTCCTGTGCTTAAGTGCTGTGCTGGATCAGGTCCCATATTGTGGCATATACCAGCCTAATGTTCACCTGTTTCACTGCTGTGATAATAGCACACCTTGCTGATAATAATAGTAAACAAATTACTGATCCTTTACCAGAAGTCCCAATTTAAATACTAAGGAATCAATCAGCAAATCACTCTCTATCATTAATAGCTCGTAGAGTCCCCCAAAGATGCTGGAAATATCCATCTGATATGGACAATGATCCAGAGCTGAGCTAACGCACTACTGCAAAACAGGACTGTTGAATACTGTATTTGTTTGAATTCCAAACTGCTGTTCAGCTCATCCATGGTTGTGCCCTCTTGTGAGTTGTTAGATGAAAGTGTTTTTGTTTGCTTGACTGTTAGGGGGAGTGTTTGGTTATTCAGTGTAAGAATGCCCGTATTCACATGTACGCACAAGCATCTGTACACTAACAAGAGTATTCTCTATTTCCTATTTTCTGGCTTTAAAATTTCAGATATCCAACTGGGGAGCAGAAACAACTCCATGTGACTTAGGTAACCAATCGCATACCATGAATATTGAATCATAAAGAGTGAACAGACAAATTGAATAGCTCACAAATAAACCATAAGATGAAAATTATCTGTCCAAACTACTAGTATCCAGAAAATAGCTGTGAATAATGACTATATCAGAAGAAATTCAGGTTGGCTCATTATTCACAAACAAAAAAGAAGAGCTTAACCAACCCTATTGCTGTGTCACATGACCCCACCTTGCATACTGGATCAGCTTCTGCGGTTGCACTGGATACAAGTGAAGTCAGAGTTTGTCCCACTGTATGGAAAATTTATCAGATCCATTCCTATGTACAATCTTAATCCTATGAGGTATCATAAAGGTACAAATACATTATTCATTTATCATACATAATGATATGCTGTGAATATTATACTTATGGTTGAAGAAATGACATCTCTACAGCTGTATCTTTGTCCAGCTTCTAGTGGGCAAGAGCCCATACCACAAAAACCACCATCTCATTTGGCACTAATCGCCATTTCTGTTGGCAGCCTCAGCAGAGAGGCCAAGGACTGAATGAGCGTGAAGGCTGAGCTCTACCCTGAGCTCTACCCTAGAGGTGGACCCTGCAGGTCAGTGTTGACAAACTGGTAAAGCCGAGGGGGAAGCATACATTCTCATTGTCTGCCCTGTATCTGTTCTGTGGATACAGTAAGGAATTCAGTCTCCAAGGCTTGTCAGATTAGCAGTCTTCGATAGTCTTTCCATTCACACTAAAAGTTTATAAAATTAAAATTGTTTTAGGAGTCCCTGTATTGCAGGTACTTGTAATTTCTGAGAACCTTACCCTTTGCCACACTGATTCTCTGTCCAAGGGTAATGTTTTTTATTTGTAAAGAAAATTTGGAAAAATCCCACGTCACTCTTTCTAAATCACACAAGCCTAAATAAATGGTGCTTTCCCCCAGTTCCAACCATGATTGTGAGAAATTTTTAAACAAATGTATTTAAAACTTGATTCATATTTTTTTTTCATTTATTTTCCATGGAGTTGTACCTGTAGATTTTAGGCCCTTGCCCTTTGCCAAGACAGATCCTGAACTCCTCACTGGGCAATGACACATGCACACATGAGCAGCAGCTGCTCCTTCATATGTCTGGAATGAGCAAAACTGGGAAAAATCAGCAGTGTAGCTCAGAGATCTGAGAACACGGGTATAGCCTCAGAGCAAGCCAGCTCTGTATATATTGCCCCACAAAACGATAGCATCCCTATGCACTTGCCATGCCTAACTTGTTTCAGGCACAAGCAGGAATAAGTCAGCACAGAATGCATCAGGATGATGTCTTTCTCTGTCCCTCCTGTCAGTACAGAAGAGAGTGGGGACAGATTCTCCCGTCTGGCTGAGTTCCACTAAGCTTAGGACCTGATGTGGGTGGGAGGATGGGAACATAAAGCTAGTCTTGTATCACCTTTGCACGTGCTTAGGGTGACTGGGGGCCAGTTCAACCCCTCTAATTTAGGTGTAGGTGCAACAGTCCCCAAAGGGCAATTCCGGCAATGGGGGAATGAGAGACAGCACAGCAGCACTTTGGAACTCTCTCTAAACCATAGGGCGCAAAGCAGGGTGGCTGCAGCTAAGAAATCTCCTAGGAAATCCTCAGGACGCTATTTAAGTGCTTTATGACCCCTTTTAGGCAACAAGAGTGGTGCCAGGGTTCATAGAAAGGGCCAGGACCTGGTCTGGAATGTTACTGGGGCTCATTGGGAAAGCTTACTCTGTGATGGTGTCCATTGCTCCAGAAGCACCTCTCTACGCGGGTGGATTTGGTGTACCTTCCCCATTCCCACTGAGTCTGTGGGTTCCAAAAACTCTACAGCTACCAACCCAGAATTTTCACATCTCTGTTGCAGCAGTTGGTTCGGCTGGTTTCTCAAATTTCTGAGACTTTACCCTAGAACCAGTGAATAAGGTGGTAGTCCCTGAATGAAATAAATTTCTCTTCTAAAAGGGCTTTCAGAGTAAGATTTAAGTTGAATTCTAAGGAGAAATACAAGTATCCTGCAGAATTGCAGAATGGATGGCTTTATTTCTATTCCTCGTAGAAAATGTTATCTCAACTCAAATTTCAAAGCATTTCCATAACAAAGCCAATACCAGATTGAAACATACAAAATTTCAAATTCTCAATTGCTTTGATGTGGAATTGATCTTTGTCCAAATGGAATTTTAGTAATTTCTAAAATTTGAAAATGTTTCCTCAAAAGTAGGATCCCTTTTTAGGGAAAATTAACCCATTTTCACTCAGAAAGGGTCCTATTTTTAGTGAAATGGCAAAATTTCAAAGGTTTTTCATAAAACTGAGCATTTGGACATTTGAAATAAGTTGTAAAAAATACTAATTCTGAAACTTTCTAATTTAATTGAACCAGATTGTGAAGTCAATCAATTTTTGCCATTGAAGAAAATGCCAGGGTATTCTTCACGAGGACACCATGACACTACACCTTGATCCACCCTTTTGTCCAACATAGCTCCAATTTTGTGACCTACTGTGATGCTGCAAAACCCAGCTGTTTGACATGGGATTTGGAGAGGACGCTTCCCCTAATGATAAAGGGATGGAAAAGCATATCTGTGGGTGGTCGCTTGGCTGAGTTTCTGTTGACGTGATTACTTAATGCTGCTTGGATTTTATTGTATTATTAATGATGCTACAGCACTAATGAGCCTTGGATAATTATCTTTTTAATATTTTAAAAGTAAATACAGGGTTTTTTTAAAAATTACTCAAACCTTAGTTCAGCCAAATGCCACTGAAATGTATGGAGTTTGGTCTGAATAAGATCTGCATAATGACCGATCTATGGAACTGTGTGTGGAGAAAGGCACTCTTCATCATAAGTAAAGGGATCAGAATCTTGCTCTTCTCAATTTGGATTAAATTATTCCATGGTTTTGAGCTTCCATTGAAGAACAGCAGCATCCTGCAAGTAACAGCTTTCCTCTGCCTCAGGAAGATGGTATGTTGACTATAAAACAAAACACAAAGAAATTTAAAATAATACTTCATGTGTCAATCATCTTTACTAGTCTATCAAGTGTATCTATCTATCTCCGTTGTAGTTGTTACCCAAACGATTGTAGGTTTGTGGAATGTGCTATTATTTTCCAAGCTCATGTTTGCATTGAGCTGCATGGCAATACCATTTTCCTTGAAAATTGTATATTAAGGTGATGCATTTTCAGCATTAATGAAACATATCTTTAGGACTTGATCCTGCTGCTGTTGAAGTCAATAGGAGCTTTGCCATTAACTTCTATAGTATGGTTGAGACCTACTTTTTTAAAATTGATTTCTAATAATAAAACCATAACCAATACGTTTCTTATATAGGGAAGGCACAAAACCTCTTGAAGCAAAAAAAAAAAAAAAAAAAAGTATATACCATACAGTTGTCTTTGTTTTATGGGCCTTGGTCCTGCTCTCATTGAAGACACTGCCAAAACCTCCAACATCAGTGGGAACAGGATTGGGTCCAGGATGTTTGAATTCTCAATGTTCTCAATTGTTTCATTACAATAGCCAATTCTTTGTGCCAAGATTTGAATACACCTCTTCCTCACACCATTTCACAAAAGGCTTCGATCCCAAGAATAGGAGAATACAACAAGGGCATATAAATATGAATGTCAAACCGCCCCCATCAATGAAATGCTTTAAAGTACTGGGGAGTTCCATAGAGCAGTAGGCCATATAAATACAATGAAATGATAATGAGGCCAACCGGTGATGAAGACCACCCACCCGTGGTTTTATTGCTGTGATTTGGAATGAAGGTTCTCAGCGGGGCCATTTCATTTGGATGGCTTTGTCATTTTTAGTACATGCTAAAGTAGCAACTGTGAAAGACCATTTCAACAGTTGTCTCTGACAAATAGCAGCCAGACTATTTATGGATAACTCCCACCCCACTCTTGTGCCATTGGCCATAGCTGTAGGTAAGAGAGAATGGAAAACTGCTACTTTGTTCAAACAGGTTTTCCCCTAGTAACCTTCTGTTAATCCCTGCATACACTTAATTTTTCTTGGGGAAGGAATGCTTTACTCCACCCATTCATTAGAGGGCTCTCCAGTCTGAGAACTTCTCTGGCATAACGCCTGCTGCCCTCTGGCTGTAGGCTGCCTCAAACTCCATTATATTTACCCTCCTATCCAAACACTTCTTTATGAAATTCTGATGCTGGCTGTCAAAGTATTTAGCTGCAGTACATTTTATTTAGGATGTGATTGTGCCTTTAAGACACAGCACTTGTTTTTGGGGGTGAGCAGGAGGAGGGCCAGGCAGGAGCAGGAACCCCTCCAGGAATGTTGGCTCACTCACTCAGGAACCCTGTGTGCCGAATCAGAACATCTGCAGGTCTCTTGGTTCTGCCCGTGATTATCCCTGCTCACTTTCTAGGTTCCACCCACCAATTCCCTAATAGAGAGGAGGTTGCAGAAAACTTGCACCTGGGCATGCTGACAACAGGAGGATTTTCTGCCATCCATGTTCTGCTGGGTGGAAAGAAGTTAAACTAAGTTTCAGATAAACATGTTGTCTTTGAAGTATTGATCTGAGCTGAACCTGCAAATCTTTTCTGCTTCATACACCTTTACAAAAAATACCCACCCATCTACAGTTTATGTAGCTTTTAGTCTTCCTCACGGTTTTGCAAACATCCATGGCCTCAATAGCCCCCTAATATTTTGTATTCTGCCTTAATGTTTTAAGTAAATGAACTGAAAAGAAGTTGATCATCGGGGTTTTCTTAATTCCCAACTTCTGTCCCGAGTTCCTTCCTTTGTTTGACCTTTTCAATTGTGAGATACACTTCTGCAGGAGGTGGTCCACATTATTACCCCATCATTCCAAGTCATCATTCGAGAAGCTTTCACCACTGGCTGGTGTTGAAATATGCCACCTTTGAAGCCACAACATTCCTTATTCATCTATAGGTACTTCCTTCAGCAGTTGCTTAGAGTATGCGTGAATTTTTACCTCTCAGTTTTTAACCATTCCAGTTTTGTAGGTAAGGCAACTACAGCATGGCCTGGAAAAATAAGCAGACATAAGCTCTGCTATATGTGTATAGTGATGGCTTAACATTTTATTAGCACCGGCAGCAGGAGGTGTTTTATTTTGGGGGTGAGGCGGCTATCTCAAAAGAAAACCATTTCTAAGACTGAGTTCTAGATAGATTTAGGGACTATATTTAAGGATTTAAGGAACTATATTATTAAATTTCTTTATTGGTATTGCAGTAGCGCCTGGGGCTTCTAGTCACGGAGAAGGACCCCATTGTGCTAGGCACTGCACAAACACAGAACAAAAAAGATGGGCCTTGCCTCACGGAGCATATAGTCCAAGCATAAGACAAGACAACAGGTGAAGGAGTGGGTGGGTGAGATTCTGTAGCCTGCATTGTGCAGGAGGTCAGTCTAGATGATCATAATGGTCCCTTCTGACCTTAATATCTATGAATCTATCAATATGATAAGCAGATATGGGGAGCACAAGGTAAGAATGAGACAGTACTAGTCAGCATGAAAGGCAGTGGCCACAGCACACCAGCTGCCTAACCATTGTTGAGATTTTTGTAGGCTAGATCTCTTACTCCTGGTTCTGCCTCTTAAAGTTGGAGTTGTAATCCAGGATGGGATTCCTGGGCTACCACCAAGGACAAACATACACTTCACAAATTTGTAGATTCAAAAGTCAGAAGGGACTATTGTGAGCATCTAATCTGACCTCCTACGTAACAAACTATCTTAATTCCCCCAAATAATTCCTAAAGCATATCTGTTAGAAAAACAGCCAATCTTGATTTAAAGATGTCCAGTGATAGAGTCCACCACAACACCTTGTAAATTGTTCCAATGGTTAATTACCCTCACTGTTACAAAATTTACACCTTATTTCCAGTAAATCCCTTACAGAAGTCTAAGTATATTACATCAACACTATTATCTTTATCAACCAAACTTGTAATCTCATCAACAAATTACTTTGACAGGATCTATTTTACATAAATCCATGTTGATTGGCATTAATTATATTCCCCTCCTTTAAATCTTGATTTATCAAGTCACGTATCAGCTCCTCCATTATCTTGACCGAGAATGATGTAGCTCACAAAAGCTCATGCTCAAATAAATTGGTTAGTCTCTAAGGTGCCACAAGTACTCCTTTTCTTTTTGCGAATACAGACTAACACGGCTGTTACTCTGAAACCAGTCCTTAGTAGCAATTTTAAAACGCTTGGATGCAAGTTATCTGGACCTGCAGTTTTTAAAATGTCTAACTTTAGTAGCTGCTATTTAACATCCTCCTGCTGCACCCAGTCTGAGACAGCTTCTTCAAAACCACTGCAGTCACACAATGGCCAAGCTTTTTAAAAGCTGCTGTTGATGTTGAGTAGGGTACCCAACTTGAGACTTTTTGAAGGAACCTGATTTTCAAAAAGTTCTAAACATCTTCCCTCTGAAAATCAAACCCTTTAAAAGTATCTCAGTTTGGGCACCCAAAACTTGAGGCATTCAAAGCCACTGGTCACTTCTGAAAAATTGGCAAATCTGTCTGACTCAGGATTCATTTTTCACAGGAACTTTTCACACCTAGCAGACTGTTGGTGTTATACTAATAAATAATTAACAATAATAATAATAATTAGCAATGTAACATGGCTTTCCTTATATAAAGCCACAACAGTAATTTCTGTCCACTCCTCTCATAAAAAACACACACCCACAGACCACACTATAAACTAGTACTGAGACCCACTGTGGCTTGTGGGGATGCACAAGTAATCCAGAAGTGCTCCCACGAGCATGACAACATTGAAAGTCTGCCAGCCCTGCATGTTCCGGGGTTTCTCTGAAAACTCTACAAATGACGGGCTTTCCTCATGACAAATAGTTCATTGCTAGCAGCACATTACACTATCTTTAGTTCTTAGCGTGTAGGGAAAATTTAGTGCATGTTTAAGGGACCTCCCTTTCAAGTCAAATTGGCCCTTTGTTATTGTTCAGAAACAAGAAGATTTGTCTCATGGAAAGATCAGTAGAACAGGCTTGGCAAAAATATCAACTTTTTTTGCCACTTAGGAATCCTGGAATTGACATATTTTCAGATCTCAGCTTCTGAGTTTCCTTTTCCGCTTTCTTTCATATACGCATTTCCATGGCACTTGTCAGTGTGTATCTGAGCAACTCACCAACATGAAAGGAATGAAGCCTAACACCACCGATATGACATGGGGATGTGTCATATTCCCATTTTACAGACTGGGAATTGAGGCCCACATAGGTTAAGTGACTTGCTCAAGGTCATACAAGAAGTTTGTTAGAAGAACTGGGAAATGAATCCAGCTCCTCAGGCCTGTGCCTTAATCGTAAGGCTGTCCTTGCTTCTTACAACTCCTTCCTTCTTCCTATAGCCCCACTCTTCTCCATACACCAAATATAGATGGTTGAAAAGGAAGACTGTAGATGGGGTAGAAGAACTCTTTGTATTTTTTAATTTGGCATAGCTGTGAGAACAGACTATAAGAAACAGGACAAAGAGCCAAGTAAGTTCACACGTGTTTATTGTGTCCAAAGAGAGTTGCTTTCCTTTGTAGCAGTATGCTCCACTCATCTGTGCATCTGGCCTTTTATTCTGCTACCTCTTCTGCTGTAATGAAGAATTACATAGCTGAAGAACACATATGGGTGCTGAGTATTCTCCAGGATGGGGTAAAGCCTGGGATCAGCATGAACCAGGTGCTTGGGGGAAGAGAATCTGGAAAAATATTCAAATAGCTTTCAAAAATATAGATGAATAAATATATTATGGGCAAAATTCTCACACTTCATTCTCAGTTTTTGCTAGATCTCTTTGTGCAATCAGCATTGCATTACATGCTTACAAATTCCTATTACAAATCCAGGCTTAGTTTGTGTGGGTCTGATTGTGGGAGTGGAGCCCATAGCTGCTGTCTAGAAGAACATGGTCATTCAAGGTGGCTTGTTCCAGATGCCAGCACCGATCAATCACTCTAGTGCAGTATATCTCAAACTGTGAGGCTGAGCTCAATGGCATGACATTGCTCTAATCCTTCCAGAGGGACACAGAAGTCAGCCCAAGGAAATTGATAGAAAGGAACATTCTGTCTTTCTTGCCTAATCATTGTCCATGATGATTCAGTGAGAGCAGAACCATCTAATCTACATGGAGGAGTCTACAGAATTCTACTCTTTTTGAATCTTCAGTGGAAACGAACAAGAACATTTAAAAGGCTGTCCTTGTGTACCCACAGGAGAGGCCCAACTAGTTTTCTGTATTTTAGCGGAGGAAATATGGGGAAAAACTAGAGAAACTTTGCGCAAGTAATAACATAATTTGAAAGCGCAAGTGATCCCTTGCATAATGTAGGGGTAACAGCACTTCTGACTTAGGTGTGTTAACTTTGGTACCCTCGGCTTGGTAGAAGAAATATCCTTTAAGGATGGATTTGAACAAAGAGGGATGGTCCGTTAGTGGTGCTTCAAGAAGTGAGGAGTGTAGATATTATGACAACACCTGCTTTGCAGCTGTAGCCGTGTCACATGCCACAGATGGCTGAAAACTTACCAGCTTTCTCTTGGGACCTCCTAATGACAGTAAAAAAGACTCGACAGAGTTCACACAGAAGTTACGTGACTTATGGCACAAGACAGTTGTCCACAATAATCCCGCATAGAATTTCAGAATATCTGTTGGGACCCTGGCTTTCTGCAGAAAGATAAATATGCTTCAGATAACATGATACACCAATTAGAAGAACTGCAGTGCTCTATGATAAGCTTCCTCTGATAAAGCAGAGACGTTTGTTTCTGTATTGTTTTGTGTGTACACTTAGATGGTAAGATCTAGGGCACTGGTTCTCAACCAGGGGTATGCAGAGGTCTTCCAAGGGATACATCACCTCATCTAGATATTTGCCTAGTTTTACAACAGGCTATATAAAATGCACTAGTGAAGTCAGTGCAAACTAAAATTTCATACAGACAATGATTTGTTTATATTGCTCTATGTTATATACACTGAAATGTAAGAATATTTATATTGCTATTGATTTATTTTATAATTACAGTAAAAGCTGTGTTATCTGGCACGTTACCAACCAGAAAGCTCTAGAAACTGGCATTTCTGATACCTCCCAATACAAATCTTCAATAGGGTCACCAGGTGTCTTTTTTTTTTTACCGGAATACCTGGTCGAAAAGGGACCATGGCAGTTCCGGTCAGCATCGCTGACCAGGCCATTAAAAGTCCAGTTGGCGCAGGGCCCGCAGGCTCCCTACCTGGCTCTGCATGGTTCCTCGGAAGCAGCGACATGTCCCCGGTGCGCTTAGGCAGAAGAACAGCCATGGGGGCTCCGTGGGCTTCCCCCACCCCACCTGAGCACTGGTTCCGCTCCCGGGAACCATGGCCAATGACAGCTACGGGGGCAGCGCCTGTGGATGGAGGCAACACACAGAGCCGCCTGCCCGCACCTCTGCCTCGGAGAAGCAGGGACATGTTGCCGCTTGCAGGGAGCTGCCCAAGGTGAGCGCCACCTGGATCTGGCACCCCGAAACCCCTCCCATGCCCCAACCCCGTGTCCCAAGCTCCCTCCCTCACCCAAACTCCCTCCCTCCATTGGTAAGTATAACTCTAAGTTAACTGGAATTTTTGACTAACTGGCACCCTCCATTCCCCCAACATGCAGGATAACAACGCTTTTCCTGTATATGGTAAAAATGAGAAATAAGCAATTTTTCAGTAAGTGTGTGCTGTGACACTTTTGTATGTTTATGGCTGACTTTACACGCAAGTAGTTTTTAAGTGAGGTGTAACTTGGGGGTATGCAAGACAAATCAGATTCCTGAAAGGGGTACAGTCGTCTGGAAAGGTTGAGAGCCACTGGGCTAGGGGCCAGTATCATATCTTAACCTCAGTGTTTGCTATAGTGCCAAACCCCATGTCAGTGATTAGCAAATAATCATACATAATAATAATCAGCTCATCAAATCAGTTTAATTAGTTGTAGCTAGAAAGCACAGATTTGCTCTTCAGCCCTGCAGAAACACAAAGTGCCTCATGCCTCCCCATCTGGTGCATCAAAAAGGGAGGGGGGCCTGGAGGCTAGGCTGTCCATACAAAACTGAAAAAGGCCAGCATGCAGTGTATACTGCAGGCATGACACATGTTTTTCACTTCACTGACATTCAGGCCACAGGTCAGAAAATGCTGCAACCCTTCTCAGATCCCAGCTAAGTCATTTCTGGTCAGTTATGTTCTCTCACACACTGGGTCCAATTCCTCAGGGAGGCAATGGCAATGAAGTCAGTGGAGTTAAGACCAGGAGCGAATTTTTAGACTCCATGTTCTCAAAAATTGTCACAGATTTTAACTCTCATTTTTTGGGGTGGGAGGCTAATTAGAGACACCTACACACGAATGGCCAGATGATCTGATCTGCTAGGTCCACTGTGCACTCCATAAGCACCACAGCGTGGACTGAAAGTGGTCAGAGATGATCAGTGGGTAATTTCCCCTTTGTGGGAGAACTCCCTGCTGAGGTAAGGCTTGCAGAGCAACTGATGGGCTGGATACCACCAACGCTCAGTGAAAGGGGAGGGAGGGGGCCTAAGGAATGGAGCCCTGCTACATCTGATCCTATACTGCCATACAGCCCCTGCATTAAGATATAACAACAGAGAAGTGATACACACGCAGATCACAAGTTGTACAGGTTGGTTTGTTACTTGGAGTTGCTTGACAAATAGTTGAACATATTTGGGCCTCTTAATGGGAGCTGGTGCGTAGCTCAGCACTTTTGAAAAAAATCAGGCCACTCACCTAGGTGCATAAACATGGATGCAAAAGCCTAACTTGAGGCACACATATTTGAAACTCGTAGCCTAAGGAGTACATCCTATGAAAACGCATCGGCCCAATTATGTGCATAAATACTGTTCAAAACACGAACAAATCTGTAAAACTGACAATATGTTGGCAGATAACACATGTACAGAAAAAAGGGCCAAAACCAATGAATAAATTGTTCACAACTAACTATTCTACCAGCTGTAGTCACAATAGAGTGTTTCAGAGGAACAGCCGTGTTAGTCTGTATTCGCAAAAAGAAAAGGAGTACTTGTGGCACCTTAGAGACTAACCAATTTATTTGAGCATGAGCTTTCGTGAGCTACAGCTCACTTCATCAGATGCATACCGTGGAAACTGCAGCAGACTTTATATACACACAGAGAATATGAAACAATACCTCCTCCCACCCTACTGTCCTGCTGGTAATAGCTTATCTAAAGTGATCAACAGGTGGGCCATTTCCAGCACAAATCCAGGTTTTCTCACCCTCCACCCCCCCACACAAATTCACTCTCCTGCTGGTGCTAGCCCATCCAAAGTGACAACTCTTTACATAATCAAGTCGGGCTATTTCCTTGTGTAGTACACAGGGCCAGAACAGCATCATATTTTGTCCAGACATCAGATTGCAATGCAACACTGCAATGTGCTCAGCTTTTGTGAGCTCAGACAGAGTTGGGAGGTTCAGAGAAATGCTGGGATGCTTGATAGTCAAATCTTTGATGTTTCCAAGTGTCCATGCAGAGGTATCCATTGCTTACACTCCATCTCCCTCTCGGCATAGGACTTTTCAGGGTGGATGGAATCATAAATTTCAGAAAAACAAAATGGCACAATGACATGTCACACAGGATTCATATTCATTTGCACAGCAAGGGAATGTACAATTTAAGAGGAAATGTAACATACTGTTTTTCTTCTAATACTCATTACTTAGGCATAATAAGGCGCACTACAGAAGCAGATAAGGTGGCTCCCCATTGTGCATAGGTTTTAGAAGACATATGTTTGTTCCTTCGCTGTACTTCTCCCTGCTTTTGTCAGTTTATGTCATTCCCTTGAAGTTGTTTCACTGCAGTGTTTGTTGATTTTCACTGTGTTTTTTAAAAAATGCTTTACAGGAAGCTGCTCAGTTCTCACCAGAAGACAACGCTAAATTCAGATACATTTCTTCCATGCAATTGACAAATCTCTGCTAATGAATCCACTCAGATACCAATGTTGTTCTATGGGAAACCTGGGTTTTGTTAGCATTTTCCCACTGATTTTAATAGATTCAAAGAGTGGCATTCTGAACTTGGCTACATCTTTGTAACCCTCAAGGGAGCATTACAGAGGGCAAAACTTTGTCCGCTTTCTGGATGTAATAAAAGTTAATTAAAAAGTGCTTTAGTTTATGCAATATAAACATATTTAAGCATAAACTAAATCAATTTTTTTCATTCATAGGCAGCAGTTCAAATTAAAATGAGCCAGTTCTGCCTTCAGTTACACCCATCTGACGCCCCAGTTATACCTGGAGTTGCACCCACATAATTAAGCACAGAGACCTAAGAGCCATCTGAATTTCATATTTCAATTGAAAACAGCTATTATTTTTATAGCTAGAGATGGAATGAAATTGTATGGTACAACTATAAACATGGATGTCAGAATAGCTGCCAACTTTAACAACAACACTGTGACTACTATCCTAGTACAAAATTATCATGTGAGGCCATTAAATGGAAAGCACTGTATAGATGTGAAGAGGAGCAGAATTTTTGAAGTTTGATTTTTTTTGTATTAGTATTTAATGGTAAATTAAAATACTGAGCACAAAGAGATCATTTGACAAAGTCAACTGAACTAGATGGAAAGACTCCCACTGATTCCAATGGCTTTGGATCATGCCTAAGGAGAACACATAATGCTCAAGCTGGGATGTTTGCTTGGAGCATTTATAAGGACAGGAAAAAAACCATGTGGCATTTTAAAGCTCAGGTGTTAAAAAACAGGAATGATAGCTTCATGAAGTGTTTGTCAGTGTATTGCGGAGTTTAGAAGGCTGTTAGAAATGTGAATATAAATGTTACTCTGCATACACAGTACAGGGACAGAGTCTAATTTAGTTGAAGATGCTGGCACTCAATACTTCCCATTATAAAACCCTGGTTTCAGTTGCTTATAGCTTTGCCAGATTTTAACCATTTGGGTGTCTGCCGCAGGCTGAATTTTTTGAATCTCTTCATTCCAGCAGCTAGGGCATAAATTAAAAACACCAAATATCACAATGAGACTTGCAGTAAAATTGTGAGAGCTGGCCACACTGAAAAATGAAAGATGGGGCAGAGACAGAAACATGTGAGGGAAGGAAAGGGCAAGAAAAGTGGGAGGTAAACAGAGAGGACAGCAGGGAGAGGTGAGAGAAAGAGAGCCAGAGAGGCTGAGAGGTTAGGACAGAAGGAAAGGCAGTCTAAAAGACAGAGCAAGGGGTAAGAAATAAAAGATACACAAAGCATGAAGGCAGTAAATCTTTACCTAATGTATTCAACTTCCAACATTTTATTTTATTCCCCTGGCGCAGAAGGGGAAGACGAATGGAGCAGAAGGTGCTAATTGTAAGTCCCAGGGGCCTGGAAGGGAATCTTTGGTCAGACTGCAGCACTGAGTAGAAGGGCATCATATTGTACCTGCTTGTCCTACTTTCCCTTTTACTGTCTAGCCTTACAGGTCAAGCAGCAGAAATATAATTTCAAATGTACTTCAGTTATATTTGTTTTCCAAATAACTCTGGGAAGAAGTTACAGGAAACTTGGAGGAAGGAGAAAGAACTAGTGGGGGATAAGGGCAAAGGGGAGAGGGCAAAGACACAAGCTAGAGAGGAAGATAAAGGACAGATGGGGAAGGAGAATAGGTCAAGAGATGCAGACAGGGAAGGAGCCGCAAGAAGAGGACAAAGAGAGAGAAAACAAACCTTTTTATATTTTGCATTCTATTAAACAATGTACCCTTGAGTGTATGTTAATTAAGCTCACATTTCTTCCTCATGATGGTTCTTCTTCTAGATAGCCTGGTGCTGGGGATGGGTGCTGTCTAAGTACCACAGAGAGATAGATCTGTTGATATTACATTTGAACTGCACTCTCATCATTTACAAATTCTCACTGGAAATCCTTGATGAAAGAACACCCTTACTATGTACGGTCACTCTTTACACATTGTGAACCAAAGTTTTAAAGCCCAAGGTGTAGGGAGGGGGCATACAAACTAGTTGTTCATCCACCATGTGAGCAGAAACCTGCATTTACAAGGACATATGTCAGATTGTCCCCCTGTCCCCCCCCCCCCCCCCCCGCACCCCCACCTCCGCTTTTTTTTTTAAATGTGCCAGGGCATTTTGTGCATCTCTCCCATTTTGTGAAGGTTTTTAAATTTGGCCCTCACTAACATACACACAGACAGACTCACTCATGCTGGTAGAGAACGACAGAGTATCTGCCTGATCCTGAGAAGAATGGTATGTTTATACTTGCAGTAGCTGCCTTATTGCATTGCTGCCTGGAGCCAGTATGTAGGCAATAGGTGCTCCTCATGCTCGAGCTACATGTGTCTACTGAACCCATTTGTCTATTGAAGTTCATTTTAAAAGAGCAAAATCTCACAAGGCTTCAGTACAAAAGTCTGCAGGGATGATTTCACTCTATTTATCTTTCAAAAGGAAAGAAGAAAGGTAGCGTCTGGATTGGCGCTGGTCAGATTATTCATTACAAATAACTTATCTGAATAATTTAGCCCCTTTTTACAACCGTGAACTATGCACACACAGTTCACACTGTGTACAGATATGTTCCTTAATCATAATTATCTGCCAAACAATTTGGGAAAACAAACAAAAAAACAAACCTTGGTTCCTCTAGGGATTGTCTGCAACCCACTTGGTCAGAGGCCTGACGAATCATTATTTGCACTGTCTGACTGGTACCCTAAACCACATGATAACGCTTCTGTGAACGACCTAAACAGGAAGACAACCTTTTTCTGTTCACAAATTATCCACGCACCATTCAACAGACCTATTGTGAGATTCATAAAAAGTTTTTCGAAAATGTCTGTAGAACACTTTCTGCGGTTCCTCTTTTTGTGAATATTTATTTACTTAGTAATGATACAGCATCCTAGATGGGCACCAGAATTGGTGCTGGTGGGTCACACTGCATGACCAGGGCCCAAATTATGCCAAGGACAAAAGGAGGCACGGGAATGGGTAAGTGAGTGACAAGGTTGACCACAGCCATGATTAATCATTGACATGGGAGGCTAATGCATCTGCCTCAACTTGAGTGCTACATAGTGGTTTCTTTTTGTTGGTTTGCTTTTCCTTTCATAAACACATTCTTGTAAATAAAAACTCACTACAAAGTTGGGGAGGCTCACTAATGCCAGTAGAGTGAATCAGTGGGTTTTATTCACAGGAATATGCCCTTTAAAAAACAAACCAACCTGTATTCACACAGCTGTAGTCTGGACTCATGTTGCAGCAGTACTGTGTCACTTTCTGCATTAAAATTTTTTAATTAACACTGGCAGTAGTGTTAAGTAGATATGGTCTATACAGTCTTAACAGGAGAGAGAATAAAGCTTAGACAGGTATTTCTGCTTATATGGGAGCACTTCTCAAATCTAAAATCTGAATCAGAAGTGCCATTTGTCTGGTGGGGGGGAGAAGAGTAACAGGGAGACAGATGTTTCTCTCATTATTTCTGTTCTGAGACAGGATTGCTATTATGACATGTCACCGTCCTTGAGGGCCACAAATGCACAGCAGGACAGCTGTGTTTGAATTATCAGCATGATTTCCACTGGGGCACGAGACAGGGAGACATAGCCCATATTTTTTATTTTGATACAGTCGTGCAACAGTCTTTTCTGAATTACTGTATTAAACACAGTGTTTTAAAATAAAATATACAAAACCAGGCAGTTTCCTTGGCCCTGCCCAGCCCTATCAAAGGGATATCCAGGTGTTTCAGTTTAGAATCACTCTAAAAATTCTGTTGGTTTCCGTTCAATTTAGCTCAGACCACCACTGAATATTTCCCAAAAGGCAGATAATTGTCTGTCTAATCACTGGCCAGCAATTCAGTGTACTCAGAGGTAACAAAACCCAGATCCAAATAGTCAGTGAACAAATTAGGTTCCGTAAGAGTCCTTTAAAAACGCTGCTTTCCTTCAAAACACATTCATTTAGGCCCTTGAAGCACTGGAACTGAGCTGTAGACAGTCCAGGAAAAGGTTGCATTTCCATGCAAGGCGGACAGGATTTCCTGCAATGGGTCAAGAAAACATACCTTCCTATTGTCCTAGTTTATAGCACAGAAAGTCCCTGTGCTTCGCTGAGGACAATGTGAATTCCTACCCTTGGTAACTAAAGAATACATTCAGGTTAACGTTTGGCATGTTGTGTGAAAGTGCTGCTGACATTCCTGACAGGAGAAGTCAGGATAAAAACAAGGCATTTCCTTATAGGCTGTCATGGGCGCTCATGGACATCCCCCTTCAACAGTTGCTTGGCCAGTGATGTGGAAAATCAGTGGCAGTCTAGGGAAAAATTATATTTAGGCTTGGACAGATTAGATTTTTATCGGTAAATGTCGATTTTACTGTGCACACACAAACCAGAGAAGAAATGTCTCCATCAATAATCATTAAAAATTTACAGATAGGCAAAGTAAGAAAAATGCTGCTTGACAACTCATTAGACTTCGATTTAAGAATGTTTACTTGGTATATTTTGACATGTGATGTTGACAATTTGTGTTTTAACAGGTATAAAGCTTTAACTATTTGAATCTCAGCATCTGCTGTTATTAAATAATTATTGTCCGATCCTCTCTCTTGTCTGACCCCCACAATTTCCTGCAGTGAAAAATTAAGCATTTTTTTAAAATGCTTAAAAATAAACATCTGTAAATCATAAATACAGCTGTATCCACCCTGTCACCTTTTCCCTAGACTCTGCGGAGGGTGCTTCACATGACCAGAGCTCAGTGCTATGGAGTGGTGTGAAGAGTGGGCGGTCTGAAGGTAAGGTCACAGGAATGGAAATCTACCCCCGGATGGAAAAATGTACAGAAAACTGTGAGGGGAACCTTGCAGAGTTTCCTGTCCCTCACGTGGGTTTGCTGCCTAGGGCTGTATGAACTGGCCCTCATGTCATTTACTCTAGATTTACACTCGTGTAATGCTGTTGAAGTCAATGATATTGCCGTGGATTCACCCTAATTTAACTGAGAGCAGAACCTGACTCAGGGTGCAATGCCTTCAAACCATGTAGAACCATAAAGACAACATCTGTCAGTGCCCCCACATTGCAAGGCAATGGTCACCCATTGCTAGTACTGTGAGGGGAACCTCCACTTGGGTTGTTGGGTGACATGCACCCCATGAAAGGTCGGAGTAAAGGAGTTTTGTGTGGCAAATTCTGAGCCAGCACACCTGCTTCCCAGTCACATGTCACGTACAAAGGCTTCCCTGCATTATTGCTTTGTCTACAGGCCATCCCCAGCCATGGCAGTTCTGTGACATGTAGGAGCCTGGTTCAACAGGTGGATTTCCCCCAAAAAGGAAGGCAGCCGGCGGAGCCTGAAAGCCATACTAGCTCTACTGCTGCTTGAGGATATGCTGTTTGAATAGAACAACTGACATTGCACAGTTTCTTATGCTCTTTTACCCCAGTGAGGAGAGTAATATGTAGAGCTGCATCACCTATACCGCTTTCCGCATAACTTCTGTGGGATCTTTCTGGATAACATACATAACAGGTGCCTCACCTATGACTCCTCCCCACCCTTGCCATTGACCACAGTGTCCTTTCTTTCATTTATGGATTCAGTCAGCTCTCTCGCCTTTTGGGTTTTGCAACAGAGATGGCATCATACTTCCTAGGCAGCTTTGACCAGCAGCCTGCACAAGAGCTCTTCAGACCTCTCTGTGTAATTTGTGACAACTGCTCTATTCCATGATGCACTAACCCAGCAAGAACACAGCCATATTTTTCAATCAAAGGCAGTGACTAGTTCAAAATCATTATGAACAGCTGAGAGAACAGAATTCAAAGACTATAGGTAAAAGGTAAGAATACAAATGTAGGCCTCTTGCTTTGGATCTTCAGTATTCTCCATTCTCGTACAAGGTAAAGCAATAAAAAAATACAAACATGTTATTTTATTAAGTTATTAATAGGCTTTATATTGTACCTGTCATGGAATTTTTATTTATTTCATTTTAATTGTTGGAATTCTTTCTTCCCCACTAAGAACATTTTAACAATAAAATACAAATCCAGTAAGGGGCATAAAACTTATACTTCAATCAACAACTTACTCATAAACACAGGTAACAAAATATAATTAAATACCAAATTACCAATGTTAAGTAGAAGCGGGCCCTATAGTACGTGTTTAACACACGCGAGGGTTGGTAAGAAACTAGGCTTTATCTTGGGCCTCAGTTATCTGGATCAGAGTGACAAATGTCAGTAGCCCTCTCACATAGCAGGGGTCCATCAGGATAGTCTGACTCTAGTTAGTGACTACTGTTAGAGGCCCAACTTCCACATTTTGGATCCTACTCAAAATCTGAACTCCCAAGTGGAGATTGGAGAGGACTAGGCTTTGGTGCTCTGGTTCATGCCCATCTCCACTGTTCAGAGTATTATTTGTTGGCTACAGCATTTTTACAAGTGTGTTATTCCTTTGTGCCCAGGGCAGTGTTTCTCAACGGGTGGGTTGCAACCCCTGAGGAGAGGGTTCACAAAAGCCAGTCAGGTGGGGTCATGAGGCCTTGAAAATTTTATTGCAATGAAAAGCAAAGAAAATCTTGCTCTGCTTCTCCCTTATCCATCAGTTCTCTCTCAACATCTCCAAACACACACACATACACAAATGAATTTAAATATAGATAGGCATATCCTCATTATTGATGCATTTACTATAAAAGTAAGAGTAAAAACAAATGTAAAGGGATTGCCAAAAATTTCAACAGGATGCATCAGTGAAACGTGAAACACTGCAGAGAGCCTTCTAGAATGTTGCCCAGAAAATGGAAAATAACCAGATAACTTGAAAGGCAGTGGAAAAAAATGACACATTCAAGAAGATTCCATGTATGATGTTATTGTTAGATTTAGGAGAAATAAAAATTTGTGCACACAGCAGATGAAACATGCATTTTTCAATTTATTACAGATAAAAGGAGTGTAGGAATGGAAGCCAAGATTTCCTCCCATCCATCTACACCTAAAGAGGCTCAAGGTAATGTTGTCATCTGGAGGTAAGATTGATTTGCCAACTACAGAGTATGGCAACAATAAAGAAAATCGTAAAATCAACTGTCCAGCCCCATTATTAATTCGATTTAATTTGTAGTCTCTCTCCCTGTTTAAATAAGTGTATTTCCTTCACATGTGCTATAAGTATGTTCAGCTATAGTGTACATACATGTAAGAGGCAGGTGACATACCAAACAGAACTGATTCCATAATACAAAAACAATTGCGTGTAATATTTCATACTTTTTAAATAATATCTTAAACTATGAGGAGAAACTTAGTTCAAGGTATCCACTGAGTCCACCAATGCCCTACAGAGCCAAACCTACACCCACTTACGCATGTGAGTAATTTTAGGCATTGGATTAATGCCTTTGAACTCAATGAAACTACTCATGTACGTAAAGATACTAACTTGCATAGGTGTGTGCAGAATCAACCCCTGCGTTTGCAGAATTGCTAAGCTGGACCATGATCTTCAAAAAAAAATCTGTAATTCATGTATATTGTAAAATTTTAAAATAACTGTGCTCCTCTCTCGCTCCTTTCCACCTAGTCTAAGAAATATGACATGTACTGTGTAAAAAGGATTGTCACCAGCTGTTAATAAGAAAGCAGCTTTAGCTCTTCCCATGTATTCCCCCTTGACTTCTCGTATTCACACATGTAAAGTGTCGGAAATCAGTTAAAATGGGTTTAACTACCACCACCGCTGCCATCACCTCCCGCAAACAAAGAGTGAGAAAAGGAAGAAGAGTTGAAGACACAAACTGACCTATTTAGTTACTGCTAAGGACAAGCATACCGGTTCCGAGCACCGGATGGATATACACACTTGTTCTCCTGGCATCTTCTCAAACAAATAGCTTACACCCTATTCCCAAAACAGTTCCTTCCTGCTCCTCTTCAAAATGTGCCCTCCTCCCCACCATGTGTCCTCTCCCTGTGAGCTTCACTGAGGTGGATTTAAAAAGGCCATTTCATCTAAGCATCCAGCCTTTCCACTCATCTGCCGTTAGTACCTGTTCAGCGCAAAGCTGCTCTGGGCTCTATACCGGGAATCCCGCTCCTCCATTCTATAGCCACTGCCTCAGGCACTTGCCACCTGTCCCTCCTGTCTCTGCTGCTTGCTCTTCTGAGGAAGGACTGGACTTAAGTGCAGGGGGAGGTGGCTTTCACTGAGATGACCAGACTTGGAAGGATTGGTACCCAGAAGGGGGAAGGAGGGACAAAGAAGGACTCACTGTTGACAGGAGTTCTTATTCAGACCTGTTCCCAGTGGTCACCCCTCCTTCTCATGCCTGGCACGTAGCCCCTGAGTATCATCACACTTGGAAATTAACTACTCCATAAATTACATCCACCTGGGCATGGGCCAGTTTGCTAAGTCTAATATCAGTTATTGCACAGTGGAATCAATGTATTCAGCTGATATAAGGAAGGCATTATAAATACTATTGGTTTTTGCTCTTCAGACAAAGTATTTCTGGCAATTCATAGTACTTACAATCCTTTGATTGAAAGCTCATGCTCAAATAAATTGGTTAGTCTCTAAGGTGCCACAAGTACTCCTTTTCTTTTTGCGAATACAGACTAACACGGCTGTTCCTCTGAAACCAATCCTTTGATGGAGAACAACCAAAAGTCCCTTCCTGGCAGCACAGCATTTTTTGCCGAGAGACTGGGAGAATCTCCTTTGCTTTCTATATAAAAACCTACTGATGACTCATGTAGAACTCAGAAATCATCCTAGTCAGAGATAAATAGCAAGTTATATTGCAGCTATGGAGAGAGAAGTCTGAGTCACAAAGTTGGACTAGAGATCAGTTATCAAACTCTCTCGCAGGTCAGGTTCTATGGACGTGGAGGTTTTTGTTTGGGCCCCTCTTTACTCATGTATCACAGACAGTCTTTTCTTTTTCTTCTTCTCTTGGCAAGTGTTTAACCATTGCCTTACTGGATTCTTTCTCTAGAATCAGGATTCTTATAGTCTCTTGCCTTCTTCTGCCTTTTTTACTTTTTTGGTCTCTTTATTAAGTTTCCGAGGCAATGAAATAAGGGTTCCACTAGAACACTTCTACCTCCGTTAGCACACCAGCTTATATAATTATATTGTGCACAAAAAACACCCTCTTTAAAAGAACATTATTAAGGTTGTGATTCAAGCAGACAAAAGTTAGGAAGTGCTAGAATTAAAATTACCTGTGCAACTTGAATTTGACACCCCCCCTTCTGTGTATGCATTATGATACAGTATTTACTTACATGATCACATACTAGTCTTTCCACATGACCCCTGCCTCATTCAGTGCACAGGATGAACAGTGCTCACTTAATGAGCAGCTATTCAATATTTTGTTTCCCCTCATTATTCAGTGTGCAGGCATTGCACCATAGGGCAGGGGTTTGCATGCGATCGTGACCCCCATGTTCCACATCACTGTACCACTCACTCAGATTTAGCCTAGCTGCCCCTCTCACTCTCGAGCCCCTTCCCCTCGGCACCAGGCCAAGATGAGGGCTGTAGTGCCTGGGTACAGAATGCAGCAGACACAGCAATGTCTGAAACTAGCAAGCCAATGGATATAATTGAAGCTGGTACCATTAATGACCCATCATTTCCCCCACCCCATTGCAAAACCTGGCCCTGCCACTAACACAGTACTTAGCGTTATATAGCACTGTATAGACTCATAGACTCATAGACTTTAAGGTCAGAAGGGACCATTATGATCATCTAGTCTGACCTCCTGCACAACGCAGGCCACAGAATCTCACCCACCAACTCTTGTAACAAACCCCTAACTTATGTCCGAACTATTGAAGTCCCCAAATCATGGTTTAAAGACTTCAAGGTGCAGAGAATCCTCCAGCAAGTGACCCGTGCCCCACACTGCAGAGGAAGGTGAAAAACCCCCAGGGCCTCTTCAAATCTGCCCTGGGGGAAAATTCCTTCCCAACCCCCAATATGGCGATCAGCTAAACGCTGAGCATGTGGGCAAGCTCTGTACTAGGTTCTAAGCACCACGCCCATTGACTTCAGCTGTAGTTATGAGCGTTCAGCACTTCTGCAAATCAACCCCCGCAATCTCACACTGGGCAACCAGAAAATAAGGAACTCACAATTAGTGACCCCTGGGAAAAGTTTGATTCAATTGACTTAAATAGCATTGTAACAGGACAATCTGCCCCTTAATAGCCCTGGGTGGCGGGTGGGAACAGGGAGTAGCTGACCCTGCTCCAGAAAGAAGCCCAGCAGACAGGTGCTGGGAATCAACTGAGACAGCAGATCAGCACCTCATAATTGGCCCACACTCTCAGCTGGACAATATAAAGGAGAATGGATGCCCATGGTGGGGCAGAGGGCATACTCTCTAGCAGCCAAAGCAGAAGGAAGTATGCAGGGTGCATGCTCCCTCCCTCCCTCCCGGCGAGGGGTTTGCAAAGCCTTACCTGGTAATACTAGAGGCTGGAGGACACCAGTCTGAACCCTAACCAGACTGTTATTTGTGTTATGTTTTGCACACTTTTCTTTCTTTGTGAAGACAATAAAAAAAGGCCTGAAAAAAGGGACAGAAACCTAACCTGGAACTTGCTGATTTTCTATCCTCAGCTGTTGACTAGGCCCACAAGTGTACAAACATCACATAGGAACTTTCTGGTAAAAGTAGGGTTGTAATTTAACTCCCTCCGGGCAGTGTTCCACTGCTTTAACCATGAGACCTCCCCTTCCTGCAATCTCCTACCTCATTCACTACTTACCTTCCTACTTCTGCAACAAATAGGTCAGGGGTCCTACAGAAAACTGCCTCATTCAATTACGCAGGTCTGATTTATTCCTAAAGAAGGTCCATCATCCTAGCAATGTCTTGCAAAGTCAAAATTTCACACTAAATTTTGCCAAAGAAGTGGATTTCACACAGGCTGATGTGTAGGAGAAAAAAGGGGCACTTGAAATTTTTCATTCCACAAAATTATGAGGATGCAAAAATTATTAAAATGAACAATGAATAAATGATGAGTGGTATGTCAAAAAACTGTCTGTTTTCACTCAGTTCTAAGTAAAATTAAAAAATAAATTAGCTTAATTCTGGAACCATATGACAGTTTTCTTGGCATACCAGAGTTACCTTCCACATATTAAATAGTTAACACAATTAAAAATTCTGAAACCAAAAATTTTTTTATGAAATATTAATGGACAGATTGTGCTATACAGACACCCCAATGCTCAATAAATTTTCAGTAGTTGTGAACTGAAGTGTCCTGCCCTTAGAATAAAGTCAGCCAATGAGAGCATTATGATGATGTAATCCTATCTTTCATTTAATTGGTTGAGGGTGTTACCATTCAATATCTTGTTGGGAGAGTTGTATGGATAGAATTTCTCTTAATTGGAACTAGCTGGCTTATGCTCATATAGATGAACTTTAGCTTTCAATTAAGTGGTTTTTCTAATTTTTCCTCAAGACTCAGTAACTTTTTCCCCTAAGCACAATGCATAAATTCAAATATATTTTAGAGAGTTGTCTCCTCATGTCCTCCTTAGAGTGGTAGACCTGCTTGTTATTTACTTAGGAGAATGTATCAGGTGGACAAAGGGTGGCAGCCAGGAACAGATGTATTCTAGTGGAGCTTTGTTGAAACCCTATTTCAGAAACACCATTAAAGAAAGTAAAAATCATCCATGGAAATATTATAAAGGGTAGGAACAATGTTGTGATTTATTGGTAATGCCACAAAGTAAAACAGAATAGCTCCACAGGACGTCTTTAATGTTTTATGGGCCAGCACACCTCAGAAGCACCACTCAGGAAGGAGTGGGTGTCCTTGGAAAGTTTATTTACATGCACCCATGTGCATGCGCATAAAGTGATTTTGCTACTGTGGAGGAAATATAATGTTGGATGAGATTAGGCACTCAGCTGCTGCCTGTTTAAAGTCTGGGACCATGGTTCTCAACCTTTTTGCATACTGGAATCCCTGATCCATATAGCCAGGACCACCCCCTCCCAAATAGCAGTGTGGGAATTGCAGGGTGGTTATAATGGAGAGTTAATGATTTAGAAAAACTAGCCACTATAGCCCTAATCCCGGATTTTGTGCTGGTCTTTTGTGCAGGGGTGACTTTCACATGGAATGCAGGCCTAGGCCAAGACCAAGCATAGAAATTTGACCCCAAATGGAATATTTCAAAATACCCCCCGCCCATCTTCAATAGTTCATAACCTATGGAAACTATTTTGCATCCTTAATTACAGGGGTTACTACCAACAAATGCTAGACTGTAAAAAGGATGCACACAGTTCTCCTCCCATAAACACTACATGGCTATTGGACTTTGCAACTAGTAAGGAATGCTATAACCCTAAATAGTCCATCTATTCATTTTCTCCCCATCCCCCGCTCAGCTTAAGCACAGAACGCCCCGAGGCTTAAGGAGACAAAAAATGACGCTTTCCAGAGATTTATGTGGCATATAAATATGAAGCATTTGACTTGTGACATGTTATATTATTTGTTAATTGCCTTATTTAAAAAAATGTTTGGGGGAACTCAAACAGGAGAAAGGAGACAAAAGCCTCTCCAATGAGACTGAAAATTAGGAAGAGTCAGAGCTCCAACATGTTCTACTGCTGGAAACAGCAGAGCTGCATTGTGAAATCTGCTACTTTTGGTTCAGAGCCCAAGGGCTCAAATAGAGTCTGTTCCTTATAATGCAGTGATTATATATATATATATAATATCATCCAGATTAAACTTTGTAGGTTTGTTCCCCTCCTCCAAGACTTAAAGACAACAGACCTGCTAGGCTATTGATGTGCTAGTCAAACTAAGGGTGAGCTCAGTTGCATGTAATTTGCAAAATGGGCAAGTCTGTATATATGAATGCAGCTGAGAAAGGAATACGGTGTCTTTTGTTTTGGTTTGGGGGAAGGGGAGGGGAAGATCACAGCCCTGGAAAGTTTGCAGCATTTTCTAGTAAAGAGCCACTTCAACAGTAGTCTCTGGGTATTTAAAAGGCACAGGCAGCTTGGATATTTGATTACCTCAATATTCTGTAAAGCACATGATAAATTCATAGCCCAAAAGACTAAGAAAGCATTGCATAGGTTCTGCTTTAAGTGCTATTTATTATACAGCATGATATGCGCAGAACTCTTATTCAGGTGGAAGTTTTATGCAAACATGAAAGTAGAATATGGCTCAAAATTTTAACTTTATGTGATCTAGACACGATTTTCTGTAGAATCTTCTGAAGGCAAAGTTCATAACTTCATGTAAAAAGGTACAAAACATTCACTTAAAAAGAAAGGAATAAATAAATTGCTGTAGCATGTAGCAGTATGGTGATGGATGACACAATCAGTTTATACCAGTTCTCACATCTCAAGCAGAAATGGGGTGACAGAGAGAGAGAGAGAGAGAAAGAAAAAAGCAAGAAAAAGCTGTTTATCCAAAATATTTCCCTCCAGAATTTTGTTTCATTCAGATTTGCAACTAATTGTTTTTAAAGGCTAGATGTACCTCTAGAGATGGAACACTACTGTGGAGAGATGGTAATTCCTCCATAATTAATGCGTGATTAGATTTCCATTTAAAGTACAATTTCTATTCCTTCTGACTTTCTCAAATTGAGTCACCCAAATAATCATATGCATACGGTTTTACTGGGAGAGAAGGTGAGGGTTTTAAAGTGGTAAGTAGACAAGCCTTTTGGGAGATATGGATGTTTTAAAATGATGGATATTTCCTCACTTTTGACACCTTAGCTCAAAATTACGATTTTGCGATGTTGACAATTTGTGTTTTAATGGTTATAAGGCTTTAACTTTTTGAATCTTGACATAAATTGTCCTTAAAGAATTATTGTCTGACCCCCCCCCCCCCCATCATTTCTCACATTTGAACATTTAAATTGATAAAAACTGAAAAAAAATGCTTAAAATTAAACCAATCTTATCTGTTGAAATTATTAAAAAAAACCCATATTTTGCCAAGCCTACTCCTAGTTTACATCAGACCTTCTTCTAGGTTTTCAGTATCCACATACCCTCACTATAATATACCACATGTAACACACTAATGTATGCACTACACTCTCACTCCATAGGAGCCACCTACCCAATCACAGACCCTATTCCAATTCACCTGCCCTTCATTAGTCAACTACAACAAATTCTTGCCTCTCAGCTTCTATTTGTAAGCCAAATATATATCCCTCCCCATTTCACATTCCCACAGGGGTCAAAAGACCATAATGTTTTCACAAAGATTCCGCCAATACCCACCAGTAGCTGCCATTCCCCCAAAATAAACAACACAGTCAAGACACAAAATAAAGGCAATAGAATAGGGATAAAGTTAAATTCACCCAGTCCATTTTTTGTATACAAAATAAAGAAGCATCTAACATTATCTTATTGTCCTTCCTGATGTTGATCTCAGACACATACTAGGACATAAGATCTCATCTATTACCATTTAGTTTTAACGTACTAAATGAAAAGTCAAACAATTAAACAGTCCTAGATGAAGAATCAGAAAGCACTAGGAAACACCCATTAGCACTCTTGAGATAGCAAAGATTTTTACAAGTTTTACTTTGTAGCTCGTTCTACAGGCACTGAACCAACTCACTACACAGGTAATGGGGCATTTGGAACCCTCTGAACAATGTGAACATTCTCCTTGTATCACAATTACGAAAGCCGAGCTGTTAAAAAACTTTGGGTTACAACACTGTGGAAATTCACTGGGTGTTCAGTGACCCTAATAATGTCTCATTTTTTCCCTCTGATGGCATGGTCGGCAGGTTGTGCTTTGGGCTGTAGCCTGAAACTTGTAGGAGTCCTTGGAAGCTGCCTGCGAAATGCACCAGAGCCCTTTACTTATCACTGTATGTCTGTTTCCGAATTTAAATTTGATGCATCCAAGTGAGGAAAAATGGGCTTTTCTATATGCTATTTCATTTTAGCTCAGAAATTAAATAACTGAAATATTCCTTGTTTAAAACTCAACTTTGAATTTTTCACCGGGGGAAATTTTTCTAGTTATGGTAAAGCTCAGAATAAGCAAAAATAAAAACATCACAGATTTTTTTTTCTCCAGACGGCATGTCTGAGTAATACTTGGCTTTGCTTCCTGCTACCAGTGCAGCTCAGATTCTCTGTCAATGGTGGCAGATCCAGATATACTGAAAGGTGCTGGTGCTGCAAGACCTTATTTTGGAAATTACAGTTGCCTAAGATTATCACTGGCCCCCTCCCAGTGATTCCATTGTGCCACAGGGCCCCTTTTCAAATCCTGTATCTGCAACTGTTTGCCAAAGCCAAGCAAAAAATATGGCAGCTAGCCCTGAAGGTGTTGAAATAGAAATACTGGGGAAATTTTTCAAAGGTTCCTAAGTGATGTAGGTGTCTAAGTCCCATTGAAAGTCATCTTTCAAAACTTTACCCACTATCTGCCAAAATAGATACGGTAGCTATCATTAACATTTCTACGTGGGTTTTTCTATAGGAATTTTAATTTCTTGGGCTTCTAGATCTCACACTGAGAATGCTTATTGTGTACCCACAGGCCAACTCAAGACACTTGAAGAGAAAGGCACATACTCTATATTATCACATACTCTATATTATCTTCTTAGAGAGGCCGTTCAATCCAGTGGATACAGCATTGTGTTCTATTTCTGACTGCCATTGCCTCACTGTGTGTCCTCTGGGCCTCAGTTTCTCCATATGTAAGTTGAAACTAATGATACTTCCCCTCCTTTATAAAGCTCTCTCAATGAGATTAGGTAAATTCTAACAGTGGAATATTTCATGGGTTTGTGTAACATGGATAGATTTACAGATAATTCAAGAGCATTGAGAATGTTCTGTGGGTCTGTTATTACTACTTTGTATAACTCATACTTCTTAACAGGACAGATGTAAAATATCAGACATTCAAATTTTCCTAAGAGCAGAAGGACCTTTCCAAATGAGGGGCAGCAGCAATAGTGTTGCACGTGTTACAGAATATCAACAGGTTTCAGAGTAACAGCCGTGTTAGTCTGTATTCGCAAAAAGAAAAGGAGTACTTGTGGCACCTTAGAGACTAACCAATTTATTTGAGCATGAGCTTTCGTGAGCTACATGAGCTGTAGCTCACGAAAGCTCATGCTCAAATAAATTGGTTAGTCTCTAAGGTGCCACAAGTACTCCTTTTCTTTTTGCGAATATCAACAATAAACAGTGCAGGCAACTCACTCACCTCAATGTTCTTGAGTAGAACAAGGCACAAATTAAGGGCTAGATTGTGGCATCTAGTGACAGCCCATAATAAACAGCCCCAGGAGAGCATCGGGAGGATCCCTGGTTTCGCTAGGTGGCATAATTAATTTACTGCAACCAACCAGGTATACACACCAGGCAGCTCAAATGGCTGATGCATAGGAGTGTAGAGCCATGGCTCCACCTATTGCTTGTGCCTTCCTGTCCTCTTCCCACCCACATGCTCCTAAAGAGAAGAATCTTTTGGGATGCAGCCCCATTGATTCCTTTGCCTTTACACAACCACGTAACACAGGAGTATTTTTACTGTAGTCAATAATTACACAACTGTGAGGTCAGAACCAGACTCAATTTTAGTAGCTTATAAATGCTGCCGTTTCCAAATTAACCAGTTCACTAGTGACAGGCACATGATACTTCCACATGACATAAATGCAAGATTAATATGAAAGGAAGAGATCTGATGACACTTACATGGGAGACATTGTTACTGTTTGGAGAATGTGTGGCCCAAAATCGCGGCTGTCTGTATTTTCCAAAAAGTTTTAAGGATGATCTGACATTCCAGCTCCATTTCTGATGGCGCATTTTCATCTCTCCCCCACGCCCCAAACAGATTATATTGTGTTTTTTAGTTTATTAAAAGATCAAACGTTGGAATGCTGGATAGACTGAATTCGTTTATCAGATCACAAAGTCCTCATAACATTTCTCAGCCTTAATAACACATCTGCTCTTAAAATGTTGTCTCTTGATAATAGCTGGCTGAAAGTGTCTGAATTTAGGGATTATTTGAGACAACAGATTTCCTTCTATTTGGAATTGAATGAGGCATCTGCTCCCTCACCGTCAGCTTTGTGGGATATTCTCAAGGCAATCATAAAAGGGCAGATCATTTTGTACATTATGAGAAGGAAAAAAGACCTCTGTTGGCAATTATGTTATTTGGAAGGGTGAATTAAGGACCTGCAAAGATATCACTTCACGTCCAAAAATCCTGCTACTTCACAGATTCTCTCCCAGTTTAGGATGGAACACAGATTCAGCAGACAAGTTAATAGCGAGGGGGACAATGCTCATTTTAAGGCCAACATTTGCAAAAAGGGAAGAAGGGAAAACTAATAAGGAAACTAATTTAATTTCAAGATGAAGTGTAAGAACAGACCAGACAACACATTACAGAGATTAGGACTCAGGATGGAGAGCTAGACAAGGATCCTTGGAGGATTAATGGAACTTCTGCCAATATTTATGCCAAGTTAGTACATTGGAAAACCAGGACAAAAATGCAAATAATTTTACATATATTCATCATCATAATCTGCACCCACGTATCAGAGAGGAAGAAGTCAAAACAAAAGCAATCAGAAGACAATTAGACCTCTGAGCTGCAATGAAGCCACGGCACTGCACTTAACAGGTACATAGCCAATTTCTATTGGACTTTTAACACTATATTCTACCCTCAAAGGCTGACATTCCCCAAAATGCCAAACAAATGATTGTTTAAAAGTACGTACATGAACACACACAAAGATATATAGCCTCTTAGTCAAGTGAATTTTCTCCCCAAACTCCTATGGAGCAATATACCAGCTACCTTGAATAAATTTGGATTTGGGAATAATTCTTTGCAATAGGGCAAAACTTTATGTGTTAAATCAACAGATTTAAGAGCTGATCCTGGAAAGGGGTCCATGCAGGAGGAGAGTTATGCCTGCTCAGAATCCACAGAATCCTTGACTTCACTGCTACTCCAGGAGGGGTATGGATCCACCGGTATAGATCCTGTCACAGGACTAAGTCCTTAGTTTGCCAGGAAACATTTTCTCCTTTGAAATAGGTAAATATCCTTGTCAGTCTTGACCAAGAATTTCAAAAATGGATGCCCGATGTTAAGAATGAACCTAGGAGCCTAATGTCAGGCACACATTTTTAAAAAATATCTTTGTCCTTCTATATTCTTTATTGACAGACACACTGGAACAGAAGATTAGGTTCTCCTGAAAAATACTGAGGTATTGAGCTGAGTGTCCTGACTAATGAGGCCTAGTTTTGTCATGGTGTTTATGTGGATTATGGTATGTTCGGTTTAAACAAGTATATGTGGTATTTTTCTAACCTAAGGAACATTATGTACCTTCTGTGAAGTAGTAAGGTTTTGATATACATAAGGAACTTCAAGAGGTGTAGAGACCATAACCGGGACTTCCCTGTGCCCAACCAATCCTTAGATGCTAAATATCCCTGTGGGACTATTGGCTGAAGGCTTAATGTAGGCTGATCTAATTTACACCTGGGCTCTGGCCTGGCACAGGAGCAGGTGAGCATATAAACCACTAGTCAGTGCATGGTACATGGCCTGCTCTGTGCCTGAACCACAGAAAACATGAGTCCATTATAGCTCTCAACTTGAGGTTAAAGCTTTAGCAATTTAAGAGTACAGTTCTGGAGGTCCCCAGTTCAATCCTGGATATTGGCAAAGATGGTGGCCCTCACAAACACACATCCTGATTTGTGCTGTGTAGCCCTAGGCCAAAGAGCTTGTTTAAATATTTGAATGCTGAGCTGCAGAATTCAGATCTGGATCTGGATTTTGAACGTACTAATCTTTGTAAGGCGATATGTTATTTACATACAAGGATTTAATTCAGGAACAGCTCAATTGCACAGGCAGGGTTTTTTTAGCAGTTTGAGTCAGTCTTTGACCAATTCGTCTTTTTTTTTTTTAAAATGTGGCTATTTGTATTAAAAAGGGTTTTAGAAGTTTCAAATTTTCCCCTTGGCCATCTTTATATCTCATTTCTAGTCCCTTAGTCCCTTTAATGAAGTCCTCAGTAGTTTATATTGTTATTAAACCTCTGTTTGGGGAATATCATTTTAATCCTCGTTATATGCCAAATATAGATATCAAATATTCATTGTGTAATTGAAATTATAATATACAGCCCCCTCAAAGGATCTTTTATATTAATTTAAATTATCCTCAATTTAATTAAGATCAGGAATAACTTATGCTCCTGAAAATGTCTTTAGTGAAGTGATATTTGCAGATGATAGAATAGAAATAAGCAGTGTGTTGTGGTAACAGCTCCTTTTTTGGATAAATCATGTCCCTTTTTGTAGAAGAAACATGCAAATCTAGAATTAAAGGGCCATCGTGAACTTGAAAATGAGTACTTTTGTAGTTACAAGTAATAATTAGGATGACTCCATCTGATTTTGCTAGCAAAAGCAAAGTATTTCCCTTTATTTGTTCAGTTTTCTTATTCTGTGCATTTGACAGCACTTCGTGTCATTTTCACTGTTACCCTGTACAATCAGATGGTCAGTTCCTCCACTGCTGAAAATACCCCTATAAACAACATGGGAGCAGAACAATCCTTATAAAACATATTTTAAATGATTTTTTTTAAAAAATCAGGAGCTGCTGTTTAAAAATTTGTTTTAAAATCAAGTTCTAAGAGTCTCCTTATACCCTACTGTAGAATATGGCAGAATCACAAAGGTCTTTGAATAAGCATTTCAGCCTGCAACAGAATTCATTTAAGCTATTTATTGTAGCTAATAATATTAAGTTAGCTCTTATATAGCATTTTTTATCCAAAGTACTTTACAGAGAAAGCATTGATTCTCTTTAGAATAGATGCTGCTGTAGAAAGATCTATTGGAATATTTTGTTAAAACCGGAAGCACTCATATGGCTACATATATTGTAAGCCTCTTGTGGTCCCTGGATCTTTTTTTTTTTATACTCTATTTGTGGCCGCTCCCTTTAACACTGCACCAATCCAGCACTAAACTTTCTGGGCAGCCCCTGACATTGCCAGACAATGGCCTTCCAGTTGTTATGGATTAAATTGGTTCAGGTACTGGGCTGCAAGGAATCTGGGCCAAATCTCCATCCTCATGAAGGCTTTATTTCCCCTCATATAAACTCCCCTTTCTTTATATACTGGCCTTAAATACACTACTTGATAAGACAGTGGGTATCATTGCTGACTGACACAAAGTTCACTTTCTATAGCCATCCACAAGAGAGTTGCGAGTCACAGGACTTCTGGTCTCTGTAAGCTTAGTGAGCAATGACAGATCAAGGTTGGACACTTCCTGGACACTACGGTGCTAATAAGCGATGGTCACATAAACACCACGCTATACCGGAAACCTACTGACCGCTATGCCTACCTACATGCCTCCAGCTTTCATCCAGACCACACCACACGATCCATTGTCTACAGCCAAGCTCTACAATACAACCGCATTTGATCCAACCCCTCAGACAGAGAAACACCTACAAGATCTCTATCAAGCATTCTTACAACTACAATACCCACCTGCTGAAGTGAAGAAACAGATTGACAGAGCCAGAAGAGTACCCAGAAGTTACCTACTACAGGACAGGCCCAACAAAGAAAATAACAGAACACCACTAGCCATCACCTTCAGCCTCCAATTAAAACCTCTCCAATGCATCATCAAGGATCTATAACCTATCCTGAAGGATGACCCATCACTCTTACAGATCTTGGGACACAGGCTAGTCCTTGCTTACAGACACCCCACCCCCCAACCTGAAGCAAATACTCACCAGCAACCACACACCACACAATAGAACCACTAACCCAGGAACCTATCCTTGCAACAAAACCCGTTGCCAACTGTGTTCACATATCTATTCAGGGCACACCATCACAGGGCCTAATCACATCAGCCACACTATCAGAGGCTCGTTCACCTGCACATCTACCAATATGATATATGCCATCATGTGCCAGCAATGCCCCTCTGCCATGTACATTGGCCAAACTGGACAGTCTCTACGTAAAAGAATAAATGGACACAAATCAGACGTCAAGAATTATAACATTCAAAAACCAGTCGGAGAACACTTCAATCTCTTTGGTCACTCGATTACAGACCTAAAAGTGGCAATTCTTCAACAAAAAAACTTCAAAAACAGACTCCAACGAGAGACTGCTGAATTGGAATTAATTTGCCAACTGGATACAATTTAACTTAGGCTTGAATAAAGACTGGGAGTGGATGGGTCATTACACAAAGTAAAACTATTTCCCCATGTTTATTCCTCCACCTCCCCGCCACTGTTCCTCAGACGTTCTTGTCAACTGCTGGAAATGGCCCACCTTGATTATCACTACAAAAGGTTCCCCCCCCACCCCGCTCTCCTGCTGGTAATAGCTCACCTTACCTGATCGCTCTCCTTACAGTGTGTATGGTAACACCCATTGTTTCATGTTCTGTGTATATAAATCTCCCCACTGTATTTTCCACTGAATGCATCCGATGAAGTGAGCTGTAGCTCACGAAAGCTTATGCTCAGATAAATTTGTTCATCTCTAAGGTGCCACAAGTACTCCTTTTCTTTTTTCAAGGTTGGGACTGAAACTCACGCCTTCCCAGCACAATAGCCTGGCCTCTAGAGATCACATCAAGCTGTCTCCTTGCCCTGAAGATACTCATAAGTCCATGAAACATAAAACTTTAGTGGAATATATTAGTCAGCAATAAAAATTACATTATGAGAGATGAAAACAAAACACCTGTTTTCAGGTGGGTTTGGTACAGCCACAGTCTACAGTCATACATATGGGAGGAGTGCCATGGACTTAAATGGAGTTACTACAATAATAAGAGCTGCAGGAATAGGCCTCTACACTGTATATTAAAGTTGTGAATGTGACAATTCATGTAGTAATGTCAGAATGCTAACTGCAATTTAGACAGTAAGGCCCTGATCCTGCAATGAGTTCCCCTGTGCCTGTACTAAATCCCATTCATTTCAGTGGGGTTCTGCACAGGTACAGGTTTGAGTCCATGCAAAGCCCACTGCAGGATCAGGGCCTTACTTGAGATGATTATGATCATGGTGAATATTGTAGGGGAGCTATCAATGCTGGGACTCTTGTTAAATGACAAAATGAGAAATCTCTTAGATGATTCATTCTGCTCATTTTAAATATGAGTTTTGCAGATTGAGGTTCCAAAATCTCGACTAACTTTGGTACCTGTGGGTATTTTATCTCTGTCCCCATCTCTAATTATATACATCACCAAACATTTTCAGTACTTTCAGAATTAATCACATGCTGTTCTAAAGAATTTTGACATTTGCATTTCAAAACTCTTATCAATTCTAAGCATTTATTCTACAAAACTTGGAAAGATTGTCATTTTGTTTCAAATTATTCCACCATCGTGGGCATTGCTACAGAATGCGGAATTACAGAACATATGAGACTGAAACCTGACACTCCTTCTTTCCTGTTGTGAACTTTTGATGGTGAAAAAAATATACTAGTTTAAAAAATAAATTAACTAGAGGCCCAAGCTCATATTCCCAACAGAGACTGAATTCCCATTGGCTTCAGTGGCCCTTGTGTGTATACAAGGAGTAAAAGATCATAGTCTGTATAATCATATGCAAACAAATAAAATTGATTAAACAACAACAGTAATAAAATATCCAATACAGCAGAATCTCCTGAGGTTGTTGGATGAAACTCAGAACACTAAGAGAAAAGAAAACAGATGGTATATTTTTCCAAACATCTCACCCCTTCAGAAGTGGCTTTACAATCTGGATTACACAAAAAGAGTTTATTAAAATCAGTTTATATTACTATTAAATAACCTTTCTACCTTTAAAAATGTATCTAACTAGACAGTTTTAAGCTTTCTAGCCAAAGAAAAACTGAATTGTGAGTACACAATGACAAATAATAAGTTCTAATCTATAAAGCATTTAACTGATTTTTGAGAGACCTCCTTTCCATCCACAAGATCATGCAACACTACCTGAGTAAGGAATGAGCAAAATCTGCAGGACATTAAGACAGAATAGCTGAAATCTTCAATATGTTGTACTGCTTTTAAACACATAAATGATTTTTCAGTGCAAAAATCACACTAAGAAAATACCACTACACTTTCTGCTACCTCCTCTCCCCAAATAATACACAATTCTTACAGGCCCGAATTACAAATAGCTGCCTAATTTTTAATTGGTCTTCCTGGCCTTTTCATGCATTTTTCTCTTTCTGACTGTCTCTCTTGCTCTGTTTCATCAAATCACCTGAACAGGCAAAAAAATGCATCTGCAGCACTTGGGAAGTTTTGCTCTTATTTACCTTCAGATGCTGATCTTCAGTTCTCAACATATGTTCAGCAAGGAGCTATCCAAAGTGAGAAGAGTACAAAGCTAATTTTATCCTTTTCACAGCGCTCTGGTGATTTTGCGCCACTTATTATGCACATTTTCATATAACTGGCCTGCCCAAGATCTAGTGGGGAATCTGTGTTTTCACATTACAAGGCCACCAGCCGCTGTGAGTGTTGAAGAGTAACTGTGAAAGACAATCTTTGCAACACCTAGACTGTTTTTTTATGCAGAATTTGAAAACCCATCAAATGATGCTTTCTTTGACCTTCTCCCCTTGCAGATGCTCATAATCAGAGGTGTATTGACTATTTTGTGCTCTAATCTTACCTTACAGCTAAATGAGTGCTTCCTGTACTGACTTTCAGTGTTTACAGACCTTCCTTTTTTTCTTATTTTCCATTTCCTGTTTACCATTCGTGTCTTAGGGATGAGGTGAGGGGGAGAGGTTCTTGCAGGTATATTTGCTCTATTGTGCACAGCAACAAACAGTTAGGTTGCTAAATCATTTCTTTTTAATAGTACACAAGATTCAGCTTCTCTCTCGTATTGACTATTATGGTTTAGAAAAGAAATTCAAATCAAGTATGTAATTATATCTATCTATCTATATATATAACCACACACAAGAAACTACACTGAAAGAATATTAAGCTTGCAAAGTCAAGCATTCAAAAGTTAGGAAATGCCAGAATTAAGGTTGCTTGCACAACCTTAATTCAGCACCCTTGTGCATATGCATCATGATACAGTCTTAGTAAGACGATCACATATTTTTTCCACAGGACCTCTATCTCATTCAGTGCATAGGATGGCCAGTGGTCACCGAGTGAACAGCTCTTCAACATTTTGTTTTATCTTTATTCCTGAATGTGTGGTACAGTATTCAAATCCTGCTCTGGAAACAGAAACATTAATTTCTTCATTGGCTTTGCTATGGCACTTATCACTATAGTATCTGAGTGCTTCACACACATTAATTGATTTATCTTGACAGCATCCCACTGAAGTAAGGAAGTAGTGTTATCCACATATTACTGATAGGAACAGAGGCAGAGAGAGATTTAAATCACAAGAGTGCAGTATTTTGGGGTGCCCAATTTCAGATACCTAGGGCCTGATTTTTTTCAGAGTGCTTACCATTAAATATCGTTTTTTATGTTCAAAGCACAGTTTCCATTGACTTCAGTTGCAGCTGTGAGCACTCAGCATTTCTGCAAATCAGACCCCAGGGCCTCAAGTTGGGAACCTAGAAAATGAGAAAGACAATTAGTGGCTGCCTGTGAAAATTCTGTTTAAGCACTATTGCTAGCCTCAAGAGATCAAAAATCATGAGTCAAGCCACCAAAAATCATGATATTTAAAAAACGTGATTTGATGGTTTTTTTAATCTGTCTTTTAACTACCCTCTCTCCTCTGCCAGTGTGAGTGAGAGAGAAAATGAACACAGTAGGTCGCAAAGTCAACCTTTAATGCACACGGAAATGTACATGTCTCCCTGGCTACTCAGATGGAGAGCTCGCCTCATCTCTAAAATAGGGCCACTGCCATCACATTACTGTCTTGACTCTCTCTCCCAGCCTTGTTTATTTCCTTTGATAAAAGAAAGCCTGGATGATAAATAGCTTCGGACCACTGGCCGAATTAATGCATCATGATTCAGACTCCTACATAGAACTTATGTTTTAGGGTTGATGAGTTGCAGATTTATATACTGATATAAACTTAAATCATTCATATAAGCAATAATATCACTGTGAAAACAATAGGGGTTTGGCTTAGCCTTTTGCAAGAAGTAAAACTTTCCATCCCGCCCCTTTCTCTGCCCAAGACTCCCTCCCCCAATTCCTCATCTGCCTCTCACTGGTTTGGGCTCCCTCCTCCACTCCACTCCTCACCCCTGTCCAGCCTCCCCCTGCTCCAGAGCCCTTCACATCCCACCCCACCCCTACTCTCTCTGCTCTGAACCCCCACTCCTCTTTCCCTTCTCACCCCTCCTTCCTGCCCCCAATTCCTCTACAACCCCTAAATCTTCCTCTTGCTCCCCCTCAGTCTCCCCATCCATCTTTCACAGTCTGCTTCTCCTCACAGGCCCTGTGTACTGGACAGCCCCCAAAAACCATAGAGTGGCAGCAGTTTCAATCTCACTGCAAAGAGTGGCAACCAAGTTTATTAAGGGCAGCCTCACTTCCACATGCAGAGAGTAGAGAAATGGCAGCCATTTTGCTGGCTTCAGCCCCCATTGACACTAATGGGAAATGGTGGCTACTTTGAATAAGGGAAAATTTGTGAGTTGGCCCCTTTCATTGTGTTTTCATGAGATAGGTAAAAAAACCCACCCCAAAATCATTAGAGTCATAATAAAATCATGAGAGCTGTCTCTACTGCTTAAGTGACTTGCCCAGCATCACACAGAAACTCTGTGGCAGAGGCAAGGTGCACTGAATGAGGCAATGTTCCTGTGGAAAAATAGTATATGATCATGCAATTAAAGACTATCATAATGCAAATGCACAAGGGGGACAAATTAAGGTTGTACAGGTAATCTTAAACCTCACACTTCTTAATTTTTGAGTGCTTGACTTTGCACTCCATTTTCTTTTAACACTCTTTTTATATGTAATTTCATAGACTTTAAAAAAGCAAACACCCCTCCCCCAACCAAATTCCATTATCTGACAGTATTCAGATATCCAAATTGGTCATCACTATGGTTGGAACCTTTAGCTGCACTGCAAAGACTTCTGCCACTAGAGCTAACAGAGTACCTGATTGAAGTACTACTAGGCTGTCATCCTCTGTGTGGACCAGTAATAGAGATATCTGCTGACAGAAGAGGCATGGTGAGACTCAGGATTCTTGGGTTTCATTCCAGGCTCTGAAGGGGAATGTTCTCTTGTGGGCACAGACTCTTCTCCCCTATTGTGCTCAAGAAGCACCTGATCCCTTTTGCACCATCCCTTCCAGCCTGCCCCCCATGTCAGCTGTTTCTCTTCCATCCCACCCCCTGGCACCTTGTTACAGTTCCATCAGCTTGCCAGTCCCACTCTCCCCCGACCCCAGTTCTGCCCTCCCTTTTCCATTTGCTGTTGACCCCCATTCTCCTTGTCCCAGTAAGCTCCCTCCACTGCCCTCTCCCCCAGGACTTCTTGTAACTTATGCATTTGAATCAGCCTGTTCCTCCTCCTCACTGCCTGGGCCCTGCAGGGGGGCCAAGAGTACTAGAGTCATAGGCTCCTTCTTTTACGTTCTAGAGGCCTGCAGCAGCCAGCAACAGCAGTTGCAGACAAAATCTTGCCCAGCCCCTGCAGCCCAGAGCTGAAGCAAACTCAGTACAGATGTAATCTTGAGAGCATTTAGCTGCCCAACTCTAACAAATCTCTATTGAGCATGTAGAAACAGATTTTGCAAAGGCTTATAACTTGGCCAAATTTGGGCATTTTTGCACAGGAACAGCCAAAGTTACATCCCCAACACCAGGGTACCTCCCTTACCAAATTTCAAGTCCCTACTCCAAAGAACAGAGGCACTAGTGCTTAACAAAGTGGTTGTTAGAGTTTTTTAACATCGGCAAAACAAAGTCCTTTTCCCCAATCTCATTCTCTGAAATAGCTGAACTGGTCTTGCTGAAAACACAAGTACCTGAAAACAGAGTCTTATAATATGAAATGTCAGGGTAACCTTAAATATAGACAGCACTACCAGTAATAGCTATAGTACATCTATAAATATTCTTATTCTCAGATTTTATGTTTTCAAATAGTCTAATATATTCTGAATTATCAGTGGATTTTATCAGCAGGGCACTCTTTAAAACAAAGATAATACATTACCTTACAATTCACACTGGATTTCTTTCTTTCTTCCTTTTTTATTTTGTTTTAAAATTTATTTTAAATTTATTTATGTCAGGTTCTTATCTTGGTAGCTGAGTCCTGTGTATTATCTAGAGACCTGATAAACTGCAACATATTTGCCAAGCCCATTTCCAAGAGTTACTCATTTGGTTGGGGGTCTGAATTTCTTGCCTCTGAGGATGGAGCAGTCACATTCTTATGGAAAAGTCTTATAGAACTTAAGAGGAGAATAATAACTATTCTGCAGAATTTTTAAACCCACTTACAGAATACTAACAAAGGGGCATCGTTTTCTATATGATCACCAGGAGGGAACAAAAATTCTATACAATGGCTATCTATACCTGTTTTCGATAGAATACAAATTCTATCAGTTTTAAGAACAATTTCTATAAAACCCTAATCGTTTCATCCCTATTATATAGTTCGTCTGGGATTTTCTATAATGACATGCTCTTCAGCATTTCATGACTCAGGCCCAGATATTCAGTGGTATTTAGGCACCTAACTCCCATTGATTTCCATGGGATTTAGACACCTAAATACCTTTAAGGATCTGGGATTCAGTAACTATCATTCACCACCCATAAGGATGGCTAATCCCCCAAAATGTTTAAATTTAGCGTACCTTCAAAGACCCAGCAAAGGCCAGAGGAACCCTCTGTCAAACTCAGGTAGCATATTGAAGACCACTTACAAAATATTTTTCACCATCTAACCCTTCAATAGCCACCTTGTTTCTAGAGAGACTAGTCTCTATAAAGTATACACGGAATATGCCTAGTAATGGGTCTGAGGACCACTGATATAACCCTTATAGTCAATGTGCCTAACCCTGCTTCCACTGAAACCAACTGCAAAATTCCTATTGCCTACTCCCTTTTGAGAGTAGGACTGGACCTATTGGGACTTTTAGAGACATATTTTGATACTGGTTCTCATGTTGAATAGTACTTACTCTACATATAGCCTCTTTGGTTTCAGTTGTATCACTTATGGAGCAAAGCACTACTCAGTCGGAATAAATGTGTCAGATTCTGCCCCATAAGTAGGGACTACTTGGTGAGTTAAGTGTTTACAGGATCAGGTCATTTGTTTTTAACTTTAATTGGGGGCTTGGGTTTCATGTAGAGATAATAATATGCTACATTTTAAGATACATGTGGTTGTATGAGAAAAACGTATTTGGAAATACTCATGTGATTTTCTATCAGGTTTGATTAAATTGATTAGAAGTCACAGAATCACGCAGCAAAAAAATGACCTTTTCAAACACACCTAATTTGCCTGAGCCCATTACATTTAAGATAATAAATAAAACCTCTGTAATGCTTTATAATATCAATAATACCCTAGAAATTATTCTGCACTTAGTGGCCAATTTAAGAGCATTAAATGCTGTTAACAATCAATTTACTAGGTATTGTTGTGCTTCTGTTTATAAATGCCTAATTATATAGGTCATATTTACTTGGAGTGTGATAGATTTGCTGGCCAATTGCAGCACTTAAATCAATGCAGTAAAAAATAATTGCCTTATAAAAATCACTTTTTAAAAACCTGTTCGCATACAGATTTCTAGGGTTCTGTTATGCCATCAACACTTTTCCAGAACGACCCCCTCCCTGAATCAGGTAATTAAAAGGGTACTGACGCAAAGGAGAGCGGAGCGCCACATGGCTTGGCAAAGTGTTTCCATAAAGTTCTGTCCTGTAGCTGTAGATACAAACTCAAGCTGGTCGTGTGCAGAACTCCAGCATGTTGAGCCCACTACCCCTCGGCACAGCCAAATGTTTCAGCAGCTGCCCTTTTGTCCTGTTTCTTAAATAAACAAAGAACAGATACAAATTAATGACCTAAATTTATGGCAAAACACGCTGCCTTCCCAGAGCAAATAGCCTTAAAAGAACAGATGTTAAAATAGCGTTTTGTACTCACAGATACAGAAAACAGCTATTGTGTGGAAATGGAGGTTTGGAACATATAGAAAATAGTATCTAAAGAATCTAATCGTTCCACAGTATCTCCTGCAACACCACAGACTGCACAACCTTCTGATCCAGTGTTGTACATAATAATTACCCTTCGCAGCACATTCCCTATCCCTTCTTTTCCAATCTCAGACTCCCAGAAAACTTTCTCCTCTAGTGTCTCAGTGTTTTACATTCTTTTGGGGCTTTGGGGGGATAAAAAGAGTGAAATGATCATTTTGCCAGTATGTTAAATAGTACCTGGCTACCTGGTGCTGTAACCAGTGTAATTTAGTCTCAAGGAAGTATGCTCATGAAATGCACACTCTCAAAAAAACATTTTTGTCCTACACTGAAGGATGCATCCATTCCATAGGGGATATTTATTTCTTGGTACGTTTTGTTGAGGATGATCCTGCAAATGCTTATATTCCAGTAATTGTTAATTACCCCCGTATGCAAAAAGTAATTGAGAGAATTATTTTACAAAACAGAGTGAGAAGCCATCACACAGGGGAAGTGCATATGCCTTCTAGTCAGTGAATCATCTTAGTCATTCACAATTGGCAAAGGCAGGAGCAAACAGTGTTGGGTCATCATCTGTACTCAGAAGTTGAATTAAAAGGCATATTCACTTTCCACACACCAAGTGCATTCTGTTTATACTACGCCACATTGTATTTCCAGTCTTACTCAACATTTTAATATACATTTTCTTGTCAAGCTTCTTGGCAGTCGGGTATGAGGCTTGCAAGATGGACTGAGAATTCCACAGGTGGACTGATTAGTGGGTGGCATTTTTGAGTTGTAGCAAGCTGTTAGCATTATGTCTGTTTGCTTTAGGTACAGATGTGAAATGATTTGACAGTCAATCTCAAAAGTGTGCAAGTACTTTTTTTTTTTTTTTTTGGTATGTCAAACTCTTCTTTTAATACCATCCTTATCCGTCTGGTTGTCCATTAAAAAACTTTTTTTTTCCCCCACATAGCCAGTCTGGATGCTGTAATGCATTATTCAGAAGCTTACAATTTGTAAGTTTTAAAAGTAGCCTTGGTTTTTACATTTCATTCGAGGAGCACAACTGTTGGGACCAAGATTCTTTACTGGATACTGAGGTTATCCTGCTAAGGAGGCAATCTGTTTACTTCATGCAACTTGCCCAAACACACGTTTCCTTAACAAAGTCATAGATGGAGGCAAGTGGTGTTTGACAAGTGGAATTGTCTGTTGACTTGCTCATTTCATTTCCTCCTTTTGGCAGAGACACTTGGAACTTGCTTTTTTTACAGTTACTATGAGCCCAGAATAATAACTCCTAAATCAATGCTGAGGAGGTGGAAAGGTACAACAACACAAACACTCAGTAACAGTCGGGACAGCGACATGGAAATATGAGCTGACATGCAGAATAACCACAAGTGCTGCATGATTTATTGATTGCACCTTGTCATCTGAATGATGAGCTCTCAGTTAGTGAAATTATACTTTTATATATTTCACAACTTAGGGGAAAATATAAATATTATATATACAAGCTGTATATACAGTAACTAATGGATAGAGCAAGATTACTACTTCCAGTTAGTGACAAAGTTGTATTCATCAGAAAGCTGTGCTGTCTAGAGTTGGGCCAAACCAGCAAAACAAATGTTCTACAAATATTAATTCAGATATTTAGGTGAATTTGGGTCTGTTCACATTCCTTCTAGTGTTCGCATTCCACAAATGTTAAATTGATTATGACTGGCCTAACCTTTCAGCTTTAGTACTGTGCCATGCATAAAATTTATTTAAATTATATTATGTGTTGTGACAGGGTCGGGCCAGATGGCTATAGGAGAGTAATAGAAGGCAGATATATTAGCCCCAGGCTAAGTAGGTCCCTTTTCCCTGGGTAAGGGAACAGGGAAGGTTCCAGAACAATCAGGAACCTTTTGGAGACAATTAAGACAGGCTTATTAGAACACTTGCAGCCAATCAAGAAGCTGCTAGAATAAAATTAAGGCAGGCTAATCAGGGCACCTAGGTTTTAAAAAGGAGCTCACTTCAGTTTGTGGTGTGCGTGTGAGGAGTTGGGAGCAAGAGGCACTAGGAGCTGAGAGTGAGAACACGGACTGTTGGAGTACTGAGGTGTACAAGCATTATCAGACACCAGGAGGAAGGTTCTATGGTGAGGATAAAGAAGGTGGTGGGAGGAGGCCATGGGGAAGTAGCCCAGGGAGTTGTAGCTGTCGCACAGCTGTTCCAGGAGGCACTCTAGACAGCTCCATTCCACAGGGCCCTGGGCTGGAACCCGGAGTAGAAGGCGGGCCTGGGTTCCCCCCAAATCCTCCCAACTCCTGGTCAGACACAGAAGGAGTCGACCTGGACTGTGAATTCAGAAAAACGGCCAAGCTGAGGGCTGCCGTGAAGCTCCAAGGTGAGCAAATCCGCCAATAAGCGCAAGACCCACCAAGGTAGAGCAGGAATCACTCCACTTGATACTGACTGCCAACTAGACATGGAGCCATTGATCACTACCCATTGAGCCCGACAATCTAGCCAACTTTCTATCCACCTTATAGTCCATTCATCCAGCCCATACTTCTTTAACTTGCTGGCAAGAATACTGTAGGAGACCATGTCAAAAGCTTTGCTAAAGTCAAGGAACAACACGTCCACTGCTTTCCCCTCATCCACAGAGCCAGTTATCTCGTCATAGAAGGCAATTAGATTAGTCAGGCATGACTTGCCCTTGGTAAATCCATGCTGACTGTTTCTGATCATTTTACTCTCTTCTAAGTGCTTCAGCTGTGCACCCCTGCACTCCCACACAGTCAATTGCAGTACTGGGGCCTTAATGGATAACTGGACTTCAACACAAGGGAATTATTTGGAAGAACAAAGGATCACGGTTTTCCTACAATGCAAAAAGAAACTTTCTGGGTCTGAAGCGACAGACACACACTCCTTGTTGGTTCACTTAAAAAAAAAAAAAAAAGATGGGAACAACGACTGAGGCCAATAACTTTCTTATATGTATGTATACACACACAGAGGTTTCATCTTGCTTAACCAGGTCTCTCTGTCTTATTGGAGCCTATAGCCTAGCTAGCTCTGCTTTTCATAGTGATATCTTGTTTGTGATTCTTGTTTTATTTTCTACCTTGTTCCAAAACAAGAAACCTCTCTCAGTATGTAGCCTGTTAAATGAAAGACGACATTTCCCACCAGGGTGGGCTCCAACAAAAGAAACTGATATCTGATCTTAAAGGAAGCAGAAAAAAGGAAGCTCAAATGGTGCCAACATGAACCTGATCTGTCAGCATAGGCACAAGAAGAGCCAAACTACCTGTTGGGAGTTAAGAATGAGGTAATATAAAATTGCATTTGTTACTCGAGCCTATGTAGTGCTTTTCCATCAGTCGATCTGGAAGCACGTTACAAAGGAGGCAAGTATCATTATCCCCATTTTACAGACCGGAAAACTGCGGCATAGAGTGGTTAAGTGATTAGCTAAGTTCACCCAGCAGGCCAGTGGCCATCAGGTTTCCTGAATCCCAGTTCTCTATCCATGAGGCCCTACTGCCATGCAGTGCATCACAACAATGTAACGTTTTATTTTTAAAATTATTTTTTACAACTCCGTGACTATATCTAGGTTTCCAGGTAAATGGTTTCCAACTCTGAGCAACTGCAGCCTTTGCCTTCATAAAGCATTCTAAATGCAGTTTCACTCTAGCTTGACACTCTGATGAAGCTGTTAGGTTTTTATTCTTTGCTTATAAATAAATATACTTGTTGCAAATTTTTTTAAAAAGTGTGAATAGCTGCAGCAGAAGTAATCAATTAGCACAAGCGAACAGAGCCAGAGTGCTTCCCTCCTCCTCCCCCACAGCATATTATAAAGATACCTGTAATCTTCTACTTTTGAGGTTGTTGGAGTGCCTCACAAACTGAACAGTCCCACTGCCTCCCTTGCACCTGCTGTAGAATGGACAGTATGTTAGATACAAGGGATGCAGGGTAGGCTTGCAGCTCTGGCACTCAGACAATGGGAGAGAGACCAGCTCAACAGCAGCAGAAAAAAAAAAAGGAAAGATTCTTTCGTTTTTGTTCCAAAGAGCCTTCCACTGCAGAGTGAGGTTGCCAGAGGTTGCCTGGGTTTTTGAGCACCACTCCCCGTTTCCAGTATTAAAACAGCTGCAAGGGGAACCCCCTCCAGCAGCTTTGTTTAATTACCCTGAACTGTGGAGAGGCTCGAAAAACCTCTCAGCTGAACATTTTGTAAACCGGACTATGACTGCCAGAAGATTTCTGTTGATTATACTATGCAGAGTATTAATTAGAATATAGATTACACGCAGGGACCTTACCAGAAATTTTCTGCAGTTTGGTACCTGAATGTACGTTTATTGCCACAGAACATTTTTCATAAGAAAAATAATTTGTCCTACCACAACTCCAGGGAGCAAGGAGGAGAAAGGATTGTCTTACCTTTTCAGTCACTTGCAGCTAGTAGGAGTATAGATCTTTAACAGCCTTCTAAAGAAATTAAGAATGATCATAGCATTGTTTTAAAACATTTGAAACTAGCAGTTCATGCACTAGACCTACACTGGTTGCTAACCTTCTTGAATGGCAATACTTGGCCAGTCATGCCATGCTGTAACATTAGTCACAAAGTTGATGAGGGGTAGTGGCCAAACTGACATGGAAAGTACAAGCCAGTGGCCACTGAATGAAATGCCAGCTTTGTTCATCATGTAATTGGCACTCTGTTTCTGTAGCCCCCTTGAAAGCCACACACCAAATGCAACCTTCAGGCCACAAGGGTTGTCTCGGAGTTAATTTGTGCATACGCTCACTCCCTAGGGTTCCTTTTCAGCACATTGTACTCGGTATTAGCTACCTCTCCCACTCACACTGTGAATTTTAGGACTTCCATGTCCAATTTCCTTTGTGCCAAGCTAAAAGTGGTTGTTTCCAAACACATAAGGATTTGGTGGATACAATTATAGAATTTAATAGTAGTTTCTAGGAATATAGATCAGACCAACTGATCATCTAATCCACTATCCTGATTCAGACAGAGGGGCAAACAGCACCTGCTTAGCATGCAAGGAACAAGAATCCAGTACTGGACAGTTTTGGAATAACCTGACCATAGGGGAAGTTTCTTCCTGACCTCAGGAATTATTTGTTGGCTTTTGTCCTAAAGTAGGATTTATTTCCCATTTAATTTTTTATTCTCCTGCAATTGTAGATGATCTCATTATACATTAAATGTCTATTTTCCCCCCCTTCTTCACACTGTTGACTCATTGGTATCTTCTGACAGGGAGATTCATAGGTAAACTAAATATGCTGTAACAAGGAGTTTTCTTATATATAAAATTTATTATAGCCTTTCCGTAGCATTAGATGCCTATGATAGAATGAACTAGAGCACCCAATTTTTCTTGGCATTCGCTATTTGATACACTGCTATTGTGCCCTGATTGCTTGCTCTCCCCTCTAAATTAAAACAGTCCTCCTCTTTTCCATCTGTCATTGTAGAGAAGTCTTTCCATGTCTCGAACATCTTTGTCTGAATCTCAATTTATCAGACTACTGTAACATATTGATTCACAGAAATCTCACTTTACTGCAGTGGCCCAGCTCCTGAAAGCTGTAGGCACTTTTCTAAATCTGCTTCAAATTTGGATCCAACAAATGCTATTTGACAAGCTCTAATAGTAATATGGGTGCTGAAGGAATACTATCAAGAGAAATTTGGCCTCAAAAGTAGTTTTATATATATATTTAAAAAAACCTAACACTTAAAGCATTTCTATGTAAAATACAAACTAATATTCCCCTGCAATGTTTGCAACCCAGTTTGCCATTAGCCCACATCACAGCTCATTTAAAATTCAACAAAAGTTGGTTGCTGCCCATTCTGAAATACCTACTCCATGCAGAAGAGCGTAGTCACACTGCAAGATTTTTTAAAAATCATTTTAACCTCTTGCATGTCATGCTCCTGAAATACAAGAGGTATTTATCATGAAGTTAGATGAACTTTCGACAATTGCTAATTAGGACAGTCTGACAGTGTATATTAATAGTGCATACCAGGGCAATCCAGGCCTTCCACTTATCACTTTACTTGCATTTACTGTAAAAATGATTTTATGTTGATTGCAAGTAGAAGTAGGTCAATTCAGACACTACTTTAAAGTGTGATTCTATGCTGAAAGCCAACTGAGTAAAAATGGCACCCATCTTACTCAACTTATCAGCTCCTTGTGCGTATAAAGAGTCGTATCTGCTTAATTAATGACAACAGCTTTTTACAGCTGTTAACACTGCAAAGCCAGTCCAGCTTCGGGCGAGTGAGCTAGATTCTGTCCTGGCTTATGCGCAGCAAAGAGAATTGCTATCTCAAATTCTAATTGCAAAACCAAATTCTGTCCCAATTCACACCTGTGCAGCCCCCATTGAAGATAATGGGATTTTGTAGGGGTCCACGAGGATACCCTGTGGCCAGAAGAATGTATTAGCAATGACTCTGTGTGAGCCATAAAGAACCTACTTGAATAATCATATTTTAGATTGAATTTGGGATGAACATCATCATTTTGCTGCTAAACTCAGTGGATTTAACATCGAAATTGTTATACGTTCCTTTGCCTATGTTGCAAAACATATTTCTGAGCCGAAAGGACTTATTTCACATTTACACATAGCTAAACAAAGAAATGAACATTAATTGACTCCCTAGGAGAGAACACCGTGACTTATTCTCTCTCCCCCATTAAGGCTAAGAGAATGGCTGTGCCGCAGTTACTGGGGCAGAGAGGGCTGAAAGAGCCACAGAAACGTACCGTCTCTGCTGCAGCAAAGACATCTTCATTTAAGTCGCTTTAGTGGCAGATCCCCATTTTAAAAGCTGTGCTTCGTGGTGCACCTGTTCCCCAGGAATGAACTGTTCTGCCGGCAGTATAGGCAGGAATACATGAAGGAGCTACTCTTAGAGACAGCTACGGTGTAGATTTGGAGCTAACATTTAGAAAAATGTCTTGGGTGAAAGCAGCGATCAGACTGGCTGTCAAGGATCAGGTTCCCAAGCCATAAAGTAGTTTTGCAAATGCCACTTATATTGGAATTATATAGACCTTTCACTAGCCCACTCCTGATCAGAGCTGGGGAAATGATGGATTTTTCAGTTCACTGACCCTTCAGAAAAATTGAAAAAAAAATTTTGCAAGCAGAATGAAAAATGAAATTTTTCAGTATTTTCAGCTAATTGAAAAGTCAAAAAATGTTCTTTGGACAAAAATCAAAAGGTTTCATTTTAATTTCTACTGATTTGAAAATTAGTTTTTAAAATAAAATCAAAATTTGAAAATTTCTTTAGAACAGAAAAATTGAAATGTTGCATTTAAAAAATGCCCAAACAAAACCTCTAATTTTTTTCTGATTTTTTTTTTTTACTAAAACAATTGGGCAAAATCAACATAAATTCATGAAATAGTGTGTTGCTGAATCTGCATTTTTCACCAAAAAAGACTTGTGAAAAATTTCACCCGGCTCTATTTCTAACTTCACTCCAACTGACTACTGTGCCACTTTGTAGCAGCATCGCAGACATGAGAGATGGGCAGAAACCATTAGGTTATCTAATTCAGTTGTTTTCAGCCTTTTTATAGCACGACCTCATATTGCAACAGTAATAAGTTTCAGGACTCATCTTCCATCTAGCCATAAAGAGGTGAACCTAGGTTGAGGGGATGGAGAGTTCATCACTCTCTCCAATGCAGACTTGTTTTCCATAGTACATATAGAGCTATACCCAGTCACATTTAAAGTGTGCCCGGGAAAGGGGCTTTCTATTCTGGATTCTACAGATCTCACTTTCAGGAACTGTATCTAGATAGTCAGTGTAAAGTTTATCTTTTGTAACTTGAGCCTATTACTCTTAAATTATTCCTCCTTATAATACCCTTAAATTCCTCTCCCTCTTGGCTGTTTATACCTTTCAAATGTTTGTAGACCAACGTCCTTCCTGTTAGCCATCCTATACATATTTAGCTCTTAACTTTCCACCTATATCAGTCTCTGCAGCACCATAATGGGAACACCTCAAGTGAAAAGCTATTTTAACAATTTTTATCAAATAATTAAAATAAGTGGTATTCATTTTTACAGAGCATGGATTATAGTGGTCTCTTGGCTGAGCAGATTGAATCTTGCATTCCAAAAGCTATTTTCTAATGGTGTTGGCAGGTTTGGCTACCTCCCTTGCACTGATCATTGAGCCTTAAGATATAAGACACTGATTGGATGCAATTTTTCAACATTAACAAAGATGAGAAGAGGAAGGGTGGTCCTGTGGTTACGACACTAGACTGGGACTTGGGAAACCAGGATCCATTTCTTGCTCTGCCACAGATTTCCTGCATGACCTTGGAAAAAGTCATTTGGTCTCCCCGGCCAGGTCTACACTAGAATGGGTTTGCCACTCTAGCTATACCACCAAAACCTCCTAGTGGAGACAGCTTATATCACCAAAGGAGTGTTTTTGCTGGTATAGCTTATACCAGGTCTGTGAACTAAATGAGCTTATTGGTGAAAGGGCTTTTTGGCCAGTATACCTGTGTGTCTGCACCACAGCTTTTGCTGGCAAAACTACGTTGGCTAGAGGTGTGATTCCCCCCCCCCCCCAACACTTCCAACCAACATAGCCATGCCAGCACAAAAAAAAAAAAATTTGAAGTGTAAGACCAGGCCTGGATGTGTCAGATCCCTGTAAAATGGAGACAACAGTATTTAACAGCTTCACAGGGATGTAGTGAGGATGAACATTACAGATTATGAGGTGCTTAGAAATTATGGTAATGGAATGAAATAGGTGTAGATCCCTATCAAGGCCCTGAATCCAAACACTGTTGATTTTTATGGATGTTAAAAATCTTCTGCACCCTGATCTGAATTTTGAAAATGGCCTTTGTGTTCATAATGGGCTAAACCGAAATCTCAGATTTGCACACCCCGAACTCCTTGAGATGGTCAGAGTTCAGATCTAAGTAAGTTTTAAATACACACCACTTCAGTTATTTATGTGGAAAAGAAAAAAGAATCAGAAATGTTTTCTAAAACTGAAGAAATTCCTCTTCCCTTCTCTGATAACTCACAAACCTCTACAATAAAAATTTCCTCTGGAAAGTTTGCTTTGGGTTAATAAGACCATGGGTGAAGAACATATTAGAAGCTTCTGAAAACAATACTAAGTACCTGAAAATAGATGTTTCCTATCTAAGTAACACTTCATCCCTAATTAGTGACACTGTTATTCAAGATTATTTTTCCAGATCCTTGCTGATAGTGAAAACATTTTAGGCCTTTGAGAAAGTGACATTTAAGAGGTTATAGATGACAAACGACATCAAAATGTGGTAGGGCAGGTGTGGCTGAATTGCCCAATGACTGCATGCATTCAAGGAATGCAGTGCTGATGTCCTTAAGTAACCTTTACACATCCAACATGCTGCAGCAAATTTCAAATGAGGATAAAAACAACATGAAGACATCAAACTTTAATAAAATTAAGACTGACACTGAAATATTATAGGAGAATAGAGAAAAATTTGAGAAAACATACTGCATAGCATGTACAAATAAATGTTTTCTTTCCTTGCTTCTCACTGCAAACTGACAGGTTTCAGAGTAGCAGCCGTGTTAGTCTGTATCTGCAAAAAGAAAAGGAGGACTTGTGGCACCTTAGAGCCTAACAAATTTATTTGAGCATAAGCTTTCGTGCGCTTTCGTGATGCATCCGATGAAATGAGCTGTAGCTCACAAAAGCTTATGCTCAAATAAATTTGTTAGTCTCTAAGGTGCCACAAGTACTCCTTTTCTTTTTTTCATGCAAACTATTATTCTGCTACTGCAGCACAAAACAAACAGAAAAAGTCATGCTCGTAACAGAGTGCTGCACAATTGCTAAGCAGCTCGAGCTGGAATGTGAGAAAATCATAAGGTTTGCACATAGTGTGTTGAGTTCAATGCAAACCATCACATGTGCCATGAGAACCAGTTGGGATGGCACCTTTGTTAAGGTTCACAGATAAATAGGGTAGTGGCTCAAGAGAAAGAACCCAGGTTGGACCTGCACTTACACATTAGAAACATGACAATGGTTAGGACATTTTTTTCGTGGATTAGGGATGACTATTCTCAGAGGCCAAAAGGATACTAGTACTCAATAATTAGTTGTATTGAAATAGCACCGAGGCCCCCAGCTGAGAGCTAAGTACCCCATCATGCTAGGCACTGTCCAAACACATAACAAAAAGCCCCAAAGAGCTTACAGTTTAAGTAAATTAAATTTGTGTCTGGCTATCGCCCAGGAATGTATTGCCATCCTCATTACTATTATTAGTCTTACTGATACACCTAGGAGCCCTAGTCATGGACCAGGAAGGACCCCATTTTGGTAGATGCTGTACAAGCAGAACAAAGACAGTCCCTATCCTAAACATTTTAGGCTCTAAGCTGTATAGCAAAGAAAGGGGATGTCATAAATGGAATCAAACTTATATTTAATTGTTCACAGTATTGATATAATTACAGAAGTAACTTTTTGGTGGTTTCTATTTTTCACTGAGATAATAAAGCATAAATACAGCATCCAATATCCATGTTTGAATTTTCTGAGAGATCCTTAGACTCTCTATAGTTCCGTAGGGTTTCCGTTATTGTGGAGGGCAGCTACACTAAAAAAGAAAAGTTTGAAAATTAATCCAAAGCTAAATTCATGACATGATTTTACTCCCATTGCATTCCACTTAAATGCATATGTTTACAATATTTTTAATAATAATTATTATTAAACATAGTAAAATACTTCCAAACTTGGCTCATAGCAGAATTGTACTGCTAGTGGGGAAAAAAAAATCTGAAGCCTTGTCAATATGCCACTTCCTCCTCCCCCATCTTTTAACAGAAGCAGCCTCCAGTGAAATAATCCAAGCTGTGTTCAAGAAGTTGGCAAGTGGGTCCAATTAAATGTGGTTTTAGTGTATTCTGGCATTTGCATATCTAGTTTGCCAAGAAGTAATGTTTTACAAAAAAAAAAAAAAAAAAACCACAAAACCTGCATTGGTCCAGACAGACTGGATGGTGCTATGCATCATATAACTTTATCCCAAGAATCAGACAATACTTAATTTTTTTAATTTTCAGTTTTTAAAATGTCATCTATTACCCCATTCTCAGTTCATTATGATTTACAGTACCTCATATGCTTTGTGCATTTTCCTTTATATTTACAGTTAATAGCAGTAAATCCGTGAAAGCTAGTTTCCCCAAAATAGGCATCCTCCCTCATTTGCAATTAGTACTTTAAAAAGAAACCTTACATCAATGTTACCTTTTTGTCGAGAAATATTTCATTTCTTATTTCAGCTGTAGTCCAATTAAACTATGATCAAATAAATAGAGCAGGCCAGCAAAATATCCTTTGTGAGCTAGACCACCAAGTTTTAAACACAGTTATTGAAAAATTGTATCATTTACAATGATTAACATAATTATACTTCAGTGATTTATTTTTTTTGTTTTGTTTAAATTTAACCATCTCCCCTTCATTTTTTCTCCTACAACTATTTGTTCCTTCCTTAGTGGCACTTGACAACTGATTGAAAGTGTTTATTAATGCTGTGCATTAAGGACAAGCCTTATTCACAGACTCCTGGGCCACACCTAGTTCATAATAGGCACTAAAGTAATCTGATGTAGTCTCTCACCGTCTCCCCTACAAACACCATGGGGAAAAAAAGGGGAGGAGGAAGAGGAAGCAACCTCCCAAGCCCCCAAATTTGTAGTTTAAAATTACATTTAATGTATAAATATAAATGAAAACTTCTGTCAATGTTTCAAAGCAGAAAACACTCTTCATATAAAATGGAGAGAGGTCACTTAAAACTGATGCAGAATATAGTTATATGGAATCTTTAAGCCCTTTTATAAGGCTGCCAGTCTATTAGCAGGACTGAGTTCTTAGTAAACTCTCCACTCCAATATGTGCAATGGAGCAGCTAATTTCTTTTGGACTCAGTCTATGGCACCAAGCTGATTTTTTTTTAAATCTCTACCCAAACAACTATTAAATAATCAACAAATAAGAATATTTAACCAAAAATAAATAAGAGGAATGATCACTATCCTAAAAACTACAAATTAAAGCTATGTAATCACAAAAGGAGGTTGAGTCATCCATTAAGCAACAAAGAAGAGAGGAAAACAGATTACGGTTCTGATGTTTTTGTAAAATTGGTTGCCTCACAGAAATGTGTACAAAGACCCAAACAGGATGGATGGCAGGAGCCTGAAATCTCACAGAGATCATTATGTAACAGAACCCAAATACACACTAGGTGCTTTACAGACAAATAGTACAAAAGGAATAAAATACTAGTTTCTCTCTCCAAAGACTTTACAATCTAAGGTCCTAATCTCGAAACTACACACCTGAGTAAATTGACTCATGTGGGTAGGTATTCCCATTGACTCTGATATGACTACTCACATAAATAGTGTTACGCCTGTGCATAACTGTTGCAGTGTCACAGGGCCTCAATGTTAAATTAGACACAAAGAGCAGCAGCAAAGAACAGGGGAAGTTACATAAATTAGGTCATGTGGCTGCTTAAGTTTATTGGGACTGGTTGAAATGTTTCCATCAAAACTGTCTGACAGAAAACAGAGTTCTCAATTAAATGAGATTTTTACTAAAAGTTATTGGTTTCTGCCGCAAAATTTGTTTTTTCATCAAAAGCCCAAGTACCTGGAAAACAAAAACTTTTGGTCTTTGGATGAAAACTGAAATATTTGAAATTCTGAATTGCTACCATGGTACCTTATGCTCCCATTCTCGTCTATGAGCCAGGCTACCCAGCTAGACCATCTCCTATGATACACCCACTCCCCTCAGCAAGAGTGCATCATGGGAAAAGTAGTCTAACAGAGAGCCCAGCTTAGAAAGAATAGGAGCAAGGCACCTGCACTACAATTCCGATGAAGCACCATGGTGGCCCTTCTGAATCAAAATATATCAGTTTTTCCTCCCAAACCTCAAAAATTTTCAGAGAAACCCAAACCATTTCTCAATATCTTTCATTTCTGTGCCTATCTTGATTGTTCTGCTGTACAGTCTTAATTATTTGAGTGTTTATAATAAAAATAGGCCACTGTTCACAAGAGGAGTTTCAAGAGTTTTCTCTATGCAGTACAAGTTAAAACTTTGCACCATATCATACATAACTCACAATGTTTAACACTTGATGTATGCATTTCTTCCAAGTGCCCTTCCTTATTCAGTAGGAACAGCACTTTGCAATTGTCTTAGTTTTGACAGATTTCCATCTGCAATTCTTTAGACAGGGCCCTAATGAAAACACTTTTTAAAAGGGGTAGTTACATTCCTCTTTCCCCCAAAAAACCATTATTTTGGAGTCTGCTCTGGCTTTTGTGGTGGTTTCACTCAGAATCCCACATTTTTATTTTTGTTTCCAGAAGGAGTCCATGCCAGCAAGATTTTTGACAAGTCTAGGATCACATGCTCTCATGCCTTGTGCACTAAAGAGTGCAGCAATTCAAAACCTGTTTTCAAATTGTGTGAAACAATCTCAAACCACCTCACTGGTGTGTTGTTGCAGCATCACATAGCACAAAAAATGGTCCCATGCACAAAGAAAATGGAACAAATTAGGAGAGTCAAAGTTCTATATTCACTGCCCCAGACTAAACTAACTAAGGCTATGATCCTACAATCAGCATGGCTTTTAAGCAGGGGGAGGTCGTCAGCTAAATATGGGTGGAAGATCCAGGCTTTGACTCAAATGGCAAAGGGCATGGAAAAAACTGCTGCACATTTCCACATGTTGTGGCCCTTTCCAACAGATCCTGCTTTGTGCAATGCAGTGCTGGGCATCTTCCCCAGCATAGTACAAATGGGTTGGGTGAGTGAGTCAGAGAGGTTAATTAGTTCCCTGGTGTCTCTATTCCCACCTAATGCCAGTTACCTCTCAACAGGAGATGATGAGGTGATATACACAGCATTAACCACTACAAAACTGAGCTGTAAAAAAGTTGCAGATTTGAGCCCTTTCTTCACCTTTGTAATTACAAAGGTGAACACAGAGGAAGATTTTCAGGGGTATTTAGGTGCTTAAACATAGCTATCTAGTGGGATTTTCAAAAATAGGCAGTTAGGCACTTAACCTGCTTTGGTGCTTTTGAAAATCCAGCTTGTTGCCTATCTTTAGTCACTGAAAATCCTGCCAGAGGTCCTGGTCTGCATAGCTCAAGGAATCATAACTTTCACTTTTATTTGGACTAAGTGTTTCTGCAGTTATCCATCTGATTTTAAAATTATTTTCCACTTCTCCCAAGATCATTTTTAAAGCACATTCAACTCGAGTCAGCCTGCAATAGAAAGGCCAAGAGCCATGTATAAAAGCAAGCACCAAACACTAAGTATAAGGTCTGGTTGATGGAGGGCAAAACATAAAACAAACAGAAGACTGAGAATAGCAAATCCCCTTTACCTAACCATAGGACGAACACAGCTTTAGCTTCAAGTTTTACTCATCCTTCTTCAATGATTTCATTACTCACTGGTTTTCAAAGTATTTAATCTTTTTCTAGCTCTCTCAGCCATTGGGCTGCTGCTGCAGTCCAGTGGCTAATGCATAGTCACTGGAGACCTGCGTTCTAGTCCCAGAGTCTAGAGGGGACCTTGGGGGGAAAGACACTTCACTTTTGTGCCTCAGATTTCCATGTCCATAAAATGGAGATAATGATACTCACCTTCCTTTGTAAAACACTTTGAGATCAAAGGATGAAAAGTGCTTAATATTTCAAGGAGGAATAGGGCTGAGGTTTTGCATTTTAGAGCTATATGCTACCCAGCACTTTAAAAAAAAAAGTACTTTGAAAAGTTAACACTTTCCTAAAACCATAGGGTGGGTGACACACAGCATCCAACAGGAATCCAAAGGGGTGATGGGAAATACCTACACTTCCCTCTCAAAAGCTGAAAAAAAATATTCAGAATGCTTTTTGTACTAAATCAGATTAAACTGTTACCTGAAGAAAAACACTAGTTTTCTTTTCCTCTTCCTACTTCCGATTTCTATATCCTGATGCATCTTTTCTTGAGTCATTCACATCTGTTTTCCCTCCAATCTTTCTATAAATTTTCCTTATATTTTAATGTGTTTATTTTTCCCTTTATTTAAAAAAAAAATTGACCTGTAACTACAGTGTTCTCTTTCTTCCTCCTCTCCATCAAACTGGGTCACTTTGGATGGGAGCCAAAGCATGGATTGCACTTCCAATACATAAAAGCAGGTAACAAGTGTTTCAGAAGGTGAGCCTGTAATACCAAATGTTAGTATCATCTTCCAAATGCATATAAGCTGATGTCTCTAAAAGTCATCATCTCTGTTCTAGATTCTGACATCCGATATTTATGCCCTGATTTGACACTACTAGTGTGGCTACACAAATGAACTATGTTTATGAACAGAACTACCTACTTTTAATTCAAGCAGTCTTGGAACTAAGATGTCTGTTAGTCCATGAAGACTTTTAGGGAAAATGCCACTATGGTATATTGCTATACAACTACAGTAAGTGGCAGTGCTCCAGGATGGAGGGAGTTCTGAATATGTATCTTAAATAGAGGAAAAGTGAAATGAAGAACAGCACTATTTGTTTAATGTATATCTTACTAGTTAAACAAGTGCAGCTCAAGTCGGTTGGGTCTCAAATGCTACAACTCTTCTCATTCTCATGCTGACAATCCACATAAATAAGTGTTGCAGAATCAAGCCCTTAAATTTACTGTGCTATTAGAAATTATTTGTATTACTGTAGCACCTGGGAGCCCCTAGTCAAGGATCCCATTGTACTAAGCTTTAGTTGTACAATTAGTTCAGAATATAATATTTTTAAAGCCAGCGATGATGTTTGTAAAATTTATAAGTGCTGCAGTTGAGGGAGGTTAGGAATATATACATCTTCATTGTTTACTATGTGTGAACAAGTGTGGTTATTTTAACAATTGTAGGTTTGAACCACTGTACATTATCAGAATGTTATCTGATTCATTTCCAGGCAGAATCACTTCAGTCATTTTAAATCATTCCAGAACAGACATGCCTACAAACCCGCTGTCATTTTTTCGATTAACATATTTTTCACTACAAGATATTCATCTTTAGAAGCCATACTTGTAAAATGACAGTGAGCCTTTCAGTTTACACACAAATCACTCTAGTACTTGCTTTGAACCATCACTCAAATAAAATAATGCTCAGCTGAAGTGTCAAAAAGGCCATAGAGTAATTTCTACATGATACAGTAACTCCACCCTCTCCTCCCAAATCCAACCCCCCAAATTACATGCTACAAAAAAAGATGCAAGGGAATATTTAGAATTAGTATGCAGGTTCAAAGTTTTATACTTCCTAATTTAGTCCCATTTTGAACTACTGATGATAGGTCTGAACAGGCCTCCCCACTAACATGTCTAAAATTCATCCATTTTTGACACAAATTCAGGATAAGAACTTCAAATATTGAGACTACCAATCAATATTTCCTAAGAGTAAAATATAATTTCATATAATTTTTGCCTTTAAAAAGCCACAAAAGATTAATGAACTTTTCATTCCTTAAAATAAGGAAGTACCTTTCCTGATTTTGCTTTCTACCAAACTAATAAAACATTTTGCAATGTAATGCATTGTTTATAAACCTGTAGCTATTGTAAGCACTATCCATTATTTATAGGGAGATTAATCTATTTGCAGTGAAAACTAGCATTAAGAAAATCCTTAAGGAAACCTGCAATGAGTTACTCAGCATCTGCTGTGGGTATATGGGCCTAACTGTCCAGCATTTAGCCTAACCGTCCAGGAAGCTAAACATTACTGTTGCACTAATTCACACCCCTAACATTAATGTAAGGGCATATGAATATAAATTTCTCCCAGATATTTAAAAATGGTCTAAAGATTCCCTCCTGTTTGAAACTTAGTATATTAAGTCTCAAAGTCAGTTTAGCCATTTGTAAATACTGAAGATTAATAAGGTTACAGTATTTTCAATATTTTGTTATGTATGTGTGATGCCTGAAAATCTAGGAATTAAAATAAGATACTGGATACAAAATGCCAACTAGGTTGGGCTTTTTATAAACCAGAGGGAAATAGCTAAAAATATGAAATGTTTCATAAAGATTTTAACTACACATTCCATATCAGTATGCATTTCCAAAATTATCTTAACATGAATCCTTAGGAAGCATTATGATCTGGCAAATATATTTATACATAAATCACATCTAATTTACATGATAAACTTCTAGCAGTCCCAAGGAAATCATATTTATAGAATAAGTGTATATTTAAAAAAGTGTAAATGCACATTTGGGATCAAAACCAAAAATGTATAAAAAAGTATGTTTAGTGCTAAAATTGAAAGACAAATTGGAAAAAAAAGCCAGAAATTTAAAATTAAGGCTTTTATATTTCAAATAACTGTAAACAGAAATTCTGAAAACTACACTTTTAGGACAGTTGTGAAAGATTTTTTTTTTAATTCACCCAAATATCAATTATACAGTGAGCACAAAGCTGTTTAACATTTATACGTAATTCTAATGCATCTATTATAGTATCTCTACAACACTTCATGTCAATTTCTTTAAAATTCTCTCTAGAAGTCATGATATCCATATAATTTACTCAAAATATTTTACTAATTTAAAAAGGTTTTCATGCACTGGACTCTAAAGATTTAAATCCATATTTTTGCATGTACTGTACATATCATAAAACCCCTTTTTAGTACACAGATTACCTCCAGGGACTACAACAACTGCAAGCAACCATTACAGAATATCGTGTCAATCTGGCTGTCTCATACGAGCACAAAATGTGTGTTCTAAAACCCCTCCAATTTGATGCAAATGCACTGATGTTTCTAAACAAAAATTTCTAATTTTAAGTATTTTTCCCCACCAAAATACAATAAGAATGAAAACTTTCCATTTAAGAAATACAAAACCACTTGAGTACATTAAAATATTCTAAAAACTAACCAGCTTTTTTTTTTTTTTTTTTTTTTTTTTTTGGACAGCAGTCAGTCACAGGCTTCTCAAAACCCCAAATAGACTTAAAATTTCACTTCCAGGTCAAGACTTCATATACTATATTTCAGAGTAAGATGTTATGGACAGATTACACAACCTTAAAAAGTAAGGTTTTATCATGGAAAACTTGACACAATCATAAAAGCTCTGCTATTATGGAGAGAAGATGCATCAAGATCTGTGCGACTACTGTAAAATTTTTCACTCAGATGAGCATCTTTTGACTCCCCCCCCCAAAAAAAAATGCTTAATGTAACATATAATATATGAATCAGAGAATTAAATTTCAGTGTCAAATCTGCAATATTTTAATACTTCCTGATAGTGATGTGGCTGTTTTATAATGAAAGACAATTGAAAGTAAAATAAAAATCATTCTTAAACTTAGCAGCATATAATATATTTGAATGATACTACTCTAGAATTAAGCAAATTGCGGAATTCTACTACGACTCAAACTGCATGGCGGAAAGACCATTCCTATTTCTGAAAAACATACCGGTAATTTGAAATATGTATTTAGTACTTACAGTCACTATGTGACAGTGAAACCCACACCATAGTTTGCCTTATTACTGCTTTGTTTTACGGAGATGTCTCAAACTTGACTTTCCTTGACACCCCAAGGTTTTGACAGACGTAGGACATGCTTCTGTATTATCAGTTTAGAAAATATTTAGATTTTTAAAAAAATCAGTAATGCATTTTTAACCCACAATAATAATAAAAGAATCTTTCTGAAAAGACATAATCTGTCATCAGTAAGACCCTGTAAAAGGTTTATCTGGATTTTATTACACTCAAATGAGTGTCTAGTTCTAGGGTTCAACATGCAGCATTTTTTCATATGACTGTTTTCATTTGGCGACAATGTATTACCACCTTAGTTTTACCCAAAGGACTTTGTACAAATGGGATTCTGAAAAAACCCTACTTTACCATGCATAAATTAAAATTATTTTAAGAATCAGATAAACTATATTTAAATGACATTAAAAGTTGAAATGCTGCAAAAATTAAATTGTGATTTTTAAGATAAAGCATTCTTGGGAAGTCTAAAATATTAGTTTTTTGGTTTCTCTTTATTTACAAAAAAAATTCACTAGTGTTTGCTGCTTTAAAAATTTCAAAAGTTAAAGCTACCATCTATGTAAGTACTTGGCATAATTTATAGATTTATTCACTGGCATAAACTACACCACACTAAATATCTGCAACCAGAAAAATTATGTACACAAATTTTGGATTAAAAATCTAAAAATGAAACCACAAAAATCAGCTGTACCCCAGATTTGAAGAGTTCATCTACACTAGAAAATTTTGTAACAATTTTCCATCAATCATGTAATACATTATTTTTACAGGCTTGAAGTGAATCTAAGATTGTACACATCAAGCATGCAAACAGTTTAAAAATATTACACAATATTTTTAGACCATTTGCAGGCTTGAGGAGTACTTACAATGGTTTAAAAAAAATTAGCTTATATTCTCTCAATATTAGCAGAGCTTAAATGCAATTTTTTAAAATCCAATCATCTACTATATAATTCAAGTGTGTCCAACACTATACATTAACGTTGTAAAAAAAATTCTGTGACATACCAGAGTATAGGTAGCTTTCAGAAAGCGTTGTGGGTAGGTTTCTACACTAACCAAAGAAATACTATTTTTAAAGTTAGGTTTGATGAGTCCATTAAAAAAGTTAGAATGGTTGAATGATTATTATAGAAGGGATTAGTTTTAATTAAAAAATGTTATCTGAACCCAAGTATTTCTAACAGATCACGTTATCAATCCAGCCTTACGGGTAAAACAGATAGGATAGTTTATGAAGAAAAGAAAACCTCAACATGCTCCCCAAACAGGTTAACAAGTGCAGCTGCTGGAAAGAATGGCAAACTGCTTTAATATATATATATTATTTTAAGTTACAAATAAAAGGTTAATTTAGATTTTGAAAAGATGCATGGTCTTACATCAGTGTTCAGCAGGACTGTGAAACATCTGTTAGATATTCTCCCTGCCCCTTTATAGAATGGGGTAAATAATGCAAATTCCTTTGCTGAAAGACAAGTTGTATTTTGTTTTAAATTCTGAGCCATGTGAATCTTAAGTTTACATGTTTCAGGTGAAAATAATTTTGCATTAAAAGAAGGCCTGTAAGAGTAATATACATTCTCAATACTTAAAAATTGTTTTATCAAATATATCATATTAAGCTACATTAGCATTGTAATAATTGAAGCCCTAAGCTTTCAATAGAGTTTTAATGCTGTCAAATTAAGAGCCAATTCACCATCAGTGGGACTGGTTTAAAAATGCAATTATGTGATACGCTCCCAGTGTGGTTTTAGATCACGGAGGCATTCCCTCTTCAATACCAATGACCATCACTGGTCAGAAAAGACTACTGAACCTATAAGACTATCATAATAGATACAAAGACAAAAATTTCAGTTTATCAACTAGTATTAGACCATAATAGGCAGATAGATGAGTGCACAAGTATTTTGATTTCTGTAAGCAACACTCCCAAAGCTATCTAGAATAGATTCTCTCAAGCTTAAAATTTATTTAGAGACCATGTAAAAAAATAGTTACAAACTATTCAGATGTCACTTCTTTAAATCTATGGAGATGAAAGATACAAGTGTACTTGCCTCCTCTTTTCAAGCAGCAGCAATTCAGTGGCCATGATTAAGCACATGTTGTATATTTACACACACAAGTCAAAACGAAGAAGCATGTTCTTACCAAGTCTTTTTATCTTTAGGGGTGAAGTTATGATTAAAGTTACCCTATTGGACAAGAATTCCCTTTCAAAGACTCTAAATGAAGTATTGCTGGATTTGTGAATCCTCCGCTCTTAAAATCCCGTGGCCCTTGGGAACATATGGCAAGCTTGTCCAAAACCACATCTAATGCTAATCAGTTATGTGGATTTCAAACCTAATAGCTGTAATATTAACCTTCCCTTTCACCACTCTCTGATATTATTTAACCAAGTATTAAGATATCATTTGAAAGTTATGACTGTAGTAAGAATTTGCTGCTAAGCAGGCTTTGTATATATTTAACAGCTGTTTACGTTTCTAATGTTAACATTAAGAATTTATGAGGAATTAGCTTGAAATACTTCACTTTATTAATACACAGACCACAAAGAACAATAACGCTCTTGAGACTTTAATAAGGGATTTAATGAAAATGATTGTGGAAAGATCCTTACAGCGCAGTACAAGTTACTCTGGATGCAGAAAGTGGCACGGCTCAGGTATTTATCTACAAAATATTTCTGTATATTAGGTTATGAAAATCACTTGGGCAAAGTTATATGGAAGCTAAACCTGTTTAGATGATGGTGCTAGTGAATCTTTTCTCTTACTTCACAAGATTTTTCTCAAATTCTCACCTCTTTTCCTGTTCCAGACTCCTCAGTTCTACCCTCACCTTCCCACTAGACTTTACAATCGTAGTTCTGTTCAGAGCAGGAGAGGACAGCTTTGGAAACGCACTTCAGGACTACCCTGTTACAAGAATCGATAGTTCAGGGTCAGAGCTATCCCAGGCATTTTTAAAATAAACTGGTTTGTACAGGTAAGTGAAACAGAGACAGACCAGGCGGATGAGGAATGATTACTATTTTCTTTCAGTAACCCAGAGTAGACTGGAGTACAGCCAATATTTTGGAATACAGGACATTTTAAATGCCTAATAATTCTATTGTCTAGGAGGCCAGTTTATAGTCAAGCAGTGCTTCAAATTAAGTTTCTCCTTTCTCCTCTAATTTTTTTATTAGAAACTTGAATACTAAAGAACAATCTGACAGATTTATTTAGGGTAAATTTAAAAAAATAGGAATAAAACTCACTTCTGTTTTGTTAGAGATTTGTAGTGTTAGGAAACATTAGCGATCCCTAGGAAGTTAATAGGATGTTTCTAGGCAGGTCTCTGAAGAAAACATATTTTTCCCTTCTGCAGAATGACAGAGAGCTACACACAGATGAATGCTTTCAAATCACAAGCATTTAATTTTTTAAATGTTAAGTGAGAGATGTAAATATATATGCATGTTAGCAACAGAGTGCTTAAAAGCATACCGAAAACATATTCCATACACAGTTAGCAATAGAAGTCTGTACAAAAGTAATAAAGTTACACAATATAAAAAATACTCCATAGTTATAATTTAAAAGAGGGGGAAAAAAGACAAGGGAATTGATTTCTCAGTTCATATAATTTATTGCAGTTAGCACACAGTTTAAAAATTCACCAACACACCAATAGTACAAAACTAAACAGCATTATAAGTTATTCCCCCTTCAGGAAAATAAAACATACTATGATTGTCAAAGCTAGATGTCAGTCTAAGTTTTAGAACAAAAGAAGAATGTGAAACTAATAAAAGAAAATAAGCAATCACTCATGAGGACCACAAAAAAAAATCCAAGAGAAAGTCCATTTTTCTCAGACACTGATTGTCTTTTCTAAATTAATAAAATAATGTATTTTTAAAACCTAGAAACTATTCAAGTAACTAAAGATAATGCTCCAAGGCCATTTTCACAGCTTTTTTTTTGTTTTGTTTTAAATGCCATTACAGGGTACAGCCAACTTAACACACATTTGACCAAATATTTCCAAAACAGTCCAGCAATACACAATGGAGTTTTCCATTCAGTATCTTAAGCACAAAAATAGGCTATGTTTACAGTAGTTAAGGCGATCAAATTTTAAACAAAAGCAGAAAAAGAAGGAAAAACAGCAAACGTTTTCCATGCTACTCCCATAGACCTTATTTGTAAGTGCAAGACAGGAAAACAAACACTGTGCAAAATGCTTTTGACCTGTATGTTGGTCATTAAAACCACACATCAGGCTGCAGTCTCTGCTGCTTGGATACACATAGTCCACTAACCACCCTGCTCCTCCCCCCCCTTTCCCCATGTCAATCAAAGCATTCTAGTCCTTTCAGCCTGGGGCTTTTTCAGTCTCTAGAATCTTTTTGGGGTGGGGGGGTGGGGGAGAGAAGGGAATAATAATGACCTATTGTTAATTTGTGCAGCAGGAATTCTAAAAATGCTCATCTGGGTAAATGTATGCATCTAAAGTTTGAGCTGGCATGGATTTTGTGCAATTAGGTTTTCTTTTAATAAATGCACACAGCACATGCAAATCTTTAAGCCTGTTTGTAAACATTAATATCTTCCTTCTTATGTTGCTAAATTATCAACTTGTAGCTTAAGTTTTATTCAACTTAAAGACAGTGGGAAAGTAAATTTAAATTATATAAAATAAAAACAGTGCATTTATGTTCTCCACAACACCAGTTTTTTCAGTGGTGTTTTTTCCTAAGGAAATTAAATAATTTTAAACTCACTCATTAAAGTTATACAATGCAAACAAAGACAAAAATATACTGAAACTCATGCATTTCTGTAGCGTTAATATTTACTTTTCAAAACTCAACTAAGAGCATCAACACAACCTGCCAAGTTCTTTGACCACCACCCCCCCCCACCCATGTAATCAATTACAGTATACAATAACGGTAATTCACATTTTTAAACACACAGTTCATCACTGCTGAAGCTGCAATATCCTTTTTCATCCCAAGCAAACCTTCACAGACTGCACAGACTCCCAGTGATCCCAGTGTACTTTCAGAATTATTTTTTCCAGTGGGAACTGTCAGAAATCCAGAAGTTGCCGTAATAAGTTTTAAGTCAACTGCTTGTTTAAAAATAGATAATCCAGCATTTCAGAAATTTTCCATTTGGGTCTAAAAGCATTCAGGTTTCCAACAGCTAGAAAGAACTCATACAATTTTAGAAATGTAAAGGAACTAATAAAACTGAAGGGGATTTCTACATTCATATTTTAAAAATAATGAAAAACATTTGGGTTTTAAAATAATGCAGTGTTTGAGGGGTGGAAGAGAATAAAGCAATATAAAAATCTTTTTACAATTTGAGATTTCCCTTAACAGCAAAGTATTTACTGGCTTATATTCCAAAAAGAGAGGGGGGGGGAAATCCTCTGTAGTTTATTATTTTGTCATATTACTTCTAAAGTTCATTTTCTCAGAGTGCTAAATTAGTGAAATGTTCATGCTGCCTTAAAGTGCAAAAACAAGCTAATAGCCAAACTTTCAGATCAAGGAAACAAGATTGCTTTTAGACTGTACCACAACTATATAGATATTTATATATATATTATTTATATATATAAAAAATTATTTCCAAAGTTCTTGCGAGCTATCTTCTAAGGTCCAGTCTCTGACAGTAGGTAAGCTCAGTGCTTCACTTTTGACAGACAACGAGTTCACCAACTCACAGTGAAACTTCCGAATGTGTCTGTAAAGGTCTCCAGACTGCGTGAACCTGCGTTCACACCACTTACAAGCATGTGGCTTCTCCCGGGTGTGAACCACAGCATGGCGGCTCAGGTTGTGGGAATACTGGAAGCTTTTCCCACACTGGGTGCAAGTGTAGGGCTTTTCACCTGAATGAGTCCTCTCATGACGTTTCAAGGTGTACATGCAAGAAAAAGTCTTACCACACAAGGAACAGGTCGGGACATTGACATCAGTAGCAGGCTTGCTGCGGATCCCATCCTGCTCTCGAAAGTGCGTGCTTAAATGGATCTGCAGAATGTGGGGACTAGGAAAGACTTTGTTGCAGAGAGGACACATAAAAATTTGGCCAGCAGGGCTAAGTATATTTGACACATAAGGGAGCAAACTGCTGTCCATGTTTCCTTCCACCTGGACTCTCTCATTCTCAGGAGTTATCATTTCATCATCGCTTGCTTTGTCCTCTCTATCTAGCTCCCTTAAAACAGAATCTTCCCTCATTGGAGCCAGGTGGGCTGGCTCATAATGTACCCTGTTATTAGTGCTCACACTTTCTTTCACAGTGCTATGTTCCATGTCATAGTCATTAGTGCCAACATCACTTTCATCACAGGAAGCCTCTTTCTCCACCTTCACCTGAACCAAGTTGTTTCTAAGCATGTCCTGTGAAGAGAAATAAGAACTGTTCAGATTTTCTACTCCTGAAAGGCTGGACTTGACAGACAGGTCCAGCACACAGTCAACATCTGCTGAATCCCTCATGGAGGTGACAGACCTCTGGGACAAAGACTCTGTTGAGCTGCAGGGGCTGGCTACTGTTTTTCCAGCTGCTGTTGCGTGTGTCTCTGCCTCTCCGCCAGTCTGGGGAATGCCTGCTGAGTCTGAGGGCAATCTCATCCACATGTTCCCAGGCTCAGCCGCCAAGTCCCTTTTGCTAGGCAGGATGTTCAATTTTTCATCTTCTCCTTCATCTTCATCACTGGGTAAATCCCCTGCTATGTGGCTGCTGCCATCGGAGAGACTCTCCACTTTGTCCGAACAACTTGAGGCATCTTCTTCCTTCTTTGTACTGTCTGCTTCTGTGGTGGCTTTTTCTTTCAGCTTCTTTTTGCAGACTTTGACAATGTCATACATGTGGAGATAACTGGCAGCTGCTAGCACGTCTTCAATGGGCAAGTCTTTGAACTGGAGTTTCCCTTCATACATGAATTCAAGCAGGAGAGCGAAAGCTGGGGCTGTAACAATGTCGCTGTTCAAATGAACAATGTCCCTTTTGTCCAGCTGGTCCTTGTAAAAGAGGTGGAAATACATGCTGCATGAAGCCAGTACAGCTCTATGAGCTCGGAACTGGGCATCTCCTACCAGGACTGTGCAGTCACAAAGAAAACCCTGATGTCTCTGCTCACTCAGACACTGTAGCAAATGTCTGCTATGATCAGGAAACTCCATATTGTCTTCATAACCTATAAGCAAAAAGATTTTTTTAATTAAATATGGGTAGAAATATAGCAAACCTACAAGTACAAATTATGCTCTAGAAACTATTATTTAATTCCCTGGATTTTAGTCAAGTGACAACCATGCCGCAACTAATAAACATACAAAATGATTAACCCCCCACAAAACACACTAAAGTTATTTTTATGACTAGACTACAGCAGACCACAAATGCTTTTGATAAGAGTGTAGGTAAAGCAACCACTAATTATTTTTCAAAGTATCACTGTTGTTCCTTAAGTCTGTTCAGTGATCCTTTTTAAGCTACTTAAAACAGTAGATTTAATATAGACTCAAAATACTGTAGGTTTAAAAGTTGGATTTTCACAAAGAAAAAAGTGTATTTTGAGAATTAAACAACTTTCTCTACAAAGTCAAATTGTAACAACCACAAAGAAGCTTACTGCGTGAAGACAGATGTTACTACCTTAAAATCTACAGGTATAATATACATAAGGGATCCCAAACAGACAGCAAAAGCAAAGATTTTAGAAATTTAAAGAACAAAAAATTATCACACTTATGTTGACATACTTTCCCCAAGCAATATGAGAGCAAAATATTTTATATTAATGGGTAAAACTCCTGAAGAAAGCTATAGACTAAAATGAAAACAAATGTTGATTATACAAGAAGACTTTTCTTCTTTGCAGAGAGAGGCTTTTTAAAGATGCTTTTTCCCGACAGTTTGCAATACCAAACTAAAAGAAAGTATTTCAGCATGGCTGTGTCAATTATTCCAGATACTATTCTTCCAAAGGCATTGTTTTCCTACTCACCTTCCTTGAGGAGAAAATCAAGGAAGTGCAAGAGTCAGAACTCAGCTAGCATGTAAAATTTCAACTTAAAAAAAAAAAGGCTAACCTATTCCCCCTCTTCTGTGACTAAAAGCAAAGTTCTATGAAACCATTTAAACACAGATTGTGCATTTTGGGGTTGGCATGTATTACTGAAAAATAATTATCCCTCACAATCCAAGATGTATTAAAATTTATAACCCAACCTGAAATATATTCTGTAAAATACCATTGCTAGAATAAAGCAAGAAGATTTACAATACAATCACTTTAAGTGCCCCACAGCCAACATCAATCCTAATCCTTAAGAGGGCTAAAAATAAAGATTGGAGGGCAGCTCACAAGGTAGCTGTGATCAAATTAGGAGGCTGAAAGGACAGAGAGGGACGAAGAAGGAAGCTTATAAACATCTGATCCAGCTGACTGTGGCCATATGGCAGCTGCTGCCCAGATAAAGAGATTAAGAATAGAGGAGTGCGATTACAGCTGTCTGGCCAATTCAGGCAGCTCAAATCTACAAGTTCTAAATTAGTCGCGAACACAAAAACTCCCTCAAATAATTGTTGTTATGCTGAAATAAAAGATCTCAAATATGCATCTGAGAAAGAAAAGAGGAAACCAGTCAAGCTATTCTCCTGGGGACAAAAGTTTTGAAACACACAACTGATTTCTATCTTTCAGACAGTACAGCTGTATGCTTTTGTAGTTCTAGGTTGCTGGATCTTTAAACATGAAGTTTAATGGTAGAATTCACAAAACATTTAAACTGGAATTATTTTTATATACCTTTTCATATTTCATTCCAAAACATATTTTTGCTTTATCACCCTTAGAAAATAATACAAAATAGAAACCAGAACCCTCACTGACTGCAACTAAAATCTTCTCAATTTTGGTCAGAAATAATGAGCGAACTTGTTACCTCAATGCTCTAAAATTATAATTATATATATATAAGTTTCTTCTCATAACATGCACAGGAACACATACTCTCATGCTACAGCCTAAGCTTTTCAACTGCAGAAAGTACACTTACCCATTTAATACTCAATTTCATATATTATCCCTAAACTTGGTTAGAAAAGTAATGTGATTTTTCTGAAATTAAATAAACACATCAAAACAGAAATATGCTGTATCTAATCTATTACTACTCCTACCTTTAGTACACATAAACCTGATTAAGTCCTTTCCTCTGAGTCTTGCTGGCTCCAGGTCTGTTAGATCGGTGGAAAAAAAGCAGACTAAGAGAGACAGATGCAAAGTGGAGATGATGTTAGAGAGGAATGAGATACCTTCTCCACACACAGATCTGCACACACTAACTCCCTGTCTGTGTGTTAGAATAAAAGGCTGAAGGATGGCAGGCTGTCAGCTGCTCTGACATCATGTTCAGATGGAAATGCTACCTCCAGCTGTGCTCCTTTTAATGCCATATGCTACTCCTCTACACTCCTGCCACCAGCTTTTTCTTAGGAGAACTTTTCTCTTCTGTTAGTATAAACAAAATACTTCAAAGTCTCTTTTTTTCAAACTTTCTAACACACAAAAAAAAATGAAAATCCTAAACATATGGGGCTCTACTGTATTTATGGGATAGCAACACTTCTGTCTAAAGATGGTGGACTGCTTTATATATTGACAGCATACTCAAGCTACAAGGCTATCCAGGAAATCCATACTGATTCATTTTTTATTGAACCCAGAGGTTTAGTTACAAAGATGACATTTTTAACTAAATCTATTTAACTCAACTTACAGTCCACCACTTCAACATCAGTACCTTTAACATTTTTTTGGGGGGAAGGGGTAAACAGCAGAGATAGTAACCTAACAATCTAAATATATGCCATGACAGAGGCTGTCAGCCTTACTAAAGCATTATTTTACTCATGTTTAGCCACTGCTTATAGATCATCTCTGTATGTTTCCTTGGACTGTCATTATTATTCTGATGCATAAATAGCACGCAACACTGAAGTTGGACTTTTCTTTGAGAAACCCCTAAGACTACATTATTTCATAACAGTGAAATAAAATTAAAGATCAGGAATGCAGGAAATAGCTTTAATTGAACTGTTGTGCATTTTGTACCTGGAAATGTGATCTTACCTTTTCTGACCTAGGAAGTATCCTATCTCCCCTCTGCCCCATTCCAAAACCTTTTATAGTCTACTTTGTAATATTCTTGTGAAGTTGTCAAATATATGTTTAATACATTTGTTGTAAAAAGCTCTTAAGTTCAGTTCTGATGTTTTGAAAGGCTGACAAAATAGTCCTGCAACCTAAGCTGGACACACTTGTGCTGTGTTCACTGTGCTGACATCTGTGAATGTCAAATGCATCTCTGCATACACACACATTCAAAGGGGTGGGAGGAAAGACTGTGGCCTCCTATCAGACAGAAAAAGCAATGGTCTTAGGTCATGAATTACCATGTGGAGATCTAAAATGGGATGTGGTAATCAATCATCAAAATCAAAGAAGTCAAACAGGACAGAGCAAGTCGTCAGCCTAACTTTCTTTATCACATGAACCAGACTCAAGATAAGATGCTCATGAAATCAACTTCTCAGCAGTGCTTCACCACATCTTCCCCTCACCAGCTCCAACTAATTACAGCACCTCCCCGGTTACTATACAATACTAGGACCAGTCAGTTACCAAGGGCTAGGGGAGAATCTGTCACTGTATTATTTATAGAAAGTATTTCCCCCCTGCTTCTCAGAAAGTGCTGCAAAAGGTCGCAGATAAAAGCACCTCTAACTCACTCTGCTCCCTTGTGTGTACATGTATAATGTGCACTGGCTAAAACAGGACATACAAAGCAAAGAGACAAAAAACAGAAGCAGTGGCAGCGCTCAGAGCCGAGGAAAGGAAGCAGCCAAACGTGCAGGAAAAACAGACTTAGGTCACAGCAGCAGCAACAAAACAAAAGTAACCAGAAGCGCTGAGCAGCAAGTCTGTTGCGTGGGGCTGCTGCGCTCCCCCCTCTGTACAGCTGCGCGGACACCCCACAGCCCAGGGACATCAACTAACTCTGCTCCTAGCACACACAAGGGACTCGTTTCTCGTTGCACCGCCTGCCCCCAGCCCATCCCAGCGCCACCCAGCACCACCTGCCCCCATCCCCACCGCCCCCCAGCACCACCTATCCGCAACCCCAGCGCCCCCCAGCCCAGCCCCGCCCCACCTATCCCCAACCCCAGCGCCCCCCAGCCCAGCCCCACCGCACCGCCTGCCCCCCAGCCTCAGCGCCTCTTAGCCCCACTGCACCACCTGTCCCCATCCCCGGTGTCCCCAGCCCCACCACTTGCCCCGCTGCACCGCCTGCCCCCATGTCACTCCCTACCCCCCCCCCCACACTTCAACTTGGGACCGCCCATTTACAGCAGCGGGGGCGGGGGGGAGGAGAGCGGGACTCACACACTCCGGAGCGGCCCTAAGTCCCCGGGCTCCCGGCGCCTCTTCACTCACTTGCTGCTTCGGGCTCTCGTCCTCCCCCCGCCCGGCTCCCCGCCCCCCGGCTGCGCCGCCCGCTACCCCCCCCCCCCGCCCGCTGGCAGCTGAGGAGCGGGGCAGCCGGCGGAGCGAAGCGGGCCCCACGCTCAGGGGCTCCCCATGGCACCAGCGGCCAGAGGCAGCGCGGAGCCCGGAGCCAGCCGGGCGGGGGGGTCGGGGAATGGGGGGAGCCGGGCGCACGCACGGCGGCGGCGGCACAGACGGGCCAGGGCTGCAGCACCCAGATGTTCCCCACCCCTCCCTCTCCGTTACTGACTGACAGGCTAGCCTGCCCACTCCGCCTCCTCCTCCAATCAGAGAGGCAAAGAGGTGTTGACAGACAAGGCCTGCCGCCCAGTGAAGGAAGAAGAAAGGCCTTCACCTCTGACCAATCAGAAGGAAGAGGGCGGGGCTCTCGGCGCAAAGGCGGAAGGAAGGGTGGTTCCCTGCGCGCAGGGAAGGGGTGGAGCGAGAGATGGGGCGGGGTTGTTCGTGCCAGGAGGGGGCTGAACTTCATTTTCAGCGCTGTCCCCCTCCCCCCACTCCGCGCCTCACTCTGGGGCTGAGCGAGCTGAAGGAGCTGGACCAGGCGTGATGCACTGTGGGACAGTGTAGGACTGGAGGGTGGTTTCTAGATCGGGGCAAGGCCAGGGGCAGTTCATGGACCTGCCCCAATGTAACCCTCCGCCTGTGGGACAAGGTGCCTGTCTGGTCTGCACCACCCCCCTGCACCGTGGCTGCTCCCAGCACCCTGGCTGGATGGGAGCGTCTCAGAGCAGCAGCAAGGGATGGGGCCTGCCTCCCCCCCAGTGGGACAGAGCCACCAATACGTACCTCCCGGGAGTTGCCCATCCAAATATCCTGTAACCTAGGGGGATGTGCACTGAGCTAGGAGCGCATAAATTCTGGTCCCTCCTCTCCTAATTGATAGTCATGTTTCCATGTACCTTATAGCCCACGTTACTGACCAAAGCCTTATACCTTAACTTAAAAGGCTGTCAAGTATTAGCCTATCACACTTTATAAATACATTATACAAGAGATTGGCCAAGGTCACTTAAGGCAGAACTTGGAATTGAACCCAAGTCTGTAGTGTAACAGACCTCTTCTTACTCAGCCAAGTTGCCTTTGAGACAGAATATACCAACTCTGTGTGCCTGGGTTATCCTACCTCTGTTTGATCAAACTTTCTTTCCGGACCCAGGGACAGAACTCAGGATTTCCAGTCTCCAGAATTCTACTATTGTTTAAGCAAACAGTTGATAATGCACTGGCAAAGTGTATGCTTTGGTGGGGTCCAGACTCAATGGGGAGTGAAAACAATGTGGGTGTAGGGACTGCAGGCCTGCTGTTGGGCCGCAGCAACAAGGACAAGGCTTGGTGTGACAGCTCCACACAACTTTGTGGTGGATTAGAATATGTAATATATAACAATCAAAGGCAGCAGGGGCCAGACTTGAAGAGCTGAGGACTTTGGTAAACACGGGTCAGTTGACAAGCTGGAAATCACCAAGACTACCATAACTGTGGGCCTGTTATCACATATTCACCATAAACCCTCACTATGTGTAGGATGATCTCATATGGCATTTTCTGTGCAATTTAGCAAAGGAGTAGTTTGCGGTGTGTGTGTGTGTGTGTATGATTTTTTCCCCACCAATTTCAGGTTAAAAGATAGCATATAACTCCAGTATGAATTTATGTAGAGAAAAAAGTGCACAAAAGTAACAATAGAACAAGAATCAAAAGGAAAACAGCTATATTATGTGAATCCAAAATGGAATGAAAATATCTCTTTTTATATACATTTTTGTATAATTATTTCATCTGGAAAGCACACTTCACTAAGTTACAGCATTAAAAAAAAGTACACCAAGGTCCTATTTTGGCTAGCTTATTTGACAGCATCACTTTGCATACTATGTAGCATCTGGAGCCCAGGTGCCCATCTTGTAATAATCCTGTTTCTCTTTCCTCCACAACCATTACAAAAATCCACCCTATTCTTTAAGTTCTTGTGGGCAGATTGCTCATACACATCTTACCTTCCATCTTGACTACTGCAGACTCCTTGGCTTTTTTTATACTATTTTCAAACCCTTCCAGCCCATCCGAACTACTGCCACCAAAATCTTACTTTCTTATTGTTTCAACTATGTAACTTGTCCCTTTTTTGAATCATGCCACGGACTCCACATTGTGTTATGCATTGCATCCCTGTCTTCAAGGCCCAACAGCTCAAACTTAGTCTCTTCCCCCTCACCTCACCCCATCAATTCCTCTCGGACACGCTTTCATCTTCTCTTGACAAAAATTTGTGCCTGTCTCCTATGTCTGGAATGCCTTTCCAAAATTTGTTTGCCAAGCCTGCACTCTCACCTAATTCATATAACCCTTAAAACTAATTTAAATAACACTTAGTAACTAATTTCAAAAGCATTTGCTAAAATGGATTTACATTTATTTTTATATTATATATTGTGACAAAGTTCCCGCTCTACCTTGGTGGGTCTTGCGTTTATTGGTGGATTTGCTCGCCTTGGAGCTTCACGGCAGCCCTCAGCTTGGCCGTTTATCTGAATTCACAGTCCAGGTCGACTCCTCCTATGCCTGACCAGGAGTTGGGAGGATTTGGGGGGAACCCGGGAACCCGGGCCCGCCCTCTACTCCAGGTTCCAGCCCAGGGCCCTGTGGAATGCAGCTGTCTAGAGTGCCTCCTGGAACAGACAGAGAAAAAGCCATCTACCAGAGGAACACTGCCCGAGGAATCTACAAATCACCGTGGATGGGGCCTGGGATTGAGTAACTTTCAAACTGTGCTCTCGTGTTGGGGGAGGCCTTGACTGTGTCTTAACTGTGTTTGTAGGAACACAGGGGGTGTGGCACGGAGCTGCCCCCGATCCATCTGTGTCCTCTCAACCCCCACGCTACCATCTTCACAACTGCCTCCTCCACCATCTTTGCTGGCTGTCTAACATCTGCCTCTGGACTTAGCTGCTCGCCCTGATTCCACCGCATGGGCCAGAAGCACCAGCCAACCAAACAGGACTCTCTGGACAAGCATACGGTGGTTCATGTGGCCCCCCCCAAATTGTCCACCCCACAGCTTGTCCCTTTCTACCTGACCCCAACTCCTGTCAATCATCTGCCACCACCTCTGCTGGGGCATCGGCAATGGAGGACACCGGGGTGAAATCCACCGCTGCCATGTCCATCGCCTCCCCAGACTCTAGGGAAGCCCCCCAGCTGGCAGGAAAGGCCAGGGCAAGAAGAAGGGGAAAGGCCCCGCTAAAACCCCAGGCCCTCCATGCCAGGGGCTACCCCCACTGCTGCGGCCCCACCACCGACCACGGTGTCCTCCGCCGCTGTCCCCTCCACCAGCTCTGCGGATGTCCCTCCCTCAGCCCCCAGGACATATGCCCGGGTGGCAGCAGCCCCCCTGCCTGCCGCCTCGTCATCTCTCCCGCCCACCACCTCCGCCACCATCAATAGTGGCTGGGGCCCCTTTTCCACCATGACAAGGAAGCACGGAGTCCGATGCCTCCTGGTGCCTGCCTTGCCCCACGTGGAGACGTACGTGCAGGCATTGGTGAGGGTGAGGGGAGACAACCTTCCAAAATGTACGGGAAGGTTGTCTTCTTCTTAGCATTGGAGGCTGCTGCCCAGGAAGCAGTGGAGAGGGGCCTGGCGATGGGGGGGTGTTTGTCCCCCTAGAGCCGCTAGAGGACCTGGGCGTCCGCCTGGTCCTGACCTCTGTCCCTCCTTTTCTCCCCAATGCTGCCCTGTTACCCGCCCTTTCCACCCTGGAGAAACCTGTTTCTGTCATCAGCCCTTTCCCGTTGGGCTGCAAGGACCCCACCCTCTGTCACATCTTTTCCTCCCGCCGGCAAGTGCAGCTTCTACTGCCGTCGGCGGCGTGTGACAGAGAGGCGCTCGAGGGGTCCTTCCTAGTCCCCCATCAGGGGGCCCGTTACCGGGTGTATTTCTCCACGGGGGAAGCCCGGTGCTACCTCTGCCAAGCGTCAGGGCATGTCCGGAGGGACTGCCCCTTAGCCCGGCAAGGAGGGGCACCTGAGATCCCTGAGACCCAGCAAGACATCGGTCCTGTCATTGCCGACGCCCCTGGCCGCCTGATACCCGAACCCGCCCCCCCCTCCTATTCGGACCACCATTTCTCCCGCTCAGGCCCAAGGGGCACCTCCCCTACAACGCCCAGATGAGCGGGAGAGCCCCGCCCTCGCTGCTGACAATATGGCGGGGCCTATGGAGGAGGGTGTGGCAGAGATACCACCAGGCATGGGAGAGAGCCTGCCCCAGGGAGAATCCTCCCTCCTTTATGCCGCCCCACCGTCCCCCCCCAAGTCCCTGAGCCATCGCCTTTACCCCCTGACACGACCCCTGCTAACCAGCCCCCAGATGATGCCATGGAGGGCTGGGCCCTAGTCCAGGGGAAGCGAGGCAAGCAGAAGGCTCGAGCTCCGCCTCATCTACCCGAGGCGGAGGCCCCCCGGAAGACCAGGAAGGGGGGCACCGATGCCGAACCTTCCGCTTTGCCCACGAGTGCGTCCCATCCACAGGTGTCAGCCGGGAAAGATGTGGTAGCACTGGAAGGTAGTGTCACCCCTCCATGGGAGACCCTTCCCTCCGAGACCCTCAAGGAAGCCCCTTCTGTCCTGACACTACCCGAAGCCCCCATGAACCCCGAGGCAACCGTCGTGGCGGGTGCCAGCGGGGAGAACCCCGGGGCGACAGAAAGTGTCCTCTCCTCCATGTTCAAGGAGATCGATGCTGTAGATCTGACCCCGGTCGCCCAGGGGGAGGACGACCTTTTGCTAGCAAACCTCGATTTGGGCGACCTCACTCCACCCCTCTTTTCCCCATGCTCCCTCCCCCTAACTGCTGCTTCTGCTCCCACCTCCGAAGAGCCCCTGGACTTCTCCATCGACCCGGCCGCTGATGGCGCTCTGCTGACGACCACCGAGCCTGCTCAGGTGACAGCCGGCGCCACGCGGCCGGGACACGAGTTGCCAGGGGTACCCCCCGTTGATGCAGAGCAATCGATTTCCTTCCCAGGCGTGGGCCCAAAAGAAGATAATCCACCTCCTGATGCTGTGGCTGCTAAATCCACCATAGAGCCCGCGCCCGGTATCACTGAAAGCTCCCTACCCATCCCCTTAACCCTAGAGTCTGATCGGGAGGCGCCACCATCCAGCTGCTTGCCTCCCAAAACCCAGAACCTTGCCTCTGCCCCTGCCCCTACCCCTATCCAGTTTACCTCCTACAATGTCATTGCCACCACCGGGGCTGTCTCCTTCCCTTTCCCAACTGATGACCCCCAGGGAGCGGCCTTTGTGTTCTCCTGCCCCAACTCATTAGGAGCTGCTATCTTCCCTCCACCGCCCCCTATCGCCCCAGAGCTTGAGGCGGGCCTAGAAGGCACCCCGTCGGGGGTCCACACCTTCCTTGTCCGTTTTAGTGGACCACGGGGCTGCACCAAGGGCACCAACGGGGAACAACCAGGAAACTGTAACCCCACCCCCCCAATGAGCTGCAAGGAGAGCTGCGGAAGTTTTTAGAGGATGTCTGTGGCTCCCACAACAAGGTACAGCTTGCTCTCCAGCGATGGGGGGATTTTTTTCAAATCCTCTGGGCCACAAGGACCCTCATGGGGGAAGGTAAAGGGATGGGGAAGCAGGATGCCACGGCCTACTGGCGGGTCCGCGTCTTCCATGACCAATTACTCACCTACGGGATGGGTCAAGGACTGTTGCGTGGCCCGCTGGGGGATGCGAGCGTCCCTGCCAGTGAGGATCCCCCCCGGCCTCCCCCATGACACCTCTCACCATCGCAACGTTGAACACCCGGGGTTGTAGGATGGCTTTCCGCAGGTCCCAGGTGCTCTCCTTCCTTCGGGAGGGAGGGTACTCTGTGATTTTCCTGCAGGAGACCCATACAGATCTGACCGCTGAAGACAGTTGATGGCTGGAGTGGGGGGACAGGGTCTACTTTAGCCATTCCACGATTCGGCAGGCTGGAGTGGCGACCCTGTTCTCCCCCGACCTATGGCCCGAGGTACTAGGGGTCGCCGAGGCCGTACCAGGTCGCCTGCTGCATCTCCGCGTCCATATAGAGGGGCTCATGGTTAACCTCGTTAACGTCTATGCCCCGACATCGGGCCCGGAGCGGCTGCAATTCTATCAGCAGGCGTCCACTTTCCTTGGCACCTTAGATTCTCACGAGTGCCTGGTCCTGGGAGGGGATTTTAATACCACCCTCGAGAAGCAAGACCGCTCGGGGACCGAGCAGAGCCCGGCCACTGCAGACACCCTCTGGGAGATAGTTGAACATCACTCCCTAGTGGACATCTGGCACGACCACCACCCGGATGACACTTCCACGTTCACCTTTGTCCAGGTGGAAGCCCATCGGTCGAGCCACTCCTGGTTGGACCACATTTATTTATCACACTTCCATCTCTCACGAGCCCACTCCTCCAGCATTCGGCTGGCCCCATTTTCTGACCATCACCTAGCCACCGTGACAGCCTCCCTCTGTACGGAGAGGCCAGGGCCGGCCTACTGGCATTTTAACAACAGCCTGTTGGAGGATGAGGGCTTCGTGACGTCCTTCCGGGAATTCTGGCTGGCCTGGCGAGGGCAGCGGCATGCCTTTCCCTCGGCGCGGCAATGGTGGGACCTGGGGAAGGTGCGCGCCAGGCTTTTCTCCTGCAACTACACCCGGGGCACCAGCTGACGGAGAAATGTGGCGATAGAGCAGTTGGAACGGGAGGTCTTAGATCTGCAGAGGTGTCTGGCCACCAGCCCCGAAGACCCGCTCCTTTGCGGAGCGTGCTGGGAGAAGCGGGAGGAGCTCCGGGCCCTCGAGGACGATCGGGCCCAAGGCGCCTTTGTTCGATCCTGCATCCGCCCCCTTCGGGAGATGGATTGCGGCTGTGCCCTGGAGAAAACGAGGGGGGCCAAGAAACACGTCACCTGCCTCCTGGCAGAAGACGGCACCCCCTCACGGAACCGGCGGAGATGTGCGGGAGGGCCCAAGCCTTCTACGCAAGTCTTTTCTCCCCGGATCCGACCGACCCTAGCGCTTGCAGAGTGCTTTGGGAGGAGCTCCCTACGGTCAGCGCGAGCAACCGAGACCGGCTAGAGTTGCCTCTCACTCTGGCCGAGTTCTCGGAAGCCCTCCGTCGTATGCCCACTAATAAGTCTCCAGGCATGGACGGGCTGACCGTGGAGTTCTACTGCGTGTTTTGGGATGTCCTCAGCCCAGACCTCGTCACCGTCTGGGCCGAGTCTCTACAGGGTGGGGTCCTCTCTCTTTCTTGCAGGCGAGCTGTGCTCGCCTTATTGCCAAAGAAGGGGGACCTCCGCGATTTACGAAACTGGCGTCCCGTCTTGCTCCTCAGCATGGACTACAAAATCGTAGCGAAAGCAATCTCGCTGCGGCTAGGGTCTGTGCTGGCGGATGTGATCCACCCAGACCAGACCTACACCGTCCCGGACTCAGTATCTTTGATAACCTATTTATGGTTCGGGATCTTTTGGAACTCGGGAGTAGAGATGGTCTGTCGTTCGCCCTCCTGTCCCTAGATAAGGAGAAGGCGTTCGATAGGGTGGACCACGGGTACCTCCTGAGCACTCTGCAGGCGTTTGGCTTCGGACCCCAGTTTGTGGGTTTTCTCCGGGTGCTGTACGCTTCCTCAGAGTGTCTGGTTAAGCTCAACTGGACCCTGACCGAACTGGTCAGCTTCGGGCAAGGAGTACAGCAGGGGTGCCCCCTCTTGGGCCAGCTGTACGCTCTGGCAACCGAGCCCTTCCTCTGTCTCCTCCACAGGAGGTTGACAGGGTTGGTGCTGCGGGAGCCGGAGCTGCAGCTGGTCCTGTCGGCGTATGCTGATGACGTGCTCCTCGTGATCCAGGACCTCGGCGACTTGGCGCGGGTAGAGGCTTGCCAGGCCATCTATTCGGCAGCCTCATCCACCCGGGTCAACTGGGTCAAGAGCTCTGGCTTGGCAGTAGGAGACTGGTGGCAGGCGAGCTCCCTCCCACCCGCTCTTCAGACCATCCGGTGGAGCGCGGGTCCGCTGCTCTACCTCGGTGTTTACCTTTCTGCCACGCATCCCTTTCCGCCGGAAAACTGGGAAAATTTAGAGGGCGGGGTGATAGAGCAGCTCCGGCAATGGACGGGACTACTCCGATGTCTCTCCCTCCGAGGGAGAGCGCTGGTGCTTAATCAACTAGTCCTGTCCATGCTCTGTTACCGGCTCAACACCCTGGTCCCAGCCCCAAGTTTCCTGACCAACCTCTGGACATCGATTCTGGGGTTCTTTTGGTCAGGAATGCACTGGGCCCCTGTAGGGGTTCTTCATCTACCCCTGAAGGAAGGAGGACAGGGCCTGAAGTGTCTACACACTCAGGTCCATGTCTTCCGCCTCCAGGCCCTACAGAGGCTCCTCTATGGTGCAGGCAGTTCGGCGTGGAGCACACTGGCGCATGCCATCCTGCGCCACATCCGAGGGCTCCGATATGACCGGCAGCTTTTATCTCCGTCCGGGAGGTCTTCTGCGAGACCTCTCGGGGCTGCCGGTCTTCTACCAGGACCTTCTCCGGACTTGGAAACTGTTTTTAATGACCAGGTCCATGGCGGCCACCGAAGGGGTAGATCTCCTCGCGGAGCCCCTGCTACACAACCCCCAGCTCCGTGTGCAGATGGCGGAGTCCCGCTCGGTGCGCCAGAGCTTGATCCTGGCAGAAGTCACGAGAGTCGGAGACCTCCTGGACTATGACCAGGGAGACTGGCTGGATCTCCTGACACTCGCCCGGCACATGGGGCTCTTCAGACCTCGCACCCCCCGGCGCGTACTTCAGGAGGCGAAGGCCGCTTTGCCGCCCGCTGCTCGAGCTTACCTCGACCGGGTCCTGCTTGAGGGCATGCCCCGCCCACCCTCTACCCCAGGCCCGCCGGACCTTTTAATTGGACCCCTACCCCGCAAACCCAATCGATCCCCTCACCCCTTCACTGCGAGCCGGCTGCATGAACTGCAGCCGGTACGCTTCCAAACCGCGCCAAGGAAACATCTGTACACGCTCGTGCTCCTCACCCTAGTGTCCCGCCCCGACACAAAGTGGCGAGACCTTCTGCCACCTTTGGAGGGTGAGCAGCCCCGGTGGGCCAGCCTATATTCCACCTTGGTTCCAAGGCCCGTCAGGGACATCAGTTGGCGGCTCCTTCATGGAGCTGTGAGCACAGGCACGTACTTGGTGCGGTTCACCCCCGTCCCAGATACTTGTCCCTTTTGTGGAGTGAGGGAAACCCTGGCGCACGTATATTTGGACTGCGCCAGGCTGCAGCCCCTGTTCCAGCTCCTCACAAATCTCCTATTACGTTTTTGGTTGCATTTTTCCCCTCACCTTTTTATTTACGGCCTCACAAAGTCGCGGGATCTCCTAGTTAACCTCCTCCTGGCCCTGGCTAAAACGGCCATCTATAAAACCAGAGAGAGAAGGTTGGCTGATGGAGTTTCCTGTGACTGTGGGGCCATTTTCCGATCCTCGGTCCGTTCACGTATCCAGGCGGAGTTCCTCTGGGCGGTGTCCACTGACTCCCTTGATGCTTTTGATTAGTGGTGGGCGCTGTCCAAGGTTCTCTGCTCAGTGTCCCCATCCAGGTCCCTTTGTCTGACCCTTTGATTGGGGAGAGAGTAAGGGACCCCAGCCCCAGCCATTGCTGCTGCGGACACCACCACCTTAGAGGGGTCCTTTCACACATGGGTGCACGTGCCTCCCCCCGGTTGTCCACCCCACAGCCTGCCCCTTTTGTTGGGTGCTTTCAGAGGAGGGAATTGTTGGTGACACTCGGGCGTGGTACCAGGTAACTCGAGGGGATGGCAGACCTTGAGAGTCGATGAAGTCCCCTTGCTCTGGACCACCAGGTAACTCGGAAGGGTGGAAGACCACGAGAGTCGAGGAAGCCCCCCGCTCTGGGCCCAGGCAAGCTTAAAGACTTTCCTCCCCTGAAGCTAATGAGAAAACAATTGTGATTGGTTGCTGTGTTACACATTGCATATGGTGTTGTTTTGTTTTGTATGTGTGTTATGCAAATAAAAAAATACCTTTTTTTCTTCAAAAAAAAAATTACGCTCTTATAGCCATCTGGCCCGACCCTGTCACAATATTTTAAATATATTTTACATGTATTTACACAGATACATTTAAACTATATTTTACGTAAACACATGCATGTATATACATTTGAATTGCCAATATGTATGCCTGAAGTGAGTAACCATATCATCATGGCTGTAACCCATGTCCTTCCTCCCCATTTTCCTTCTTGATGTATGTTATATCTTCAGTTTTCTGTCGAGTGCACTAAGGCCTTATCTTCCTAATACTTATATATGTGTAATTTAACTGATGTGAGTAATTAATTTGAAGCCAATGGACTAAATAAGCCTCTATACAAAATTTTAAATATAAACAGGAGTTGTTCAGCTGGAAAGGGTTGGGAAGATTTGCTGTAAAGGGACATAAACATCTGGCAATACATCTGGCTCCTATGTACATTTATAAAGCACTGTTCATGTCAGGCATCCCAAGGTACTATTCAAAATAAGCACAAAATTTAAACTAAGAACATTCATAAGCCAGAGAAAATAGGAATGTTTTCAATTTATTATAAAATAAGAAATTAATCCAATTTATTGCACAAATACTGTTTGGGAGAATATACTACAGTTTTGGTGCAACACTGGGAAAAGCTCTTGCACCTTTGTGCCTGCTGACTTTAGTTTGTATCCTCCAGGCAACAAGTAAGCCTGAAGGTCTTTGGCTCATAACCAGTGCTGACACTGCAGTGTAGTACCAGGGGAGGGGTTCCAGCTCTGTTAAAGGTCCTTTCCTTCAAATAATTCATTAAAGCCGAGATCCTTTTTGTCTGTCTCTGGTCGACGTTGGAGATCCCGTGTCATGTTTTGAAAAGAAGAATGGTGAACTTCCACATGGCTCACCATTACTTCTCAAGATAAAAAAGTTCTGCTTCCAACTTCAAAGGCTGTGGATGATGAACTATTTCTGAGCATGTTGTATTGTAGCTGCCATGTTTCCCTGCACTTAGCGTAATACCCAGATTTAGTTCATTACTTGGCTAAGGGCTTTGAAATAGCTTGAGTATACAGCATTAGACTATACAAGATCAAATTCTGTCCTCAGGGTGGGCACAAAGAGGGTAATGTTGAGTCACAAAAAGTCTAGGGTAAAAACACAAGACTGAGGGCCAAACCTGTAAGTAATTTTAAAACATTGCCATTATAATATGAAGCCCTTTAAAGGCTTGACCTTCAATACTTGCCTGATCGGCTAGCACATTTTTCTTGTACCCTCTGTTCTACAGTTTTTAATTTTTTCTTCTAATTGTAACACAATTCCGTAGTTTACAGAGTTCTCTGACAATCCCTGTTCCTGTGGATACTTCATGGACTTTGTTATTTTCTTTTGCAGAAGCCCCTGTACCTGTTGTCTAGGTGTATTGTGAGGTACAATAGTTACCATTTATTCCCTCTACTTTGCTCTTAGAAAAGAATAAAGAATGGACTGAAACCACCCACCGGCGGCCAGTTGGCTTGTATCTATGTTGTATGGATCTTCTCAGTCCAGATATCATCACCAATGAGGTATTGCTGCTGGTTTGATTAAAAAGGAAAGCAGAAACAGGTACCTCAGTATAGTGAAAGCTATTTTTAGAAATGTTTATAGTAAAATGGAAGTAGAGGTGACAGCAGAGTCTCTCTCTGTTTTCTGATCCCAGAGAATGAAAGTTAGGACTGGTGCTGCTGACACTCTCATATCTTTTTATTCTGAGCCACAACAAAAGTTAATTGATGACAGTTTGATGTTCAGAAAAATTAAAAGTTAAATATTTTCTCGATCCAAACCTCAAACATGATGGTGAAGTGATGTCACTATGGAACTGAATTGTCTCTCTGGGGAATCATGGTTGGAGAATCTCCGAGGTAATATAATGCAGTCTTTGAATTGCATGAATTGGCTACATGTATAGTATATTGTGCCAGTCTGACTGAATCAGTAATTCTTATCAGCTTTAGCTATGCTGGATAAGTCATCAGGATGTGCTCAGTTAAGAGCTCATCTCAGCATACTGGTCAGAAATTTTTCTCTCTCCTTTCACATGGTATAATGTGAGGGAATAGCAGCAGCATGAGGTAAAGTTTCTCCACTACCATGACCAGCACCAGCACCCATGTGATTACTCGTAAAGACCAATATTTATGATTGATGACGGGCTGGTGTACTTTCTCCCAGTTCTGCTACCCTTTTCTGGTGTACAGACTTACAAGTCTTTAAATAACAGCTGCTACTTTATGTGGGGACAGCTTTTGAGATCAATGACCCATTCTTTATGCTCGGGATCAAGTACCGTAGCTTGAGCAAAATGGTTATCTAGAAGAATGGAGTCATCTCAAGACTGAATGGATGGAGACTTGAAAACTGGAGTCTAGCACAATTCGTCTCTGAATATTAATGTCACTTTCACCAAATACAACCCAACCTTGATTTTATGAACACCAGTCTTATGAAGGACTAATTATACAAAACATTTTCCCACCGTGAGGGTGTGTGATAGGGTGTTCACTCCACACCAGCCCTGAAAAAGTGAAGGAATCCGAGAAAGGGCCAATTAGTGAGATAGGCCACACATAGGGGGGTTAGGCTGGAGAAGCAACACCTGTTTGGAAGATGGAGCTCAGCTGATCAGGTGTGGGCTGAGCTATCTGTGCATTAGAGAGGGAAGGAGGGAACCCAGGGAAAGAGTAGGATCCTGAGACCCTGGCTCTGCAGGAAGGACGCACCAGCAGACAAGTGGGAAAGAAAGCTTGTGGGAGATGGAGTAAGAAGCAGCCCAGGGAGAAAGTAGCAAGGTTGGGGACTGAGCAGACATTGGTGGCGTGTTGTAGACTTCCAGGGCTGGAACCCAGAGTAGTGAGCAGGCCTGAGTTCCCCTGCCAGCCACTGATGGGTCCAGTGAGATTCTATACCCTGGAAGGGAAAACCACATAGTGAACTGGACAGCGGGCTGCATCACAAAGAGGAAACTGCTGCTCTTGGAGCAAGAGAAGAGCCACAGAGAAAGAGAGAGGACAATGGGTTGAGAGACCACAAGGGGAGGTGTCAGACCTGGAAGAGAGCTATTCCTCAGAGCAGCCATGAGGAGGCACCACCCGTGGTGAGCGAGTACCCTGTGACAGGAGGGAGGGAAATCCCATAATGAAAGTGATGTTGATGAAGAACAAGTTGACATGTTTCCATGTGCTGATGCCTTTAGTGCATTGCAAATTGCTTTACAGTAGTTTGAAGGACAAGGGGAAAAGTGATGCAGTGCACCATACTGTAACTAGGGCTCTGTACTTACTGTAATTTTGAGATGTTAAATTTTATGAACTTTGTGGTTTTTATGAACTCAGTCCCCAATTAGTTTGTAAAATAGGGGTTCTACTGTAAGGATAACTCATCACCACCAGAACCAATACAAAAATATTTTACCTTGGTCTACAGGAATGACCTGGCTGCTAGTTTCCAGCCTGATCAATATAATTTTGGGTAACGTCTTCCACTTCACTTTGAGGCTGCATATCTACCTGATATGTATTGTAATTTGCCTCATTATTAAAAAGTACAAAAGCATGAAGTGCTTTTCAGTTAGTATGCTGACTGAACATTAAGCTCTGCAGGAATGATTGTTCAAAAGTCAAAAGAAAGTCAGACCTAGCTTTAGAGAAAGAAAGAAAGAACTGCTGTTAACTTATTTTTTCATTTGGTCTCTATATATTTGTGCACACATCTGCCTCTTGTTCCATTTATGGAGGGCATACTACAGGAAGTATAATTAATTTATTGTGGCTACACTACTATTTCACTTTTTAAGGCACACCTTAAAAATACAGGTTTCAGAGTAGCAGCCGTGTTAGTCTGTATTCTCAAAAAGAAAAGGAGTACTAGTGGCACCTTAGAGACTAACCAATTTATTTGAGCATATGCTTTCGTGAGCTACAGCTCACTTCATCGGATGCATGCTTATGCTCAAATAAATTGGTTAGTCTCTAAGGTGCCACGAGTACTCCTTTTCTTTTTTCTTAAAAATACAATATTTAAACAAAACCCAATTAAATTTTCTTGTGCTTTTTCTGTATTTCTTTTCGTCTTATTGTTGATTACAAAGACATTTGTGCCTAAACAGAACCTGTCTTCTTCCAATCAGTCTGTTCTTTCTGCTCAGTTCATTGATTAAATCATTTAATCACCCAAGGCCGTATGTTATCATCTTGTGTAAAAGGTGTGGAAGGAGAAAAAGAATGTAGAAGTCTATGCACAAAAGTGCCAGAATTCCAACACATCTCCCACTGTGAATCATAAAATATAAAATGTAGGGGCTATAGTTACAGAATATACATAGACCAGGCAACAGCTGTGCAAAAGGAAAGGAAGATACATGGCAAAGGGGAGTGAAGCCATGTGATCTGAGGACATGGGTCATGAAGTAAAAGCCATATGTTAGTACTCTGGGTTCAATTCAACTGTCAACATAAGCTCTTATTCTTTATTGTATTATTTTGTATTTGTTGTATTGCTCTCTGCTGCAATTAGCTTGAAGTACCTTAACTCGTGTCCATTATATATTCCTATTTTCCATATCTCATGGATGAAATGATGCCCCTCCTTTGATTCCTTCTTGCATCCTTTTCCTCCAGGTCACACAACCAATGTTACTTGCATATATAAAAACATGCATTTTGTCCCAGGCATATTGAATATGGCATCATATGCCTTGGCTACTCTTCTGCAATTGCAGTTCTCTTTTGAGGTAACCCAATCTGATTTTCCTCCCTGCACATTCACGGAGGGCTGCAAATCTCATGGGAACATGTCTCCAAAGAAATCACCAGATATTTGTGCTAGTTGGTAGACTGAGATCTGGAAGAATTTGACGGCTGGAAATATATTACTTTTAAATCAACAGTATTTTCATTCTATGAAAAGACCCATAATCCCTCTTTTCTTCATCACTATAGAAAGCTACAACTGGCAGAGAAACTCAAATAGGGTGACCAGATAGCAAGTGTGGAAAAATTGAAACACGTTTTTTTCAAGGGGAGGGTATAGTTGCATATATAAGACAAAGCCCCTAATATTGGGGCAGTTCCAATAATATTGGGACATCTGGTCACCCTAAACACAGGTCTGTGACAAAGTTGAAGCTGAAAACCGTAGAACAATTCTCTCAGCCCATTAGAGGGTAGCTGTGTTGAGCCAAAGGAGATTGAGGGACCCAAACTGAGAAGCTGCCAAAGAGGAGGCGGCTTCCCATTCCATAGTCAAAGTCTCCTGAAGGTTGAGGCACGACAGTGGAAGCTGAAAAAAAATTGTAAAATTGCACTTTCTTGTTTATCCTGAGACTATAAAAGCATAAAATATTATATTTTCATTTGCATGGCTTGCCGGTTTTTATTTGGCAGCTACAATAACAACAGGCTACACTGAGCCCATAAAACAAAGTGAGAACAGCAGCTCATTTTTGTGGCAGAATGTAATGGCTATAGCTAAAGGGCTTACATAATTCATCTTAAACCTTTATGCCTGTATTTATTGTTGCTTAAATGGAAATTAAACTCCTAAGACCATAAGGAGGCTTCTGGTATCTGATCAGGATTTTGATTCAGATCTTTTTATTTATTTATTATTCTGAAAGCTTCAATCCGTACCACTTAAAAAGAGCATGGAAAAACATTCCGTTCTGAAGTACTTCAGCTCAGGCCAGCTGTGCGATGCCTCCCTTTCCTGCTTCTTAAGATAACCACAAAGCCCTTAGAGAATGATAAAGAACTGATAAAGGGACTGACTGTACAAGCCTGGACATCTAACTTTCTTCAGAAAAGAGATATTACAACTGTAAGTTATGCTTACCTAAGAGAATGATCACTTAGGAGAAATATATGAGGGAATACATTGCTTTCACAGGTGATTAAACACTGAAGTAAAGCTGAGGCATTTGATTTCTGTGAAACAGTTTATTGTGAAAACATTCTATCACCGTGAGAGCTATTCCTAATATGCAACAAGACAAAGGATGATCCAACAAACCCATACCATTAATGAAAAGAGAGCATGGAAAGATTTGTTTTGTTTCTCTCTCAGATTTTCCAGGAATACCATTTTCACCTACTTTCTGCCTCTGAAACAGAGGGCAGGTTCAAGAAGTGAAGAGCTGTTCAAGGAAAGGTCCTGTCTGCACACTAAGGCTACATCCACACTTAAACCTCTACAGCGGCAAGCCGCAGCAGTACAGTACAGGCATTCACTACACTCACAGGAGGGGTTCTCCCATCACTAGACTTAATCCACCTTCCCGAGAAGCAGCAGCTGGGCTGACAGAAGAATTCTTCCATTGACCTAGTGCCATCTAAATTAGGGGTTAGGTTGGCTTATCTATGTCACTCAAGGGTGTGGATTTTTCAATTTAACTTTTTAGTGTAGCCCTGGCCTGACTTACATGACAGGACACATCCTGTCATTGTTGAATTTTAACTGACAAGAACAAGTAGTCAGTAGGCTTGAATGAGAGTCCTTTATTTAAACTCACTTGTAAAAAGTCACAGTTCCACCATCTTGTTTTCCCTATTTTCTCTTTCCTCACTTAGCCTTCCCCACTCTCTGTTTAGATAGCTTTATATACAATGGTTAATAACAATGTCATGGTCATGAAAACAGTACTTAATTTTTTTATGCTATGGCCAAAATCTTTTTTTTTGTAATAGCATATGAAGAGATGATAAATTTCCTGAGAGGAGAGGGGGGGTTAGGTCTGGAACTTGGGAGACCCAGGTTCAATATCCATTTCTGCAACAGACTTCCTTCACCTGGTCTTTTTGTTCCTCAGTTCCAGGTCTGTAAGATGGTAACAATAATTCCCTATCTCACCAGGGTTGTTCTGAAGATAAATATATTAAAGATTGGGAAGTGCTCAAATACTATGGTAATGGGGGTTATGTAAGTGCCATAGATAGCTGTTATAATGGTATTAAGGACTGTTCCCAATAAAGAGAGTCATTGTGATGCTGTGTCTATCATAATGGAATAATTCTACAGATTTGTTTTAAAACACAGTTCCTCAAATTAAATCTTTATAACACGTTAAAGACTTTTGAGTTTTCAAAAGATAGCCGGGGTAAATGAAACCTATTGCCCAGGTTTGAGAACAGCTGTAAATGAATATTTGGCACAAAACTAACAGAAGAAAAACTGTGGAAATGAATTAACTGACACAGCTAACACAAAGATGACCTAGAGCTGCCGGTGGTGATTCACCGTTGACGCTTCTAGCATTAGTTGGTGATCACCTTCTTGGTAAGTAAATTTGCTGCTTAAGTGCATAAGCTATTTTAATTTTCAGAAGATTTTAATGATTGAAAAGATAATTAAAATATACAGTAGCATTTCAAATCTATATGGTATATGGACTGCTGTGAATTTTCTCATCAGGCATGTTGCCCTCAGGAAGCAACATTAACTTCAACAGCAAAGTGCTGCTATGGGCTCATTAATCATCAGGTTCAGATAGTGTCTTGATGGCAGCTCCAAGTGCTCCTCGTGGTGAAGATCCTTTAATAGTGGTTTAGATATTTAACATTATTTAGACACTCACTAAAGAACTTTCACAACCAACCGCCCTTTGAAGTTGGTATTTATCATTCCTCTTTTTCAGATGGAAGATCAGAGGCAGAGAGGTGAAGGAACTTGCCCGAGCCCACACAGCAAGTCAGTGCTAAAGCAACCCTGTGCTCATTTCTCTAGGGCAAAGAAAGAAAAAGACTAGGAACCACAATTTTATCAAGGGCAAAAATACAAATGGAAGGTGGTGGGGTGGAGAGCAAAGCTAAGGAGAAATAAAAAGACTGAGAGAAACAAATGAGAAAATGAGTTGGATAAGAAGAAATGAGGGAGAAAAGAAAAAAGTAGAAAGACGTCTATTTATGTATACTAATGTAGCCTTCACTTTAGTACCTCTCTCAGAAGTAAGGTGCACTCTGAGTGCAGCCTGTGTTTGAGTGACGCTCTCTGTACCAGTGCAAAGCACTTACAGAAACTGTCAGTATTTGTTCTTGAAGTGTGTGGCTTTTCTCTTTTCCCAAGTCAAAGGAAGGTGTTTTTTCATCTCACTCAGCCCTTCCTCTCCCTCAGTCAAGAGAAGAATGCTGGCTCTCCACCCAACCCTCTGGCCCTCCCGTATGGGAAAGGAGAAAAGGGAAAGATTGTGAAGGGGGCCATAGCACAAGCTGCCTGCTATGGCTTAATCCGATCTGCTGGAATAGTCCTCAGAAGTTCTGCCAAGCCTACTGAGAATAAGCAGTATTTTAACTGCTGTGAGGTGTGGAGTGATCTGCCTACTATGGATCGATCCTTTGTTCAGGCTCCCAAATAAGGTCACTTTACCTGTGGCTGGTAGAAGAACCTTGTCCCACCCACTACTGTGGGTTCCAACCCAGGGATCCTGTACACAGCATCTACGTACTGCTTATTCTCATCTGTTGCTGTGATTTCCCATGGCCTCTTCCTATCAGGTCCCTCTTATCTCCAACCTTCTCTTAGGGCCAGTTTCCTCAGTATCTTCTTTCCTTGCAGTCCCCGCTATGTAAATTCAGCCTGCCATAAACTCTGACTACTTGTCAGTTCCTTTGCCCAGAGAGGTGCCCCCTTCTTCACTTCTCTAGTCACAGCCAGGAACTGATAGGCTAAGGTTCTGCAGTTCCTTTTATCTGAGCCTGCTGGGTTCTGACTGGCTGCTTCCATGAGGCCTCTCTAGGCAGGCACACAGGATCGACCTTTGTTGCTTCTCTCCTATAACTTCACTGCTTCCTGGGGTTTGGTGTAGTAGGACCCTGGGGCATCATGTAGGGAGCCACAAAGGCCAGGTACACCCTGTCACTAAGTACTAAGCTTTTGCTTTCCATCAGAACCATGCTATTGTGTCTGTACCTTCCAGCCCCACCTATTGGCCGTACATAGGACCCAAAGAAAAATCAAGCCCTCAGAACTATTAGTTGTAAATGTGTGTTTTGGCAAGACTTTCAGGGTCACCTTTAGAGTCCTCAGGGATGAGGGAGGAATGATCAAGCTTGAGATCTTGATGAACTGATGGCTTTATAAAGTATTGCTTTTCCTTCTTTTTCCCCTTTCCCTAATACATTTACCCCCCTGATTTCTTGCGCTAAAGTTCTTACCATTCCTTAGAGCACGGTGTAAGCTATGCTTTAGCTTGTTCTGGGCGGCTTTGTGACACCTTTGCAGGCACAGCCTCATGAGAGCTGGAGGCACTATGTAATAACACCTGTAATAACTGATGATCCAGTTGCCAGTGAACAGATGAGTTCTTAAATCAGGTCAATACCACTCCAAGAACCCAGAGCCCTCATAGACATCAGCTAGCACTGCTCTAGTGGAGAAAGGGTTACATTCATATAAATCTCCTCCCCACCATCCAGGAGAGGAATGCACACTACAGAGCAGCGGTACAACTGCTCTTCAGCCCTGGGGCTACTGCAGCCACTGCACTTTCATCTCCACCCTTAAAGTAGCAGATCCATTGGCCCTGGCCCGCACTCACTCCTTGCCAGTGGATCTGGGCTCCATGTCACACTCGGAGTTGCATCCCTTCTGCCCTATGCAGCTTCTTAAAGTTCTGTCCTCCTGTCCTACATCCCCCTCCATGCAGCAGTTAAATACCATGATGATGGGTGCAGATTAACCCTAAAGATGACAGTGGAACTGCACTAGTTCTTCTGTATATGGAGCCCTCCAATCATAGGGGAAAACATTAATGGGGGCGCATAAGGTGAAGAGATTTGCTTTTTAATGAAAAATATTCACTCAAAATAGTATAAAGTCACAAGGGGAAATATAATTGAAGAAAATTTGCCCATATATTTTAAAGCACAGATATATCAAAAATGATAGTGCCTATATCAAGGCTACCCTAATGGAGCTTTAATTTACATGCCATTGGCATTGATTTTGTGTGAATATTTACTCTCCTTTTCAATTAAGAAAATCCATAACTGCCACCATATTTTAATTTTAATGTATTTTTACACAGCTCTTTGTTTACCTTATTTTCTCTTCTATAACATTAACACTTTTTTTTGTTAAAAATGTGTGAAAGATTAATTTGTAGAATGACGGGTTATGTGGGTGTGTAGTACAGGACAGATGGAAGGGGTGTAACATGACAGTTTTCTTCTGTGGCATCATTTTGTTTTTACTGTTGCAAGTGAGCAAAGTATAACTAAAATGATTATTTCTTCTCTGGGCAAAAAGAAGTAAGTGGTACATTACCCTATTTCTCTCCATGGCCCATCTTTATTATCATGCAGTTGCATCCCTGTCTGACATAGCTGACAGGTTGATAAACATTTGTTTAAGACTTCAGCTTGTCTGTTTGAATAGCACTCTGTTAATTAAAAAAAATTAGGAATTTATATGTGGGATCCATAATTCTTGACTATGGAATAGAATGGAATGTACTTTTATTGAACGAAAAGGGTAATTTGGTGATTTATTAGTCTTCTTTCCCTATGTGATACTAGCTGCTTCTGCATTATGCACCTAAAACTGAGAAACCACACAAGACAAAGCTTTCTCATGTACAAAAGCTAGCTACATTCAAGGCAGAGGGTTTTTTAATTGTTAAAAGAAGGCTGTGAAAGGTAGGGTTGTTCTAAGGCCAAATTTTAATTTACACATAAGTATTGTAGGAGTTTGGTATAGTAAATGTCCTTATTGAAGAATAAAGCAATTAGCACTGTAACTCACTGTCATCTGGCACATACAGGCATTCCAAGAAAAACTAAAACGTTGAGGAAAGAATGAGAGAAATTCAGGACAGCATGTGGGAAAGGAATATGGAGGCTTCTTTTTATGCCTCTCTTAGGAAAGAAGAGGCATAAAGAGGAGAAATCTATTAAAAACTTCATTTCTTTTTTCCTTCCTCACATCAAACTGAACCAATTTGTAACATAAAGACTTGGGAGGGGGGAAAATTCAAATTAAGCTAACTATAAATCTTCAGTTCAGATGCCAGAAAATGATCTTACAGATGTATATGCTTCTAGAGTTTCCATCTTCCAATGAACTCTCGTGGGCACTTTTAACGGAGCTCTATCCATCTGTGTCTCATGGCAGGAGAAAGGCCAGTTTTAATACACAGTCCAGTCAATGTACTTTTCCAGGTTCTGATTTGCAACCTTAGCACTGCATCAATAAAAGTTTTCTGCATTTAGTTTCCCTTTAAAAAAATAAAATTAGAAGGCAAATATGTTCTTTCTGTGGCAAGATGAAGACAACTGTACTTTGGCAAATCCATAGATTTGACACTGTACCAAGGTAGAGATCCCCAAAACGTTGTGGTGGCATGATGGTGTTGTGCAAATCCATAACACCACAGTCGGTGACCATGGCAGAAGAGCTGTGTGTACTGAAAAAAAAATGGTTTCCATTTCATTTGCTTTTTAAAGAATATTTTAATTTTAAATAAAATTGAAGTACATTTCAAAACAGTCATTTTGAATCAAAATATCAAAGCATTTCATTTTGAAAATGTTAAAATGGAGCGTTTTGATTTTTTTTTGGTGGAAACAATTTGGCAAATTTGGTACAAATTCATGAAATGTTTCAGTGAACTGGAATCTATATTTTTCACTGAGAAGAGTTTTGGTTAAAACATTTTGCCTCGTTCTACATATATACATTTTTCCTGGTTGGGTGCGTACACACATACAGAATGAGTGAAGTTATTTTTAATTACCCAACTTCATTATTTTAATTTTTTAAATGTGGAAACAGGGAGTAGAGAATGATATTAGAAGTCATATTGCTAATTTACCCATAGCCTAATAGGGTTTTCTACCATTAGAATCATATAAAGAGGCTTCGGAGGATTAGATTTTTATCAGTAAATGTCGATAAGGATCTAGATCATCATATACACACAAACCAAAGAAAAAATATTTGCACTGATAATCGAAATTTATAGGTAAGCGACGTAAGAAAAATGCTGCTTGAGAACTATGAGAGTTAAAATCCAGTGATTTCGACTTTTTGAATTAGACTCAGTACAAAGGGACTAGTAAATGAACAGTAAACAAATATGATTTGTTAATTTAATGTATATTTTGACATGTGATGTTGACAATGTATTTTAATGGTTTATAAAGCTAGAACTTTTTGAATCTAAATATCCACTGTCCGTAAATAATCATCTGACCCCCTCCATTGTTTCCTGAAATTGTGAAAATTTAAATAGATAAAAAGCTAAAAAAGTGCTTAAAGCCCATAATTCTGCACAACTGGGGAAACTGAAACTGAAATCTAAAAAAAGTTTTAAAATAAACATTGATATTATTTGTTAAAATTATAAGAAAAAATCAAATTCTGCCAAGCGTACATACAAATTAGAGATCGAAATGTGTTAAATCATCAAGTCCATGTCCATTTCACCATCGGGGCAAGATTGTTCAATACAGTACATTTTCTAGTGCTTTGTCCAGTTTAGTTTTAAAAGTCCCAAGTGATGAGTCTTCCACCAATTACCGTGGGAGACCACTGGGGACATTAAAGACATGGCTACACTTCAGTGAAAAATCTGCAACTCTGAGCCCATATGAGTTGACTTCAGCTCACCGGGCTAAAAATAGCAGGGTAGATGTTCAGGATCGGACTGGACCCTGGGCTCTGAAACCTTGCAAGAGGGGAGGGCTCAGACTCAGGTTTAAATCCAAACCTCATTACTGTCCACACACAAAGAAGAATATTTTCTTGGCATTCAGTTTAAATGTTTTCTCTTAGTTTCCTTTCACTAGTCCTAGTTACATCCCAGTCTATCAACTAAATAATTCCTCTCCCTTCTTGTCCTTTACATCCATCAAATGATTGTAGGCTTATACCCCAATTTCAGTTGTCAGTTAAACATTGCCTATTTTGCTCTTTTAATCTTCCCTCAAAAATCCCTTCAGACTCTGGTCATATTTGGGCTCTTCTCCAAACTTTTTCCAGTTTATCAATACCTTGAACTCTATTAAATGCCCAGAACTGAATAAAACAGTCCTAGTTCAGTCACACCAGAACCATAGACAGCGATTATTAGCACTCCGCTCTATAATGTGCCTTTGCAGCCTCAAATCCCATTAGCCCTTTTTGTTGCCATGTCGCATTGTAAACTCACCTCTATGGTTTAGCAGTATCCAGAGAGGAGGTAAACAAGAGCAGGGAAATCACCTCAACCTTTCTCTTCAGATTGATGGCAAAATTATAACAAGGAGCTTCCTCCTAGCACATCCCTGGAGAGCTCTAGCATAAACTTCAGTAGTTGGCATTTCTGCTTTTCTCTTTGAATGCACACATTTCTGGCACTGCTATTTCTCTTTCTCCACTGTCAAACAATGATGCTTTTCTAAAAAGATTGGTAATTCTGTCTCAGCTATATAGGGTGTCAATATTCTGTTCTTCATATACTGTATCACTGAGCAATGCTTATTCCTAGATCACCCCTTTGACAGAGGGGTAAACTTGCTTTGAAAAGCTGTGGGGGTTTTAAGGCCCCATCTGCAGCCCAGCTCCCTTTCAAAGTTAATGGGTAAACAGGGACAGCATGGCTTCCAGGACACCCCTGTACTGCAGAATGTGTGTCATTGTCTCCTGCTCTATAACTGCAACATTCCTACTTCCTCAGAGGTTGCCAGAGGGAAGTGTGAGCTGTGTGGTTGCATGTGGCAGTCTTTTATCGAGAGCTGCCTCCTCAGTGGCAATGTAAGTTTTTCATTTTTAAAACTAGTTGGAAAAGACTGCAGTGGTGAGAGTGAAGAGAGCCTCTTGGGGAGGGAGATGAGGAGACTCTTGCCACGGGATTGAAAGAACTGGTGCCCATCTAGAAACCTTTGCAATTCCTCCAAAAATACCTATTTTGGCTGACCACATGGGATTAGAGTTGCTTGGCGCCTTCAATGGGCAGCAAAAGTTTCTCATTCCCTTGAGCAGCAGCACCCCAGCTCCATCTCCACCCCCAGCCAGCCATACATTCCAGTTGCCAGCAGAGCCTCAAAGCTGAGTTTGACATGCTCAGGGGCTTCCTCCAGTTCTGGGGTACACGGAATTGGGATGACTGAGCAGAAACAAACCACAGGAACAGGCAGGAAGGTATGTTTGCCTGTAGCGACCCTTTGTAAATATAAATCAAACAAGGTATAATAAGGAGTAACGAACAAAAGATCTCCAGATATTATCCTCATCCTTCCTCTCCAGCAGCCTGTATTATAGCCTCCCCTTAACACAAGCATTCAAGATAGAAGGGAAAGGGAAGCAAGAGTTAGCCCTAGGGGGAACTAGGTTGTGCCCTTGTATGCTGTCATAAGGGAAACATTAAGTGTGGTCACCTCTCCACTCCGTATGCACACCTCACTCCATTTTCATGGGTATTTGTTCTGCACTCGCTATACATCCCCAATACAGCAGCAGGGAAAATCTAGCCATTAGTTAACAGTGCCTTGCATTCACCTAGGATGTTCATAGGTTTTGGCTGGGTTTTATAACACCCATTAACCCACACACAAACACTTTCATTTTCCAGGGGCAGAGTAACTTTCCTTTGTTATGTTTAAAGGATAAGTCAGAGCTACCTGATGTGCCGTTGACTTAAAAGCTGGCCCTTGTCAACATACTCTTGATGTCAGTCATTAGTGGCATAATTGGCTCTCTTGGTATAGATGAATGGCACATGTGTTTTCTCAGCAGAAATAGCTTAAAAAAATCTAAACTACTTTTTCCTTTGTAGATAATTCCTAAGGAAGACCTCATGGCTGAGAATTAAGTTCCAATACCATTTTCAGTGTATAGTTAAAATAATCCTGAAATCTCTCTTCAAACCACTTTGAGCATCGTCATAATATACATGTGATAAAGGGGCAGAGGGAGTGGACAAGTGCAGGTGGAGTCTAAACAAGAAAAATAAATCTATGAATGTGTTACCATTAAAAGAATTGACACAATTTCTTGTAAATAGTAGGCTAGAGAACAAAGCCACATCCTTACCAATTGTTATGCCTAGAAAACACCAGAATATGGACTCTGGAGAAAGAGCAGTGACCTGGTGCATGTCCAAATACACTTTTAAACAAATGGCCTGCCCAAGTCAAAATATTGTGGGGGAGTGAGAAGATTGGCAAATAGCATGATAATGTTACTATGCCCATTACAATCTTCAAGAGATCCCTTCTGGTTGTGATTAATGCACTCTATTCAAATTAGTGCTCAAACTACAAACCACTATGACCATTTTCTGCTTAGTGTCTATAATGCTACTGATCTGCCTATTTGTGTTTAACTGTCTTATTCTCTCCCTCAGATATTACCCCAATCCTGAGCAGTGCTTCCTGAGTGCCACAACTTTTGAGTTGTAGCCCAGGGGCTCGGGAGAAAGTTGGCTGTGTGCCATCTGTGTGTTGCAGAGATTTGAGAGGTGGTCAGCAATCAGATCAGGCCCCAGCGTAGGCTAGAGTATCTCTAGAGACTATTTCGACTCGTGACTGCTGCCCATGGCTCCCCATGGAGCTGTCCAGCAGATGAGAAAGGCCGGAACAGAGAATGCTCCGGATACACTTCACTCCCCACTTCCACCTTATCCCCATGCTTAGTATGCCCCTACACTAGGGACTGTGAGGGTAAGTGGCATATGGCCATACATTCCACAAAGGAAAACATGCTACACTGAGGGAACTCCCAGCTGGGCCCATCCGCTTTAAAGGGGCTGGAACATGGCCCAGAATTGGGTCTACAGCTCTAGAAGTCTTAATTTCCATTTTTCATATTAATTTCAACAGTTTCTTTTTAACGTTGGTTTGCTTTTTCCTGTTAACAAGAAAGATTTTCCCTCTTCTCTCCACAGCTGTCTCTATTAAATTGTCTTCATGTTTCATACATACTGGGCAGTCTTGCAAGAGCCATGAAAAGGTAAGGGTTTTTTTTTATAAGGACCCTGTTTCCTTGTGCCACTAGTAAGAGCAGCTTTGAAAAACTTATAAAATTTTCCAGGCACAAAAATCTACCATCCTACCTTTAATATGAAAATAAAAAAAATATTTCACTTACCCTTTGAAAAAGTTCCTCATCCCAGCCAAGTGGGCAAACAGCATTTTTCATAGATTCCAAGGCCAGAAGAGACCATTAACACAGGACATAAAATGTCCCCAAAATAATTCCTTTTGAACTACTGCTGAGCTACTGTCACGCCCTCGGCATACGCTGAGCCAATGATTTTGTTCTGATGGCGTGAGACTTGTAAAGCAATATTGTTCGTTAGAGTTTGTGTGGGTGAGTAAACACATTGTGGAACTGAACACAACCAGAATTCTTCCTTTCCATCGAACACATGCAGTTACCATTAAATTTCAGTTGAAACGAGTCTTATTACTCTTAGTGCAATCAGTTTTTTTTATAATTCCCCTCCACCCTGTTATTTTTTACTTCAAGCACAGACTAGTTACTGAATAGTTGCCACCCCTCAAGACCTCTACTGAGTTTAAATCGGCCACTTTACAGAGGTACCCATATCAACTGGGGGTGGAGGGCAGTGAGGAAGAGGACAGGGAGAAGGGGCAAATATTCAAACCCAAGATAGCAGCATGAGCACAGGTAACTGTATGGAAATCTGACATTGGACTTATGGAGAAAAGCAAAATCCCACATCACTTTTTCCAGCTAGATGCTTAGATGAAAGAATCAAATGAATACAGCCCTATTAAGAGCCAGTAGCTGAAAGAATATTTAGGTTTTCCCAGCCACCTGCAAAAACATCCACCATGAGCAACTAGGCTCAGATTTGTTCACTTAGTTTCCCTGAAAGGAAAGGTACTTGTATGGGGCAAAACTGGTCTGACTGGTAAAAAGATAAAATATGGGGGTAATCTTATGGTGATACAAGTAGGACATGAAACCAGAGGAGCTGGAGGATCACAAAGAGGAAGTATTGTCTGGTTAGATCACTTGAGCTCATAAATCTTCCCAAGAATGACACCTCCAATGAATCTTGCAAGTATGATATGAGTTTCATGTAAACACAAAGCATGACGTTTAACTGGCATTAATTCCAAGACCCATAGGTAGCATACAGTAGAAAATGCTAGAGTTAGGTTCCTGGCCACTAGCTTGCACCTCAACCCACATTTCCTACAATACTATAATGAACTCCTAGACTAGACAGGAATAATCACTTATAGAGGAAGGACTGTTCTTGCAGTTAATTGGATAGAGACTCAGGAGATCTGTGGTCTGTTCTCAGCTCCTTTGCAAACTTCCTAGGTGACCTCGGACACGCCAATCTCTCTCTACCTCAATTCTGCATCTGTAAAATGAGGGTAGCATCTCCCTACCTCACAGGGGTGTCGTGAGAATGTTTGCGAGGTGAGGTGCTCAAATACTGCAGTGATGAGCACCATAGAAAAACCTAAAATACATGCAATTTATGATCATTTACTGTACATTGCACACTGAGTTCTGCCAACATTAATCCCAAAGAATTACATACTTTAGGCCTGAACATAACATACTGTATGCAGTAACTCACATCAGAGCAACCCATATGCTACTGTTAATGTGCCAACTGACATGGTAAGCCACAAACATAAGAAAGGATTGGATTTCAACTGATTTTTTTTTGTATTCCAGTTATTTCTCAGGTCCAATGGGTTTATTTACCGCCATCTTCTCCCCTTCCCTCTCTAGGCATTTTTGCTCTTCCTAATGCATCTTCTACTCCCCATAGCAGATTCCATCCTGGATACATCCTGCCCTGAAGCTAAATCTTCAGACAACTACCGTGACCAGATAGGCCAGGAGAAACAGAAATAGAAGTCCATCTCCCCCTGCTGTAATCCAGGTCACTTGATGTCCTACTTTAGGGTTCTCACTGAACTCTGGGTTCACTCCTGCTGAGCAAAGAAAAACACTGAGAACAAGTGAGTGAATTAATAGACACCATTCCAAGTGTCAAATCTGATTCCTCAGGATGGCTGAATCCAGGATATGCTGACAGAAGGTTGGTTGTATAGCATGTGATCTGGAGACCAACATTTTTATATCACTTTCAGGACATAGTAGATAGTACGGGATAGAACTACTATCTGTCATTGTGTGATGCTAACAACTGGGTTTATTCAGGGAACTGAGGAAAACCTCCCAACATTGCTACAATAGGATTTAGGCTTGAAGGTCACTTTTGAAAATGGGACTGTGGCAGGGTGGTTACCCGCTCCTGCCCTGTGGGGCTTCAAAGCCAGCCCTGGGAGAGAGCCAGGGCTGAGGGCAAGAAAAGTTAGGCTGATTGGGGAAGTGGCTGCAGCTGGGCCATGCCCCAATAGGCCACAGCTGGGCCTATAAAGGGGCTGCTAGGCTGAAGCTTAGCCAGAGTCCCTCTCTGTTCAGAGAGAGAAGAGCCTGGTTGCAGGGACCTGAGGGAGTACCTAGATTGGAACAGGGCTGAGGGGGAAAGGCTAGGGGAGCTCCGGCCTGGAAACCCGCAGGCTGTGAGGCCTAGGTTAGGGCCTATTAGGTACTGGGAGTTGCAAGGGGGAAGCCCACGGGTAGACCGAGGCAGCAGATCCAAACCCCTTTGCCTGTGATGAATGGCTGATACGCTGCAGTCTGCCCAGGGAGCAGGGCTAAGCGATGACTGGCAGTAGCCAAGACTGAAGCAAGGTGGGGGTAGTGGGTGAGATTTTCCCGGGAAGAGGAGACCCTCAGGGATTGTTGGGATTTACTGCTAGGTGGCAGCACCCCAGTGGGAGGAGGCATCACCAGATGGCAGAGGGCGCTCCAGAGGCTGACGAGCTAATTCCAAAGGACAACCAGCAGGATGTGCCACCGGGTGAGCCTGGCTCTATTACAGGGACTTAGACAGATCACTTACATACTTTTGAAAACTTTATCTATGGTCCATAAGAACAATACCAGTTTAGCTGTTCATGAACTGGAGAGTTATCAAGTGCTCATTCCTGCTCAGATATAGAAGACCGCAGTGGGTTCTTAATGACATAAGGGAGCCATGAATTAACAATGCTTTACTGAACCTTAAGAATACTATTTCAGTTTAAATCCTTCAGAAAATGTGTGTTTTATCACTAATAAGGTCATTCTTTCTATTATCATTATTCAGATGTTTTCCTTGGATTATCTTTGCATAAAATTAATGCTAGAAGGTGAGTTATTAATTTCAGAATTAAAATTGAAAAGTGCAGTGGATGGAGGAATGCTGTCATTAAGTTAAAGATGGGCTGGGAAGACAGGGTAAGAATCTGGATTAGATTTAGCCTGAGGTTCCAGAGCTGTGGTTCAATGGTAATGAAGTTTTGCCATCTGTTCTGGAGAGATTTTGCATGCATCTAACCTGAGGTTCCAGTTCTGGCCCATTTCAGGTTAGTCTTTCTGCTCAAGAACTTTCAGTGGTTGAATATACTGCGTCAGATGGTGGCTATTCAAACTTTTCATCAGGTACCAGTAATTTTCTTATCATACAGTGGTTGCACCACAGCAGGGTGCCCAATGAATGCTAATACTGAGTCACAAAGATGCACCATCATACTGCAGCCATCATAATGCAATTTCAAGCTATCACACTGCATTTATTTTCTGACTATTCTATAATAAAGTGACTCTCCACAACTCTGACAGCTCGTGCCACTGAACACAATTACAGATTGACCTAATTCCTTTTGATGTAGGAAAGAGTTACAATGTCCTTCTCAGCTGATGAGACAGCATCAAACACAGTGAGATCAAAAGGAGAGTTTATATTTATTTTGTAAAAACAAGTAGCTTAATAACTGCAGGTGAGAAAGATGTCACCACATACAGTAAATCTTTAAAGTGCAGTGGTCTACTGATAGTAAGTGTATGAATTTTGAACACAAAGATCAACATAGAATCATGAGGTTGGTTACTACAAGAACAGGGCCAACGGCTACCTTAACAAAAAACTTCAAGGCAGTGCACAGTTGGAAAACAAAGAATGAGAACAACTACTAATCTTTCGTTGGAGTAAGTGCACCACCTGTCCAATTGCTCTGGTGCGCCAGTTTGGAGAGGGAAGGGAACAACTCCTGCTCCATTCATCAGAGATGACTTCCTTGGGCTGAAGAGGCTCCCCCATATAGTTATCAGGAAATGCAAGATCTCTTCAACTGACCCCATTCTCCTATCACAGCTATGTGGGGCCCAATGAAAATATGAGATCTTTCATTCCCTGGTAAGTACTTGAAGGAGTATCTTCAACCCAGAAGGTCTCACTCTTCTCCCCAGTTTCATTTTGTAATGGAGTTCTGTTGCAAAGAAACCTTATGACCACCAAGCTCCTTTAACATGTCTTCCCAAATTTGTCATTTAAGGAGGGAACCTCTTCCCTGTATCTGAATGTGGGTGGACACATTGAGCATGACCACTATGCATTCCCCCCGACCTCTTGGCATCATTGCCAGGATCCCAAAGAAGGGGGTGGGCTTAGGTACTATTATACCATAGGGAGTGTCCTTGGACTAGATAGAAGCCAGAGTAAATGTGTAGCTTGGGAGACGCAGGAAACTTTATGAGCAAGCACCTTTAAAAGTGAATTTGGGCTGGTTAATCGGTTACTGCATAAACACAGGTGGGTTCTCATTATGAACTTCTTAGGCCAAATTCTGTCCTCTCCTATGCTCTTGCAACACCCACTGAAGTTAATAGGATTGCAAGACTGTAACTGTAAGGCAGAATTTGGCCCCCTGACTTTTGTGGATTTAAACCTTAATGCTGTATTAACACTGTTTGGGGCATTACAGAAAGAATGCAGATCAAGGCACTGTGCTAAAATGTTTCTTCAAATGCCTGAAAACACACTACTTTCCAAATGATCCTCTAGAGCTATATAATATCTGGAAACTAAAGTAGAATGAAGAAGTCAGTGGTTGGGTCTCCATGGTTTGAAGCAATATTTTTGAGACGTTCACTCTTTCTATTTTAGTTGTAAAGCAATCTTTATAAAGCTGTTATAATTCATCTACACCCAATTTGTTCTTGTAACCAAATGGAACATTTAGCTGCTTTACAGGATTACTCCTTGCTAATGAAATGCCAATTAGTTTTTGCAACTTATCATCATTATTATTTGTTTCACTTTACAACTTTACCTAAAAGTGCCCTGTGAAATTTAAACAACTGCATTATCAATTCAATGCTGTATTTTAAATAAATGGTTCTGCTAAATGTAACAAGCTGGCATTTGTACTGTATGCACCTATATTATCATCATTGTAAAGCAGATGCAGAATGTAAGACTACTGGAACAATCAGCACTGTAATTTGCACAGTAACATTGTTTTAGACCTAATTAGTGCTTATGCAGATCCCTTACAAAAATGTGAAAACTGCACCAGGATGTAATTGTTAATGAATTTAGTGCAAAGCACATCTGCATAAATTCCATTTCAGCAAGGGGGGGGGAGGGTGAGTTCAACTGCTATTTGCTGAAGAGCCAAAACATTGTGGATTCTGCCCACTATGTTTTAGCCTTGCTCTGCTGGCTTTGATATTTCAGATGAATACTACAAAGTTAAAGCCTTCAGCTGCAGCCCAACCCATCTGTAGATGTTTGTTATAGTTGGCAGTATTGGAAAATGATTTGCTTTCCTGCGGGGGGAAAAAAAATCAGGTTCGCTCAGTAAAAAACCTAAAATTGACAGACCTCTCAGCCAAAAAAAGTTTGAAAAATATTCTACAGGGGTCAGGTGACAACTTTTGGAACATCAGCTGAACTGGTGCTGAACACAGTTTAGCTGCAAGCTTCAAAGAGGACCAGCTGTGCTCCTGTCTGTTTTAGAAAACAGTGGTTGAAACCTGCTCCCTACTCAGTATTTTCTGTAGCATAGACAAAACTTTAGAACTCAGCTTCAGTCAAAACATGATCCAAATACTTCAGTAAGAAATCCTTATTGGAATTCTGTAGCTTCAGTCCATCAGTAGTTAGAATCAATATGAGCTATATTTGTGTATGGAGGTCATAAATAAAGCCGTAATCCCCAAAACAGATGCCTTTGTGTGGACCCTTACACCTGCAATGGCTTCAGTTAACTTCATTGTGACTCCATGAAGGCATCAGCGTCTGCAATAGTACTAGTATTTGCAGACCAGGAGCCATGGCTTAAGTCTCAGGACAGGATGGACTTCCATAGTGTTTTAGTTTTAGCAAGTCTGTATAACATTATGATAGTTTTGTCTGGGTTTGTGGAGTTTGCATACAACATTGTATATTGAAGTAGACCAAAGCATTATACTGCAGAAGTGGTTACAGGAGAACATGTTGACTTGTATAGGTATAGTAACCATACACTTGACACCAAATATCCATCTTGGTCTTACTTTTGGAGTTCTTAATTCTTGTAAACTCAGAAATCCAGTCTTGACATTCCCCTCCTGGCCCTGATGTCATCTGTGGTCAGGCACGGTCAGTTTGCACTTGATTGTTGCTATTTATCTCATAAAGCTGAAGATATGAGAAATTCTCCAGCATCAATTGAGTTTTCTATCCAGTTCATTACAGGCATAGAGACCTATTGTCTAAAGCCCAAAAAATACGGGGCTTATTTCTCACATAATCATATACAACGATAAATATTCTGTTGCTCCGTCACTTGATTGTAGTGTCATGGCCAGCATCTTGGTTAACAAACCAGGGATTGAATTGGGGATCTTCAGATGTAAAAGCATGAGTCTCTACAATGTAATCTCAAGAGTCAAACTCTCTGGTGGAGAGCTTTAATAAACTCACACCATCTGTGCATCAAGCAAAGAGGAAGATTACTTAACACACATCAACCAGTGGGTTTCATATTTCCTCTGGACAGAGGAAGCCTCCCCTGAGCGTGTGAGTCAGCAGCAGTTTGAATCCTAGACAAGCCTCCACTTGTGTGACAGCCACCAAGTAGGCTGACCCCAGGCATTGGACCAAGGATCTCCACAGGTGAAAACATGAACCTCCATTGTAGAGCCAGACAATCTAATAGAGAATGTAACAGACTTGAGAACTTCTGAATTGGGAACCAAAGGAGATATGTAACACGTGGTAGCCAGTAGATTACAATAGCATTGCTCTCTTACTGCTTTATTAGACTCACACTTCATTCACCACACACGAATCTCCTCATTTATTAAGAAAGTCCCTGAAGCATTGTGTACAACTCATCCATGTGCGTTCCAGTTTGAATCCACAAAAAATGAACAAAACAACCAACTTAACCATGATCTTTTAAACTCTCTCTCAGTTTGGTGGCACTTAAAGTTTTAGGAATGTGCTCATTTTACTAACGGGTTACGTAGTCTTTCAGAATCACAAGGTAGGTTTGGGTGGGTTTGTCTGATATAGAAAGACTGTGGAGAACTTAAAGGGAAAGGAAGTTGGGAGAAAAAGTCTGGACCTTTGGTGATGGGGGAACAAACAGAAAATAATTGGAGGAGGAGAGATGAGGTGGTCAGAATAGAGAAGAATGAAAGGGCGGGAAGACAGAGAGAAAGTGAGGGATGACAAAAGTGAATAGGAGAACAAAGAACAAAATGCAAACTTGATCTGTTGGAGAAGACTCCCTTCCCAAGAACGTCCGCTCTGGTAGTATATTCAGTGAACATGTTTTGACATTCATAGCAGGAAGACCAAGTTCAACACTGAGATGAATGGGCACAACTTCACTGAAGGCAACTGAATTGTGCCCACTTGTGCCACTGGTGAATTTGGCACAGCATGCTATAGAGGTTACAAGCATATTTCCTTTAGGCAGGTGGCAAGTGCAAGCTTGGAGCTGTGCAGTAGAAGCTGTGATAGTTGTCTTTCCTCTTGTTTCCAGAGCTTTAATATAATGGTGGTTAGCACTTTTCATCCACAGATATCAAAAGTGGGTATCCATCTCATTTTACAGATTGGGAAACTGAAGCACAGAGAGAATAAATAAGTTATCCAAGGAAAGACAGAAGCAGAGCCAGCAATAGTACCAAGGTCTCCTGGCCCCCAAGCCTGTTCCCAACTCACTGTGGGCCACATAATGACAATAGCTCTGAAAAATTTCTCATGCTTTTAGAGCAATAAATAAAATTTCCATCTTTCTTTCCTAAATTCTGAGGTCTCCTTTAGTGCTCCTCAATCTTGCCTTTGTCTCTCATTGAACATAGTCATATATCACACACACACACATAATCTTCTTCACAAGACTAGTTAACTTTGTTCTTGATTCCCTTGAAGAAGCTCCTTATGCAACTTGAGAAGGTAGGTGAAAGGTAAATTCATGGCATTGGCTTGAAAGGATTCCAGATAGATGTTCTAAAGAATTACACAAGAAATTTTGTAGAGGGATTTTTAGTCAACAATATGGCTGAAACTTTGCATACAGTGCCCCAAACAAGCTGTTTTATCTTCCTTCCTATTTTAAGAGTACTGCTAAAATAAATTTTGCAATATAGAAACTTGTGTTTCTCTGCTCACAAGCCAGCACAAATGATAAAGAAAGAAGCTTCACTCATCACTTTCACATTCTTTTCAAAACAGTTTGAATTCTAAAACATTTTACTAACAAAGTAATTTGCTACCTCCCCTGCTACCTCCCTCCTCCCCTCCCCCACAGCAAAAACTTGCTCTGTCTCATATCTCACACTTGATTTTTTGGGCATATATTTGCATACATTAGCAAACAGCAAGAGGATTAAAGTTTAAGAGGAAATTGTGGCTAGTGTGAAAGGGGAACAAAAGGACATCTGTGAAGTAGTCCACAACTGGCAAAGAAAGCTATTCCACCTCCAGTGCCAGCTGCAGGGGAAGTGGTGCCCACCACGCTTGACAAGGACTTCTTTGTTTTGCTGAAAAAATGCGGAGTGCCGTTCTTTAAAGTGATACGATTTGAGATATGGAACTTTGCTTTTTTCTGTTCTAATCCAATTTTATACCATCAGTTCCCCCTTTGATCAGAGGCTACATAGAAAGAAAACCTTCAAAATGTGAACTGAGTGCAAATTGATACAGCATTGTCTTCCTGCACCTTCAGAGAAACTTTTGGGGGTTGAGTACATTTTTAAGAGCTTTTACTTTGTATGTACCTAGCTCTTTTCAAATGAGGATTTCAAACAGTCCACAATTAATAAGCTTCACAACTCACACTAGCTCATCTGTAGGGCTCCACCATGTGGATGCCGGGATCCACTCACACGTCAAAACTTGTAGGATCATGGCAGATATATTATTATCCCTATTCTGCAGGTGGGGAAACTGAAGCCCAGTGCAATCAAGTGTTTGATCTTACTCCCATTAAAATCATTGATGGAAACAGGTTCAGGTGCCATGTGGCTTACCCTAGGTCACACAGCAAGTCAGCATCAGAACTGCAAATGGAACCCAGATCTACTGACAGTCAGAAATATGCACTAACACTAAACACACTGCCACTGAATGCCCCATTATTCTCCCTGAATAGCTGAGAAATGCAAGCAGGAGGAGTGCCTCTTCTTTCACCACCACCTATCCCCAGAGCAAGAGAGTGAGAGAGGGGCGAGATGGTTAGATATCTGCAGGGAGAAAAAGGAGACAGAGATTGAGAAAAGGAGAACAAAGGAATTGAAGGGAGAGATAGGAGGCTGAAAGCTGGGGATGTGACTGGAGATTGAGAAGAACAGGTGGTGGGTCCAAACATGGATACTGGGAGGAGCAAGAAATAAAATGGGATTTGAAACAAGGCGGGCGTGATAAAATAAAGAGGAGTTGGGCCTGCTTGAAGAGGGAAGAGAATAGCGTCAGGGGCTGGGGAGAACACAGTGAAGGGGATGCAAAGGAATAAATAGCGCTTTTTCCCATCCTGTCCCTTCCAATGACAGGACCCAGATTTTAAGTTCTGAAATGGTTGACAGTGGGTTATATACACAGACACCTTTTCTGCTACCTGCCCTAACCCTCCCAGGCACTCTCAACATGCCCTGCAGAACAAGTGTTGTTTATAAAAACAGTACTTTAAAAGTTTGATCACCTGACATTTGCAGAGCTCATAAAGAATGTCAGATGCATTTTCCTCTTCCTTTTAGGGTCCCTGAAGAAAGCCGTGTCTGAAGATAGGCAGGTCAAATTTTTCTTTCCCTATGCGTTTCCTTTTCCCACATCCCGCACACTGTAGTACTGTGCCATGATTCTTTAAGGAAGGAGATCTAAAGCTTAGTTCCAGCCTTCAATAATATATGAATAATTTCAATGAGTAGGATTTATTGTACTCTCCCTCCCTTGGCTAACTAACTGCTCTAAAGTTCTCTTTACCTTTCTTGGCACATAGACTAACTTCCCTCTTTTAGACTTTGTTACAGATTGTAAGACCAAAAGCAGTCCTGTGGGCTTTCCCCATCTAAGATCAGTGAATACATAATGGAGAAAAATACTTGAATATTTTTAAGCTGCCTTTTCCATGTGGGGTTTGTTTGTGGCTCAAGCCCTTTTCAAACAGACCAGAGAGCAGTATTTTTATTAAACCTGGTAGAACCTCTCTCCAGTCACTAAAAATCAAAAACAGTCAATCATCAGTATCAAAAGACTCTCATAAAAAACTTCCTAGGCTTTCATATGAAAAAATACAACTAGAAGTCAAGAAAAACTCCATGACTCAAGGCCCTTACTTGTTAGTTTGGGTTATTTTTAAAGTATTCTCCCACTAACTAACTAACTAACTAATTCCCATGTATTGGAGAGACGGAGGGACATGTAAGTTCGGAACATGCTTACTGTAGCTAGAGGGTTCTCTTTTTTTCTTTTTGGTGAACAATACATTGGGAAGGGAAAGGATTCCCTTTTAAAAAATGAGAAATATGGGTAAAATTAGTGGCTTATAAAAATGCAAAATGTTCACCGGCAGCCTGAGTGCATTCAGTTTAAATGTGTAAGGGCACAGAAAGTTTATGCAATCGGGACAATTGGTAGAGTTTTAGAAGTGGTAGAACTTTATTTATGCAGCTAATTTAGTAGAAACGGGATTTAATTTTTGAAGTTATAACCTGGATTTCTTTTGTTAATTTATCTAGTTTATGCCGGTATATTTCCAAGTAGCGTGTGGTCCAAATCCTGAACTGTGAGGACAAAATAAGGTTTGATCCTGCAGTGAGCTCCATAAAAGTTGTACTTGGGGAGGTAGGGGGAGAGAGTTTTTTATCCATCAATCAGTATTCTAACAAACCATAAAAAGGTGCTCCTTCTATGAAAATTGACTGTAAAAATGAAATTGTGGAATTCTGTGGAATTGTGGGATTCCATATTTGTTTCTCCAGCTAAAATGTACTCGGTTCACACACAAAAAGATGTTTTTTTTCTATCTGCCAATCTTCCAAACTGAGCCTGGGATCTGAAAGAGAAGCTGGATTCTTTCTGGCTGCCACAGAATCACAAATAATAAAGATCACATGGACCAAGTTCTTCACTCACTTATCCCTGTGCTACCCCATTGTATTCAGTGGAGTGGCACAGGTATAAATACAGAAAGAATTAGGCCCTGGAAATGGAATTTAACAGTTAATACTTCTGTGAATGATGCATGAAAAGGAATAAAATCCAGCTCCCTCTTCCATAATTGTTCTAGGTCTGCAGCATTGATCCACATAAGAAGTGGTAAAAACTTATTTTTGTCACTAAAATAGGTACCATGGCTGAATATATGCAAGGAGCAGATCTCATGAGTGAGATGGTGCCATTTTACTGGAGGCACTTCAGAGCAGATGTGCATTTTCATGAAGTTTACAAACGAAGATACGTATTTACTACACAGTTACAGAGGAGACGGCTCTGTAAAAATGTACTAGCCTTTGCTGGACAGTACTGAAAGTATAGAGTCAGACAGAGCAAAACCATGTCAATATTCAGTGGGAAGGAGATGATTAGCCACAGACTGAATGATAATCAGCAGAGCTGATAAGGAAAGACTTGAACCTGAGGATAATGGGCCATTTTAGTGGCTGCTTAATAAATAGTTGCATCTACTTTCAATTTTTCATTTTTAACTACCGTGTATAGTCATTAGTTATTATTGCCGTATTCTAGGTCCTACTGGAGGCTGATTCTGCATTTATACTTTAATAAATGCCGGCTGAAAAAGAAAACAGTACAAAAGAACCTATAACTTTCAACGTTTTAAAAATATTACAAGTTTTCCTTTATTTCTGCAAGTGCATGCTCTGTGGCAAACATGATTCCTGGAGGCTGCTCACCGTTCCAAGGCTGTACTATACAGTGACCTGTCTTGAAGTGTACACAATCTAGTGCTGATTCCATCCAATGCTTCCTGCTATGGCCGCCTGTCACTGACAGTGGAAGGAAAAGAGAGAATCCCATCCAGACGTTCATCAGAATGTTCTCATAAATGCAAGACGTCAATGTCATGAACCAAAATAGAAAGAAAGCAAGAAAAAGTTTACAGTGGAATAGTTAGACATAAAGAAAAGAGATAATCATTAAATGCCTTTATATACCCAACTAGTTCTTAATATTTAAGGAGACATTTGAGCTGCTAAATGAAGTGTAGCCACTGGTAGCTGGAAAGGCTGCCAGAATTAAATCAGTAAGAAACTGTTTATTCAGCCTGTTCAGACAAAAAATGAATTGTTTGATGAATGAGAATTTTTTAATGAATTAGCATGTGTCATGCCAGTAGTTTTTCAGTATAAAGACTGAACATTTATACTTTTCTTTTGTTTTGACATGGCTGCCCTACAATAATTGAAGTATCTGGGCTACTTCAGCAACACATTTGATTATGTGTTTGGAGGGACATAGTTGCAACTGTGGGTGGACAAACAGTATATGAAAAAACCTGTTTATTTACTGTGTATTTCTGTAGTAGCTTTGATAATATTGTCTTTATTTTCAGCAACAAAAGCCCAATGTTTCAGTTAATGATAGATACTATGGTAATGAAAATCATGTAAGTTCCTCAAAAAATAGGTTTCAGAGTGGTAGCCGTGTTAGTCTGTGCCAGCAAAAAGAACGAGGAGTACTTGTGGCACCTTAGAGACTAACAAATGTATTTGAGCATAAGCTTTCGTGGGCTAAAGCCCACTTCATCAGATGCATGCAGTGGAAAATACAGTCAGAAGATATATACATATATTTATGCACATAAACAGAGAACATGAAAAAAGGGGATTGCCATACCAACTCTAATGAGAGTAATCAATTAAGGTGGGCTATTATCAGCAGGAGAAAAAATCTTTTGTAGTGATAATCAGGATGGCCCATTTCAAACAGTTGACAAGAAGGTGTGGGGAAATAGTAGAGGGAAAATTAGCATGGGGAAATAGTTTTTAGTTTGTGTAATGACTCATCCACTCCCAGTCTTTATTCAAGCCTAATTTAATGGTGTCCAGTTTGCAAATTGATTCCAGTTCTGGAGTTTCTCGTTGGAACCCAGGAACCTATCCTTGCAACAAAGCCCTTTGCCAACTCTGTCCACATATCTATTCAAGGAACACCATCATAGGACCTAATCACATCAGCCACACTATCAGAGGCTCGTTCACCTGCACATCTACCAAATGTGATATATGCCATCATGTGCCAGCCCTCTCTCCTCATCTGCCATGTACATTGGCCAAACCGGACAGTCTCTATGCAAAAGAATAAATGGACACAAATCAGACGTCAAGAATTATAACATTCAAAAACCAGTCGGAGAATACTTCAACCTCCCTGGACACTCAATTACAGACCTAAAAATCACAATTATTCAACAAAAAAACTTCAAAAACAGACTCTAATGAGCGTCCACTTTGCAGTGGAAAGTTTAAGGCTCAAAAGCCATCATTAGCCACCTCCCCTGAGCACAGAGAAGGACAAAGGCAGGGAAACCAGAGGGAGTTTTAAGGACAGGGGTAAAGAACAAAGCAAAAGAAGAAAGCAGAGGGAGCAGAGGAGAAATAAGGATAAAACTTTGGATCCCTTTCTCCTCAATTATTTAATCCCTCCTCTCCAGGTGAGGACGTACAGTACAAACCCATGAAGCCAAACTCTAGCTAACCAAAAGTTCCAGTTAACTGAAGCTAGGCTATGTCCTCCAGGCTTGGATGATATCTTCACTGTACTTCAAGTCCCCCACACTCGGAGTGCAGGAAAAAAAAGGCGACTGGTCGAGACCTTACGCTTTTTAAAATTTTCATTTCTGTGCTCCAGCTAATAACTGAACAGCCCAGGAGTAAGAGAATCTGCCATTTAAAACATACCTAGAACCCTTCCACTAGCTGACCCGGCTGCCTGTGACCGGAATGCAATAGATGTTCCTGTGTGGCATATGTAGCACTGACCAGTAGCCTGCCCATCCTGGGGGAGCTGAATGCAGGTGAAGCTAAATGCTCCTGTTCAGCAGGTCCAGCTAAGGCTGCCAATTTTGGTTGGACATATTCCTGGAGTTTTCATCACACAACATAATCTTTAAGTAAAGATTAATCTTTAATTCCTAGAGACTCCAGGACAATCCTGAAGGGGTGGCAACCCTAGCTCCAGCCCTCTCTCCTCATGTGCCATTGTTATATCAGCTGCTGCTGAGCCCCTGGCTGGGTGGCGGAGTGGAGAACAGAGTCTCAAGGTATTTCCCTCCACCAGAACCTCTAGGCAGCCAATTGGCTAAAGAGCTGAAGTGGGAGAGAGCAAAACTCCCCAACTTAACCCAGAGTCAGCTGGCCTACTTTAAAGCAGGACTGTTTTGCTTGGGATAGAATGAAAGCACAGGGACAGCTCTAAAAGTGTGAATTTGTGCACTGAATTTAAACCCTAGCTAATGACCTTTAGTGTATAGGTTTAATATTATGTCTGGAGAAGAATTCTTATTCTGTATTCACAAGGATGTGGTCAATGTTTTAGCTCTCACATCATTGTGATTACACTGAAGTGAATAGACTTGCACTGGTGAAAAACCTGTGTACAAGGGAGGAGAATTGAGCCTATAGGCCAGGAGTGGCCAAATTTACTCACCCTCCGAGCCACATACAACAATCTTCAGAAGTTTAAGAGCCAGGTGCTCTTGCCAGGGCTTGGGATTTCTGCCCTGCAGTAGGGTGGTGGGGCTAGGGACTTCTGCCCTGCAGGGAGGAAGATCTTGAGGCTTCAGCCCCATGGGAGGTGCCTGCCAGGGCTTGGGGCTTCAGCCCCACTCCTGCTGAAGGAGAGGCCCTGAGCGCCCCACCTCCCAGTCTTGTAGGTGGAGAAGAGAGGGAGGGGCGTAGGGGGGCTCCGTGAGCCACACTGTAACTGTAAAAGAGCTGCATGTGGCTCGCGAGCCGTGATTTGGCCACCCCTGCTATAGGGCCTCGTTCTGCCCTAGGTTACAGGGGTGCAGCTGCCACTGAAGTCAGTGGGAGCTGCATTTCCATAACTGAGGGCATGTGGTCTATAGATCACAAAATGGCATAGGTAAAGAAACCCATCTATGGGTAGAGGTTAGGGATAAATTGAGAGGGGACCCGAATTCTGCTCTCATTTCCACCAAGTATATTTATGTCAATAGGATTGCTCCAGATTTACACCAACATAACCAAGAAAAGAGTCTGGCCCTATATTTGGCAGGAGCACAGATTTAGAAACATCACCCACAGCCAGATCTGCAAATAAAGATCTGCAAGATTCAATACAGATTCAAAGGGCAGATATACAGTCCATGTTTTGCTTTCCTGGTAGCCTGGAGAGAACCACCCAGATTTTCAACGTATGTACTTTACTTTCAAAAGGGCAAAATTTGGCTTTTGTAAATAATTTCACATACTTTACTGGGATAAAAATAATCAATGTGACATTTTATCCATCCCCTTTTTTCCTGAGTGCAAGCAGCCAACTCTCCATTACTTACAACCCTACATTTTTCAGTTTGATTTCTAAAGAGACAAACACAACAGTGGGATTTCTAATTGGTTAGAGCTCAAAATGTTTGCACAGAAAGCAATATTTCATCTTCTAGCCAATATGCCATATGCACAAGCCAACTTGAGCCTCTTGTAGTATATATTGTCCACCAACCAGCATGTAGTGTACATTAATGTTTGAGAACTATGTACTCTGATATTCTATAAAAGAGAGTATTTGTTGTAGCAACATATGGTACCATCTGAACTGATGTAGGTGTGAAAATCCAGTAGATACATATATGTTAATGTAAAACTGACTACAAATGGTATGTTGAGTTCTATATTAACTTTTCATCAATAACAACCTGGGAACGGGTTCCCAGTTCAGCACTGAGAAGCACTGGCAGCTAAGCCCTCTTTATGAATTAAACAGCATAATCCAGTGCTCTTCACTGTTTTTGAAGTGGGGGCCACTTTGGCAAAAAACCTCCAATGTGAGAGGGGCCAAGGGGTTCGGAGTGTCAGGGTAGGGCAGAGGGTGGGGTGCAGGGTTGGGGCTCTGGCTGGGGGTAAGGGATCTAGGGTGGAGCTGGGGATGAAGGGTTTGGGGTGCAAGAGGCTGATCAGGGCTGGGGCAGAAGGTGGGGTGCATGGTTGGGACTCTGGCTGGGGGTGAGTGCTCTAGGATGGAGCTTGGGGTGCAGGAAGGGGCTCAGGGCTGGAGCAGAGGGGTTTGGGGGTGAGGGCTGCAGGGTGGGACCAGGAGTTCAGTGTGCAGGAGGGGGCTCAGGGTGGGGTGCAGGCTCTGGGGTGGGGCTAGGGATGAGGAGTTTGGGGTGCAGGCATGCTGCCCCAGGGCTGGGACCAGAGGACTCCCCCCAGCCCTCTCCCTGCCGGCAGCAGCTAGCTCTGGGGAAGGGGCCCTCTCTCCCCTTCCGGCAGGCAGCACAGGAGCTCCGGGGGAAGGGGCCCTCTCTCCCCCTGCCAGCAGCAGGGTGCTCCAGGGCTGGAGGAGAGGCCCACAGCAGCCCTGCAAGCCCCAACTTGCTCTCCGCCCCAGTTCCTGCCCACCTCCTACCTCTCTAGGTCCCTGCTGCATGGCCCTTTAGAGCTGCTATGCGGCTATTTACAGCCTACTGTGTGGCCGCACAGCTTAGAGGGAACTTAAGGTCAATGGGAGCCGCCACTGGCTCACGGGCCTTGCAATGAAGAGCACTGAATTAGACCATACTTTGTAAACATTGGCTTTTTGCATTAATTTGTCCCCTATTCCTATCCCTGCCTCTGGATGCTGATCTCCGTGATAAGATCCCAAACCTACCCACTCAACCTCAGCAACCAGCATGGATACTGATTAGCAAGTGCTTATGATAAAAGTAAATTGGTTTGTCTGATTACACAATTACCAACATGTATGATATGCCCAACCTGCAATCCTTACTTGTATGGGTCAGGTTTGCAGGATCAGGTTTTCATGTAGGACTGCTGGGGAGGGTAACAAGTTCTTTTTAAATTCAGCTAGGTTTCAGTACCAGAAAGCTTTGACCTTAAAGAAGACTCTTACTCATTTTCATTCCTATGTGAAAGACATTACATGAGGGAGCACTGGCCAGCTGGTGAATAGGATTAGAAAGATCTTCCTCTGTCAGTTGCTGGTGTTGTGTCCCTTTGTGAAACTTTTTTCCACTTAAGAGACAGCTGTTTTCTTCTTCTTACCCAAATGCTTGCTAGAATTCTTTGTGTAACCTTTGGTTTCATAAAGCTCCAACTTTGGGTTCGATCCTGTGAAACTCTGTGCGCTTTCAACTCCCACTGATTGGAGTGGAGGATCAGACTCTGTTTTTCGCACCCATTCCTGGTAGGAAACCCATAAAAGTTAGTGGAAAACATTAACTGTTTCATGCCTTGCTTTTTATATGATGAAACTTTTCTTTCTGGAAAAGTATTTTTTCCTTTTCTTTGTGCTCAATAGAATAAAGAAATTGATTTGCAGGCACCACGGTACACAACACACATGTTTTCTTTCAGGTGTGGGGGGAACAGCTCCAGAATCCTTGCTACTGATTTCACTAGATTCCATCAGTATTACACTAATTTTTCCCCCTGCATTTTCCATCAGACCTAATATTTTATGCAGGTTACAGTTACAAAACAATTTCAGTTGAAAGACAATGGGTTAATTTTGAATATTTTTCTAATGGCGAAAGAATACTGAATTCATGTGCCAAGGACACACCAATGTCAGCAACATGCAATTATTATTACTACTAATAATTGTGTAACATGTATTACAGAAGTACCCAGAGGCCCCAGTCAGCATCAGGGCTCCATTTTAAGCTGGATGTTGCATAAATCCATGTGAACATGGGCTCCCTGCCCTTAAAGAGCTTACCAGCTAAGAAATAATACTTCAGTGTACAGGACCAGAGAGAGACTTGCCTAAAGTCTTTCAGAAAACCAGTGGCAGAGTAGGAATAAAACCCAAGAGACCTGATTCCCAGTATTCTACTTTAATCACTAGACCATACTCCCTCTGATGCAAAATTCTAGCCATTCAAACTAAAACAGTAAAAAACAACACCTAACGTTTTAATTTAAGGCACACCTCAATTGTTAGTTCTGAGTGTAGGCATTCTAATTAAAACACATCTTGACACTGATGTTGAAACACAATTCCATCTTCTATTTATTATTGTTATTATTTTTACCACAGTATCATCTAGAGACATGCCCCCAACAAGATTGTGACTCCATTATGCTAGGCATCATACAAACATATAGTAAGACACAGTTCCTGTCCCCAAGAGTTTATTTACATCATTTACTTGGTATCCAAACTTTCCCTGCTTTTATGAGAATGTTGAAATTAACAAACAAAAGACTATAGAAACCTGGTGGAAGGTGGTGATGCCTAATGTGCAAAAGGAGCAGACCTACAAGTGTAGATTGGTGACTATGGAGCTAAATTAAACATAATTCACCAATATTAATGCCCAAAATCCCCATAAATTGTCCTCCATCCAAGATCCTGATGTACTGGGGATCAGAAAGAAAAGTAAAGAATAAGACGATGAGACAAAACACTACCCCTTTCAATGTTGGATACTTATGTGGTGCCATCTTTTACCTCTCAAGGGAGAAGGTCCCTCTGTTGAGTGTGATGAGGAAAGACCTTGTAAGTTTTTTTCCAAAGCTGGTAAATTTGAAAGTAAATCCAATGCAACCTTTCATATCTGATAGAAAGAGCAAACACAGGAACTTGGCTGCTCACCTAGCCAGTTTAGATTCTTGGGTCAGTCACGCAGGAAAAAGGGCAGAGAACAATGACCATAAAAAGATGTGGAAAGTAACACATTATTAAAATGACTTTAAAAACCCAAAATTGAAACCAAAATTTTTGTAACCTACAAAAGGTTATTTGGGCTGTTAGGAAACAAAAGTAATGCTTCAAATAGTCAGGGCATGAGGAGTGAGACCCCCTTTGTGTATGTAGACAGGCTAGTTTCTGAAGTTTTAGATTTGGACCTGAAAGAAGATCCAATCTAGAATGAAAAAAATCTTACAGCATTCCATTACATGAAACAGGGTAAATCCCAAAGGAGGAGCTGCGTGTTCTCAGTCATCCTGCATCATGCCAGGAGTCCCCTAAGTAGCACGAAAAAAGCAAACAACACAGTGAGATGACTCTTACCTGGTTCTATATATCATCCCTTTTCTTTACTCTCCAAGGCAAATGAACAGGTATTAGGCCCTGATCCAGGATAGCATTTAGGGCCAGATTCTCATACTACATTTAACAAGTACCTTACTCCATGAATAGTGCCATTGAAGCCAATGGGATTATTTATGGAAGAAAATGCTACTTGCTAGAAAGGCATCAGAATTTGGTCCATTAGCATTTTTGTAACTTTAAACACTGATTTCAATGGAACTACTCTGGTGCTTAAAACTACACACATACATGAATGCTTGCTGGAGGTCCATGTTGGTTACCTAAGACATGCATATAGGAACAATCCCCTCACATCTCAACCCTATGGGCACTGCCTACAGTGAAAGAGCTGGGGTTCAACAAGGGGAGTTGCAGAATTTGGGAATTCTCTGTAAGGGTGCACACCCCCTGTGTTCTATGAAGCGCGGATCTGTGGGCGCTTCCTGCATAGCATGGTTCTGCAGAGATTTGGGATCATGCCAAAGGTGAGTAATACGTAACTACATTGGCCCCTCTCCCTATTTCAGTGGAGGGGAAGCACACGTATCACAGAAATGACTCCAGCTCTGAGCTTAGAATAACAATCACAGAGCTGCTTCCCTTTCCGTCCCCCAGTCCCTAAGGAGATTCCCAGTGCACTGTCTAAGCAGCCAGGCTGAGTACTGGAGAGAGGATTTGGGGATTAGATAATCTTGACAAATGAATAATGGCCTGATTGAAAGCCCATTGAACTCAAAGAAGAGACTTCCACTGATTACAAAGGGCTTTGGATCAGGCCCTAAATGCCTGAAATCATATCTTTACAAATTTCAATTGATTTTAAGGCCTACACAAAATACACAAAAGTTAAGTAATTATCTGATACAGCAAGTAACTCTAAATGAAGTAGAAAATTTCATCCTAAACACCATGCTGTGAAGCAAATTTAACGCTCATCATTTTAAAACATAGAAATCTATTTAAAAATTCACTCAGGTAGCTGGACACATTCCATACTCATGGTGACAGAGTTTCAGACAAGTTACGTTTATAGTTGCACAAACAATTTCTGGTTGCATATTATTAATTAATGGAAGTAGTATAGAATCCTTACATTGTGACTCTCAGTGGTGGTTGTTTTACAGACTGTATACAGAGACGTTCCCAAAGAATGTGCATCATAATTTTAGGCATGATGTAAACAGTGAGAGTAACCAAATAGGGGGCATTGAGGAAAGGCAAGGGCTACAGTAATAAACTTACACAAGTGAGGGCTCAGAGCCATCTTGATGATTTGATTAAAGTTTTATGGGTGGGGTTTATTGGAAATAACTCATTTCTAGTAGGAAACAGAAGAAATGGGAGGAACTGAATGAGTGAAGTGGAGTGATATGGCAATTACCTATGTATCTATCTTTCTGTCTTAGGTAATTAAATGTCCCCTATTATTGTAGTATATGAGCGCTTCTCAGTCTTCAATGTATTTATACTCACCACACCTCTATGGGGTGGGGAAGTGCTATTATCCCCATTTTACAGATTGAGAACTGAGGCACAGAAAGACTAAGTAACTTGTCCAAGGTCACATAGGATGTCTGTGGTGAAACAGGGAGTGGTATGCAAGTTTCTCAATCCTAGGTTAGTGCCGAACAACAGGAATTAAATAGGTATTGGGAGGGCACTGCATGCATAGGGGACAGTGAGCAGCTTGGAAATGGGAGCGGGAAAAGGAAATGAAGGGGGCATCAAGGCTGGTGGCATGGCATAAATGAGCATACAAGTGACTTTTACAGACACAAAAAGCCAACTTGTGCCTGCTGTTATAGTGGCTGTATGCTTAATCTGCTGCATCATGGTGCTCGCATCTGGGAAGGTGCTGCTTATGCTTCCAAATCATAATTTGATGGAGATGTCATGTCCACGTATCGGGCCAGATCCTCAGGAGATGTAAATCAGCATAGTTACATTGATTTTAATGGAGCGATGACAATTTATACCAGCCGAAGAACTGATCCTTAGTGTCAGAACATTGATGTAAGAGCAAATGTTGTCCTTAAATTTCTACGTGCCGACATTTGAAAGTTCTTAATAGGGCTAATTTATGAGGCAATGGGAGAAACTCAGTCGTTGCACAGCAAGCCAGCAGCAGTCGCAGGCACTACCTAAATTCCATTTAACCCTTATTTTGAGGGTTTAAGTGGGATATAAACAGCACATAGGCCTTGTGCTGTTTTTCTGCACAGGGCTGAATTTTACCCATGCACTCCGCCTCTTTTGAAATGTCTTGAGCTCAGTCAACGTTTTGGAAAAACAATACAAATATGGCATGCTTTTTAAAATAAAATGATAGGGGCTGTCTTCCCTAAGTAGGTTTGCAGTGTACACTACATTCCTATGGTCACTGAACACAAGGGAGAGAAAAAGAGATTTTCACTGGATCCTACTTTCATCTCACTTTAAAGAGCGAATGAGTGTATATTGTTGAACACGTATGGAGTAGCAAGCTCATCTCAAGGCCTACAGAATTTTTACTCATGGGTGTGACTGTGGAGATATGTCTGAGGGATTAGTAGCCACCCCCCCAGTTGCCAGCCAGATGAAGTATCACATACAATTCAATAGTTCTCCAGGGACAGCAGTGAGTCAGAATGTTCAGCAACTGTTTGAAGGGTGGGATTAAAGCACATCGTAAAATCTTGACGCTAAGAGAGTGAAAAGAATATTTGCATGAGACACCAGTAAATTAGAGAGCTCTGTGTGCCTGGATAGATATTAAGAGATAAATCTCAAATCATTCATAAAATGCAGTAAGTTGCATATTTAGTGATTAAACTGAAAAAAAAGAAGAAGAAAAGAAATTTTGCAGTACTTGGGAGCAAAGAGGGCAGTGAGTCAATTAATATCCCAGGCGAATTCTTTGCCCCTTTCCTGTAATGCTAAATTCTGTAATGCCACTAGTTATTTTGTCTCCTGGATTAATCATTTATGTGGATTAGGTACTGACTGGAGAGTGATGACTAACGTCTTTGAATTGATAATTGTCCAACCCAATATGAAGGAGAATGGTCAGATGTAGGGAAGGTTAGTAATGTTTAGCCCACTCACCCAAACAAAGGACATCTGCCATTGGCACTGTAGCCTGGAGGAGTAATGCTCTCCCTTGTTCTGCCCTGGCTTTCTGCGGTTTGTGGCTACTGACAGCATATTAAGGTATTTATGAAAAGTAAAGCATATGAATATTTTGATATTAAGGAGCTAGCTGAAGTAAGTTGTAAAACAGACAGAGATGTCGAGTGCAGTTCCTGTGACCAGTCAGGGATTAATTCTGTGAGGTGCTGAGTCCCCACAGAAGACTTTCAGCCCTTTACTGAGTCAGGTCGTAAATTAGGTTGCATATCAGGTTGCAGGAAACAGAAAAGATACAGTCATTGTTGACAATTCAATTTAAAAAATACATTGTTCTAAAATGCTAGGGCCAGACCTTCAGCTAGGCAAAACTCGAATACTGAAGTTAATGGAGCTGTGTCAGTTTACACCAGCTGAGGAACTGGCCCTTCATTTTTAATTGAACATGTAGTTAAAATTCAAATAAATTAACTATATTTGTACAGTCAAACTGAAACTCTTCCTCGTTGCACTTCTGTGGGTTTGTCATCTCAAGCAATTTACAAACATTAATTAATTAAGCTTCCCAGCAATCCTCTAGGGTGGCTATCTATTATCCCCATTTTACAGCTAAAGGAAACTGAGGCACAGAACTGTTGGGATTTGCACAGCTAGGACTAAACCCCAGAGGCCAGGCTTCCAGTTCTCTGCCCCAATCACTAGACACATTGCTTGTGTTGTGAGGGACTAGACTGAAATGAAATAGGGTGACTAGCTAATAGTTTGGTAGGACTGTGTATGTGTAACTCTGCAGAGAAAGAAGCCAAGAGAAACTGCTTGATGTTGCTGAGTAACCAAGACATTCCTCTAGCAGCAACATATTATGCAGTCGTTGCTGCTTTTCAAAATTGTTAAATATTTTTCAATTCAGAGGTATTGTTGCTAGTTTGTCCTGGTACTTCCCCTTTTCTTTCATCCTCTTTTCAATTCATTTACTTTACTAAAACTTACTAGCCAAGGGTTCTATTGTACAATGAAATGAGGTTGGTGAACTATATAAGCTTTTATGTAAGCTAGATGACAAAAGATGCATCAGAAAAGTATACAACAGGTAAGCTCTCTGTAGTGTGTAAGTCTGCTCAGAATAGGATCCCCATCCTGCAAGCTCTAATTCATACAAATAATCTCTATTCATGCATATCATTCCATTGAAGACAACTGGAACACTCCTGTGAGATAGGTGACAGGCCAGGAACAGACCTTAGAGCTCAGCATTGCTCTCTGACTAATCAATTTACTAACCACGCACATTTAAAATCATAAATAAAAGCAGGTCCTAATTTCTATTCTAAATCTTTAGCAAGCAAGATGATTTCTGTGCTCATCTCTTCAGAGGGATCAAGGAATCCTACCTTATTATAGCCAGTTACCCAGCGGGGCTCTAAGGAGAGAGAAGCATTTGCTTTCTCTGATCAAAATCAGATTCTGAATGGTGATATTGTCCATAATCACATTGCTAAGGAAAGGGGACATAGTGATTTCTCCATTGTTTATTCTTGCTTAAAGAACAGTTCCTTTTTGGCCAAACAGTTAACCATTTCTGTAGGAGCTCATCCAGTGCTGTTCTGTACACGTTGGTTTAGAGAAAACTCATTTTGTTGTGAAGCATTGCACTTTAGGAAAATATAACCCACCAATCTGGTGGTAAACAAGCTTTGGCTTTAAGACAAAGCATGTTTTAATCTCCACGATCAGGCTACAGATCTGACCATGTTTTTTTAAAAAAACCTCTTAGGAAGAAATCCTATTCATGATTATTGTCTGTATTAGAATAAAATATCTAATTACCTTCTTATTAAATCTGTAGTTATCAATTGTGGCTTTCTCTGGGAAATTATAATTTGCAAAAATGCTCTAGATTCCCAGCTTTAACAGTTGGAGGTGGATGTCCTTAAGGATGGGGGGGGAAAAGTTCTTTTTTAAATGGCACATTTACTAATTATAAAATGCTCTTATCTCTCTGCAGCCACAGCCAAAATGAACATGTGCCTCGCACTAAGAAATCCCAGGATTGTCACAACTTGTGCCAGCTGTTGAGGTTATGACACCTGTGCCAGCATCGCCAGCTCTGCCCACTGTCATCTGTTCCAACTGTTCCATCTGCACTGTTTGTACCAATTCTCCCATTTCTGCATCTGCACCTTCTGCAGAAACGGTTCCAACAATGCCAGCTGTGTCATTGGTGCCAAATAGGCCAGATGTTCTATTTGTCCACCCTGGGCCAAATCAATGTAGTTTTGTGCTCATTAGTTTTAGCTGGTAGAATCTATTTCACAATTTTTGGGACAGAATCAATGCTAAATCACCACTACAACCACCCTACATCTATCCATCCGTCTATCTGTAAACACAACTTTGTCTGTCAGTGTACATTTAGTCAAAACTATTTTGATCAGATTAAATCATGCATGATGACAGCAAGTTCAGTATTAATGAGAAGATATTTTTTCCTGTAGGTTATGTAGCTGCAGAGAAATGAACAGGAGGGAGAAAAAGTCAGACTATGCAGGCTGCAAATAATCTTAATGGCTACAAATAAAATTGGCCCAACATTGCTCTGTTGAATTGGTTAAAGAACTGTGGGCCTGGTTCTGAACTCATTTATACCAACATAAATCCGAACTAACTGTATGGAAGTCAGTGGAGTTACACTACTGTAAAATGATGTAAATCAGAGGAGAATCAGGGCTCACGTAAGTATTATGTGATTTGCTATTAATTTAGCTAACTATTGGTCTACTGATTAGTAGGTTTAACTTTCTAAATTAATAAGGAGGACATATGGGATCTTGTTCTGTATGTTGCTAAAGACGTTAACTAAAAAAAAAAAAATCACAGCACCAAATCATCATGGTTATTTACTCAATTTTTGTTCACTGCATGGCCACATTTAGTTCAATGGGCCACATTATGAGAGGTGCTGAGCCTCTGCAATGGTTGCTGAATTCAGTGGGAGGTTTGGGTGCACATTGGCTCACTGACTTAACTAAGAGTTTTGCCTCTGTAAGAATTATACGCCAGATTCTGCCAGCCTTACTCCTCTTGGGTAAATTCATCCCTGTGGGGAGGACCAGACCAAGATCTATGCACTACTCAGATACCACTTAAGCCCACAAAATAGAAAGGAAGTAGGATTTAAATAGTACATAGTGCTGGCCCCTTGCGTAGGCATGATCTTCACCCATTCAGAAGGAACTTACTGAGTCAGATGTCACAGTACAATCAATAGGAATATTCACAAAGTGAGTGAAGGTGGCAGAATCTGGCCCTTAAATCATACCCTTTCAATCTGTGATGTCTGATCATATCATTGGCATTCAATCCTCACATCCTGTGAGGTTTCAGGTGCCTTCAACTCTAACTGACCTAAGTGCAAGTTAGATGCGCTCAGCACCTCACATGAGATACTCGGTATCTTGCAGTAGTGGGCCCATTATGTTGGAGGTGTTGACTGTGTATTTATCTGAATACCGCGCTGCCATGTAGGAATTACTCATGCCTACAACAGACAGCAGTGTCACTGTAGAGACATTGCGCTGTGCTGGGAGCCAGCAAATGGTTTGCATAAACTCAATCTGCAACTATTGGAATCAACAGAACTGACAGCTCATTATCAAAGGAAGGTACAAATTAAAAAAAACCGAGTCAGTTAATCGGGAGGAGAGAGGGGGGAGAGAGAGGCGGTTAATAGAGAGGGAAATAGAATACACAAAATGAAATACTGTAGACCCAATCATGCCTCCTAATTTGCATGACAAGGAGTCCCTCCTACACGAAAGTGGGGCTCAGCTGTTAAGTGAGACGGAATAGCAGAGAACTTTGAGATGTGAAACTTTGCAGACCTCTTCAATCTTTTTCTTTGCCAGTCATGATAAACAAATATTATTTTAAAAGTTTCATGAGTTCTACATGGTTTACAGTGTGGCTTGTTCAGACAAGAACTCAAAAGCTGAATCTCTCTCTGTTCTGTATGGTCATTTCTTTGAGATGGTAAAAAATATAATGACAAGAGAGAGAAATGTTTTATGTACATATTTTAGGTAACTTTGAATTGACAGGCAGATAGACAGCTCTCTAATGAGAAACTAATCTGTTCTATTCTATATGGCGTTTTATACCATGCTCATCACTGTAGAGTCTGAGCACCTTCCCATAGTACAATGTGACACACCTGGCACATGTTGTTTGTTCTCTCACCTTTCCCTAAAGGGAGAAGTGTCCGGAGTAGAGCGTCTTGTTTTGATAGGTGGTTGTTGGTGGTGTTTTGTTAAACATACCTGTTGCGATATGTTTGTATTAGGGAAGGCAAATTCAAAGAAATGCACCTTGTGCTTGGAGCAGGTTTATGGTAGTCCTTAGTTCCTGGGGGAGTTCATTACATCAATGGCTCTCAACCTTTCCAGACTACTGTACCCCTTTCAGGAGTCTGATTTGTCTTGAGTTCCCACAAGTTTCACCTCACTTAAATTTTACTTGTTTACAAAATACATAAAAATACAGAAGTGTCACAGCACACTATTACTGAAAAATTGCTTACTTTCTCATTTTGACCATATAATTATAATTAAACCAATTGTAATACACTTACATTTCAGTTTATAGTATATAGAGCAGTAGAAACAAGTCATTGTCTGTATGAAATTTTAGTTTGTACTGACTTTGCTAATGCTTTTTATGTAGCCTGTTGTAAAACTAGGTAAATATCTAGATGAGTTGATGTACCCCCAGGAAGACCTCTGCTTATCCCTGGTTGAGAACCACTGCATTACACAGTCTCAGACCACCCCCTGAGAAGGACTTGTCTCCTGCACAAAAGAGCTTTACTCTTATTGTTGAGAGTTCCATTGTACCAGAGAAGTGAAGCTCTCAACCACAGTCTTCATCCCAGAGCTTTAAATCATCTTTCAGGTATCCTGGCCCTCGCCAAGGGGCACTTTGAAGAGGAGGACTGAGGACTTAAACTTGATTCAAAATTCTATGTGTAGCCAGTGTAGCAAGCAAAGACTGGAGTGATGTGCTCATGGTAGCCTGTGTTCTGAGATGTGCTGCAGTGTTTCATGTTAGTTGGAGTTTCCTAAGGGTATGTATATACTACCCACCGGATCGGCGGGCAGCGATCGATCCAACGGGGGTCGATTTATCACGTCTAGTCTAGATGCGATAAATTGACCCCCAAGCGCTCTCCCGTCGACCCTGTACTCCACCGCCGCGAAAGCTGCAGGCAGAGTTGATGGGGGAGTGGCAGCAGTCAACTCACTGCAGTGAAGACACCGTGGTGAGTATGTCAATTTCAGCTACGTTATTCAGGTAGCTGAAGTTGCATAACTTAGATCGATTGCCCCCCTCTAGTGTAGACCAGGCCTAAGTGCTGCAGGTCTGATACCCAGCTATATCATGTAGCTGTAGTTCAGTTGAGAGGTGATGAAGGCATGAATAAATGAGGCCAGATCTTCATCTGCCAGAATGGGATGGAGTCTCTTAGCCACCCAGAGATGGTAGAAATCTTTACTCAAGACCATTGTGATCTCAGAGCTCAGCATCAGTGAGGAATCCAAGAGTACTCCTAAACTACACACTGAATTGACCAATTGTAGTCCTGCAGTAGTTACCCAGACAAAGTTCCCATTGAAGTCAATGGTTCATTATTAAAAAAAAAAAAATCCTTAAAGCTGCAAATTATGCACATGCCAAGTCTACATAATCTTATGTTTCTCTTGATGATATCCTTTTCTTCCCCTCTCTGCCAACCCCTCTAGCACATACGATAGAAATTTACTATGCCTTGTCTGTATTTACACTGTAAATTCTGTGAGGCAGAAAGAGTCTTTTATGTCGTACTGTGCCTAGCACATTGAGGCCTTGACCTTGATTGAAGCTCCTGGGTAGAACCATACAAATAAATAAATAATTGTAGCAGGGTGGTCACCCGCTCCTGCCTGGAAGGGCTTAAAACAGCCGTGGGAGAGGGCTGGGGCAGGGGAAAAGCTGGGCTGATTGGGGGGCAGCCTCAGCTGGGGCCAGACCCCAAACAGATCCAGCTGGCCCTATAAAGGCCTGTGAAGCCAGGAGCTGAGAGGACTCTCCCTCTAGCTTGCTGAGGGAGAGGGGCCTGGCTGCTGGGAAGCTGAGAGAGTACCTGAGGTGGAGTAGGGCTCGGGGAAGGCCAGAGGAGCTGGGGAGCTCCAGCCTGGAAACCCCCCAGGCTGCAGGCCTAGAGTAAGGCCAAATAGGTACTGGGATTGCAGGGGGAAGCGAAAGGTAGGCAAAGGCAGCAGGTCCAAACTCCCCTTGCCTATTATGAGTGGTGCTTACACTGCAGTTGGCCCCAGGGAACAGGGGCCAGGTGATGACTGGCAGTGGCCATAGACTGAGGCGAGGTGGGGAGTAGAGGGTTCGGGGTTCCCTGGGGAGGGGAGACCCAGAGACTGTGGGGGTACTGCAGGTGGCAGCACCCTGGCATGAAAGGGGGCACCGGGGTCCAGGAGGGACTTGGGGGCCCAGTGGCAAGCAGGACACTGGTCTGCAGAGGGTGCTCTGGAGGCAGGAATGCTAATTCCCTGGATGACCAGCAGGAGGCGCTGCGGGGTGAGTCCTGCACCGCTACGATAATAATAAAAGATCAGAAAGTAAAAATAAGGGACCCAACTCTGAAAGTCTCAGTCATGCCAGCTGACTACTGACTTCAGTGGGACCACTTGTGGGAGGAAGGGTTGCAGGATTGGGCCAAAGCCTAGGTTGGCATCTCCATTTAAATCTCTATTTTCAGGGAAGCTTTTTTGTTTTAGCCCATTTCAAACTGCATGGAACAGGACTTAGAAGAACAAGTTGTCAGTCTCCAAATACATTTTTTTAAAATTGGTGTTACTATCTTTATTGTGTTATCCTTTTACCACATGTCATTAGCAGCAGTAAAGGTCAGGTTCAAATATTGTCTAGGCGTGCTGATTATAAAATTACAGTCTCGAGCTCCCACCTAAAACCTTACTCACTCCCAGGTTTTAGGCACTTTCCACTTAAATCCCTCATCACTTTTACAGGTGTTTCTCCCTACTGACAGGTGCCTAGGAGTCCTCGGGGAATATGAAACCACAAATAACATTTGTTTGAGGAAAAACCAGGTAAATATCTATTTACATAATAAAACAAAATTAGTAAGACCCAAATGGTGTGGAAGGGGGGTGGCTGTCCCCACGGTCCCAGTTAAGTTTGTTGGGGCCAGAAGTCTTAGTCACAAAACAATCTCCACCCACCTTAAACTCTCTCATGAATCTAGCTATATTCAGGGGTGCTCATGTGAGTATTACACTCACGGAGCAGGGAGCTGTTCTAAGATGGAGCATTTTACTAATTGGTTTGTGAGAATCCAACATGCATACACATCGCTTGCTCGACCCCGTTGGTGGAGAATCTCCCAGGAGCACCAAACTGCAGCAACTGTATCCTGCTCACTAAAGCTAAGTCCATCTGACCCTTTCAGCAGAGTTCCACCCCTTTTAGGGACAGGGTGCTAGACAAAATAGCATTGGCATCCAATCCAATTCTTACACCAAAAATGTTATGTTTACACTACCATACACAGCTGTCTGCGTGCTACATGGGTGCCAGGAGGTGGTTCTCCTCAGCCTATCTGCTGCAGTCCAGTGAAGTCCACCCTCCCATATTCCACTCACGTCTTCTACTGCCAGGTCTCAGTTCAGTGAAATCAACACCACCAGGTTGGCTGATACCAAGTCTGGACCCATGAAGTAAGTTCCAATGCTATCAGGTCCAATCCCACAAAGTAAGCTCTGCTGATATCAGGTGGGGATCCTGCTAAATTGGAACCACACAGGTTCAGAGTCTCTGGGCAAGAATTCCAAAGCATACCAAGACCCCTGGAACAAGTGTCTGATCTCTCTGACAGTCTCCCATCCTATTGTTGAATTTGGGCTTACTACCCAATTAGAGTCCATCACTTGTCAACTCAGGGTGACCTTTGGCAATTTACCTTTGACAATTTCTTCTTGTTTGCATCAGTATATTTATATGTACCATTTAATAGCATTTCCAAAACCAGAACACACACAAATTTCAAACAACACAATATAAAGCAGAGTGCAGAAGTGAACTGGGGTGAAATAATAATATATGTGATTTAAGCCTGTTAGAGCTAACTTTTCCTCTTTATTTTAAATTTAATATCATATTCATCTTAGGATATTGCATTATTTTTGTTATTATACAATGTGGTGTAAATTTAATACAGCAATAAGCCACGACTGGATACACATTTGTACAGTATTGGTTCTTGCTTCAAGTGCATTGCCCAAGTGCCTTCAATCACCAAGGGAAGTGTACCCATAACCTACTAATGCACACCCTGGGCAAGAGGCTGTGATGCAACACTTAAAGGCACAGCAAGAACTCCCAGCCCAGGGGGAGCATGGAGTTAAGGTGGCTATAAACTATCTTTGAGCCCTCCCAATCCTGGGCTGCTGTAGGAGCTAAAGAGGTCCCTGGCATAACTTAGATAGCCCTGAGGCCCATCTAAGTTATGGTAGTTTACTGGTGCTGCCCAGTGTCTCCCCAGCACGGAATGCTGAGCCCCTACCCACCAACCTGCCCCTCCAATTCCCTATACCAGGGCTTGTAAGGGGGTCCTTGCAGGGCAGCTTTATGGCTGTCTTCCTCAGTTCCTGAACTCAAGGAGAGTGCTACTTGGATAATGTGACACCAGCAAGACACAGGGCTTCTAGAGCCCTCTTACACCACTTGGTGTAAAAGGGCCAGAGCGGGGGTGTAAATCTCACCTCCTGTCATATATTGCTAGAGTATGGGTCATTCATTTTACATTTCATTTAAAAAAATGAAAAGCAGTTTTGGAGGAGGAGAGTAAAGCAATGGCTCCTTCCACTATAAAAAGTAGTTCCTAAAATGATGAGAAAATAATTGGACAAATGTTATCACATTTTTCTTCTATTCTGAATAAAGTTGTTTGTTAATTTTTTCCCTAAGCCATGCCCCTCTCTTTTTAAAGGTTTTTTGCATTCTTTGCACCCTCTCCTTATCCCCAGAAACATGGCTGTCATCACCTTTCAGCACCCAGTTTGATCCCCAGCAGATAATTTTAACTCACTTTTTTTTATAAAAATAAAATGTGGAATATTGAACAGCTCCCAATTTCAATTTTAGCCGACAAAATCAAAATGCCAGAAAGGCCATGCCTTGCAGCTGCCACTTTAGGGGAAGGACCAGGCTAAAACAAGCACCTTTTCTCCTCCAACTCCTGACTCCCCACCACACACACTTTTTACTGTCATCCTCACAGGAGGTTCAATCCAATGCCCAGTGAAGTCAATGGGAGTCTTTCCACTGACTTCACCGGGCCATAAATCAGGCCCAGCATGCCTTATTAAAAATGCTAGTCCGGAGAATTAAGAAATTTTATCAAGCCTCTTCCACAGAGAATTAAATTAAATTCTCTGCAGCCAATTGCTGCAGAGGCACACGTGGATCGGACAGAGACTTCTCTTAGAGGAGAGTCTATTGAAAGAGATTCTCTAGGTTTTAGTCAGGAGGAGGGGATGAAAGAGCACAAAGTATGGGCCAGATCAGACGAGAAACATTCACATAAAGAATCTGACACCTCAGAAAAGGGCAGACAAATAAACAGTGACAAGTTTTTAAAGTGCTTGTACACAAATGCTAGAAGTCTAAATAATAAGATGTGTGAACTAGAGTGCCTCATCTTAAAGGAGGATATTGATATAATAGACATCACAGAAACCTGGTGGAGTGAGGACAATCAATGGGATACAATCATTCCAGGGTACAAAATATATCGGAAGAACAGAACAGGTCATGTGGGGGGGAGTGGCACTGTATGTGAAAGAAAATGTAGAATCAAATGAAATAAAAATCTTAAATGAATCCACATGTTCCATAGAATCTCTATGGATAGTAATTCCATGCTCTAATAAGACTATAACAGTAGGGATCTATTATCGACCACCTGACCAGGACAATGATAGCGACAATGAAATGCTAAGAGAGATTAGAGAGGCTATCAAAATTAAAAACTCAGTAATAGTGGGGGATTTCAATTATCCCCATATTGACTGGGTACGTCACCTCAGGACGAAATGCAGAGACAAAATTTCTCGATACTTTAAATGACTGCTTCTTGGAGCAGTTGGTACAGGAACCCACAAGGGGAGAGGCAACAATCGATCTAGTCCTGAGTGGAGCGCAGGATCTGGTCCAAGAGGTAACTACACAGCTTGGAAATAGTGACCATAATATAATAACATTTAACATTCCTGTGGTGGGAAGAACACTGCAACAGCCCAACACTGTGGCATTTAATTTCAGAAAGGGGAACTATGCAAAAATGAGGTTTAGTTAAACAGAAATTAAAAGGTACAGTGACTAGAGTGAAATCCCTGCCAGCTTCATGTACACTTTTCAAAGACACCATAATAGAGGCTCAACTTAAATGTATCCCCCAATTAAAAAACACAGTAAAAGAACTAAAAAAGAGCCACTGTGGCTTAACAACCATGTAAAAGAAGCAGTGAAGGATAAAAAGGCATCTTTTAAAAAGTGGAAGTCAAATCCTAGTGAGGTAAATAGAAAGGAGCATAAACACTGCCAAATTAAGTGTAAAAATGTAATAAGAAAAGCAAAAAAGGAGTCTGAAGAACAGCTAGCCAAAAACTCAAAAGGTAATAAAATGTTTTTTAAGTATGTCAGAAGCAGGAAGCCTGCTAAGCAACCAGTGGGGCCCCTGGACGATCGAGATACAAAAGGAGCACTTAAAGACGATAAAGTCATCGCAGAGAAACTAAATTAATTCTTTGCTTCAGTCGAGGATGTTAGGGAGATTCCCAAACCTGAGCCATCTTTTGTACGTGCCAGATCTGAGGAATTGTCACAGATTGAAGTGACACTAGAGGAGGTTTTGGAATTAATTGAGAAACTTAACAGTAACAAGTCACCGGGACCAGATGGCATTCACCCAAGAGTTCTGAGAGAACTCAAATGTGAAATTGCAAAACTATTAACAATGGTTTGCAACCTGTCCTTTAAATCAGCTTCTGTATCCAGCTTCTGTATCTTCTGACTGGAAGATAGCTAATGTAACACCAATATTTAAGAAGGGCTCTAGAGGTGATCCTGGCAATTACAGACCGGTAAGTCTAATGTCAGTATCAGACAAATTAGTTGAAGCAATAGTAAAGAATAAAATTGTCAGACACATAGAAGAACATAAGTTGTTGGGTGAAAGTCAACATGGTTTCTGTAAAGGGAGATCATGTCTTACTAATCTATTAGAGTTCTTTGAGGGGGTCAACAAACATGTGGACCAGGGGGATCCAGTGGACATAGTGTACTTAGATTTCCAGAAAGCCTTTGACAAGATCCCTCACCAAAGGCTCTTACGTAAATTAAGTTGTCATGGGATAAGAAGGAAGATCCTTTCATGGATTGAGAACTGGTTAAAAGACAGGGAACAAAGGGTAGGAGTAAATGGTACATTTTCAGAATGGAGAGAGGTAACTAGTGGTGTTCCCCAACGGTCAGTCCTAGGACCAGTCCTATTCATAAATGATCTGGAGAAAGGGATAAACAGCGAGGTGGCAAAGTTTGCAGATGATACTAAACTGCTCAAGATAGTTAAGACCAAAGCAGACTGTGAAGAACTTCAAAAAGATCTCACAAAACTAAGTGATTGGGCAACAAAATGGCAAATGAAATTTAATGTGGATAAATGTAAAGTAATGCATATTGGAAAAAATAACCCCAATTATACATACAATATGATGGGGGCTAATTTAGCTACAACTAATCAGGAGAAAGATCTTGAAGTCATCTCGGATAGTTCTCTGAAGACGTCCACATGGTGTGCAGCGGCAGTCAAAAAATCAAACGGGATGTTAGGAATCATTAAAAAAGGGATAGAAAATAAGCCGGAGAATATCTTATTGCCCTTATATAAATCCAGGGTATGCCCACATCTTGAATACTGCGTACAGATGTTGTCCCTTCATCGCAAAAAAGATATACTGGCATTAGAAAAGGTGCAGAAAAGGGCAACTAAAATGATTAGGGGTTTGGAACAGGTCTCAAATGAGGAGAGATTAAAGAGGCTAGGACTTTTCAGCTTGGAAAAGAGGCGACTAAGGGGGGTATGATAGAGGTATATAAAATCATAAATGGTGTGGAGAAAGTGAATAAGGAAAAGTTCTTTACTTGTTCCCATAATATAAGAACTAGGGGCCACCAAATGAAATTAATGGGTAGGAGATTTAAAACAAATAAAAGGAAGTTCTTCTTCACACAGCGCACAGTCAACCTGTGGAACTCCTTGCCTGAGGAGGTTGTGAAGGCTAGGACTATAACAGGGTTTAAAAGAAAACTGGATAAATTCATGGAGGTTAAGTCCATTAATGGCTATTAGCCAGGCTGGGTAAGGAATGGTGTCCCTAGCCTCTGTTTGTCAGAGGGTGGAGGTGGATGGCAGGAGAGAGATTACTAGATCATTACTTGTTAGATTCACTCCCTCTGGGGCACCTGGCATTGGCCACTGTCGGTAGACAGGATACTGGGCTGGATGGACCTTTGGTCTGACCCAGTATGGCCATTCTTATGTTCTTACGTTCTTATATCCAAGGTGATTTGTAGGAATCTATCCATTTTTGGCTATAATGAGTTTGATCCTCAGTTGTCCCTCACTCTACCTTTCTGCATATCCTAGCTCTGGGGTGTGTCTGGAGTTAAAATGGCCCCCACACAGGTTACTGCACCCATAGGTCTGCTCTAACTGAAGTGGGTGGAATTGTTCCATAGGAGTCCTTCCACTTGCCTAGGATTCCTGGAACACAGCAAAAAATTGGTACTGCCCTCACCCCATCCCTGGACTCCCCAGATTAGACAAGTACCAAGTTTAGACCATCAGGGGATACTTTTTGTGCCCTCACACACTAAACCTAAAGTGTTTGAGCAGTTGGGCATAGACAGAAACTTTGAGTGATGAGGTCCCAGCTGCACAACTTTGTGAGGTGGCTAAAAAACTACAAACGTCAAAGAAATTTTTTTCATAAGAACATGACTAATTTGTGGAGATTTTTGAAAAAAATTCTGAGTTGCACAATGGACTGATATGAAATGATGGAAATTTTCTATAAAAAACAAACCAACCATTTTATATAGCTGTAGTTGGGAAACAAGCTGTGCAGCAGATTTGACTTCCAACATTTCCATAGTGCAGACAGAAATTCACCTACTTATTTTCTGATGATATAGCAGCATCCCTTTCCTGCTATCAGATGACCATTCACAAGCTACTGTAAAATGTGCTGGCAATCCTATGCATTTCCTACTGGACAAGTGCCCACATTAAAAATGCATCACCACAATTTGGAACCCTTTTGTTGGTACTCTTAGCTGTGAAGCTAAGGAGGAGCAAAAAAGACTGAACTATCCTTTCACCTATAGACATGGTGCAACCAAAAATAACTGAGGCACATGGATGGAGCAGTGAGAGCCAGCATATACTACCTTATCCTTTGTGGTACATCTTTTCTGTGACTATCCTTAGCAACATGAATACTTCCAATTATACTATGTCCTGTTACAGATAAACTAGGAGAACTTCAGGGGGTCTCAGTCTTTGCAAATAAAAGCAACATTGCAAGCATGAGTAAGCCTCAGTGATGGTACTTGGTATTTTACATCAGTTACAGCTAAAGTGCAAAATTGAAAGAGTTGGGAATTGATTTCAAGCAGAACCGTTGTTGGAAGGTCACTGAAAAGAACTAATACCTTGAGCCATCAGTAGTCTGTTGTTCAGGCCAAGGTTCAAAAGGTTAGTCCATGATTTCTGTCTATCCACTTGGGCATTATTAATTCCAACTGAATCTCTCCTTTCACTAAAGTGGTAGAGAGTAACAAATGAGGGTCAGATCTTTCCTTCCTCCCAGAACACACCTGTAGTTTCATAAGTAGTTCATATTTCAGACATTATAGATACTAATCCAGAAAGCGTTTTTCACAGTGCTAAATATCCAATGGAATTACAAAAACAGAACACCATATGCTGAAGGTGCAGATGGAAGAGATTGTCCTCAAAAACAATTTACCTGAATATTATACTTTATAATTGAAGTCAGTGGGAGAAAGATCACACCTCTGTGAAAGAAGCTCATAGATTGTGTCAGCAAATCAGAGGAAAGGTTACCTTTCTCCTCTAGTTGTGTTCTGCCATCCTGCATGGAACAAAAAGCTATTTCTAATCATATTAATTGACATACTGCTGCTATTGTTCATATAAGAAAATGTACATGAATAGTAGTGAACAATATGGTTTTGCATTAATCCGTATCTTACAAATGGTTGAATTAGAAACATTACATTAAAGATATTCATGACAGTAATTAATTTGCAATGCATATTATATACCTACAAAGTGAAATTCCCCTCAGTAGAGAGGGACCATGCAGTCTTACATAAGGGGGGAGGGATAGCTCAGTGGTTTGAGCATTGGCCTGCTAAACCCAGGGTTGTGAGCTCAATCCTTGAGGGGAGCATTTAGGGATCAGGGCAAAAATTGGGGATGGGCCCTGCTTTGAGCAGGGGTTGGACTAGATGACCTGAGGTCCCTTCCAACTCTGATATTCTAACATTGCGCTTTACAGACTTATGTAAGCCCCCTCAGCGAGGGTCAGTTTCATTCAAAAGAATAAATTTCCAGAACTTGGCAGGCAATACCCCAAATTCCTGTCAAATTTGATCTTGTATAAGTTTAATATTAGTGGCACTCTTTCTCCAGCATGACTTTTGTGTTTTATTTGCTGTATACATATATTAGATAAGCATGAATGACCATGGCAAAAAGTTATCACTCACTTCAACGTATGCATTACTATCACCATTTCTCTGGTTTTGGTATTTGGAGTGCAGACCCAAGAGCAAAAGTGAAGGAGAAATACTTTGCCGTTTTTGAAGTTTGTCCAGACGAGGGCTAACTGCCAATTCATTTAAAGAATGACTCTCATAGTGGGTGAAATTTATGAAATACAGTATCCAGTCAAATCCATCCTTGTTTTGTCTTCCAACAAAGCCAAGAAAGGATGATTATAACCTGTTTTTACTTGTAGGTACCCAAATCCCATTGACTTTCATTGGGATGTGGGCACCTAACTCCCTTAGGCTCCTTTAAAAATCCCAGTTTAAATATATTTATGGTCTTAAAATGTTTATTTTGCTCAACATATAAATCCTATTACTTTTTACATATTTATCTTTTATTTTCTTGAAACTGCCATAAAACTCAAAAGGAAAACACACTAACAACAGGTGAAACACCATCACGCCATCTTTAAAGGACTAGAACAACCCTTTATTATTATTTAGAGCTGCCTGGAACAGGATTACCAATGTTTTGAACTCAGATATTTTCTAACCATGGCTCTGATTCTGCTCCCATTAAAATCAATTGTAAAACTCTTATTGTCTCCAGTGGCACAGGATAATTTGCCTTGCTCACTAATTACCATATCTATTTGTGTGTGTCATAAATATAAAGGGAAGGGTAACCACCTTTCTGTATACAGTGCTATAAAATCCCTCCTGGCCAGAGGAAAAATCCTTTCACCTGTAAAGGGTTAAGAAGCTAAGGTAACCTTGCTGGCACCTGACCCAAAATGACCAATGAGGAGACAAGATACTTTCAAATCTGGAGAGGGGGGACAAAGGGTTTTGTCTATCTGTGTGATACCTTTGCGGGGAACAGATCAAGGATGCAAGCTCTCCAACTCCTGTAAAGTTAGTAAGTAATCTAGCTAGAAGATGCATTAGGTTTTCTTTGTGTTTTGGCTTGTAAATTCGCTGTGCTGGAGGAATGTGTATTCCTGGTTTTGTGTCTTTTTGTAACTTAAGGTTTTGCCTAGAGGGATTCTCTATGTTTTGAATCTGATTACCCTGTAAAGTATTTACCATCCTGATTTTAAAGAGGTGATTCTTTTACCTTTTCTTTAAATAAAATTCTTCTTTTAAGAACCTGATTAATTTTTCATTGTTCTTAAGATCCAAGGGTTTGGGTCTGTGTTCACCTGTACCAATTGGTGAGGATATTATTATCAAGCCCTCCCCAGGAAAGGGGGTGTGTAGGGCTTGAGGGATATTTTGTGGGAAGACGTCTCCAAGTGGTCTCTTTCCCTGTTCTTTGTTTAAATCGCTGGGTGGTGGCAGCGTATCAGGTTTTTAACCTAAGCTGGTTCCCAAGGCAAGAAAGAAATCTGTGCATTGGGGAAGTTTTAACCTAAGCTGGTAAGAATAAGCTTAGGGGGTATTTCATGCAGGTCCCCACATCTGAACCCCAGAGTTCAGAGTGGGGAAGGAACCTTGACAGTGCATAAATAAGGGCTCATTGTCATCAGTGACTATCTCCTTCTTCTTTTTAAATTCACATTAAAGTAATAACACTGGACTGGAGATTCTTCAATTGTTTTATGACATAAAAACAGAATTATGGCTTTGCTACAGAATCAAGCAGGAAGAGGTACAAAAGACCTCTTATTTAAGGCCCTGTGATGCAGTTTACAGACCCCACACTAACCCATGGCAAAGCATTAAGCAGTACTGGGCTAAGGAAGCTCTGCCCTTTCGCAGCTGCAGGACATACTCCAGGTTAAAAGGACCTGGGTTGGCTGGGGCAGAGGAGAAGTGCACCAGAAAGCGGGGCTGATGCTCGGAGCTATGAGAGGAGTGGCTGTGGTATTCCTAAGGCTACTCTAGAAGAAGTGATTCAGATTTACCACAACCACTCTCTTTGGGAGGTGAAAACCCACAAGAGACTGCGATGAACGACATTGTTCCCCTGACAGACTAAATAGATATTCCTGAACCTGTGATCATGCCCCAAAAAGAGGTGCCACAGCCTAATAAGAAGTCACCTGGGAGGAGTATAACTTGGGTGTGGATCCGTCCAGATATTATAATGCCCCTCTAGGGACCTGGGTTGGGACCTAGTGGATGGGAAACATGGGTCCCCCTACCTTGCTCCCCCATCCTCTACCATCACAGAACCCTAAGAGTGGAAGAGACCCTCAGGAGGGATGGAGGCCTGCCACATATGACCCAGCTGGGGTTCCCCTCAAGAATGATAGGGCCAGAAAGAATGGTGTAGCAACTGCCTGACCACTAGGCCAGCTGGATATCAGACTGACTTGCTACGTATAATTAATATATATGTATTATATATTAATGTATTAAATAAAGCAAAGTAAACACACAAATGGCCAATTTTATTTTAGAGTAAATGTTCTTTTTTATTCACAATTGGTCCAGTGTGAACTCCTCCCTCAGCCATAAGTCAGTGATCAGCAGATGTGCTACAGTTTGAATGCTGTTGACTGCAACTTATGTCCTTAACAAAAATAATGGATTAGTTTGAACTTCCCAACTAAGTTATAGTCTGTTGGATGCCCCTGTGCTGCTTGTCCAACATTGCACAGTTTTATATGAGTTATTCAATTTCACCAGATCATAGGGAGTCAGGCTGCCTGCATAAAGACTACAAATGATTCTTCTTTTGCAGGAAGTACCACTACAATGAGAGCACTGTGGTATTGGTACCACACACTTTCTAATCCTATTTCCATTTATTTAGGCCCAGATTCTGCAACCCTTACTCTCAGTGAATAGTACCTTCCTGGTTTACTTTGACTTAAATTGAACTACTCATAGAATAATGTACCACTTGACATGAGCAAGGATGGAAAAATCAAGTCCTCAGCAAAGAAGGAGCAGAGAAAAGAGAAACACATTTTCCAGTACTTATGATTTACAGAGAGCACTTGGAAAAGCCCTCAGGATAACAGGCTGAAAATGGTAAGCACTACAAGTGCAGAGTTCACAATTGCTCTATTTTAACTCAAACCTGTATCAGACAATGATACAAGTGCACAAGCTCAGCCATAAAAGAGCCAATCATTTGCAATTTCCCTAGAAAATTTAGAAATTTATCTGCAGAAGACATGAAATATACAAAAATCAAGGAATAGCGCTGTGACAGACATGTCAATTTCCTACAATATCCGTGAAAAACCTTATTGTATTAAGTTTATCTATTATTGTGGGGCATGATTATATGTAACCTTTCTAGGTGGGAAATGTGATAAATATGAGACTTGAGAGTTCAAATGACTATATTGAAAATAGAAAAGGAGTACTTGTGGCACCTTAGAGACTAACCAATTTATTTGAGCATGAGCTTTCGTGAGCTACAGCTCACTTCATCGGATGCATACCGAGGAAACTGCAGCAGACTTTATATACACACAGAGATCATGAAACAATACCTCCTCCCACTCCACTGTCCTGCTGGTAACAGCTTATCTAAAGTGATCATCAAGTTGGGCCATTTCCAGCACAAATCCAGGTTTTCTCACCCTCCACCCCCCCACACAAATTCACTCTCCTGCTGGTGCTAGCCCATCCAAAGTGACAACTCTCTACACAATGTGCATGATAATAAAGGTGGGCCATTTCCAGCACAAATCCAGGCTTTCTCACCACCCCCCCCCCCTTTTTTTTCCCCGGGGACACACAGACAAACTCACTATCCTGCTGGCAATAGCTCATCCAAACTGACCACTCTCCAAGTTTAAATCCAAGTTTAACCAGAACGTCGGGGGGGGGGGGAGTAGGAAAAAACAAGGGGAAACAGGCTACCTTGCATAATGACTTAGCCACTCCCAGTCTCTATTTAAGCCTAAATTAATAGTATCCAATTTGCAAATGAATTCCAATTCAGCAGTTTCTCGCTGGAGTCTGGATTTGAAGTTTTTTTGTTTTAAGATAGCAACCTTCATGTCTGTGATTGCATGACCAGAGAGATTGAAGTGTTCTCCGACTGGTTTATGAATGTTATAATTCTTGACATCTGATTTATTCTTTTACGTAGAGACTGTCCAGTTTCACCAATGTACATGGCAGAGGGGCATTGCTGGCACATGATGGCATATATCACATTGGTGGATGTGCAGGTGAACGAGCCTCTGATAGTGTGGCTGATGTTATTAGGCCCTGTGATGGTGTCCCCTGAATAGATATGTGGGCACAATTGGCAACGGGCTTTGTTGCAAGGATAAGTTCCTGGGTTAGTGGTTCTGTTGTGTGGTATGTGGTTGTTGGTGAGTATTTGCTTCAGGTTGCGGGGCTGTCTGTAGGCAAGGACTGGCCTGTCTCCCAAGATTTGTGAGAGTGTTGGGTCATCCTTTAGGATAGGTTGTAGATCCTTAATAATGCGTTGGAGAGGTTTTAGTTGGGGGCTGAAGGTGACGGCTAGTGGCATTCTGTTATTTTCTTTGTTAGGCCTGTCCTGTAGTAGGTAACTTCTGGGAACTCTTCTGGCTCTATCAATCTGTTTCTTCACTTCCGCAGGTGGGTATTGTAGTTGTAAGAAAGCTTGACAGAGTTCTTGTAGGTGTTTGTCTCTGTCTGAGGGGTTGGAGCAAATGCGGTTGTATCGCAGAGCTTGGCTGTAGACGATGGATCGTGTGGTGTGGTCAGGGTGAAAGCTGGAGGCATGTAGGTAGGAATAGCGGTCAGTAGGTTTCCGGTATAGGGTGGTGTTTATGTGACCATTGTTCTGGTTAAACTTGGATTTAAACTTGGAGAGTGGTCAGTTTGGATGAGCTATTGCCAGCAGGAGAGTGAGTTTGTGTGTGTGTGTGTCCCCGGGGGAAAAAAAAAGGGGGGGGGTGAGAGCCTGGATTTGTGCTGGACATGGCCCACCTTGATTACCATGCACATTGTAGGGAGAGTGGTCACTTTGGATGAGCTATTACCAGCAGGATAGTGAGTTTGTGTGTGTGGTTTTTGGATGGGGGTGAGGGGGTGAGAGAACCTGGATTTGTGCAGGAAATAGCCCACCTTGATTATCATGCACATTGTGTAGAGAGTTGTCACTTTGGATGGGCTATTACCAGCAGGAGAGTGAGTTTGTGTGTGGGGGGGTAGAGGGTGAGAAAACCTGGATTTGTGCTGGAAATGGCCCAACTTGATGATCACTTTAGATAAGCTATTACCAGCAGGACAGTGGAGTGGGAGGAGGTACTGTTTCATGATCTCTGTGTGTATATAAAGTCTGCTGCAGTTTCCATGGTATGCATCCGATGAAGTGAGCTGTAGCTCACGAAAGCTCATGCTCAAATAAATTGGTTAGTCTCTAAGGTGCCACAAGTACTCCTTTTCTTTTTGCGAATACAGACTAACATGGCTGTTACTCTGAAACCTATATTGAAAATGTGCTAGACAAGTATGGACTTTTGGGACAATGAGTGCTAAGTGGATTGCCTGAGGATTCCCTAGGGAAAGGTGAATGCAAATTACTCAAGTCTGGTTATGCAGAAAGCAAGCCATTTGAAGCACCATGCTGAGGAGAGGGTCTTTGTCTGCTGATTACCTGTTACTGAAGGCCAAGAGCAAAGGCCTGAGCTGTATAAAGAAATGACTCATCTGCCCAGTGTTTGTTCTCATTCTGGATCTAAGATGGATATGAATTTGTAGCCATGGGGGAAACCCAGTTGTGGGTTTTGAAGGACTGAAACCTAGTAGAGTCCTACGCTGGCACTGGGATGACCTCTGGGAAGGTGTTTAGCATGTGTTTAGGTTCTTTTATTGTTTTAATATGTTTACTCTGCAGTGAATTTACCTTAAGAATAAGTGTGCTTGCTTAGAAGGAACTGTGTGATAACTAAAAACTGTGGTCAAAGCCTTTGGAGAGAAAGCAAAGTGCATGCACTGGCCTGTTTAGGCTGTCTGGCTTGCTGGAGATATCACAGTGCAATCCAGGGATCTGGGCAAACTTAAAACCCCTGGTCAGAGGGAGAGAGATGAGGGTCTCTGCTCAGAAGAGGTGATATCTGGGAGCCAGAAACTTTTAAATGCAGATGCGATGCCTGGGGAGCGGCATGCAGGGTCACATGATCCCCCAAGATTTGCTGCTTGGCTTGTACTGAGCATGCTCAGTAACACTGCTGAAGCTGGCTGCTCGCACTCTGTTCCCGCACTGTCAGCAAGCACACATCATCTCTGTTTAAGTGGGTCCCCTCAAGGTAGTACAGAGGGGGACTACAGATACAGTTGCTCTGAAACTGTGATGTGCGCCGGCTGTTGCTAATATATAACTCACTTTTCTGCCCCTGCTTGCAACTACAAATATTTTGTGTCCTTATTCTTAGCCCAGCAAGTTCTCATATCTACATTGGGGGAAGATCCTTAACTGGAGTAAATCAGTGTAGCTACATTGATTTATACTGGCAGAAGATGTGGACCCGTAATGCCTTACCTCTGTCCTATTTGTTTTTTCTTTATTGTTGCTGCCATATTTGAGACTCACTAATGTGCTCAGCACCATGTAGGTAGTAGAATTGCAATGAACTAGTGGATATATATAGTCATGTGTTTCAGCAGAATTACAGGAAAATGCTTAAGATATAGCTATCAAAGAAGAGTGAAGATTTATGAAGAACAGGAATTTTTCAATACTATTTTGTAACCATCTACAGACCTCTCTTTCTAAATAATTATTCTAAAGCTGCTAACCCTAAAAGAGCTCAAGATATATGTTGTGCATTCACCTCATTAATTCAGCAGCTAATCAAATATGCATGACATCAGCTGGTCAACAAAATTTGCTACACATCCTTTGTGGTACAAAGGCAAGAATTTTTGTACATGTGGGCTCTGAATGAAAAACACTCTTGACTGTAAGAGGAACAGGTGATGGTAGAAGCACAGATCTGTTGGGTTCTACCTGTAGTCACTCATGGGCAACACTAGAGCCTAGCTGTGAGAAAGCAGTCATAACCAGCATCTAGTACTTCTTGTCACATGGCCAGCTGGCCAACCCAAGCAAGAGATGACCAAATTTCTGCATGAAGACTGAAAGGTTGTCATTTAGCCTTGGAGTACAGTTACCTATTCCACCAACTTCTTTCTATGTACCATCAGTTTAATTAAGCAGAGAAGCAAAGATGAGAGCTGAGCCGATTTCCATATAAGGGCAAAAAGACAAGAGTTTGTGCCTATGTCCTATGTGCTATTCTGTGTGAATTGCTGAACCAACTAAAAATCCATGCTTCTCAGATACAATGAGGGGAAATATTTTATCTCCTAAATGAAATTTATGCTGTGAGACAACTGAGCCCATGAAAGACCACAAAGAGTCTGCCATCAAAACTGTTCAATTCCAAATAACTTTCTAAAGACAGGCCTAAATTGTTAGTGCCTTTCCAAACATTATATAATTATGCATTGTGGAAAATTTATCCCTATGCAGAGGGCTGGCAAAAGCCATATTTTACTTTTTCTTTTCATGGCATCAGTTGTGTTTAAGTGGTATGTAGGACTTGTGCTGTTCCTCTATACAGGTATGAATTTCAACCTCGGAGAAAGAAGGAAAGGCTCTGATATGATTTTTGAAAATACTCTTATTCTGGTTCTTGGCCTACTTATTTTAAATAATTTCAATATTTTGTCCTTTACAGCAGGTACTAAAATGTTTTTATACTAAAGGACCAAATTCAAAAATAGTAATGTAAACAATTAAAAGCAAAAGGAAAAAAATATTTGCAGACTCTTTAATCTGGAACATGAGGCTTTTCCCATTACTTGTACAGCTTGTAGTCACCTTAATGTATGTGTCAACATACACTACATTTAAAAAAATCAATCATGTCATTTACCAAGAATTGGTAGCTGAACATAGACAATGGCTTTCCGCAGAATAGGAAATAACTATAATATTTCAGGTACTGTGATGTGGTAATGCTTGGTGAATGCAGATTCTTTAATGGTGACCCCTGTATAGTGGTTTGTTTTGTTCAAAATCATTGCACTTAATAATCATAGTTTGAGCTCCTCTCTCAGAATGGTATGTCTTTAAGAAAAAGAGCACATATGACCAAGCCAGAAGGTTTAGTCTATGGCTCAAAGCTTTCAGAAGAAGTACTCTCTAGAAAGAAGGGAAAGCACTGTCAAGGCTGAAAGAGAGTCCTTGTCTGTATAACTCCAGATTCTGGCCAATAAATGCTCTGAGAGATCAGTGACAAGCAGGCAGGGAGACATCAAAGGCTAGAGTTCATAGGAAGAACCCGAGGGATTGGAACTGGGAGTAGTGAACGTACCAAACCAGGTCAATAGGAAAGGCTCATTTTCTCACAAAGACGCCGTTAGAACACAAACTCAGGTAGCTTTTTACTGTTTACAAGCCAAATTGCTAAGGAGTCGTTTGGTTTTGTTTTAGTGAAATACGGGTTGAACACCTGTTGTTACTGTGGAGTTTTTTCCCCATATGTTTCTGTAGGTCTCTGTTGAAAGGGGCAGGCGGGCTACAACAGGAAATGTTGTTTTGATGCAGGTGCAGAGAAAAGGGTAATGATGCAATGAAAGCAATTTTTTAGATGTTTCAACTTCAGAATCAATTTGCTAGAAATTAGTGCAGGCCAAACAAATGTCGTCTTTACAGCCTAAATTTGCATAGCTCTACTACAGGAAAAATAATAGCACAGTTATATTAATGAAAACAATAGCTTTTCGGGGAGTGGAGCAACTCCTTAATCTTCAGTGAGTCTTTCCTTTATTATCAAAGCCATTCTGCTTTGAAGGAGCTTTACAGGAATACAGAACATACTGTCTTATGGCCAGATCCTGAGCCACTCTGCAGACAAGCTAGGCCAGAAATTGATTTGAAATGTCAGGTTTCTCCATATGGTAGGTGCTGGCAAGGCTGCACAGATCTTGTGCAGGGGGAAGCTTATAACTCCTTGCATTGCTCTATAGCAGTTCTCTGGGGGATTAGAGGGAAGTTTGCAGATTGGCAACACCCATGCCACTCTCTCAGCCGATGAGTCACACTGTACTACCCACTGACCAGAAACCCTACTTAATGATCAGCGAGGCACAGTGTTTTGATTGCTGCATAAATAATACAGCCCATGGGTTCATAACATTTGATAGCTGTCACAAATCAGGTGTACAGGCAGGGCTGGATTTCCAATTAGGCACAGCATTCTAGGGGCGCCTTACCTCTCTAAAACTGTGTGCATCATGAAGGTCAGCTGTAGGCATGGGGGCACTGAAGATTCTGTGTCTAGGGATGCATAAGGTGTAAATCCAGCCCTGTGTACAGGATCCCTATGCAGATGCCCCTTTGTGTTGTGGGTAAAAATTCCACACACACCCCAAGCCATTGCCTAGGTCCCCTGGGCAAAATCTTCGTACATATATGTCACTTAAGTGATCCTTGCCACCGAATTCTGCCCAACTATGATACTCCCTTTAAATTCAAAAGAACATCCAAGGGCAGACTATGGCCCTTTGTGTTTTTGCATGGTCTCAACCATGCTAACATCTTCTATTAAACTCATTTTACTTAATGACAGATTTCAGAGTAACAGCCGTGTTAGTCTGTATTCGCAAAAAGAAAAGGAGTACTTGTGGCACCTTAGAGACTCACCAATTTATTTGAGCATGAGCTTTCGTGAGCTACAGCTCACTTCATCAGATGCATACCGTGGAAACTGCAGCAGACTTTATATATACACAGAGAATATGAAACAATACCTCCTCCCACCCCACTGTCCTGCTGGTAATAGCTTATCTAAAGTGATCATCAGGTGGGCCATTTCCAGCACAAATCCAGGTTTTCTCACCCTCCACCCCCCCACACAAATTCACTCTCCTGCTGGTGCTAGCCCATCCAAAGTGACAACTCTTTACATAATCAAGTCGGGCTATTTCCTGCATAAATCCAGGTTTTCTCACATCCCCCCCCACCCCCATACACACACAAACTCACTCTCCAGCTGGTAATAGCTCATCTAAACTGACCACTCTCCAAGTTTAAATCCAAGTTAAACAGTAGGGGCTTTCGGGGACGAGAGCTGAGGAAGCGTTGTTCTAAATCAGCCATAAAAATGTTGGCATACTGTGGGGCCATGCGGGTACCCATAGCAGTGCCGCTGATCTGAAGGTATACATTGTCCCCAAATGTGAAATAGTTATGGGTAAGGACAAAGTCACAAAGTTCAGCCACCAGGTTAGCCGTGACATTATCGGGGATAGTGTTCTTGATGGCTTGTAGTCCATCTTTGTGTGGAATGTTGGTGTAGAGGGCTTCTACATCCATAGTAGCCAGGATGGTGTTATCAGGAAGATCACCGATGGATTGAAGTTTCCTCAGGAAGTCAGTGGTGTCTCGAAGGTAGCTGGGAGTGCTGGTAGCGTAGGGCCTGAGGAGGGAGTCTACATAGCCAGACAATCCTGCTGTCAGGGTGCCAATGCCTGAGATGATGGGGCGCCCAGGATTTCCAGGTTTATGGATCTTGGGTAGTAGATAGAATATCCCAGGTCGGGGTTCCAGGGGTGTGTCTGTGCGGATTTGATCTTGTTCAGCTCTCGTCCCCTAAAGCCCCTACTCTACTTGCGCTATATTGATGACATCTTCATCATCTGGACCCATGGAAAAGAAGCCCTTGAGGAATTCCACCATGATTTCAACAATTTCCATCCCACCACCAACCTCAGCCTGGTCCAGTCCACACAAGAGATCCACTTCCTGGACACTACAGTGCTAATAAACAATGGTCACATAAACACCACCCTATACCGGAAACCTACTGACCGCTATTCCTACCTACATGCCTCCAGCTTTCACCCTGACCACACCACACGATCCATCGTCTACAGCCAAGCTCTGCGATACAACCGCATTTGCTCCAACCCCTCAGACAGAGACAAACACCTACAAGAACTCTGTCAAGCTTTCTTACAACTACAATACCCACCTGCGGAAGTGAAGAAACAGATTGATAGAGCCAGAAGAGTTCCCAGAAGTTACCTACTACAGGACAGGCCTAACAAAGAAAATAACAGAACGCCACTAGCGGTCACCTTCAGCCCCCAACTAAAACCCCTCCAACGCATTATTAAGGATCTACAACCTATCCTAAAGGATGACCCAACACTCTCACAAGTCTTGGGAGACAGGCCAGTCCTTGCCTACAGACAGCCCCGCAACCTGAAGCAAATACTCACCAACAACCACATACCACACAACAGAACCACTAACCCTGGAACTTATCCTTGCAACAAAGCCCGTTGCCAATTGTGCCCACATATCTATTCAGGGGACACCATCACAGGGCCTAATAACATCAGCCACACTATCAGAGGCTCGTTCACCTGCACATCCACCAATGTGATATATGCCATCATGTGCCAGCAATGCCCCTCTGCCATGTACATTGGTGAAACTGGACAGTCTCTACGTAAAAGAATAAATGGACACAAATCAGATGTCAAGAATTATAACATTCATAAACCAGTCGGAGAACACTTCAATCTCTCTGGTCATGCAATCACAGACATGAAGGTCGCTATCTTAAAACAAAAAAACTTCAAATCCAGACTCCAGCGAGAAACTGCTGAATTGGAATTCATTTGCAAATTGGATACTATTAATTTAGGCTTAAATAGAGACTGGGAGTGGCTAAGTCATTATGCAAGGTAGCCTGTTTCCTCTTGTTTTTTCCTACCCCCCCCCCCCCAGATGTTCTGGTTTAACTTGGATTTAAACTTGGAGAGTGGTCAGTTTAGATGAGCTATTACCAGCAGGAGAGTGAGTTTGTGTGTGTATGGGGGTGGGGGGGATGTGAGAACCTGGATTTATGCAGGAAATAGCCCGACTTGATTATGTAAAGAGTTGTCACTTTGGATGGGCTATTACCATCAGGAGAGTGAGTTTGTGTGTGGGGGGGTGGAGGGTGAGAAAACCTGGATTTGTGCTGGAAATGGCCCACCTGATGATCACTTTAGATAAGCTATTACCAGCAGGACAGTGGGGTGGGAGGAGGTATTGTTTCATATTCTCTGTGTATATATAAAGTCTGCTGCAGTTTCCACGGTATGCATCTGATGAAGTGAGCTGTAGCTCACGAAAGCTCATGCTCAAATAAATTGGTTAGTCTCTAAGGTGCCACAAGTACTCCTTTTCATTTTACTTAAATAACCTATTTATGAAGACAAATTTTAACCAAAATATAGTGAAATTCTTGATTGTCTACTTTTTTTTTTAATTGAAGAAATGAAATACAGGAAGCCCCTTTTTCAAAATAGAGGCCTTACCTCAAATCCTGTAATTGAAAATTAGTATATAAAAGGGTAAGAACCACCTTCAGACTCAGAGCTCTCATAAAAGGTTTACAAGCACCAGCAGGGAGTCAAGTTAATCCTTATTCTCTCTTGCTCCACTTGATCACCTGACAGTTAGCACCTTTTCTAAAATGTCTGTTTATCAAATACAACAGGCCAGGTCCTCAACAGGTGTAAACTGGTAGAACTTGACTGGCTCCAATGGAGCTATGCAAATTTATGCCCCCTGAGGACCTGACCTGTGATATTTTTTTTAACGGAAACTATTTAGTAGCACGCAGCAAAACAAAGGTAGACAAAATGCAGCAGAAAGGCTTATGTTTTAAGTGACAATCAAGCCGAAAGAGCCATGTGCCAAGAGAGCTCCTTTCAGAGCCAATGTGGCAAACCCTAGTGCTGGGTGCCAGTTCTCAAGCTACTGCATTTCAATGTTGAGGGAATATATGCTGTGAAAAGGCATATCCTCCTCCTCCTCCCTCAAGCTGCAAACCTTGAAGCGTGTGTAATCTTGCTTCAGGAGACACACTCCACCACCAATATGCAACTTTCAATTCTAGGCTATGATGTCATGGTTCCTCACTATCACAAGCAGCATTTTATGTTAGAGAAGAGCTGTTCACTGTCACCATATCAACATCTGGCCCACATTACATTGTAGATTGGCAGGTAATAAAGGTGAATGAGCTTATGCTGACTGATGTCTACAAGCCTCAATCAGTTAACTGGCTAACCTCTGCTCTGCCCACTTTCCCAGGCCTTTCCAATGACTGTGGAACTTAAATTGCTGTCTTATCAATTGGGGATACCTGGACAACAATGCAGATGGAGAGAATCTAATGGAGTGCCCCTCATTTGCTGACCTACAACTCCTCTATGACCCAAAGCAAATACCAAGGTTTCATTGTAGCAGATGGGCAACAGGCTCTTCACCTGATATCACCTTTTCATCTTCTGGATAACTGCTGCCAGTGGTCATAGAGCATAAGGTGCTTGATGCTTTCCCAAAGTCTCAGCATTGGACATCTTTGATTGCCACAGGCATGTGGATAACAATAACAAACAGCTTACGGAAGGCCTGGTGGAATTTTCGGAAGGCTCAGTGGGACATCTTTCAATCAGAACTAGATACATCTGTTAACGAACTGGCTGAGTTGGGCTTAACATGTCCAGCTAATATAAATGATCCCTCCCAAATTTTCTGCAAATTAGTTCAGGCAGCTGCTAAGAAATAAATCCCTAGAGGCTGTCACCAACAGTATATCCCTGGGTGGTAGTCAGAGACAATTAAGCTCTACCAGGAATTCAAATCTGCTGGTAACAAACAGGAAGCTGTTAATAAGAGCAAGGAACTCATTCAGTGCTAGATCAAACCCGGCCCAATCAATGGAGAGTGACAGTTATGAAGATAGACTTCACTCATTCTAGCCAGGAAGCCTGACAGATCATCAAAAGACTTTCTGGAGATTCCAGCCTTGGCAAAATGGAGTTTCCAGTCACTGCAAATGATCTTGCATCCTGGTTAGTGGCCATATGCAAACTTGGATAAGTCTTTCAGCTGGGCAGTCAAAACTGAGGTTAAAGAGGGGTGGCAGTCTCCTAATGTGGATTTAAACCTGATGGTTCCTTTTTCAGACAAAGAGCTGGACCAGGCCATAAAGCTTATGAAAACAGGAAAGCCTCCAGGCCTGGATTATATTCATATGGAGTTCCTACTTTACCTAGGCCTAAAAGCCAAATGCTGGCTGCTTCAGTTCCTTAACTGATGTTTTCAGGACAACTGCATCCCAAAAATCTGGCACAGGGCAAAAGTCATAGCCATTCCTGTCAAGGTTCCTCCCCCACTCTGAACTCTAGGGTACAGATGTGGGGACCTGCATGAAAAGCCTCCTAAGCTTATCTTTACCAGCTTAGGTCAAAACTTCCCCAAGGTACAAAATATTACACCCGTTATCCTTGGAATGGCCGCTACCACCACCAAACTAATACTGGTTACTGGGGAAGAGCTGTTTGGACGCGTCTTTCCCCCCAAAATACTTCCCAAAACCTTGCACCCCACTTCCTGGACAAGGTTTGGTAAAAAGCCTCACCAATTTGCCTAGGTGACTACAGACCCAGACCCTTGGATCTTAAGAACAATGAACAATCCTCCCAACACTTGCACCCCCCCCTTTCCTGGGAAATGTTGGATAAAAAGCCTCACCAATTTGCATAGGTGACCACAGACCCAAACCCTTGGATCTGAGAACAATGAAAAAGCATTCAGTTTTTACAAGAAGACTTTTAATAAAAAATAGAAGTAAATAGAAATAAAGAAATCCCCCCTGTAAAATCAGGATGGTAGATATCTTACAGGGTAATTAGATTCAAAAACATAGAGAACCCCTCTAGGCAAAACCTTAAGTTACAAAAAAGATGCACAGACAGAAATAGTTATTCTATTCAGCACAATGCTTTTCTCAGCCATTTAAAGGAATCATAATCTAACACATACCTAGCTAGATTACTTACTAAAAGTTCTAAGACTCCATTCCTGTTCTGTCTCTGGCAAGAGCAGCACACAGACAGACACAAACCCTTTGTTTGTCTCCCTCCTCCCAGCTTTTGAAAGTATCTTGTCTCCTCATTGGTCATTTTGGTCAGGTGCCAGCGAGGTTACCTTTAGCTTCTTAACCCTTTACAGGTGAGAGGAGCTTTCCCCTGGCCAGGAGGGATTTCAAAGGGGTTTACCCTTCCCTTTATATTTATGACAATTCCAAAACCAGTAAAACTGCTGGACAATTCTAAGAGCTATCAACTGATCTCTCTCCTTTGTGTCATGTAGAAGCTTGTGGAGAGACTGATTCTAGTGTGCATCAACAAGGTTACTGAACCACAACTGCACTTTGTTCAGGCTGACTTCATATATGGACAGTGTACCTAAAATCAAGTCATTCACCTAACACAAGACATAAAAGAAGCCATTGATGGGGTCAATAAAGTTGGCGCCATTCAGATGGATCTGTCAGCTGCGCATGACACTCTTTGGCATGTGTTACTGACTGCTGTGTAGTTGCACACTACTCCTTGTAAGCCCATGGTGTAGTTCATCATGGAAATGACCACAAATTGGAACTTCATCTTACAAGCTGGAGACAAAGTCAGCTGAAATTCCTGTCCACCTAGCTGGTGTCTAGTCAGGGACGGGGAGAGATGGAAGGATGCACACACGCACGCACACACACACACACTGTGGGAAGGACACGATGAACATGACATTTTAACACTTGTTTGTAATCCCTAGTAATCCTGTTCTCATATATAAAGTGTATCTCTCTCGCTCTATCTAGATTATAAACAAGTACCTGAACCACCAATAGTTGCGTGTTCAGTATTTCCTATTACAAGACCATGTTTTCACTTGCTTATAACTTTGCCAAACTTTAACCTCTTGGGCTGAAGTTTTCCATGATGGATGTTGGCCTCAGGCTGATTTTCTTTTTAAAGTTTCAGCAGCATCGGTTCAGCCACAGCAAAGAACAAGATTAGATAAAAAATAGTTTTGCCTATGTTAAATATGTTGTAAGAATATTTTTTTAGAAGCTCTAGCACCTTCACCCTTTGAAGCATTGCCTTGAAACTTGGCAGGGGTTCACCCGGGTGTCAGGGATGTGCCTTTTGCTGTGAAAAAACACTTTCAAATTTAGCCAAGTTATGAGCCTTTCAAAAAATATGTCTGCACATGCTCAATGGAGACTTGTTAGAGTTTGGCAGCCAAATTCTCTGAAGATTCTGTCTGCACTGAGCATGCTTCATTGCTTTGCTCACAAGCTCCTACCTGCAACTGGACTGCATGTGTGCCATCCCCACAGAGCAACTGAGCATGCTTCTGCCCAGGGATGCAGGAGCTGAGCAGGACTATGTTTGCAATTGCTGCTCCAGGTTGCTGTGGTTCTGGACAGCAGAACTGAGAGCAGGGAACCTGTCTTCTGTGCTCCACCTGCTGGGTCCAGGCAGCCTGTGGAGGAGGCAGCCTGATGTAGAATTCAAACAGGTGAGGAATGGAGTGGGGCTGTGGGTAACATGGGGAAAGGGAGTTGCAGGAGCCATAGGCGGTAAGAAGCAGTGGGAGAGGGGAGTCAGTAGCCAGAAAGGGAGAGAAGTAGAGGGAGGCAGGAGCCACTGAAGGGGCAGAAGAGTGTGTAGGGGACAGGAACCAGGAGGAGTGGTCGGACAGAAACCGAGGAGGGGAAGGGTTGGGGGCTACATAGGCATGGATATAGGGGAGGAGGGCAGGAAATGAGGGATGAGGGGAGGATAGGTGCAGAGGGCAAGAGGAAAATAGGGACAGAGGGGGATGGGAGCAGATAGGAGGAGTGGAGGACAGAGACAGGCTCGGGGACAGAGGCAGAAATAACCACTAGATTACATGCTCCTCCAGAAGGTGGAATTGAACCCAGGAGTTCTGAGTCTTGAAATTTATTTGCTGTCAGCAAATAGCTGTGAAACCCTCTGGCATTTCATCACCTTCTAGTGGCTGGTCCTTATAGAGCATAACAGCTTATTACTGCTACCAGATACTCCAGTAGTTCAAGTAATAAGAAGTCTGTACTGCAGATTTGAAGGTTCAAAAGCACCTGATACCCCAATATTGATAGATTTTAAGGCCTGGAGAGTGATCTGTGATCATCTATTCTGACTTGAATATGGTTCCATGTGATGGAATTACTTTTTATTCAGTTTTTTAATGAAGAAATTACATAAACATTACATTAAGACTGTTAAGGTTGCAAAGTCAAGCACTCCATCATGTATAGGCATTATAATACAGTCTTTAACTACATGATCATCTGCTATTTTCCCCCTAGGACCTGCTTAATTAATTCACAGAATGGATGGTGCTCTGAGAATGTATCCACAATGTGTAGTGAAGGAGACTTTTCTGTTTAGGAACTCTGCATCATTTTCTGCAGAAGTTGGAAGGTGAGTCCTGTTTGTAGGACTGGAACAGATGGGTCTGAGCCTGCCCAAGACTAAAGGCCCACACCCTTAACTAAGGTGGAGGAACCACTAAGCCCAAGCTGGGGACAATTGAGTACTGGGGACAACAAAGAAGAAAGCAGGATCAAGATCAAAGGTTAAAAATGAGGGAGCCAGAGGAGGGCACTGAGTAGAGAACCTCTGACAGAACTCTCTTCGTTAAGGCAGTTGAATGCTGCCCTGGAGAATTGGAATGTGTCCCTGCCTTTGCCACAAAGTTCCTGTGTGATGCTGGGCAAATCACGTAAATAAAAATTTCATGGTTGTTCCCTAATTGTGTGTTTCTTGTTTTTTTGGTGGGACAGCTGGGGTGAAATTTGCAGCAGTAAGTTTTGAGCTCTCACCACTGTAACTGAAGTCTTTTGGAGTTGTGCTTTGAACATATACAGTGCTGTAAAAATAATGTGTACTCTAAATATCAAGGTCTAGATGTTTCAAGCAGGGCACCCAAATTTAATGGACACTTGACAATTTTAGCTGTACTTGCTCTGTGCCGCAGTTTCCAATCTGTAAAATGGGAATAATAAAGCCACCTATTCTCACAGCTGTCTTGTAAAGCTACAGTCATCAGTGTTTGTGAGGCATTCAGATATTGTGGTGAGAGCACCATATGAACGCCCAGGTGGAAATCAATAATTTTGTATTCAGTGCAAGGTTTGGAAACTGTGCAGTAAACATATTGACAAAGGAAGATAAACATTCAATAACTACTCATTCACTGGGGGCCTGTAGGAAAAACAGTATATGCTCACATTATTAAAGATGTATCATAATTCATACCAAATTAAGCCTTAAGTCTGGCATTTCCCAATTTTGAGTGCTTGACTTTGCAACTTTAACACTCATTTAATCTCTTTACATAGCACACTGATTTCAACAGAACTACACTAACTTGTACTAGGTGAGGATTCGGACCATTATAGTTACATTGGACAAGTACGCTCTAATTACAAGAGCTTGCATACCATGATTGTCTTTAAAAATCAGTTGTGTATTCTAGCTAAGAACTAAGGAACAAATCCTAAAGGCAACACCAACATTGACGTTAATGGGAATTTTGTCTGAGTCATAACTGAGTGAAGACTTCAAGATTTGTGCATAAAGAATGTAGAAGAATTTAGTTTGATATCAAGCTGTACTGAGACATTCATTATATGTAAAGCTAAAGCCCTATCCAGGAAATAAATGTTTCAAAAAACTAACAGTAAGACTGATTTTCCTCTCATGCTACTGAAGTAATTAGATGTCACTGTGAGAGAAGAATTTATCCCTAAAATATCCTACCTATTTTAAATAGATGTACCTTAGCTTGAGAGGTATAAACCTCATCACAACAGTACACCAAGGACTCTCCATTAAGTGACAGTAGCATCTTAAATGGATAAAAGGGAAACAGATTTGGTGTGCTGCCTGGTCATGGTTGAACCAGGAAAAGGATTGTCTAAGCCTTTACTTATAAGGGCCACTCAATACTGCTGATCAGTGAAAGACTTAGCGGACAGCGGGTGTGGGATGCCTGTAGCTGCTACAGGTTTCAGAGTAGCAGTCGTGTTAGTCTGTATTCGCAAAAAGAAAAGGAGTACTTGTGGCACCTTAGAGACTAACAAATTTATTTGAGCATAAGCTTTCGTGAGCTACAGCTCACTTCATCGGATGCATTCAGCAGCTACAGTCTCTCTCTTGGCATGGGATGTTACAGTGCATGGCCATATTTTGAGCTTCTTCAAAGGAATGAAAGGAATGAACAGAGGTTACTGTAGTGCATTATCAACAGAATAACCCGCATTCTCCACTTCAAGTAATAATCCTCTCTTTGTGAGCACCAGTAATCTGCACCCAGCATGCACAAAGTCATTTGTAATTTTCTTTCACATTTGTACAACCTGCAATGGAAAGACACACATGAGACAAAACAATTTGGCAAGTCACTATTTATGTGCATATCAAGGGTAAATTAACAGTGATAGACTGTTAAAATAAATATAACATTTTAACAGCCACTTTTGAAAATTTCTGTGTAGGCTCATGGTTCTCAGATATACATTATTTCATGGAAGATTCTATTTCTTAACTGTACCTTAATTATTTCTCCCTTAATTCACTTAAATTTTTTAATTGTTTTCATTTTTGAAATTATAAATTTTCCCCTTTCTTAATGTTTTTGTCATTGAAAAGTATGTGTGTGTGGGGAAATAAAGGGGAAGTAAAAATAAATAAATAAAACAAAATGAAAAACAAAAAAACCCCATAAAAATAAAAATAGTTCTAAATTATTCATGCTCCACTTTCATTGGAGAACTGCAAAATTAAAAAACCAACCATTTTTCACAAAAATTTCTGATTTTGTAAAGCTATTTTGGATGAAAATTTTTCATCTGAAAATTTTTTACCACCTCCAGTATTTTCTCTATTCCATAGATTTTGAACAGAGTGTTTTGCAATGGTGTATTAAACAGTATTTTGGAATTCTCAGTTCAGCACTCTATTAATTACTATTATTAGTCCTATTTATAAGGCATCCATCATTGTAATATCTACCTGTTAAATAATTACTGTTCGGGATACCAAAATAAATACCATCAGATCATTCTTGAAAAGAAAGGTGTATTTTCCTAGCTCAAACATTGTAAAGTTTATACATTAGCAGTCAATAGGTAGACAACACCACCTGATTATATGTGTACTCAGATAGCAGAAGGCAGGAAAACATCATAGTTGGTGGTCCCTGAAGCTAGGTGCCCATATGGCTATGAATATGCTTACTGACAAAAACGTATGGTGTCACGTGGACTTTAGGCATCTCCAGAGTTAGGCAACAGATGAACAGTGGTTTTGAGGATCTCAGTGGCTCCTAAATGTTGGCCTGAGGCACTTGGGGGTTTTCTCAATTGTGTTTTAAAAACTGTAGCAGTGAGTCTCAGAGCCCCAGGTCTACCGATTCGGGCTCATGCTAAGGTGCTAAAAACAGCTGTATAGACATTAAAGCTAGAGACCAGGCTCTGAAACCCAGAGAGGAGGGTGGGCTTCAGAGCCTAAGCCACAACCTCTTCACAGCTGTTTTTAGTGCCATCACATGAGCCCAAGTCAGTAGACCTGGGCTCTGAGACACGCTGCCCTGGGCTTTTACAATGCAGTGTAGACATACCTTAAGTCCTTTTGTGGATTTAGCCTCTAGTAGTTAAAGAGCACCTCTCATTCATCGATTTCAAAGTGCTTTACAAAGGTGGGTAAGCATCATTATCTCCAATTTACAGGTGGAGAAATTAGGTCACCGAGAAAGAGAGAGCAATTATATTGGTAGTCTTCCTGCCTTGGAGCTTCTATCTCCCATAGCTACTTCAGTGGGGAAAGAAGATCCTTAGGGTATACCTACACTGCAGCTGGGAGCATAGTTCCCAGTGTGGGTAGACAGACATGCACTAGCTCTGCTGGAGCTAGCGTGCTAAAAATGGGAAGTGTGGCCACAGTGGCTTGGGCAGTGGCTAGGCTCCATTCCCGAGTACAAACCCACCCCACCCCATGGTACATACTAGGGTGGCTATCCTGAGCTGTTTCTTGTGCCTATGCAGCCACACTGCTATCTTTAGTGTGCGCCTTGTCTGTCTACATGCCCTGTTGATTCCTTTCCCTCCTATTCTAAAGGGAAACGTGAGAATATCCCTATAATGAATTCTGGAGCTCCACTTACCTATGCATTATGGGAGGGGAGAGAAAAATCATTAGTTATTACACCCCTTCCCTCCCGCAATAACTCCCTCTCACCAATGTGGAGTAGACTAGATAAAGAAGTAAGGTGGGAAGAGACCGACTACAGAAACAGGGGAGTGGAGAAATCAATTTCTTACTCAACAGTTTTTCTCCTTTAACATATACCATCATATATACTTGCTTTAATGCCAAAAGTTATTCTTTACTGGTCCTGTCCTCAAACTGCAGAGCCAATGCAGCTCATTAACAGATCTGTTTATTCAGCCATAATCATTTACACCTGTGCAATTCTATTACTCTAAGAGCTTTACATGGGGCCTGTTCCAAAGCCCATTGTTGTCAGTAGGATCCTTCCATTCATGTAGCAGGATTGGATCAGGCCCATGAAGACTATTGGATTGCGCAGGTGTAATTGAGGGCATAAATTTTATCTGCAGAACCTTTATTCCTGGTGATAATATGAGGTATGGAAAGAACTCAACTTGACTCTCAGATCCCAAGTAGTGTTTACATAGCTAGCAGTTAGAAAAAATATTTTTAAACTTCTAAATGGAGTACACTTGATATGAAGTTATGGAGAGACAATAAACAGAGGAATCCATCATATTTTTACAGTATCACTCTTCAGAGTAAAACTGCATTTTGTGTGTGCTACGCAGTGAATAATAGTGTGATAGTTATATTATGATTCACTAGTTATAACTGTAAGCATTAGTTATACTTGCAAAATAATAATAAAATATACTTTTAGAGAGCCTAACCAGGCATACTAAATATTCAGTGAATAACCTGAAAAAACTTTTTTTTTAAGGTAGAATCTTCAAAAGAAACAATAACTATGCAGAAGGGAACAAATTTTGGTTTTTTTGGGGGGGGTGTGGGATTTAAGATGTACTGTGACTTTAAAAAGGGGAGAAAAAACTACAATACGAATAATTAAAATAGGAAAGAAAACCATGCAAATTTGTACTATGGAGTTTTAAATCTAAAATCTTTTGTAGGGAAAAGCTCGCTGCTGGAGAGAAACCACTGAATATGTGAATACCACACTGCTGCAAGTTAGCTGCTTGTTATAGAACTGAATAGATGACCCAAAACAACACTCATTTCTTTTTTTCCCAAACTGTAGAACGTAGCTGTTTGGGAATGCCTGCATAGTAATGCATGCTTGCTAGTACAGAGATTAAGCTTCACTGCATGTGCATTCACAATATAAACAGGAAGGATTAAAATGACCACATCTCAAAAGACTGGAACAGTCCCAGAATAGGTTCTGGGTATCTTGTGTCCTGAGTAGACCCCATCCTGGATGACAAATGTCCCAGATTTCAAGCTTTCTTTTGTAGTTCATGGGAAAGCATAGTTAATCCATGAAATAGTGAATACACACATCAGCTCAATTCAGCTCATTCTGATAATGTGTAGACTGTAGCTATTGTGCCACTTTGTACCCACTGGGAGGCAGTTTTCTTCACACAGCTGAACTTCTACAATATTGCAATTTCTGCTCAATCCTTGCTTCTTCTTGATTCAGCTGCTTAGTCTAGTTTCTTTACATAGATCACGTTTTCTCATTTTAAAATTTTAATTTATAACGAATAAATAATAGATTTAAAGGAACTCTAAACCTCAACATTGACAGTGCTGCATTAATCAAAATAAAGCATGCTTTTTACTCATCTGTTTGGATGGTTGTGCTTACCTCATTGGTGAAGATTAGTGCTCTTATTTTAAAGGAGCATTTCAACATCTCCTTTAGTAGCAGCAGGGATGACATCATATAAGTGATTGTTTAAGATGAAAGGGGATCACTAGCTCAGCAGTGTGGTAATCCTTCTTGTGATCTCATCTGTATCTTTTCTGCTACCAAACATTGTGAAAGCACTGTTTGTCAAGCTATTTGTCAACGTTTTTCGGAGTGTGCACTAAAACAAGTAACACACCTGTGTGAACAGATCTTTTCAAAGATGCTTTTTAATTCAGGTAGTATTAAAAATTATTGAATTCACATTTCTTTCTGATACATGGTTATTGATATGAATGGAAAAATAAAAGGGGTTGCAATGAGAATTAAATGCATTTATGCATATTCATGGAAACTATTTAAATAAGTGTATTTGAGTAATGCAACATTATAAATTCTCTGTCCTACTAACAGAAATCTGAAATCCACTAAAATAAAAACATGTACTCATTGAGGAGTTTGTACTGAAATATTCAGTTAAACTAAAAGATGCATATTTACACCCTGTAACTGGCTGGCTAACATAAATGTAACACAGACTACCCTAAAATGTAACTAGAAAAGCATTTCTGTTTCTCCCTGCCTGAACGATCCCAATTCCACTATCATCATGCCTGAACATATCCTTTCCTCTACCATTTTATGCTCTATCTTAGTTACAATATATTTTTTTGACCAGGATGTAATCTAATAGTATCCTTCCCATTAATGCATATCAATGCTGTTCTGTAGAAGGGTTTGATGTCCACACATGCTATTTCCTGGCCCCCTCCCTCCTTTCCCCCAAAATGCATGAACCACACCTAAACATGCAACACTTTCAATCTTAGAAATTATTCTTAAGGGTAATTTTTTCCATCATAATCACAAATCATGAAACTGTTCTAATTAACAAATGTTCTGGATAAGGCATGCCAGCCCGAAAAAAGATATATTTTAAATATAATTTGTAAAAAGAACTAGGGCACATTTAAAATGTAAATTTTAGAAATGCTCATCTAAAAAATAAAAGGTAAAGAAATTAAGTGCAAAAGAAACATAAAAAAGGAGACCAAAAGTATAAAAGGAAAGCAAGAGACGTTACAATACATATTGAGGGGAAATGGGCATCTAAACATTAATAGAAACATGAAGCAAAATCTGCCTGCTTATCCACTTGGGGGAATATTGCATCACATTAAATGTCATCCTTCTTGTTTTTTTATAATGTAAAAACAGTGGCTACTGAGTAGGTGAGCAGTCTCATTACTTTGGATTGCTACTTATTAATGAGACAGAAGAGAAATAATTAACATAGACTAAGTATTTTTCTGTAGATATCTTTGATTATTGTTACCAGACACTTTTAATGGAGAAATTATCACAGGAAAGCAATCCCTGACAATGGATTCAAAACCATTTAAAGACTTCCAGTAATGGTAAATTTCAGTAGCACCAACAAATGTATTTTTTTATTTCCCTTTCATAAGATATAAATGTTTAATAACTGAATAAAGTGGTATGCTTTTTTTGAGGAATGGCACTAACACTGATATGCTCACTTGGTTTTATCAGCTTGCCCCTGGAAACCTATATTTAATTTAATTTTAAAAGGAACCAGTTTTAATTGGAAATTATTATTGTGGCACTCCTTTTCTTAAAAATAAGTGGATGCAAGCCAACAAAACTTTTTCCCATGACTCTGTCCTTCAACAATCTTTTCATTTTAATGTTGCTGTGCCAATTCCTTCTATTCTAGACCACCCACTGATTTTAATGAAAGTTACAAGGAAATTACATAAAATACATTTGACATATATTTCTTATAATTTGTGGAGCTTTTCTACACATAGTGTCAACATGCTACTTACAAATATCTAGTTTTAAGTGTTCAAGGGGTAGCTTCACTCAAGCTGGTCCAGGAAAGTCTAATGGATTGTCTACATGGGAAAGTTTTACTAATATAATTATATCAGTATAGTTAAACTACTATGTTTATACCACTATAATGCCCTATGTGGACACCCTTATTTCAGAACACATGTGACTTTTTTTTTGTTTAACTTAAACCCCTTCCAAAGCATCATAAATTAAACTGGAAAAAGATTATCTTAAGTGTCTGCATGGGGATTATACTGGTATAACTATGTGAGTGAATTTCACATCTCAGTTTATAGAACTTTAACCTTCCTGTGTAGGCAAACCTTAAGTTACATCTCCTAGCACCAGGCTGGATCTCTGAACCTTAGGTAAAACTTGTATTTGGACTCCATAGGAACCACAGAGATGGCTCAAAAGATGCTCTGAGCAAGAATATCTTCTACCTACTATTGAGATGCACTCTCCTCAGTCAGATAACACCCACTTTTGAGACTGCATTAACTCCCTGATGTGGAGGGAGTGTGACAGCTTTTTGCTTCTGCAAGTGACATATCCTGTGGGCAAAATTTCCATTTCTGGTGCCTTCAACAAATTTTACAGCTGCCGAAGCCAGCATAGATCCTGGATTGCATCTAGAATTCTCTGGAAATAATCCTGTTGTTCACTTGAGGAACCCACCCTGGCTTACAATAGGATCAAAACACACCCACATACCCCCACTCCATACTGAAAAGCAGCAATGTACATTAATCATTAGAATACTATTTCAGGCACATATATCTGAAAAGGTCAGTGGATTATCCTTCAGTTTCAAAGACTGATGATATCATGAATAATACTTTAACAGTAGTTTTTTATGCTTTTTAGTGATGGATCTCAAAATATGTTCCAGAACTATTACGCTTATCGAACTCCCTAAAAATATAAAAAAGCAAGATCAATGTCAAATTAATGTACTCTACTGTGAATTTAAAGCAGAATAGAATTAGATGCTCTCCAAGGTGCTGAAACAGGAAATCTTGAAATATAGAAATAGGTATTAAATAAAGAAACCAAAATTTTATATACGTTTCTTCAGTTCAACCATGCATGAGAGAACTATTCTTGAAAGGGTAAAATATCTAAAAGCCAATGGAAAAAATTCAATTCTGAATTTGGGAAAGAAGCAGAGTTTGAATAATATTCAATACATTTCAATATCTAAGTCACAGAAGTTAAAGATTGTGTGATTTATGAATAAGATGCCAAAAAATGCAAGTTAAACAATACCAGCACTGTCAAAAATCATGATAGTAACTAACTGAGTGTTGCAAGAAATACTCCCCCATAAATACATAACACCAGCATAGGACTGTAGTATAAATGAACTTTAGCCTCAGGAAGATGGTTAGGTTACAGTAGCAGGAATAAGAGCAATGGGACAGGGACTAGTGAATGTGGTGGGGGGGGTCTCTGGAGAATAGGTCTTTGATGGTTATCAGATGAGTAGAATAATATCTACTTCTGCTTCTTGCAGAGCTCTGAGCAATCTGGAGGACTCTTATAAATATATATTGCTGATCTTGCTCCTCTCACCCAGCCTCTCTTCCTCTTGGCAACAGCTTTTGTACTCTGACAGGAAATCTTTTGGCCATTGGTCCTGAAAATTCACACATTGCACTTGCTTTGGCGTTAGTTTCCTCATTTGAGAGAGTGGTATCCTTTCTATCCTTTAGGAGACACTGTCCATAGTTAATTTACTCAGGCACAAACATAGGTTAAAGGGCACTAGATAGCTTAGTTCAGGTAATTGGTCTTGGATTGTAGCAGCTTTGACTTTTAAGCATCAAACCCACCCTGGTTGTTAGTGATCAAAAGTTATTTCCATAATATGGTTGCTTATTGACCTTTGTAAAATGATTTGGTGGTCTCATTACAAAAAATATCACCATAACTGGTAGCAATTGGCATCCTTGTTGGTAATCTTGGAAAAGAGGTCAACAAATGAAAGGACAAGGAGACAGGGCTACCTTCTTGTGATTAGATGTCCACCCTCCAGTGGAGCAGTATGGAAAAGCTTGCTCTGATGGATTAAAGATGTTCCTATTCTGTGAATAAATTACTCTTCACAGCTGTCAATGCAGCACCTTTCAATCTACTAACATAACTAAAAAGTGAACATCTAGTTATAAGTTAAACTTGAGCTATCACTCTAATATTCTAAAATTTCAAAATGAAAGCATTCCATTGCTGTGGGAGGATTTGTTAGCTCAGCCTTTCTACCATAATCCCAGAAATCTAATCTACTAAGGGATGGAAATTTTAGGGAAATAACTTCTTCCCTCCTCACATATATTGTTTATCTCAGTTATTTTACATCAAACGTAAACATAAAGGGGCTGATTCTGATCTCACACTGGTGTAAATCAGGACTAACCTCAATTAAGTCAATGGAAATATACTGATGTAACATCAGAATTAGCAAGTATAATGAGTATAATTCGTAAATTATCTGAAGATCCTCAACAGAATTGTGGTCTAAATTAGGGTACTGTGCTCATAAAAACAGACATTGTGGACCCTTCTGCAAACAAAACAAAAAAATGCAAATTATTATAATAATTAAAGGGAAACAAATCAGTGGTAGAGATGCCACCAGAGGAAATGAATCTGCAGCTGAGGAACTGAGAACAAACAGCATTACTAAAAATATTTCTTCAGAAGTTATCTCCAATATAATAACTGTTTTGGACACCTAATCTGGGAAATTGGAGAGGAAGAGTGAATTTAATCAACAAGAAATTCTCTAGGTACTTCATCACCAGGAACCGTTAACAAGGTACAAGGACATATTTCTGGCCTGGAAGACACAAAAGATTTGTATGAGATAAGCATAATCAGGCCAAAATGCAATTAAAAAGAACTTTCATTATAACTGGACAACACAAAAAACAACTGATTGCTGCAAAACCAGGAGAATTACAAGATTTTCTGAAGGAAATGAGACAAACATACATCAGCTTCTTTGACAAATGACTCCTTAAAAATAGAATAAACACTACACATTGAGAGAACATATCAAAGAGCTAGTGCAAGTATGCCTAAATGAAGAATCTGAGAGCAGCCCTGGATTACTGGTATGTTCTTCCTGTCGGCCTTAGAAGGGTCACAGAATTTCCCCCCTATTAAGAGTGGCTTGGTGACCCCCTCATTTGTTGAGTTTTTGACACACTTTGATATTTCAATGGCATTTTTGTGAAGGACTGTGATAGAGTGTAGAAACCCCACACTGGGGAACCAAGGGTTAGCAAGCTACTCTGGGCTCCAAAGGCCCCACCCAGCCACACCTGGTGGACATGCTCACAATGGAAGCAGCGCTCAAAAGGAAGTGGTCCAGGTCAGGCAAAACAAGGGAGCAGTCCTATGCTCTTAGCTCCTGCAGAGAGACTACTGGAGCTCCATGCTGCCCTGACCAGACCCTACTACCAAACCACTGTGGGCCCCTGTGGAGACAGGGGACGGTGGGCCACAACTGATGGAGAAGAGCTTCCAGACCACTGCCAGGGAGACTCCTCACCCGTATTTGTCCATAAGCAGACCATAAGCAGATGCCACAAAAATTAAGTACTTTTGGAACATTATGTACAAACTGTTTTGGGATTTTCTGGAGAAATCTCTCAAGACAATAATATCCTTTCTTTTTATAAAATAGACTAGATTTCCATTGGAACTGGAAAAGGTTTCAGAGACTTCCCAGAAAGCTATTATTGCTCTCAGGAAATTAGGAAAATCAATAACAAATCCTTGTGATCCTGATCCTGCAAAGACTTACACATATGCTTAATTTGATGCACTAAGAGTCTCACTTCAAAGAGACTTCTCACAGAGCATAAAGTTATGGCATGTACGTAGGTGATTACAGGATCAGTTTTGTGAGTCTCTAGGAGTGGAACTCCAGACGCATAACTGAACAGGAGTTTCTCCATCTCATTATGTTCAGAGTATGAGAATAAGCATTTGAGTCTAATCCATGGGTTAGCCATTCAGGTCAGGTGGTTTCTATTATTCTAACTCACAATTATGGGAAGTGGGGAGTTGATTTCAGAAAAGGGAAATGGCTTGTACATCAAACGCAAGATACAGACAATATAAGAGTTAGATCCTTTTTAGTAGTTTAACTTAGAAGCACTGATCTTTCTAGAGGTTAACAGAGGTGGTAGTAAGAAGAAAAAGAGTACTTGTGGCACCTTAGAGACTAAGAAATTTATCTGAGCATAGGGTAGTAGGGTTCATGTGAAGTAAATCACAGGTTGGATTCTGTCTCACTAGTGGTAAAATTAAGAAAAAAAAATCTTGAGTTCCAGGGTATAAATAGCTCCAAATAATAGATATCCTCTCTGGTTAGGGGAAAATAAGTTTGGGACCTTAGATTTACTTAGGTGGCCCCAAACCAACTGATCAGGGTTTCCTGGTAGATCCCATTACAAGAATGTTAGTAAAATTCATGGAAGATATGATGAGAGAGAGAGAGAAATACGAAAGTAGTATCACTGAAAGAAACCTCATGGTAATAATGGACAACAATTTGTGAGTCCAACATGAATTTGTAATGGAATTGACAACAAAAAAGCAAATGTCATTTTGGGTTGCATAGACATGATGTCACTGAGCCAAGAGGTAATAGTTTTTTTCTATTTGACCACATCTGGAATGCTGAATTCATTTCTGGCAACTTAAGTACTAGACCTATTGAACTAACAAGAGTCAAAAAAAGGACAACAGAAAGGATTAGGAGGCTGGAGGGACTGAAGGGATAACTAACATGCAAGGGGACAGGCTAGCAGTCTACAAATATATGAAGGATGTAAAAAACAAAGAAAGAGAGAAACTTTTGGATGCTGTAGAGAGTATAACTAGGAGCAACGGAATGAAATTCAGAAAAGGAAAATGTAGGGTGAACATCAGGAAGAATTTCTAGACAGATCAATTAAAACATGGAGTAATCAACCAAAGGCAGCAATTTAACCCCCACAGAGCTAGGTGTGACGTTCCCCCCTGGTGTTATCTGGACGGGTGATCTGCTAGGTCACTCCAATCCTTGACTCTGGAAGCCAGCCTTACCCTGCTCTGCTGTGAGAACCCCCACTCCTGGACTGTTCACTCACAGCCTCTGGCAGGTAAGCTGCTCCTTGGATCGTGCAACTGAATGACACTTGCCAATATTTCCGGTCCCAGACACAACCCTAGGAACCTCTGTCTTGCAGTGTCCAGTTATGCCTGCTGGGCACTGCAAGCTTATATGAGCCCATCAATTTAAAAAAGAAATTCATATGTACCAGACTTGTTATCCCAAGGGGAGTCTCTGACATGCTTCAAACCAAACGCACTGCTTCAGGTAGAATAAACAAACAAACAGATTTATTAACTGTGAAGATAGATTTTAAGTGATTATAAATCAAAGCATAACAAGTCGGAGTGGTTACCAAAATAAAATAAAATATAAGCATGCAGTATAAACTCTCAACCCTATTAGACTGGGCAGCAAGTAGATTGAGCAGTTTTTCTCACACCACTGGATATCGCAGTCCTTAATATACAGGTTTGTTCCTTAAACCTGGGCCAATCTCCTGTGTTGGAGTCTTGTCTTCTTCTCAGTGTCTTGGTTGCTTGCCACATAGGTGCGGGCCGGAGAAGGGCCCAGTATGTGTCCACTCTGTTTTATACCCTCAGTCCATGTGCTTGGGGAGCACAAGTCCAGGCATGTCTGTGGGGCATTGCTGAGTCTCTCCAAGCAAGGTTGAGCAATTCTCCTGGTGTGGCCTCATGCAGGTGAGTCATTACATTGTAGCTCCTTTGCTGGACAATGGCTGTTGATGGATTGTTTGACACCCCGCCTGGGCATTGGTTACTTTCCTTGCTGTTGCCTCTGGGGAGCTAATATCTGGCTAATTCCCCAACTTTCATCATGCTTTAGTGACCACCATACAACACAATTCTCATAACTTGATATGCATTAATGATACACATATATGGATAGAGAAATGACTTTCAGCAGATCATAACCTTTCCCTGATACATATAAAGCATACCTTGTAAGGTAAGATCACGATTATATGAAAATGAGGAATATGGGGGTTACAGTATGCTCCCCCAAGGTATAGAATGTCACACTAGGGTCTGAAAACTACACTAGACAAAACATAACTTTATAAGTGAGAACAATCTGGCATTGGTGGGAATATGGCCAAATTGACATAATAGTTCTTTTTTTCAGTTTGTGTACATTTGGAAGAATGTATGGAAGTTATTGTGTGTCATTAATTCTTGTATCAACTAGCCCACTGTAGAAAGTGCCAAGCTCTCTAGCTTGGATGCAATCTTTCCCAAAAGGATATCCTTTCCAATCCCAGACAGCTTAGAGAGGAGGCACACAAGATATTCTTTGCTAGTATTTTACATGTATTTTCCCAGAAGCTTTTGAGAAATTCAGAATGAAAAAGCACACATTACATTATTACTGATCCTAAATTTATCTTAGATGTCTCAAAAAAAAATGCTAGGTACTGTGGTATTATATATGCTTCATGCAAATAGGTCTTCCCTTATTATTGCAAATAGGTCTTCCCTTATTATTTCTGTTTTATATCTATTTTCAAGTAGTGAGCAATGGAGGGGATGGGGGAACAGGAGTGAATGGGAGTAGAGCCTCGGGGGAAGAGGTGGGGCAGTGGCAGGGCCTCAGAGGAAGAGGTGGGGCAAGAGTGGGGCCTTGGGGGGAAGAGGCCTGGCAGGGGAGGTTCCAGCACCCCTGCTGGAGTATCCGATTTTTAAATATTACCAAGTTCGCAACCCTAGTGGGGAGCTGAGCCCAGCCAGTCCTGCAGGACAGGAGCTGCTGTTATGATTTGCATGATGTACTTACTTACTATTTATTACATTAATGTGTATAGTGTAGATCATGGGTAAGAAATATTTAGTAAGCCAGATGTTTTTTACATTAAAGCTATTTCCTGGATCGCAACACACCATCAAGGTTTACAAATGGGCCCTGAGCCCAAAAAAGTTGAGAACTACTGGTCTAGATCTTTCAGAGTTGCATATACCTACAAGAATAAATTAGTTTTTAAATAACAGATATGGCAAATGCTAGGAAATAGATAAAATTGTCTTATCTGATCATGCCTCTGTGTTCTTGAGGTTTAATACAGAAGTAAACAACCATAAATTAGGAAAGACATGAGGGTATTAAATAATATACTATTAGAGGATTCCCTTTTTACAGACAGTATCAAGAGAGATAGGTTTTTGAATTCAATAACATGAAATATAATACTTTCCCCTTTTTGTTAGAGGTATAACAGCCGGTTGGTGGGGAGAATCAAACCTGGAATAAGATAAAGCCCCTCTGTAAAGTTCCTGGGAGGAGTAGGGAAGTGGTTAAATTACTCGAACTTCAGAAATATCTTCATTTAAATTTGAATATAAAAACCTTTCTTCAAACCTTAGTTTGGAAAGGTAGCAAAATATCCCCTTATCTTTGCTGGACCTGGAAGCCCTCCTTAAGATTAACTGGTTAACTAAAATGTAATCTCCTACCCATATTCTCTATTCAGTTGGAAGAGACGGTTTTAAAAAATGTTTTCTTAGAACAAACAATAAGATATTTTCACACTGTTTCTGGGAAACTAGAAAGCTGTATGTTATTTTTACAAAGCTGCAGTTTCCCAAGGAATTAGGGATTTAAAAACTCTCAGATATCAGATGTATTTCATGGTGGCCCAATTAATATTCCTGTCACAATGAGTGAAAGAGCCACAGGAAAAAGTCTAGATGGATTCAAAGTTCAACACCAAATCACTCACATCAACTAATTTATTTTATGCTAGTAGGGAATATATAAAAAAATAATACTCTGCACTAATAGGTACTGATTCACCATTGCATTTTTCCAGTTTTATATTGGTGTAACTCCATTGATTTAAATGCAAAACTGGAATAATACAGTGGGGAAACATACTCATGAGGTATAGTTTTTACATTCCATCAAACAAGATGGTCAGCAAAGTCAGTGGTCTCAGATAAATTAACGGTGATAAGATATCAATTATAAGGTCAAATTGTTCCATTAGATCTACAACAGGCTTGGATAAAATTTTTCTCTGATTTACACAGTTGCAAATGCAATGAAGCTGAAAGATTTTCACATATGTAACAAAAAGCAGAATTTGTCCCTTTTCTCCAAAATATATGGTAAATTAAGTAGTTGAAAGAGATGCCACAAAATATTTTGAACATGATTCCCTGCCTTCTTACCCAACAGCATGCTAAGACTTGTCAGGAAGAAGAGTCTCTACACTCTGAGGCCTAGGAGAAATGTTGTAGCAACACACTGCTCTACATAGTCTAGTGAATCTATAACACTCTGCCCAGGGACCAGCCACTATTTGGTGGCCTGCAGTTTGGGACAGTGGGTCAACTAGAGGGCCAGGATTGTTGGATTAGGTTTGGATCCTAGGCTATAAAGGAACAGTGGCCTCCAACACGTACCTCCATTTCCTCTAAATCACACTCTTACACACACACACAATCTTAACCACTGTCTCAGCTTCTTAGATAGTAATAACAGGATTTTCAAGTAAAAGAATATATACCAATCAAGTATCTTATCTTGCGGAGGACATGGTTAAGTGTGTGCCTCTGCGTATGATTTAGAAGTAGTGTATGTGTGTATTGTGCGTGGTTCTATGGCAGAAGCAGAAGGGAGTTTATTGTGGAGGTAAGACAGTGACAGAGTTTGTACTGAATGTGTGGTAAGGTAAGTTAACTGAGTTTGATATGGATGTTAATGCTGCCTTAGCTAGTGATTTCCCAGACTTTCAGCTCCTAGACTGTTGATTAATTGTAGTTAACTCATGCAATTAATTCAAAAAATTTAATCACAATTAATCACATTTTTAATCGCACTGTTAAACAATAGACTACCAGATGAAACATATTAAATATTTTTGGATGTTTTTCTACATTTTTAAATATATTGATTTCAAGTACAACACATAAATACAGAGGGTACACTGCTCACTTTTTATTGTTATTTTTTATTACAAATATTTGCATTGTAAAAATGATAAACAAAAGAAACAGTATTTTTCAATTCACCTCATACAAGTACTTTAATGCAATCTCTTTATCGTGAAAGTGCAGCTTACAAATATAGATTTTTTTTCTTACATAACTGCACTCAAAAACAAAACAACGCAAAACTTTAGCACCTACAAGTCCACTCAGTCCTACTTTTCATTCAGCCAATCACTAAGGAAAACAAGTTTGTTTACATTTACAGGAGATAATGCTGCCTACTTCTTATTTAAAATGTCACTAAAAAGTGAAAACAGGCATTCACATGGCACTTTTGTAACCAGCATTGCAAGGTATTTACGTGCCAGATATGCTAAACATTCATATGCCTCTTCTTGCTTCAGCCATCATTCCAGAGGACATGCTTCCATGCTGATGACACTTGTTAAAAAACATGTGTTAATTAAATTTTTTACTTATCTCCTTGGGGGAGAATTGTATGTCTCTGGCTCTGTTTTACCCACATTCTGCCATATATTTCTTGTTATAGCAGTCTCGGATGATGACCCAGCCCATGCTGTTCATTTTAAGAACACTTTCACTGCAGATTTCACAAAATGCAAAAAAGGTACCAATGTGAGATTTCTGAAGATCGCTACAGCATTCGACCCAAGGTTTAAGAATCTGAAGTGCCTTCCAAAATCTGAGAGGGATGAGGTGTGGAACTTGCTTTCATAAGTCTTAAAAGAGCAACACTCTGATGTGGAAACAACAGATCCTGAACCACCAAAAATGAAAATCAACCTTTTGCTGGTGGCATCTGACTCAGATGATGAAAATGAACATGTGTCGGTTCACACTGCTTTGAATTGTTATCGAGCAGAACCCATCATCAGTATAGACACATGCTCTCTGGAATGGTGGTTGAAGCATGAAGGGATATATGAATCTTTAGCACATCTGGCATGTAAATATCTTGTGATGCCAGCTACAATTGTGCCATGTGAACACCCGTTCTAACTTTCAGGTGACATTGTGAACAAGAAGCAGACAACACTATCTTCTGCAAATGTAAACAAACTTGTTTGTCTGAGCGATTGGCTGAACAAGAAACAGGACTGAGTGGACTTGTAGGCTCTCAAGTTTTACATTGTTTTATTTTTGAATACAGGTTTTTTTACATAATTCTACATTTTGTATGTTCAACTTTCATGATCAAGAGATTGCACTACAGTACTTGTACTAGGTGAATTGAAAAATAATATTTTTTTGTTTTTTACAGTGCAAATATTTGTAATGAAAACTAAAGTGAGCATTGTTCACTTTGTATTCAGTGTTGTAATTGAAATCAATATATTTGAAAATGTCGAAAACATCCAAAACTATTTAAATAAATCGTATTCTATTATTGTTTAACAATGCAATTAATCATGCAATTAATTTTTTAAATAGCTAAAAATATTGTAAGTGACCTCAGAAGTAGATTCGTTAAGGCTATATTAAGAATTTAGTTATTCCACAATTTTTTCCATTTATTTTGCATCAGAAAATTACATTTTATAATTAACTTAAGACCGGTACAAAAAAGATACTGAACATTTACTAAAAAGTTCACTCTTTCACTGTGCGGTAATAGCATATTCTTGGTTTACCAGATGGATAGCCTAAATAATGATAAGGTCTGAATTATCTACAAATTTTTGTTTTTTTAAACAAAAACAAACCACTCAATAATATTTGTGATGAAATCAACAATTATGGAGATGCAAAGGAACTCTTAATTCAGACATGTTGGTCAAATGAAAGAAGATATAACTAGCCATCCAGCGGTAGACTTGGCTACAACTAAGAAAACAATTTTGTAAACAAAACTGGAGGGGGAAAAAAACAACAAAAACAACTTGTATCACTCCACAGCAACTTCTGTTTGCAAGCAAGGCCAAGTAGTGAGGACTAACTGAATCCATCCAGCTCTCCTCAGCAAAATGGGGAGAAATATTCAGATAAGGACTAATTCAAAGTCCATTGAAATCAATGGGAAATTTTTCCATTGTGTTCAATGAGCGTCGGATCAGGCCATTTGTATAATAATGGGGATTATGTAAGCACTTAGATTAGACCAACCCCATTATAGACAGAAAAAATGGACCTTTGTCTTCAGAATTCATAAATTTTTGTTTTGGTGAGTAAAGACCTTTTTTCCCCAGAAAATGTTGTTTTTAAAATAAGTTTTTTCATAATATTTTCTCCATAATATTTCCATTTTGGTGTAATATAATATAGAATTGCAAAAATAAGCATATAACAAGCAATCTTAGAACAACTGAAGAGAGAGAAGTCAGCGGGGAAGTAGAATTTGAAAACATAGGACTAATTTTTTCCTTTGGCTATGCATACAGCACTCCCACTGAATTCAAGGGGATAATCGTGACCCAACAGTGTCAGCCAGATGATAGAGGATTAATTAAGTAGGAAAACAAAACACAATTCTTTTTAGAAGAAGAAAATCTGAAACACATGAGATAGCAGGTAAGCAGGTCAACTGATTAATGTCATTTCTAAAAGATGACACGTTTCTTATAACTTCTTATAACCACTATAATCTCTACTACCATTTTCCAACATTTACCTAAAGTTTGTTTTAAGTGAAGCCTTGTTTTTAACAATCATCTTAAATCCTAGTAAACTGAAGAATTAATTAGCAAGCACAGAGGATCAGCAAACTAATGCTTTAGTCTGTTAAACCATCTGCTCAGGAGCACCCTGTTCAATTCTTGGCATTACTGGAGGATGGGTGAATACTTTTGTCTCTTGTACTGAGTTACAAGTTGCTAGTCTTTGCTGATACTCTCTCCCGCCCCCTCAACTCCCCAAGCACAGGGTAAAGAAAGATACAAGAGGTTCATAACTGACCAAATTTCTGTTATCAAAAAAGTTTTGACTGGACAGCTCAGTACTCAGTTTGGCAGAAAATCTCATTTTAAATATTTCTCTTGTGTTTCACATTGGATTATTCTGCAAAACGTAAGTATATAAAAGGCGAGATTCACCAGTATTCTCTGGATGCTTTGTATTGCCCAGATGAAGCAAAGCAGCTGTAAATCCATCTTAGTCAGCAGAACTAGTACAAATGAACTGAAGCCTTCAAGTGAATCTGGCCCATAGTTTTGAAAATTGTTAATGCAATGTTATTGTTAAGATTTTAATGTGTGGTTATATCTGATTATTTACCAAAGTTCACTGATCTGACCTGCGAAAGTCCTTGCTAGTGTAAACCCAATCTGTGGCTGTAGTCTAAATGTTAATTTTCTTTAATTTCAGATCACATTTTAGTTCTCAGAAAATGCAGGCACTTTCTGACATAAGGCAGGTCAGAGGCAAAATTAGGGAAGCAGCACTGAGAGCATTCTGGGAGCAGGTACTGAACCATTTTTATGGCTAAGCCTAAGAGAACTTTCCCACACCTCTAAGGGTCCCGAATAATGAGGACTATAATCCAAGTGACTGATGTGACTGATGCAAGCAAGTTATGTAAAGGAGACTGTATGGCTGCTGGGAGGAAAAGAGAATACTGACAGGGCAGTCATGTGCTGAAGTAACAGCTATTCAAAGGATAAAGTTCACTCACCTTCAGATTCTCTAATTATTTGCTAAAGAAGATGGGAAAGATTCCTTATATATGACAAGGGGACGGTCTAGCCTACAGTTGGCAGGAGCTGGCTTCTTTTTTCTTCAGCAGCAGCCACCTCTCTCTGCATATGCTCCTTTCCTTCTCTCTGGATAGCTATGCCTTTCTCAGAACTGGGGACATGTAATCAACAAAGCCCCTAAGTATAGGACATTCAGTTAAGATTCCCACCTGTTCCCCCTGCCCCATAACCTTAATGTCCTTGCCTGTGCTCATGCAATATGGGATAGATCCTTTTCCCCCATTTAAATCAGTTGACATTTTCCCCACCAACTTCAGTGGAGAAAGATCAGGCCCTCTTACGAGGTGCTTAATTAGAAATCACTTTATGCTGGTCACTGTGCCATTATATTCCACAACAAAGATTTTTTTTGCCAATGGCTTTGCATTTAATTCCTTAAAAAGAGAGAGAGAGAAAGGGAGGGAGGGGGGACATTAAAAGTGGATAGAGAACACACACAAAAAAGACTGTGATTGGATTGGATTGGGGGGTTGCGTCTGTAGTAGACTGACCTTCCTCAAATAAATCTGTCGACCGTGGAACCTATTTATGTGCTCACTTTGAGGAAAAAATCCCAAGAACTTTAGAGGATATTTACATCAAGTTATGCATATAGCTAAATTATATAACTGTGTGATCATATTATATTACTCTTTTCCTCCCTCTCCCCCCACTGTTTGTCGCACTCAATTGTTTTGTCTTGTTTCAAATTAGGCTAAGCTTATCAGGGCAAGTAACATGTCTTTCAAGGTGTTTGTTCAGCATTAGTATACAATTTGTACAAAAGGCCCCAACTTTTATTGAAGCCTTTGAGTAATACCGAAATAATAATAAAAAAGCCATTAAATATATAAATGATAAAATACCAAATAATATAAATGCTGTAAAAATAACTGAAATTTATTCACAAACTCTGTGGTGCTCAGCATAACTCAACTAATCATAGTAACAAGGTACACAAAATAACATTAGTTCCTCTACTGTTATTCTGTAACAAATTTGGGGCAGGGACCTTTCCTTCCTCCATATTTGTAGAGTGCTTACAAGTTGTTGGTCTAAAATAAATAAATGCTTATTATGTGTGCTGTGGTTGTTACTACCAACAAGCAGAACACAATAGATAATGCCCTCTTTTAAGAGGAGAAGGAGAGTGATGTTGGCATTGAAAGGTTCCACTGCAGTTGTGAGCAGTCATTTGAATAGGTAGCTGTGGCAGAGGGAGGAGAATGCTGAGGAAAGCAGAGTAACTGCAGTGAAAACACATTGCCCTGTGAGACAGGGAACAGGCACTGAGGTTAATGAGAAGTAGAGATGGGAGGGGTGAAGGAAAGAAAGACAAAACCAACAGAACCGGTTAGAAATCAATGTGACAGAGAAAGACTGTAAAATCCACCTGAACACACCAACCAGCTCAGTTATCTCTCAATGCATTGTGGGTGTCTGATGAGGTGGAATCAGTACCCACTCTATGTTCCTTCACCCTACAAATAAGCTCATTGTTATCCCTAGGAATCTAGTTATCATGAGGAGAAGAATTTGTGTGTATGTAACAAGAAAGGGGATTCAGAGTCACAGCCCAATGGAAGTTAAGGACATTTAACACCTCACAGGATCAGACTCACTATATCTATGGTGCCATCTAATTACACAAACAAATCATATTTATCTAAAAAAAGTTTAAGCATTGTTTTTGCAAGCAACCCCTATAATTGAAAGTGATTTGATTTTTTTTTTCAGTTTATGCATTTGGCAGCACTTAGTGTATAATGAATATCATTGCTTCTTCTGCCAGTCATGTCCCCCTATTACCAGTGTGGGTCTTTCATATCACAATAGGGAAACTAGTCATATGTGATTGTTAAACCACATAACCTGGCATGGGGAACAAGTGTAGTAATTTGAGCTACTATGTATTCATTTTTTAAATGACTACATTTTAAGTTAACCCTGTCCTTTTAAATGTGTTATTCCTATTTATTTCCCCATGCTGCTAATAGTAGTGTAGAGCTATTTTAAGAAGTATTTTCCTAACTTTCCTTTTTAATACCTTGTCAGCATTTCCTTATTAGGCACATTGCCCCTTTGCCTTTTTTACAGTTCTCACTATTTTAGTTTAAAATCATCGCAACTGACATCATTAGTCTCCCAGTAATGAAGGGGGACAAAGCTGAAGTGGAGTCCATGCAGTCTGCACAGCCCCTTCTTGCTACAGCGAGAGAACCAATGATCTGCAGACACAACCCTCTCCTCTCTATACCACATTCTAAGCCACCTGTTTACTGTCTGGATTAATCTATATACATATATATATAGCCTGTCACTGTGGGATCTCAGTACTCCACAAATGTATTAAATTGAACAGAAAGACAGCTTCCATCTTTGTCTCTCAGTACAGGCAAAATTTCCAAAGATATTACCTGCCACAGTTTTCTCCTTTAGCTTCTGGTCCAGGGTTCTGAAGTTATAAATTATTGTTTTTATCTTTGTCTCAGTCATATTGGTGTTTCCAATATGGATGACAATGAATGGGTTCTCTTCAGATGCTTCCATGTCCCTATTTGTAACATGACAGCTTCCCACTCTTGGCCCTGGTCTACACTATAAGTTTAGGTCGAATTTAGCAGCATTAGATCGATTTAAGCCTGCACCCATCCACATGACAAAGCCATTTTTTTTTACTTAAAGGGCTCTTAAAATTGATTTCTGTACTCCTCCCTGACGAAGGGATTAGCACTGAAATCGACATTGCCAGGTCGAATTTGGGGTAGTGTGGACGCAATTCGATGGTATTGGCCTCCGGGAGCTATCCCAGAGTGCTCCATTGTGACCATTCTGGACAGTACTTTCAACTCAGATGCACTAGCCAGGTACACAGGAAAAGCACCGGGAACTTTTGAATTTCATTTCCTGTTTCGCCAGCGTGGTGTGACCTTGTAGAGCTCATCAGGAGAGGTGACCATGCAGTCCCAGAATTGCAAAAGAGCTCCAGCATGGACTGAATGGGAGGTACTGGATCTGATGGCTGTATGGGAAGACGAATCCATGCTATCAGAACTCCATTCCAAAAGACAAAATGCCAAAATATTTGAAAAAATGTCCAAGGGCATGAAGGACAGAGACTATAACAGCGACCCGCAGCAGTGCCGCATGAAAATTAAGGAGCTCAGCCACGGCTACCAAAAAAATAAACAGGCAAATGGCTGCTCTGGGTCAGAACCCCAGACATGCTGCTTCTATGATGAGCTGCATGCAATTCTAGGTGGTGCCCCTACCACTACCCTACCCCTGTACATGGACTCCTGCAAGAGGGGAGTCTCACGCAACAGGGATGAGGATTTGGGGGATGAAGAAGATGATGATGATAAGGAGGAGTGAAGGGTTCATGTAGAGTTCATGCACCTGAAAACATTCAGGGCACACCCTGAGTGTTGTGTAGGAGCAGTGCACACACTGCTCCATCCAAGAACATGGACCATGGGAAGTCACCCAGAGGACATGAACCGTGGGAAGCTTCCTTGGACTGGGCTCAAGGCCTGAGAGCAAGGATGGTAGCAGATAGAGGCTGGTAAATAAGAATATTAATCAAAGTCATAGTATTTCCTTTGTTGATGCCTTTTGCGGTTGGAGTATGTAATGCGCAGGAGGGGGAGAAATAAAAGGGAAGGTGGAAAGCTGACAGGCAGAAGCCCGTTAGCAGACCAGCTTGCTTGCTTGCAAAAAGCTTTGTCCTGTCTTGTCTTTGAACCGCAACAACTGGCGCCCAAACATGGGGCCCTCAGCACTCACCTCACCCAGCAAGGGTTTCAGACGCGTCACTCATCCGCTTCGCGGATCCCGGTGAGTATTTTTCATTGTGGTAAGTATGGGAAGCTCCCTCTCTGCTTTGCAAGTGCAACACCACAATGAGCTACAGTATTTGCTGCATAAGGCTCAGCATGACTGCCCCACTCGAGAACTCACTCTCCTGCTACAGGAGGTGAGTGCCCAATGTCCGTGGTACCCTGAAGCCGGAACCCTTAAGCTAGCAGACTAGGAGCGGTTGGGCCAGACATTGCACAAAGAGCCTCGGGCGCCCGTGCAGGCTTTACATGCCTGGCACCTCTGCCGCGACGTGATACAGCGTGTCGCCTTGGACAGGCCCTCCCTTGCGGGGCTGGTGCTCTCGCCACTCCCGTCCGCTCCTGCAGCCATCCCCCCTCCTGGCGATGCGACACACCGTGTCGCCTCGGAAAGGCCCTCTCCCGCACCAACAGAGGGGCTGCCGATCCCGCCACCCCCGTCCGCTCCTGCAACCATCCCTCCCGCTGCTTCGCCCCCAGTGCCTCTATTACCACCGCCTCCCTTGCCTTCCCCACCGGAGCCGGTGTGTGATTACCATCCCCTCGTGGGGCCCCATGCTCCGGGGCCCCCCAGGGGGGTCGTCTGCGTCTGCTCAGGGGCTTTCCCTGGTGCAACAAATGGTTCACGCAGCGAAGACTCGCTCAGATATTACAGCAGAGGAGCTGGCTGATCTGGTCTCAGTTTGTCCTGGCAGGATGATGGCCAGGGCAACCAGGTTGCAAACTGGGTCAGTTTGCCTTACTCGGTGATCAGAGAGGTAAAGAAAGCGATTCGCGAGTTCGGCCTGACTAGTACGTATGTACGTGGTCTCATTGAAGGGCTAGGTACTGGGTACACCCTGGTCCCTGAAGACTGGAAAGCGCTGTTGCGCATGATGCTGATACCCAGTCAGTATGTTATTTGGCTTTGTGAGTATCGGCAGATGGCGGAACGCCAAGCCCAGGTATATAGAGAGCAAGGTGTCATTTATGAGCTCTTGGCAGAGGAGGGCCAGTTTGCTACCGTTCAGATGCAGTCTCAACTTCCTCAGGCTGTCTTCCCCATTATTTCCACCTGTGTCCAGCATGCTTTCCAGAAGGTCCCGGATTCAGGCAGGCCTACTAAAAGCTTTGCCAGTATCCGTCAGGGTGCATCAGAGTCCTTTATGGATTTTACCAACAGATTGCAGGAGGCTATCCTCTGACAGGTGGATAGCCCTGCAGCAGCTCAGGAGATCCTGTTAAAAATGGCGGTTGAAAATGCGAACGAGGATTGCTGCCGTGCTCTCCAGGCGGCACAAGCCTCTGGAATTCGAGAGCTGTCAGACATGCTGCAGGCGTGCCAAAACATTGGAACCCAAGCACATAAAGCTGGAGTTCTGGCTACCGCCCTGCGGAAAAGCGGGAAGGAGGGGAAGTGTTGTTACCGCTGTGGTAAGGAGGGTCACTTTCAGCGGGAGTGCCGCTCCTCAACGGCGCCCGCTCGCCCCTCCAAGAAGTGCCCCAAGTGTCAGAAGGGCTATCACTGGGCTAATCAGTGTCATAGCGGGTCGGGAAACCACACAACGGGTTCCCCCCAAACCCAGGGCCAAACAGGGGTGTTTCCCACTCGGACAACTGTCCCTCTGCCTTAAAATCCATAGACTCCATGAGGGCGGCGACTGCCGGAAGTGCAGGGCTTGATTTGATTATGCAGGAGGACATTGATTTTCGGTTGCCGGGGGAGGTTTGCGCCATACCTACACAGGTGACGGGACCTCTCCCTGCCGGTTTTGTGGGTCTGGTTCTCCCTCGCTCACACGCTGGGAAACAGGGTTTTTTTGTCATCCCAGGGGTCATTGACGCCGATTACCCTGGCGTTATTAAGGTTCAGGTGTGGACCCATCTTCCGCAGTCACTCCCGCGTGGACGGTCAATTGCACAATTGATTTTAGTCCCCTATCAGGTGCCAGACGCAGAGGATCGAGCCCGGGGCGGGAACGGCTTTGGATCGACGCTATCTCAGTTGCCGTCTCACAACACTTCCTCTCCACTTGTTGCTCTAACAATGTCGGTCCGCCCCTTGAAACCTCAGTTAACACTTCTCTTAAATAATGTTCCTTTTACAGGGCTGGTGGACACTGGAGCTGACGTTACGGTGATTCGTGATCCGGAGTGGCCGGTTAGTTGGCCAACAGTTCCTTCTAAAGAGTTGTGGGGGATCAGGGGTAGTAAACCCGGGTGCCAAAGTTTGTCTTGGGTCATGGTCTCTAAACCAGGAGGCTGTGCCCTTGCTACAATCCGTCCTTTTGTGCTCCCTGTCCACCTCAATATTTGGGGCCACGACTTACTTACAAAGCTGGACACCACCCTCGATATTAATATATAATGGCCCAACACCCTCCCCCACCCACCTTGCCCTCCACGTTACCATTGGTATGGCAATCCTTAGAGCCCGTATGGATTGACCAGTGGCCCCTCCCTCTAGCAAAGCTGAAAGCGCTTCATTCACTTGTGCAACAACATTTGCATGCACAGCGCTTGGAGAGCTCCACTAGTCCTTGGAACACCCCGGTGTTCGTTATTAAGAAAAAATCTGGTGCATGGAGGCTGTTACATGATTTAAGGAAAATAAATAAACGCATCCAGCCCATGGGCCCCTTGCAGTTTGGGTTGCCAAACCCGAATTTAATTCCTCAAATCGATCAGCTTTGTGTGTTAGATTTAAAAGATTGTTTCTTCACAATCCCCCTTTGCCCACAAGAGCGCGAAAAATTCGCGTTTATGGTGCCAGAATATAATAATCAGCAACCCTCTCAAAGGTATCAGTGGAAGGTCTTGCCCCAGGGAATGCAAAATAGTCCAACCTTGTGTCAACTTTTTGTGGATCAGGCCCTCGCCCCTTTTCATGCCCGATACCCCACACTAAAGGTCTACCATTATATGGATGACATTTTGCTTAGTGGTCCCCAGGTCACGGCACAACAGCTTGAATATTTGTCCCAGATTCTCGGCCAAAATGGCCTGTTAGTGGCACCAGAAAAAATCCAACGCTCTTATCCCTACCAATACCTCGGGCATAAGGTTTTACAAACCTATGATGCCCCTGTTCGCCCAGAAGTGGTCCTACCCCAACCCCTAACCCTTGTTAAATTACTACAGATTTTGGGTCATTTAAATTGGATTCAACCCTACTTTCTTCTCCCCACATCGATGCTGCAGCCGTTGTTCGAGCTCCTACGTGGAGCTTGGGCACCGGGCGCAGTTATTGCCATCACTGAGGAGCAAATTGCCTGCATTCGACAGATCAATGCAGTGTTGAGTCAGCAGTTTGTGGATAGACTTACTGAGGTTCGTCCCCTGCGGTTGGTTCTCCTTGCTACCCCTCATACACCCACTGCGGCTCTGTTTGTACCTCGTACAGACACAGCCGTCTCTATCATAGAGTGGATATATTTGTCTTCCATTCCTCCTCGGAACATTTATCCTTATTTAGACGCCCTTTCCAATCTTGTTCGAAAAGCCCGCCACCGTGCAGTGCAACTCACGGGCACTGATTTAGTTGCCATTGTGTTCCCCTTGTCACGTAGTGAATTTGATTCCTTGTCTCACACCTCCTTGGCCTGGCAGGTTGCTCTTTGTGATTATGTGGGAGAGATCTCTTATAATCCCCCAAAAGATCCCCGATTGGTGATTACCCAAAAGGTGCCCCTAATCGTACATCGTCTTAGCCGGTCTCGACCTATTGTTTCAGCTGTCACTCTTTTTACTGATGGCTCTCCACGTTGAGGTGTTGTCACCTATCAATTAGGTGACCCCCCTCGTTGGCATTCTCGTTTTACGCTGCCTCAGCGTTCCGCGCAGCGCTCAGAACTGGCTGCTGTTATTTTGGCCTTTCAACTTTTTGCTGATTGTCCCTTTAATTTGATTGTGGACACCCATTATGTTTATCAGGTGATTGATCATTTACCCCTGGCCCTCATTACCCCTCAGGTCGATGCGGACCTTCTTCGCCTGTTTTTGTCCTTACAGTATCTCATCACCACTCGTAATTTCCCTTATTTTGTTGCTCATATTCGCAGTCATACCCCTCTGCCTGGGCTACTTACTGAGGGCAATGCGTGCGCCGATTGCGCGTTACGTGGTCAGGTAAATTCCCTTTTTTCTGATCCCATTGAAAGCCATTCCTTTTTTCATCAGTCTGCCTCTGTTTTGGCCCAGCAGTTTCACATTCCTGCTGATCATGCACGTTCTATTGTTCGTTCCTGCCCCCACTGTGCCGCTGCTGCCCCTACCTTTTCTTATGCCGTTAACCCCAGAGGTACCGCGGCAAATCAGCTGTGGCAAATGGATGTCACTCACGTGCCACAATTCCGCCCCTATTTGTTTTTACATGTTTCCATTGATACCTATTCGGGATTCCTCTGGGCGACCCCATAGCATGGGGAAGCCACTCCCAAAGTTATTCACCATTTGCTAGCCTGTTTTGCTGTTATGGGTCGCCCGAGCCAGATAAAAACAGATAATGCCCCAGCCTATTGCTCCACAGCCCTCTCCACCTTTTGTGCCCAATGGGACGTCCGTCTCACACACGTGATCCCTTATAATTCCATGGGCCAAGCCATTGTTGAACGTGCAAATCGCACGCTAAAAACCTTGCTTGACAAACAATTAAAACAAGGGGAGCTGCGTCTCCGAACCTTAGGAGACATTCAGCAACAATCGCATATCCTTTTGTTTACTTTAAATAATTTAACGCTGAACGCAGATCAGCAGACCCCCGCGGATCGGCATTTTCACAAATCCGAGGTACTGGAAAGACCGCGTGTCTACTACTGTCAGCTGCCCGAACCGCAATGGTTGGGCCCGGTACCTTTAATCACTTGGGGTCGGGGATATGCTGCTGTGTCTCTCCCTGCAGGACCATTGTGGGTTCCGGCCTGTTGTGTGCGACCGGCACTGAAACAGCATGGCGTGGCACCAGGGGCTGTCGAACCCCATACCGGAGTTTCAGCTGACCTTGGAGGAGAACGCGGTGCCTCCCGGGTCGACAACGGCGGGACGGAAACGGAGGAGGCGTAGCGTCCCAAGCCAGCGCATGACATGGGGAGCAGTAAAAGCATTGGTCGCCGCGGCTCAACGAAGACTGGCAGCAAACCAACAGCCAGAGACTCCTGAGACTTTGTTTGTGGCAATTCTCGCCCAAATTACTGCTAATTCTGTATTGATTGTATGCCTTTTGTGCCTGCTGTTTCCTGTAGGGGTTGGCTCGGGAGCGCTTCCTCCGTTACGGGCCCGAATGACATATAACCTATGGGAAAGATTGGCTTCAATAGCAAATGTTACCCACTTTTGTTTATCTGATTCTGTAGCAGCCGGAGAACTGTTAGGTACATGCCTCATTCCAGTGTGTCATCACCCTGAGGAAACAGGGAATGAGACGATGCTCGCTGCTTACGCGAATCTCTCTTCCCAGTACTCTGGCATGGCTAAATGGGGCCCAGCCAACTATACTTTGCCTCAAATGGCCATATCCCTCCGCACACCGTATCCGGCCGGGGCCAACAATGTCACCTGTGCGCGTGTGGTCAATTGCACTAGTACAAAGGTGCCCTTAGGCTGTCGGCAAATTTCTCAACCTTTTTTAAATTGTTCCCACACCGTAAATGTTTCGTACAATTATGGCCATATCATCCTACCATCAGGGTGTTTTTTTACCCGCGGCTCACGTTCCTTTAGTTATATTCCCGCAAATTTAAGCGATGGCACCCTTTGTTGCCTCAGTAGAAGGACACTCATTTTGCCTTTTGCCAGCCAAAAGCGCAATAAAAGAAGTACACCCCTTTCAGAAGATTGTGTCACAGATGTCAATCTTCTCAGTCGCTCTGAGTATACCGCCTTAGCGGCCTCTATTGTTGGGGTCCCCGGGCTTGCCACTTATACAGCAAGAACTTTAAATGCCCTGGCGTGTTTTGCGGCAAAGGCAATTAATACTACATCCCAGGCAATTGCCCTACTTAATACAGAGCAACACGAATTAAGGGATGCAATTTTGGATAACAGAGCAGCCATTGATTTTCTGCTCTTGAAACGTCATCTAGGCTGTTCCACGTTTCGGCATATGTGTTGTTTTAATTTAACTAATAATAGTCGTTCCATAGAAACTAGACTGGCCGAATTGGCCAATCTCACGGCACACATTCGCCAAGATCTGGGGTTTGAGGGCTTTTGGAATTGGCTTACAGGTTGGCTGCCCTCTCTAGGATGGCTGCGACAACTTTTCGGTTATGCTGTATTTGTAATTGTTGGGCTTATTTTTTGCTGCTGCTGTGTACAATGTATTCCCTCTTTGTTAAGGCTTTGTAGAGACCCGCCCTGGCAGGCTCCCCGAGTCATGTCCTTGTCTGTCCGGGAGTTAAATCGCTTGCAAAAGCAAATTGATGGCTACCATGAGATGGATGAGCACAAATAAACAAAAAAGGGGGGGATGAAGGGTTCATGTAGAGTTCATGCACCTGAAAACATTCAGGGCACACCCTGAGTGTTGTGTAGGAGCAGTGCACACACTGCTCCGTCCAAGGACATGGACCATGGGAAGTCGCCCAGAGGACATGAACCATGGGAAGCTTCCTTGGACTGGGCTCAAGGCCTGAGAGCAAGGACGGTAGCAGATAGAGGCTGGTAAATAAGAATATTAATCAAAGTCATAGTATTTCCTTTGTTGATGCCTTTTGCGGTTGGAGTATGCAATGCGCAGGAGGGGGAGAAATAAAAGGGAAGGTGGAAAGCTGACAGGCAGAAGCCCGTTAGCAGACCAGCTTGCTTGCTTGCAAAAAGCTTTGTCCTGTCTTGTCTTTGAACCGCAACAGAGGAGGATGAAACCATTCTCCCTGATAGCCAGGTACTGTTTATCACCCTGGAGACAATACCCTCCCAACCCAGGCTCCCGGACCTTGAAGGCAGAGAAGGCACCTCTGGTGAGAGTACCGTTGTAAATATAATACATGGTTTAAAAGCAAGTCTGTTTAATTATTCATTTTTCCTGAAGACTTGGGATGCATTCGCGGCCAGTACAGCTACTGGAAAAGTCTGTTAACGTGTCTGGGGATGGAGCGGAAATCCTCCAGGGACATCTCCATGAAGCTCTCCCGGAAGTGCTCTAAAAGCCTTTGCAGAAGGTTTCTGGGGAAGGCAGCCTTATTCCATCCTCCATGGTAGGACACTTTACCACGCCAGGCCAGTAGCACGTAGTCTGGAAGCTATAAGAAAGCAGGGCAGCGTATGGTCCCGGTGTTTGCTGGCATTCAAGCAACATCCGTTCTTTATCTTTCTGTGTTATCCTCAGGAGAGTGATATCATTCGTGGTCACCTGGTTGAAATAGGGGAATATTATTAAGGGGACATTCAGAGGTGACCGTTCCTGCTGGGCTGTTTGCCTGTGGCTGAAAAGAAATCATCCCCGCTTTTAGCCACATGGGCGGGGAGGAGCCATTCATGCTGAGCTGTTCGCGTTTAGCTGGCAGGGATCTTCCCTGATACTAGTCATGCGGTTGGAGGAGGGGTGAAGTGATCATCCCAGAAAATTGGGTGTGTCTGTGGGAGGTTAATTGGGTTTGTGCTGCATGTTAACCTGAAAACCACAGCCCCTCCTTTTAAATGGCCAACCCAAAGGGTGGTTGGTATGGGAAAGGAGGCCGCTGCTGTTTGAAACCATTCACCATGAAAGAGTCTACTATTGTTCTCTAAAATGTGTCTTTTTAAATACTACTCTCCCTTTTTTTCCTCCCGCAGCTGCAACTGTTTCAACGTTCCCCCTCTTCTCTGTCCCAGAAGCTAGCGCAGCTAAGAAGGTGAAAAAAACGCACTCACGATGAAATGTTCTCTGAGCTCATGCAGTCCCCCTGCACTGAAAGAGCTCAGCAGAATGCATGGAGGCAGACAATTGCGGAGTCCAGGAAAGCAGAAAATGAATGCAGGAGGGAGCGAGATGAGAGGTGGCGGGAGCAAGATGATATGTGGTGGCAGTGTGATGGGAGGAAGCAGGAGGCAATGCTGAGGCTACTGGACGACCAAACTGATATGCTCCGGCATATGGGTGAGCTGCAGGAAAGGCAGCATGAGCACAGACCGCCACTGAAGCTGCTTTGTAACCGCCCGCCCTCCTCCCCAAGTTCCATAGCCTTGTCACCCAGAAGCCCAAGAATGCGGGGTGCAATGGGGCCTACGGGCACCCAACCACTCCACCTCAGAGGACTGCCCAAGCAACAGACGGTTGGCATTCAATAAGTTTTGAAGTGCAGTGTGGCCTTATCCTTCCCTCCACCCCCACTCCTCCCGGTGCTTCCCTCCTCCCCCACTGCTCTCCCCCTCATCCCCCACCCCTCCCGAGCTACCTTGGCAGTTATCCCCCTATTTGTGTGATGAATTAATAAAGAACGCATGAATTTGAAACAACAATTACTTTATTGCCTCTGCAAGTGGTGATCGCTGCGGGGAGGGTGGTTAGCTTACAGGGAAGTAGAGTGAACCAAGGGGGTGGGTTTTCATCAAGGAGAAACAAATAGAATGGCCAGTCATGAAACTGGTTTTCAAAGCTTCTCTGATGCACGCCACACCCTATTGTGCTCTTCTAGCTGCCCTGGTGTCTGGCTTTGCGTAATCAGTGGCCAGGCGATTTGCCTCAACCTCCCGCCCTGCCATAAACATCTCACCCTTACTCTCACAGATATTGTGGAGCACACAGCAAGCAGTAATAACAATGGGAATATTGGTTTTGCTGAGGTCTAACCGAGTCAGTAAACTGCGCCAGCGCGCTTTTAAACGTCCAAATGCACAATCTACCACCGTTCTGCACTTGCTCAGCCAATAGTTGAACAGGTCCTGACTATTGTCCAGGGTGCCTGTGTATGGCTTCATGAGCCATGGCATTAAGGCGTAGGCTGGGTCCCCAGGGAGAACTATAGGCATTTCAACATCCCCAACGGTTACTTTCTGGTCTGGAAAGTAAGTCCCTTCCTGCAGCTGTTCAAATAGACCAGAGTTCCTGAAGATGCGAGTGTCATGTACCTTTCCTGGCCATCCCATGTTGATGTTGGTGAAACGTCCCTTGTGATCCACCAGTGCTTGCAGCACCACTGAAAAGTACCCTTTTCGGTTTATGTACTGGCTGCCAAGGTGGTCCGGTCCCAAGATAGGGATATGCGTTCCATCTATGGCCCCACCACAGTTAGGGAATCCCATTGCAGCAAAGCCATCCACTATGACCTGCACATTTCCCAGAGTCACTACCCTTGGTAGCAGCAGGTCAGTGATTGCGTTGGCTACTTGGATCACAGCAGCCCCCACAGTAGATTTGCCCTCTCCAAATTGATTCCCGACTGACCAGTAGCTGTCTGGCATTGCAAGCTTCCAGAGGGCTTTTGCTTCCTAAAAATCGACTTCTATAAATTCAGCCTGATTTTGTTGTGTAGACATACCCTTTGGGAGTTAGCATATAGACCTATTGCCCTTATCCCACTTGCAAACAATTTGATCAACTATAGCAATTTGTTCACCAACAAGATCTGTAATTTCCATACAGTTATGCTATCCTCATACAATTCATATGTTGATTGATATCATGCTTCTCTTCCCCATATATCATTAATATGTACACTAAGTTTGAGTAACTAATCTGAAAATAATGTTACTTCTTCAGAAGCTATGTCATTGTTATTAAATTTTCACAGTAGGCACGCTACAGGCATATTATTTCCAAAGTAGATATATCACTAAAAATAGTTAGTTATCAAGGGGCTCATTTCTACAAAATCTATGTTGAATAATACTTTACTTCATGAGAAATCCCACTTAAATCATGGAGCAGGGTAATACTAATCAAAATAATGGTGGCATAATCTGGCCCCAAATGAAAAAAAAATGTATTAATTAATGAGAAATGTAGTTTCTGTAAACTGTTGTATAGTAAATCTTTTCTGAACCACACACTTTACAAGCCACACAAATAAAAAAAATCAGATTAGAATCAGGCCCACTGAGTTCAGTGAGATTACTTGTAGAACAATTATTCATGCAAATAAGGCTTACTTATGTATGTAAAGCTATGCATGGTTAGACCCTTAGCAAGACTTCTAAACTTTGCTATTTCCAAATGAAGTATTCAAACATGCCAAGGGTACTTGTTGTTGGGGACTAAGAGCAAGATCCAAAAAGGGACTTAGGTTTTGCAACGTTCAGCAGCGTAGCACCTTTTAGGCATCCTGCCCCCCCCCCCCAGATCAATCCACAGTGTTGAGTTAGGTGCCCTAGCTCCTTATACATGAGCAGAGTTGGGTGTCTAAGAATGGGATCCACAAATGCCAGCATACTGAGCAGGGAGCCACCTAAACTAGCCTGAAGGAAATGCCAAGGACAGAGAGGTCCAGGCCAGAGGCAGGTACCTATCTCTGTTTAGGAGTCTCAGCTGTGAACCCTCTCCTGGAGTTAAGTGCCTCAATTATTTTTTGCAAGAAATGCCAGGAGGAGCAGCCCTCCTTATAACTCTTAGCCCAGTGTGTGAGGGCACTCACCCACAATGTGGAAGACCCAGGGTTCAATTTTCCCTCTCTGTCTGATGTAGAAAAGGAATTTTAACATTGGTCTCCTACCTTGCAAGAGTGCCTTAACCACTGGGATGCAGGGTATTCTAGGGCAAGCCTCACTCAATCTCTCCTGTTGAAGCTGTTCCACTGTACATAAATAATTAAAATATGCATTGGGTCAGAGAGAGACCCTGGTTCCAGTCCCCGGTAAGCCTGTGTCCCAGGTGAGTGCTCTAGCCCTGGAGCTAAATTATAAGGGTGGGGCGGAGGGGGCGCACCACCTCCACATTCTCCTCTGACTATTTTGTGTGGGTTACACGTTTTGAGAATGTCTACTGGGCTGGGCCCCACAGGTGAGACAGATGGAGCAGCACCTCTGAGGATCCCACTGAGGATTATGTGTGAAATCGGCACCCAAAAACCCAACCTAAGGCAGCTGTGTGTATGTTAACTGGCAGAAACATGAATATCTAGGGGACACTAATAGTGGAAAATCAGATGCCTAGGGCCTTCAGGCACCTACAGAGTTAGGCAGCAGTTGAGTGAGGATTTAGAAGATCTCACAGTGCCAAAAGTGGCAATTAGGCAACTAAGTTCTTTTGTATATCTATACCTAAATCCATGGTGAATCTGAATTTTTAAAAACAGTTATCTAAATACAAAATGGTACATTTTTCCAAATGTGTTAACTCATGAACAATCCCTTTCCCTCACTGGGATAGATCAAAATATTCTAATGAAATCTTACCAAACAAATTCACATTTAGGCTTAAAGTAAATACAAGAAATTTTAGCCCATGGTCATTTTTTCAGAAACGTGTAAGTTAATGTAATTAAATAAATATAATAAAATGCTTCTCATTAAAGAAGAAAAATGTTTTTCTCATCAATAATGAAAGTGTCATTACTGCAGCATTTTTGGTTTTTCATTGTAAAATATGAAGCAAATGTGGTTTCATGTTGGATCTTCTAGGTTATTTATACAAAGTAGCCATTAACAAAATTAAAGAAAGTAATTAAAATAGGCAGCTTTTAAAAAATAAGAGACATAAACTAAGATACAATGTATCTATTTTATTAGTGCAGAATTTATCATTGCAAATGGCAGGTTAGTATTTGAAAGTAAGGCACATCTACTTAGTAGAAACATAAGGCCTTTGAATATTTGCCCCTGTGGAGAAGGGTCCTGGTTACCCTGAAATTGTATGATATGAGATAGTGTTAAAATAAATTATATGATGGAGTTTGTCATGGGACAAAGACCAAAAAGAATATACTGGATGCATGGAGACACAAAAGTTTGAACTCTAGGATAGAAACTCCACATAGGTTGTTCATTTGAAACTTCAGGTGTTTTAAATTTGAATGGCTGCTGACTGGCTCTCCAAGAGAGAAGGATCAAAATCAGAAAGCAGTTTAGGGAGCCAGACTGTAATGAGGAAGGGAAGCACTGCTGTGGTCTCATAAAATTAGCCTTTCCCTATGAAAAAAATAAGTAGAAGCAATACTGAAAGCTATTGTTAATGTTTGTTATGTTTACTCTGGTTAAATTCAACTTTAGTAGTTTTTCAAAGCCAGAAATTGTAGGTATAGTTAATCAGTAGGTTGTGAAGACATTTGTATAGCCCAAGTTAGGTAAAGCAGAAAGGAATATTCAGCAATCCTAAGCAAGTTGTAGCAAAGTTGCTGCTTGTTGAGTACCCCCTTATGGCCAGGAGTGATTTACAGGCACTCTGTCCCTATTAGCCCCTACTCATAGACTTCTTACTTAAGTACCCTAGATAGTCTCTATTGTGACTCTCAGTACCCCTTTCTCAGGCTAGTTTAATGTCATATAAAGTTCACACAACCTTAATCACAAAATAATCCAAACAGTTCTCAACAAAGTCCCAAAATCACCAACTCTCCCTGAAACCACCCCACCACTTTCTCTTACTAGAGCTCAGCCCTATTAGCCCACACTCACCCTCCACATCATTCTTTCCACTGTCCTGCTATCTTTTATATTGGAATTCCTGATTCCTCTCAGGTGGTACTCATATTGTAATTGGGGCTGCCTTAGCCCCAGCCTTTCCAGCTTCTGGGCAAGCCATCCTGCTACATAAGTGTCCTAAGAGGAAGATTAGAGGGATAAAAGGGCTATGCCAGTGAGCCAGTGACACTGGTATAGAACAAAGCATGTATCTAGGAAGGTGCAGGGTCTGACAGCTAGTCAACTAGTTATTGCCTAAACTCAAGCTTTGGGGTCTTTTGCAGTTATTCTACAACAAACAGAATAGCAGTGTCCAGGGACTCTACCTTTGGTAAGTATTACAGTACATTAACAATTATAATAGGAATTTAATGTATCTTAATAACCCTGATTATTAAAGTACAGCAAAACAATAACTGCTATTGTGCCACAGAAAGTGACTGATGACACTGTCTATTCACTTGAGGAGCTACTGAAAAAGAGGAAGCACCTCACTGTAGGAACTGAAGAAGGTAGCAATATATGGTGTATGCTTTTCTAGAAAAGTATCTGTTAACTAATGTAGAGAGTAGGCTTTGCTTTTCTCCTTCACAACTGAAGAGCCAGACACCTGAATCTTGGTTACAGCCCCATGTGATTATTTAAGCCTTTCAGAGATCTCACCAGGTCCTCCAGCAAAGCAGGAAACAAGGACCTGCAATTTCAATTAAAGGCAGTGGAGAGCAAGGAAAAGAAAAACATAACCCACTGTTTCCCATAAATATTGTCTTTGCAGGTCACTTTTAGAACAAATGTTAGGGTAAAAAAAACCCTAAAAAGTTTTTTTTGATCAATGAACATTTTTCCTTTTGGAGTGACAATGGATCCGTATACAAGTCACTATCAATTGTAAATGTAATGATGTAATTCCTCAGAAATGAAACTGCATACATATTCTGCAAAACATTAAACTGATAGACTAAAAATCAAAATACAGCAGTATGTTGCCACAGAAATTCATTTTAATGAAGCAGCAGTCTGCTGACCTAGAGTCTTTTAGTCAATGGGACTAGATACATAAGAATCACTTGTTCGAGTTAGTATTGCAGGATCAAGATCTGAGAAGCAAAAGTTTATAGTGTGTGTGTGTGTGTGTATGTGTCTTTTTTTTTTTTCTCCAGTCAACAATCAAGGAGAACTTTAAGTGGAAGAAAGTCTAGATCTTTGTTAGACATCCATTAGGATAAATATATGTAAACATGGAGAAACTAAGCAAGGAGCTACCAATGATTGTTTTAAAAGGTACAGATTTGAGATGTTCCACAGATACCTCAACTAGAGTGAGTTTTAACATTTTCCCTTGTGGTGTTACCGCTCTATTTTTCGAAGTTTGTACAGAGCGAACTGTGCCATCAGCTCTCAGGGGAAGACAAGTGTTTAAAGGAAATGAAATAAAACTCAAAACATGTCCAGATTGGATAGCTCTTGTGTGCTATAAACCGCACAATTTTATAGACGAGTTTTCTTTTAAATTACAATATAGAGAGAACACAGGCAATTGGGGCAAGTAACACTATCGGAAAAAGCAGAGCTGTTATTAAAGAGGAATATAAATGTACTCTGTATTTTACAGATCATAAGCAAAGTCCCTGTCCCAAAGAGCTCACATTCTAACTCAGAGGGGTTAGTACATGGAACAATTACTAGGCCATAACAAAGGCCCTTTGTTTTCAGTTTTTACTTTTTTTTTTTTTAACCAAAAAATTCTCAGGTTTTACAGAAGACATTATTTGGTTTTCACCAATTTTCACCTGAATTTCAGAAGTGCCAGAACTCCCCAGATCTGGCTCCATGCTCTGGCAGGGGAGAGGGCAGTTCAATCATCTGGGCCACCTAGGTTACTGGGCCACCACCTCTTCTTCTGGAGTAGGCCCTGAAGCAGAAGAGATGGAGGAGATGACGGTGCCCCCCCCCCCCCTTACTCTCCTTCATCCAGCTCTTCCACTTTTGGGCCTGCTCCAGCAGGAGAGATGGCAGCTCCATAACCGCTTACTGAGTTGCCTTTTCCTTCGCCAGAGAGGGGAGCAAGGGCAGAAGTACCAGAATGACTTGAAAGCTGGTTTATTACTATTGTCAATCCCATTATACACACGCATTCTCAGCTTTACAGATATGCTGATAATTTATCTGTACATCAAAGCAAATAAAGATTGGTGGATTACTTTTCAGGCTAAAACGGCTTGAAAATGAAAAACTATCTGATTTCCTTTCAGAACATAAGGGTTTATTTTGAAAGTTTTAAAAAACAAGATCAGGAGAAGAGAGGGATAGGTACCTTGATAGTTACCCAGAAAAGTATAAGGTGAGTGTTTTTTTTTCTCTTGACGGTTTTCAAAATTTTTGTAACAAACCTGAACAAATAGCTGAGAAACTGTAAACAAAATAAAATCAAAAAACAAAAGGGCTGAACCATAAAGTGTAGAGATAGCAGCAGGGGGATGGTTCTCCTTCCATAGGGCGTGTTGGTACAGACCTAAACAACAAATCCTAAAGCTAGGGAAATGTTCACCGCTTGCTGGCTGGGTAACCTTAGCCACACCTGCCTTTATGCCTGAAAAGGAAAATTGAAACCTAGGTGAACTACTTCTAGCTCCAGCCCAAGAACCCTTCCCAGGGGATGAGTTTCCACCCCTCTTCCCTCCGCCTGCCTCTGCCTAGCTCCTTTCCTTCCAACCCTCCCGGCCTCCGGCTCTTCCTTCCCCCTCAGCCAGCCTCCCCAGGCTGTCTGTCAGGCCGGGTCGGTCAGGCTGCCTCCTCCACTCACCTCAGCCCCCCCCTCCCCCCGCCCCGGTCTGTCTGGCTTCTCCTCCCCCCTCTGTCTGGCAGCCCCCCCCAAGTGCAGCGCTTCTCGCGAGAGCTGGGGGATGCCGCCGCCGCCGCCGCGGCCGGAGGGGGAGACACTCGGGGGGAGCCAGTGACGTCGGGAGTTTTCCCGAAAGTCAATAACGAGCCCGGCGGAGGCGAGAGCAGGGGCCCCGGGGTGGGCGAGCCAGAGCGAGGAGCCGCCGCCCTGACCCCGTGGATGCTGCGGCCGCGCTGCCCGGCCGGGCGCCTCCCTGTGTAGCGGGGACGCTCGCTCCATGTAGCCGCCGCCGCCGCCGCCGCCGCCTCCGCGCGCTGGGGCCGGAGCCGCCTCCCTCCCCCCGCGGAGACACCGGCCACCGCCAGGGACCGAGCCCGGCGGGGGGACCGGGCAGGGGGGGCGGGGACCCCCTCCCGAAGCCGCCGCCGCCGCCGCCGCCTCGGCGTCGCAGGTAACAGCCGGGTCTGGGGGCAGCTGGGGTGACGGGGCCGCCGCCGGGCGCGTGGGCAGCCCCCTCCCCGCCCGGCCCCCGGCAGCCCGCGGGGAGCCGGGGAGGGGGCGCCTCTGGCCTAGCCAGACCGTCACTGTCTGGGGCGGGAGGGAGGCTGCATCAGCGCCCAGCTCCTCCCCCTCAACCCCAGACACCCCCGAGACTGGTCCCAGCGGCCCCGGCCCGGGGGGGCTCTGACTGGCCGCCGCCCCCGGCGGGCAAGGGACGCTGTCGCGGGCGGGGGCTGCCTGTCCGGTTCACCGCAGGTTCCTGCATCGCCGAGGTGATGGCGGGGCGGGGGGAGGTGCACGGGGCTCGAAAGGCGGCTAGTTCCCACGCCGAAACCCCTCCCTCCACGACCCACCCCATCGCCTTCCTTGCCCTCCCCGCCCTCCTCCCCCTCGCCCGGCAGTGGTTTTGAGGTAAATGTAACGTAGAAGTCTGTGGTGTTAGTAGTAAATTTTTTTGTCAGCTTGGAAGTTGCGCGTGTGCTAAGAATAGAAATGTGGAAGGATGGTCTGTCTGTTCGTGGCGTTGCATTGCTCAAGGGGTGCTGCTGCTGCTGGCGGCTCTGGCAAGCAAGTAAACAAACCAACCTCCTCCTGCGCATCAGTCCTGCTGGATCAGCCATTATGGTGGCAGTCTTGCACATCCAAAAGTTGATGCTGAAGTAACTGTTGTTAGTTATGTTGGTGCGTTGCTCTCCGTTGTGGTTTCAAGGATTTCCATAGAATTATAGGCAGCACAGTTGAATAAAAAGGTCTGGCCTAGTAACGTGAGGGTTTATTGTGGCAGGGTTAGTTATTAGTTTCTGTAAACACAGTGTAATTTATTCTGACAATACAAACTGCAGTGTGTATAGGTATATGATACCTTGGCTATTTGAGGGTTAATTACTTTTGAATGAAAGTTTTTGAATCACTGGAAGTATCATAATTTATGTTTAGATTACACTGTCATGAAGTAACTAGTGGTGACAGACAGGGGGTTTATAGAGTGTTTAATTGCTATGTGTGAATTGCAATTCTCAGTTTCCTTCTGGGCAATAAACAGACATTTTACATCACTTCTAACAGTTTTTTTTTTACAATCATACCTTAATTAAAATGAGTGGCTTTAAAATAAGACTTTTGTTATCTTTAAAATGTAAATTTAAAGCTAAATGGATAATGAATGGTTTTAACACTTTTGGATAACATCACATTCCTAAATATAATTACTAGTTGAGTGGCTATTTGAATTTATTAGGCAAAAATAAATCTTTAAGATCTACTTTTGTTAAAGTAAACTTCTTATGACAAAGACATTTGTTGTTGAAGTTCGGATGTAGATAGATATTTAGTAAACTATTAGCCAGTATTAATACTTACATAATACTGCTTATAGCAGTTTGTTTTGCAGGTACTTGCTTCTGACTAACTGTAACTTTGTCATAGGGCCACTTGAATTCAGCAACCATAGTTGGTGCATATTTTGTATATATTAAAAAAACTCTTACCTGCCTTCAAACAAGTAGCATGAAAATGAACAATCTAAACTATTAACAAAGTGCTTTGCTTTTTATTTTTACAGACTTTATATAGCTTTGTATAGCTCCACGTGCATAATAAAGTTTAGGGCAGTCAGGGTTGAAGTAAGAAAGTGTGCATACAAAAGAAAAAAGTTCGTTTTGATTTTTTTGAAAGTATATTCATTAAGGATATTCTGTTTGTAGGTCTATTTGTTTTCCTGCTGGGAGTTTTAAATTGACCCCAATATTTTTAATTGGATTGGGCTGTTAATTATAGAATGTGTGTGTGTGTGCTGGTGGTTGAGGCAAACATGGAAATTCAAATAAAAGATTCAAAGGAAAACTTCATAGAGCTAAATGTTTTTCTTTGAGAGGTGTATATATATCTTTGGTTAGTCCAATTTCTCTCTCTCTCATATAAATGCAGAACCTATTTGCAAATTTTTACACAAACTGGTAAACATCTTTTGTTGTAGGTGGTTTTTTCGCTGGTTCATCTTTGTTTGTTATAAGTAGGTTGGTATTAATGTTAACTTGAGTAGATTCTACTAAGTTTTATATAGCTGTATGGAAAGTTAGTATCTCAGTGGTTTAGTATATAATTTTTGTTTGACACAAAGCCAAATTAAGAAATCAGAATCTTTTGTTGCAATTGCTACATTTTGTCTGTAGGAAGCTGGTAGTCTCTTAGCAGGTTTTGATTTATTTTGTTTGAACTGGAACTATGATAGAAACTCTAGTTCCTCCTAGAAAAGTTATATTGCTTTTGAAATGGAAGCAAATCTTATTGTGAAAAGGGACTGTATTAAGATGAACATGAAAACTTCTCTAGAGTTGATCTGTTTATAATTTAAGCTTCTGTGAGCAGGTTTATGAGAAACTATATATTGATTTATGAAAGCAATTTCAAACTGAGTGCTTCTATAGTCGTTACTCTTAAAAAACGAAACAAAACACGCCCCCACTCCCAGAGAAGTAGTGTCTTCAAAATGCCTAGAAAATGTCTTTCAGGAAACAGTTTGCAAAGTGCGCTCTCATTTCTTGGGTGCAAGTCTTATTATTTACCCATTTAAATCATTAATCCCTCCTGTTCCTAATAAACATTATAAATAGTTAAGTAACTTTTTAAAATGTTTCATTTTTAGAAGATATAGTTATGATACCAGTACACTAATGCAGTGATTCCTCTTAAAAATAACTTGGAAGCCTTGTTTACTTTGTGCCATGTTTATTAGCATAATGTAAATATCAGTTATTGTAATCCAGTTTGACTGTTCCCATCCATGATGCAAATTCAAAGTGCACAGTTAAAGTACAGTTCTGTTTTGCAATGCAGAAGGGACCTAACATCTCTTGCAATCATCCAAGGCTTTAACATGCTTCTAAAAACTATTACTAAACTTAAAACCAAAACAAAGCAACTACTAAAAACATGGGACAATGGAAACATCCTGTAACTGTGTTGGGAGAGAACTGTGTTTTAACAAAGTCTTAAAACATAGATTCTAAATTAGCTGATATTCTGTGAAAGTGTAACGAATGATACTGCAGTTGCACTTTTGAGGGTGTTAGTGTAAGCATGTTAGTGTATACTAAAACTCAAGATTAGTTTTTCCTCAGACTAAATGAAACATTCTGTCTAAAACAATTGATTTTTTTTTTTTTGGTAGAAGAAGACTTGTAAAGTAAAATAATAGAACATGTAGATTCGTAAGATGTCTGAGCAGGCTTAAATATTAAAATTTCATATAGTTAAAATCTCCATATGAAATATACATGCCCTTCATTGTTTTAGATACTCCATTATGTTTTATTTTGGAACATTCCTGGCTTAATTTTGTTTACTGTTTACCATTCTTTTAAAATGTTTGGATTACTTTTTGTTATCACTGGAGAATGTGTTCATTCATGTACAGTACGTATTTTAAATAAAAAAATAAAGGAGATTTATGTTCAGCTAATCTCACTGTTCAGCTAATTATGAAGTGTGTTTAAACAAAACTTGTCTCAACTAACGCATTTTCCTTTTGATCTGTACTAAACACGTTCACAGCATCAGAAGTTTTCATTGATAAAGTTTTGACATCAGTCACTTCTTTTGTAACAGATTGATGTGATAAACACAAGATTGTGACTGCACTTAAAGTAATGGGCAAAAAGATAAATTAGGGGTGTGTGTGTGTGGGGGGGGGAGTTATTTAGGTGTCAAAATCTAATGAAAGCAAGAAAAAAGAAAACTGCTGGCAAAATGTTATAACTTCTATATACTGTGAAAACCTCCTTTAAGTGCTGGCTTATTGCATTCTGTGAAACAGAAGAAAGAAAATATATAAGGAGAAAATATATGAGAGTAGTTTAAACTTGAGCAAACACTAAATATATAACAAGAAAGAAAATAAAAATACTACATAATTATGACAGCATATTGATTCAGCATGACAGCCTGGTTTCATGGACCTCAACTAGCATTTCAGTATTTTCGCTGTAGTTGAAGTTTTGAGGTATGAAAATAGATTTCAAGCAGGTTCTGTTGAGCAAACTCATCAGTCCCTGTAGTTAATAATTAGTAGGTGCACCAAAAAGCCGAGGAGAAGTTAAAAATTTTAAGAACAGGGGTTGGATATTGTTAAAAAGAAATTACAGTGAGAAAAGCGTATACCAGTTTCAGCACTTAAGATATTCAAAATTAGTGTAGGCTCAATTTCTTTTCAGTTTCTTAGTACCATTAACACACTTCTGTTTAGAATAGATAGTGGTTTATTTTATTTAAGTACAGTCCCCCCAAGTATTTTTCATGTATCGCCTTTTATTTTAATGGCCAGGTACTGATCTTCAGGATCAGGAGTGTGCTCAGAAATTTATTTTTTTATCACTTTTGGGGAAGCACATTAAACACACATGCATTATAGACGTTAAACCATATCAACACATGCACATAGATCGTATACACAGAAATAAACAGTATATTCACCATTTCAACAATATGTACCTTTAATCCACCTTGAATACAAGCTCCTTATTGTTTGGGGGGGCGGGGGAAGGAGAACATGTGCAAACCAAGTAAGCACACGTGCATCCATAACCACACATTATGGGGATACGTGTATAACCTCACTGAGTTTGCACACTGCATGTTAGGAGGAAATACCGTAGTAGAAAAGGGCGGGGGTGCAGAGAGCTCCTCCAGGGCCCAGGCAGCGGGGTCCAAAACTCCTCCCACCCCAGGGCTGCAGCAGGGACAGTGAGCTCCACCTGCACCAGGGCTCCAGTGTGGGATGCAGAGCTCCTATGGCCCTGGGGCTGCTGGGGAAGGGGGAGAGCAAACTCCTCCAGTCTGAGTCCCCAGTGAGGGGCACAGAACTCCTCCTGCTCCTGGGCTGTGGTGGGGAGACTGAGAGAGCTCCTCTCCCTGAGGGCTGGAGGAGGTCCGCTCTCCCCGTCACAGCCCCAGGGCCGGGGGAGTTCTTGGGTCCCCGCCGATCATTGTGGAGGCCCTTGCCATTGCTTCTTCCCAGCACTTGTGCACGCCCCTGTTCAGGGTTAGAAATTGTGGCTGAAAACAAGTAGTCACACTCCTGTGTTTTTTGATTTGGTGACCATAGTAACTGGATTTACAGAGCAGTATGGGAATGTGAAAACTTACACACTCAATGTGCAGCAGCAGTCAAAAAAGCAAATAGAATGTTGGGAATCATTAAGAAAGGGATAGATAAGACAGAAAATATCATATTGTCTCTATATAAATCCATGGTGTGCCCGCATCTTGAATGCTGCATACAGATGTGGTTGCCCCATCTCAAAAAAGATATATTGGAATTGGAAAGGGTTCAGAAAAGGGCAACAAAAATGATTAAGTGTATGGAACAGCTTCTGTATGAGGAGAGATTAATAAGACTGGGACTTTTCAGCTTGGAAAACAGATGACGACTAAGTGGGGGTATGTTTGAGGTCTATAAAATCATGACTGGTATAGAGAAAGTAATTAAGGAAGTGTTATTTACTCCTTCTCATAACGGAAGAACTAGGGGCCACCAAATGAAATTAATAGGAAGCAGATTTAAAACAAACAAAAGGAAGTATTGCTTCACACAACGCACAGTCAACCTGTGGAACTCTTTGCCAGAGGATGTTATGAAGGCCAAGACTATAACGAGGTTCAAAAAAGAACTAGAGCTCATGGAGAGTAGGTCCATCAATCGCTATTAGCCAGGCTGGGCAGGGATGGTGTCCCTAGCCTCTATTTGACAGAAGCTGGGAATGAGCAACAGGGAATGGATCACTTGATTACCTGTTCTGTTCATTCCCTCTAGGGCACCTGGCATTGGCCACTGTTGGAAGACAGGATACAGGGCTAGATGGACCTTTTGGTCTGAACCAGTATGACTGTTCTTATGTACTAAGGTCCCAGTCCTGTAGGCCCATGTATCGACATAACTTTACTCACTTTATATATTTTAACTTTAATTGGACTATGTGCTCATGTAGGTGAAGTTACCTGTTTGCACCATTATTTGTAGCACTGAGGCAAACCACCTGATCCAGGTCCACTGATATCAATCAAGGTCTTTCCATTAACTTCGGTTGGTGGTGAATGGGGGTCCTTAATGAATAAGTGTGCCAAATTTCCTTTCAGAGGTAGTTTAATACCATAACTCAGTATTCCTCAAATTGAAAGTCTAAATTTCTGAACACTATAGATGAACAATTTTTGAGAAGATAGTTTCACTTTACCAACAAGCAAAAAGAGTACTTTAATAGGTGGTTTCTTTAGATACAACTGGCATTCTTTGTCTTGTTAATGTCTATTGAATTCAAATTCTTTTTTCTTTGAAAAGTATATACTTTTTTGTATTTTGACGGGAAAAAGTGCATGTTAAGGTATGAATATTAGAATGAGCTGATAGTTAAGTGTTCGACAAATTTAAAATCTGTAAACAAAAGTATAACCAAAATTAAGACAAATGCCATTAAAAAGCAGTTAATAATAGAGTATAAGGAGATAAGTAGATTTAAAGGCCAGAAGAGACCCTGATGATCGTCTAAATCTGACCTCCTGTGGAACACAAACCAAAGATCCTCACCCAGTAATCTGTGCCTCAAGCCCCTAATTTATTTGAGCTCTAGCGTATCTTTTAGGAAGATATACAGTGTTGATTTAGAGACTTCCAAGTGATTGGAGAATCCACCAAATCCTTGGGAAATATACAAGTTGAGCCCCGATTTTGAAGAAAATTATAACAAATAGGAGCTATTCGATGGATTTAGCTGAGAAGTTAGAGCATGGTTCAGTGTTATCAAATTAAAGTTCTGGCAATTTATGGATGCTGTGAGGGATGGGACCTCTAAGTTATATTTCCACAGTTGTATACTAATATAAAGTATCATTGCACCATTTAAAAATTAATTAATAAATATGACTTTGAGAATGCATAATGTAATTTCTTGGTGAAAGTTTTATTGTACTTCTCTGTCTGAAATAAAGTGTTTTGAAAACAAATTAAAACTGATCTGAGTATTTTCCTGTACTTAATTTTGTTATTTATAGTGGCTCACGGACCCTTGGATTTTATTTTTTAATCTGTATAGTGGCAACAGGGTTGAAGGTGCTTTATGCCTGGCTAGATAATCAAGTTCCAGAGAAGTAAAATACACATGTATGAACTTTTGTATATGAATTCAGTTGGACTACTCACCCACACACACGTTTACATATGCATGTGTGCAGGATCAGAGCCTAAGTAGACAGCTTACAGACAGACGGTTTGGGAGAAGAGAAAGGGGTGAAACAGAAGAACAGAAACAGGGAAGAAGGAGGATCCTGGGAACTACAGGCCAGTCAGCCTCACCTCAGTCCCTGGAAAAATCATGGAGCAGGTCCTCAAAGAATCAATCCTGAAGCACTTGCATGAGAGGAAAGTGATCAGGAACAGCCAGCATGGATTCACCAAGGGAAGGTCATGCCTGACTAATCTAATCGCCTTTTATGATGAGATTACTGGTTCTGTGGATGAAGGGAAAGCAGTGGATGTATTGTTTCTTGACTTTAGCAAAGCTTTTGACACAGTCTCCCACAGTATTCTTGTCAGCAAGTTAAGGAAGTATGGGCTGGAAGAATGCACTATAAGGTGGGTAGAAAGCTGGCTAGATTGTCGGGCTCAACGGGTAGTTATCAATGGCTCCATGTCTAGTTGGCAGCCGGTATCAAGTGGAGTGCCCCAAGGGTCGGTCCTGGGGCCGGTTTTGTTCAATATCTTCATAAATGATCTGGAGGATGGTGTGGATTGCACTCTCAGCAAATTTGCGGATGATACTAAACTGGGAGGAGTGGTAGATATGCTGGAGGGGAGGGATAGGATACAGAAGGACCTAGACAAATTGGAGGATTGGGCCAAAAGAAATCTGATGAGGTTCAATAAGGATAAGTGCAGGGTCCTGCACTTAGGACGGAAGAACCCAATGCACAGCTACAGACTAGGGACCGAATGGCTAGGCAGCAGTTCTGCGGAAAAGGACCTAGGGGTGACAGTGGACGAGAAGCTGGATATGAGTCAGCAGTGTGCCCTTGTTGCCAAGAAGGCCAATGGCATTTTGGGATGTATAAGTAGGGGCATAGCGAGCAGATCGAGGGACGTGATCGTTCCCCTCTATTCGACATTGGTGAGGCCTCATCTGGAGTACTGTGTCCAGTTTTGGGCCCCACACTTCAAGAAGGATGTGGATAAATTGGAGAGAGTCCAGCGAAGGGCAACAAAAATGATTAGGGGTCTGGAACACATGAGTTATGAGGAGAGGCTGAGGGAGCTGGGATTGTTTAGCCTGCAGAAGAGAAGAATGAGGGGGGATTTGATAGCTGCTTTCAACTACCTGAAAGGGGGTTCCAAAGAGGATGGCTCTAGACTGTTCTCAATGGTAGCAGATGACAGAACGAGGAGTAATGGTCTCAAGTTGCAGTGGGGGAGGTTTAGATTGGATATTAGGAAAAACTTTTTCACTAAGAGGGTGGTGAAACACTGGAATGTGTTACCTAGGGAGGTGGTAGAATCTCCTTCCTTAGAAGTTTTTAAGGTCCAAGGCTTGACAAAGCCCTGGCTGGGATGATTTAACTGGGAATTGGTCCTGCTTCGAGCAGGGGGTTGGACTAGATGACCTTCTGGGGTCCCTTCCAACCCTTATATTCTATGATTCTATGATTCTATGAATGGTGAGGTTAAGTGTGCTTCTTGGATGCTTGATAACTTATTAAAATCCAGATTAATGGGAATTTCTGAATGCATTAAAATCAGTCCACGTAAGTGCCTAAATATGGATTTAGATTCCTGATTTTAGGCATCCAATTTTGAAAATGCAAAATCTTTGCCGTAAAACTTATTTTGCTTGGCTATTATGAGTCATTACTAGGCCTTTTTAAAACAAAACTTTATCTGTATTAAAAATGACAAATTTGTATTTCAATTATAATTTATAGTATGCTAACTATATTACATGCAATTTAAAATTCTCAGTAGAGAATCCTGAACGTAGTTCTGATACTTATCGCTAATAACATGAATGAAATGACTCACTTTATTTAAATAAACCTAATGCCACTACCAGGTTTAATCTACTGGTGCCTTTTCTTCTTTGACATCTAGTTTTAAATTTTGTTAATTTAAGGAGATTTGTTTAGTTTGAGTTAAAAGGAGAAACTACTTAATGTTTTCCCTCTGTTATATTTCCAAGACTCACCCTAATAAACTGATGTCTGGTGTGTGGTGGGTTTTTTTGTTGTTGTTGTAAACTGGCAGTTTAAAATTTTAAATCACATTTGTCAGTAAATGTTTGACATTGTTTTGAGAGGGGGAAGAACTTGAAAAAATAGAGGCATGTTAAAGCTATTTCACCTGGGAAAAGAGAAGGTAAAAGAGACATCCTTAAGATTCTTAAAAGCCAGCAGAAGGATCCACTAATTTTTAATGTTTCCATGTCTTCATGTATGTAATGAGTTTTTGTTTCTTTGGTAAGTAAGAACAGAGTTGGTCAGTTCAAATTTCTGTGGCTATAGCCTTGTGTGTTAATCAGTCAGTAAGAACAACTTGTTTTTTTTCCATTATTAATATGAACAGAAATGCAGATTTATAGTTAACCAGTAAAATTTCGAACAAAATCTAAATAAAAAAAGTTTTCATTTAATGTAAGTTTTGCTAATATTACATTGTGCCTCTATTTTCTTAATTGCAGCATTCCCAAAGCATTCCTTGGTTTATTTTTGCAAATAAATTTAATGAAGCTAGAATTATTCTTTTTTAATGCGGGACACACATCCTACATATGGGTGCATTTGGAGCAGATCCGGGAATCGCAATAACCCATTTATCTTTCTCAGTGTACTTCTTCCCCCGGTGTAAGAGGGAGACACTGCTGTCTTTCCATGCACCATTTTATAGCTTCAAGTAAATCCTTTTTTTAACCATGAGATAAAGCTTTTTAAAAACAGATTAATACCAATATTCTGAAATATTGTATGGCTTTTGCTGCGAATTTTAAATGAAAAGAAAAATATATATATGATGCTTATTATTAAAGAGTCTAAGTTTGTTAGGTTAATTTTATAAACTACAGAGGATGGAAGACTATTGGGAAGGAATTTAAGGATTAATGTAAGCGTGTTAAGTAATACATACTAAAAGACTGGCATCTTATAGTGATATGTGCTAGCTTATATTACTCTTATTACCTTTGTCCCATGTAATCAATTTTTTATTAGCTTCAGAAATGAATTAATCAGTAATACCCCTCTTCCTGGTCCCTTTTGTTGAGTAATGGTGGTATTTAAACCATTCAGCCCCATGGAGACTGTACAGACCACAACGAGAGATGTACTCTATTCTGCAAATGTTTATTTACAACCAAAGTTCTGGATCACTTTCACTTTAAAAAAAAAATGCCAATCCACTCAGTCCTATGCTTTTTCTGAATCTCTCTCTATATTGTACCGTTTGAGTCCCTTTCATTAGACATGTACACTAAATTAAATAGCTACATCCTGTGCCACCATGTACCCTGCATCATGGCCTTTCTTGTCCTAACTAATTATGATGGACAACATCTCTAGTTGTTTTGATTAGCATTCTAAATGATAGTGGATGTACACAACTTAGAATTTAATATTTTTGATATGAAGAAGATAAGTATGGACCTTTTGATTTTGGTATCCCTCTCATTCTGTATTAGTTGAATGATCGAAGAATTTGGAGATTTTGAGGGCATCATTAAACTCCTATAAAAGAGGCAATTATTACAGGGCTACATTCATGGCTATTACAAGGCTGCCTGGTCCTGGAGCCTTAGTTCCTTTCATAATTTTAATGGTCTGTTCAATTGTCTCCATTTTTATAGGAGGTACTATCACCTTTCTAGATTTGCAGGGTTTTGCTGCTATACTTTCATTACTGTAGAATTTTAATTGAAAAAAATTTGTTCATAATTATTTGAGCTTAGTAACTGATTATTTCTTTCATTTTTAATGACATTGAAAACTTATTTATGATCACATTAACCAGTATTTTCTAAAATGTATTCCCCAAGTCACATGTAATATTTGAGCAATTTGTGGGCAGTTAAGATTTTATAGGTGTTAGATTTTTTTTGTATTTTTTCTCTTCATGATATAACTACAGGGCAGAGTTAAGGTTGTCTAAATTGCTTAATGGTGCATTTCTTACCTTAACATGTTACGATTTCTTTTAATTGTAACCTAAGCTCTGAATTTCGTGGGTTTGTACTACTGGATTTTGGGATAATTACTAAATTCTTACAATTTTTTTTACATTGGTATTACTTCTAAGTACTCTCAACCTTAACTCAATATTAGCACAGCTTTTGTGTGTGAATTTTTTTAGTTTTTAAAAATAATTAAAAACATCACACACAAACACTAAACAAGAAACCGCATGCTACCATGCAGTATTTCTAAAGATGGGTAAATATGTAGTATCAACCTTAAATAAAAAAATAAGACTAAAGATTTTTAAGACTTCAAACAACAAAACAACCAGAGCAGTCAGATCATAGCAGCCGGATTAACTGGTTTTACAGATATTTTGCATCATCACAGAAGAACAGAGCAATGAAATTGTACTGCTGAATCTGGTCTTTAGTTTTCAATTTACTTACTCTTTTAGAGAGCTGTGTTAGATTAGTGCTATGTGGTGGGAAAATAGGGGAACCCAGCCTGAATCTCAATATCTCTGTGCTTTGAGGGCGCCTCCTACACTTCTGCCTCAGTTCCCCCAGCAGCATAGTCTCAGTGTACATTGGTGCTGCGGCCTCATTGCCATGGGGAGCATTGATGCCCAAGCTACCATGCAGCCACTGGTGAGTTCCCAGATGCAGTTTTGTGTCCAATTTTGGGCACCACATTTTAAGAAATATGAGGCAAATTGGAGAGAGTCCAGAAGAGAGCAACACAAATGATAAAATATTTAGAAAACCTGACTTCCGAAGAAAGATTTAAAAAAAAACTGGGTATGTTTAGTCTTGAGAAAAGAAGATCGAAGGGGAGACCTGATAAGTCTTCAGATACATTGATCACTGTCTTGTTAAGAGATTCTCCATGTCCACTGAAGATAGGACAAGAAGTAATTGGTTTAATTTGAACTAAGGAAGATTTAGGTTGGATAAGTGCAGGAATAGGTTACCAAGGCAAGGTGGTGGAATTCCTATCAGTGGAGGTTTTTAACAACAGATTAGACACCTGTCAGGGATGGTCTAGAGATACTTGGTCCTGTCTCAGCATGGGGGGATGGGCTAGATGACCTTTCAAGGTCCCTTCTAGGCCTACATTTCTATAATTAATCGTCCAGCAAGCTTCTTGGCCATCTCTGTTAAAACTCTTGGATGCACATTATCCAGACCTGCTTATTTCTGCTGTTTAACTTTTTCCTGAGTTACTATTGGAATGGAAAATGTTTTTTCATCATTGGATATAATTGTCATCTTTTCCCCCCTCAAATACAGAACAGAAGTATTTATTGAACACTTATGTCTCTTCTGCATTATTATTGACAGTTCTGCCATTTTCATTTAGTAATGGATCATTATCTGTGTTAGGATCCTTTTTGTGTCTGTTATACATTTTTAAAAAAAAATCTCAAAACGAAAACTACTTATTGTCCTGAGCTCTGTTGGCCATAGATTGTTTCTCTTATCAATTTTGTACAATTCCTGGCTTCATTCTCACTCTTATCTGGTTAGATTAATATTTATTTATACAAACTGCATCTCCTTCAACAGGAGAGATTGTGAGAGATGTTCCCCAGAATCAGGGCACTCTCCTGAAAGGTGTGAGTTGAAATTCCTGATCTAAATCAGGCAGAGAGGCGAATTGAACCTGTCTCCCCACATCCTGCTTGATGCTGTAACCATGAGGCTGAAGTTTATAAGGGAAGCACCACCGCCCTTTTTATTGTTTGTTTGTGAGAAGGGGCATAGGCACCTAACTTCGAGAGAGAGTTCACAGGTGTAAATCCTGAGCAGAGGCAGGCACCTCTCTCTGGCCCAGCACGTGGCTCCCTTTGAGGGGTGGGGATTAGGTGACATTTCCTGTTGGATAGGTTAAGAGGCTCCCTGCTCAGCATTCTGGCTTTTGTGGATCCCATTCTTAAGTGTCTAACTCCCTGTTCATTGTACAGGGAGTCTGGGTGCCTAACGGTGGGCTGTGGATTCTATTATGCAGTAGAATGCCTAAAATAAGGTTCAGCATTGTAATGTCTAAGTCCCTTTTGTGAGTCTCGCCCTGAATCTCTGTCTCTCTGCTCCAAAATTACGTGAGGGTAGGAGCTTATGTTTTTGTGAGAGTATGTGCAGAAGGGGACAAAATTGTTTTGTTCGCGCTGGCAACATTGTCTCCCTTTTCTTATCCAGCTATCCCTTCCTTCTGGGAAAGGGGAGGATTTCTACCAGGATGCTGTCCCTTTCCTAGGCTCTTGTTTGGTGCTTTCATGTTTTGTAGCAGTCTACTTATTAGGTGTCTGATAAATTTGAAGCTCCCTAACCTCTCTTATTTCTAGGAGGGAGAAAGAGCACGCTCCATCATAACTTCTAGAGGTACCAGACTGCTACAGTGGTCCATGGAAGCTTCTTTGTCCTTCCCAGGCTCTATTTTTAAGTTCTCTCTTTGGTGAATAGTTTCAGTGCTTATGTTTTTAGCTGCTCTTATCTTTCCTATGCAGCAGCAGAGTATAATTGACCTGATTCTTGTCAGTTTCACTGCTCTGAGAGTTGTGAATAGTAGTAATGAAAGCTAAAAAGGCACTGGTCGCTTTTCGTTCATCTTCAGCTTGAGAAAGCTCTGGCACCAGAGCCTCTAGCACTATCTGTGTGGTCCATTCTTAAGACAGCACTGCATCAGTTGACACTTAATTCATGTTTGGAAGTGTGTCTTTGCAGTCATACGGGCTAGAAACTTAATTTAAAAAATGAAATGTTAGTTTTTTCATTGCATGTGGAATAGCTGAATGTAACCCCTTAATACTGGTTTCATAGCATCCCAAAGCAGAGAGGAGAAATGTTATCCTCATTGGTTCTGAAGCTGAATCTTTTTTTTTATATGATTTAAAAATTATTTACCTTGTTGGAGTTAAAAGTTGAACTTGCATCGTCAAATGTATCGAAGAATAGGTTCCTGTGTGTGTGTATGATATATCATGTGCATGATTTGCTGTTACAGCACTGGAGGAGATTGTCTGTAAAAGTTCTTGCTGTTGCAGGGAGACACAACCCAATCCATTCTGATATATTTTCCAGCAATGGAAGAATATAAGGTAAATTCTTCCTTTTTAGGGAGCAGTTGGCCTGCAAGAGGCCTTTAATGTTAGTTCCTTCATGCACTGAGTTTGCTGGTTTTGTTAGATAAACTTACATTCTAGGATGCTAGCAACTATGGTATTGTCATTGCTGTTTAAAATTCCCAGTATTTGTTATGTTTTGAGTATCATTAATATATACACAGAAATGTGTGGGTTATATCTGTTATGGCTAAAGTTAATATTTGTCCTTGAAGTTCTTCTTGCTGCAAGCCATCTTACCTTCATAACTTTCAATTATTTTTGTCTGCCATTGCAACATTTTGTGAATACAAGGAAATTGTATTTTAAAACGTGCTCCTAGGTCAGCAAGCACATGCCCTATCATATCTTTCATTTGAAATTGTTCTTCTAGGAAAGATGCATTTCCTTAAGAAATATGATATAAATATAATACGTTGCTTTTTCTAACTGTAAATTAAAACAAACAAAAAACCATAGTTTAGTGGGGTCTGGAAAAACTTTAATATCCTAGGAAGAAAATATTTTTTCACCTAAATGTTGCCCTGTTATATTCATTATTTTGTATATACTGTATTTTAGCTCCCATTTTCTTGTATTATTGTATATTCAATATACTCCCTAATATATTGTCTTATTACCAGCACCACACTCCTTTTCAAGCTCAAACTATCACTTTCCCTCAGTGTGATAAAATAAACTCTCATCCCATTCAGAATATTTAAAATTGAAGTTTAGTCCACCCTCAGTCCCTGTCAGTGTTGGTAGAATTATAGTTTCCTGTCCAAACACTGAAAAAAGCTTTTTTTACTCATCTCTTGCTATCAGACAGACCTACAAAAATGGGAAAATTACTGTACTGGGAACAGTGAAAGTGACTATAGGTGACTATGTCCATCTGATCCTTTCAGTATCCAGCTATTCTGGAACGTCAGATGTGTTGGGGAACATCAGAGTTGTTGACTGACCAAATTACAGAGTTGTTTGGGAACAAAATGAAGGTCCTGTGTATGTTACAAAATGGAACATTATTATTGGGCCTCTTGAAATAGGTGAAGTTCCAGTATAGACAAGAGTCTTATTTGTAAATAACACATCGCATCCTACTTTTCTCTAATGAACTCCATATGGTCCTAAAAGCCCCCCATTGCATATTCGAGAGAGAGTGTGTTTCTGAACAGATATGTTTTAAATGAAGTTTCACAATAAGATCAATTTTGACATCCCTGGTCCCAAGTAACTCTTGAAAATCTAATCTGTGTTTTACAGGCTTAGTTTCAGAGTGAAGTAAAATGTTTTCACAAAGTTTCAGCAAAATTTAATAAATGGGGTTTAAAGCTACAAATATCTTAAAATGGCCCCTTTGAAATTTGATCTTACTGTACATTTATTTTAATTTCTCGAGTTCAGTATTAACTTGTTTACTACCTTCTCTAACTTCACATATAATTATGATTTGTTTGAAGAGTTTACTTTTTGTTAAGCAAAGTTATTAACAATTGTTGTATCCAGGACTAAAGGTTATAGTCAGGGTGGATAAAAATCAATGATTTTTTAAAATAAATAAAAAAAAATCCAATTTTTTTTTAAAAATGCTTTTTGAGGAAACAACCTATCTAAAGATAATTTTAATTGTTAATTACAGCTCAAAGATATCTCATCATGGAATAGGGATTATAAATTCTAATTCTGTAGTATGAGACAATATATTCATGTAATGCTTTAAGAAAAGTTTTGTAAGTGAGTTCGAATAGTTAATAGACTAGGGACCCAATTTTATGGGGTTCCAGGGGCTTCTGTATAGATTAGTTAGGTTAATCTTTCTATCTACCCAATGGGACTCAGTGCTCAGTGTAGAAGATACCATAAGAGATGCCTAGTTTTGCAGTTCTCAAAATGTGGATTTGTGTCTCCAGAGATAACATGCATGTTAACAGCAAAAATGTTTTTAAATAAATAATATATAGAGGTGAGAAATAACAGACCTCAACCTTATTGTCCCTCTCAAATTTGTGTACACAGAGTCAATCCCTTACCTCGCTAAAAGTGCAAAGTTTCAAAAAGTTCAGTGAATAGAAGATTGTTAGGGGTGGAATAGATCTGGAAAAGGAGATGTCTGGAGATAAATGTGAGAAGGGAGGGACAGGCAGTAGAAACAAAAGTGAAACTGTTTCAAGGAGCATATTCCAGAAGTCTTGAGGTCTTTCTGAGTGTAGCTTTCATTGATTTGAGATCTACTATATCATTCTCTCACTAGAAGGGAAAACATATAATGGCAGCATGCCATAAGAGAGACCAAGTTTGGGAATATTTTAATGAAGTTCCTCTACCTGTGGGTAAGATGGGCATGTGTGCAAAACGCAAACACTGCAACAAAGAAATGGAAGGCCTGGCTGCCCTAATGAAACAACATTATGAGAAGTGTTCCTTCTCAGGAGGAAGCTGCATTGAAGATGATGAACATGTCTGAACATGCAGGATCTTCAGGTTGGTCAACTGCTTTATTTCATACTTCTTTCTTAAGGACTGCCTGTCTTCCTTCTGGACTAATTTTGAATTCTCATGTTTGAGCAAAAAATATAGTTGTTACTCTATGGTACTATCATTTTAGATGCAGTTGTGATAAAAAATAAATAGCTGAAATAGGCAGATCTTCCTTTTACAATTTCACCTTTAAAGTAGTACTGAGTGTCAGTGAATGTAATGAGTAATACTAAATGAGCAGTATGGTAATAATAATTAAATAACTGCATTGACTTATTTTATTTAGGCGACTCCATCCTCAACATACAGGATTCTGAAGACTATCCACCTTCAAGATCACCATCATTTTCTATAGTTTCAGAGTTATCTGCCAGCGATACATCAGGAAATGCACACACAGCAAATATTTACAAGAAACAGCAGTAAGAGCTATAACAAACTGTGGGGAAAAAATTCAAATGTCTAGTATGTAGCTTGGTCACCAACAATGCTGCAAATGTATCCAAGATGAGAAGAAATTATTTGGAAGAGAGTCCCAAGCTAATAACATACGGTTGCAGTGCTCATTTGATGCAGCTCCTAGCCAAAGACTTCAGTGTTCCAGAAATAAAGGCTAATGCTGTTGAAATTGCAAAATACTTCTGTTAACAACCACTTTGCAGCAGCTGCTCTGAAAAAAGTAGGAGGAGCCAAGCTAACTCTCCCACAAGACGTGCGATGGAACTCAGTAGTGGACTGTTTTGAGCACTATATCAAGAACTGGCATAATCTGATGACAGTTAGTGAACAAAATCGTGAAAAAATAAATGGCACTGTCACAGCCAAAGTTCTCAACATCGGGCTTAAGAGAAATGTTGAACACATGCTGAGTACCCTGAAGCTTATTTCTGTAGCCTTGAACAAAATACAGGGAAATAGCGGTTTTATTGCTGACACTGTTGAAATTTGGAAGGAACTGAGTGAGATCTTAAGAGAAATATGCAATGACCGAGTTAAATTACAAGCATTAAAAAAAAAAAAAATAGGACAAGCACTATCTCCAGCTCATTTTCTTGCAGATATTCTCAATACTCAGTACCAGGGTCAAACCTTAACTGCTGAAGAAGAGGAGATGGCTATGACATGGACATCCAGCAATCATCCCTCCATAATGCCAACTATAATAAACTTCAGCGCTAAGGGTGAACCATTCAAGAAATAGATGTTTGTTGATGATGATTTAAAGAAAGTCACATCAGTGAACTGGTGGAAGTCACTTAAGCACTTGGATTCAGAGACTGTTGAAGTGATAATCTCACTTTTAACAGCAGTAGCTTCTTTTGCCGGTGTAGAAGAATATTTTTTTCCTTTGGACTAATTAATTCCAAACTGAGAAATCGTTTGGGACCTGAAAAACCAGGAAAGCTTGTTTTTCTTTTCCAGATTATGGGCAAACAGGAAAATGAAAGTGAAGACGACTGAGTTAGCTGCAGAAGCCAGTATTTTCAGTTTCTCATGTTGACCTGGCTGACACAGTTGATTTGATTTTTTTTTTAATTTCATTTAACTATTTTAGTTAAAAACAATTTTAACAAAAGCAAATCTGATTTTAAAAAACTTGAATGTTTAACTAAATACAAAAATTCATAGGCTTTTTTGTTAAAATATTATATGTTTGCTGTTGAGGAAAAAAAATCCAGGATACTTAACTTGTTATTTAATTAAATAAAACAATTTAAATGTCTGTCTGGTGATGTTCTCCTCCTGATACAGCATGGCAAGAAAATCCTCCAAATATTAATGATAGTTCACCTCCCAATGACTTCATAAATATCTGCTTCAATTACCTTTGGTAAATGAAATAACCAAACAGTCATTCATTTTCTGATAGAGCTATAAAACTAATCTGAAAAGTTTTCTAAATAAATCACTTAAAAATGTATAGTGTGTACCTTCTAAAAATGAAACCTACATCTATCTCTGAGTTGTGAAGAACATGTATTGTTATAACAACCAACAAGAATGCACTTTTATGTAGAAATCCATGATTAAATCGAGTCTTCCTGACTAGTGATTTAAATCAAATCCACCCATGTCAGGGTCCCATAAACAGTCCAGGCAATTCTTAAGTAATACTGTGATGCTTGAGGTAATTCAGTCAATTATCTTCTTATCCAGTTCATTTTGTGAATTTCAGTTCTGTTGGTTGAAGTGCTGCAAGGTATTTAGGTGGGGAAGATCCCACGAGCATACACTTTGAGGTTACTGTGATATTTGTTCACTTTATCAGTAAAGAAATAATATATTGCCCATCTGTCAACATCTCCTTCTAACTGATGCTAACTTAATCAACATTCATGGCGAAACCGTGGTATTCTTCAGCATAAGTTTTTTTTTTTTATTCAAACATTCAGGTGACAGAGTGCACACACTAACTATTCTTAATGATCACTGTATAGGAATAGAAGATTATTGCTACATCACAGTATAAAAGATTATCTCTGAAATTATTATAGAGACTAGCCACTTTTGGAAAACCTTAGGCACACCAACTAAAATAAACTATTTAATTTATTACACACACCCACCTACCTACAAGAAGTGGAAAATATGTTAAACTCTCAGAAAGGGTGAAAAAATAACTATAACCCATGGTAGGCATGTACATTGCAGTTTTAACTTGTTTATATTTTGGCTTGGCAGAATTATTTTTATTTTTTATGTTTTCAGTGGATAATAGTTTTATTTTTAGCATTTTTTTCTGATTTTTTAAAAAATCTATTTAAATTTTCACATTTGTGGGAATTTAAGGGGGTGGAGTCAGACAGTGGGAAGAGTCAGACAATAATTATTTAATGACAGTAGATGTTGAGATTTATAACTGTTAAAACACAAATCGTCAGTATCACATGTCAAAATATACAAATTAAATATCCTTAAATAAAACACTAATTAGTTCTCCAGCAGCACTTTTCTTTCTTTATCTGTAAACTTTGATTATTGATGGAACAACTTTTTTTTGTTGGTTTATGTGTGTATGGTAAAATTGACTTCTACTGACATTTACTGGTAAAAATCTAACCCTTTCAAGCCTCTGTGTGTGTGTGTATATATATATGTGTGTGTGTGTGTATATATATATATATATATTTATAACACAATATAAAAACCGAATATTAATATTAAACTGAAAAATTAACAGAAAATCAAAAGCTAACCAGGATGCTCAGTGGAATGATGAGATAGAAAGTCACTTGCAAAAAAATGAATGACCACAAAGATCAAGTGACTTGGGAATGTCAGAAAGATGCTATTAAAGAAGCTGCAGATAAATAAGTAGGGAAGAAGTTAATAGGTAAGAAAAACCCAAGGGTAACAGAAGAAATCATTGTTCTGATGGATGAAAGAAGGAAAGTAAAAGCACAAAGATAGATAACAGAAAAAGGGGAATATGGAAGACTAAATAAAATGATGAAAAAGAAATGGAGATTATCTGAGAAATACAAATAATCTGAATAATTGGATAAAGAGAATGAAGTGAGCGGTATCAAAATATAACTGTTTTCAGTTGCAGAAGTTAATTACATAGACAAGTTAGATGTTTTCAAGTCACGACGGCCTGATGAAATACATCCTAGAATACTCAAGGAGCTGACTGAGGGGATTTGAGCCGTTAGCGATTATCTTAGAATAGTCATGGAAGACGGGAGAGATTCCAGAGGACTGGATAATGGCAAATATAGTGCCCATCCATAAAAAGGGGAATAAGGATAACCCAGGGAATTACAGACCAGTTAACTTAACTTCTGTACCCAGAAAGATAATTATTTGCTCCATTAATTTGAAAACACCGAGAAGATAAGCTGCTAAGTAACAGTCAGCATGGATTTGTCAAGAACAAATCAGGTCAAACCAACCTAATAGCTTTCTTTGACAGGGTAACGAGCCTTGTGGATAGGGAGGAAGTGGTAGATGTGGTATATCTTCACTTTAGTAATGCTTTTGATACTATCTCGCATGACCTCTTCAAAAACAAACTAGGGAAATACAATCTAGATGGAGCTACTGTAAGGTGGGTGCATAACTGGTTGGAAACCATTCCCACAGAGTAGTTATCGGTGGTTCCCAGTCAAGCTGGTAGGGCATATTGAGTGAGGTCCCACAGGGATCAGTTCTGGGTCCGGTTCTGTGCAATATCTTCATCAGTGATTTAGATAATGGCATATAGAGTACACTTATAAAGTTTGCAGATGATACCAAGCTGGGAGAGGTTGCAAGTGCTTTGGAGGATAGGATTAAAATTCAAAATGATCTGGACAAGCTAGAGAATGGTCTGAAGTAAATAGGATGAAATTCAATAAAGACAAATGTCAAGTACTCCACTTAGGAAGGAACAATCAGTTGCACCCATACAAAATGGGAAATGACTGTCCAGGAAGGAGTAGTGCAGAAAGGGATCTGAGGGTCATAAGCTAAGTATGAGTCAACAGTGTAACACGGTTGCAAAAAATCAAACATCATTCTGAGATGTATTAGCAGGAGTGTTGTAAGCAAGACATGAGAACTAATTTTTCCACTCTACTCCGCACTGATTAGGCCTCAAATGGAGTATTATGTCCTGTTCTGGGTGCCACATTTCAGGAAAGCTGTGGACAAATTGGAGAAAGCTCAGAGAAGAGGAACAAAAATGGTCTAGAAAAGATTGAAAAAAATTGGATTTGTTTAGTCTGGAGAAGAGAAGACTGGGGGTGGGAGGTACATAAGTTTTCAAGTACCTAAGAGGTTGTTACAAGGAGGAGGGAGAATAATTGTTATTCCTAACCTCTGAGGGTAGGACAAGAAGCAGTGGTCCTAAATTGTAGCAAGGACGGTTTAGGTTGGACATTAAGAAAAACTTGTTGACTATCAGGGTGGCTAAGCACTGGAATAAATTGTCTAGGGAGGTTGTGGAATCTCCCTCATTAGAGATTTTAAAGAGCAGGTTAGATAAACACCTATATAGAATACTCAGTCCTGCCATGAGTTCAGGGACTAAACCAGATGACCTATCAAGGTCCCTTTCAGTCCTATGATTCTATGATATTTGTGTTTTATTGACCTCAAAAGATATTTGACAGAATCTATCACTACAAATTGCTCAACATATTTCGAGCTTTAGGGATTGATGGATACAACAAACTCTGAGTAATAAAACTATATTGGAATCAGAAGGCAATTGTAATGGGAGATGCAAATGTGAGAGACGGGGTTGTATAATGTCAGTGACTTTATTCTACATTTATAGTGAGTGTTTGATTAAATTAGTAGAGGAAGGTTTAAGATAAATGGAAAATGTTAATAACATTTGCTATGCAAGTGACATAGTGCTGTTGGCTGATTCAGAAGATAGTCATTTGAAGTTAGTAGAGATTATAGATGAATATGGTCTAGAGTTGTCTAGAGAAGACAAAAACTATGGTGGTATGCAAGGATCCTGGGAAGACCTGCAAGATTCCAGTGAGTGACACAGCCATACAGCAAGTGAGAAATTATTGCTACTGAGGAAGCATCATTACAGAAGCTGGGTGCTTGGATCCTGAAGGCAGCACCAGAATAGCAATAGCAAAAGCAAAAGAGACATTCTGGAACAATAAACATTTGATGAGAAGGGACACACATCTCAGGACTAAATTCTGACTGTTAAAAACTTATATATGGTCGGTGTTAAATTACGACTGTGAAACGTGGACATTCAAACAATCAGACTACAGTCCTTCAAATTATGTGGTTATAAAAGAATTTTGAAAATATTGATAAACCATGTAACCAGTGAAAAAAGTATTGGCAATAGGAACTCGGCAAATACCAGTCAGAGATCGTATGAAAAGAAAGGTTTGATTTGCAGGGCACGTTTTTTAAGGAAGTCAGCAGATGATGCATGTTTGCAGGCCCTGAAGGGGAAAGTTGATGGCTGAACAAAAAGAGGAAGAAAAAGAAAAAGATCTTGGATGGACACTATGGTATCCTGGGTGGATCAAAAGGACTTTTGGCTCACAAAGAGATGAGCAGGGGGTTGTACAGAATAGGCTGCCATTGTTGCCAACCTCTAGTAATGGAGATCTCGTATGAGAAGATATATTGCATATATATTACTGTGATTATTATTTATTGTAGTAATAATAATGGCTTCTCAGTCTTCTTAAAGAATAGATGAAGTCTACTGTGAGAGTGAAACTGGAGTCAGAGTTTTCCTGAAAAATATTTTTTGTATGTACAATGTTATGTCTTAATAGTTTTTCTCTTCTCTCAGACAGTGGTAATTTTAAAACTCTAATCTGAATTGCACAAATTAAAACTCATGAGCCATGTACAAAACCATAAAATAACCTAGGAAAATCACTAATAGACTTTGTTTAATAAGGTTAATGCTGCAGAAGTACAAAACTATATATCCTCTTTTATCACACTAAATAATACCTAAAATTAAACCTAAATGTTTAAAGATATGAACATTTTCAGAACAGCATCTAAAAGCCTTGAGTCAGCTGATGAGGCTTCTGTTGTCTTGACCTTAAAAGAAAATTCTTACAAGTAAATAAAGCCACCTGTAAAAGTGCAAACAAACCACACAAAATCTTTCTGTTTTAGGTGTTTTTCTAGAGTATATGGGATCCAGCGCTTTTGTATATATGGTTAGATTTAAGCACAAGTGTGAGAGTTTGCAGGATTTGGGCCTTATAGTGTATAGCAATGATTGTAGTATCTGAACAAAAGAAAATTAAAAAATAAAAATCCACCTTTATATTTCTGAAAAACAGTACATGAAAAACATAAAATGTTAAACTAAATACACTTGATATTTATATATTATCATATCATAAATTGATATATAAGGAATATATTTGTCATTATGACAGATTTTATTTTTTACAGCACAATATCCATCCAAACATAACCTTTCCTCCAGCATCTATACAAAGGAAATAAAAATCAAATAATAAATAACATGCAACTGTATATGTAAGTTATTTACAGTGGTATAATTTTGAACCAAACATTGGAAGGGACAGATTGCTGGTTGAACAGACAATATTGTCCCCCTTCACTTTCCCAACTGGCTTTGAGTAGCAATGCAATGTACGGTTCTATCACACATTTACATTCACAGAGTTATGTACTAAGTGTGAGTGATAGTAATGTTTTATAAAACAAAAATATATAAAAATGTATAAACAAAAAGTGTATCTCTCTCCCCCACCCTTGGTTTAGTCTCTCTTGTAATATGGTGCAGCTTGTGGAGGGAGGTATTTAGGAGTAAACAGTGTGGCTTCTGACAGCGACGCTTCTGGATATAAGGGTCAGTTCTACCCTACCGTCTAAAACAGGTGTGGGCAAACTTTTTGGCCCGAGGGCCACATCTGGGTATGGAAATTGTATGGCAGCCCATGAATGCTCTCCCAATTGGGGTTGGAGTGCAGAAGGGCATGAGGGCTCTGGGGGTGTGGCTGGGGATGAGGAGTTGGGGGTGCAGGAGGGTGCTCTGGGCTGGGACTGAGGGGTTTGGAGGGTGGGAGGAGGATCAGAGGTGGGGCAGGGGGGCAGGTTCCAGGCGGCGCTTGCCTCAAGCATCTCCCAGAAACAGTGGCATGGCTGGGTGGCTCTGCGCTCTGCCCTGTGTGCAGGCACCGCCCCCGCAGCTCCCATTGGCTGCGGTTCCTGGCCAGTAGGAGTTGCAGGGTGGCATTTGGGGTGGGGGCAGTGTGCAGAGCCCCCTGGCTGCCCCAACGTGTAGGAGCTGGAGTGGGGATGTGCTGCTGCTTTCGGGAGCCGTGCAGCGTGGGACAAGACCCCAACCCCGCTCCCTGGCTGGAGCGCTGGAGCGGGGCAAGCCCTAGACCTTACTTCCCGGCGGCAGCTCGAGGGCTGGATTAAAATGTCTGGGGCCGGATGTAGTCCCTGGGCTGTAGTTTGCCCACCTCTGATCAAAAAACTGGGTTGAAAGTTGTGGGAAGATATGTACTTCTGCATGCCCTAAAATTATACCTTTTTTGGCTAATGTCCACTCTTAAGAGGCTTTTTATCTGTTTGTACGCTCTTTATTTATTTTTTTTATTTTTACAGAAGAGGTGTTTTGTAGACAATATGATTCTGTTAGTTACTTTATCTTTGAAGTGTTTTTAGGGTTTTGACTGGGTAGGGTATCAAAATATTTCTATAACCTTATTTGTTAAAATTACAAATCAGTTAAAAGCAGACTTCAGCAATCATGGAAAAATAACCTCTCATTTATAATGCCTAACTGGTTTCAGATTGAAATATTTCTTTAAATAACTTTTTTCTTCTAATGTATATGCATGGTATATGATCTCTTGCAGTTTTTCATGAGTGCTGTACATCTGGCACTTTATTTTAAATAAATAAAAACCAGAAAATAAGAGCACTGAAAGTTTAAAAATAAAACCACTTATGAATTACATGGACACTGATAACATCTGAAAACAGGGAAAGGTGCTGTAGGTCCAGCCATTGACAGTCTCCTTTAATTGCATTCCAAACATGGACAGAACTCTCTAGTCTACAGTTGGTGTAGGTCAGGGGTCGGCAACCTTTCAGAAGTGGTGTGCCGAGCATTCATTTATTCACTTTAATTTCAGGTTTCGCATGCCAGTAATACATTTTAACGTTTTTAGAAGGTCTCTCTCTATGTCTATATATTATATAACTAAACTATTGTTGTATGTAAAGTAAACAAGGTTTTCAAAATGTTTAAGAAGCTTCATTTAAAATTAAATTAAAATGCTGATCTTATGCCGCCGGCCTGCTCAGCCCGCTGCCAGCCTGGGGTTCTGTTCACCTAGGCTGGCATCAGGCTGAGCGGGGCCTGTGGCAGGACCCTGGCTGGCAAGGGGCTGGCAGCCAGAACCCCAGACCAGCAGCGGGCTGAGTGGGGCTGGCGGTCTGGGGTTCTGTCCATCGGCTGCTGCCAGCCAGGGTCCTGGCTGCCGGCCCCACTCAGCCCGCTGCCAGTCTGGGATCCTGGCCCTGCCCACATAGAGTGGGTACCTACCTTCTCCCTGGTTCTAGCCCATTCTCTTCCTCTCTCTCTTTGCACTGAGTTGAGGGTGGGAGTGCACTGAGCACATGGCTGGGGGTGAAGGAGCAGGCTGGGGGTTGGGGTGTAGGGTCTGGCCAGGAGCTAGAATGAGGGAGGGGGCTCAGGGTTGGGGCAGGAGGTTTGGGTGTGGAGTGCTTACCAGGGCAGCTCCCATTTGGTGCGAGGGGTGCAGGTGGGAATGTGTGTGGGTGTGTGTGCAGGAGCTCCTGTTTGGTGCTCGGGGGGGGGGTGGGGAATGTGGGTGGTGCAAGAGTCAGGGCATGGGGTGTGGAGGGGCTGGGTATGGGGGGGTTCAGGAGTTGGGGCTGGGGTCATGGGGGGGTGCAGGGGTCAGGGCAGGAGCCTGGGGTGTGTATGAGGTGGGCGCAGGGGGCTGGGGTGTGTGGGGGGTCCTGGAGTCAGGACTGGGGTCGTAGAGGGGTGCAGGGGTCAGGGCGGGGGTTAGGATGTGTGGGGGGGTTCAGGGGTCAGCATGGGGGACTGGGTATGTGTGGGGGGGTGCTGGAGTCAGGGCATGAGGGACTGGGTATGTGGGGGGGTGCTGGAGTCAGGGCTGGGGTCGTGGGGGGGGTGTAGGGGTCAGGGCAGAGGGCTGGGGTCGTGGGGGGGGTGTAGGGGTTAGGGCAGAGGGCTGAAGGTGTGGGCTAGGGTCTTGGGGGTGCTTCAGCCCCCTGTCCAGAGCGGCTCACGGCAGGGGGCTGGAGGGGATATGCCCTGATTCCACCCCCGTCCCCCAAGGCCCCGTCCCCACCACTTCTCTGCCTCCTCTACGGAGCAGAGAGTGCTCTGCGGCTCTGCTTCTCCCCCTCCCTTGCAAGGGCCATCAGCTGATCGGCAGTAGGGAGGGAGAGGAAGAGGGGCAGGAACGCAGCATGCTGGCAGAAGAGGCTGTGGAGGGGGGGAGCTTGCCTGCCCTGCAGCAGCAGCCGGCAGGACCAGGCTTGTTCACCCTGCCCCCATGGGGGGGGTGGGGAGAAGAGCAGGCTGGGGCGGGCGGGATTTGTAATTGCTCACTCCTGCCTGCCGGGGTCCCGGCCTGGGTTCGGCAGCGGGCTGAGCGGGGCCGGCAGCTGGGACCCGGCAAGCAGCAGCGTGCCATTAAAAATTGGCACGCGTGCCATAGGTTGCCGACTCCTGGTGTAGGTGATAATCGTTTATTTAACATTGTTTGCAACAACTGTATTTTAGTTGAAAGTTATGTTTGCTGTTGAAACCTGCCATAAGACCAGAGAAGTACTTTCTTTATAGTGCTATTCAAAAATTGTTTTAACAGGCCCATTTTTTTTAATATGGGTCAATCAGTGGGAGACATTTGTAAAGACTTATCTGTTAGAATTTAACTCTTTTCTCATTCCTTCTCTAATACTTTCTTCCAGGCTGACTCCTCAGTAGAGATTGGGAAGGGCAGCATAAGAGAAGCCAAACGTTCAAGCTGATAACTCAAGAAAACTTTTCTCTGAATTGAGGGCTCAGAGTGGAGCCATCATGAGCGATGTTACCATTGTGAAAGAAGGCTGGGTTCAGAAGAGGGGTAAGTTCCAAATATAAACAGAAAATTCTTCTAAAGTGTAGCACTCTATCAGTAATGATATTGTGCAGCTGGGAATATGAAAAGACTAATACTTTGCTGTAATGTTGTTTCCCAGTTAATAGCAAGTATCCTCTCTCTCTCTTAATGCGACAGTCCAGACTACATGGGGACTGACACCTTGATCGTGCAAACAGTTAGGCACGTGCTTAGTAGTATATATGTGAGGAGTCTTGCAAAAGTCGATGGGACTATTTGTATGAAGTCAATGTGCCTGTGTATTGCTGAACTGGGGCCCATGTGCATAAAGTTACAAATGTTTTCCAAAATAAAGAGCAATTTTGTATTAATTGAATTAAATTTAGCTTTTGGGTTGACTGTTTATAATCGGTCATTGAGTGATGTAACAGATTGAGGAATGTTAGTGTGCTTGATCTTTGATTTAGAGTTGTGCTATTTTCATTTTTAAGAAACATTTCTTTTATAAAGTTTACTTTTTAATTTTTGCTGATCTGGGAACAAATATCTCTGTCATGGAGGTCAGTTTAAAATTATTTTCTTAATACTAAAATGTATCCATAGCAAGAGTGGGCATTTAGTTGATTGGTACTGCATGTGAAAACAATGCCTTCAAAAATGTTTAGACTGAGAGATGTACTTCTGTTTAATTTAATTTCACTAATTTTTGTTTTACAAATTAAATTCAGCACACGTATTGGTTAAAGTATAACTGACTGTTTAAAGCTGATACTTAGTTTTTTCTGTCTGATCCTTTTTTAATGAATTATAACTTAATTGGTAGTTGTTAGCAGTTACATACTTCATTTTGTAAGTAATCCAAAGGAGTCACTTTAGGAGAGGATTTCCTGATTTGTCCAAAGCTTAACTTTTCTGTCACAAAAATGCTTTTCTGCTCCCATGCCAAATATGTTGTTAAAGATCTTTACTGTGTTGTGTACATGGGTAGTAGTGTATATATGTACGTGGCCATGTTGGGTAGGATGGGAACTAATTCATACTTGGGGATATTTAGATCAGTCCTAAGTTTTTAGCTATTTGTAGTACCAAAGTGTGTAGTTTTAAAAATGTTTCCTAAGTTTTGACTTTGACATCTTTGCCCCAGTTTACACAAATCTATGGCAGCTTCCAGTTAAAATCAATGTTTACAGCCCATAAGTTCTTTTATCTCACTTGGAAGAAAATACACATTAGAGCAGGGGGGTCTCAGACTTCATTGTACCACAACACCCCCTTCTGACGAGAAAAAGTGTTACATGACCTCAGGAGGGGGGACTGAAGCCTGAGCCCTCCCAAGCCCCTCTGCCCCAGGTGGTAGGGCCAAAGCCCGAGCCCATCTGCCTGGGAGGAGGGCACAATTGAAGGCACAATTGAAGCCCAATGGCTTCAGCCCCAGGCAGGGAGCCTGTAACCTGAGCCTTGAAGCCCTGGGGCTTCAGCTTTGGGCGGTGGGGTTTTGGTTTCAGCCCGGGGCCCCAGCAAGTCTAAGCCACTTTGGGGTCCTGACTCACAGTATGAGAACCACTGCATTAGAGTCAAGTGATAGTAAAGAAGACACATAATTAGTGTTGCTCCATGACTTCCTTTTTAATGACTATAGTAAGGTTTCTTAAAAACATTTTTCCTGTTATTTTTATATCGTGAGTATTTTCTTATTTACAACAAATTTAATGACTGTATATCTGGCAAAACTACAGTAAAGATAAAGCACAACTAAAAAAAGTAGTAACAAGTAAAAGTAACTGAAGAACAGTAAAATAATTTGCTGATAACAGAAACATAGTTTTGGCTTCTAATTTTTTAAATACCTTTAGGTTATCCTAGCAGTTGTTTTCAAGAACAAGACCTTTTATCTTAAGAGTTTCCAAATGAACATCCTTTTGTTTAAATTGTCTTAAGGAATCAAAATAAGACTTTGTTTATCTAGTATGAATATGAAACTCAACAGCTTATGCTCACAGTCCACCAGTTTGTATAAGTAGGGGAGACTACAAAATATGAATATCTGAATTGGTGCTGGAAGAACTTGGGGAGCTGATATTGGTATAATCAGAAAGATACCTCTTTCTGTCTGGTTAGGAGTACTAGCTTGCTTGGATGCTCTTGTATTTCAGTGTCAGCTTTTTGATAGTATAGTTATACGTAAATCAGAGGAGTAACTTCCATTTATTGGTGGTGTCTCACTTTTGTTTATATACTTTGACCAAGAGGCAACAATGGACTGAAGTATATAGCGAGGCTAATTAAAAAGTTGTAAACTGATTGAGTATTTTTGTATCTGACTCCTTCATTTAGCTCTATTTCAAAATAAGAGGACTTGCTATAAATTGCCCTCCTGCAGACACTTACTGATCAATTTTACTTAAAGTGGGAAACTCTAGAAATCTTGGATAGCTGTATCACGTATCATCACCTTTGTAATACTTTGAAACAAGATTTCAGTGATATATACTGCTATATTTTGGGCATGCCTTTAACTAGACACAGTTCCAAACGAGACTCATCTCTTCTTCCTGCAAGAAGGTTGTCTGGATCATGGTGTGACTGGCTCCATAATGTAGTTAAATCCACGAATATTGTGTGCTGAATAACCTTTTAATTTTAGCAATGAGATGGTTTGTCTAAATAGCATGGTGTGCAGAGACTAAGACTGTCATTTGGCATAGTGACTTCATATTTTTATTAAATGTCACTGAACCCATGAAAAGCTGAAAAAAATCATAACCTCTTATACAGTTGTTCTCAAACTTTTTTTTTTTTTGCGGACCACTTGAAAATTGCGGAGGGTCTCGGTGGACCACTTAATGATCTTTCCAAATGTTGTTTGTACCATTAGCTAACTATTGTAAAGCACTTTGGATAAAAGCGCTATATAAAAAAATCTTAATTAACATTTTTTTGTTCTACAAATAAAAGCGCACAACTCATATTTTAATATGAGCAGTCCTACCTTTCTAATGCGATGGATGTGCCCTCTCTTCCCCGCCACGGCAGCCCCTGAGCTGGGGCTGGGAAGGAGGGGGGTAAATCCCCTGCCACAGCAAACACAGAGCTGAGGCTGGGAAGGAGGGCCGTCTCTCCTGTAGCCCTGGAGCTGGGGAAAGTCCCCTCTTTCTGTGGCCGCTGCAGCCCTGCACGTCCCAAATTATTCCCACCCCCTCTTCTCATCCCACTTACCCCTTCCCACTTACCCCCAATTTCTCCCACCTACCCCCTATTTCACCTTACATGTGCATCTTCTCCAGGGTCCAGACACCTAATTAGTGGAGCCACACCTCCGCAGCTCCACTAATTAGGTGGGTGGCCCTTCATTCTCTCATGTGCAGCTGCCCAGGCGTGCACCTTAGAGGGAAGTATCTGCGGACCACCTGAATGGAGCTTGGACCACAGTTTGAGAACCTCTTCTCTTATAGAAACTGTATTCTGGAATGTATAATGTGTACTACAGGTAAAGAAGTGGTAAACTGAATCTTGTCTAACTAGGCATATTTTCAGGTCTGGAACACACAAGATAATTTGTTTGGTTCTCACAGTAATTCATACTTTAAATTCTGAATTTCCCCCCTGTTAGTTGCTTAATGTAGATATTTGCCTTTTCGTTTTGATAATTTTATTCATATAATGACTTCAAAGATAAGTTACTATATGCTTAGGATGAATGAAATTGACAACCTGATCAACTGTTCATTACGCAGCAGGAAGCCTCCACCATAATTTTATGTAATCTCACCAACTATGGCATTGAATCTGTAAATGCATGGTATATTTCTTATTCACTATTGGGGTCAGAAAAGGACTTGGATATGAAAAATGAAATTTAGTATTTTACTGAGTATTTAAGAATTTGAAATCAGCAAAAAAAATTATTTCTGGTGATATTATTTGAAGCAAGGCCTCTTTAGTTGGCATTTTTCTGTTAATTTGGTTAATATTACTTCTTTTCTAAATAAACACATTTTGATGGCCTTTTTTCTTCTTCATTTTGATTTATTTTAGAGCAATGTGTGACTTTGTGTGTGCTTGTTTATAGATAGCGATGCCTATAGTTAGGTGGCCCAGTGCTTTCCATTATGAGACTCTGCTTTCAGTTGCTTGTAACTTCAGCAAACTTCAACCATTCGGCCCTGAAATTTTCCATGCTGAGTGTTTGTCTCACTTTGAAATTTTTTTCAATATTTCAGTAAAAATGGTTTATCTCTTCTCAGAACAAGGTTAGGGAAAAATATGTTGTAGGCCTGGCTTGACATGAGTAATTAGACATGGGTGAGGCCTCATTTCTTGGGAGACAAGATTAGCGAGGTAAATGGATCAGCTGGCTGGAAGCAGAATGTCAGTGCTAATTAGGAGAGGTATATAGTGAGTAAGCTAACACAGAATGTTAACATTAGGGGGAACATCCAGGGAATCATTTACAATGGACAAGATAAGCCTGAAACAAAAGATGAAGTAAGGATTAAGTCATACATGGACAGTGCGTAGACAGAGCATTCTGTACAAGGTTTGATTCCTACAAAGTAACCACGCCAGTCCCCAAACGTGTAATGCAATGGATAGAAAATGGAATGTAATTTGTAAATGTATATAAAGGAGGAGGTTTCTGGGTAACTTTGGATGTGTGGTACGCCCTGTACCCATCCAATACTCCTTGAGTCTGATCAACTCAGCATAGCTTTGCTGTATGCCAAATACAAATCTGAGTGACAAACTCTGGAGTCAAACTGAGTTCTCAGGAAGTTCAGTGCAAAGGAGGGTATCTCAACATAGTGCTGCTGTGAACGTGTAGCTTTACTGTCAAAGATCACACCCAGCAATATAGCAATGGCATTGGAAGGGTTTAAATGTGAGATTTCCAGGCACAGAAAGAGTGAGTTAAATCTAAAAAAGTGGAAGATGTCTTGGGGAAACCTCAACAAATGTTGTTCTGCCCACATTAATTTTTTATAGCCATTTAATTGAGAAGCTGTACTGTCTGCATTCTTTGGAGCAGGGTCTCAAAAGTTGGGAAGAGGTCACCCTTGTGTCAGAGATGTGCCTTTTGCCATTTCTGTGATAATTCACCCTAATTAAGCCAAAAGTTATGATCCAATAAAATTGCAGTTTACACGTGCTTTGCAGATACTCTGAGTTTTGAGAGTTATATTCTCCAAAGATTACTTTTGTACTGAAAATGCTTCATCCCAGGTTTTCAGCGTCTAAGCAGGACTTTTTCCTGTAATTGCTTGGTCAGTTGCCAAAAACTGGAAATGTGAGTAGGGAGACACTCTCTCCTCTGCCTTTAGTGCTTCCTGTACTAGTGCCCATGAAATGAGGAGGAGAAAGAGTAAACAGCCTGATTCTAATGAGAAAATGAGGAGCTGGGATGAGGAACTAGGTGCTGATGGGGAGACTGGGAGGTGGAAAACTGGGACTGAGGGGGGCTGACAAGGAGCTAGGGCATATGGGGCCTGGGCATGGAGCTGAGGTAGGGAATGTTACAACTGTGGACATGGAGCTGAAGGAGGGGGAGGAACTGGGACTGGAACAGTGATAGGATGGATGGGTTGGGGCAGAAAAGTCTGTGTAACCACTAAATATAGTCCCCTAAGAAACTGGACTAGAACCCAGGATTGCTGATTCTCCGCATTTTTCTTCAGCCAGCAAACAGCTGTGAAACCCACTGACAAAATGTGTGCCTCATCTTTCTGTAATGACTACATATCACAGGATTTCAGCCTGGACAGGAGCCAGTCTTGCAAAGATAAGAGAACTTCCATATCCCTGATGGATGTCAGCCCTGGTTGTAGAAAATCCCTTCTGATGTGGGGGCAGAATTGATGGGTGCCTGGGGGGACAGAATTGATTTGGGAGTTAAGGGGCAGAATTAATTGCTGGGCAGAGATATTGGCAGGTGTGCGAGTGAGAGCTCCAGGAGTAGTGGCCACTATCAGTTATTCTGTTTGTTCAAGTGGCAGTGGTCTGTGTTGTGGATATAGAAGGTCTTCTTTGAGTAGTGTCAATATGGGTGCTCCACGTCATGTGCGCATGCACCTTTTGAGCTTTGATAGGAGATTTTTAGTAAGTGTTCATTCAGCCTGCATGCACACACCATGAAACCTCGTGCTGTGCTTCAAGGTGTAGAGGGCTTCACAGGTAAACCGCCCTCAATTCCTTCTCTACTTCCTTGGCCTGAGATGAAGCTCTAGCTTGTCTGCCTTGTGCATGTCTCGGCATATTTTGTAGGTGTTTACTCAGGTTACTGCGAAGGCTGTGAGTTTGCCACGGAAGGCACTGATTCTGTGACTTTCCGTGTTTCCTGCAGCGGCTGGTGCACCTGGTTCAGGGGCAGCTCAGGCAGATCCTGCGCCAGGCGCACCCGTCTCGGGCTCCCGCCCGCATCCCCCCTCCCCCCAGCAGCAGAGTTTGTAGAGGGGGTAGGGGGTTGGGGCATGGGATGGGGTGAGGAGGACTCTGGATGGTGCTTACCTGGGGGGAGCTCCCTGGAAGTGGCGATGTCCCCATCACTCAGTTCCTAGGCGGAGGCATGGCCAGGCAGCCTCTACCTGCAGGAAGCTCCCATTGGCTGTGGTTCCCAAAGAGGCTACCCATCCAACCTCTATTTCGTCTTTGTCTCCAGACAAGGCAATTGTGCCTCCACTGTTGAAGGCTGACAATTTTTGGCAGTTCCAGGACCTTGTAAAGAGGATGGCAGACAACCTCCAGATATTGCTTGAGCAGGTTAGACTCATCTCACAATCTCCTGGACATTTTGCAGTTGGCAACACACACTCAGGTTGCTCTACCGATTTAATGAAGCACTCCTGGATCTAGAAAAGACTATGTAGCAAATTCTTGTTATCATATTGCCAATTGGTATATAGGCTGTTAAGAAATATTATGTCCCCACCAGGGACTTAGAATTTTTGTGTTCTTGCTCCCCATCTAATTTCCTGGTAGTGGATGCTGTAAATGAGCGGGGTAAACAGCATTACTCCAGGCTTCCTCCTTATGAAAAGGATCAGAAAAGGTTGAGCCTTTTTGGATGAAAGACCTACTTATCCGTATCCCTTCAATTTTGGATCACAAACTACGAGGTGATCTTGGCCAAGTATGACTACACAAATTACAAGTCCTATATTGAACATCTTCCACAGGAGCATAGAGAAAACTTCCAGGCCATCATTAAATAGGGTCAGTTATTATCCAGAACCTCTCTCCTAGTGTCCTTGGTTGCCGCAGACACTGCTGTTAGATCCATCCTCACAGCATTTGTCATATGTAGGGCATTGTGGCTCCAGTTGTCGGCCTTCCCAAGAGAGTCTCAATATACAGTTGAAGACTTCCCATTTGATGATCAGAAGGTCTTCCGAGAACTACGGATGAGTCCCTGCGCGTGCTAAAGGACTCCAGGGCTATATTGAGGTCTTTGGGTATACACACCCTACAAACAAGGTTAGATTTAATAAGTCTCAGATTGCTCAGAAACCGTGCCTGGCTCAGTTATCTGCTTGTGTCAAGGTTCTTTCCCCACTCTGAACTCTAGGGTACAGATGTGGGGACCTGCATGAAAACCTCCTAAGCTTACTTTTACCAGCTTAGGTTAAAACTTCCCCAAGGTACAAACTATTTTACCCTTTGCCCTTGGACTTCCACTGCCACCACCAAACATTTATCTGGGTTTATTTTTATTAGGAAAGCATCGTTTGAAAATGTCTTTCCCCCCCAAAATCCTCCCAACCCTTGCACCCCACTTCCTGGGGAAAGTTTGGTAAAAATCCTCACCAATTTGCATAGGTGACCACAGACCCAAACCCTTGGATCTTAAGAACAATGAAAAAGCATTCAATTTTCTTACAAAAAGACTTTTAATAGAAGTAAAAAAGAATCACGTCTGTAAAATCAGGATGGTAAATACTTTACAGGGTAATTAGATTCAAAACATAGAGAATCCCTCTAGCAAAACCTTAAGTTACAAAAAAGACACACAGACAGGAATATTCATTCTATTCAGCACAGCTATTTTCTCAGCCATTTAAAGAAATCATAATCTAACACATACCTAGCTAGATTACTTACTAAATTCTAAGACTCCATTCCTGTTCTGTCCCCGGCAAAAGCATCACACAGACAGACACAGACCCTTTGTTTTTTCTCCCTCCTCCCAGCTTTTGAAAGTATCTTGTCTCCTCATTGGTCATTTTGGTCAGGTGCCAGCGAGGTTACCTTTAGCTTCTTAACCCTTTACAGGTGAGAGGATTTTTCCTCTGGCCAGGAGGGATTTTAAAGGTGATTACCCTTCCCTTTATATTTATGACAGCTTGTGACAGAACCACTGAATCTGCTAGAAAAAGACAGAGATCCCATCCTCCTTCAGCCAGTACCCAGTCATAATCAAAACAGCAATTCTGACATGTTGGTCGAGGGCTTGATGACTCCCTCACCTCTAGTTTGCAAATTGCAACCCTTTGCCCACCTCCCCGCTTTTAGAGACTGCCTTTCCCATTTCCAACAGGTCTGGCAGTGTATAACAACAGACAAGTGGGTAATGGAGGTTTATAACATAGGGCTACATCATGCACTTTATGCCCCTCATCCCTTTTCAGGGACCCCTCTCACAAGACTATACTGAGTGAAGAAGTGTGAGCCCTCCTTTGTTTAGTAGGAATAGAACCAGTCCCATTTCCTCATGGGAGGAAAGTTTTACTCAAAATATTTTCTCATGCCAAAGAAGAACAAAGAGTGGAGACTGATCTTAGATCTAAGACAGCAAATTTGTAAATGCACAGAAGTTCTGGATGGTGACTCTGGCAGCGGTAATGCCTTCTCTAGCGATAGGAAATTGGTTTTTGGCTCTTGACCTACAGGGTGCCTGTTTCCATATAGTGATACATCCTGCACGCAGGAGATATCTGCACTTCACCATTGGCCAGGATCATTTTCAATACCGAGTATTTCCCTTTGGCCTTTCCTTGGCCCTGATGGTATAGTCTAAGGTTTTAGTGGTAGTAACTGCTTACTTTCTGCAGAAGCAGTCTTAGTCTTCCATATCTCAATGACTCAAGGGCCAATCCTACAAAGAAGTACTAACTTCCATCCAGACAGTTCTCTCCCTCTTCCCAGAGTTGGGTCCACAGCTGAACATAAAAAAGTCCAAGTTAGCCCCTGTATAAAGAATACAATTTATAGGGGGGATATTTGGATTTTTTGGCAGCCTGGGCCTTCCTTCCTACAGACAGATTCATAACTTTGTTGAATCTGGTCAAGACAATTCAAGTACTACAGTAAGGAACTGTTTGCAGCTCCTGGATTATTGGGAATTTGCACCTTTGTGACTGAGCATGCAAGATTAGACCTCCGCCACTTTTCAGGGCTGGTTCAGGAGGACCTGTTTCTTAACCGGAGATGGCTTGGACAAACAGGTTACAGTTCTCCTCTATGTGAAGAAGTCCCTGGGTTGGTGGAAAGATCAACACAATGTCTGCCTAGGTGTCCCTTTCATCTGCCCAGCTCAAAAAATAACTAGGACAATGGATGCATCACTGTTAAGGTGGGAAGCACACCTGTACACACAACTCAGGGTAGATGATCACCTCAGGAAAGTAGTTTTCATATCAACTTGCTGGAACTCAGTGTAGTCAAAAATGCTTGCCTTCAGTTCCTGCTCCTTTTCAAGGGCAAATCAGCCAGAATCATTACTGACAATATGGCTTGCATGTTCTAGATCAACGAACATGGCAGAGCAAGATCCCCTTTTGTGTGCACTGAACATATAAATTTATGGAACTGGTGTACAGAGCATCAGATTCAGACCTCAGCTGTTTACCATACTGGAGTCCAGAATGTCACAGCTGATAGGCTCAGCAGGTACTTCTCCCAGGACTCTGAATGGGTGGTGGAATCTCAAATCCTTCATGGGATATGCCAGAGATGAGGACTTCCAAAGGTGGACCTATTTGTCACTTCTAGCAACAGAAAATGCTCCTTACTCTGCCTAAGAAGATGAGTAGGTCATCTCTCTTTGAGACACCTTTCCCCTTCCTTGCACAAGGGACCTGTTCTACGCATTCCCTCCAACACCTCTAATTCTAAGAGTGATGAACAAGATCAGGCAGGACAGGACCAGGATTATCCCCATAGTACTGACCTGGCCAAGGCAAGCCTAGTATCCTTACCTGCTTTACTTATTTGTCCAATTGGTGCTCAAGCTTTCGACAGTCACTCATCTTCTCTCCAAGGATGTGGATCATGTTCTTCACCCCGACATGAGATCCTCCGTCTCCAAGCCTGGTTCCTATATGGTTCATGGGATTAGAATCCACCTGCTCAGCAGGAGTACAACAAGTATTACTAATCAGTAAAAGGGAGTTGACTCAAATTACTTGTCTTAGAGATGGAAGAGATTCAACCACTGATGTCGCCATTGCCGCCTTGTGCATGAATCTTTTCTGCTCTCAACTATCTTGGATTATCTGCTGGATTTAAAAAAAATTGGGTTTATCAATTAGCTTGATTAAGGTTCATCTTGCTATGATATCAGCTTTTCATTCCTCTTCTGTTTTTGCGCATCCTATGCCCTTGAGATTTATTAAGGGTCTGGGGACTCTCTACCTCAGGTTAAGGATCCTATTCTGCCTTGGGAATCTCAGCTTGTTACTTAGATATGGGACTTACTTATGGGACTGCATTTGAACTTGTTGCTACCTGCTCCTAGCTTCACTTTTCTATGAAGACAGCCTTTCTAGTAGCTATCATGTCCGCCCGCAGAGTTGGAGAAGTTGGAGACTTGATGGCAGACACCCCCTGCCCGCATTTACAATATTTTCAAGAATGTGGTCTCCCTACGACCAGGTGCTGTCAGTTTTCCATCTTAACCAACCTGTTCATCTATGGGTATTTTTTCCTAAACCACATAAATCTCATTGGAAGACTTCCTTCATATGTTAGATATACGACCGCCATTGGCCTTTTATCTGGATAGGACCCATTATTAAAAGATATTTGGGACAAAAACAAAACAACAAACCCTATCACAGATGCTAAATTTCCATTTTTTTTAGAATCTGTTTTAAATTAATTTTAACCCATAATGGAAATCTGTTAGCTAGTTTAAGTTCTCAGAAAATTCTTTCGATCGCCAAGGAGTAAGTGTGTCGAGTTTGAGGAGGATGCACTGAATTTTTCATACATAACAAGGAGGATGAATTCATGCTTTAAATGCAAAATAGAACATAGCTATGAAGTGTCAATCAATAAACTTCATTAGTGCCACTAGATTCCAGTGTGCTGAATTTTTTCTTAAATAGCAAAGGTTTTTTATTTTAAATTTCTAAAATCAGTAACTTCACCTGATATCAATAAAATTCAAACTTTAAAATAAATTTCATTAATTTTTAAAAAAATTCTATCCATCCCAATGAGACTCCTCACAAACTAGATTTGAAAGTGTACATATGTACGTATTTAGTTTGAAATTGTGATATTAGGTCATTCTGTTTCCCAAGAGTGTAAAGTCAGAATTTCTTTGACTTTGAGCCTTAGTGTTAACCTTTCAAGAGGCATGTTGGCTATAAGAGCCAAGCTGACTTTTTTCCATTCAAAGTGATATGCCAGGCAGATCTGTATTTTTAATATGGCATTCTCTCCATATTTTTACTATGCATTTTTTACTACTTCTCTGTTTGTATGGGTCATATTTTACCATAGTATCTGAGCACCTCTTGATATTCAGTGTATTTATCCACACAACACTCTTTTGAGGTAGGAAAGTACTGTTATGCCCATTTTGTAGATAGTCTCCCTCTGCCTCAGTCTACTGTGATTTACCCAGGATGTCACAGGCCGTCTGTGGTGGGGGTTGAATCTAGGTTTTCGGTTAGTGCCCTAATCACAGGATCATCCTTCTTGTACTTGGTTTCTTTTTTGAATCAAAGTTGTGCTTACTCTTTTGAGTTAAGTGGCTCAGTCCTTTGCACTCCTTACTTTATCTTGATTATATGTTTGTGGTTTCATTATTGGAGGGTACCTAATTTTTCACTTACAATTTTTTGAATACAATAATTAGGTCTGTTAATTGCGATTAATCGCACAATTAATCGTGATTAATCGCATGAGTAATCTCATTTTTAATAATAGAATACCATTTATTTAAATATTTTGGATGTTTTCTACATTTTTCAAATATATTGATTTAAATTACAACACAGAATACTAAGTGTACAGTGCTCACTTAATTTATTTTTGATTACAGGTATTTGCACTGTAAAAAAACAAAAGAAATATTATTTTTAATTTCACCTAATACAAGTACAGTAGTGCAATCTCTTGATCATGAAAGTTGAACTTACAAATGTAGAATTATGTACAAAAAAACCTGCATTCAAAAATAAAACAATGTAAAATTTTAGAGCCTGCAAGTCCACTCACTCCTACTTCTTGTTCAGCCAATCGCTCAGACAAACAAGTTTGTTTACATTTGCAGGAGATAATGGTGCCTGCATCTTGTTTACAGTGTCACCCGAAAGTAAGAACAGGTGTTTGTATGGCCGGTACAAGATATTTATATTCCAGATGCATTAAAGATTCATATGTCCTTCATGCTTCAACCACCATTCCAGAGGACATGCGTCCTTGCTGATGACAGGTTCTGCTTAATAACAGTCCAAAGCAGTGTGGACCAACACATGTTCATTTTCATTATCTGAGTCAGATGTCACGAGTAGAAGGTTTATTTTCTTTTTTGGTAGTTCGAGTTCTGTAGTTTCCACATCGGAGTGTTGCTCTTTTAAGACTTCTGAAAGCATGCTCCACACCTCATCCCTCTCAGATTTTGGAAGGCACTTCAGATTTTTAAACCTTGGGTTGAGTTGTTGTAGCTATCTTTAGAAATCTCACATTGATACCTTCTTTGCGTTTTGTCAAATCTGAAGTGAAAGTGTTCTTAAAATGAACAACATGTGCTGGGTCATCATCCGAAATTGCTATAACTTAAAATATATGGCAGAATGTGGATAAAACAGAGCAGGAGACATACAGTTCTCCCCCAAGGAGTTGAGTCACAAATGTAATTAATTCATTACTTTTTAACAAGCATTATCAGCATGGAAGCATGTCCTTTGGAATGGTGGCTGAAGCATGAAGGGGCATACGAACGTTTAGCATCTCTGGCACATAAATACCTTGTAATGCCGACTACAAAACTGCCATGCAAATGCGTGTTCTCATTTTCTGGTGACATTGTAAATAAGAAGAGGGCAGCATTATCTCCTGTAAATGTAAACAAACTTGTTTGTCTTATTTCAGAGTAACAGCCGTGTTAGTCTGTATTCGCAAAAAGAAAAGGAGTACTTGTGGCACCTTAGAGACTAACCAATTTATTTGAGCATAAGTTTTCGTGAGCTTATGCTCAAATAAATTGGTTAGTCTCTAAGGTGCCACAAGTACTCCTTTTCTTTTTGTTTGTCTTAGTGATTGGCTGAACAAGAAGTAGGACTGAGTGGACTTGCAGACTCTGAAGTTTTGCATTGTTTTGTTTTTGAGTGCAGTTATATAACAAAAAAAACCCACTACATTTGAAAGTTACACTTTCACAACAAAGAGATTGCACTACAGTACTTGGATGAGGTGAATTGAAAAATACTGTTTCTCTTTATAATTTTTACAGTGCAAATATTTGTAATAAAAGTAATATACACTTTGACTTCAATTACAACACAGAATACAATATATATGAAAATGTAGAAAAACATGCAAAATATTAAACAGAATACCAATTGAAATTTATTAAACAGTGTGATTAAAATTGTTATATTATCTAAAAAAAAATTAATCACGATTAATTACGTGAGTTAACTGCAATTAATCGACAGCCCTAATAATAATGTCTTTCCTTGAAGTGTGTGCAATCTTGAGGGCAACAATACCTTTCTGTTTTGGTTAGCAGAATTCATTCTTTTGTATATTCTTATCACTTGAGAAATCCTCAAGATTTTCACTCAGTAGGAGTGAGGATTTACCTTGATTGTTTGCATACATTTTTGATTTTTTTTCGAAGGCAGGATTTCAAGGTATATCCATGCTTATAATTTAACAAAACCAACATGCGATGAATGATGGATACTCTTTCGTACTTGGAGCCTGGAGAAGTTTTCTTATAATGAGAGAGTTGTTTTGTAATATGTGTATTGTAAGGATACTGTTTTTTTTTTCTTCCTTTACATTAAAAAAGATAGTCTGTCACAATGCCATAGCACTACAATGCTAGATATTCTGAAATAATGGTCTTCTGGAACACAGAGTGTTTAGTATTTCTAACAATGAGAGCTTATGGGATAAAAATTAGTATAGAATAATTGTTAATTTATCCAGTGATCGATTCACTATTGCAAAGGCCACTAATTCTGAGATTAATACTAACGCTGTGCAGTTTTTAAAATTTAAACAAGCAGTTTATATGTCCTAAAATTTTAAGTTTATAGCTCTGTGGAAAAACTTCCTGTTGTAGTATCTACTGTCAAAGACAAATTATTGGAATAAACCCATTGATTCAAAATATTAATTGAATTTGTTAGCTCAAATACAACTTGTTTACTGCCTTCTCAGTGTTCTGTACTTTCACTATGAAACATGAAAAAGTATTGAGCAATTTGTTATGCAAGGCTTTGAAATTATGCAAAGGCCAAAGAGATGTTAATTTTGGAAATGTACGTTAAAGACCTAGTTTGGTTGGGTGTGGGTGAGTGTTTTTTGAAAAAAATAGTTTCAGAAGTTATGCTACTAATTGACTGTTGTTCACAACCTGTCAGATATCTTGTTTGCAGATTGTCTATCTGAATTATTTGAGTAGATTAACACACCTCTAACAAAGAGAAATTTAAATAGACTATCTTGAACATCTGTTACACAAAGTAGGAACAAAATTCTTCTTTCTAATTGTCTCAGCTAATAGTACTTAATTCTGAGTGTCTCCTGATAAACAAGTTGAAACAAAACAAACTAATTTTTTATTCTAATCTGTATTTAATAGCAAAAATTATTAAGTAGTGGTAGGGTTGCCATATGTAAATGACCAGAGAAGACAGAAATACAGTAAGATATTAATAACAGCAATGCCTAACTCTTAGTGTTTTTCATCTCTAAATCTCAAAGTGCTTTACAATGGAGGTATCACCCCCAATTTACAGAGGAGGAAATGGAGGCATGGGGTGGGGGGAAGTGACTTGACAAACGTCATAAAACAAGTCAAAGGCAGAGCCTGGAATAGAACCCAGGTCTCTTGATTCCCAGTCCAGGATCTCTTCCCTGTCTAGCATAGTCCCACTATCAACGCTTGATGAATACTGCAGAAACACTGCACAAACTACTATTCTGGATAAAACCCACCTCTTTGCTTTGCTGGAATTTGCACTTCTTTTTGTGTGTTTATGAATATTCAGGTAAGCAATGGTTTTCTTGCAAAAGTGTTTGTGGAAGGTAAAACCATTATAACTAATTCCATGAATAGGTGTTTGTGAGAATATGCACAACAGAGGTGTTCCTATAGCTATTTTGAAGGTGGAGGGGTTGGAAGTGGAGGGGTCTGAGCTTTGGAACAATTGCCTCCAGAGTTATAAGGGGCTTCCAGAGGTGTATAGTGTGCTGTATGCTACCTGTTTGTCTCCAGTAGAGATGTATCCAGTGGTGAGCTGGACCTGGTTCGCTGGAGCCGGTTCGCTGGAACTGGTTGTTAAATTTAGAAGCCCTTTTAGAACCGGTTGTCCCGCGAGGGATAACTGGTTCTAAAAAGGCTTCTAAATTTGACAGCCAGCCAAAAGTGGCGCCTTAGGTGCCGACTCCGTCGGTGCTCTGGGGCTGAAGCACACATAGGGAAAATATGGTGGGTGCAGTGCACCCACCGGCAGCTCCCGTCCCCAGCTTGCCTCCGCCCCGCTCTACTTCTCCGCCCTCCCCCTTCTCCCCCCCCCCGGCTTCCTGCGAATCAGCTGTTCGCGTCGGAAGCTTGGGAGAGCTGAGGAGCAAGCGATGGCTTCGTGCTCAGGCCCAGGGAGGCGGAAAGGAGGTGAGCTGGAGCGGGGGGTCGCGAGGAGTGCCGCCCGTACCACAGCAGGTAACCTGGGGGGGGGCAGGGGTGCTCAGGGGAACCGCTCCCCACCCCAGCTCGTCTCCGCCTCCCTGGGCCTGCTTCTCAGCCTGCAAGCCACCGCCTGCTTCTCAGTCCTCCCAGGTTTCCTGCACAAACAGCTGATTTGCAGGAAGCCAGGGGGTGTTCAGGGGAGGAGGCGGAGGTGGAGTGGAGGTGAGCTGGGGCCGGGCGCGGGGTGGGGAGCTGCCAGTGGGGGCTCTGCACCCACCAAATCTTCCCTGTGGGGGCTCCAGTCCCAGAGCACCCACAGGGTTGGTGACTAAGGCGCCACTTTTTTGATGTGATCAGTGGGGGGAGCAGCTGCTCTCCCAGCTTCCCCCCTCCCCCCAGCTAAGCTACCCTGCCCCTAGGAGCCAGAGGGACCTGCTGAATGCTTCCCGGGAGCTGCCCCGGGTAAGCACCACCGGGATTCCCCACCTCGCCCCCAGCAGGTCCCTCTGGCTCTTGGGGGCGGGGTGGGCACCCACTATGGTGGCTCACGAGACCCTCCTGCCTGGTTCCGGGGGCAATCAGGGGACAGGGGAGGGGGTGGATGGGGCAGGGGTCCCGGCGGGGGCGGGCCACGACCCCCTCATGGGATGAGGAGGGAACCGGTTGTTAAGATTTTGGCAGCTCATCACTGGATGTATCTTTAGTTGGAAATTGATTGTTCCCTCTAGCTCACCTTCAGTTCAAACACAAAAGTCCCTTATATGTTTGTTTGCTTGTAGCAGAACTTGGAGTAGCTACCCAAGTAGTGTGCAGTATACACATGCCCAATAACTTATTTTTATTCATCAGCCCAGATGGATTTATCAAGTCCTGCACCCCAGTGGAGTGAGTAATATACTTCTGTGTTGATTCAGAAAGCATCAGTGGTTGTGATTCAGATTATAGGCACAAATGTTCCCCATCTCTAGCTCTATCACAGTTTTGGTCCCCAGCTGCTCAGAGCTTGCAGTAACAGGGTCATTGGCTATTTAAACCCCATGTGGGTGCAGCAGTGTATTTATTGCCTGACCAACATCCATCACAGCAGCCACAGTGGACCTGCCAACCGCAGACTGGTTGCTCACAGATCTGTAATGCTTGGGAGATAGCCATCCTCTAAAGGGTAGTAGCCACATGCTTCTGGACTGGTACTGCCATTCCCCTTATCTCGTGTTTTAGCACAGCTACAAGAATGTGGTGTTTTCCTCACCATGGAAATGAGTGCACTTCATTCACAATGAGACAGACATCCACTAAGGATTCATGCCATGACACCACACCAGTAGAGAGTACACGTCTCTCAGAAACTTGAATAGAACCAGGGATTTTTGAGTCTCATCATTCCTCTGCTGTCTGCAAATGTGTATATGCAGAATGTGTATCTTGTCGCTCTCTAGTGGCTGGCCCGGGTAGGAGATGACAATCTACTACTTTTTCATCAGTGATCTGGAAGTATATATAAAATTACTGCTTATAAAATTTGTGCACACAAAGATTGGTAGAATAGTAAATAACTGAGGATCGGGAAGTACTACAGAGCAATTTGGATTGCTTGGTGAGCTGAGCGCCTGGAAACAAAACAGATTTTAACACAGCCAAATGCAAAGTTATATGCCTAGAAACAGGCCATGCTTACAGAATGGGGGACTGTATCCTGGAAATAAGGGGACATAGAAGATAAACAATGTGAATTTTCAATGTGATGTGATTCTTACATGTATAAACAAAGGAGTAGTGCAAAGGATTAGGAAGATGATTTTGCCTCTATATATAATATTGGTGGAACTGATACTGGAATATTGTGTATGGTTCTGGTGTCCACCTTTTAAAAAGAAAGTTGAAAAGTTGGAGGGAGTACAGAAAAGAGCCACAAAAATGATTTGAGGTCTAGAGGAAATGACTGAAAGTGAGAGTTCTAAAAAACTAAATCTGTTTAGTTTTTAAAAAACAAGATTGAAAGGTGACTTGGTTACAGTTTCTGGGAGAAAATAATAAGTTATATAAAGGGGTCTTTAATCTAGTGGAGAAAGGCATAACCCAAAATCAAGGGCTTGAAGCTAGACAATTCCAATTGGAAATAAGGCACAAAATTTTAAATGTGGATGATTTAACCCCTACCAAGAGAAGGGGTGAATTTTTCATCTCTTGATGTCTTCATATCAAAACTGGATGTCTCTCTAGAAGTTATGCTGTAGAGAAACACAAGTTATTGAGCTCAATACAGGTGTAATTGCCTTATAGTGATACATTGAACTCCTTGAGTCCATCTAGCTTGAAGAAGAGAATGTTAAGGGGTGACTTGATTACAGTCTATAAGTACCTACATGGGGTTCAAGAATTTGATGATGGGTTCTTCAGTTTAGAAGAGGAAGGTATAATGTGATCTAATGTACGGAAGTTAAAGCTGAACAAATTCAGACTGGAAAAAAGGCAAACATTTTTAGCAGTGAGAGTAATTAACCATTGGAACAGTTTACCAAGAATCATGGTGAATTCTCTGTCACTGACCATTTTTAAATCAAGATTGGATGTTTTTCTGAAAGATATGCTCTAGGAATTATTTTGGGGGAGTTCTGTGGCCAGTGTTATACAAGAGGTCAGACTGGACCCTCTAAGTCCCCAGAAGAGGCGGTCAAAGAGGAGGAGGAGGTGATTTCGGACCAGGATATGGCACCGGCAGCCAATTTCTCATCCTCTTCCCCTGTTGAAACCATCTTGCCCTCACCTCCCAGCACGGGGGATGACTTGAATTAATTTCAGGACCTTTTTAAGAGGGTGGAGGACTCGTTGGACATTTTACTGGAGGAAGTACCAGAATCACAGCATAATCTATTTGATATCTTACAGACCTCAGCCGCCTCCAGAATTGCTCTACCAATGAATGATGCAATCATGGAACTGGAAAAATCGATTTGGCAGACCCTGGGAACAATTCCACCTATGTGCAAAAGGTCTGACCAAAAAATACTACGTGTCTGCGAAGGGAACGGAGTTCCTTTTCTCACACCCCGCACCAGTGTCTTTGGTCGTGGATGCAGAAAATGAACAGGTAGGCGGCAACATCCCAAAACCACACCATACAATAGAGACTGGAAGAGACTAAATCTCTTAGGTCATAAGACCTACTCCTCCATGACATTACACCGCAGGATCGCAGACTATGAGGTATTATTTGTCAAATACGACTGTACATACTATTCAAAATTGTCAAATTTTATTAAACTCACACTGGAACAGAAGAGAACAGTTTAGGGCCATCGTCTCTGAAGGTCCTCTTCTCTCCAGAACAGCATTGCAGGCTGCGCTGGGCTCCGCAGACACTGCAGCGTGGTCTATAGCCACAGAAGTAGTTATGAGGTATGCATCCTGGCTACAGCTCTCTGGGTTCAACAGTGATAATCATGATGGACACTTCACTACTAGGTTGAGGAGCACATCCGAACTCTCCTGCTATCCAGGGCCATTGGTCCCCATCAGAATCCCTCCTACATATGAACCTACTGGAACTGTGTGCCGTTCACAGTGCATGCTCCCATGTCCTGCCTACAATCAAGAACAAGACCATAAAGATACTGATAGAAAATATCACATGTTCTATATCAACTGGCAGGGGGGCATGTTCACCTATGGACAGAAGCCATGTTACTCTGGAACTGGAGCATCAGTCACAATATTGACATCTCAGCCTCCTACCTGCCAGGATGCCAAAACACCACTGCAGATGCACTAAGCAGAAAATATTCCTAGGATCACGAGTGGGAATTAGACCCCGAGTATTACAAAACATATTCAAACACTGGGGGTTCCCAACTATAGACTTCTTTGCAATGACACAGAACGGCAACTGTTCTCAGTTCTGATCCAGAGCAGAATTGGGTCCTTGCTTCCTGGGTAATGATTTTATCCTAAAATGGGACACACCTCTCCTATACACCTTCCCTGACAGACATGTTCCAGTCCATAGTCTCTGTCTGAGAGCCTCAAGTCCAACCCAAGGACAACAGTATGTTCATGTGTATAGCAGTTGGGGCACATGGCCTTGTACATGTATGTGACTCAGCCTTCTGGATTTTACCTCTGAGGTCTGCAGGCGTGGCCCAAGTAGGTATTGCTAGACATGCTGATTTTTGTATGCCTGCACAATTGCTTCGGTCCCTGAATTGGTGATTAGACCCTTAGAATGTATGCAGAGGGGTTCCTGACCACCAGAACCAAATGTGTCCACCAAAGATTGGCAGGCCTGTCTGGGTCAACTTCACACTCAAGGACTGTGGATGCCTCATGAAGTTATGTGTCATATAAATGTGCTGGAACTTTGAGCTGTTTGCCAGGCAAGTGAGACGTTGGTTGCCACTATCAGGGGCAGGAGGTTCAAGTTCTCATCGACAACAACGCTGTTTTTTATCTGAGCAAGCACGTGGGGGCAAGGTCATTTCAGTCATGTAAAGAAGTGATCTACTTGTGGAATTTTTGTATAAAGAACAGTGTCTTGCCAAATGCTTTTCAACTTCCACGAGTGAGGAACAATAACATAGATGCCATCAGCAGGAACTTCATCGATCATCACAAGTGGTCAATAGAGGGACATTCTGCAGCAGATCTTTCATCAGTGGTGATCTACTTGGTGATAAATCTCTTTGTAACCAACCTGAGCAACAAATGCAGGAGATTCTTTTCCGGGAAGGTCACAACCAGGGTTCCTTGACAGATGCCTTTCTTCTTCCTTGGCTGAATGATTCCCTCTAGTTCTTCTGATTCCAAGGATGATCAGGAAGATACAGAAAGATAAGGCAGCCTGAACACTCCATTGTAGCTGCCTGACCGATGCAGTGCTGGTACTTGGATCTACATCACCTCTCAATTTGACCACCCATTACTCTGTATGTGGATGAGGATCTCTTGTCTCAAAACCAAGGCAAATCATTGCACCCTATTATTCCTGGGGGAATTCTGTGCCAAAAAATTTAAATTCTGTGCACAGTATTTTAAAATTCTACATATTTTATTTGTCAAAATAGCACTACATAATCACACCAGTTTCAATTATTTTGGCTATACAGACGACAACAACAACAAAATCCCCCCAGGAGCAGAGAGTTAAAGAAACCCCTACAACAACCCAGTTCCTGTTTCTCTGCACCTTTCCCCCCACCCCCAAGAGCCCAGCTGGGGGGGGCCAGACACCCATATCCCCTCCCCCCACCCCCAAGAGCCCAGCCACAGGGTGGCCCAGACACCCACACCTTCCCCCCCCGATCCCAGCCACTGGCATCCCCTGGTCCAAACATCTGCACCCCTTGTCCTCCAGAGCCCAGGGATCCAGAGGGAGGAACAGCCTGATGTTGGGTCCTGGGCTTATATGGAATTTCCTGCACACCGCCTCCTTCCTTCAGGGCATGTGGGGAACTGCAGCTGCTGGGAACCCTCCCACTTCTCCTGGTAGTGTCTTCTATTTGCAAGCTGGGGAGCTGCTGGGTCCAGTAGCTTCTAGTAGTGGCCAGCAGCTCTGCAGTCCATTTCTGTGACAGGGGAGAGGGGAAAAGAAAATTCTGTACAGAACATTAATTCTGTGCAAATTCTGCATTTTTGCAGTGGTGCAGAATTCCCCCAGGAGGAACCCCATCCTACAATCTCTTCACCTCATGGCATGGGTGATTTCTGGCTGAGCAATGAGGAGTCTGCTCCTGAGTTATACAGACCAGTTTGGTGAACAGCTGAAAGGATCCACTAAAGCCATGTACAAAGCAAAATGAAAAAGGTTTTCAATCTGGATAGAGTCACATCAGTAATCACCAGATAGCACAGACATTAGCTATATGCTGGACTACCTATTGTGTCTGAAATACTGTCAGTTCAGTGAGAGTCCATTTAACATCCATTTAGTCATTTGTTAAAGCAGTGACATGGTCCAGACATGATGCTATTACTCAAGCTTCCTGAGACACTGCTATCTTTGGCAAGTCATTGCTGTAGTCTCACTTTAAGTTTCAAGTCCCACCATCTGAAAAAGGAAACTGTTCGTGAGTCACCTACAGAAGAATTCGTATGTGCAATCACTCCAAGCAGAGAGAAATTGTTGCTTACCTGTTCTTTGATATGTATTGTGCACATATACATTCCATGACTCTTCCACCTTCCCTACTACTTTGGGATTCGCTAACTGATGGTGCAAAGGGCCAAAGAGGGAGGGAGCAACCATGCCCCCTTTATACCTTTGGCTCTGTGTGCGCGGATGAATGGTGGTGCATGCACTGCTTGCTAGTATGGCTGGCAAAAGTTTCTGACTCAAGTGCATTGGCTGCACATACACCTACAGAGGAATTGTATGTATGCAAGATGTATCCTGAAGAATAACAGTTACTGTACTGGTAAGAAACTTCTTTTTCTTTCGGTAAAAACTGGATGATCTTCACTTTTCTTTCCTGTTCAGTTCTTTTATGCTATGAGTAATTATCATTCCTCTGGATTTAGTGCAGTGTGGAATAGATTTACTTTTGGGACTGGAAATAAAGCATGTGTTTGAAATATGTAAAAAAGTCTCCCTTTAAATCAAGCACAGAAATGACGAATTGCGTAAATTCAAGTAAGTGAAGTGGAAACCCACTTTTGTGGTACACTTCTTTTTCAGGTTAGATATTAACTAGTAGTTTTTTATTTTTAGTAAACTATGGTCTCACATTCACTGCTAGATATTTTTTTCTGAATAAATGCTTTTGTTTTTTATGTGCACTGGTTAAATGCTAAAAATACAGAATTATCACATGCTCTGAGTTGCACTGAGCAACTTGGAAGAAGTAGTCATGTATTGTTACAATGTGCTTAAAGAGAACAATGATAGGATGATAATTAAAAATATTGGCTTATTTTAAATGGGTGGAAAAATAAAAGCACACTTTAAAGAAGCAGGATTTTAAGAGCTCAGCTTGATTGTTTGTTTTAGAGAAAATTTGAATGTAAGAAAAACTTAATGTACAGAACTTCATCTGAAAAATACTGGATTCTGGTCATAAAGTTGGTGATTGTGCTTTAAATTAATTTTATATTTGGTATGCTTCCTCTTTGTGTCTTTCAGTATTTTGACTAAAAGCCCACAGAAGACTCTCACTAGTCAGTCTCCTACCTAAAAGTGCTGACCGCCCCCAGGTGGGTTCATTTTACCAAACATTGGCTGAAGATTATTACACAGTTGAACAATGTTCCCAGTAAATTAGGCTTAATGGGTTGACCAAAGAGAGTGGAGTCAACCAGAATCCTTGATTTGTTGGTTATAGATGTCCAACTCCCATGAACCAGGTTGTGTGCGTCAACATACTGCAGTTATGTTGAGTTTTTGCCAGATCTTTAACTGAATTATTCCTGCACTAAAATGGGAATGCTGCTAGCTTTACTTTTCTGTCCTGCAATACTGTTCTTTGTCCATTCTTGTTTGTCCTTGCCCTTGACCTGATTTTCCTCCTTTTTACCTAGTACAGAGGTGGGCAAACTATGGCCTGCGGGCCGCTCCTGGCCCGGGAGGCTAGCCCCCGGCCCCTCCCCTGCTGTTCCCTCTCCCCCGCAGCCTCGGCTCACTGTGCTGCCAGCGGGGTTGAAAGCTCCTGGGGCAGCGCAGCTGCAGAGCCCAGCCTGACCCAGTGCTCTGTGCTGCGCGGTGGCAGCCAGCCACTGATGCTCCAGGCAGCACGGTAAGGGGGCAGGGATGCGGAGTGGTTGGATAGAGGGCAGGGGAGTTCAAGCGGGTGGACAGGGTTGGGGCGGTCAGAGGGTGAGGAATGGGGGGGTTGAATGGGGGTAAGGGTCCCAGGGGGGCAGTTAAGAAGGAGAGGGGGGTTGGATGGGGTGGCAGGGGGCAGTCAGGGGTGGGGGTTTCGGGAGCGGTCAGGGGATAGGGAGCAGGGGGTGGTGGATGGGGCAAGAGCCCCGGGGGGGCCATCAGGGAACAAGGGGGGTTGGATGGGGCAGGAGTCCTGGGGGGGGGGGGGGGCATCAGGGGCGAGAAGCGGGAGGGGTGGATGGGGGTAGGGGCCAGGCTGTCTGGGAGGCACAGCCTCCCCTAACCGGCCCTCCATACAATTTCCAAAACCCGATGCAGCCCTCGGGTCAAAACTTTTGCCCGCCCCTGACCTAGTATGAGGTAGGGATTGAGAATTGTGGTTAAAATAATCAATTCTATTTAGCTCTTCCGCTTGAGCATATTACTCAGTTTTTCCCTGGAACTATTGCCTGTATTCTCCCTGGAACTATTGCCATCTATCATATGGAATAATCATTTGGAATTCAAAGTCCAAGCAGACAATCTTCTTTGTACTCTCCTTTAATGGCTTGTCCAGTGTTAGCACAAACAAATATTGCATTTACCACTTAAGCTCAGCCTTGGATAACTTTCCAAAACATTGAGACAGAACATAGAAGTGTGGAAGCAGTTGAACTAATTGTGAATTGCTTTGATAGTCAGTTGTCCATCTCTTCATTTGATGTATTTTGATATCCTGGATGACATACTGTCAAGGTTCCTTCCCCACTCTGAACTCTAGGGTACAGATGTGGGGACCTGCATGAAAGACCCCCTAAGCTTATTCTTACCAGCTTAGGTTAAAAACTTCCTCAAGGTACAAACTTTGCCTTGTCCTTGAACCCTATGCTGCCACCACCAAGCGTGTTAAACAAAGAACAGGAAAAGAGCCCACTTGGAAACATCTTTCCCCCCAAAATATCCCCCCAAGCCCTACACCCCCTTTCCTGGGGAAGGCTTGAGATAAATCCTCACCAATTTGTATAGGGGAACACAGACTCAAACCCTTGGATCTTAAGAATAATGAAAAAGCAATCAGTGTTTTTCTTGCTGTCTGGACTGGTCTCTGCTTTATACCTGATGTTACCTTTCAGAGGAAGACCTATGAAGAAGGACTTACATTAGCCTTTAAAGGTATTAATTCTAGTACTGGTGCAGATATTCCTAATTTCCTTTGTCTAGGTCCCTGAAAAATATTAATATTAAACATTTGATTTTTTAAATATTCTATGTTTTCCTTTTTTAAAAATATAAGATCAACAAGAAGCTGCCTTTTTTCCAGGGAGATTTAAGTTCTTGGGTGAAATCCCTTGAAGGTTCTAAGGGATGAGTTCAACTTTCTTTTTCTTCCTTCTGGGATGAAATACTGCAAGAGGTATAGGAGGTAGATAGTTCTTTGTTTTGTCAGGGTAGTTCTATCCAGCATTTGTTTTAGCTGCTTAGTTTATCTGGAACCATGGAACTTTGGCAAGAAATGGATCAATTCATATTCTCCTTTAACATCTCAAACACACATGGTGAATCTGCTGGTCCAGAATTTCATAAAACGAGTGAATGTCTGTTTTATCCTCTTTTCTTCTTGGCTGATACCACTTCAAACAGGTGGTTTAGAAATATACCTCCTGTACTAAAGCATTTAGAAAGTGTTTCCCTTCTCACCCTTTTGGCAGAGAGGACAGAAATGTATAATTTCAGAGAGTCAAGGGCATCAGTCATGTCATCTCCTCTAAGTTTTATTCATGGCACATGCTTTTTTATCACATCATGTATTTTAAAGAAAGAAAGAGAGAGAAAAGTCAGTCACCAAAGACTCTTAAACGATGTTAGAGATCTAGTCTCTGAAAATTATTTACCTCTGCCCTCAAGAGATGTTGGTAAAACTGTTAATATGAATAACATTTTTGGAATGGAAGAGTGCTGGTGCAAATCTTTTTGGCTGTTTTCTTCACTTTGTATAAAGCACTAGAATATTTTTAGATTAAAATTATAAAAAAGAAAGGTATCCATTACTTTGATGATAAATGCTACACCCCAAAATGAGCTATCATTTAAAATATTCATAACACTATCCTAAGAATTTTAATTAAGTATAAACTTTTTATATTAACTCTGGCAAGTTCTAATACAGTTGTTTTTCTGTCTCTGCTTGAATGCAGTACAGCTGCTTTTTGATGTAATTAGCTATTTAAATAGAATAGAAAGTGGGAGAGGAAGAGGACTAAAAAGACAGTTTTTTTTTTAAAGAAAAAAGCTGATAGTGTCTTCAGTAAGCAAATTATTTTGTGTTTTTCCCTTTTGATTAGGATATGAAATAACAAGTGAAGTCTGATTGCTACAAAAGAAATTACATCTGGATAATTTAACTGGGGCAGTTTGGGAACTTTTAGTAAAGTGTTTCATATTGCTCCACTATTTAGGAGAACACAAGGATGACTCTAGCAAAACTTTCCTCTAGATGTTTGTGGAAACATCACTATCTGTCTTGTCTTCAAATAGAATAATACCATTTCTGGACAGTTTATTTATGTTCCCTAGGGGCATAATGTTGTAGACCACAAATGCTACATGTTAATGCTCATCGAACGCACCTGACAGCCCAGATCCAACAGTAACAGCAGTCTATCTGATGAAGCTTGAGAACGATGAGACTCCCTGTTTGCCTGTGAAGGATGGCGGCCCATGCACAAGCAGATACAATGCTCACTGTTCACTGAACAAATTTGAATTTTTTTGGCCAACCCTAGTTGGCCCACTCTAAAGAGAATGTAATCTATATGTTTGCGGAAAGTAAGCAGTTTTTACCAAAAGCAGAGATTTTTACTTGTCACCCTGGTATTACCATGGTACTATCCATGATATTATGAACTACTGTTTTTAGTTAATAATGAAACAGTCTGTTTCTGTAACCTGGGTGATGAACCAAAGACCCTGAGTTTGGTTTTAATTTAATTTTAAAGTGAACTAATTTGAGAACACTTTTTTAGTGTATTAAAGTCAAATAGCAGAGAACAGATAGTTCGAGTGAAAGATGATCTGCTGAAATACAGCACCATACTATTGGAACATGTATACATTATGAAGAAAACTTATTGAGGTAGAAGGTTAACAAATATCAGGAGGGTGAAAGGTCTTGTTAAATCTTTCAGTCAGAGGTGCATCAGCAGTTGTAGACAGCATTAAATTAGTTACCATACTGGTGATATGTAGAGCAGCCATATGGAGTTCTTTATATATGTAAATTTATGAACAACTATTATATGGATTATGTGTGGACTATAAATATGGCTTACTGGCATTAGAGGGCTTGATTTGATGCTCAATATTTTCTAAGTTTTTTCTCATGGTGAGGTTTTTTTCATATCTGAATTATGGCCATATTTTCCCTCATGGATTGTGTTTCTTGTTATGTTTGAAATGTTTTTTGTATTTAGTTTTTCAAAGTGAACATTTATTAGATATACTTTGTTCCTTTACATTTGGGAATAAGAATATAATACAAAACATTATGAAGTGATTGCTTCACATTTTCCAGTAATTGGCATGTAGTATTTTATGTGATCAACTGTATAATAAGAAACATGATCTAAGAAATGAATATATTTTTAAAATGAATTGTTGAAAACATTAAAATTACCAGGAAGTATTATGTACTTAAGCGTATAGTTTAAGAGGTGGCAATAAAAGTGTGGATCACAAAGACCATATTCATTAGTTACCTGATGTGGCAGTTGATCCATGCAGTAGACCCTTTTACCTGTCTGAAGCCTCATTGATTGCAGAAATGGAAACTAGGTTGTGGTCTTGGTTTTTATTTTTGATGACCATATGAATCACAGAAGGGGACTTGAAATGATTTTTACATGCAGTTAGAACTCCCATGGAAAAACATTATAAATATCTAAACCAACTGTCCAGTTTTCCTGTAAATCTTCCCTCCAGGTCCTCCTACAGAAATCAGACTATTAATAATTACATGAGGGGCAGGTAGAAATAGGTGGCACTTAATATATTTATAATTATCAGAAAAATTTGCAGTTGTATATATGTGTACACATTGTACATATGTGATTGTGTCCATAAACCTCATTCTTCATGTCACTCGTCTTCGTACTCTTAAACTATGTCTGCACTTGTGACTGTACATGGTTACATGTGCACTGTTGTGCCAAAACCCCCTGTTGTCCACATCTGAAGCCCTGAAGTAAATTCCTAAAGGAGAGTGCACAGCATGAAAGCTAACACTCGGAAGGGGTGTGGGTAAGTACATGGCTCCTCTATTTCATGTCGCTATAACTCTTCTGTAGTGCAGCTTGGATAGGGTAAAGGGTCTGTACCAGGTCATAGGTATCTATAGTCCTCCAAGGTTATTTCCACAATGCATTGATCCCTTTGCTGCTTGATCTTTATCCAAAGGTATAAAGGGCCCTGGCCCCCCTGTTGCCAGTGGTAGTAACGACCTGTGCTGAGCACTTCAGATCAGTTCTTCTGTAAATGCTATGGATCTGCACAGCGATCATGTTACAAGAGCTACTGCCTAGTCTCTGGAGCACACCTGGGTGCTGATCAATCTGCGATTCAAAGTACACTGTCCTCCATGACTTCGTCCGCAGCAGCAAGAATATACACCAGTACCAGGAAGTTTCATGGAAGTTGGAGGAGGTGGGCATTCACTGGACTAGGTCCCAGAGCTGGGAGCATATGGAGTATCTCAGGCTTCTGTACTAGAGGGTGAAGGATGTCAATAATCTCTCTGGGAGGTTACCTAGCACATGCCCATGCTATGAGGAGGTGGATTGAGTGCTCCCCAGGGCTGTGAGTTTGGAGCCTGAAAAGCCTCTCGATCCCTTCCTCAACCCTGCCGGCCTCATTGTATGACCAGATGCCAATCAGGGGCAGGGCGAGGTGGCTACATGGACGTCAAAGGAAGCCCCAGGAGAACCAGAGGAAGAGGAGTATGTGATTCTACATCTCTAGTGAACAGACCAAGCTGAGGAAGCTCCTCCTCCTCCTTCCCCCCCCCCCCCCCCCCGGAAGAGCCTGAGGAGGACTCCAAGCTGCTGCAGGAACTAGAACCTGAGGCTGGTAAATCATAATAGCTTCCCCGCACATTAATGTCCTCTCTTGCTCCAGTAATACATGCCTGAAGTTGGTTCACCTCTGTGCCTCCCACTCCCCCACTCTATCCTGATATGGTCCCCAAGCAGGACATCACTGTAAACGAGTGATTTTACTGAAGTCCCATGAACCCTGTAAAGCATTTAGAGGAAGCTATAACTCATTGCAAATGACCTGTTAGTACGCCCTTGTGTCTGGGCATTTCTTGGCCAGCACTCTGGCAGTGATAGTCCTGGGATGTGTAGATGGGGGGAGGGTGGGATTGGTTCTGAAAGGGCCTGGTTGGGGAAAGAATTTTTGACACTTATGGTTATGCAAAGATCCAACAGTCTCCCCCCTTATCTCTTTTCCTTCCCTATACGAATGAGAGCCACATGGAAGTGGGGCAGGGGTGGTTAGTTTCTTGTGTGCAGGCCTGCCTAGGTCCAGGAAAGTGAATCATTCGGTTGTCCGAGGAATGTGACCATTTCCAGTATTCATTACTGTTCCCAGTTCCCGATGTTTGTCTTCTCCCTGTGCTGAGCCACTTCAGAAAAGTGTGTGTGGGTGAAGCATCTGCTACAGCAGTTGCACAGGTACATTGCCATGTTCCATAGCAGTGGAGAGGTGACTGGCTTGTGGTGTTCATCCAAAAGTTCAGGGAAGAAAATACACTTGTGGTGTGACTGTTTCCCTGTCCGTTTCAGTGCAGTTTGCTGAATATAGGGGCTGGACTTTTTGGTGATGCAGTGGAATTTAGGGGTGAGTGGAAGTTTTCTGTGATTCTTCCATGGGAACTCCATCTGCTAGCTAAGAATACAGTCAGATTCCTCTTGAATTGCCTCCCAAGCTTGTACACAAAATTCAGCAACATTTTTGGTCTAGCAGAATTCAAGCTTGTTCTTCAGCTTTAATGGCAGGGCAAATGTGTTTGGTCCAGCTGCGTAGCTCACTAAACCACTCCACTCAGCAATATGTGGAGGGGTGACCATTAGCACAAACATCTCTCTGGCATAGGTGGCTGGGTGTCCTCCAGAGGACCTGAAAAGCCTCTCTTCATTTCCATTCCAGTACCTTGAACATAGCTGTGTTATCCAAATGATGGCCTGTTGTTAAAGAAGAAATATGTAACTACTAACCTACGTCATCCCTGAAAGGAACTGAACTCCACCCCAAACTGGTCCTTTGATGCACTGCAAATAGTGCAACATTTTAATAACAGTACTGCAGGTATCTTAACAATTTGTACTCTTAGCTCCTTCCTGGTAAGTCTTAAGTTTTCTGAAGGAAGGGGGCTGTAACAGTAGCATTCCTGAGATGGTTAAAAAGTTTCAATATTGTGGCCTTCAGCAGCACAGTTGTTATGTGGGGGGACTTCGTAGGCTCCTTCAAAGGAGAAGTGAAATATAATGCTAGCCTTGTCTTTGACTTGCCAGGACATTCCAGTGCTCACAGGGAAACCATTCTGCTGGTAGGGCAGGAGTGGCACTGCAGACATAGCAGAGACAGACAGAGAAGGGCCCTGGAGAGCTTTCACTTTTAACCATCTCAGGAATGCTACTGTTACAGCCCCCTTCCTTCAGAAAACTTAAGACTTAACCGGAAGGAGCTAAGAGTAAAAAACGTTAAGATACCTGCAGTATTGTTATTAAAATGTTGCACTATTTACAATGCATCAAAAGACCAGTTTGGGGTGGAGTTCAGTTGGCATTGACCAAAAGAATCAGGAACAGTTCTAGTTCCTTTAGGGCAAGGGATAATCAGGGTCTTAGGCAGGAGGAGGAAATTATGAGCCGGGTCACAGAGTGGAAGTATGCTCAGAGGGAACAAGTACCATGCATTCATGCAGTGACTGGTACAGCTGGTGGCAGAACACTCTCAGGGCCTGTTTGCCACCATTGCCTCTGCTCTTCTCCTGGAGCATGCAGGAGGGGAACGATGAGCTTGATCCTATCTCTGTAGCCCAGATAGTGTTCAGCTCCCAAGCAGGAGATGTCCCTGTTTCTCCCCTTCCCCCCGCCCCCACTCCTGTGTTCTTCAGCTGATCTTACCCCCACCCCAGATAAGACAAGGGGAAGGGAAAGACAAGGAGATATGTCCACAGACAGTAAGGTTTGCCTGCTTCTCAGGGAATTGGACTGGGATTTTTGTTAATCTATTCGTCTTAGAAACCATTTTAGCTCTGTATTCAATGTATGTCTGTTTGGGATGGGTCAGTAGGATTCATAGCCCCTGACTGTGATTTCTGCAAATGTGCAGTGCCAAAGAAATGCAATGAATGTCTCTTGTACTCCACCTTCCCCCAGTCATGAATTTCGTATAAAAAAGTGTTCATTGCAGTGAAATAGTAAGCTGTGAAATAATTGTCGCTGTCCAAAGCACCAAATGAAAAACAGAAGAATTTAATGTCTTTATGGCCTTGTTAATGACTTAAATAACAATACAGACAAAGGAAACCAAAGTAAATTAAGAGTGAAGATATCGGACACTGAACAGTGCTTTTGTGACCCCTCCTCTCCGACCAGTCACATCTTGAAACCATGGGAGTACTCATGAATAGCACCAGATAAATTCTATGAGAAAGTGTTAGAAAACATTATGAAGAGGGAATGTGCGAAGCTCCTCAAAACCTTACAGAACTATTTTTAAATTACTTTAACAATGCTTAAGTGCTCCTAATAAAGAATCCTGAAACAGAACGGTTAATGTTCAACAAAAAAGTTGCTCAGCGATGGCATTTAAGTGCGTATATGCACTCTGCAGCACAAAACCACAGCCAAAGGTGTTCACCTTTCGGGGTATCGCTCAATTGTCTGGTTTCAGTTAGCATGTTAATGTTGGCTGCAAGGGATTGAAAGCCACCAGAGATATGTTGCAACGCAAATATGTGACAGTGGTCTGTTGAACAGCGTTACGTATTCTGGATTTTTTTCTTCAACAGCAAACCTATAATATTTTAACAAAAAAGCCTATGAATTTTTGTATTTAGTTAAACATTCAAGTTTTTTAAAATCAGATTTGTTTTTGTTAAAATTGTTTCTAACTAAAATAGTTAAATGAAATATTTTAAAAAATAAATAGACTGTATCAGCCAGGTCAACATGAAAAACTGAAAATATTGGCTTCTGCAGCTGACTCAGTCGCCTTCACCTTCATTTTCCTGTTTTGTTCATAATGTGGAAAAGAAAAACAAACTTTCCTGGTTTTTCAGATCCCAAATGATTTCTCAATTTGGAATTAATTAGTCCAAAGGAAGAAAATATTCTTCTACACCGGCAAAAGAAGCTACTGCTGTTAAAAGTGAGATTATCACTTCAACAGTTTCTGAATCCAAGTGCTTAAGTGACTTCCACCAGTTCACTGATATGACTTTTTTTTAAAACATCATCAGCAAACATCGATTTCTTGAATGGTTCACCCTTAGCGCTGAAGTTTATTGTAGTTGGCATTATGGAGGGATGATTGCTGGATGTCCATGTCATAGCCATCTCCTCTTCTTCAGCAGTTAAGGTTTTGACCCTGGTACTGAGTATTGAGAATATTTGCAAGAAAATGAGCTGGAGATAGTGCTTGTCCCATTTTTTTTTAAATGCTTGTAATTTAACTCGGTCATTGCATATTTCTCTTTTAAGATCTCATTCAGTTCCTTCCAAATTTCAACAGTGTCAGCAATAAAACAGCTATTTCCCTGCATTTTGTTCAAGGCTACGGAAATAGGTTTCAGGGTACACAGCATGTGTTCAACATTTCTCTTAAGCCCAATATTGAGAACATTGGCTGTGACAGTGCCATTTATTTTTTCACGATTTTGTTCACTAACAGATTAGTCATCAGATTAGGCCAGTTCTTGATATAGTGCTCAAAACAGTCCACTACTGAGTTCCATCGCATGTCTTGTGGGAGAGTTAGCTTGGTTCCTTCCACTTTTTTCAGAGCAGCTGCTGCAAAATGGTTGTTACGGAAGTATTTTGCAATTTCAACAGCATTAGCCTTTATTTCTGGAACACTGAAGTCTTTGGCTAGGAGGTGCATCAAATGAGCACTGCAACCGTATGTTATTAGCTTGGGACTCTCTTCCAAATAATTTCTTCGCATGTTGGATACATTGCAGCATTGTTGGTGACCAAGCTGTGTAGTAGACATTTGAATTTTTTCCCCCACAGTTTGTTACTGCTATTTTTTGTAAGTATTCTGCGGTGTGTGCATTTCCTGATGTATTAATTGTTTCTGTAAGGAGGACATTCCTTCTTCTGTTGTCACACAAGCACATATAACAGGATCATTGTGGACATTGCTACACCCATCAAGACTCGGGTCAACAATTTCCCCCACTAGACCTTTTGCACACTGCTCAATTTCTCTTTCATACACTTTATCCAGCAATTTGCCTGCGACATCTGCTCTCTTGGGTGGACTGTATCCTGGTCTTCATGACTGAACCATGTTAATGAAGTGTGGGTTCTCAATCATACGGAAAGGAGAGTTTTTGTTGCAGAAAGAAACCAGGCAATTTTTTTATCAATTACCTCTTTTTGTAATCTGCTGGTTCTAATCACAAACTAACTGTGGTTGTTTCTGGATGATGGATATGTTTTTTTTCTTTTTGATATACTGTGTCTATGTGACATACATGATGTGAGTGAATCACTATCATTGGCAGATAACTCTGAAACTATAGAAAATGATGGTGATCTTGAAGGTGGATAGTCTTCAGAATCCTGTATGTTGAGGATGGAGTCGCCTAAATAAAATAAGTCAATGCAGTTATTTAATTATTATTACCATACTGCTCATTTAGTATTACTCATTACATTCACTGACACTCAGTACTACTTTAAAGGTGAAATTATAAAAGGAAGATCTGCCTATTTCAGCTATTTATTTTTTATCACAGCTGTATCTAAAATGATAGTACCATAGAGTAACAACTATATTTTTTTGCTCAAACATGAGAATTCAAAAATAGTCTGGAAGGAAGACAGGCAATCCTTAAGAAAGAAATATGAAATAAAGCAGTTGACCAACCTGAAGATCCTGCATGTTCAGACATGTTCCTTTCATCATCTTCAATGCAGCATCCTCCTGAGAAGGAGCACTTCTCATGATGTTGTGTCATTCGGGCAGTCAGGCCTTCCATTTCTCTGTTGCAGTGTTTACATTTTGCACGCATGCCCATCTTACCCACAGGTAGAGGAACTTCATTAAAATATTCCCAAACTGGGTTTCTCTTATGGCGTGCTGCCATTATAGGTTTTCCCCTCTAGTGAGAGAATCTCAAATCAATGAAAGCTACACTCAGAAAGACCTCAAGACTTCTGGAATATGCTCCTCAAAACAGTTTCACTTTTGTTTCTACTGCCTGTCTCTCTCTTCTCATATTTATCTCCACACTTCTTCTCCTTGTCCAGATCTATTTTGCCCCAACAATCTTCTATTCACTGAACTCTTTGAAACTTTGCACTTTTAGAGAAAGTTAAGGGATTGACTCTATGTACACAGATTTGCAGAGGGACAATAGGGTTGAGGTCTGCTATTTCTCACATTTATATATGTATGTATTTAACATTTTTACTGTTAACAAGCATGTTATCTTTGGAGACACAAATCCACAGTTTGAGAACTGCAAAACTAAGCATCTCTGATTGTATCTTCTAGACCAGGGGTGGACAAACTATGGCCCGTGCGCCGGATCCGGCTCCTCAGGGCGTTGGATCCAGCCTGCGGGATTGCCCCCTGTGGTGCCGCGGGCTCCACACTTCTCTCAGAAGCGGCCGGCACCATGTCCCTGGGGCCCAGGGAGGGGGGTGTGGCAGAGGGCTCTGTGCGTTGCCCTTGCCTCCAGGCACCGCCCCCCGCAGTTCCCGTTGGCCAGGAACGGAGAACCATGTCCAATGGGAGCTTCAAGGGAGGTACCTGGAGGTGTGGCAAGGGCAGCGCGCGGAGCCCTGTGCCTCCTCCCAGAGCGGCGCGGCGTGGGGCCAGGGCAGGCAGACAGGGAGCCTGCCTTGGCTCTGGTGCGTGCTGGTGCCACCCCGGAGCCGCTTTAGGTAAGCGGCACTGGGCTGGAACTCAAACCTCTCTTGCACCCCAACTCCTTGCCCTGAGCCCTCTGCCTGCACCTGGCACCCCAAGTCCCTGCCCTCAGTTCCTTGCTGTACCCCTCCTGTGCCCAAGCTCCCTGCCTTGAGCCCCCGGTTGCACCCCACACCTTTCCTGTACCCCAGCGCCCTGCCCTGAGCCCCCTCCTGCACTCTGCACCCCAACCCCCTTCCCTGAGCCCCCTCATACATCCTGCCTCTGCCTCAATCCCTTGCCCTGAGCCCCTTCCTGCACACCACACCCCGCCTACACCCCGCACTCCCTTCCATACCCCTGCCCCGGCCCTGCATACAATTTCACCACCCAGAGGTGGCCCTCGGGCCAAAAAGTTTGCCCACCCCTGTTCTAGACTGAGCACTAAGTCCCATTGGGTAGATAGGAAGATTAACCTAAATCAGTGGTTCCCAAACTTGTTCCACTGCTTGTGTAGGGAAAGCCCCAATGGGAGCTGCTGGAAGCGGCGGGGGCCGAGGGATGTACTGGCCGCCGCTTCCAGCAGCTCCCATTGGCCTGGAGCAGTGAACCACGGCCACTGGGAGCTGTGATCGGCCGAACCTGCGGACGTGGCAGGTAAACAAACTGACCTGGCCTACCCCGCCAGGGGCTTTCCCTACACAAGCGGCGGAACAAGTTTGGGAACCACTGACCTAAATAGTCTATACAGAAGCCTCTGGAACACCGTAAGATTGGATCACTAATCCATGAACTACTGGAACTTATTTACAAAACTTTTCTTAAACATTACATGAATATATTGTCTCATACTATAGAATTAGAATTTATAATTCCTATTCCATGATGAGATATCTTTGAGCTATAATGTATCTTAATTAAAACTATCTTTAGGTAGGTTTTTCCTCAAAAAGCATTTTATCAAAAAAATCCGATTTAAATAAAAAAAATCAGATTTTTTTTTAATTGTTGATTTTTATCCATCCTGGAGCTGAGAAGTGTTTTGGACTACATTTTTTCAGGTTTCTAACAAATAACATAATGGAAAATACAATGGTGTGCTCATGACTGATACTTAGTGGGTCGGACAGTACTGTGCTACCGTTGCTTTCTAAATCAACATTTTTCATTTCCCACTTAAAACTTACTTTTTTTGGCATGCTGTTCTGACTTTTTTTTGTTGCATTGTATTGGTTCCAAATTATTGTAGGTAATAGATCCATATACCACCCCATTTACTATCATGGAGAGATGGAATTACATTCTTTTCCGTTCCTTGACTGAAAAGAAACTGGCAGTTGGAAGTTGACATTGTTGGGAGTCTGTAAGATCAGATGATTCACTGGAGGATCCTAGATTGCCATTCAGCTTCTGAATTTTATGTGTGAGGTGTGTAATCACACTGTGGTCATATTAGAATTAATTCCTTTGAGAGAGAATTCCAGGTAAGTCACCTTTCTTTTTGTTATGTATAAAGTGATCACTCTTCTTTGGGTTTTTTGCATTTTAAAAATATAATATAAATCTAATTATATCTCTATCTAGGTGGTATAAATAAAATATACTTATGCAAAAAAGGAACATCTGCCTTCTAAATATTACTCAATGTTAGTAATTAAAAGGTTAACTAAAAGCTGAAGAAAGCTTTGAATTTTTAAATGTTTGTAACAGCTAGTAGTCTGACTTACTGCAGACATTTTTGTCAAAGTTGAAAAAGTTAGAGCTAATTAATTTCTTGGGAGACATATGATGAAATTGTAGGTGTGATAACATATTTGAGTAACATATGGTCGTTATGGGGCACCTTTCTAATGACTGAGCACGAAGTTAAATATAGACTTCCCATTTTTCACTTGTTCTGATAGCAATTCTTTGTTATTACACTTTTAACTACTCTTATTTTCCATTGTATGTAGAATTTAATTCCTTGTATTTTAATCAAAATATGAAAAAGTAGATATTAGTATGCTGTAATATTGCCATGCCTAGATAAGATTTGCCATGATTTTCAGAAACACATAGGTCAGCTTTCCTTGTCATATATCTAATTCTACTCTGAGTATACTGGAGCATTAATTAAAATCAATTGCATTTTGACCTTTTAAGTAAAACTTGATATTTGCTACTGAGTGTTTAGCTGTATCTTCTCTATAATAGGAATGACGATTCCTTTGGGACGTAGGAGGAAAATGCACATTGTTCCCCTCAATTTAAACAATATATTAAAACTTCATAAATTACTTTTATAAGATTATTTATTTAATAAAAACTGGGTTAGAAATAATATTGGATTAAATTCTTATTCAGTCTCCAAAACTGTAGTAAATTGTGTTTGTACAGAGATCTGCGTTGAGGTGGTAGGTGGGTGTGATATTCTTTTACCTCAATATGGAGCCAGTACGCAGATAGGTTGCTGATCCATCCATTCTGTAGCTGCTATTGCAACCCTTGGGATTTGAGGCCAGGCTGATTCTAGCAGCAGGCAATCTGGGTGTTTGGGCATCAACTCCAGATGGCAGTGTAATGTTATGCTACTTGGCTTGAATTGTTTTGCTCTGTGATTGTATGGCCTCTTCTTGTTTGTAGCTTAGTTGTTCCAGGGTAAGTGCAGGGACACCAAAAATGTCTTCTGTTGTGCTGGCAAAATACTTAAGGTCGTGCCTGCTGTGGCCTCTGCAGAATCTTATGCAGCAGTTACATGGGGAGTTAGGACAGTTAACCTGTGTAGTCCACAGACATGCTGGTTATGCTGCAGGCCCAGGAAGCCACAGATCCCACCTCTGCTCAAAAGTAGCGCTCTGAATGTGCAGGGAGTATAGATAAGACTACGTTTATGTCACGGAGGTCATAGAAGTCATGGAATCTGTGACTTCAAGAGACCCCCATTCTCTGCTTCATCCCCAGGGGCTGCAGGAGTCTGGAGCAGGCAGCCAGCGGGGCCCTGGCAGGGTTCCAGTCACAGGCGACCACAGGGACACGGGGGCCCCCTGCAAGGTTCCAGCGCCAGGTGACAGACTCCTGATGGGGCCCTCCTTGAGGTTCCAGCGATGGATAGCAGCCTCGTGTGGGGAGAGGGGGATGACTCAGGAAAGCGGCTGAGGGTGTCCCATTTTCTCTTTGGGAAATGTCACCCTGCAGCTTCCAGCTGCCATGGGTGGAGGGGGAACCCCACAGCTCCCGGACACCATGGTCATGGGGGAAACCATAGAGCCGCAGCAGCAAAAGTCACAGACAGGTCACGGCTTCCATGAATTTTTATTTATTGCCTGTGACTTTTGCTAAAAATAACCAGGACAAAATCTTAGCTTTAAGTATAGAATACCCCTGCTTGAACTTCAGTAGCTTGCTTCCCCAGCTCCAGAATTGTGATGATTCTGCTGTACTTCAGGAATTGTGAAACAAGGGCAGGAGGTATAGAAAGGTGGTATTTGAACAGAGGGAACTGTTTTCTCTCACGATAAAAGGGAAACTCTTAAATGTCTGACCTAATTTAAAATTGTTGTAATTTGGAGTTAATGTCAAAAATTAAATGAAACAAAAAAGCCATTCTTTCAATTTTTTTAAAAAACTGGCTGCATTGCTGCAGGGCCAGTGACTAAAGGGAAGCTCACAATGGGTGACAAGTTGATGCATTGGTACACAAACAAGGAAGAAAACAAAAATGTGTTTTACACAATAATGAGAAAAGGAAGACTGGGAGAAAGTACTAAATACCATTGCTTCCTTTTCAGAGGAAAAGGAAGGTGAAGGACTTGCAGTAAATAGGACAAGGAATAATTAGGGCATTGGATTCTATGGTGAGCTGGATCTAAATTTTGCTGCAAATTGACTTATTTATCAGTGAATTTTCAATGTCATAAATGGAGAAGTATTAAACAAGATTTTTATTATAAAAATGAACAATTAACTTCATTTTAATTTTTTAAGACGAGACCACTTTTTGAATGATTTCTCATTGGTTTCATATATGAATGCTAGGATATCACAGAACTTAACATTGACAGTACTTTAAAATTGCATTGTAGAAGTCTGGGTCCAATGTGGTAGGGCGTGGGCCAAGAGCTGAATGGTTTGTATGCTGTGAGTAGAAGGGATAGTGACTGTTTTCTCACTTGAGTGGTGGGAATGAGTCCAGGCTTTTCTTACTTGGGAAAGAGAATCAGTCTGGGGTGCTAGAGAGAGAAAAGACAGTCATACTACTGCATGGGAGGGGGAAGTGGAGTATTTGACAGGTAGAAGAGAATTATGAGGTTTTGTAACTGCAGGATTAGTGGAGATATAAAATATGATGATAAAACTGATGTTGGGAGTGCTGGTTTCATCAAGACAGGGGTGTTAGTATATTCTCTGCCGTCATAGGTTTGCTTTCTTAGATAGTTAAATATTTTATTTCCTTTGTTCTTCTCCCCTTAACATGTCTTAAGTTCCTTGCTTTGTGTGTGTGTGTAGTCTCCCCTATGCCACTTTGATCCAAGAAAGTATCTCCACCAATGAAATATTAAAGTATTACACTGTTTATTTTGCTCCCTTTAGAAGCTTTTGGGTAGGCCCAGTTTTTTATGACTTATTCTGAGGAATGAATAGCAACAAGTGTATTTTTTTTAAATGCGTGTAAGTTTTCTATAGCCCTGTTTCTCAGACAAAAAGACCCCAACAATGCAGAGTGTTGACTGTTCCATTACTTTTGGGGAGTGTCGTTTAAGGATGGACAAAGTATAAATAATTTTAAAATCCAGAATCACTTTTGTTTTTTAATTAAGCCATTCTAAATTTTGTTTTATCTAGATACAAACAAATCATACAGAGTGAGCATAATCATAGACAAGGGAAGTAGGTTTTGCGGAAATGGATGCTAATTTTGATCCAACAAGAAGATTTGTTATTACAGCTATGTAATTATCTTGTGCTACAATACTATTGATCGTTTATCTGCATTCTTGGGTTAAGGCCAAAAATCTTTTCTCTCATTTTCTGTTTAGATTATTTTGTCTTTCCATATCATAAAGTAATTAAGTACCTGTTGACGCTTCATGTGGAGGGATAGGGGGGACGGTTAACATAGCTATTTAAAATCCACTACACTTGATAGACTGCACATGTGAACCATTTGTCTGGTTTCTTTTAGTTTTGTTGCTTAGAACTAGGTTTGTATAATTTTCTGAGGATTTGCATCTGAAATATCAGCAATAGTACACTTATCATACTATGCATAAATAGTAGTGGCAGATGTGATGAGGTCAGTACTCTGACTATTCACATATATCTGCTTATTTATTCTCAAAAATCCCTTAAGCTGCGAAGGGAGTGGTGATCAGGGAGGAGGGTGTGAGAGTGTGTATGTTAAAAGTCTAATTAAAAAAAAAAGCAAAGAAAAAAAAAAAGCATTTTATGGCACATGATGAACTCTTGCATCTAAGCATTTTTGGATGCTTTCATAGCCATCTGTGGAGGGTGGATCATTGATTATGCATCAGCCAGATAAAAGAGACCATTTTGACACATTCCTTCCTTCCCCAAATATCTTACTGCTCCAAAACTGCCTGTTAAGTTGATCAAACGATGAAAACAATAGTTTGAGGGGGCAATAGAAAGTGTATATTATATAGAAAACACACTGTGTAAACATTGTTTCTGGTGACTATGTACATTATTATTTGCTGACCATATAAATCACAGAAGGGAACCATGAGTGATTCATACATCTAATTAAAAACCACCACATAAAAAGTAGGATACTGTATGTAAAGTTTTGCTTCAGCTTCTAAAGTTTTTAAAATAATTTAGACATGACATTTTAAGGTTTGATGTTCAGTGTACATAATTTAGTCTTCATATATTGGGAAAGTCTAGTAAAAAATGTTGCCATATACCCAAATTATTCATTTACTAAGTTCATAGGCTTCAGAAGTTAAAGTATAGGAGTAATAGCAAATTGTAAGTAAGGCCACTAAGAGTGCATGTAACCCATTCACTCATGTAATAAATGTGCAAAGACAGCGACAGATTATTTAAACAAACAAACAAACAAAAAAACAAACCTACAAAACAAAGCAAACCCTCACAGCTCTCCTATAATTAGGAATGATGATAAAGCTTAAGGCAGTCAATTCTAAATTTCTTTTCAGTTGCTCATAATTTTGTCAGAAATGTTAATTTAAAGCTGAAACTCCTTTTGCCTTGTCCCAGCTCAACAATAAATTTTAATTTTTTAAAATAAAAACAGGTTAGTTATTTTTAAGTTAATAGGAAACAAAAAATACCCCCAAACCCCAAATTTTGTTTTACTTTTTTTTATTTTCTAAACACAGTCTTGCAGTTTGTAGTATTGAAAACATTCCAAACATCCAAATGTTAAAACATGAAACTTGGCATATGGTTGTTTTTCACTGAAGAATAATCGATTTCCTATGTTTGAAAAAACTGATTAATGTGTTTGCAAGTTCTGTATCGCACATGTCCAGAACGTAAATTAGCTTTTATATTCTACTGTTGTGTGTGCTGCATTCTACAGCAGCAGATGCAGTCTTGGAAAAAAATGTAGGATTGTAGTAAATCAGTAAATATTGATTTACCTGAATATTTCCACATTGTGCAAGATAATCTGATGTATTACAGATGGTGCATGTGCTGATACAATAACTATTGTGTCTGCAAAACGCTTGGTTACTGATTCTAGTAGTGAGCACTTATAGTTGCTGTTGTGATTTCTTTTGTGGGAGTGACTTAAATAAATAAAACATTTTAATATGACACTTCTCCAACAGTCAATGAATATTCAAAACCAGAAACACAAACTGAAAACAATATAGTCATACAAAATGGGAGATTCAATATCAGATATGTCATTTTGTAAAAGTAAAGTCCTAACTCTGCTTCTAGGGCATATGTACGAAAGTCTTTTATTACATCACCACATATGATTTCTTAAATACAGAGTATTTATGCATGTTTTGAATAATGTGTATTAAATAAAGTCTTGGGCGACACACTGAATAAGGAGGCTAAAAATAAATATTGACTAACTACCCATTCACTCAATGAGGGACCGTTCCTATGGTAAAGATAATATGTGATTAGTTAATTACACACAAGGAGGCCAGGTTAAGGTTGCATAGACAACCTTAACTGTGGCATTTCCTAACTTTTGAGTGCTTGATTTTGCAACCTCAAGTGTTTTAATATAGGTTTTTTGGATGTAGATTTTTGTAAAAAAAAAAAAATTAGGAGATTATCATGTGGAACCATATCAACCCACAGCATGGATCAACAACAGGGTTTGGCCCTTTATATTCACAACATAGACTTCTACCACTTGAGCTAACTGAGAACTGGTAGCAGTAGAAGGCTGTTAGCGTCTGTGTGGGGGTAATACACACACATTTTACCAGTGGATTTCACAGCTGTTTTCTGACAGTGGAAGAACGTAAAGACTTGAGAACTCCTGGGCTCAATTCCAGGTTCTAGAGGAGAGTGTACCCTACCCTCAGGTCCTCTCCCCTGAGCATCTCCTGCCAACTGCTCACTCCTTTCTGTCCCCTCCTGCCTCGAAGGTGAGGTGGGTGTATTGGGGGGGCTCAGCCTCCCCCCAAAAATGGCAATTTTCAGAATATTTATACACTTTTCATATTCTGTTATTGAATGTGCGTCTATCATTGGCATCTGAACAATGTAATCATTATTAAAATAGTAATGAAAAAATCATTACATTATCATGAATTACAGTATATTGAACTCATTACACTCAGCTGAAAGCTGTCTTCACTAACATCTCAGTGTAAAGACATTATGTTCGCTCTGGGCTTCACACTGGCTTAGGGCGTTTTTGGAAGTTGAGGCCACTGATGACTGTGGGAAGAAGGCGAATGGGAGGGACAAGCAGTGGGGAGTCTTTCTCCTCTCCCTCCCCTTTCTCCTCTCCCTGCGCCTTTCCCTTTCTCTTGTTTCTTCTCTAAGTCCTTGCTCCCCTTCCTGATGTTTTCCCCTTCTTCCTTCCCACCCATGTCCCTTTTCCCATCTCTGTCTGCTCCCCACCTCCTGGCAGCTCTGTCTAGTGCCTGCTCCCACCGACACACTCAAAGTGGCAGAGGAGGTTCCCCCTCCTTGGGTGGAAAGGTTGCCAACTGGTTAAGGCACAGGCCTCGGGCTCAGGTGTTCTGCGTTTGATTTCTCTGCTCTGCCACAGACTCCCTGCTTAGCCTTGGAAAAGTCACTTCACCTTTGTATACCTTAGATCCCACCTGCCAAATGTGGCTAATGCTGACCCTGCCTCATAGGCTAAATCCATACATGGCTGTGTAATGATGGGGGAAATGGAGATACCAATGTGGGTAGATTTGGGCTGAATTTCTCCACAGCCGGAGAGTGAGAGCCAGCTGCCCAGGGGAGACGGGAGAGAGGGAGGCTCAGGCCAGCTCTACACAGAATGGGGTCGGGGCTTCAGCCCTGCAGCTTCTGCCACTAGAGTGGCTGGCGCTCCCAAGCTGGGGACTTCAGCCCCAAATGTTCTACCAGGGTCCGGGGCTTCTCCTCCTCCCCCCACCCCCGCATGGCTCCTGCCGGGGCTTCTCCTCCCCACCAGCGTGGCTCCTACTGGGGCTTCTGCTCCCTAGCATGGCTCCTGTCGGGGTCAGAGCTTCTCCTCTTTCTCCCCCGAGCGTGGCTCCTGCCAGGGTCTGGGGCTTCTCCTCCCTCCCTGCCAGTGCGGCTCCTAATGGAGTCCAGGGCTTCTCCTTCCTCTAATCCACCACTGCACTCAGCCCTAGCATAGCTGGGCTCCCTTGGGTCACCTGATGCCTGCTGTGGCCGGAGTTGAGCCTGGCTGGCAGGGAGCAACCATACACGTGGATGCCATGGCCATCAGCCCATAAGGTGTAGGGCGGCCCTAGATGAGCAGGGTCTGGCTGTGCTGCTGCTGTTGTTGCTAGCCCAGTACTCCCGCCCACGCCTAACCCTAAGGCTTTTTTGTGAGACTCACTCAGCCCCTTCTGGGAGGCGGGAAACGGCTGATCTGAGCCTGCCCGCCAAACAGCTGGTCGCAGCTCCATGCAGGCTGCCCATAGGAAACAGCTCATCTGCCAAGACACCTGCAAAACATTTGATCCCTGGCTACCAACAGCTGGTCATCCTAGTAGGTGCTGAGCACCCCCTATTTTTTTTTTCCGTGGGTGCTCCAGCCCCGGAGCACCCACCGAGTTGGCGCCTATGACCAGGCCCTCTCCCCCCTCTGCCTCTGCTGCCCCCTGCCTTCCGGCTCTTGCAATCCTGTTTCCCCACCTTATTCCTCACTATGCCAGTCAGGCTGCTTGCTCCTTCTCTATGTTGCCTGGGCACCAGAGGGAGTGGTGTGTGGGTATTAATAGCAGAAGAGAAACACTCTCTTTGCTGTCAGTTCCTGTGCCTGGCACCACAGCAGCCCCTGGCTGTTGGTAAACGCCATAGCAGGAAAAGTCCCGTTCAGCTCCTACATCCAGTGGTGAGCTGGAGTCGGTTCGCACTGGTTTGCGCGAACCGGTGGTTAAATTTTGAAGCAGTTTTAGAACCGGTTGTTAACCTGCTTCCCTGCAGGGGGCGCTGAGGCTTTGATGGGCTCCGGCCGGGAAGTGATGTAATTCCTCCTCCGGCCGCCGGGGGCGCTGCGCTGCGGGAGCCATGTGGGCTGCCGCCTGGCCCTGAGCAGGAGCTCTGCTGCTGCTGCTCCCCCGATCCCTGGCCCTGGGGCTCCCGCTGCTGCCTGGTGGGTCCCCGGCTGCTCTCTTGGGCCTGGGCTGCGTCCTGCTGCTCGGGCTGCTCCGAGCCGCTCTTCCTATGAGCACCCACCACCCTGCCCGCAGCCAGCCCCTGCCTCCAGCCACCCTCGCACCCCTTGCCTGCAGCCAGCCCCTGCCACACCCCCTGCCCTCCCTCCAGTCACCCCCGTACCCCCTGCCCGCAGCCAGCCCTGCACCCCCTTGCCTCTAGCCAACCCCGCACCCTCCTGTCTCCAGCCAGCTCCGCACCCCCTGCCTCCAGCTAGCCCTGCCCCATGCCCCTGTCTGCAGCTGGCCCCACGTCCACTGGTGCCCTGCAGTTCCCAGGGCAGTAACCCTGCACACCTGCTTCAATGAGGGGGGCAGGGAGCAGCTGGGACCCACACATGTGCACACCCTAGGGTGACCAGACAGCAAATGTGAAAAATCAGGACAGTGGGTGGGGGGTTATAGAAGCCTATATAAGAAAAAGACCCCAAAATCAGGACTGTCCCTATAAAATTGGGACATCTGGTCACCCTAGCACACCCCAGGGAGTGGCGGGGACCCACACATGTGAAACGGAGCTCATTTCTAGTTCAGGCCCATCTTTTTAAAAAAGAACTTTAGGCAGGGTTAACATACATCCGTATTTTCCCGGACATGTCCGGCTTTTTGGTTCTTAAATCGCCATCTGGGAAAATACGGGAAAATACGGACATATGGTAACCCTGTTGGTACAAAAAATACATACTGGGGCACATCCCTTAAATCAGAACTTTTTATAGGGAACCGGTTGTTAAGATTTTGGCAGCTCATCACTGCCTACATCTCAGGAATAGAGCATTCTCAGTGTCAATGAAATCTTTGGAGAGTTTTCTTGCCAACTTGTTCAAGTGTTTACTGGGCTCTTGCAAAGTGAGATGTTTTTGGAGGTTTATAACTTTGCCAAATTTGGGTGGATTTTTCACTAGGATGACACAAGGCAAATGTATGACACCAGAGTGACTCCCCTTGCAGATTTCATTTCAAAGCATGGAGCCACTAGAGATTTTCAGCAAAGACGTCATAAAAACTTTTTAACATGGGCAAAACCATGCATCTTTTCCTAATCTCATTCTCAAAAATGGTTAATCTTTTTTAGCTGAGATTTTCTGTAAAACATTCAACCTGAGGCAAACACTTGGCACAGAAAATTTCAGTCAAAATGCATAAAGTTTGGCTAAGTTTTATAAGCAAGTGAAAGTAGGGTCTTACAATGCAAAGTGTTCGCCAACCTTAATAAGTGGTATTACCATCATGGCCTATAAAAATATGTGCATTGGTCATCATGTCTTGTTCCCTTAGTCACTTTTCAAAATGCACCTGAGAAGTTTGTAGTAAATATATATGAGAGCTAATAGGTCTTCATAAAATTTAAGACCTTATCATAATGTGTATGTCCAAGAGGTAAAATTAAAATGGCGCATGCACCCTGAATGCAGGTATTTTCTGATTCTTTGAGTTTTTAACACAGTGATAAGATTGCACAATTAGTGTGTTTTTAATGGAATTTCGAAAGCTTTCTTAAAATATAGGTAAAATATTCTATAATCTAGAATAATTTGGTTTGGCATTACCAGGATGCCCTGTTACATGCAAGGTGTACACTCTGAGTGAGGCAAAGGCTCCTGAGGATTACTGTTGTCTCATTAAGTGCCTAATTCAACTTCCACTAAAATAATTGGAAAAACTTCCATTATTTTCAAAGAAAGTTAGATCAGACTGTGCACCTTGCTTAATGAGGTGACTGCTTCTGGGGTGTTATGCTTCAATCTGTGCTTTCTGTAGAAGATTGCTTTGAATGAGGCAGGGCTGCTCTTCAGAACTCTTGTTTTCTCATACAGAAACTAAAGGAAAAAGGAGAATTGAGTTTGGACAACGTTAAAAAGTTCCTCTCTGTAAATTAAATAAGATTATTTTGATTTACTGGCTTGGGTTATGAAAAACTTAGGTTCAGTGTGCGTGGAAATTAGGTCGAAGATTAAAATGCATTTTACATAAGCATTATATTCATATTCAATTTTCAACATGTGTAACAGACAACCCAGCATAACCCTCTGAACAGCCTTTTCATTCTTAAATACTATGAAGGCAATCTGATTGTTGCATTTACACAGAGAAACCAAAATGAAATTAAATCTCCGTAGTTATGTTTCCTTTCCCTTCTGGACTGAAATTGATGTACTAAATCTTAAAATGAATCTGTTAAATACAGTTCTAGAAAATATTGTGTAACCTGTGTTGAACAAAGAAACTAGGCAGTGACTACTGTTTTGGTTCTGGAACTTGACCACGTATCAGAATTCCTGTTGGAGGGATAATTTGCTAATTAGTTCTCTCTTAGCAACTTATTAATAAAAAGGGATCATTTAGAGAGATGATAAAGATGGGAAGATAATAAAATGAGATTAAACTTTAGAAAAGTTCAGGCAAATACATCTGGAGAGAAATTATATAAAATGGACATACTAAATTGGAGGACGAAACGAGGGAAGCACTAATGCTGAAGGAGATCTATGATTGGTGATGGACAACAAATTAGACATGGTTTGCAATGGGACAAGCCTGCAAAAATGCAAATGCAGTTTTGGGTTGCATAAGTAAAATAACCCGATTTAAGCAAGTGGATAAAATTCCTGGCTCTTTGTTGCTCTGATCCATCTGTACCTGGAACATTGTGTTCACTGTGTCCCCAACCCCTGCACTGTGCCCCCTTTGCCCCAGCATGCCCGTCCTGTGCCCACCTGGGGAAACTGACCTAGAGTCATGGAGTTCCTGCTGTCATTGTTCCTCTCCCTCCCTCACAGTCCCTACGGGGGGTGTGGAGCATGATCTGTCAAGCCAAGAGATGCTGTGGCTCAGCCCTGGCAAAAATTAAGCATTGGCTGGGTGTCTGCAGAGCACTTTCTCCTCCCTCCTGTGACCACGTGGGAAAATTGACCTGGCGTTACGGTGCACTTGTCATTGCTCCTTGCTTCCCCGCTCACAGCCTCCCATAGAAGGATGACCTGCCAGGCCACAAGGTGCCAAGCCCCCACAAAAATTAAGCACTATAGCCCTGCAATAATATTCCCCTTGAATGCTTCCAGAGAGAGAACAGTGGCTGATGCAAAGAAATTGGGATTGTTGAGCTCTAAGTGTGATGACTTTATAAATTATAAGCTAAATAGGTAGCAGACTTTTTTATTTTATAGTTCTGTGTGTGATTTTGAGCATTAATGACTTGACCTTTATTATTTTTAATGTAAAAAGCTATTTGTTCTGATGCCTGTTGTATAATTAGATTGTTCAGAATAATAATTATAGTGTGCACATTTATTAAGCTGTATAGGTTTCTTATACAGTACGCACACAGACACTCCTCCTGAGAGGCACTGTGAGATAGCATGTCGCTGTGGGTGTGGATGCGGATCCGGATAAGATGGAGTGTGGATTACGGGTTGGATACAAGGTGATTCTTATGGATGCAGATCGGATACAGGTCCACATTTTTGCATCTGCATAGGGCTCTAGCTCTAATTACATTGGAATTGTCCCATGCAAAAGTTGTCCAGTTTTGGTCACACTTGTAAGTGACCCTCCCTTGGCCACAGCTAGAGTTGGTTAGAAATTTTCATCAAAATGTTTTTCAACGGAAAAATGCTGGTCTTGTTAGAATTGACATGTTTAAGAAAACGTCAATTTTGGTGAACATTCAAGCAGGGAAAAAATGGAAATTACTACCAAGTTTTCATATTGGAAATCTTATTTTTTGGGATTTTGAAATTTCATTTCAAATTTTAGTTTTTCCTTTTATATCATTTATTATTTTTACGTTATTAACTAACACGTTCATAGTAGCAGTGCGTTACTGCTGCTGCTATCATAATGTGACATAATAGTTGAAATGTTCTATTTTTAGTATATTTCTCAAATAAGAGCCGCTGTGTAGTACTGATTGAAATATTTTATCGTTTTAGATCAGAGTATCTCTTTTTTTGTGTTGTAAGTTTGAAATAGTTTGACACAGTGCATATTAATGAATCCTAGAAATGTAGGGCTGGGTGGGGTCTCAAGAAGCCATCAAGACCAGCCGTATGCAATGATGCAGGACCAAGTAAAGCTAGACTATCCCTGACAGGTGTGTCTCCATCCTGTTCTAGAAAACCTCCAATGATTGGGTTTCTACAATTTCCATTGGAAACCTAGTTGCACTGATTTCTGCTGAAATGTTATGAAATAACGAAATTAAAAAATATAAAAATGAAAAATAAATTGAAAATGAAATTTCAGAATTCTGAAAGTTTCCAAAACCATTTTTTTTCCAGAACTTAAGATTTTCAGGAAATTTTGAAAATATTCGTTTTCATTTCAAATTGAACCTACCGAACCAATACCAAATTTCAAAACGTGAACAGGAAATTCTGACTTTTGAGCAGCTGTAGCCATGACTAGCCATAGTAGTAGTGTAAAACTTGACCGAGCTAATTAGTATTTTAGATAATCTACATCTGACTGACTTCAAAAAAGTATAATTTATAAGTTTTTTTCTGTATTCCCTCTTGGTCATTCTTTGCTGGTTGAACTCAAGAGTCTTGATCTACTTGTATCTATTGGTAACTCTAGGAAGATTAATATTACCTGGATATGTTGGTTCTGTGGGTAGAGGGTTGTTTTTACAAATGATATCAGTCATTTTTAGTAAAGAGGGTTCAGTGTAAAATTTGCGACCATTATTTTTTACAGTGTGAAGTGGCATTGAATTCAGTAATAAAACCATTCCAGTTATTAAACTTCAGGTCCAGATTTCTCACAAAACAATGTTCTCAAGGTTCACTCACTTTATATTTACCATACAGTTTTTTTCTGCAACTAATGCATATAAATGCTATGCAGAATCTTAATACAAATTGCCAGAAAACACATCTCATTCCTTTAAGTTGCTCTTTCCAGCGTGAAAAAAAGTTGAGGAAAATATATTTTGTAGTAAGAATTATGCATTTGATAAGCCATTTTGAAATACTTTCTTCTTTCTTTCCCCCCCAAGAATTGTTTAAGATCTTAAATTTAACTACGGTGTTGTTATAATAGCTGGGTGGATATGGGAAAAATAGTTATTTAGGGGTTCCCCTCCTCTCAATGGAAGCATAGTTCAGTACAAAACTTTACTAGTGGCTGAGATCCCAGAGACCCTTTTGATGATTGTTTCTAAACTCACCATGGCAACTTGCAGTTGTTCCTTTCCTATGTTGTGGTACTTGCTTTTCTACTACAAAGAATTCCTCAGAGGTAAAACAGTTTTTCTTCATTCTAAAAATATTCTTTAAGTTTTCTAATGCCTTTTAAGAGATCATCTCTATTATTTTTCAGTCATTTTAAGGATTCTTTTCCCCTCCAATATGTGATTAATTTTATTGTTATTAATGATAAAAATGCTGCCAAGTGAGGTGTGATTTCCCTTTACAAAATCTGTAGTGACTCTTCCTCAACATACCGTGTTTGCCTGTGTGTCTGATAATTCTGTTCTTGACTATAGTTTTCAATCCTTTTTCTTGGTACTGAAGTTAATCGCTAATCTTCTCCATTATTTCGAGAGAAAAACTGTCCTTAAAAGGTATCTGAAACTGTGTTAGAATGTATCCTCACCTTAACCAGACTAACTGTAAGGAAGAATCAAGAGAGGGCATAGGAAATTGGAACCAGAAGTATCACATCTTTGTGGAGTGGAGTTCTGAAAGAGGGGTGTCTTTGTATGGGGGCATCTGAACCATCAGTGTTGTGCCAAGAGCGGCTGGGCATCTGGACAGTTGATTCCAACACTCGGAGGGGGATTCCAGATAGGTTTGCAGAATGAGTATGTTCCTGTGGACCCAGAGATTAGGGCAGTGGGTGGACTCTGTTTAGGATCCAGGAGCTTGAAACACCCTAGGGATCCAGAACATAGAGACTTGGATACCTCTCACAGCAGTTCTACTTAAAGGTCAGGAGGGTACACTCGCTAGGATCTGTGACAAGAGGGAGAAAGGTTCAGTTATCTTCATTGCCCCCCAGTGGCTGAAAGGATTGTGCTCGGACAACTATGGCTATTTGGCCGCTCATATTTCCAAAATTGATTGGCCTACAAATTCTCTAATTTTTTTTGGTCTTGATAGGAAATGCCTTTCAGTGTGTGATCTTGAAGTGGGGATTGGTGTTGGTTTAATGGGAAATTACAAAACTATATTATAAGCAGCTTTATAATATAAATGTCATGGAGGCAGGAAAAGGCTTAACTAGGGGTCTGTTTGAGCAGTAATATAAATAAAAGGTGCAAGATGACTGGGGAGTGAGACTGGAGGCAGAAGAAGGAAGAGTTCTCACTCCCTGGCTAGGAAGCATAGAGATACTGGAATGCCGTATCTGTGTGGGAAAATTTTTCAACATAAGGTTGTGATCTGTTTTTTTTCTTTTCTGCCCTATAGACAGCTATAATTTAATTGAAAGAGTGCATCTAGACTGCTTTGTCTAAAATGGCTTTCGCTACTTTTGTGAATCATAACATCTACACAGCACTATGCTTTTTTGAAATAAGTGCACACCATTTTGCGTAGGTATCCCAGTGAGCAATGATCCGGTGCTAGGCTCAATACATATTGTGGATTATTTATTACGATGGATTTGGTGTATGTACCGAAACCTGCTGCAGTTCTGGGACTTAGGGTCAAACTCACATGATTCCTTCCATAATATCCCATAATTCATCTGGTTTTCTCTAGTCAGTTCCATTTTCACACTGTTTCAGTTTCCAAAAAGTTTTCATGTTGCTGTTTGACAGCATGGAGGAAAGCATTTGTGATCTTGACCACTGCTAATATGAACAGGGTATTCCATGTGGATTGGCAGTCTCACAGGCAGGGGTGACCTTGAAGGCGATGGAAGATTACCCACCACCATAACCACGAGGATGCTGTGTGGATTCTGGAGAAGAAGGATGATGAAACCTGGCAGTTACTTCTGCATGGTATTTTCCTGGACCTGCTTCATGTAGTGAATGCTTCTTCAGTGCTTGACCAACCACCATTGACTGGTAGGACAGGATATTGCTGCAGACATGGGCTGACCAGCAGTTGTTGCAGAATTTCAGGATATGGAAGGTCAGTTTACTGGAAATCTGTGCAGTGCTCACCCTGGAGCTGAATCACTGGTCCACCAACCTGAGTCCCCCTCAACAAGGAGATGTGGCCATCACCATTTGGAAGCTGGCCACACCTGATTGCTATCTTTTTGTCAATAGCTAGTCAGTTGTATGTTGTCAAGGAGGTGCTGCTGCCACAGGTCATAAGCTTGGCAGTATACAGGAGGTTGAATAGCTTTGATGAATGCTTGGGGTTCCCAAATTGTATAGGGGTCATTGATGGGTTCTGCATTTCTGTAATTTATCTTCCCCACCCACCCCACCTTGGTGTTCATGAACAAAAAGGATTATTCCTCTGTGGATTATCCCTTTTTGGCCTGAGGGCCAAGTCGGGGAATAGAAATTGTATGGCGGGCCATGAATGCTCACCAAATTGGGGTTGGGGTGTGGGAGAGGTGGTGAGGGCTCTAGGGTGGGCCTGGGGATGAGGAGTTTGGGATGTAGGAGGGTGCTCTGGGCTGGAACCGAGGGGTTCGGAGGGGGATCAGGGCAGGGGTGCGGGAAGGGGTGCAGGTTCCGGCTGGGGGTGTGGGCTCTGGGGTGGGACTGGGGATGAGATGTTTGGGGTACAGGACGATGCCCCGTGCTGGGATTGAGAGGTTTGGAGAGCAGGCGGAGGATCAGGGCTGGGGCAGGGGGTCGGGGACTGGGCCTGGGGAGAGGCTCAGGGGTGCAGGCTCCAAGTGGCGCTTTCTCAAGCGACTCCCAGAAGCAGTGGAATGTCCTTTCTCTGGCTCCTAGGCATGGAGTGGCCCCCCACCCTCAGAGCAGGGCCATGCTATGGCTTCTGGGAGCCACGGGGTGCGGGCTTGCCCACCCTTGCTTTTATGGCAAGTCCTTATAGATTGCTGATGAATTCTGTGACATTAATGTGGCAGTCTAGAATGGTCTGTGATGTCAGGATCTTTAGAAACTACCCCCCATTTTATGCGATGAAAAATGGAACTTTTGTTCCCAAAATCACTATGGTCAATGTTTTGGTTCCAGCTGTTCTGGAAGATCCAACTTTACCTCTTCTTCCCTGCTTTGATGATACTTTTACTGGACACTTGGATAGGAAAAAAAGCTGTTTAATTATACCCTGATTAGCTGCAGAATAACTATGGAGTGTGGATTTGGAAAGCTGAAAGGAAGATGGTAAAATATATCATGACAAGGTTTGGAGCTTTTGAAAAAGATCTTCCTTGTGATGTAGGTGATGTTTTGCAGAACATCTGTGAGAGCAAGGCAGAGATCATCACTATTTGATTTGATTTGATACACAAGACAGTGCAAACCAACTAAAATGGTGCAAAAATAGTCAAACTGCAGAGTGACCACATTTGTATAGGTAGAGTCATCAAAACGTGTAGGTGGGATTGCAACTATTCTCCTTGTCTTGAGGGATGGAATGGTGTAGGAAGTTATATGGAGACACACACAGCTTGGCAAGAGAGAGGGTGAAATCTGCCTATCTGTCCCTTGCAGTTTGGGGAGTAAAGGGAGCTCCCGGTATCGCCTGCGTTCTCAGCAGGCTGCACTGTAGGGTTAGGTTTGGGTATTATAAGTGAGCACAGTGCAGCAGTGTTCTCCAGCGAACTTGTTTCTTCTGCATTATGTCTAACATGTTTTCCTGCATGTCTTTTTCTGTCCAGGTGGTCTTTGTAGCCCCTTGACAGTTTCTTGAGTTGTTCCCTGCATATCTTTCTCTTATTCTTGTCCTCGAGCATGAAATTCTTCCCTCCATTCCTCTGGGCCAGCGTTTATCAAGCTTCATTGCACTGCAACCTCTTTCTGACAAGAAAAATTACTGCATGACCCCAGTGCCCTGTGTTATTCAGAATAGTTGGTATTTTACATAAAAAAAAAAGCATTACAAGGCCGTATCAATGAAAACGTAGCCACTAAATATTTTAATTCACAATACAATCACAAGACAATATTTATATCCAGTAGTAAAAAATAAAAATAAATATGCACCGAATAGGAAGGGTGAGCTTGCATTGATGAACACAAATCCTTGAAGTGGGACTCTGTGTGGCTGAGGTAAAGATGGAGGTCATCGTCAACAGTGAGACAGGACCTGTATTCGTTTTTCAGTAAAGTCAGTGCTGAGAAGCCGGCTTCATGCAGATAGGTGGATGAAAATGTCATGAGGGCTTTCAAAGCTGCAGATGATAGCTCTGGATATTCTTCTCACACAGAAATCCAGAAGTTAGCAAGAGGTTGTTCAGAAAATCTCAGTATCAATGTCTTATCACAGGAAAGGTCCATTAATGTTTCCTTCACTGTAAGTGACATAACAGCACTTGCAGCCGCATCTGCATTAAAGGGATTTCTAATCCACACCTCTGTTTTCTGATCCTTTTCAAGGAAGTACTCTCAAAACTGCAGTTTAAGACTTTTCAGGTTTCAGCTCAAGTTATGAAATAGGTTTCAGCTCAAGTTATGACAAGGCATTTTCATCCAAAAAGTCATCCAGTAAACAAAATACTTCAAAACTGTGACTGTTCATGTGAGACTACCACAAGGAAAGTTTCTTGATCCAACTTTCTATTTTCTCAATGAGAGAAAAGACAGAAGCGTCTCATACTTGAAGTGAGGTATTCAAAACATTTAGATGTTAAAAAATGTCTGCCAGGTAAGCTAGCAAAGCAGTCAGTTGGTATCTGCAAACTTTTCGTCCAGTGCGGAATTTTTGTCTGAAAGAAAAATTCTCACTTCTTCTCTGAGCTGAAACAAATGATTAAGAACCTTTCCCCAAGACAATTTTACTCCTGGTGGAATTCTGCGCCATTGCGCATGCGCAGAATTTTCCCCCTGCAGATTTCTTTGCTTTCCTGCAAAAAAATGACTCTCTGACAGGGAATCCACAAGAGAGGTCATGCAACCATGCCCAGCAGTATGTTTTGGGTGCCCAGGGCAGCCGGCAGAGAGGTAAATCAATGTGGGGCAGGAGGTGGGATTGGGGAACACCTGGCTGATGCCTCTTACCCTCTGCCGCTAGTGCAGGCTAGTCTGAGGAAGACAGGACTTCCTCTTCCCCTGCATGGCATCCGGGGCTGGGTCAGACACAGCAAAAGATGCCTCAAGGGCTTTCTCATTTCCTTTTGCTGACATTCTCAGTACTGTTTTCTGGCCCTTTAGCACTCCCAGCTTTCCCTAAAAAAAGTCAAGTGGTTTTGTTTGAAGAGAACTGTGCCATGTCTGCAAGTGCCACAACATTTTAGACAGTTTTAAGCTCTCCTTTGCCAGAATTTCGCCACATACCACACGCTGTGGCCATGGATCTTCCTGAAAACCAGTCCATGTAAATCCATATTCCAAATATTTTGGATTGTATTTGCAGTTTCTTGGCTTTTAACTGCTGTTTGAATCCTCATCTGCCCTTCTTTTGCTGCAAGTCGCAGTTGACTTCTCTTCAGTCACCCCCGTTTCCTTCACATTTCTTCAGAAAACAGTCCATTGTTAAAATTACATCTACAGCGACTTTTCAAAATGGTTTCAACAGAACACATGCTGAGAAGGGCTGCCAACTAAACACAGGTGCCTGAGTGCAGGAAGTACCTCCGTACAGAAACTGGTGCAGGGGGCCTGTAGCGGGTGGAAAGCAGGGCAATTGCAGGACCGCAGGCATGGGGCGATGCCAAACTAAAGTGCTTGGGCTTGAAGTCCTGCTCAGGGGGCCTTAGGCGCAGGCTTCAACCCTGAGGCCTCTGCAGAGCTGTGGGCTGGGTCTTCAGCTGCCTCTGGATATGCGGGCTGGCTGGGGCTTCAGCCCTCAACCCCCAGTGGAGCTTCAGTCCCCAGCTGCCCACGGAGCAGCGGGTTGGCTGGGGCTTCAGTCCTAGCCTCCCTTCCCCTGGACCTCCTGGCGACCCCATCAAAAATGGGAACCCACACTTTGAGAACCCTTGGTCTGGGCTTTTTTTGCCATCTGGAGGGGGACCCATTCATGAGGCCAACAAACATCTTCTCCCCTGTCCTCTTTTCTTGAAGGTTTGCCAGACACTCGGCTACTGATAATGTCTTTCTCGGTAGGCCATTCCATGCCAGGTGCTAGCAGAACAGAGAATCCGTACAAATATTTACTGTACTAATATTAGCCATCATGCTAACAATTATAAAATGTTACTTCTCTCAAAATGTTCACAATCTTAGAATTCCATTAGTTTACACTGTTCCTAGTCTGGGGTGCACTTGGAGATGGTAACATTTTTTAAAGTTATTTTACCTTGAATGGGCTACCCTTTAAATTACGTCTGTAAAATTTTTTGGGGGAGGGAGAGTGTGGGATTCTCAAGGGATAGAGTAGTAATTTCATGTAATTTCAGGCTGTTCTTAAAGGATATTACCATGAGGCCTGTTCCCAAGATGTAGAGAAGGGTCCTGTTCAGAAAGACAAAGAGAGAATCAGAAAGATACACAGCATTGTGGCTTGCTGGGATGGTGCTCCTGAACTGGACTGGACTGGAAAACTGGACTGGAAGGAAAACGCTACCTATGTGGATGGCCCTAGGAAGACACAATATTGTGTATCTTTCTTGAACTAATCTTGAATTTTTGCCTGAAATTCTCATTTATAATACTGGTTGATCAGCACAAGAGCACTGCAAAATAAATTGAATTTTGCAGCTGTTATGCATGCCCTGTAACGTTTTTAATAATGCAATGTACTGCAACAAATGAGTACTCGGTAAACAGTTAAGGTGCCTTTTTTTACACCTGCAACCTCAAATGTCTTATAGTATTTGCAATGTGAAATGCCTAAAAGAAACGCTGTAACCTCAAGTGGCCAAGTGAGTACTTGTACGGAAATTTTAAAATCTGAAAAGGTCAGGGCAATGACCAAACTGTGATCTTAAGTGCATAATCTATTGATATATTTTCTTTTCTTTTTGTTACGATAAAATTGATTCAGTTGCAGTGTATTTGCCTTCGATTTTTTTTTCTGCTCAATGGCTGCCATCTTGTGCAGTGTTGTGTGGGTTGGGGAGGCAGATGAAGAATAGGGATCAGGAACATCAAGTAGTATGGGGAGGTGCGGTGAGGAATAATTCATTTAGCTTTGTTGGCATGGGTTTAAATGTTTTTTTTGGCGGAAAAGGGCTTTTAGACCTTTAATTTTCTGGCTTGGGTGAAGATGAGCAAGTGGAGGACTAAGGATGTGGCGCAGGGAGAGATGCTTTTGCTCTCTACTTTAACAGCGTCTGCCAGACATGGGAGCATACAGCTGGTACCTGAAAGAAAAGTTTCCAGATACATCTAAATAGCACATAATACTTAGTGGATGAGATCCCCTCTGCAGTATGGTTGCTCTGATTTGAGGGGAGAGAAGGTATGTTTCCAGCTGGGTCTCTTTGTGGCTGTAAAGTGTGCTGAAGAGATTATTATTAATTTAATTTATATGCATTGCAGTAGCACCTAGGAGTACTTGTCATGGATCAGGACCCCATTGTGCTAGGTACAAACACAGAGTAAAAAGATGTTATCCTGGGGAACTTCCTCCTGGTCAGCTTTCCAAAGATAACTGCTTTTATTGCACGCTGTGGCCAAACTAGCCAAAATATCATGGTTTTGTGGAGGCCTCTTGGGCAAAAAATCCAGTCCAGCACCTTGAAGTATTCACAAGTACTGGGAACATTGGGAGCAGTTTCCACGGTACGCATCCGATGAAGTGAGCTGTAGCTCACGAAAGCTCATGCTCAAATAAATTGGTTAGTCTCTAAGGTGCCACAAGTACTCCTTTTCTTTTTGCGAATACAGACTAACACGGCTGTTACTCTGAAACCTGGGAACATTACTGGAAGTCTTGTTTTTGTCTCTTGCGTTTTTGTAATTTGCTGCAATTCATTGGTAGAGGGGGAATATCCGGTCAAGATGACTTCACAGCGCTGGAGAGCACATAGATAATCTGACAGACCAACTGATAGAGCTCTGTGTGGATACAAAGTTTTGTATCCACGTCCAATGCACAATCCACAAAAATGGTCTGCAGATATCCATGGATTTGCATGGGTCTACCAATTGACATGTGAAGCAGTACAGTATGCGATAGCATTGGGAGGAGTACCTGATGTGGTATAGTTTACTCAAAATGGGAATGATGTAAACTTATGGTGGAATAACTCGTTCTGAAATAGTTATATTGCTTCCATAGTGGATTAGTTATAGTGGGATAAGACACAAGATAAATTGAAAAAACACTATTTGTTTTGTTTGGAACAGAAGACTCGCAGGATATGGAGGGGGCAAAACAGATTCAGGGGACAGGAGGAATACAAAGCACGGAACTGGGTTCAGGGAATTGGGGGAGCTAATTTAATAACTTACTGAAATCAACTATTAACTTAAAAAGTGACACCGTTTTACAGGAGAATGAGATGTATCCATCTCTTAGGCCAGGTTTACACTAGAAACTTCTGCTGGTATAGTAATATTAGTTAGGGGTGTACTTTTTTTGATGATGTTTTATGTTAGTAGAAATCCTAGTATAGACACACTTATGCTCGTGTAAAAGCACTTTTGCTAATATAACTCATTTGACTTGGGGAACTGGTATAAAGTATATCAACAGAAGCTCTTTTTTTGCTCACATAAGCTTCGTCCACACTAGGATTGTTTGCCAGTATAGTTATATTGGCAGACCTTGTCTAGTGTACACCTGGCCTTGGTTTCAACAGTTCTTAAATATGTTATTCATGCTTTAGTTTGTGTATGTATCTAAAAACAATCTTACTTTAAAATGTCAAGACTATTTCAGCCATGAGTTACTCCGACACAGTCTAATAGCTGCTCTATAGTAAACAGAGTTGGGTGAATATCACAACAAAAGTTAATGAATAACCACACACATTTTAAATGAATTAATTGAGCTACAGTATATAAAACAAGACTGAACCCCTCCATCCCCCAAAACTCACAGCTCTTTGTCTCATCTCTTGTAATTCTAGATGCTTCAAAAAGACTGATACAAAATAAAGATATAATTCCACCTAAGAATCCACTACAAGTTTCATTTTGATATTGTACTCTTTCTACATATGTCAATTGAAAATCTGTTTCAGAGGGAAAATTATGTAAGTGAGGGAAGCGGAGCATCCTCTCTCTTTCATGTCAGTGGAAGGTATTCATGTAAGGAGTGCAGAATAGAACATTTGAGTTTAGATTTCCCATGCTGATTTTTGAAAAGAATTATACCCTAAAGAAGCAGTTAATCTCTCTCAAAGGTCCTTAAACTAGACATTTAAACAGTAGCTTCTTTGATTGGAAAATTGTATAACCTTGCAATTTCAGTTATGTAGTTTGAGAATAAATTGACCCACGCTGCCTAGGATAATATACTTGCACAAACATAAAGAGAATGAGTTAGTTAATTGGCACTAAGTAAATCATAAACAAAAATAAAATAGTAGAAAATAAGTTGATACTATGTATAACGTGTAGAAATTGATGTTTCTGTCCAAAAGTAGAAGTTATTTCAAAAGTTAGAATTGAGGGATCATATATCAAATTGTTGTCATTTTCAGAGTTCTATTGTAAATGCCTGAAAAAGGAATTTGAAGAGGCCTAGCATTGCTGAGCAAACAAACTGTTGGAAAAGTAATTTGGTCTGTTTCATAATGAACACTTAAAATATTTGACTTTCCCCTCTATAATATATGAAATAGAAGAAGTAGTGGTTGTAGATACTTGACTAAGTGAGTGCAAGTGGTGGCCTTAGTATAAAACTATATGGGAAATAGGACAGATCCCATTATATCAGTATTAACTGTCTATACCTTTTTCAAGGCTGCTGTCTGTGTTTTATTTTATGTATATATGCTAGAATTTTGGAAACATCTATTGTGTGTACTCTTTTTAAGTACTGGAAATATAGAGATTGTTCTCATCTCCACCAGGGCGTGAAATTTTCATTTATAATTCAGGAAATTATTTTAAGAAACCAAAACAGAAATAAAATTTGAAGAATTTGTTTCTCCTATTTACATATCATGTAATGAAGATTTTATACCAGGTGCTGTTTTTCCTCACTGTCATACTTTTAAGGAAGAGAATGCATTGTGGTCTGCATTTCCCAATCTAAGTTTATGAAAGTAGTCCAGACAGTTAGACCTCAGGTAGACCTTTTAGTCTCCGGCTTGTCAGATGACAGGGACAGCACTCTTAATTGGCATTCAGATCACAGACAGCCACTGGGCTTAATGCATAACCAAGTACTGCTTTAGGATTTAGACAAAGCCACACTGGCAAAACATCCCAGTTGTCAGCGTAGCTGACTGTTTCCTAAAGAACTATTACATAATGGAGAGACTGAGTAGCGCTTTAGGAAGCTACATTTTTTTAGCTAAAAGTGTTGTTGTTTTTTTTAAGCCTCTAATTTGTGAAAAGAAACCTTTTTTTCCCTGATGAGCTCATTCATTGTTTCCTGGTTCTTTTTAACTTCTCAAGGTCATAAATGTAGTTCGCTATTTTATGTGATGACTACAGATGTAATCTGAAACTATAACTGTTTTATGGCAAGAGAGAAAGGGACAGAAAGTGTGTGTGTGTGTGTGTGTATGTGTTTTGGAATCTTAACACTGACAGATGTTTACTGCTTTTGTTAGAGGTCAGCTTTTTGTATTTCAGCTGTTTTGTTGTCTTAAATTAAGACAGTAGGGCTAAGTTGGAAATCAGCTGTTCAATTAAAATTATAAATTACAAAAGTTAAAAAAAAACACTTTCTCCTTTAGGTATAACTAACAATGCCTTAGAAATCAAAAATTCAAATTTTGCTTTAAAATCTTATTGTAATTTTCTAGTTTTACAACCCTTGTCCTCATGCTAGTTCCCATGCAGATTGAGAGGGTTTGACACTTCCTGGTACTTTCTGTTCTCAGGCAGCACCAGGGTGACATCATACTCATGCACTGCCCTGAAAGCCACATAAGAACAGGATATAAGGAGAGCAACTGTTTCACTCTGAATTAGAGAAGTGAATGTGAGTACCACAAAGGCTGCTTAAAAGATTTGTTGTACTTCATTTACAGCGACACAGGGGACTCTAATCTCCATTACAATGCATTTTCTTTGCTCCGGATATTCTGGCATAAGCAATTTCATTTAATCAGCCTTAGTGATAAATGTATAAGATTGTTTAATTGTATCATAACCTTGTTTAACACATTTTAAAAAGTTTATTTTGTGATTTAAATATTCTTGTGTACTACACGCCCCTCCTTCCCCCTCCCCCTCGATACTTCCAGCCACTAGTCATTGCTAAGGTTAAGATTTTGTCACTGTTATTACTAGTAAAGGTCATGGGCAATAAACAGAAATTCATGGAAGCCCATGACCCGTCCCTGACTTCTACTAAAAATAACGGTGGCAAAATGGGCTGATGGGGGAATGAGAGCCCAAACCCTGCTGCGGGAGCAGGCAGTGGGCTGAGAGGGTAGGGAGGGGGAAGAGTCCAGCACCTGTGCTGCTGTGGCTGACAGCTTTGGGGTCCCCCCTTGCGCTCAAAGCAGCTCAGAGCTACAGGGCTGGCAGCTGGGAGTCCCGGGTCCCCCCCAGTGGCTGAGATCTCCGGGGTCTCCCTGCCAGCTGACCACTTCAGCCCTGCTGCCCTGGGGCTGAAGCAGAAAATGTCATGGAAGTCTCTGGAAGTCACGGAATCTGTGACCTCCATGATCTAATCTTAGCCTTAGTCATTGCTATCTGTAAAACAAACCACTAGATTGGTTTCACCCAGACTGCTCTAGACACTCTTCAAAGTGTATGCATGAACATAGGATGGCTCTCTCCAGGTATATTATTTTTTGTCGTGGAGGGGAAGAAGGAAAATATGGGGCACCTCTTGCAAGACACAAGAGTTTTGAGACAGGTACCTTTGCTGTCAGGGGCACATACTCCCAACCACCAGATACAGGATTTTAGGGGAGCTGCAGATACAAGATTTGGAAAAAGAAAAGGAGTACTTGTGGCACCTTAGATAACAAATAAGAGGTATCTCTTCAGTACTAAAATTCCCCTCTCTTCCTGGGGGAAAACCCTACAGGTGACAGCAGTCAGGTCTGGATCATTCCTGTATTATGTCGCTGTAAGTCATGTTTTATATGCATATTAATAGAAAAATGTAAAATGGCCTTTAGAACATTGGTCTGGTATATTTATTTTACCTGTGCTGTGGCCTTCTCCGCAGCTATCCAACTTATCCCTATAAAAAAACACACATTTCATCAGAGCTCAACAAAAAATCGTAAAAATCTAAATACAATGTTCATGGGAGAGGGATTCTAAATGTCTTGTTTTTAAAAACAATAACATTTGCGTTGACAGACTCTGTAAAATAATAATCAGTCTTACGTTAAATTTATGTTAATTTCTTTTTGCCTGGGGCCTTCTTTGTTTCCTTTGGTTAGTTTTTCATTGTCTGGTTTATTTTAAACTTCATCTATTTCAATACATTTTGTTGGGAATGCTTTCATACTGATCTTGCAAAGACTTAGGCACGTGTTTATGCACGGTAAGTAGTCCCATTGTAGCCAACTGAAGCATATGTATAGGTCTCTGTAGAACTTAACCTTGTAATTATCTAACAATATTCTCAAAGTATTTGATGTTTCTTTACTGGTGTACTGCAAAGAAAATTGTTAGCTGTACACTTTTTTGCTCCTCCTTACCTTTATTTCCAACACAAAAAGATTTGTGGGTTTTTTGTTAGGTTTTTTTTTTTAAAGCATTAGGAATACCATGATCTAACTTCCTCTTTTTTTTTTTTTTTTTTTTTTTTTGCTGCAGGACTCTGAAGAGCGGGAGGTGGTGCTCATATATGAATAAGCCACAGAAAAGTTGAAGCCCATGTTTCAGTCCAATGTAATATCACCTTCCCAATCATTCCACTCCAGTTTTCTAGAGTCCTTCAGCAAAAAAGAGGGGCGGCAGATCCTGACGTTTCTAATGAAAAGAAACAAGAACAACATTTTTTTTTTTGTGCGAGTTTGTGTGGGATCTTTTATAATGCGTGAAACAGAAAAGGGAGAATCTTTTTTTCTTTTGCAATTCACTATTAAACATCTCAACTCTGATGCATTTTACAATGAAGTAACTGAGATAGAGAAGTTGTGACTCACTCGGGATTACAAGGTGTGAGAGAGTTGGGAATATAAACCTGGAGGAGTCCTCCTACCTCTTGACAAGTACTCCTTTCCACAGAACATTGAGATCTTAAGGTACCATAGGCCACCATTTCCTAACTTTTGAGTACTTAACTTCGCAACCTCAGTAACATTCTTTTGATGTAGTTTTTTGTGTCTAATTTCTTTGCTTTTTAAAAAAGCAAACTGAAAAACAAAAACTCATGTTGACAATCAGCTGGGTCATCAACAAGGTTCAATGCTTTAGATTGATCTATGAACCTATGCCACTTGAACTAATGGAGTAACTGATATCAGTAGTAGATTTTCATCCTCCATGTGGATTAGCACTAGAGGGTAATGAGAGAGACACTTGTCCAGTGGTTTACATAGCAGAGGAATGGTGAGACTCAGGAATCTTGGATTTTATTTTAGGCTGTGGAGGGGAGTGTTCTCTAGATGGGTACAGACTCTTCTGCCCATTCCCTTCTGCTTTCCTCTTCTGGCCAGTCCCCTCCAGTCTATTCCTGTCCCAGTCCTGTCTCTTCTCCACTGTGTCTCCAGTTCTGAGCTCCACTCCTCAGGTTTCTCATCTGAGTCCCCTTGCACAGACAGTCCTAGTCTCCCTCCTGGTCTTGCTGTCCAAGTCCCTATCTCCACAACTGGTCCCAGTTCCTTCCCCCCGGTTCCTTGTCTGATCTATCTCTCCCCTTTCTCCCATTGAATCCTAGTCTTCCTCTTGGGGCTGCTCATCCAACCACAGCCTCCCCCCCCCCCAAAAGAAAAAAGAAAAAACAACCCAAAACCCCTCAACCCTGTTCTCTGACTCTTTTGCCCCAGTCTCTTTGCCCAGCTAGTCTTATTTCTCCCCCATGCAGTCCAGGTCCTTATCAGATCAATCTCCTTTCCCCCCACTCCCATTCTGTTCCCTACCACTCTTGTCTTGCTAACCACTAGGTTAAAATGGTGTGTGGTGTTTCTAAGACAGATAACAAAAGGAGGTGACAGACTTGCAAATATTCGCTAGGAAGGAAGATCAGCTTTAGGTACCTCATTTCTGTCACTGTTTAGGCCTCATGCGACCAAAGGAATGATGATCTGAGAATTTTGCAATCTTTTTCCTCTGAAGAAGAGGTGAAAAGCATAGTTTAGAGACATTAGTTTCCTTACCCAGACAGTCTGAGTCTCCCCCTCCCTTGTCCAGTCTCAATGTCCTGCTCAACCCCAAGCAGACTGATTCCCAGTCACCTCTTTTCACCCTTGCCCCCAGTTCCAGTCTCATTGCCTAGACAATCGAGTATATCTTCCCCTGGCCCCGCAAGTCCCAGTCTCACCAGATTCATCCCACTCCTTTCTCTCCCACCAGGTCTGGCTACTGTCCCCGCTGCATTTGAATCAGGCTGCTTCCTCCACCACATGGCTTTGGTACAAGCGAGAAGGGTTGGGTTGGTTATTGAGAGCACAAGAGAGAGAGTCTCCATGCTCTTGGTTCTAGCACATGGAATCACTCTAACCTGGAGCAGGTATTCCAGGGAAAGTTTGGCTTTGCCCATGTTATTTTGGTACATGCTCAGTTACTGTGTGGGGATAGTGCATGTAGTCCAGTCAGCATTAGAAGCTGTGAGAGGGTTGAGCATGCTCAGTGAGGACAAAGTTCAGAGATTTCAGCTGTTAAGCTCAGCAAGTCTTTACTGAGCATGTGTGAACTGCAGTCTTTCAAAGACTGAGATGGGTGAACTTGAGTGTCTGGTATTAAGTGAGGATATTGATATAACAGGCATCACAGAAACTTGATGGATTGATGATAATGGGACACAGTCATACCAGGGTGTCACAGAGTCACCGGGTGATGCTCTGGAACTACTCCATACGAAGCCAGTCAGGACTCTGGGGGAGCCTCTTCTCTGCGAGCAGACTGTCTCCAGGGCAAGAAGCTTACACAGCTTCTTGGGACTGACCTCGGAGTATTCAGCATCCCCTTCCACACCGTGTTCTTCCCACAGCGGGTCCGCACAGTGGAAGCCAGTGGGTCCTGAACCTCAATTCTGCAGTCAAACTTGACTCTCAGCCAGCCAGTAAAACAGAAGGTTTATTAGATGACAGGAACATGGTCTAAAACAGAGCTTGTGGGTACAGAGAACAGGACCCCTCAGTCAGGTCCGTCCCGGGGGGCAGGGAGGCCAGAGCCCCATCTGGGCCTCCCTCCATTTCCCCAGCCAGCTCCAACTGAGACTCTCCAGCCCCTCCTCTGGCCTTTGTGTCTCTCCCGGGCCAGGAGGCCACCTGATCTCTTTGTTCTCCAACACCTTCAGTTGGCACCTTTGCAGAGGGGGGGCCCAGGCCATCAGTTGCCAGGAGACAAGGTGTCTGCCATTCTCTGTGCAGACACCATCACACTGGCCCTCTAAGGCTCTGCAATAATCACACATCTTATCCTAGCACCTAGATACTTAAGAAAGGCATAGGGGAAACTGAGGTACCCACACAATATTTAGAGAAAACATTAAGAACATTCCCACTTCATCACACAGGGTACAAAATATATAGGAATGATAGAGTAGGTCGTGCTGGTAGGGGAGTGGCACTATATGTGAAAGAGAGCATGGAGTTTTTAAATACAGTTAAAATCGATAGCAGTAGGAATATACAATTGACCACCTGACCAGGCTAGTGCTTGTGAAATGCTCTGGGAGATTAGAGAGGCTATAAGAATAGAAAACTCAAAAATAATGGTTCCTATATTGACTGGATACATGTCGCCTCAGGACGGGATGCTGAGATAAAGTTTTTAGACACCATTAATGACTGCTTCTTAGAACAGCAATTCCTGGAACCCATAAGGAGAGGCGGCAATTCTTGATTTTGTCCTAAGTGGAGCACAGGGTCTGGTCAAAGAAGTGAATATAGCTGAATTGCTTGGTAATAATGACCATAATGTAATTAAATTTAACATTGTGGAAAAATACCAGAGAAGCCCACCACAGTAGCATTTAACTTCAGAAAGGGGAGCTACACAAAAATGAGAAAGCTAGTTCAACAGAAATTAAAAGGTACAGTCACAAGAGAGAAATGCAGGCAAGCTGCATTGAAACTTTATAAAACACTGAAATAAATTGCCTAGGGAGGTTGTGGAATCTCCATTATTGGAGATTTTTAAGAGCAGGTTAGACAAACATCTGTCAGGGATGGTCTGGATAATACTTAGTCCTGCCATGGGTGCAGGGGCCTGGTCTAGAAGATGACCTCTCGAGGTTCCTTCCAGTCCTATGATTCTATGAAAAACCCCATAAAATAGAGGGTCAAACTAAATACATAGTACTCATTAAAACAACATAGTAAGAGGACCAAAATAGTGCCACCAAGCTAAACAACAGAGAAAAAAAAGTGGTTAGAGGCAAAAAGGCATCTTTTAAAAATGGGAAGTCAAATCCTATTAAGGAAAATAGAAAGGAGCGTAAACTCTGGCAAGTCAAGTGTAAAAGTATAGTTAGGCAAAAAATATAAATAAATAAATTTGAAGAGCAACTAACAAAAGTCATACAGTACTAACAGTAAATTTTTTTTTAAAATACATCAGAAGTAGGAAACCTCCCAAACTACCAATGGGGCCACTGGATAATTGAGGTGCTAAAGGAGCACTGAAGGAAGACCAGACTATTGTGGAGAAGCTAAATGAATTCTTTGCTTCAGTCTTCACTGCAGAGGATTTGAGGGAGAGTCCCACACCTGAGCTGTTCTTTTTAGGTGACACATCTGAAGATTTAGGAACAAATTGATTTATTGAACAGTAAATAAATAACCAGGACCAGATGGTATTCACTCAAGAGTTCTGGAGGAACTCAAATGTGAAATTGCAGAACTACTAACTGTGGTATTTAACCTATTGCTTAAATCAGCTTCTGTTGTAGATGACTGGAGGATAGTGTGACAGGGTCGGGCCAGATGGTTATAGGAGAGTAATAGAAAGCAGATATATTAGCCCCAGGCTAAGTAGGTCCCTTTTCCCTGGGTAAGGTAACAGGGAAGGTTCCAGAACAATCAGGAACCTTCTGGAGACGATTAAGACAGGCTGATTAGAACACCTGCAGCCAATCAAGAAGCTGCTAGAATCAATTAAGGCAGGCTAATCAGGGCACCTGGGTTTTAAAAAGGAGCTCACTTCAGTTTGTGGTGTGCGTGTGAGGAGCTGGGAGCAAGAGGCACTAGGAGCTGAGAGTGAGAACGCGGACTGTTGGAGGACTGAGGTGTACAAGCATTATCCGACATCGGGAGGAAGGTCCGGTGGTGAGGATAAAGAAGGTGTTGGGAGGAGGCCATGGGGAAGTAGCCCAGGGAGTTGTAGCTGTTGCACAGCAGTTCCAGGAGGCACTCTAGACAGCTGCATTCCACAGGGCCCTGGGCTGGAACCCGGAGTAGAGGGCGGGCCTGGGTTCCCCCCAAATCCTCCCAGCTCCTGGTCAGACACAGGAGGAGTTGACCTGGACTGTGGGTTCACAAAAATGGCCAAGCTGAGGGCTGCCGTGAAGCTCCAAGACGAGCAAATCCGCCAATAAGCGCGAGACCCACCAAGGTAGAGCAGGAACTTTGTCACAATAGCTAATTTGACACCAATTTTTAAAAAAGGTTCCAGAGGTGATCCTTCTAATTACAGGCCAGTAAGCCTAACTTCAGTACCCAGCAAACTATAGGAAAGAACAGAATTACTAGACACAAAATGAACACAGTTTGTTGGAGAAGAGTCATCCCTACGTTTGTAAAGGGAAATCAGGCCTTACCAATCTATTAGAATTCTTTGTGGGGGTCAACAAACATATGGACAAGAGCGATCCCGTGCAGGGGGTCAACAAACATATGGACAAGAGCGATCCTGTGCATATAGTGTACTTGGGCTTAAGAAAACCTTTGACAAGGTTTATCACCAAAGGCTCCTGAGCAAAGTATGCAGTCATGGGGTAAAAAGGAAGTTCCTCTCATGGATCAGTAACTGTATAAAGGACAGGAAACAAAGGGTAGGACTAAGTGGTCAATTTTCATAATGGAGAGAGATAAATAGTGGTGTCACTCAAGGATCTGTACTAGGACAAATGCTGTTCAATATGTTAATAAATGACCCTGAAAAAAGGTAAAAAGTGAGGTTGGAAAATTTGCAGAGGATTCAAAATTACTCAAGATAGTTAAGTCCAAAGCCGACTGTGAAGAGTTATAAAGGGATCTCACAAAAGTGAGTGAGCAACAAAATGGCTGATGAAATTAATTGTTGATAAATGCGAAGTAATGCATGTTGGAAAACATAATCCCAACTATACATATAAAATGATGGGGTCTAAATTAGATACCACTCAAGAAAGATTTTGGAGTCATTGTGGATCTCTGAAAACATCTGCTCAAAGTGCAGCAGCATTCAAAAAAGCTAACAACATTAGCTTTCCAATCACTAGGGAAGGGATAGATAATAAGACAGAAAATATCTTAATGCCACTATATTAATCCATGATACGCTCACAATTTGATTACTGTGTCCAGTTTTGGTCACCCTGTATCAAAAAAGATATATTGGAAAAGGTACAGAGAAGGGGAACAAATATGATTAGGGGTATGATTGTGATTGGGAACTTGGGAGGGAAGTGATCATGATCTGATAGAATTAAAGATCCTATGGAAAGGAAGGCATGAGAAAAAGCAAAACAAGGACACTGAAATCTGCCTTTCTGAAGTCCAACCAGCTCAGAGAAATAGTAGGGAAGGTCTCATGGAAAGACCAATTAGGAAGAAAAGAAGTCGAAGGGAGCTGGCAGTTCCTAAAAGATGCAATACTAGAGGCTCAACATCAAGCTATTTCAATGCAGAGGAAAGATAAGTAGAGCCACAGGAGACAATATGGCTGCCCAAGGAGCTTTTTAGCTGTCTAAAAATCAAAAGGAATACATAAAGGAAATGGAAGGAGGGGCATGTCACCAAGAAAGTATACATGGGAATAGTGCGAGTGTGTAGGGAGAAAATCAGTAAAGCAAAGGCAAAGAATTAGTTTTATAGCTGGCAATGAATGTTGGAGACAACAAGAAGGGGTTCTTCAATTATGTCAGCCAAAAAAGAAAGATCAAGAATGGTGTGGGTCTGCCACTCAATAGAGAAAGGTGATCTGGTAACGGAAGATGATAGGAAGACAGAGCTGCACAATGCCTACTTTGCTTCAGTCTTCTCTCAGAAAATAACATGACCAGAAAACTAGCAAAGTTACCATAGATGACAAAGGGGAGGGGATGCAGATTGGGATAAGTAAAGAACACATCAGCGATCTTCTGACCAATTTGAATGAATTCAAGTCAGCGGGGCCTGATGCTGTTCACCTGAAGGAATTAGCTGAAGAAATCTTGGAGACACTGGCAATAATATTTGAAAACTCATGGATGACTGCAGAGATCCTGGAAGACTGGAGAAGGGCTAATGTAAGGCCCGTCTTTAAAAGGGCAAAAAGGAGGAGCTGGGGAACTATAGACCAGTCAGCATGACTCTGATACCAGGGAAGCTATGAGAGCGATATATAAAACATTCAATTCGCGAATACCTGGAGGATGAAGGGGTGATCACTAGCAGCCACCATGGGTTTACCAAGAACAAATCATGCCAAACCAGCTTGATTTCCTTCTTTGACAGGGTAACTAGTTTGGGGGATAGGAGGAATGCGGTGGACATAATATACCTGGACTTCAGCAATGCTTTTGACATAGTCCCACATGACATTCTGTTAAGTAAACTGGAGAAATGCGGGCTGGGCAGAACTACTATTAAGTGGTTACGTAATTGGTTAAACAACCGCAAAGAGTAACTATTGGAATGATGTCAGATTGGAGGGAGATCTCAAGTCGGGTTCCACAAGCATTTGTTCTTGTCCAGTGTTGTTTAACATCTTTATTAATGACTCGGATGTAGGAATAGAGAGCATACTGATCAGATTTGCAGATGACACCACCACGCTGGGTGGTGGGGGAAAAAGGGAGGGTTGCCAACACTTTGGAGGATAGAGCTAAAATTCAGAGGGCTCTTGTTAAATTGGAGAACTGGGCTATACACAACAAAATGAAATTCAACAAAGACAAATGTAAGGTGCTACACTTAGGGAAGAAATATCCAAATGCACAAATACAGAATAGGGGATAACTGGCTTGGCAGCAATCCCGCTGAGAAAGATCTGGAAGTAGTGGTGAATCACAACCTCAACAAGAGTCAACAATTCGATTGCTGTTGCCAAATTAAATAAATAAAGATGCAATTTTAGGTTGCATTAATAGTCATGGGAAGTGATAGTACCACTCTACTTGGTGCTGGGTAGGCCTCAGCTGGAGTACTGTGTCCAATTTTGGTCACCAATCTATAGAAAGGATGTAGAGAAACTGGAAAGGATCCAGAGGTGAGTGACAAAGATGATCAAAGGGATGGAATGTAAGCCACATGAGTAAAGGCTGAAGGAACTGGTATGTTTTGGTTGGAAAAGAGGAGATTAAATGGGAGACATGACACTGGTTTTCAAATACTTGAAATACTTCAAATAATGCCATAAAAAAGGAGAGCAGTTGTTCTCTCTTGCCACAGAGGGCAGGACAAGAGGCAATGTCAAACTATAGCATAGCAGATTTAGAATAAATCTCAAGTAAAACTTCCTAACTGTAAGAACAGTGGAACAGACTGCCTAGAGAGTTTATGGAAACTCCTTCACTAGAGGTTTTCTAAAGGAGGCTGGATAGCCCTCTGTCGTGGATGATTTAAATAGAACAAATCCTGCATCTTGGCAGTGGGTTAGAGTAGCATCAGTGGGTTCTCAATTAGGGGTACGCATACCCCTGGGGTATGCAGAGGTCTTCCAGGGGATACCTCAACTCATCTAGATATTTGCCTAGTTTTACAACAGGCTACATAAAAAGCCCTAGCGAAGTTAGTACAAACTAAAATTTCATAGGTTTCAGAGTAGCAGCCGTGTTAGTCTGTATTCGCAAAAAGAAAAGGAGTACTTGTGGCACCTTAGAGACTAACCAATTTATTTGAGCATGAGCTTTTGTGAGCTACAGCTCACTTCATCGGAATGCAGACTGAATGCATCTGATGAAGTGAGCTGTAGCTTATGAAAGTTTATGCTCAAATAAATATGTGTTAGTCTCTAATATGCCACAAGTACTCCTAAAATTTCATATGACTTATTTTTACTGCTCTATATACTAGAAGCTGAAAGGTAAGTACAGTATTTATATTCCAATTGATTTATTTTATAATTATATGGTAAAATGAGAGAGTAAGCAATTTTTCAGTAATAGTGTGCTGTGACACTTTTTTGTCTTTTTATGTCTGATTTTTTTTGTAAGCAAGTAGTTTTTAAGTGAGGTGAAACTTATGGGTATATAAGACAAATCAGACTCTCATAAGGGGTATGCTTGTCTGGAAAGATTGAGAGCCACTGGAGCAGATGATCCTTATGGTTCCTTCTAACCCTATGATTCTCCTACCCATTGTCTGTAACACTAGGTGTGAGGCACTTTTTATTTTTAAAAAAATGCTTTTGTCTTTTCATTTCCAGGACAGATTAATGATGATATAAAAGGAAATCCTGACCACCAACAGCTTACTGTGTTTATAGTGTTATCATTTTGCAGTTGCCCTTGTTTTCCTATTCATAACAATGAGTGTCATGCTTGTGACTGAACGCTGATGGGCATGTTAAACCATTTCATGCAAAGCATCTTGTTACTACTGGGAATGCTTTAATGGTAAGTATGAACTTGCTGAGGATGGTAGTCTCAAAACAAGGGTTTGGAACTTTGGTTTTACTTTGAGATTACAGATTGCAGCCAACACAATACTGAACAGGTAGGGGTGGGGGGGAACAAAGTGCAGGAAAACACCTAATTATAGTAATTGCAGCTGGTTTCAAAGTACTTCTAACAGTTTGTGCATAATGCTTACTTGAAAGCATCAAATCGGTGCTAGTTGTGAAACAGAACACCTGTTTGTTGTTGAGCATGTGTTTATGCAGATGATTGTTGTTGTCAAAGCACCTTGATGTAGAGTAGTCCTGTTTACATTTACATTCTCCCCAAAGGATTAACAGTGTTCTCTCAATAAATTTGCAGCCTATTCTCCTCTCAAAGGCTGCTGTTTGGAGGGTGGTGTGAACGAGGCAACAAGTGCTTGCTAATCACTTGAATATACATAATTAGCGACAGTCTGGTGCACCGGAGTCTTTGTACAACGATAACAATGCTGATTGGCAGTAGCAGATAACAATAGTTGTGGCATGATGCTATTTGTTGAATATTTGAAGGTGTTTTTTCTTTTATATTTTCAGTGGGTTTTTTGAGTTAATTATGCTTGTACTGTGGAAATCTTTATCTACTACATTGTGTTAATGTCCAATGTGTTAAAGATGGGTCACATGATTTGATTTAATCCAAAGAATAAGGTCTTGAAATCTTTGGTAAAGCACTATACAGCTTTTGAGGCTCAGTTGGATTCACTGTTACCTAATTATTTTATATTTTTACATGACTGTGGGCAGAAATACCAAAACGGCATGCTAAAAGGCATTTTAAACAATTTTTTTGGACTAATAGGCAGAAGGTTCTATTGGAGTTCTGCAGAGATCAGATCTAGACTCAACACTATTTAACATTTGTATAAATGATCTGGATGTAAATATAAAATCTCTTCTGGCCTTAAAAGTCTATGAATTGGTGAATAAATCTTCCTAAGTGTCTTGTCTAATTTTGTATACTGAAAAGGTTCAGAATAGTAACCAAACTTGGATATTTGTCAGAATCTGAACTGAATTTCTGAACGCTTAGTGTTTTGTCTAGGAGTTAATCAAAATAATACCTTTTGAATGAAACATTAAAAATCAAGGTCCCATTTGTCCTTCACCTTTAATAAGTCATGGTACTAAAAATAAATAATTATTAGTTAAAGTAACACCGTATCAATTTAAAGTCTTAGAGCCCTGACATTTCCGAGGTTATTAGCCAATCCTTTGCACTGAGTTCAGCACTCTACGGTCTCTATACCCTCAACACTCTGCCTCCCATATACTCCATACATTCTTTGGATGGGCAATTTGATCTTTCCTCCAAACCCAGGCATTTAAAGGAAAGTACAGTGTCTGCACACCCCACTCTTCTTGCTGGATATGTTTTATGGGACAACAGTGCCGTGTTAGCACCTGTGCAACCACAGACTTGCCGAAAGAGAGGCTGAATGAAGACGTCAGGCAGATCACTGTAAATTGTGTTGTCTTGAGTTCATCTCCTCTTATATTCATATGGCTTGTGTCAAGATCAGATGAGTGTAATGTGGGCCTTGCTGGTAGCAGTAGACAGTGGATGAGAAGCCTGGGCAGCAAGAGGAGACATGGAGGAAGTGTTTGTTTACTACTTTTAAAAAATGGGGCTGGGAATCAGTGAGCTTATGTCCCTTGCCAGCATCAAACCACCCTGCCCTCAGGAGAGAAACTGTAGGATACTTCAGGATCCTAATTCCAGCAAGTCATGACAGGACACACATTCAACTTTTCTTCAGAGCTTACTTAATGAAAATTTATACATATTCTTTGGGGTATATATTTTGTCCACATTCTTTTATATTGTAAAATCCAATATAATTTTCAGTGATATAACCATACCATTGATTTTATGTATGTATGACAACTGCTATGAATTTTGGTCCTTTTTAGACACGTTTTGGAGAGCATCACTGCATATTTGAGCTTTTTCTGTAATACCTATTTTACCTAAATTTCATATCAGTGCATTTCCACTAGTGGTAGCAATAGCGGGTGGGAGTGCTGATCGAGAGAGGCTGCTGGCATTTTAGCAATCATGATGTCCAGCTCTTCTCCAAGCAGGGCTAGATGTGAGGGTGGTTAAAACACAGATGTTTAGCCTACGGTTGTGCTCTCACCATTGTTCCCACCAGTGACTCTGTGCCAGTTGTAGCAATAGAGGGAAATTAAACTAGTAGTAATAGTTTCCTTATTTAACTGTAACTCGTAACTGAAAAATATTCTGTTGTGTGTTTAAAAGGTTTTTTTACTTTCCTGTTTGTTGTATTCCAAAAATACTCCTGTTCCTTTTGCAGATACAGACTAACACGGCTGCTACTCTGAAACCTGTCATTTAACTACTGTGAGTTTCTTAGCACTGCCATTAACAGTTTGGCACATGATTATCTTGTCATTGTTAATGAGTGAAATTAGTAGTTAAATTATTTTTAATTAAGATATTTAATTAGTCACACTAGATTATTTTTATATAATGTAAAATTCCAAAAATATTTTTATAAACATAAGGGAACAGGTAAGATTTAATTAAAAATGACAGAGCCCATCAAGTAATGGGTTGTGATCTTGGCAAGAGTGAGTTTGCCTTGTTCTTATGGCTGAGTGATGTAACAAGAAAAGAGATCCTAATTTTTTTCCAGTATTTAAAATAACCATATTAGGCACCACCATCTGACTTTTAAACAATACAGTATATCTAAAAATATGGGTTTCAGAGTAGCAGCCGTGTTAGTCTGTATTCACAAAAAGAAAAGGAGTACTTGTGGCACCTTAGAGACTAGCACATTTATTTGAGCATAAGCTTTCGTGAGCTTATGATGAAGTGAGCTGTAGCTCACGAAAGCTTATGCTCAAATAAATTTGTTAGTCTCGAAGGTGCCACAAGTACTCCTTTTCTTTTTAAATATATGGGTAGATCATTCTTGGTTTCTAGCTCTTTGCACTGTGAGATGAGTACCAGTGACCATTTGAATCTAATTGTACAGGTTGCCTAAGAAAAGTAGATGACCGTGATAAAGGAGCAAATAACAGAATTTTTAGTGCCGAGACAAAGAAAATAATTCCCAATAATAATTAGCTGAAGGTTTGTTTTTTTTTAAATAAACTCAGTACATCTTCAGCTCTCAATATACCTTCACTTGTATATCAGAACTTGCAAGTCTAATATGCTTTATGCATAATCTCTTTTATTATAAAATAGAATTAACATGAAAGTTTAACCTGGAATGTAATTAAGAGATGCCAGAAGGCTGGTGATAACTTTACATTGGAAAAATCAAATAAATGTATTATGAATGAATGAAAACTTCAAGTAGTATGATAAAATAAAAAATTTGCAACAATGAGAACTGTGCAACTCAAGTCATATATGGAACAGAGGCACAGAACTGGCTTGTAGTTTTAACTAGATGAAAATTTCCACTTTTTTTCAAGAGCCAGCATATATTTTTGTCCACCAAAAGTCCAGCAATAAGCAGGAAGGATAAGCAAAGTATACTATATTTCCAGTTTGTCCCACAGGAGTATTTGATTCTACTAAACATTGGTCTGCTTCATTAATGAAGGACATGTACAATGCATATAAAACTATTGTAGAGTTTGTGACAGGGTCGGGCCAGATGGCTACAGGAGAGTGATAGAAGGCAGATATATTAGCCCCAGGTTGAGTAGGTCCCTTTTCCCTGGGTAAGGTAACAGGGAAGGTTCCAGAACAATCAGGAACTTTCTGGAAACAATTAAGACAGGCTGATTAGAACACCTGCAGCCAATCAAGAAGCTGCTAGAATCAATTAAGGCAGGCTAATCAGGGCACCTGAGTTTAAAAAGGACCTCACTTCAGTTTGCGGCGCGTGTGTGAGGAGCTGGGAGCAAGAGGCACTAGAGCTGAGAGTGAGAAGGCATACTGCTGGAGAACTGAGGAGTACAAGCATTATCCGACATCGGGAGGAAGGTCCGGTGGTGAGGATAAAGAAGGTGTTGGGAGAAGGCCATGGGGAAGTAGCCCAGGGAGTTGTAGCTGTCACACAGCTTTTCCAGGAGGCACTCTAGACAGCTGCTTTCCACAGGGCCCTGGGTTGGAACCCGGAGTAGAGGGCAGGCCCGGGTTCCCCCCAAACCTCCCAACTCCTGATCAGGCACAGGAGGAGTCGACCTGGACTGTGGGTTCACATAAACGGCCAAACTGAGGGCTGCCGTGAATCTCCGAGGTGAGCAAATCCACCAATAAGCGCAAGACCCACCAAGGTAGAGGAGGAACTTTGTCACAAGTTCCATACTATCAGGTGGTAGTGGAAAGATGAAAATTAGTTAAAGGATGTCCAAGTGAGACCAGCCATTCCAATGGAATACTCTCCTGTGTACTTCAATTTGAAGGGATGGGAAGCAGTTGGCTTGACAGTAGTAATTGACGGAAAAAAAGTGGTTGTTAAACAACCTCCAGATAAGAGCAGTCAGACTAGTTTTTCTGCATTTTCACCACAAGCTCAAAAATGCCTAAATAGAGATGCAGTTGGACATGGTGACTATTCTTTCACATATAAACTCTGAAACTTCCCTAGGTTTCAGTAGGCTGCAGCATTCTCTCCTTGGCTTCTCTGGCACTCTTCCTTGGTACAGACTCTTTGTTATTCCTTCATGCAAATACAGCAGCTAATACAAATGGTCCCAGGCGTCCAGGACCAATATGCACCCCACCCTCCCTGTCTCCCCAGTGACTTAAGCACATTCTTTCCCAGAGGTCCAGTCTTGTGGGCTTTCTAGATATACAAGTTACCTCTTAAGAACATAAGAATGGCCATACTGGGTCAGACCAAAGGTCCATCCAGCCCAATATCCTGTCTACCAACAGTGGCCAATGCCAGGTGCCCCAGAGGGAGTGAACCTAACAGGTAATGATCAAGTGATCTCTCTTCTGCCATCCATCTCCACTCTCTGACAAACAGAGGCTAGGGACACCATTCCTTACCCATCCTGGCTAATAGCCATTAATGGACTTAACTTCCACGAATGTATCCAGTTCTCTTTTATACCCTGTTATAGTCCTCTTCAAGGACATGTGAAGGTTAAAAGCAAACAGACACACAGACTTTGTAATAGTTTCCAAAACCAGTATACCTCTTTACTTTAGGTATCACTAAAGACATACGGATCCAGACAAAAAAATAAAAAAACCTTACACACATCTTCTTGCTTCAGTTTCCTCATAAATCTGGAGCTTTCTCTGGGCTTACATCAGACTCCTTTGAGCAGTATAGGATCCCTCTTCCTGCACATGACTTCTCTTCAGAATCATGGAATCTCTCTCTCTCCTTCCCCCTCCCCTCACCCCCTTTTGCTGTGCCCACAGTAATAAAATACTTCCCCCACTATGAAATCCTTCCTTACTGTTGCCAAAGCTGTGTGTCTGTCTGTGATTCTCCCTGACTCTCACAGTCTCTGCGCTTTTAAAGGCTACAACAACTTGTTTATTTGTCCTCCTGTTTGGGGATTTTCCACTCTTCAAACCCCAACGCCTGCAGAGAAGTTGGGGAAAACTTTTTTCCTAGGATGCAATTGCTCTTTTGTCTTCCCTAGGTAAGAACTAATTCAGGAGCTGATAGTCCAGTAATTGGCTTATTCATGGATAGATGGTCGACACTGCCCCCTCCATTTTCCTAGCACAGGGAGGATGAGGCAGTACCCAGTAAAAGATAGTCAAAAGACATACGGATAGAGACAATTCATAAAATCAAACTGGAATTCATAAGTTGTACATAAACAGATTCCCCAAATTGCCATGTTCTGGTTGCACCGTTGACAACAGATAAATGTAACCATCCTGCCTGTCACTCTCATAGCCAAAACACTCGTAGGGGACTTACGCAGATCCCCAGTGTGTCTGGGAGAGTGGGAAATCAACACTGAATTCTTTGAATGAATTTGTCATCATTGGAGGAAGCTGCAAATAGATAATGATGGCTACGAAGCCCAACAGAAAGTAGACAGTTATTTCAGCTGGTGCAGGGATATGAGTTCCAGCACCTCAGAAGCCCTAGCAGTTGAAAAGAACTCCAAATGGGGCCTACTTTTTTTGACCCTGGACCAAGATAAACAGAAAATCTCTTGGGATCATGATGATGATGTGTTCTTCCTGAAAGCATTTTATCCATGTAAGATACTAGGATTTGGCGGATACTTTCTCGCTTTTGGGATGGAGGAGATTGGAACTGATGTCTTCTCCATGGCTGAGGTACTGAAATTCCTTCAAAATTACTTTAACGTGCAAATGAACACCAGCACCATAAAGTGGATTCGTGAACAGTATCAGCCTTGAGAAGACACAGCAACAGTTTACCTCTTGGAGTTGCTGCCGCTGTGCTAGATTTAATACCTAGGTTGTCAGCATACAGATCACGACATACCTCCTTCGGTTTCTAAATCTGATATCAAGTTTGCTCGCTGCTTCTGGTTGTGAACTAGAAGAAAATCCCTTAGATTATTATGATTCATTCTGGTTCTCAAGTCATAGAATCATAGAATATTAGGGTTGGAAGAGACCTCAGGAGGTCATCTAGTTCAATCCCCTGCTCAAAGCAGGACCAACCTCAACTAAATCATCCCAGTCAGGGCTTTGTCAAGCCGGGCCTTAAAACCTCTCAGGATGGAGATTCCACTACTTCCCTAGGTAACCCATTCTAGTGCTTCACCACCCTCCTAGTGAAATAGTGTTTCCTAATATCCAACCTAGACCTTCCCCACTGAAACTTGAGACCATTGCTCCCTGTTCTGTCAGACTAGCTCCATCGTCTTTGGAACCCACCTTCAGGTAGTTGAAGACTGCTGTCAAATCCCCCCTCACTCTTCTCTTCTGGAGACTAAATAAACCCAGTTCCCTCAGCCTCTCCTCATGAATCATGTGCCCCAGCCCCCTAATCATTTTCGTTGTCCTTCACTGGAATCTCTCCAATTTGTCCACATCCTTTCTGTAGTGGGGGTCCCAAAACTGGACGCAGTACTAGATGCAGTACTCCAGATGTGGCCTCACTAGTTCCGAATAGAGGGGAGTAATCACCCATATCCAGCTTCTCATTCACTGTAATCCCCAGGTCTTTTTCTTCAGAACTGCCGCTTAGCCAGTCAGTTCCCAGCCTGTAGCAGTGCATGGGATTCTTCCGTCCTAAGTGCATGACTCTGCACTTGTTGAACCTCATTAGGTTTATTTTAGTCCAATTGTCCAATGTGTCTAGGTCACTCTGGACCCTATCCCTATCCTCCAGCGTATCTACCTCTCCTCCCCCCACCCCAGGCCAACTTGCTGAGGGTGCAATCCATCCCTTCATCCAGATCATTAATGAAAATGTTGAACAAAACTGGCCCCAGGATCAGGGTGGATTTGATTTAAATCATGATTTAAATCACTAGTCAGGAAGATTTGATTTAATCATGATTTTCTACATAAGAATGTATTCTTGTTGGTTGTTATAACCTAAATACATATTCTTCACAACTCAGAGATAGATGTAGGTTTCATTTTTAGAAGGTACACACTATACATTTTTAAACAGTGATTTATTTTGAAAACTTTTGAGATTAGTTTTACAGCTATATCAGCAAATGAATTTCATTTAACAAAGGTAATTGAAGCAGATATTTATGAAGTCACTGGGAGGTGAACTATCTCCAATTCAACAGGTTAATCATTAATATTTGGAGGATTTTCTTGCCATGCTGTGTTAGGAGGAGAACATCACCAGACAGACATTTAAATTGTTTTATTTAACTAAAACAACAAAGTTAAGTATTCGGGATTTTTTTTCTTCAACAGCAAACATATAGTATTTTAACAAAAAACCGTATGTCCCTTGCTTCTCACATTTATCTCCAGACTTCTTCTCATTGTCCAGATCTATTGCACCCCAACAATCTTCTATTCATTGAACTTTTTGAAACTTTGTACATTTAGAGAGAGGTAAAGGATTGACTCTGTATACACAAATTTGCAGAGGGACAGTAGAGTTGAGGTCTGTTATTTCTCACCTCTATATATTTATTTATTTATTAAAAACATTTTTGCTGTTAACAAGCATTTTTTCTCTGGAGACACAAATCCACAGTTTGAGAACTGCAAAACTAAGCATCTCTGATGGTATCCTCTAGACTGAGCACTTGAGTCCCATTGGGTAGATAGAAAGATTAACCTAACTAATCTATACAGAAGCCCCTGGAACCCCATAAGATTGGGTCCCTAATCCATGAACTGTTGAAACTCATTTACAAAACTTTTCTTAAACATTACATGAATATATTGTTTCATACTATAGAATTAGAATTTATAATCACTATTCCACAATGAGATATCTTTGAGCTGTAATGTATCTTAATTAAAACTATCTTTAGTTAGGTTTTTCCTCAAAAAGCATTTTATCAAAAACATCCAATTTAAATTAAAAAAAAATCTGATTTTTTAATTAATTAATTTTAAAAAAATCATTGATTTTTATCCACTCTGCCTAGGATAGACCCCTCGAGCATTCTGCTTGATACCGGCTGCCAACTAGACATTGAGCCGTTGATCGCTACCCATTGAGCCTGGTGATGTAGCCAGCTTTCTATCCACTTTATAGTCCATTCATCCAATCCATACTTTTTTAACTTGCTGGCAAGAATACTGTGGGGGACTGTATCAAAAGCTTTGCTAAAGTCAAGATACATCACATCCACTGCTTTCCCCATATCTGCAGAGCCAGTTATGTCATCATGGAAGGCAATCAGGTTGGTCAGGCATGACTTGTCCTTGGTGAATCCATGTTGACTGTTCCTGATCATCTTCCTCTCCTCCAAGTGCTTCAAAATGGATTTCTTGAGGACCTGCTCCATGATTTTTCAAGGGACTGAGGTGGGGCTTACCGGTCTGTAGTTCCCCAGATTCTCCTTCTTCCCTTTTTAAAAGATGGGCACTATATTTGCTTTTTTCCAGTCGTCCAGGAGCTCCCTCAGTTGTCACGAGTTTTCAAAGATAATGGCCAATGGCTCTGCAATCACATCAGACAACTCCTTCAGCACCCTCAGATGCATTATATCTGGCCTGATGGACTTTTGCATGTCCAGCTTTTCTAAATAGTCCTTACCCTATTCTTTCACCACTGAGGTCTGCTTATCTCCTCCCCATAGTGTGCTGCCCAGTGCAACAGTCTGGGAGCTGACCTTGTCTATGAAGACTGAGGCAAAACAAACCATTTGAGTAATTCAACTTTTTCCACATCATCTGTCACTAGGTGGCCCCCCCATTCAGTAAGGGTCCAACACTTTTCCTGACCACTACCTTGTTGCTAACATACCTGTAGAAACCCTTCTTGTTACTCTTCACATCCCTTGCTAGCTGCAACTCCAGTTGTGCTTTGGCTTTCCTGATTACGCCCCTGCATGCTCAAGCAATATTTTTATACTCCTCCATAGTCATCTGTTCAAGTTTCCACTTCTTGAAAGCTTTCTTTTTTGTGTTTAAGCTCAGTGAAGATTTCCCTGTTAAGCCATGCTGGTCACCTGCCACATTTGCTATTCTTTCTGCACATCAGGATGGTTTGTTCCTGCGCCCTCAGTAGGGCTTCATTAAAATACAGCCAGATCTCCTGGACTTCTTTCCCATCAGCAGAGTTAGAAAAGCAGGAGAGAGGTGCAAGCCCTGTTCTTCGAAGATCTGCGTTTGATTTTTTCTTCACTAAAATAATCATTTTTGCGAAGGTTCCATATTTTGTGGCAGAAATAACATGTTTTTGACTGAGTTAAGATTATAGAATTGTTTTTTTTTATTCCAGTTCTGGAAACTTCAAGAAACTAGGGGCTACTTTCTGTAACTTTAGGAGAGCAATACCAATCACTTAAAGGAGTTCGGGATTTCAGGGCCTTGGAATGCCATTTTAGCCTGCATGGTGGCCCTTGAAGTGGGAAAAAATGAAGCTGCACTGCTTCTAAATTCATTCTTTCCAAATGGATAAAAGTTCTAGTCAGGGAATCTTGTTTCACTTCAGGGAGAGAAGACCCAGGTGCTTTGAAAGTACGCTCCATTGGAAATAATAGCAAATAGTGTTATGAGCTGAAAAGATGATCATTTTTGGAGACCAGTTAAGGCAGCCACCTGGATCATGCATCGCTTACTGTTTATGTTCTCATAACACTACAGATTAATGTTTAGGAGAGCTGCAGACACCTCTGAGGTGCTGATACGTTCTTGCTGTACAGCACTGCACTGCTTTAGAAGGCCTCTAGCATCTGGACTGGCATAAGAAGGAAAAAGAGTGTAATTTTCCCCGAGTTTATCCCCAGATATAAGTTACGGAAGCCTAACTGCCCACACAATTGGTGGAATGCAGAGACTTTAAATTGCCTTTAAGTCCCCTTGCAAATCTGTGCCTGAGGACATTTTAGTTGGACCCAGAGGACTTAGACCATTATTGTGAAGATTTCTTGGTATCTTTTAAATATCAACAACTCATTGGCTAATAAATATTTGGCTTTCCTGGTATTCTGCTCCAGAAAATTCACACAGTAGCGTTTGGATGATTTACAAAGAACTTTCATAGGTTAGACACATAGTGAAAATATTATTCAGTAATTGGTATTTTTCCTTAAAGTTAAAAGGTTAATTTAAGAATGCAACTAGTATGTAGAAATTCATTCCCCACCACCCATCTTGTAGCACTGTGCTAATGTGCGGGTGTTTTTGTCACCAGTTTTTAGTGCTCTGAGGAAATTATCATTTGGAGGTTATTAAAAGCAATCAGAAAATATGGATGTTTTATTAAGGTTCTGTAAGCATTGTTGTTCATGCTTTTACTAGACTGTAAGTATAATCTAGATTTCCCCACATCCTATATAAATATATATGTTCATTATAGAAGAAGACCTTTAGTTTTCATTTAATTTAGACTAGTGTTGCTTTTTTTTTAAAAAAAGGAAGTTGCACCCATGCATCTTAGAAGCATTCTGAAACTCGATGAAATGGAAAGAATACATGGCTACTTTTAATAATTGTCTTTTTAATACTTTTAATAAATATTTTAATTAAAACGGACATTTCCAAACTTTGAGCAGACCATGGCCTGTTCAGATGTGACATCTTTTTTGACACCACCGGTACAGAATTACTCAAGGATTCTAAAATCAGTTTTGTAAGTCAGTTCCATTTTTGTGTTTTATTAATCAGCAAACTTTGCTGTTTTCATATTTAAACAAAACCTTTTCTATTAAAACAATAGTGTTTTGTTCACTAATTATTAAAGTAAACTAATAAATTTACGGTTTTATGTTGTAACTTACCCTGGGGTGTCACAAATAGTACTCTTTAGTAAGTTATATTAAGGATCACCAGCTAAAATCTCAGAAGTGCCAATTTTAGAATTAGAATTAATGGGAAAAATGTTTCTTACGGTGTGAAATTTCAGAATATTGAATAATATGGCTGCAGATTTTTAAGGTAGTCGGATAAAGATAATTTTAGAACTTTACATCAGGAGTGTACTAGACCACCCAGTAATTACCAACTTTTAGTTAGAAATTCGGAAAAAAATCTTGGGTTTTCTGTTAGTGGAGAGAAAGCACAAGATACACATAGGTTAGTTTTATATGGAGTATGTGCAAATCAGAAAAACAGGGACAAATATTTCTCTTAGTTTTTTGCACTAGGCCATGTAAATTAAATTAAATTTCTGTGATGCAGGTCATGTAACTTGAAAGGCCTATCAATGACAGAAATTCTGCAGATAGGGTTGTATAAATCTATTTTAAATTTTTTCAAGTTATGACTGTAAACTGGCTAATGTTTGCACACTAGTTACAAAAATGGAGGAGGATGGACACACTTAATGAATTCTAAATTGCTGGGTCTGACTGGTCAAAATTACTGGTAAGAAAACTTTATTATCTCAGCTAAGTAAATATTTATTGACATTAACACTTCTGTTCTTAAAAAAAACAACTGATTACAAAAGATAACACTAAATGATATTCTTAGTTTTTAAAATTGTTTTGTGATTCTCATTCTGACTTGATCGTTAGCAATCAAATACAAATATTTTAGGACCGACAAAGTATTTAAACTAAAAAACTGAAGTGTTTTTAAGACATTTGAGCTATATCTAGTTAAGATCTTTTTCTCTAAGCTGAAGAAAGTATATTATTAACTACGTTAACTTTCCTGGTGTTCTTTATAGCATTGTATTTAGTGTTCCAATGCTAAGTCAACATGAAGAAAAATCAGTTTTTTGGCTTCCTGATGTTTTGAACAGCAAAATTAGTTGACATGATTGACTCATGATTTGTGCTTCACAGGTAGATGTTAAAGTATTTTACTTCAAATGATTTTGAAGATATTGAAGAGGTTTTCAAGTACAGGGTTTATCATACAGCTGACCATGAGCACTTGGTAAAGTATACAAGCCTTTAAAGTTTCTTTGTGGTTTCATCTATTTGTATATCTACGGGAGGTATAATTCCCAGCTTCGGTAGACATACATATGCTAGCTGTGCTTGAGCTGTCATGCTAAAAATTGCAGTGTGGCCATGGCAGCACAGGTGGCGGCTTGAGCGAGCCATGCAAGTATGTACCCATGGGGTTAGGTGGGACTGTATTAGGATGCCTAGCTACTGCCCATGTTGCCACAGCCAGACTTGCTATTTTTACTTGCTAATTGGAGGAGAGCTAGCATGTGTGCCTTTCTGAGCTGGGAATGACACCTTCCAGATGCTGCATATACTCTTAATCTGTACATGCATATAAAAATTGAATATTATTAGAAGAGAGTTCATTTTCCTGTATCAGATATAAAACTGTAGTAAAGGGTGTTAAGGTTTGTCACTTATATGCTACAATATACTAGTAATATCCTGTGCTTGGTCGTTAGCAACAATGATGCAGAACCATGTTGGCATCTTTTCTTTGAGGTATAGCTGAACTTAAAAACTCTCATTAAAATGACTATTTTTTGTTGTTTCAAAACAATGGTCATTTGTAGCTGAACTTACAAATGCAAGAGATGCCATACTAGATAAGACCAGTGGCCCACCTAGTCTGCTATCCTGTCTGTTAAAATGGCCAGTTTCCCAAGGTGCAGGAGGTGCTGGGAGGGAAGGGGATGAGCGGGGACAGTGGCGCTTGAGGGGAGTGGGCAGAAAGAGACGGGGAAGAGGAGGGGCAGGTGTGGAGCGGGAAGAGGTGGGGTGGTGGTGGGGTCTTGGGGGAAGGGGTGAAGTGGTGGCGGGGTCTGGGGCTGACTGGGGGGCTTGGGGGTCCATGGCAACATTTTAAATCAAAATTGGGTCCTTGGGTTACTGAAGTTTGAGAACCGCTGTTTTATTGGATCAACTTCTGTCAGTGAGATAGACAAGCTTTTAAGCTACACAGAGCTCTTCAGATCTGGAAAAGGTACTCAAAGTGTCACAGGTAAATACAAGATCAAACAGATAGTGTAATGTAAGAATTAGCAGTGTTCTAAAGGGACTGTTCAAGGTGAAGTGGCCCGTTAACACGCTGTAGATATAGGACAAAAAGGAGGGGCTAGTCGGTTACTGATTGTTGTAATAAGCCATAAATCCAGTGTCTTTATTAAGACGATGATTTTTAGTGTCCTAAGCTGTGACAGTTAGGTCCAGACATTCAAAAGGAGAATACCCACACACATTTGAGGCTAGGTTTTCAAAAGAGTTCAGGTCGCATTTAGGTACTTAAATAAGGGTTCAGATTATCAGAAGATTTTGGTATGGTGGCTCCTGATCTTTTTTTGGAAAATTTGACCATCAGTATTACACTGTGGGGTGCTTGTAAGGGAGCACTTTTGAAAATCTGGTCCCAGTTATGGGTGCTGAGCACTTGGATACTTACTCTTGAGCTCTTTTGAAAATCTAAACCTTTTAGGTTGATTTATATCCTGATGCATAAGGATTTATAATCCATATTCAAAAAAAATCCTATCTAATATAACTGTAGATGTTCTCATAATCCATATAAATGTCTTATCTTTTATTGACCCCAACAAGCTTTTGGTGTAAATGATATTTTGTGGCAGTGACTTCCAGAGAATAAATATGGTCTGTCTAAAATGTGGTTTCTTTTTGTGTTTTTAAAAACTTCTTGTCTTTCATTTTCAGTAAAAAGAAAAGGAGTACTTGTGGCACCTTAGAGACTAACCAATGTATTTGAGCATAAGTCCCTCTTGCTCTTATCCTCTCCTTTTTGGTCTCACCTGTTATCCTTTATCTTCTCTATACTGTTTGTTATTTTGTACGTCATTATAATATTCCTTCTTCTTCATCTCATCCGTAATTTAAATAGTCCTGATCCATTCATTCTTTCTTCATTTGGAAGTCTCTTGATTCCTTTGTCTGGTCTCTGAATCCCCTCTACTACTTTTACATCTTTTTGAGAAAGTTTGACCAGAACTAACGTAGTATTCCAAATGAAGGCATAGATGTATCTGTATACAATAGCATTGTAATGTTTCAGTATTACTTTACATCCTGTTCTTTATGTACCCTAATATTTTGTTTCCATTTCCTCAAAGGCACACACTGAGCAGAAGATTTCATTGAGCAGTCCAGAATAGTTATAGTTAATTTCAGACTCAGGACTGTTTGAGTTCTGCAAATTATTCCTTTTGATGTGAATTAGTTTGCATTTCTCCACCTTAGATTTCATCTGCTGTCTTTCTGCCCATTTTATAAACTTGTTATGATCCTCTGAAATTCCTCATATTCTAGACAAACATAAATAATTTTTCCACCTCATATTTTTTGGGTCATGAATTTATTTATTAATCAAAACTGTTCCTAATATAGAATCTTGTGGCACCCCATATTGAAAATTGACTATATAATCCTATTCTGTTTCCTTTCTTTCAGCTAGTTTCTAATCCATCCAATTCCACGGCACTTTACCTCTTTTTTTTCCTCCCCCTCCCTTCCCAGAACTACCAAGTTTCCTTAGTAACTCTTTCTGAAAGCTTTTAGTAAGTTCAAATAAATAGTCAGCTAATTGTTCTTTTATTCATTATTTTGTTGAGGTACTCAAAAAATTCCAATAGTTAAGATAGGCATGTTATTTAGAAGCAGTACTGGTTTGTCTTTATCATGTAGATTGATCTAATATGCTTTCTAATTCTGTTTTTAATTATGGCTTTGAACAGTTTTCCTGGTAGTGAAGTAAGAATTACTGGCCTGCAATTCCCTGAATCACCCTTAGCCCCTTTTTTAAATCATAAGTATGAAATTTGCCACCCTCTAATCGGACAGTAGAACGTGATTTTAATAAAAGATTGCATATTTTTGTTCAACCACTTCATTCTTAAATGTCTTTAGAAATCTTGTCTACATACTGTCCGTGTTTGCTCTTTCTCACTTTGTTCCAGTATTTGATCTTTAGACACCACGATCACTGACAATACCTTGTCTTTGTTACCTGAAAAGTGATCGTTCACAGAAGGTTTCTCCTCACTATCTTCTGTAATGAAGGCTGGTGCAAAGAAATCGTTTCGTTTCTCTACAATACCCTAATTCTGAGTTGCAGCCTTTCTGTTCTTGTGTCTAGCAGATGGACTGATTCTCTCATGTTGTTCGCCTTAATTTATTTTTGTTTATATGTGTTTGGTTATTTGCTCCTCAAAAATCTGTTTTAGCCCTTCAAATGTCTACCTTACATTTTGCGTGCCTTGGTTTATGTTCCTTTCCAGGTTTGGATTTCCATTTTCTGAAAGATACTGTTTGACTTGAATAATTTCTGAACCTTGCCATTCAACCAGAGTTTGTTATTTTAAAATAATTCTGATATCCCTTCTTCCTTTTTCGTTTAGCTGTGTGCATTTCTTTTGTGACTCTGTTATGGAACAGTATTCTTTAATATCATCCAGGTAGAAAATAAGGGTTTTAATTTCCCCACTTTTTCTTAGGATCTCTTTAATTGGTTTCTTTCTTTTTTTAAATTGCCCTTTCTTAAGCTTAATGTCACCATGGAAGTTTTTGGTACAGTTCCTCCCCAAGGATGGTTAAACTTAATTATTTTGTGGTTATTTTTATCTAGTGGCTGAATTATACTTGTTTCTTGAACCAGCTTTTTTGTGTAGCATAGGGTTATAATGAGACTAGCCTGACCTCATGTGTTCTAGAACCAGCTGTTTCAAGAAGCAATATATGAAAGTGTCAAGAAATTACTTCTCTAAACTTTGTCATATTTTGATATTTGACTATCTTGAGTTGAAGATAAAACCTTGAAGTGGACACTACTTCATTTTTTTGTGGGGGAGGAGAGAGGGGAGGCAGTTGTTTTGCAGTGTATTAGATTGGTATGCTAGGCCAGTATATTAAGCCCAGGCAGTTTTGTTGCTAATTACACACAACTTCTCTGGAGTATCAGATATTCAGATCCATTTTATGAATATGGTAGAGAGAATAACAACTGTAAAACAAAGCACTGTGCATGTAAGTGACTGTTAGCGTGTATTTCAGAAGGGATAAATGCTCACCATATGGTACAATTACTGTGTCCAAGTTTTCAAATTAGCTTCTCTCATCCTCCTTATTACTGTCTTTAAAAAGAGAGGGGGGGAAAAACCCAACATGATTTATCTACTCTGCAGCAGAACTCTTGACGCAAAACAGCAGCCCAGTTCTGTCCAGTTTTTTTTCCTTAGCATAATAGAGGCTGTCGGACTTTTTTATACTAATTACTGTGTGAGCCTCAGATGAACCCCCTTCAATTCACAGGGCTTTGTTAAGGGAGGAGCTGTCAATGTGTCTGCCCGTTTGCAGCTGTGCTGTGGCTTTAGCTTGCTTAACATTATGCTGCTTTTTAGACTTGACAGAAGGGATTTTTTTTATTAAGGCAAAGCAGCCTTGTAGCGAAATGGTTTAAGCAGCTGCATTGTGGGGAAGCACAAAGAAGTTATTATTGTGTCTGTTTAGGGGGGGTAGGCTGGAGGGGGGAGATATTCGGCTGCTGTTGATGCCGATTGTTGACTTGCCATCTGCCAGATAGGGAGAAGAAAAAAATGACAGCTCCAGCAGGGTGTTCAAGAGGTTGTTTGGAGAGACGCATAAACATGTGCAGATGTCGAACTGAATAATGGCAAGAACTTGAGACGGTTTATGATGCTGCTGTTGTGTGTGCATATACAGAATGAGTGTATTTGGAGGTTTGGTTGGGGGGAGGGTACATACTAATTGTTATTGTTCCCCACCTCCTCCTTTAGTTTTGTTAATTAGTTCGGGAGTTTAATATTTCCCCTTCCTCCATTGTTGTTTTCTAAAAGGAACCTTTCTGAGAGAGAAATTAAGTTTTCTTTGCTATTTTTAAGCTTTTGGTAAATTTAGTACTTGTGGAAATAGAGTAATAAAATTATTTTGATCCCAAGAAATGTGTAGACAGGCACTAGGTAAGCTCTCTTATGTAGCTTTTTTCAAGTATCTCAAGAGTGATATGTTGCACACCCTTGCTATCGCAACTTGGGCCTTTCCTGGGCAGAAAATGCCAGTTAAAAATTGTTTAAAATTATATAAAACTAGACAAATAAGCACTAAGGGCTAGTGTTAGATTAGCAGACTAATTTTCTCTTGCAACTTGATCACATTTTGAATGCTTCTCCAGTGGTGAAAGGCTGGTCCACTCCTGAAGACCGTCAGCTAACTTTCTTTCATATTTTCCTGTGTATTGACAGTTGCATATAAACCAGATTTTAAACCACAGACTTCAATCATACTTTCTCCCCTCCCCCCTAATATCCCCTTTTGGGGGGATTGTTTTGTTTGTTATGAATTTCCAGGTTCACTTGAAAGAAGTAAAAATGAAAATTTTTGACAAGAAAAGGGGTACAGACATATGGAGAAGGACTAAAGCTGTCCCAAAAGGGTTAAGTGTAAATTTAATTTTTTCCTATTTGTCAGGTGATCTCTTACTTTAGATTATGGAAGTGGAAAGTTAAATCCACAGACTTTCCCCTCTTAAATATTAAGAATACGTTTAGAGAGACAAGGTGGGTGAGGTAATAACTTTTATTGGACCTTATTCTTTTGTTAAGAGAGACAAACTTTTGAGCTGACACAGAATAATTTTTCAGGTCTGTGTAAGCTTCAAAGCTTGTCTCTTTAAGCAGCAGAAGTAAGTCCAATAAAAGTCAGACTTGACACACCTTTTCACTCTCATATATTTGGACCAACACAGCTACAACTACACTGCATAGAAGAGTTAAGTTTACTGTTCTGGTAGTTGGGTTATTTTGATGGGATAAAGATATTGCCTTAAGAATGGTAAATGGAAATAGTAGTTTGAAGTGCTCCATGGCTGTTTCCGTGTACTTCTCTTCTAACTTTTTTACATCAGGATATAACAAAGATTTTTGGTTAGTCACTGACTCACTTGAATATTATGTGAACGAGCTTAGCAGAAATCTTATTCTGTGTCTTTATAGGAAAAAAGAAAGATGTCAGTCTTAAATCTGGAAAAGACATTTTCTTCAAGATTACTGAACTAAGAAAACAAACTGATGAGAGCATTTAATGTCTTCTTTTTTAGTCCTTGGAATCAGCATTTCAGTCGTCTTGGCATAATTTGGAATTATTATTTCAGTTGGAGTTTAATTGAGAATTCAGGTGTGACTGCCTCCCACCAAGTAGTGCTTTCTACATCTGTGTCCTGGCAGAGGTCAGTAGTTTTGCAAATGGTGAGTCACCTTCTTTTTGTTAGCTGGGTTGGCATTTCTTCTTCATGGATTTATTCCATGTTCTTCTGTGTTCTACAGTGCCAGAAAGATCATATTTCAGAGTAGCAGCCGTGTTAGTATGTATCCGCAAAAAGAAAAGGAGTACTTGTTGCACCTTAGAGACTAACACATTTATTTGAGCATAAGCTTTCGCGAGCTACAGCTCACTTCATTGGATGCATGTAGTGGAAAATACAGTAGGAAGATTTTATATTTTAGAAGGATCATGGTTGTTCAAACTGGTCTTCCATTGGTTGGTGAAGTCATATTTGAGGGCAGAATTTTGCACTAAAACTTTGTAGTATGCAAGTATACAATTATGGAATTTGTGAGAACAGACATAGGAAGTGGAGAGTACACTAGGCTTATTACTGAAATGGAATATAAATTTGCTCATCTCAAGAGAAACAAGAAATATAATCAGGGTGATTTAGATATTACAGTTATAGACAATAAAGACCAGGTTGCTCTAGGCAGCAATACATTATTCTTTATCCATCAAGAATTTCCAATAATAAAAACAGTTATCTTGAAATATATATTTCAAGATATATTTCCTCGAGACTGTCAGCAGGTGAGTTGATTCAAAGACCTGCTTTTTCATCTGAAATGAGTTGAAAGATGTGTACCTACACTCCCATATTGATGATTAGTCACAAATTGTGCTGGATAAGATTATGAACTTGCTTTTAAAAATTCAGGCTACAATTATGAAGAGTTAGAGACATCCTGGCCAGATTCAGAACTGACCTTTTCTATGTCCAATTTGAGCTATCAGGAAGAAAATCTTGCCACTTTAAACATTTACTGTTATAGGATCAGGACCCAAATTTGTACTTGAACCTGTAAACACGTTTGCAAGTGAGCAATTTCACACATTTGAATAGTCCCATTGAATTTGATTGGGTTACATGTCTTCTGAAGTGTTCAAGAGTGAAAGGGAAATAAGAGTAATGTTTAAATTGGCAAGATGATTTTGTGCATGCTCATGTTGAGGAGATGCATTATGTAACCTGTGTGTGCAAATCCTTGTCTTGCAATGGCACATTAGTAGTTTTGTGAGAGTACGTTAGATGCACATTTAAGCAAATGCATTTTTAAAAACTGAGTCCAGACCTGCTAAGTTAGAGACTGATATTACAGTTGTATAGGGCAATCTCTCGCTTTTCTTGTTGAATATTTATTCTTAATATTTTCCCATATTTTTATATTTAAAAAAATTATTGAGAGTTTAATGCAACAGGAAGGAAAGATTTGAACGATGACTAGAATCCATAATAGTACTAAATTTACAGGTGATAGGACAGAGATTCAGTCCAGTAATTTAAAATGGGGAAGACATATGTTTAGAATTAGCAAAAAGATCAGCAAGGGAATTCATTGGATATGGTACTTAGCTAAAGGGGTTTTGCCTTTTTGTTACAAGCCTTCTGAGAACAAGAATTACTATTAAGTAATTTTCTTTTTAAAAAAGTCAGCTAAAATACTAGGACACAAAGGTGTATAAGGCCATAAGAATTGCCACATTGGATCAGACTCAGAGTTAGGCTTGGAAGTATTAAATTTTTATTGGTCAATGTTTCTCTCACCACACAAACAGATGAAAAAATATTTCCATGGATAATAATTGGAAATTACACGTAGGCAAAATAAAGAAATTGCTTACTAGGGTTTAACTTAAGGATATTTACTTTGTATATTTTGACATGATGTTGACTGTTTTAATGGTTATAAAGCTTTAACTTTTTGAATCTCAACATTCACTGTCATATATAATTATTGGTTTGTGGTGTTGTAGTTGTGTTGGTCCCAGGGTATCAGAAAGAGAAGGTAGGTGAGGTAATATCTTTTATTGGTCTAACTTCTGTTGATGGAAAGTACAAACTTTTGAGCTACACAGCATTCTTCATGTCTGGGGACACTCTGCTTCCTTCCCCACTCTGCTTCTTCATTACTGTCTACTGTTACCTTGGTTGCTTCTCTTCAGGGTGTTCCCCTCCTGTAGAATGGCAACATGGGGCTTTGTGCATACCTTTATAGACATTAGGCCTTAGTACAATCCTCTTCAGCAGGTGCATCTTGAGGCACAGTGGTCCTGCAGTCTGTGGTGCAGCATGGTTCCTAGGGTTGTCAGGTGTCCAGTTTTCGACCGGAAAGTTGGGTGGAAAAGGGGACCTGGCAATATCCGGTCACTGCGGCCTGTGGGTAAGGAGGGAGTGGAGTGACAACCTGTTGCCCAGCCCTGAAGAGGCAGTTCCTGAGGCAGCATGCATGCACTGGCTTGGGCGGCCCCTTTGAGGAGCACAGTTTGCGATCAAAGACAGTGTGTGGGGGCCCATGGTGAGTGGGGTAAGGAGCTCCCAGCAGGCATGGAATGTTCCCCAGGAGGGAATGAACACGAGCTGCCCTGGCAGCCAGCGCTTCCTCTGGCCGCCCTCTCAGGCAGCTCCGAGGTGGGAAGGGCTCGAGCGGGTGGGGAAGGGGTCTGCTGGGCAGGCAGTGCAAGGGGAGGCACTGTGCAGGATGGCCACATCCTATCTCACCAGCAGGGCTGCTGGCTGCTCCCATGTGGCCACAGCATTCTTCTGACCTGCACTCCCAGGCAGCATGCTGGAGTTAGGGTTTGTATGTCCTTTGGCTGCTCATGCTGGTGTTGCTCAGGGTTTAGAAAGGTGCTGGTGGGACCAGAATCTGCTTGTTAGGCCTCCGCTTAAAGCAAAGAGGCCAAATTCAGACCTGTAATAAGAAGAGGGCCTGAGACTGTTAACACATAGGGATGGATACTCTGTTAATGCCAGGCCTGAATTTATTTCTCTGTGATTCTTATGTTGCAGTTCAAGTGTGGACGGATGTACATTAAAGCAGCAGAGGGCTTGGCAGACTTCGTAATGAGGAGTCAGGGAAGCTGTGAGCAATGGGAAATAGGGGAGAGGAGTGAGCAGAGGGTGGGGACTTGGGGGCAGGGGCGGGGACTTGGAGGAAGAGAAGAGGTGGGGGCGGGGCGGATGTCTGATTTTCAGAAATTAGGAGGTTGGCAACCCTAGTGGCTCCTTGCACTGTCTTCCTCAGTGAGTAGTGCTTGTGAGACACCCACATAGAATGCACATAGAAAGCATTGCTCAAAAAAAGAAAGATTACTTTACAAAAACTGGAGTTCTTCAAAATGTGTCGTCCCTATTTGTATACCACCACCCACCCTCCTTCCCCTCAGCTTCAGATCCTTTCCTAAAGTGACTTGTTTTAGAGAAGGAACTGGAGAGGCGGTTTGTCTGTGTTGCCCCTTATGCCCTCGATCCAAAGCAAGAGGAGATGCAGGAGCAGACCCATGCACACTGCTAATGAAAAATCTTCCGTTCCCAGGCATACAGAGTGCATGTTTACCCACAGTGCTATACATACAGGGACCATACATCTCAAAGAACTCCAATTACTGTAAGGTAAATAGCCTTTCTTTATTGTTTTGAAGACTGTTTGACTGGCATGGCAATCTACAAAAGAGCTTGGAAAATTTACTAGTTTTCTACCAGTTGGAGGATTAATCTTCTAGCTAAAATAGAGCAAGAGGCTCAAGAAACCCTGGCAAGGCAAAGGTTTAAAGTAATGACCATCAGGAGTAAGAAGCCATTTGGCTCCTATCTTACTCTGGCTGGCCATAGGGGGTGGAATGTCCTGGCGAAGGAAGGTCCTACTCCTGTTTACGCTCCCCTGTTCATTTCAAAGATGTCTGGCATCTTGCAGATCCTGTATAGTCTTCTACCAGATAAACTGGGTGGGGGGCATTCTAGCTAGAGGTACGTACAAAAGATGAGGGTATGGGAACCCCATTAGTGAGGTCCAGGAACAGTGCCCCTGGTAAGAAGCCCAGCTGTCCTACTCACTTCCAGCTACTGGGAAATGTGCTGCGACTTCAACTAGAGTGCTGTTACTGGATTTTCCTGGGTGCCTCAGTCAACCTCTTAATTTTGATCTCTGTCCATGTCCTATTGGAAAGAAGATGATTTCTGCCTTTTCCTCCCTTTTCCGCTTCCTGGTTGTTGCAAGGGGGAGGAAGGTCTCTCACAAGGTTCTTGACAGTTTCTGCCCATAGGTTCTGAACAGCAGTAGTAAAACTGATCAGTCTTGTTAATTACACTGTGATAGCACTTTGTTAAGCTGGGAGGAACATTAGGTGAACTGGAATGGTCTGTAGCCTCAGGAAGACAACATTCCCTCAGTTTACATTCAGTTCTCATTTATCTTCACTCCCAGGCTAGAAACTTCTTAAGGAAGGCTTCAGTACTGCATAAATAGATGGCAATATATGCTCTTCACACTTAATAAGGAAAACTTCCCACTGGTGAATAGACAGTTGAATTTTTCAAGTCTTAATATAGATGTACTCAAAATGTCATTTAGTATTAGCAGTGGCTTCTTGGAAACATGCATTTTTATTTAAATATGGGCTGCCTTACTATATAAAAGAGAGAGGATAGGATCTAAACATTTATTGCCAAAATTTGGCTCTCCTTAAAGTAAATTTGTGTGTGTGCGTGCATCTATAATACTCCATTATATTAAACAGCATACACTTGATGCTAAGGGAAGATATACTTTTCATTTCTTTTAATCTCAGTTTTTTTACAGTTGCTTTAGATTACGTTGCAATTTCCATATGTTATGAAATCACAACAGGTAAATATTTACTAAAACCATTGTAAATTTAATAACTGTCATCTTAGGTAAAAAGTCACTTCTGATGCTTCTTATGTTGTGTTAGGTAACACTGCCCTCAGAGGGCCATGGTAAGTAAATTCAATTTAAAAACAAAAAGCAGTATTTTTGATGTCTTGCTTGACCTGGCATCTCTCATGATCTTGCTTCATTTTAATAACTTGTATATGAATATGCTTTAGCCTTGGTTTCTTTTAAACAGTTTTTGTTTGCCCCATTTTCCTAGTCTTTGCTGTAAAGGTACATTGTTATTTTTGTCCCTCCATTTGTTTATCTGGACACGAGAGAGATAGTAGTCTATTTTAAAACAGAAAACATGTACATTTCTCCTTTAAAAATAAAAAAAATAGTACAACTCGCTTTGTCCCGTTTCCCCACCCCTTCCCGGTACCCTGCCAAACAAATAAAAAATCCCAAACAATCCCTCACCCCACAATGTTCTTTCTTTTAAAACCATTTTGATAAATTGATAAGGAAATATCTGAGGCAGATTTTTGGTGTTCTCTGCTTACTGTTTTTTTTTGTTTTTTTTTTTTTTTAATTCTCACTTGTGTCTGTGTGGCAGCTGTTGCTCCTTTCTGGGAAGCAAGTTATTGAACTCAAAGGCTTCCTTCCGTTGCCTGTCAGCTCTGTGTCTTAAAAATGTTTTCCTGACATCTCCAGAAGCCCTTTTCATATTCAAAAGTATCAAACTCTGTTAAATAAAATAGGTTAAATTATCTGTTGCATAGATGACCAATTTGTCTTAATAATTACTGTGATTCGTCAGCAATAAAATTAGTTGGGTATTTTTGAATTAGTAATTCTCAAAAGGAGGGCTGAATTCTCATTTTCTTAAGATTACAAATGGATGTTAATAGTAAAAAGAACCATAAAGTGTTCGGTGAAGTCTGTGTTTGAAGACATAGTTAGAGACCCGAGGTAAATTTAAAGACATAACTGACTTTAAGAGATTCGTTTTATGTGCGCATGAGCAAACTGAAGACTCTTGTCTGGTTCCACAGAAATCTCCTCCCACCACAGCTCTTTAGCAAAGTATCAAAATTACAAGCATTACATCACTACAACAAACTCCTTATCAGAAAAAAAAAATCTGAAGGCAAGTCATGTTGCTATCTGCTTGGAAATGGCCGTATAAAGAAATGGCAGTATAAACCCCCTTTCATTGGTGTTGCACGTAATGCATTGGCAATAACAACCAAAGAATGTCAGGTGAAGAGCAATTCAGAACTTCATTCTCATGACCCTGTGGGTACGTGTATGTAGCAATTAAACATCTGTGGGCTGGCCTGGGTCAGCTCACAGGGCTTGGGCTGCGGGGCTGTAAAATTGCTGTGTAGACATTCGGGCTTAGGCTGCAGCCTGAACCTTTGGACCCCACAAGGGTGGAGGGTCCCACAGCCTGGGCTCCAGCCTAAGCCCAAATGTCTACACAGCTGTCTTCTATTCTAGTGTTGACGTACTCAGTATTACCATATTCCTTGTATAGCTACCTCAACATTTTTTTTCTTTTCTTTTTTTTTTTGCTTTGTCAAAGATCCAGACTTTTATTTTCATGTGAATCAGAATTTCGGTTGCCATATCAATTCCCAATTTTGGGGAACGCCCTGGGAAATATTGCTAGAGGAGCAAAGAAGTTGAAGCTGACTCCTGGGTTACAGAATTTTCCTTGTATGTGAAAGTGTCATTATTCTGTAATAGCATTAAATACTTTGACCAGAGTTAAAAAGATGCATGAATAACTTGGTTTACTTCAGTGCAATGAGTAAAATTATACAGCTCTTCCAAGTCTAGTAAGCAGATTCTAGGAGAACATGTTTTTTAATTTAGAAAGGCGTAAATTTAAGCTAAATAATAATTTAGTTTAAATTAACACAGCAGGAAGCTGGGTACAAACTGAATAATTCTCTATAGGAAAACTACTGCTATTTTAACTACCTCAAAGACTGTACTTCATTAAATTGTCAGGCCATCTTTTCTGCTGGTTGGTCCATGTGGACTTTTCTTTTCTCACAAAATCCTTTACTTTAATCTTAACACTTGAATATACAAACTTTTAAATGTAAGGCTTTTGCAGTTCTTTTATGTTTAAGGTACTTGGTAAACATATGTTCTATTCTGAAAATATAGTCTTACTATGACTTCAAATTTAGTATTAGCTGCTTCTTTAGAAATGTAATAGACTTTAAATGATGTTTACATATGCACATATTTTTATTGCTGAAAAACATAAAAATTTAAAGTTGAAATGTTGATAGGTCATTTGGAAGTCAGAGAGTTGTCCTCCATTACAAATATCCTGAGATATGTAATGTATGAGTATTTTTTTCTTATGGTGAGAATTTTTGGCTTCATGTGAACACTGATCACTTTTAAGAAACATAGACCAAAAGCTGTTTTTAATCTTAAAACAATTGGATTATGCAGAAGGGAGCATAATTATTTTTATAAGGGAGCATTTTATAAATTAAGCAGAGGAAAATGAGTGTATCTTGATAACTATTAAGCTATTTCAGCAATTAAGTGAAATGTTAACCAGTATGTTGTTGTTTTTATTCTTCAGATTTCTGAAGTGCAAGTGTGGGCATCCATCCATTTTTATGGGCATGGTATCTATATATTAAAAATTACAATATAAACAAAAAACTGCCCATAAGTATATTCACCTAAACCCACTCCATTTTCAATAGCCTTTATCCAGGCCAGTTTTGTTACAGCAATATTGATCATTTCAAGAGAAGGCATATTCTTCAATGTATCTGTGTGCAAAAATTATATTAACTTCTTTTTGTGAGGGAAACAACATCCTGAAAAAGCAAATTTGGGTGTGATTCGTATATAAGAACCAGGCAAAGTTAATGTATTTTAAAGAAAGACATCCGTGGTGCAAGAGACCTGAGAAGTGGTGCTGTATTGTATATTCCTTTTGGAATGACATGTTCTGCATCTGGCTATCATTGTGGGCTACTACTATATTGGGGCTGAAACGTAAGGCAAAACCATGCTGTTTAGCACTAGTGTATGTAAGTAACATGGGAATTGATCTAAGTGTATTCATTAAACTCTTTAAAGACCCAGATATAGAAGTGTTGCAGGAGGTTTTGTTCATAGTAGACAACACATCATTACTGGTTGATTACTACTTATTTGTGAATTATTTGGATGAAGACATTGTCTTTATTCCTGAAATATCATTGAATAAATCATCTAGATAAAACATTTCTCTAGAATTCATCATAAAAAGTTTTGAAACCAGTCACTTTTCTGATTTCAAAGTTTTTGATTCAGACCATTTTGATTTACTGGAGAAGATTGGTTTCCCATATTTTAATCTAGTAATGCATGAAAATAGCTTGCATTAATAATTTTTCAGAAGATAGAAGTTCATTCCACAACACCATCTGCTTGGCATATTAGTTTCACTATTTTCTTACCAATACTTTTGTGAAGGAGCATTTCAATAGTCAGTGAAGTTCTTGAAATTGCATTATGAACAAACTGATGTACTTACTTGTTGATTGTGTCCTTTAATATCACAACTGTATGTGTTAGATTTTGCTTACTTCTCTGGCTGTATCAAGTGCACATCTAATTGGTTAACAGAAAGATCTTGAAATTGATTTACATTCTTTGTGGAAAATTTTCGGCATGCATCAGTGGAAGAAGGTGGTAATATGATTTAGTGGTTGACGGCTTGTAGTTTACACTACTTCTAGTAAACAGTGCATCTGTCTAGTTAATTTTAAACTGCATTTGATTATCTTTTCCAAGCACGTGTTAAATTTAAAAGCAGTTTTTAACAGCTCTTTGACCTCAATAAGATTTTACACAGTATATGTATTTTCCTCTGTTCGTGTATGAAATTGGACAATTTTCTGAGCCTCTGTTTTATTCTTATTCTTAAATTGGATTTTGCATTGGGTCTTTGCATGGTAGATAAGTTCTGGAAAGCTAATTTGTAATCAACAATGCTCACAAGAGAGAAGGTCCATTTTTACCTCCTTGGCCCTGGATTTTACCATAATGTAATAAACAGTGCATGCTGTTTCTTTATTATTCATTTCACTTTGGAAACAGTATCTAGGATGTCAGTGTTTTTAAAATAATGTATGTGATCTAAGTGTAAGGTTTTGCTTTGCCCACAACTCTGTGTGTATTGTTGAATGAATCTCTGGAGACATAAGGTGCAGTTAATTATAAAAGTGTGACTTTTTTTCTTTTAAATGAAGAAAATTGTTCAAACAAATGCTGACACTGTTAATGTTGGGCACGGATACGGCGCTGTAACATCTCCTATCAAAGTCTTTCTTTTCTTTGATATTAATGTATATTTTTCTTATATAGGAGAATATATCAAAAATTGGCGGCCAAGATACTTCCTGTTGAAGACAGATGGGTCTTTCATAGGGTATAAGGAGAAGCCCCAAGATGTGGATCTACCATATCCCCTCAACAACTTTTCAGTGGCAAGTAAGTCTCTCTTCAGCATCTGTTATACCTACAGTATTTAAATCACTATAAACCTGTTTAATTCTTTGCACATAATTATATATATTACTAATATTAAATATATTTACTGTATTAAAATATTTTAGATCCCATGGTAGTGTGCTTATATAAAGAGGGAGGGACAGACATTATCACTCAATATAAAATGTTAGCTCTTAGCATATTGATAAATACCTACTACATTACACTTTATATGTGTAATTTAAAAATTCACTGTCAAACCTAAGTTTGATGCTGTGAGTCAAGGTTGTTCTACTGTGGTTGAAGTCAAACTCTAAACAACACCTTGGAAATACCACTAAAGTTTTACCAAATATTAGGTTTTGAAGCTTTTCCAATGAAAGTTTCTTCATTATCTGTAACCTTAACTAACAACAACAAATTAGACAGGCGACTGTAATAAGATGTACATTTGTGGGAAAAGGTTACCTATACGAAGACACTCCCACTCTTTTCCTTTCCCCAGTAATACCTATAAAATCACTTGAAAACTCGAAGTAATTAGAAAATTATCCGGACTGTCAAATGGCACAAAATCAAGCTAAAGGATTAGTCTCTTGGATAATCAGGTAATCAGCTCTCCACATGGGGTAATCAGTAGTTCCAAGCAATCAAACAATTTACATGTATTAGCAAGTCTGTGAAGTATGCATCCAGTGGATAAAATGGAGCCATCTTGATTTCCAGGTTTTTATAGAGCTTGTTTAAAAGGTAACCTTTCAGATTCAGTTCATCCCCAGAAGGTGGGGACAGTAGAAAGGTGCTTCCAAATGAAGACATATGGCCTATGGTGTTTGCCACAAAAATGAAAGTACTTGAGGGACTAAACTGAATAAAGATATTGTGTGGACAAAGGCTGGGATTTTCAAAGGAGCCTCAGGGAGTTAGACACTCAAGTCCTGTTGCAAGTTAGCTTGAAAAATAATATGATAACTAAGCCTTGTCATTTGTAGATCTATAAGAATTAGAGTTTGGACAGAATTTTCAAAGGAGCATACAGGAGTTAGGCACCCAAATCTTCTTAGGCTTTTTTGAAAATCTCATTCATATTCTACACCCTTTGTGAAGGAGTGTTCTGCCCTGTTAAGAGACAACCAGGAACTCTCAACCAAAACAGCCTGAGTATATTTAAGGAGGCTGTCTGCTCAGCCCTAAGGCTTGGCCTGTTTGAACAGAAACAGGAAGCTGAACAGTAGAGAGGGGACTAAAAGCCATCCAGGTTGCAAGGGGTGATGAACTCTCTCCAGTTCCAGAAGAGTAGCCTGACCAGGCTCAGAGGCCTCGTTTTTGGACTTAATTAAGTTTGGGATCTCTGAACCAGGGTACTGAGTTTAGGGCCCTTGAACTATTTTTCCAAGTACTCCTTCTATGCTGGTTTATTGAAGGAGACGTATTTATTTTTATTTGTTTGTTTTGGCTCCTCATTGCATCAATCTGTGAATGTGAACTTACTGACACCCAAAGACAAGGCACACCTGTAGTACCGCACTTGGTCGCAACAGGGCATTTTGAGACTGGTATGATATGATGCAATACACAGCCTATGCGTTAACTCATACTAGTGCAAGGAATTTATATAGATTGCAATACATCGTATAGTATCTGTAGTTCAGGTAGGGGAGCAGTGAAGGGAGATCCTGTGGCCAAGTTTCAGAAAGAATGGCTATGGGGACAGTAGAAGAGTTAGAGAGTAGCATTTAATTGTTACATTAAAGAGAGGGTTAAGAAGTTATATATTGCAGAAAAAATGCCTCTTGATATTTGATTTGAAAAGTGTGTAGGGAGGTTACTTCATGTGGGAGCAATCTGTAAAAGAAACTTCCTACTACTCTGGAGAGATAAGGATAGTAAATAGAAAGAAGCCTACTATCAAAGGAACATGGAGAATACAGTAGAAGTTCTGTTTGGTAATTGTAGTTGCAGTAGTTCATTTGAGGACCTTGGAACTAGGGTAAAAGACTTCGTACTGGATTCTGGCATACACAAGTAACCACTGAAGAATTCTAAGAACATGGGTGAGGAAAATAAGGTGTTACCTTTTGGACACACTTAGGTTTAGTGTCTTGGATTTCCATTAACATCTAAAGGGTAGAAATTGCAGTATTGTGCATGAGAAGAAAGAAGATGACATATTGATATCTTGGCGATGTGACATGATGGTGGACAAGCCATGAAGGAAGTCCTGGTATTGTAAAAACTGTTTTGTGCCTCTCATCAAATGTCAGGGCAGCAATTTATGCTGCTTCTGTAAGGAGGTAGTAGGGCTATCAGAATCATTGTATTCAATGCAAGGGTCTCCTTGGTCTCCCTTGCCAGAGCTGGAACGGAGATAGACAGGAGAAGCCATGCTGGTTCTCTAGTGGAGAAGCTGCCAGCACCTCCTCACTGTATTCATGAAAGGATCTAGCTTTCAGACAGAATAAAAGCCTGAACAAATTCTGGCCAACCTGCAAGCAAAGCAGACTTCCTTACAGTCTACACAGCATTTCTCCACTTCCCCTTAGTTGTGAAGGGAAGGCAGCCAGAACCACCAGAAGACATTATGGACAGTGGTAAGTGGCCTCATGGTCCACTTTCTTTATCATTTACTAATGTTCCTCTCCTCCACGCCTTCATGCCTCACACGTTCTCCATGCTCTTCCAAATACAGATTTTCCCTTGCAGCAAACTTTTCAGGGGTTTATTGCAGATTTTTTTTTGGTCAGAGACTTGTTCCCTTTGGGATGTGCCTCAACCCTCAGTGACTGCTGCCTTCTGTCTGCAGCTTCAAAAGTGCTAGAGCTCTGGCACTTCCATTCCTGGGTTATCTTGTGACTGGGCCTTCTAGACCCTTACTCTCAAGAGACTCCTCTGGAACATCTAGCAAGAGGTGGTTGTTTTGAGCCAAAGGGACTCCCATCTCTCCCTGGCTGAAGAGACTGAGTATGGCAGAGAGGCTGTTTCTCACCTGCTTCAAAGTGGTGCAGTATAGCTGGATCCTTGCCCAAAGAAGTTTGGCCTTTACTCTATTATTTTCCTTGTGAAGGAGTGCTTGGGGGAACAGGTCTGGGCTTGATTTAAAATACCTAGATAGATATTTAAGGAAGTCAAAAATTCATTATGGAGACGCTCAAGTTAACTTTAGCAGCCATCAACAAAGGGGACTTCCTATACTCCACAGACCTGAGAGAAGCCTATGTTCATATGAAATACCTATTCGGTCAGCTCCCAGGCAAGTCTTACTTTACATAGGGGCACCAGTATTTTCAGTACTGCTTCTTACCATTTAGTTTGGTAACTGGATCCAGTGTGTATAGACATACTTGTAGCTGCTCTGAGACAGGAGTGTGTGCCTGTTTTTAAATGATGTCATCAGAGTCCTGTGCAGAGGAAAGGCAGAAAAGGACATTTGGAGGACAGTACAATTTGTGGATTACTGTGGATTCATCAATTTCAGTTGTTTCCTCTGTGTGCTATTTTGAGTTCCACTAGGAAGAGGAAGTTTTTATTTCATCCAGACACTGGGCGCTTCCTAGGTGCAGCACCACTGATTCCCCCCCGCCCCCCTTGAGTTCATCAGGTATAACTCTGGGATCTGAATGTCATTTTATTGGCCCTAATTTTGTTCCCATTTAAACATGTCAGAAAAATTTCACTATTTCTTGTCTGTCAAAGTAGTTCTCAGCTAACATATCCTCAGAGATGTATTAAATCTCAAATTTTCACCTTCCTCTGTGACAAAATTGTCATCAGGACTAAAACCAGTCTTTGCATCCAAAGTAAATTCAGTATTTCATTTTGCACAGGAAATGATCATGCCCTCCTTTTGCCCCAAAACATCAGGTTTGAAAGGGAGACTTCAGTATATTCTTAGTGACACACAGGCTTTATTGATTTCATATTGAGCATTCCAAGCCCTTTAGAAAAAATCAAAGGTTCTTTTTTGTCTTGTGCCATTCAGTATCAAAAGAAAAGAAGATGTTTAAGTTCTTCATATTAGGATGGATTCATCTGGCCATATCAGAATCTTAAAGAGTAAGGTCCTTAGCTCCATCATTTAATCTCAACGCCCATTTCCTTAGAGCTGTGGTGACTTGTAGACCAAGTGTTCTTATGATCTGTAAGAGGAAATGTATGAAATTGCAACATAGCCCTTGTCGGCCACCTTCACCAAACTCTCTAAAAATTGGACATCCTATCTTCCACAGCTGCTGCCTTCAGATGAAGGGTGCTCTAGACCAGGGATCTCAAACTCGAATCACCACGAGGGCCACATGAGGATTAATACATTGGCCCATGGGCCGCATCACTGACACCCCCCCGCCCCCACTCCGCCCCTTCCATAAGGCCCCGCCCCATCCCACCTCTTCCCACCCCTTCCCTGCACCTATTCCAACCCCTTCTCCAAATACCCGCCCCTGCTCCGCCTCTTCTCCACCTCCTCCCCTGAGCGTGCAGCTCCCCGCTCCCTCCTGGAAAGCGCTAAGCTCCACCAAACAGCTCTTTGGCGGCTGGAAGCGCCTGGAGGGAGGGGGAGTGAAGGTGAGGGGTGCTTGGCGGCCCGCAGGAAATAACTCCGGGGGTGGGGGGCGCAGGGAGCTTGGCGGGCCACAGGAAATAACCCCGTGGGCCGCGTGTTTGAGGCCTCTGCTCTAGACAGTGGTTCCTTGGTGAGGAGAAATTCATAGCTAACAAATAGTTTGGTACTGGTTGTTTCTGCATTCCAATTTCTCAAGTTCAGCCTTCTTAATACTTGCATTAAAATAATCTAAACATAGGAATGACCATACTAGATCAGACCAGTGGTCCAACTAGCCCAGTATCCTGTCTTCTTACAGTGGCCAATGCCAGATGCTTCAGAGTGAATGAACAGAACAGGGCAATCATCAAGTGATCCATCCCCTGTTCTCCAGTCCCAGCATCTGGCAGTCATAGGTCTGGAGACACTCAGACCGTCTTGGCTAATAGCCACTGGTGGACCTATTCGCCATGAACTTATCTAATGCTTTTTTGAACCGACTTATACTTTTGGCCTTCACAAAATCCTCTGGCAACCAGTTCCACTGGTTGACTGTGGGTTGTGTGAAGAAGTACTTCCTCATGTTTGATTTAAACCTGCTGTCTATTAATTTCATTAGGTGACCCCTAGTTCTTGTGTTATGTGAAGGGGTAAATAACACTTCCTTTTTCACTTTTTCCACAACATTCATTATTTTATAGATCTCTATCCTATCTCTCCTTAGTTGTCTTTTCTAAGTTGAAGAGTCCTAGTGTTTTAAATCTCTCCTCATATGGAAGCTATTCCATGCCCATAATCATTTTTGTTTTCCTTTTCTATACCTTTTCTTACCGTGGACCTTGATCTGATGGAGAATAGGACAATTTGTTTCTGACTGGACAGTCTCTATGTAAAAGAATAAATGAACACAAATCAGATGTCAAGAATTATAACATTCATAAACCAGTCGGAGAACACTTCAATCTCTCTGGTCACGCGATTACAGACAAAAAACTTCAAATCCAGACTCCAGCGAGAGACTGTTGAATTGGAATTCATTTGCAAATTGGATACAATTAACTTAGGCTTGAATAGAGACTGGGAGTGGCTAAGTCATTATGCAAGGTAACCTATTTCGCCTTGTTTTGTCTCCCCCCCCCCCCCCCCCCCCCCCCCCCCCCGACGTTCTTGTTAAACCCTGGATTTGTGCTGGAAATGGCCCACCTTGATTATCATACACATTGTAAGGAGAGTGATCACTTTAGATAAGCTATTACCAGCAGGAGAGTGGGGTGGGGGGAGGTATTTTTTCATGCTTTGTGTGTATAAAAAGATCTTCTACGCTTTCCACAGTATGCATCCGATGAAGTGAGCTGTAGCTCACGAAAGCTTATGCTCAAATAAATTGGTTAGTCTCTAAGGTGCCACAAGTACTCCTTTTCTTTTTTCAGAAATTTTCCATTCTTGAAGTGGCAAGGCCCACAGATCTAACGCATATAGGGCCTAGGTTCTGTTGACTAATTACATTAGTTTGGAGTCCTATATGTGCTGTAGTGGGTTTTTAGATACGTATATTATAGCTCCTATAATGTGTAATAATTAGTTGTGGTCAGTGGTATTTTTCTGGCTGTGGAAAACATCTCAAACTGGTGGGCTGTTCAGATTGGAGTGGCTTCCCTTTCCTGCCAAAGATGGACAGATCTGCTTCTCCCTCCCTTGTGCCATACCGACTGAAGAACTGTTATCATGGATTTGTGGACTGTGATACTTGAAGAGAGGACATTTTTGGTAAACAAGATACATTTTTCTTTTTTGGAGGGGAATCATTTGGATAATCTTAACATCGATTATTGTTGATTAAGACAGGTTTCAGAGTAGCAGCCGTGTTAGTCTGTATCTGCAAAAAGAAAAGGAGGACTTGTGGCACCTTAGAGACTAACAAATTTATTTGAGCATAAGCTTTCGTGAGCTACAGCTCACTTCATCGGATGCATTCAGTGGAGTGTCTTTAAGAATAGAGGAAGATACATTTTTGCCTAATAAAGAATCTAGTAATACATTTTAAGAAAAGAATGAATGTAAAATTCAGGGACATTTTTTAGTGTCTGAGAAACTTGAATCCTCTGCCATTGGTCTGTGGTTAAATAAATTAGAACTATTTCATAAAACAGATTTTATTTGTCTTACAGCCATCTACCAGAAACAGAAATATACTTGGAGAAAAAATGCATTATGTGGCTGCATAACATAAAAAGAAGTTTTGAGAGTTTGAGTGAGGATTAGGTAAACAGACTGCCCTCAGAGTAGCATCTGACATTAACCATAAACATAAAAATTACATGAAAGAGTTAAAATCATAATGCAAGTTGCTGTCACACAGTAAATTGGCAAAGGAATATAATTTTTCTGTTCACTACTTTATTAGGGGAGGAGTTTGAATTAACCCCTCTCCCCCCCCCAAAAAAGTCGAAAAAAGTGAATGAAAACAGCATCTAGATTTACAGCACCTGGTAAGCTTTAATAATTGGTCTAATGGCCTCTGATTGGAAAGTTCCTGAAATGCTGCAGGTTTGCAACCTCATGCAATGTATCATATTCATTCTTAATAAAAGTGGAGTAAGTTACTTCTCATAGATTCGTGCTTTGCAGATGGACAGCGAGAGAATTGTTAATACCATTTTGGTCAAGTTCGCATTGACTGCAACATGTCATGTGATGGCTATTCATTGTTCTTGTGATGTGAGATGATAGTTTCAGTCCAGTTCTTATTGTCCATATGATAAAACATTAGGATTGGCTGTAACTTGCATCTTTTTTTTAGTTGTCTAAGCAGAAAAGACAAAGTTTGAGGGCAGTCTCTTCAGGTGGAGACTCATACTCATTGGTGCAGTGGTGTTGGCAAGTTTGCAGTGCCATTATTTAAGCTGTACCTGTTCTGTGTTTAAAAAGATGATTTCAATCTCCAGGACAACTTTCACAAACTCTCAGTTCTGTTCAGTACTATGTTAATGTGCATTAGGGAACTTTTAGTTCATACCAGGAGGATCTACACAGGCCAGTTAGTCCACAACCCGTTGGTGTGCTTTAAAAATCACGCTCCTTTAGTGCGCATTTGTCAAGGCTGATTCCTCACTCTGACACTTAGAGTGCAGAAGGTGGGGGCGCACCAGGATTCTAAAAATTAATACTGGCCACTCTAGGCTCGTATTAAACTCCCAAGGTTACAGTATCTCTCTGACCTTGAATGGGTAGATGCTGCCACCACACAAATGCAAAAAAACCCCTTTGAACCTAGGAAGGTGCACTTGGGAATTCCACCCTGTGGGGTACCCTCAAGCCCTTTCACCCCCCTTCTGGGGAAGAGCTGAGAAAGAAAAGAGTGGGAGTGTCCGGAGAGAGGGGACAGAGCGGACAAAAGGAAAGTTTTTTCCCAATTTAAAAAAGTTCTGGCCCTCCAGTTTGCTCTTTTGGTCAGGTGTTCACTCCTTTCCTTTTACCTATGGGTTTTTTTAACCCTTTACAGGTAAAGCAAGTTGAGAACAGCTGCTAACAGGGATTTTGTAGCTAACTGGCTAGCCGTGTGTCCATAAAAGGGAGCTACCCCCCACCCCTGCTTCATTTATCACAGCATTGTTGCACTGTGTAGACAAGCCCATTGTTTCCAAGACCTGTTGGCACTCTTTCTGTGCTTTTATTCCTAATATCTTCCAAAATTTTCAAAAACACAGCAGTAAAATATTTTATCTGTAACCCTGCACAGTGAATGCTTTCTATCTACAGTATAGTGACTGAAGGGAAATGCTGAGGGAGCAGAATCTGCATTTTTTAGTGCAAGGCCCTCATTTCTGACAAGGCGAGGTATATTTACATTGATAAGGCTTTGATTCATCAGACCTTTTTGGGCAGGAGTCTAAACAGTAATACCCTAAGTTTTGTTCATCATAGTTTTTCTGTCACAGGACAAAGTATTTAAGTGGTGTTACTTTTCTCAGGATGATTTAGAGGAAACATGGTGGTCTGCTTAAAATGGCTTGAAGTTAGCTTAAACCTCTCCCCTCTGTCCCACAGCTACAGTATTTAGTTTAAAAATTTAAAGACAGTGGGGAGACGCATCTAAATCCTTCTGTCACAGTGTTCAGGGTGCAATCCAGACCAGTGAGCGGTTGTCACCTCTTACCCTATAACTTTACCTGAGTTCCCCACAAAGCTTTGCTACTGTAACTTCCTGCCTGGAATGTTCAGTCAGCAACAAGCATGCAGGCCACACCGAGTGTCCGTGTACACTGGCAGCCCTGGTCTAGCAATTCCGACTCCACCAACCTGTCATCAGCCCTAGTTATTACAACCAGCAAGCCTGAGTTACAACCCCAGCACACTCCCAGTCGTGAATTTTCCCAAAACTATGTTCTCTTGAATGTCTATTCTTCTCTTGGACAGTTAAGAGAAATAATAACGTTCATTTGTTCCTCCAAAGACGCAAAAGCACATCAGTTTATAACCTTAACTGGGGTACACCCTTCCATTTAAACACAGTACTGAGTTGGTTTATATTAACTGTAAAACAAGTTTATTAGCACAAGAAGATAGGCTTTTAAGTGAATTCAAGTATGAGAGAACGTTAGAAAGGGTTATAAGCAAATAAAAGTGAAAGCATGCATCTAAAAGTCTAAAACTTGACCAAAGCCTGTACCTTACTAGATTAAGATGGTTTCTCACCAGTCATTGTGTTCCCACACATGGCTGACTTTCCCTTAGTCAGGACCTTCCATGGAAGTACAAGATGCTGGCTTTCTTTGTCTTTCTAGGTGAAAGATCTTTGCCTAAGCAGATTTCTCACCTGTATTCGATTTCCAGTGACTTCTGCCCGCTCTTGGTTAAAGGACCCATTTTTCTCAGCTTTGAAGAGTTCTGGCCTCTTTTGTCTGTCTAATGATGGATGTCAAAGATGTCTTCTGTCTTTTCTTATATTTTCCAAAGCTCAGTTACTTTAGTTCAAGAGACAGGATGACCTCATGCTGTCTTTTCCCTTCCTGTTGGCTTCCCATCCTCCTGTATGTAAATGAGGCTTTCATTGTTTTGATTCCACCTTGTTTAATTTACATAAGAGACAGATAAATAGCTTCCTTCTCTCCTGTCTGGGAGCGAACCTGTTTTTCCCTGTTTGGCCACAGACTTTAAAGCCTAATATCATTAAGTATCCGTATTTCCTCATATCGTGTTAATCTGTACATTTCACCATGATATTAATCACCATTGTGTCATTAGCTTTCAGAAAAGACCTCACTCTATATACTTTTATAATACAGTAATATTGTATACAATCAGTTGTTTCAGTTGCGTATCACTTGAGGTTCAGCCCCCTTCCCCTTTATAGACCAGTAAATCTTTGCAATGTATTCTTTGAAAAGTAAACTCAGATAAAACTCCTTAAAAATAAACTCCTCTCTCCTGCTGGGTGTAGAGGACATGTTGACTCCTCCCCCACTTTTTTGCTTGATAACTTTGTTTACCTGATATGTAAAATTGGACCTTCATTGTCTCTGCCTGATGATTAGGCTGGTCAGAGAAGCAAATAATCATCCCTTTATCTAGGGCAGACCTGTTTACCATCTCCTCCTGACATATTTGGATTAAACACACTTTGATAATAATTCCAGCATACATCCATAACTCTTAATACACAACATGTTCATACTGCACAAAAGAATATTGATGTTAAATTAGTTATTCGTTTTCAAATGATACCTCACAAGTTACATTGTGTACAAAGATTATTAGAACTGTGTGAAGGCTGTGAATACAAGGGTGCTTAAAGTCACACCCTCCTTTTAAGACTTCAGCAAAGGAGCTTTGGAGTTACAAGAAAAAAAAAGGGGGTGGGCTGGCTACGTGCCCAGAAAAATTGCCCAGTTAGAAAGAAGTCCATATTAAATTTGTCAAATGTATGAAGAGGAATCCAGTAAACCTCCTAAATAAATATGGGGGATAGGAGTGGGGAAATCCTGTATCTGTAAATAAATATTATGAGATCTCATTTCAATAAACTATAAAGGAGAACTCAACCAAAACCTTGATAACTATAAATAGAGAAAAGAAAGTGTGACAGGGTTGGCTTAGCCCAAGAGATCACATCTGCCACTTAATTTTCTACTTCTTGGATACCTGCTGAATTCATGTACAGATCTGTACGTTTCAAACAACATCCCTTCACTTATGGTCTACTTTATTACACACACACAAGAAGTATAGAAGTAGTGCTTCCCTTGTGCAGCAGGGAGTTTACAATGAGCACTCTAGTTGCGACGATGGGTTGGCTTTGTCTGGGCCAGTGGGGGAAAGAAAGCCATGGTGGTCCTGTAATGATTGCCTGCCCCCCATGCCCACCATCATGGGACACCAGCTTCCTTGTGATCTTGAAGATAGGGTACTTGGGGGAAGAAGGTCTTCCCAGCTGATAGACTGGACTGAAGGTTGCAGTAGAAGCCTATTGGACCCTGTGCACTGAATGAGAGGGCTTATAAGCCCTTTCCTGTGCCCAGGGCACTGTTTTGCACCCAGGAACAACAGCTCCCTCCTTCCACTCCTTAGAATTAGAGCAGGACCAGGATTTTGGACCTTGCTGAAGGCATCATACCAGTTGACTTTTGAGGCTTAGAAGGAATTTTTCCCTTATTGCCAGATTGGCCTGGACCAGCTGGTTGATGTTTTTGTTTTGTTTTGCTTTCCCCTTAGCTGCTTGGGGAGGGTAGGAAGGTTAGGTTAAATTATAAACACTTCGGGACACTACACTTTGTTGTAGTGATGCTGTGTGCTGCATTGATCTCAGGATCAGGTAAAAAGCTGAGAAAGAGAGAGGATAGGAAGAATATGAGGGTCAGAAAGGAATACAAGAAGGAAGGGAAGACCGAGTAATCAGGCTTGGGTCTTCATTCATGCAACGGTGATGGCCTGACATTTCAATATGTTGAACTTCAGGGCTCATGAACAAGGGACAGTCTTTAGAATGAAGCAGAGGCCTGTCTGCCTTTCCCTCAGAAGTCTGTTCCCCATTTGTTCCCTCCCCCAAATATTCCTTTTTAAGGAGCCCAAAAGTGGGAGATGAATTATTATTCTATTCACTAATTAGGCCTAATTTTTGACACACCAGTTTTGTTTGCCATGTTGTCGTAGCTGTGTTGGTCCCAGGATATCAGAGAGAGAAAGTGAGTGAGGTAATATCTTTTATTGGGCCAGCTTCTGTTTGTGGAAGATACAAGCTTTCTGATTCCATTCTCCTCTTGTTTATCAGACATGATTTCAACACAGTCCTTTGGCTGTATTCGTAGACCTTGTTTTTGGACTAATTTAGTCTCTGTCTGTATTTTGTACTTTTTCCTTTCAGCATTTGTTATTTTAGATGACTGTAACACTTTATAAGACTCTCACCTGCTTTTCCACAGTTGAGCTCACAACCGGACCTGCTAGGCCTCAGTTATTACAACAGGTTCAGTTCCCTGATTAACTGGAAGTCGGATTATCGGAAGGCATCCCTTCAACAATGTGGGTGATGGGTTGGGGCTCGTATTGTCTTGTATGAAGGGAAGCCAGTAGCATCGCAGCCTTGGTGTTGCAACCTGGTTAAAGATTTGGATGGGGTTCGGGTTAAGGGCAGCCTTTTCTTGGTTGATATGGATTGTGTAAGTATGACCACACTGCATTGGATGAGTTATTGTCGGATAGTTTTCGGAATGTGTTAAATTAATAACGTTGGGGCCTTGTTAAACCACCTTCCTGGTGCGTTATTTTTATTTTTGGTGTCTGGGACAAAAAGCCCATGCCTTATGCTGTTTCGTCCTCTTGCAGCAGGGTCTCACAGCGTCTTCTGGGCTCTGTAATCTGTCAGTCCTCTGTTTGGCTCAATACTCCTATCAAGCTTGGCTTGTTTAGCCTAACCAAAAGAAGGCTGAGGGGAGATATGATTGCTCTGTATAAATAGGTCAGAGGGATAAATACCAGAAAGGGAGAGGAGTTATTTAAGTTAAGCACCATTTGTTCGTGTGCTCACATTGGATATAAAGCGGCCATCAACATGTTTACGCTTGAAATTAGACTGACAGTTAGAAGTTTTAGAGGAACGGCCTTCCAAGCGGAGCAGTGGGTGGCAAAAAAACTAACTGGCTTCAAGATTGAGCTTGATAAGTTTATGGAGGGGAAGCATGCTGGTAATATGTGAGGAGAAAAAGCTGCCACTCACCTCCAACCAAGGAACCCAGATGTTTAGCTGAGCACTAACTGCTTCTTGCCAGGGAAGGACAAGGTGGCCTGAGCAGAAGTGATCCAGGAACACATGTGCAATCATGGCAGCATAAGGCAATGCTGCTCCCAGAATAGTGAGGAGAGAGGATATTGCTGCCGAGCACTGCAGTTCATAGTGGGAGGGAAGAAAGGTGAGGAGGATTTGGGCTAGGTGGTAGGGATTCACCAGACCTCATCCACAGCTTTTAGTGGCGACAGCATAGGGCAAAGTTGGAAAATTGCTGGCCTTCATCCCATAAAACTCTTTATGGGCAACGCTTGCACCAGATGGATCAATCCCATTCATTGATTCGGACCTCCCTTACTAATGAGGAGGGTGAACACCACCACCCTTGCCCCCACAAAGGCACTCTGGTTGTAAGGGCCAGTGTGTCTTAAACCAAACAGGCCTGTGTTTTGTTTAGAGGCCAGTTTAGAAAACCATGGATTTATAGGACTTTTTCCTTCTGTTAGTCCCCATGCTCTGAGACATAGGCCTACACAGAAAGTTATACCAGTTTAACTAAAGGTGTTTTTTTTTAAGAACTGATTTAAACTGCTGGAAAACTCTTTGTGGATATACTTACTTTTATGTAAACCTGGTATATGTTGGTTTAGCTTGCATTGGTAAATTTACAGGTGCAAGCTAAACAGTTTTAAAACAATGGAACTATATTCATACAGCGTTTTGCATTGATTTAACTAAAATCAGTTTAATAATGATTTTTGTTAAACCAGTGCAACTTCAATGTGTAGGCAAGGTCCTAAATTCTCATTTTATATTAGAGAAGACTCTGATTTTTAGAAAACCACTGCTTTCCATACAAAACAAGGCACTCTGGTAGTCCTGTATGATGGGGTACACACATCATGATATCAAAAAGTTTTACTTTACCACTATGCTGACAGGAAGAAAGAGGGGAGAGAAGTGCCTGCCTAGCAAAGAGAGAATGGGAAGATGCTTTATTCACAGAATATCTGTGGCTTATCGTTATTAACAGATACACTGTTGTGTAAACAAAAATGAAAGCTTATTGTCATGTCACTTTGTGTAAACTACTGCATCCCTTGGCCACCATAAGTGCTTTGTGCTCTTTCAGGGACCCACTGATAAAAATTACTTTTTGCACATGCAATGAATATGTGAGTAATCACACAGCATGTTCATAACTAGATATCCTTGAAAACTGGCTCTCTGCCTTCATCCTCTGTTTTATCTAAAGAGTAATTGGGGAGAAATGTATCCCTTCACAGGAACCTTTGAGTTTTGGCCAAAAGTGAGAGCAAGTGGAATTTGCCTTTGATACCTTGAAAGATTGTGCTTGCAAGGCACTCTTCAGTGGAGCTGTCTTTTTCTTGTCTTTAAAAGAGATGGTTAAGGTGAAGATATGTTCTAATAATGAGAGTTTCAGATACCTTTTAATGACAGTTTTCCCTCTAATTAATGCAGAAGGATTAGGGATTAATTCTGAAAGTGCTTACTACCTTCTAAATAGAGAAGTGGTGTTGCTTTTCTTAAATTTTAAACTTAGAGTTGGTCAGAGGGTAGTTTTCATCATTTATATGATTTTAAGATATTGAAAAGAAGAGAAACTAAAGGTTCCAGCAGTGAACTTTTTGTCGTCTTTTGAATTCACAAGAAAAGGAATGAGGTGAATTTTTTTATTTATTATTTTTTTTTAAGCAACAGAATTAATTTAGGTCTAAGGGAACTGATTAGACATGCTGTTATATGCTAGCAATTCCATAGGTAAGGTTGCAACAAAATTTGAAGACCAATTTTCAAATCTCTCTAAAATGCACTTGAATAATTAGATCAGCTGTAAAACTGGTATACCTGTTCAGAGACTGGGATAACGTTTGTGGTACAAATTTGGAATCGTTTTGTCAATACAGTCCTAAAATACAAGCCCACTCAAAATTACCTTTCTTAACAAAATTTTTGAGGGGAAAAATGATGGGCAAGGGAGACATTAGACTGATATTTTTGGAATATTTCCATTGTGATCTAGTGGCAGCAAGAACAAGTTCTGTAACTTAAAATTAAAAAGTTTTTAGTTTGCCTTTGGCTTTGTAAAGTGAGCCACTGTCTAGTTGTGAGTCAGCATAGCTCCTACCTTTAGGAAATACCTGATATGTTGCTTGATCTTCTGTTGTGCCTGTGCAGCTGAAACAAGAAAAAGCAAAATATATCCAGTATTATGATTACTTTCCATATTAGTTTTGCTACAAAGGCCACACTGAGGATCCTATTGGTGCGTATAAATAGGAGTCCTAAACTGGACTGGTGATAGAGAGATGCTGTGATGTTCCCGTTCCCTATTGCTTACCCTCAGAGGAACATTTAAGGTCTGTAGGTATCTTGTATGGGAAATTCTCTACTGTGCAGTTTTTGGTTTTCATCAGTTTGTCATTTCTTGTTTCTTGTAAAAACATTTTTTCCCAGGGATATACATTGAGACCTTAATTGAGCATTCTTTAGTTTGGGGTTTTTAGGTCCCATTTTCCAGAAAGATATTGCAGTGTTCCCAACTCTCATGACTTTTTTTTTTTTGCATGTCTCATGATATTTGGTGCTTTTTCCCAAAGCCTGAGCCCTGGAGTCATGTGAATACCTGAGAATTCCAGCATTAATTTAAAAAAATTCAAGCCCTCTTTGTTGCTGAAAAATCTCAAAAACATGAGATATATAAAACAAAGCATATAAAAAACATAAGATGTTTTAATCTTCTCATTTTCTTTAGCGCAAATGGGGGTTTGACTCATGATTTTTTAATAGTGGGGTGGCAACATAGTGACAGAAAAAAGCCATTACTGGTATTTGTAGTATACAGCAGCAACCTTTAGTCCAGTTTAATAAAGTTTTTTGTAAGTGAATATGCATTCACTGAGGGATGTATTTGGGTGAGGCCTACAGCCGAATATAGTGCTCAGTCTGTAAGGCTTTTATATCTAGAACCCACTGAGACCAGCACCTTACACTGAGAGAGCATCTAACTAGTGAGGTGCTAAAACCTCCAGCCATGTCACTGGTTGACCAGGCTGATAACACGGCCCTCAAAGATCTGCTTCAGCACCAAAGCCAACTAAATGGTGTAAGCCTCATGACCAAACTTCCAAGTCAGCACCACCTTTGGCACTGACAACCAAGAAAGGCTCTAGCACTGGATCTTCAAAACCCTTACCTCAGTTGCCATTTTCCACACTTTTGCAGGCTCAAGACTCCTCCTTGGTACCAAAAATAATTAGCAACAGCTTCTCAAGGCTCACAGTGCCCCACGTTCACTATACTCAAAGGGATGTGGCACCATGTATTTTTCACTCCTCATTGGCATTGGGCAGTCCAGCACTGGATCATTGAAGAGAAGAGTCACGCATCAACTTGAATAAGACAATCGGGCAAGAAAAGACTTAACTTCCCAGGAAGGCACCTTGACCCTCCGAAGCACCTGGGCAACACAAGAGAGCTCGTTGTCCAGTGCTCATCCCATTTATGTCTTTGGCATTGCCAAGACAAGAGGATCCTCCACTACATTGGACCCTGGAGTCTCTGCTTTTGGCACCAAACCTTGCCTTTGATTTGCAGGATCCATTTGCAACCCTTTTTGAAGAAAGGGTGGGGGAACCTTTTTGGTCCACCCCAAATTTACCATCTCATCCCACTGACATCTCTTTGTCCCTGTAACCAAATAGATACTCCACACAACTTTGTACAATGCATGTTGTGGCCTGCACTACAGGACACATTAAGGGTCATGGTTGAGATACTTGGATCTATCATGGTTGGCCCCAGTGTACTTGACACTCCTGGGTCCATTGACTTCACTTTCAGCATCACAGTCTTATCCTCTGGCACCACTGCCATAATGTCCAATCCCACTGGCACCATACTTGGCCCCGTTGGCATCCTACCTGGCCCCCCAATACCAATGCTTGCTCCTTTGACCTTGGCTCTGCCTACACTGCCACCTATAAAATCAGTGTTTCCACCTAAAGCACTGGTACTGCCGATACTCCCATCCTCATTGGCTGTGCCACCTGCTTTGCCACCATACTGACCATCTCTAAAAATACGAAGACTCACAATCCCAGATACACTTGGGATGTGTTTACACAGACATAGATGATGGTGTCGACGACATCCCAGTGGATGACATCAGAGTCTATGGAATGTCACCAGATGAGAACATTGTGACTTCAATTGTTTCCTCACCACATCAACAATTCCAGGAACTGTTGAACAGGATGGTTTTCCCACTCTGTCAGGGTGCTACTGAGACTCCAGTTGAAAATTGGGATCCTTTATTTGACATCCTTCAGTTGAAACCAAAGGGTAGTATTTCCTGGCCTATCCATAGAGGCTGCTTGATCCAGCTAGAGAGAGATCTGGGCCCTTATCGCCAGCAGTCTCTTACAGGGGCAACAGGATGTACCTAATCCCTACTCAGGACTTTTTTTTTTTTTAACTTCATCTAACATCTTAGTGCTCAATCTCTAGTGTATACAATAGCTGTGGAAAAAATCAAAGAGCATGACCACCTCTCAAGTAAGAGGAGAAAGAAAGAGGGATGCAGACTGGAATGAGAAATACCTGTTGTTCTGCATATACAGTTCTTCCCTTTGTCCTTTTGATTGTTCTGGAATGCAGCCACTCCACCGGGATTGAAGCCATACTCATTGCATCACAGTTATGCTGGGCTGATCATGTGTTGAGGATGGATGGTACCAGAATGCCAAAGCAGTTGCTGTATGGCAAACTGAAAGTGGGTAACTGTGCATGAGGCGGTGAGAAGAAACAATTCAAGGACTCACTGAAGCATGAGTTGAAGCAGTGCAATATTGACTTTGACACCTGGGAGTCATCAACAAAGATAGATCATACTAGTGAGCAGCAGACACTCGTGGGGTTACTCAGTTTGAGATTAATTCCCATGTGGATCTTGAGGCACAGAGGCTAAGTCATAAACAGTAGCAGATTCTGCGGGCACAGACTGTAATCCCTTCCTCGATATCAAGCTACATGTGCCTTCCATGAGGAAAGGACTGCCATTTGCAGATTGGTGGTTTTTGTCCACAGTTATTCTCACGAGATATAATATCTTTATCAGCATAATTTCTGTTGTATGCAGAACAACAACAACAAAAATAATTAATTGCACCAAGGGTATTCAACAAAATGCTGGATTTAACAGCAGCACATCTAAAAAGACCCAAAGGGTGAAACTTTGGACAACTGTCTCCTTAACGCCAGTTCACTTAATTCAGTAAGTCTAATGTGCTACTTGTTTCACAAGCTAGAGCTGGAAATCAGCTAGGAGAAATCATGTCAAATCCCATGTTTAAAAGATAACATTTATAAGTGAGACACTGGACTTGACTGTAGGCTCAGCATTCCTGCCAAAGGAGCAATTTTTCCACATGCTGCAGTTCTGTACACCCGACACAATCAACCATGCCAAAGGACGGAGTTTTTCATGGGGCTTGTTTGTGACACTCCATACAAGACTCCCAATAAGACCTTTACAACACTGGCTGGCACACGTATACACACCAAACACGGGCAGTCTACAGAGGTATGTGACCATCCCACCAGAGGTGCTACATAAATTCTCCTGGTTGAAGTACAGAGAATGGACTAGTAGGAGTACAGTTCAGCCCTTGGCTCAGGCATTGGTGGTCTCAGCAGATGCATCCCTGGTTCGCTAGGGAGCTCACTTTCAGGAGTCACAAATGCAGGGTTTGTTGAATTTGCAAGAATCCATACCTCATTTGGCATCCACGAACTTTGGGTCATACACTGACGCTAAGATCATTCCTGCCCTTTGTCTTAGGGAAAATAGTTCAGATCCTAACCAATAACATTACTGACATGCATTATCTGAACAACAAGGGGATGCTTATTCCCCCACATTTTGCCAGAAAGTGACGAAACTCTGGTACTGGGGTATTCACCATTATGTACATCCTGTAGCCCTACACTTGCCAAGAGTACAGAGTATCCAAGCAGACTGTCTGAGGATGCTGAAGCAAGGCCAACACAAATGGTCTTTGAATGAGGTGGTGGCTCAGCACTTGTTCAGCAGGTGAGGACTCCTGAAATAGGTCTGTTTGTCACTAGGGAGAACACTAAATGCAACCTACTGTGATCCAGTGGGCAGGGACAAGGCCTCACCAATACCGTCCTATTGCACTGGTCCAGTGACTTTCCATATGCACTTCCACCCATGCTCTTAATACTCAGAAGATCCAAAGGGACAGGATAAAAGTTCTGTTGATAGCACCGGTGTGGCCAGGACAACACTGGTACACCAACTTGTTACAGCTCCCTTGGGAGCCCTCATACCACGTACTCCAATCTGTAGACTTCTCTCTCAAGCAGCAGAGAAAATTCTTGTCTTAATTTTCCATCCTGGCACCTGGTCTAGATGATAGGCTTCTAATGGGTCCTCACCTAGTTGCAGTGCAAGAGTAATTGAGATCCTATCCTATCCAGAAAACCTGCAACACAATAGTGTTATGGACATCTTTATGCTCAACAGGTGATAAAGGCTTATGGCTGGAGTCTGCCCCCTATGGGTATGTCTATGCTGCAATAAAAAAAAAATCCCTGGCACCTAGTCTCAGGGCCCAGATCAGCTGACTTGGGTTTGTGGGGCTTGGACTGCAGGACTAAAATAAAAGTGGAAACTCTCAGGCTGGAGCCCAGGCCCTGAGACTCATTCCCCTTGTGGGGTCAGAGAGCCTGGGCTCTAGCCTGAACCCAAACATCTACACAACAATTTTATAGCCCTGTAAGCCCGAGTCAGCTGACAAAGGCCAGCTTTAGCCATGCTGAAGGTCTTTTATAGCTACGTAGAAATACTCTGTAGCTCCTGTCTTGAACTATATACTGTACCTAATGGAGGCTGGCCACTATTGCATCCTAGAATATACACCAAACTGCTATTTCAGCCTGTCATCAGGGATTTTTCTACACCACATCAACTAGATTTCTCAAGGGACAAATGCATGCCTTTCCAGCTGATAAAGAACCTACACCAGTGAGGGATTTAAATGTTGTCCATGGAAAGCTAATGCCTAATTGGCTATGCCTCCTGGTTGGTTGGAAGAGTCAGCAGACTGACTCTTTAAGCCCAGCTGCAGCAGTTCAGCAGCTGCTCAAAGCATTCAATCATAGCTGTTTTAGCCTGTGCCTGCTTCTTCCCAGCCCTGCCCGTGCCTTGTGTAACTCCTTGTGTAAAACCTCAAGATCCACATGGGAATTAATCTCAAACTGAGTAACCCCATCACTGTGTAACTCCAGGTAACCTGGTTCTGACCCTGGGTTCTGACCCCTGATTCCAGCTCTGATGCTTGGCTCTGGAATCTAGCCTCTGACTTTGGTTCTGACCCTAGGTACTGATGCCTGCTGTAACCACGAGACCCCACTGCCCACATCCTGGTCACTGCTCTAACCACTAGGCCTGACACCTGCCCCAACAACTAGACCTGACTGTCCACGTTCTAGTCATTGACAGTCACCTCCTGCATTTGCTTGTGTTATGCTAAAGCAGATGTCCCTTCTATAGGAATTAGGGTCCATTCTACATGAACCACAGCTTCCTCAGTGGCATATCTATGATAGATACAATAGAGAGATGCAGAAAGGCACATAAAAGTTCAGTTCATACCCATGTTAAATATTATGCCTCTTGTACCCATCCATACCCTTAAGCCTCTAAACTTTGCCTCTTTTTCAGATGCCATGTTCAAGCAGGGGGTGCTTGCTGTCCTCTACAAGTGGTACAGCTTGCTACCTTCTCTCAGGTGGGAATGCACAGAGGTCCTGGAAGAAGAAAGGAAGGAACTTACTGGTAGTTGTTGTTCTTCAGGAGTCTCCTCTGTGCGTTCACATTTTCCATTCATCTTCTCTTTTTCAGACTTCTTGTCACACTTTGGGACTCAGCAATTCAGGAGAATGAACTGAGATTGGTAGGGAGTCCGCTCCCTTTATATATACTCAGACCTCAGCCATCAACATCACTTGGGGGCATTGTGCACCCCAACAGACACAGTTTTGGTAGAGATTCCTTGCCTCAACACCAGGGAGCACCATATTCCATACTCGGGGATGCACAGAACCATTTCTCAAAGAACAGCCGTTATCAGTACGTTTCTTTTATGGGTTTTCCCTTCCAGATTATATGCATTTGTACCTGACTGTGAGTACACTAAGGTTCTTCTTTGAACGATGGCCCCTATTATATCTATGGGTACACTGTGCACAGGTAAACTATGGTAGTTCCTACTCAGGTCTAACGTGTATAGCTAACACTTTTATGTTAGGTAAGCTAAAGTACCAATTAATTTACCAGTATTGTAGGGCAGTGGAGATGGACAATGAGAGAGGACATTTCTACTAGCATAAACTATTTCTCCATTGTAGATATGAACATGGTATTAACATCAGCTACACATTATACATACACACACATTTAATACTTCTTTTTTGGGCGTTTGAGGGGGTTGGGAGGAGAGGAATTGTATTTCCTTCCAGCTGTACCTTATGGCACTAAAATGCTGTAGAAAGGATTTGCTCTCAGTGTTCCATAGTTAGTGTTCTATGGTCTGATTCTCTTTTGGGGATTTTTTCATATTAGCATGTGAATGCTAGGTATGCAATTGGTATGGTATCATTTAGCTTCGGAGAGTTGGGTTCCAATCTTGACATGGGTCACCAATTAAAATGGGTTGCTTGGTCTCATCCTTAAAGCTAATGGACATTTGTCTATCTCACATAACCTTCACCAGCTTGGCATACTGTAGTTTTAAATTTCTGCTGAAGAGGGGCCTATGGCTGAAATGGTTTTAGGATGGCATGTCAGGGTTGAGATGCATCAGAAGAGCTGTGGAGACTGTATTATATCTGGCTCAGATTATTGCTATGAATACCACAGTTTCATGAGCACTAAATTAACCAAGAAAATTGTCAGATTTATTTGTGTGTTTAATGTAATCTTCTGCGCTTTCTCTCTTTTAAAACCCCCCCTACCACTAGCATGTGAAGCACCAGTGTTTGCACCCTCCCTTATTACATGAGAGAATGCAATGATAAATCATCAGTGGGTGCCAGCACAGTACATCCTGGGAGATCAGAAGTAATAGAATTTGGAGCATGACCAACTACATCAAGGCACTTTTTATTCTGTAGTGTGGAATATAATTAATTAACCTGTTTGTGTCTGCTATGCAATGACAGAGGTTACTTCTCTTGATCAATGGGTTGTAATTCCTACTCTCTGTACAATAATATTAATCATTACTTCATGTAGTTTCTTTCATATCATTCTGTAATCTTAGGAAATTACCTTTTGTGTTCAAGTTTCCCCACTCCGTAGCAGAAGTCGTTTCTTGCATCTGCAGCTGGGAGCCTTCTGATCAAGTTAGCAAGAGTTCTATGGTGTGTGTGTGTGTGTATTGCTTAATATGTGGTCAGTACTCTTGTCTAGCCACATCAACGAATTGTGTTGCTGTTGGAACCTTGCGTACATGAAATAATCATGATGACTGTTTAGTGTTCTTTTTAGCTTTTATGGTGAATGAATGTAATTGAGAAGAAAACTGGTGATTAAATGGTTAAAGGTACAGAATTCAGACTAAACTTTTTAATAAAATCTGAACAGATGATCTGCCTTTTTTTTTTTTTTTTTGAACTGGCAGGTTTCAGGCCCTCTAATTGGCTTCCCAGTTTTACAGAGTAATTACAGCTTCAAGCAAACTTTGTCATCTGTGGTTCAGAATGGTGTAAAGTAAACAGAACATTTTGAAATACAGCTTGTAGTTAGAGTTGCTCAGGAGAGTTTAACTAACCTATCTAATTTAGATAGCAGCATCATTTTATTTGAAAATGGTAGTTTACCTAATAATTCGGAAGGTTTCAAACATTTTGTAGCCATAATGAATAAAATTAACCTTTGGCATTTTACATCCTTTTCATTTTAAGGAGGTAAGTTCAATAATTCAGAAAGGTCCTTTGTATTTTTTAAATTCTTTTTATTTTTTCCTCATCTTAGATAAAGGATCAGAAATGGCCCGAAAGGAGACATTTTTTTCTAAAACTGTATTGCCAATTTCTGTTGATGATTTAGTATTGTATTCCTTTGAACATTAGTCTCCACCCAGATGTTGTATGTTGCCTAGTATTAAAAGGTCAGAAAACTCTCATGGTTGATATTGAATCCTAACTTCACTGAAGGATTTAGGATTAAAATTCGTAATTCTAAATTATAGATGGCTTGCATACAAGAACAAAAAGTTGAGTCTGTTTACTGGCTTATTCATCTTTTTGAAAGATAATTTAGACTTCCAACTGTTTGAATTGAGATTCAGCCTTTTAATTACATTTGTTTATGTATAGTAGAAAATTTGAAGACGTTATGGCGGCTTGTTCTCTTCTCTTGGTAGTGACTCAACTATTGCTTCAGCATCCTGAGCCAGCTCTTGGTAGCCAGCTTCACTTATTCCCCTGTGCTTTGTACTTCACTTTCCAAACTCTTTTTTTCTTTGTAAATGTAATGCAGTTTTTCAGTAACTAGTAGAAAAGAATTGTAATATTCTATATTATAGTACTTGCTCATTCATCTTTACACACATTTTTCATTAGCTGTCAGTGAAAGGAGAGATCAACAAATGAGCCCTTATTCATTTTCAAATCATAGTAGGAATTTTGCTTACCCAAATAAATGTGCATACAATAGCTTATGAGGTGTATGGGTGTGCCAGATGCCAGTAAAAACTTCAGTGCTTTCACCTGCTTGAGAAATATGGGTAAAACATCAGTTTTTGAAGTGTGGTGTTACTCTGCTTTTCTAAAACTGTTTTTCTTTTTGCATTGGAGACAAAAGATCACATTCATCTTGCCATGTGCAGATGGAAAAGGGTGCCTTTAGCTACAAGCACTACCTTGGCATCCTTGAGCAGTCCAAAATCTGACACCACCCTCAAGTTGCACACCTGTTTTACAAATGGAGATCACTCTGTCTGTATGAGAGACACCAATACAAATTCCATCAACTCTTCTGGCAGTTTTCTCCAGCCCACAAACATTATCTCAGTTTTGCCTGCAACTAACTAGCTTTCATCCATGCCCCAAGTTCATCTAGGCATTGGGTAATTCATTCCATGGCTTTTTATAAATACTGGATGTGTATAAACTATGTATAATTTAACTAAACAATTTTATTTGCTGTTCCCATATTATAATAGCAATACTTATAAGAAAAAAATGTCCTTTATATCTTTCTAGAATGCCAGCTAATGAAAACAGAACGACCAAAGCCAAATACATTTATTATTAGATGTCTTCAGTGGACAACTGTCATAGAGAGGACATTTCATGTAGACACTCCAGAAGAACGGTGAGGAATGTTATGTCTTCCAAATTCTTTGGCAGAAGTTTCAGCACATCTACCAGTATGGCACAAGTCTTGATTTTGATTACTACATAATCTGATTATTTGTGTGCAACTCTTTTAAGAATTTATATATTAGCCTGTGGAAAATGTTCCTAGTTCATATCAAATATAAGATAAGAACTTTATATAACTGAAGGGAAAGAATGTGTTCAGCTTATCCAAATTTGTGTCATGACATCTCTCTGAAGTGTTTCACCTTCAGCAACATAAACCAAATATGAAACTCGTTTTTTTTCTCTCAGTAGCTCTGAATTTCTTTTCATTCCAGTATATCTTTTGTTTTGTCAGAAAATGCAATATCCTATGACTACATCTTTAGTTATAATTACAATTCCTTGTTAGAGTGGATACTCTAGTATACACATTTAAGTATAAGAATAAGAATTAACTCTTCATTCGCAAGACAAGTGTGTAGGAGACATGAGATGAAGTGCCATGTAAGTATCATTACTTAGCTGTATTGTGATCCTTGTTATCTCTTAGTGCCCACTTCCAGTTGAGATTAATACCATGGTTTGGCATTATGTTAGAAATTGCATAGCTACTAGCTTTCCTTTCGGTGTTGTTAATATTATATTAGTATAGATATATACACACATTTAAATGTAGTTAGATTGTTCTAAAAGCACAGCATTGCCTTATACTGTGCAATTCTTGTTTCTTAATGATATTCCTTTAAAAAGCCCACCAAGAAACATAGACTGTATAGGGATTGCAGAATACTGTCTACACTAAACTCTGAGCTATACTTTGACTCATTAAGATATTTAACTTGCTATTAAAGTATTTACAGAATCAAACACATTTAATTATTGTGATATAATCTACCATGCACACACATCCTGTGCTGCTGGATCTAGAGCATATACCACTTGTCAGACTATGTAGTGTATGGGAGTAAACTGAAGCAAATTACTTTAGTAATTCCTTCATTATGTAACATAATAACTTTGCAGGTAAAATAGTACTACTGTGTGTGCATTCATTAGAAAACATTTGGTTGCAGAAGGGGTCAAGCTGTGTTAGTTTTTATTAATAGGAATTTTGGTTTATTCTTGATAGGGAAGAATGGACAGAAGCTATCCAAGCTGTAGCAGACAGGCTTCAGAGGCAAGAAGAGGAGAGAATGAACTGTAGTCCAACATCACAGATAGACAATATAGGAGAGGAGGAGATGGATGCTTCCACAACCCATCATAAAAGAAAGGTAACAGGATACAGAGATGACTGATAAGATTCCATGATATGTAAATAGCTTGTGTATAATTGTGCATTTGTATAGAAGCAATATGCAAAGACAATTATTTATAGAAAGTTTCAGTTGACCATAAAGCATGGAAGTATACATTTCTTTTATTTAAGCTGAACTCCTCTAATTTCGTTATTTTAATATAACTCACTCTTTGAGCCCACAGTTCACTCCTTCAGGCACCAAATCTTAACAGATATACACACTAAGTACTTTTTCAGAGTCTGGTTTAACAAATTGTCAACTAATTCATTATACATTTTCACATTTTAGTTTTTTGACTCTTCTAGAAATTTGGAAATAGGAGTTGCCCTAAAGGAAAACTATTTGCCTTTCTCATACAAATAGTCCTATTTAAATATATTTATTATTTGCATGAGAAAAGTAAGCAGGATTTGGCTTTTAATGACTTTAGTCTTCCGCAGAAAGCAAAATATCTGTGCTCTGGTTTTTAATAAAGCAAAACCAGGTTCTGCTATGTGCAGCTGTAACAATCTCTTCATCATGCATCATCAGGAAGGTTTGAATCCTGAGCTTTTAGCATTGCAGCACAGACTTCTAGCAATTATGCTCCAGGACAAACTATGGTACATCTGTTAACAGGAAGAGTCCTATGTGAACCAGCCATTAGAGGTGGAGATATAACACAATGAAAGAGTGGGTTACCTGTGCATGATTTAGCACTCTTTTACAAACCGCATGCCCAAAGATATGGCAGGGCCTTTCTGGTAGGTAATGTGGCTAATTTGAAGGGATTTGGGTCTGCCTGGCTAGAGATCTGAGTACTATTCCCAATTTATGTAACTTATCAGTGAAGTATAAGACACTGCATATCAATAAGGGTTGTCAGCGGTACAGAATTATTAACACAACTTATAAGAAGTGCCTTTGGAACTCATGGTCTCCCTGTGTCACTGTTCAGTGTGTCTTTCCATAGGCCAAAAGGGGTGGGAGGGAGTAGGAGGAGGAAGATGAATTTTTTTTTCTGTGTCCTATCGAGGACTTGAGCTCTCTGTGAAATCTGAAGTGAGATGCCTGAAATGAGTGCATGTACAGTGCTACAGAATGTTGAGGGATTTTGGCAGCAAGTCTAAAGCAAGCTGTAAAAAGCTAACCTCAGATGGGAAATGGAGATTTTTGATACGTAATAACTCAGCTGTACTTGAATAGAGTATTTTTGAGGCCAGTAAAGGGTACATCCGTGATGCTATGGCCATTTCCCTGCAAAAATTCAAAGAAGGTTTCAAGAATTGTTTTAAAATGGAAAATGTTAAGTAACCTTAATACAGGGTGTGTTGTCACTTTCCCTGTATGTCCACAGAGTCAGCAGCCAGCAGTCCTGAATACTATAATAATGTTAATCATTCAGAATATTTTTTCTTGCTTCTTTTATTAAAGTCTCTTTCTGTAAGAGAAAAGATAATAATCGCTGGTTAGAAATCAGTCTAGACGTACGATTTTGTGAAGCTCTTATAGTTGTTGGTATACTCAGAACCACAATTTATAACCATATAATCCATTTACCTTGTCATTTCTTTTCTATATGGATTTGTTTAACATCAGGGGTTTGTTGTACAATATGTCGTACACACAGTAGCTTTGTCACATGATTCTACATCGAAGCCCAATGAATTTTGCTTGTGCCTGCTCCATATGGTACACTTATGAGTAGAAGAACATAATCAGATTAAGAAACAAATACACAGAAATGGGACTACTCTGCTCTAGAAATGTAGTAAATTGAGTCTGTAAATAAAATGATCTTTAGAGTACATGATTTAATTTTGATAGACGTGGCTCCATCATCTTCAGTCTGGGTATTTCTGTAAATCAAAGGTGGTGCTTTTCATAAATAACTTTAAAAATCTTAATGGATATTGTAGCTATAAAATACTAATGCCATCACTAGAATCCTGAAATACATTATGCCAGATTAGTATCTGAAGATTGTTTTTATTCCTCTTTGCACTTGTTCCTTATGGGCAGGATCTTGCTCTCATTGAAATCAATGGCAAAACTCCTTTTGATTTAAATAGGAATGGAATCAGTCCCTTTATGCACAGAGTATGTTCTTATGAGTTTTTCACAACTTGTTGTAAAGCCTGTTCTCTTTCTCATCCTTCAAATAAAACACCAGTAGTGGAGTCAATCAGCTCTATACAAGCATTAACTATGTGAACTTTTCTTAGTTATTTTGGCTTCCAACAACAGAAGCATGGAACCTGCAACTCTGCTCTCTCCATCTTTCTCTTACCTCATAAATTTGTTCTTCAGGATTCAGAATGAGTAAGAAGTAAGAAAAAGAACAAACAGTACCAGAACACTGGAGAAATAGGAGGTGAGGGGGAGGGACAGAGAAGAGAACCTCATCTAATGGATGGAAGCCCCTCAAGAGTCTAATTCCCTGTAACCCTCATGTGAATGGCTGTTTGCCCCTTTACCTCATCAAAGTTTTTAGTAGTCCCAGCTCTTTCATTCCTCTGGTTGAGTGGTGCTTCTTCAGTCTCCCAACATCCACCCATTGTATTCCTTGGCAGGCCTCACTGTGTTACTCTGCACTGTTTGCCATCTCTGAGCCCTTTGGTAAACTCAGGAAGAGAACAGGAAGAGACTTTTGTCTTCACCTCTAGGTCTATGACCATGGCCTGCTGTTAAGCCACTACTCAAAATCCTCCAAGGCTATTGCCTTCCTTTGTAATACCTGCTTTGATGCGGCATGTGTGAAAACTAGATCCATGATAGCACTGATTTTAGTTTCATTTGTGGAGATATTAGATTATAGATTCTTACAATAGGACTGGCTTTCTGCCCTTCCCTTAATATATCTATAAATGTGTTCATCTAGACCAAAGTATTCCCTTCTTCATTGATGCTGTGCTAACTTTCTGAATTAACTTTGATAAGACTGTACTCACCCCAGTCTGCAGTGATTCTGAGGGAAGAGATGATCCGTTTTATGGAGGCCTTAGCTGGTCACACAGATTTCTGACTTTTAGAAGTGGTATGGCATGAAGTGCTTTCACTTTCCTTCTTCAGGCTCACAGAGTAGATGATCAACTGCCCTTTGGTAATCAAGCGGTTGTCCCATCCCCCAGGGGGAGAATGGCCAGTCTTACAGGTTAAGATACAAAGGATTCTGCCCAACCATGACCAAGCCAGTGTTCTGTTGAACAGGGATTTCTTGTGCTTTTCACTCTGCAAGAATCATATCTCCAGGCCATTCTCAGGCAGGCAGTTTTCACTACTTCAACACAGAGAAGAGCAAGAAAGTTGTTTGCTGCATGTTTGTTTACAAGACTGTTAAAATAGAGCAGATGACCTGGCTTCTTCTGTCAGAATTCTAATTGTGACTTGTGGGGAGATGAATAGATTCCAGGGTCCCAGAAGGGACCATTGTGATGATCTAGAATGACCTTCTGTATAACACATCCCATCTTGATTTAAAAATTGTCAGTGATGGCAAATGCACCATGACTCTAGTGATTAATTACCATCACTGTTAAAAATTGATGCCTTTAGAACACTGGAGCCCCATGAAATTCTTTTTATTTTTTATAGTTTTTTATATGGGGGGTGGGGGTGGGGGGATTTCATGTTCTGTTTTATCTGTGTGTATGGTGAGAAGCTCTGGGGGATGGTTTCGATCCTGCCCTTAGAAGGTGGGAGGCACTGGGAGTTGCAGATTGCAGAGGGAGCCAGCCCTGCACTCACCCTGCAGCAGAGGTTCCTGTCCTGCAAGGCTGGGCCTGCCAGGTTGCAACAACACTCACTCAAATTTGCACCCCTTCCACCTCATCATTCCTGGAGTGGGGAGCTGGGCCCAGGAGCTGTGGCTACAGGGTGAGTTTTTCATTTTATTTAGTTTAGACATTTTTTGTTCAGTTTTGTGTTATTTCGTATTTGTAAAAAACACAGGGCTCTAGAGAAGACTAGTCTTTAGCTGAAGATCCGTGATTAACATCTTCCATGTGGTCACCACACACTTGTGGTCACACATTACATGGTGGACCTATTTGCAAAGCACAGTTGTAATTTAGAAGTGCTCTTCAAGCATCTGCTTAAAAGTTCCATGTGTCAACCATAATGTAATTATGCTTTATTATATGCAGGCTGGAACATAGAACAGAGAAAATTAACTACAGTAAAAGCTGTGTTATCCAGCACTTGACCAACCAGAAAGACCTAGAAACTGGCATTTCTGATAGGGTTGCCAGCAGTGTTCCCTCTCATTTTTCCCACCCATGTGTGGAATGAATTTTGTTATGCGTACCAATATGGAGGTGATGCGTGACAGGTGTCGGATCTGGGGCCAAGGGCTTCGGAGTGTGGGAGGGGACTCAGGGTTGAGGCAGAGGGTTGGGATGCAGGGGTATGAGGGGTCTGGCTGGGGGTGCGGTCTCTGGGGTGGGGCAGCAGATGAGCGTTTTGGGGTGCAGGAGGGTGCTCCAGAGCTACGGCGGGGTGAGCAGACTCCCCCCAGCTCTCTCTCCCTGCAGCAGCACCTGGGCTGGGAGAGAGTTGCCTCTCCCCGCCGCATCAGCTGCAGAGCTGGGACCACAGGATAGGTGCCCCTCCCCTGGCAGGTCTGGGCTGGGTCAGGGCCAGGGTAAGGGCCCTGGCCGCCGCAGAGTTGGGGCCAGGGGAGGTTGGGACCGGGGTAAGGACGCCCCTCCTCTGGTTGTGGCAGGCCCCTGAATGGGTTCTGCTAAGAAGGCTGCTGTGTGGCTGCGCAGCTTACAGAGAATTTAAGTTGCCAGGTGTCTGGATCTGGGTGGTGCTAACCTCGGGCGGCTCCCAGCAAGCAGTGACATGTCCTTGCTGCTGCTGCTAGGTAGAGGCGTGGCCAGATGGCTCTGCGTGCTGCCCCTTCCCTGAGCGCTGGCTCCGTAGTTCCCATTGGCTGGGAACCGCAGCCAATGGGAGCTGTGGGGGCGCCACCTGGATCCAGAACCCTGAAACCACTCCTGCACTCCAGCCTCTTGCCCTGAGCCCGCTCCCACACCAAAACTTACTCCCTCCATTGGTAAGTATAACTTTTAGTTAACCGGAATTTTTGACTAGCTGGCACGTCCCATTCACGCAACATACCAGATAACAAAGCTTTTATTGTACTTGATTTTCTTTTTGTCATAATCTTCTCCTCCTTCCTCATTCTGTCCCCTTCCTTTCCTCATTGCTCTTGCTTAGACATCTATATTGGTTTGGCGGTATCTGGACTGATAAATGTGGATAGAAATTATATAATCTAGATCAATATCTGTTTAGTGAAAAGAAGAGATCAGGACTGAAAATCCAAGGATCTAATTCCTAATTTACGTATTTTGTTAGTTTTATTTAATTTTGGTCATGCTTCCTTGGAACATTTTTTTGAGGTCGCTGAGACATTCATTGTTGAGACAAATATTGTTTAGTATTGTTTAACTGATGGTGTGCTCTGTGCTGTCTGATATAGAAAATGAAAGACAGTCTTTCCCTTGAAGAGGTTGTAGCTTAATTTCTGTTGGACACCCTTTCCTGTCCAGGCACTTTGTGCAGATTCTTAATATCTTCTGCTCATTTCTAGAACTTTCAGTACTCTGTTTATTGCAAGAACAATTTTCTCTCAATCTATGAAAGAAGCTACTGCTATTCAGCAACAGAGTAATTATCACCACTAACTAGTAGCTGTATCATGTACTACCTACATGTTGATAAGATTTATAGATTGATGGTAGCAGGCTCTTTAATTTAGAAGACAAAAGCATTCTGTGAGTTCTCTGCTCGTCCTCAGGGGTTTAGATATATTATGATAGCTGTGCAATAACTGAGAAAGGGTCCATGTAATTATTTGAACAGCTATCTCTCATTTTTAGAACCTAGAGAAGTATATTTATGATCAGGATCGAACATTAGAGTTTGATGATAGCTGTATAATTAAAACATTTTGTTAATATACAGCCTGTTTCTGATTTATGAACTTTCACAGGTGCCTATTCACATGGAAAATATATGTAAAATAATGTTGATTATCCTTTTGAAAGTCTTTATGGAGTTTTAACAATTATTACAGATTATATTTTCTATAAATAAGGATAAAAATGAAAAAGTAAAGCACAACTGTTTTTAAGTCTGAGTTAATAGAAAAACTAATGGAGAGGGAGAAAAGAAAAATCCATGAATTGATGGGTCAAAGATCAACATTAGTATATCAACATGTTGAAATAGTACCAATAAATCCATACAGGTGTAATATACAGTTACATTCATAATTGGAGGAAAAAAACTTGTAAAATATTTTTAGGAAAGGAATCATGCTAAGCCAGGGGTTCTCAAACTTCATTGCATCGCAACCCCCTTCTGACAAGAAAAATTACTACATGACCCCAGGAGCCGTGACAGAAGCCTGAGCCTGCCCACGCCCCACTGCCCAGAGCAGGGGGGCCAAAGCAGAAGCCCAAGGGCTTAAGCCCCTGGTGGGGGGCCTGTAACCTGAGCCTCAGCACCTGGGGCTCGGGCTTGGGCTTCGGGCCCAGGCCTCAGCAAGTCTAATGCCAGCCCTGGCAATCCCATTATAATGGGGTCACAACTCACTTTGGGGTCCCGACCCACAGTTTGAGAACGACTGTGCTAAGCCTTCACTAAAAATTAACTGGTTAAAGATTTTAATAATAAAATCATCATATAAATTTAAAACCGAGTAAAAGAAGCATTCTTGATTAGGTCCTTTTTGAGATGATCTCTACCTGTTAATCCTCTTCCTTCTCTTTTGTTCTAAAAACTTCTTTGCATGATCAAATTGTTTAAACGTCTGGAGTTCACCATTATCAATTATCTTTGCTTTAGGTGGAAAGACCTTCACAGCTCTTTGTGTCCCAGTCACTTGCAATTTTTGACTTCTCTTTTTTTATGCCTCAGAGTTTCCTGTGCTAAATCAGCAAACATATTTAGTCACTTGCCCATAGGTCTCAGGTTTTGTGCAGTTCCAGGTGTGGAATTTTTACAAATTATTTAGTGATCAAATTTTCAAACAGATTACCTAAAATCATAAACTTCATCTTTAAACATAGTTGTGTAGATTTATGGCAGGTAAAAGGCATAGACAGTCATGGAAAGTGAAACCCTCTATTTATCTACCAGCAGGTTTTTCAACAATAAAGGTGATAGAATTGATGTAATATACTTAGACTTCTTGAAGGCATTTGACTTAGTACTGCATGACATTTTGATTAAAAATCTATGATGATTCAAAATTAACATCTCACGTAAATGAATTAAAAACCGTCTAACTGAAAGGTCTCAAAACATAATTATAAATGGGGGAATCTTTGAGTGTGTGTGTTTCTATGGTGTTCCACAGGGATTGGGTCTTGGCCCTATGCTGTTTAACATTCAGTGACCCAGAAGAAAACTTTAAATCATCACTGATAGTTTGCAGCTGACACAAATTTGGGGAGTGCTAAAATAATGAAGGGGACAAGTCATTGATAGAGAACCTTCTGGATTGCTTGGGAGGCAGGGCACAAACACACAAGTGTTTTAATATTGCCAAATGTAAATATATACATCTAGGAACAAAGAATGTAGTCCAAGAAGGTTGTTGATAAAGAGGAGAGGTTTCAGATAAGAGCCATGAGAATGAATAAAGAATTAGAAAAAATTAGAATCTATAGTGATAGATTCAAGGAGCTCAATCTGTTTAGTTTAACAAAAAGAGGGGTAAGAGGTGACTTGATCACAGTCTGTAAGTACCTTCATGGGGAACAGGAATTTGATTATGGACTCTTTAGTCATCAGACAAAGCTACAACATGATCCAGTGGGTGAAAGTTGAAGCTAGACAAATTCAGACTAGAATTAATGGACACGTTTTTAACAGTGAAGATAACTGACCACTGGAACAATTTACCAAGGGTCATGGTGGATTCTCAATCACTGGAAAACTTTAAATCAAGACTGGACATTTTTCTAAAAAATATGCTCTAGTTCAAACAGGAATTAATTCAGGTAAGTACTGTGGCTTGTGGTATACAGGAGGTCAGACTAGATGATCACAGTGGTCTGTTTTGGCCTTGATAAGTAACAGTTCTGTCTAAGGATTACAGGGATATTTTGTTCTCCATGGTCTACACAGTTCTGAGCATCTCTGCTGAATCTACCAAGTAGTGCAAAGCACGATAGGATGTTTGCCAAGCAGGAAATGTGATTCACTAAAATATTCTTATATAGTAGTCACAAAACATACATTAGATGGGAACAAAATTTAAGTACCACTGAGTTGGACTTGATTCAGAGTGGAGACCTACAGCAAGAGGTCATGAGGTATTTAGTCATCCTGTATGTGCTAATTTAAGTGGTGGTCCTGTATCTTTTTATATTTTAGCTTTAAAAATTCTACATTGAGCATTAAAGTTGCAAAGCCAAGTACTAGGAAATGCCAGAATTAATTTTGTTGGTGCAACTTTAGTTATGCCCCTTGTGCATATGCATTTATAAACAGACTTTAATTACATAATCACTCACCATCTTTTCCCCCATGGATTGTCAGCAGGATTTGAACCTAGGAGCTTCAGAGCCACAACACAGATCTCTGCCACTTGAATGAAAGGAGTGAATGATACAGAAGTAGGCTTTTATTTTGTATGTGTATCAGCCCTAGAGAGGGAAATAACACATGCTTGGCCAGTGGATTACACAAGTGTAGATGAGACAGCAGTGGGATGTTGGATATTGGGATTCCTGGGTTCTGTTTCTGGTTCTGGCAGCAGAGTGTGATCTAGTGGTTAGAGTCATCAGAGTCAAGCATGCAGGTTTTGCACACTCATTCTAAAGGCATCATGGCTAAGTGGATGAGTTTTGCATTGCTTTTGTCTTGGAGACCTGGGTTCTTTTTCTACATCTGCCTGAAGTGGCCATGTGCAACATCTCAATTACCTTATTTGTAATCTGGGGGGAATGATAGTTTCCTGTCCCTAGGGTAGGGATATGAGACCTTGGTCAGTAGAGAAGACAGTGCATAGAAATATTAACATCAATCAGTAGAAGAGGTGAGACCAGAACCCATAGTATTCTGGCTCCCAGCTGAGTACACATTATCTGGGACCAAAGGTTATTTTATGGGAGAGTCTCTTCCCTCGCTTCTCTCCCCTCCCCCCAATGTATGACACTTAGGGCTTGTCTACATGGGCGATTTACAGTGCTGCAACTTTCTCGTTCAGGGGTGTGAAAAAACACACCTCTGAGCACAACAAGTTTCAGCGCTGTAAAGCGCCAGTGTAGAGAGTGCACCAGCGCTGGGAGCTGTGCCTCTTGTGGAGGTGTGTGTGTGTTTGTTTTTTTTAAGAGCGCTGGGAGAGCTCTCCCAGAGCTGCGCCACAACCACACAAGCCACATTAAAGTGCTGCCAGTGTAGACAAGCCCTTAGCAAGGCATGTATGTGGAAAAGCAGCCTAGTGCATCATTGTCATTTGAGATGTGTGACAGATGAGAGGCCTAGTTGTCTATACAAGCAATCTTCTTTTTTCCTTCATAAGAGAGGGGTGTGTGTGTGTGTGTGTGTACATGCACGTGCACACATGGTCTTCATTAGGTATGAACAAAAATACCTAGGCATGGAAATGTGTTGAGAGTAGCCAAGTTGTGGGAGAATTATCATTAAATACCATTTCTCCCAAAGCAAGACCAGGAATGAGGAGCACCCTTTCACTGACAAGATCAGATTTACTGGATTAGGTTGTTACTTGCAGCTCCTAAATGCCTTTCTCTGGCTTGGCCCCTTTTAAACACTCCTGGATTTCTAACAGTTGGTGATTTCTGGGTTCCTTATTTTCCAGATTTTTAATTTTTTTTAGAGACTTTCTTAAACTAGAGTATTTTATATAGTTTTTAAATTTGCAATTTCTGTTTTCATGTTTTCAGTCTGTATTCAGTGTTCACGGTATCTTGACACCCTTTATTAGTGCCTTCTGTAACGTCAAAACTGTTTTTAAAGAGTTATCAAGAGGCTTCAGGATGGTTTCCTGAGGATAACTAACCCATTCATGTAAAGACGGAGTGAGCGATGGTAGACTCAACAGATTCATCAGCCTCTTTACCCTGCCTGCTTATATCGATAGATATGAAGGTTTCCAGATCTGTTTGCTGCTAATATTTTGATTTCTTGGAATCCATTTTGTAGACGTTTAGTTAAGTGAAAGAAAATAAAAATGCAAACATAAACACCAGGCTGGTTCTGAAAACAATCACGCAGTAAATTCTATACCCAAAGACTTAAATCAGCCAACAGCTGGTGCTAAGCTGCAAGGTCTGTTACTGGCATTGTATTGCAGTTAGTGGATCATGTATGGCTTTTTTTTTTTTTAAAAAACAACCCCATAGTCCAGAGCCAGCAGCAGCCTGGTGTTAAAGGAAGCTTGTGAGTGGCCATATTTCTTCACTCCCTTCTGCTAGAGTTGATAATCTTTCTTAAACTGGCAGAATCCATGAATTTCAGAGGTAAGACTAATTTGTTCTGCATGTGCTGTTGCTAAGAATGATTACATATGATATATAAGATCACTTATATTTTTGGAGGGTTTTTTTAGGGAATATAAACTGCAATAATTATGTTAATGAATGCATTAAGAATGTAGTTGAAGCCTTAAACTAAAATGTTCTTCACTATTCTGAATTTGATTGTGGAAATTCACTATTTGTATAACTTGGTCTTAACTTCCTATCAATGGTACTGTTTGGTAGTGGCAGTGCACCAAATGTGCATATCCATACATACAGAGAGAGAGAGAGAGAGAGAATCAGAATCTGCATAGTACAAATCCTATTCTTGATTTTTGCTCCATCCAGACAATGAACGATTTTGACTATTTAAAACTGCTGGGGAAAGGCACTTTTGGCAAAGTTATTTTGGTCCGAGAGAAAGCAAGTGGAAAATATTATGCGATGAAGATTTTGAAAAAAGAAGTTATTATTGCAAAGGTAAGCTTATATTTTAATAATTTTTCTGCTCAAGTATTCCTTTGGGTGGGAAATTCCATATATAAGAGGCAAAACACCTGTGGTTTCTGATGGTAACTATAAGTTTGTAAAGGGATCTAAGTTCTCTTAACATTTGTACTTCATGTGACTTTTTCCATTGCCTTACCAATCTAATGAGCAGAAAGCACTTGGATGCATCCTTGCTGTGGTCGTCTGGATCTATGTTTAGGAAAGCATCAGACAGATTGTGCAAGTCAGGTTTAACTAAGAAGAAAATGTACTGTGAGAAGTACTGTAGGCTTACAGGAAAAGATTATTTAAAAGTAAACTGGGATCATTCTCAGAGTAATTTGCGTGAAGTGGAGAAATTAAATATAGCTTATATTTTATTCCCTGCCTTGCTAGGTAAGGCAGCTGTTCATGGGATAAAGAATTAAAACTTTCCATTCCTGTGGGACAGGAAAAATCTGAAGTTTATGCATGTAGGGCTGATGTTAAAGGGGCAGGATCAAATAGTTTAAACTTACTGTTTGATTAGCCTGGTATTGTCAACTGTTGTGATTTGATTCTTAGGCTGTCGCTGTAAACTCTCCATGTAGCCGCTCTAAGCTGATGGGAGAGAGCTCTCCCATTGGCTAAATTATTCCAGCCCCTGCAAGTGGCGGTGGCTATGTCGGCTGGAGAAGCTGTAGTGTAGCTATAGAGTGGAGATGGGCAAATTACGGCCCATGGGCCACATCTGGCCCATGGGACCATCCTGCCCGGCCCTTGAGCTCCTGGCCGGGGAGGCTAGCCCCCGGCCCCTCCCAGCTGTCCCCCCTCCCCCGCAGCCTCAGCTCGCCGTGCCGCCAGTGCTCTGGGTGGAGGGACTGCGAGCTCCTGCCGGGCAGTGTGGCGGTGGGGCTGGCTCCGGCCAGGCAGCGTGGCTGTCAGTCCTGGTGCTCTGAGTGACATGGTAAAGGGGCAGGGTGCGAGGGGGTTGGATAAGGGGCAGGAGGTCCCAGGTGTAAGTCAGGGGACAGGGAGCAGGGGGCGGTTGGATGGGGTGGAAGTTGGTGGGGGGGTGATCAGGGGATGGGGAACAGGGGGTGTTGGATAGGCGTGGGAGTCCTGGGGGGGCTCTCAGGGGGCGGGGGTGTGGATAGGGGTCAGGGCAGTCAGAGGACAGGGAGCTGGGGGGGCGGTTAGGGGTGGGGGGTCCTGGGAGGGGGTGGTCAGGTGACAAGATGCAGGGGGGTTGGATGGGTCGGAGGTTCTGAGCGAGGCAGTCAGGGGGAGGAAGTGGCAGGGGGTGGATAGGGGGCAGGGACCAGGCTGTTTGGGGAGGCACAGCCTTCCCTGCCTGGCCCTCCATACAGTTTCGGAACCCCGATGTGGCCCTCAGGCCAAAAAGTTTGCCCACCCCGCTGTAGAGTGTAGCTCAAAGAGTTCAAGGCCAGCGGCACCGTCAAATCATTTAGCGTGACCTCCTGTGTAACACAGGCCCTTAAATTTCACCTAGTTACCCCTGTATTGTGCCCAGTAACTTATTGTGACCTTTGCAATATTTGGTGGTTTATGAAAACCCCAGCTGCTGGTATCAGATTATTATGTGAGAATTTTATCTTTCATCTTAAAGAAAGTAAATTTCTTGTCACGTGGAAAAGTTTAAAAATTTGAACTCTAGATGCTGCAATGTCAGAAGGCAAATCCAAAGAACCCCAATCTGATGATTTTTGTTGGCCTGACTCACGATATTTGAGTGCCTGGGGTTGGCAAAACTGATAACGATAAAATTCTAATCGGATTTTTCTCATGCATTTTATATATTTCACTTTTAAAATATCACTCTATACATTTTTGCTTTTAAATATAACTGTGGGATGAACTGTGATATGCCAGAACTTGCAGCCAAGGAGGATGGGGGCTATGGTGGCTTTGTGTCTTCCTGGTTCTGGACAGCTCCAAGGGCTAGAGCAGTTCTCAATGCAGTTTAGACAATCCTGTGGGTGTACAGTGACTGCTTCTGTTTGTTCTATGGGTGTAAGTGCTCTTCAGAGCAGCCCTACCCCCAACACCTTTGTCCTCAGCATGGCCCTTATGTTAGTGCTTGTGTAGGGGTCCCCAGGAGGCAGTCTTATGGCTATTTTTCTTAGTTCCTGTGCTGAGAGAATCCTTACCTGGCTGCATGCAGGGCCTTTAGAGTCCCTTTAAGCCATTTTCTTGCCCTTTTGCCCAGTGTAAAAGTGCCATAGTTGGGGTGGCTTTTATATCAGTTAGACAAAACCAATATTTTGGCTTCCCTTTTTTATGCTGATGGCTGCTGCAGTAACACTGAACTTAAAATAAAGTTAAAATAATATACTTATTTTTCTATCTCTGTGTAGCAGGTTCTGCTCTCCATTAAACTAGTGAAAATCTAAAGTAATTCTGTTGAGATCAATGAAGTTACTCAGTTTACTTCAGAGAGCAGAAGCTTGCCCATTAGGATAGTGCCGGAGACCCAGATTTTTTGTTTAGTTTGATCTCACCCATGTTAACCGAGTAGCTTTAATGTCTGAGGAAGCAACACATTCCTTAATCTCTCAACTTTGACCTCTCTAGATTACTTTTAATAACTCTGGAGGCAGTGGTGTTCAGTTTTCCATGGCTGATAGGGTGGTAGTGATGATGTGAGGTCCTGGTGAAGTTTAGAATGGGGGATATATTTGGGTCTTCAGAAAATTTGGTAGATTCTCTTTCCCTTCCCACCACATGCAAAAATATGACAGGCTGGTAGGCACAGTTGATTGGCACACTAACATCAAATATATCCACAGAGATTTATAAATAATGATAGCATTTAACCTCTGGAGCGGAGTGCTTAAATTGACACTTAAGAGCACAAGTTAAAATAAGTTCTTCAGTGTCAACCTAGTCTTCATTTAAGTACATCACATAGTTGACTAACAGCTTGGTATAATATGCACTAGTGAAAACTATGATTGTAACAGTAGGTGTGTTATGGGTCAGGTTTGAGATGTAATGGCACAGCTGTTTATGGAAAGGTTGTATGGTATCTGCCCAGTTCAATTTTTGTGACAGATCAAACATGGCATTTGTCTGGAACTTGCTACCAGTATTAAATCCTGGGCCAATGAGATCATTGACAGCTTTTAATACCCTATACTTCATGAACCATTGAGGTTATAAACAAAATTTAGAAATCTTTGATAATTCCCAGCCTTTCATTTGTACACATTTGTTTGCACCTCAAGCACAGTGAGATATATTGGACCTAAACTTTGCATTTAATTTAATTTGTTTCTTTTCCCACCACTTAAATTCTGGCATGATTTTTGAGAATCGCTAAAACTATAAACTAAGAGGCACATCCTCAACTGGTGCTCCAGTGTCAATTTACACCATCTAAGGATCTGCCTCTTAGTTTCTTATCCGCTCAAGAATGGGGTTTTCAGCAGTATTCCATGTTGGCCAAACTCAGGTTTAATTGAAATCAATGAGAGCAGAATTAGGCCAATGCTTAGTGCTTTTGAAAATTCCATTCTAATGCTCTGTGCTACCTAAAGCAGCTGGGAATCCTAGCTTTCAAATGAAATAAAGTATTAATCTCTAAGTCTAAAGCTTGTGATGTAACAACTATGAAAATCGTGCCAGAATTGAACACCAGGAGTGAGGAAGCAAGATAAGAATTAGAATAACTTGATTTTTATAGTATTGTTACCAAATGTGTCTCAAATGGCATTGTGGGATTCCATGTTTGCTTACGTGTCAGAGATTCCTTATATTATGTTCCCATCTCCATATATAGAATACTGATCATTGATATCCAGTTGGGGCTGGTTGGTGCTCATCACTTCTGAAACTCAGGCAGATATCTAAATGACTTAACGCTCCTATTTTTGAAAATCTTCGCTGTTTTGAAATGTGCTCAGTTTACAAGTAATACAGTTTTTTTCCTAACTTTTAGTCCTGTGAATTCAACCTGAGAAATCAAGCCTCAGTCCTTTTTCCCACATCACCACTAATAAAGGTTCTGCAGGCCAAAGTAGGCCCTTGAATAAACCTGCACAGTCCTGCTACCTATAATGGGTTTGCATAGGTATCACTGATTGGAACTTAACAATTCTGTCAGTGTGTTTTGTGCAAGCGGGAATAGAGCCCTCCTTGCATACTCATAGCTGTGTGATCTTTGCAGAGGTACCAAGCGTAAAGTGCACTAAAATCTTACGCCCTGATCCTACAAACACTTAAATATATGTTTAATTTTGCTTTTGTGTGTGGTTCCATTTACATAATACGAGTAATGTTATGCACGTTTTAACTATTTGCAGGGTGAGGGCCTTATTCAGTAACTAAAAATAAACAAGTATGATGTAGTAAAAACAGACAGCAGATCTGTTGAATCCGAGGGTTCCATTTTTACATAGTCACTGTTCAGAGCAGAATTGTAATGTCATTTTATTTACTTTTGTTATTTGAATGTTAAGTTCTCTACAATGTTTCAGCAGCTCCATAAATCTTAAATAATAGGTAAATTTTGTACTTCACTGTAGTTGTTTTTCCCCATGAAATCAAGGGGCATTTGAGAGTCATCCTATTGGTGATTAACGTAAGTAGTTTGTTTCCACGCTGAAAAGGAAGACCTTTTCTCCCCCATCCCTAATCATAGTAGTATTTGTGCTTCGCTTCGTCTTCTCTTGAGTGTGGATATGGAAACTGCTTGTCACCTCAAATTGTATTTTAGACTTCTTGGGAAAGGAGTCAAAGCAGATGTAAACTTTTATTTAAGATATGAAATTGATATTATGATTATTGATATTATTTAAGGTTTAGGGAAGTATTGAGATGTTTTATTAAATTAACTGAACAGGAAAAATATGAAAAAGATTTGAAATAAGTTAGGGCCAATCCATGTGTAGATTCAAGTGTGAAGATTAACTGAACAGGAAAAATATGAAAAAGATTTGTAACAAGTTAGGGCCAATCCATGTAAAGATTCAAGTGTGAATTGCTGGAGCCAGAAATATATTCTGATATATCATTACATGCTTTCCGGAAAAATAACGATGAAGTGAAGAGAGAGGAATTCTTGTTGTTTTTCATGGATACTAAATCTACTCTCAGACTTTCAGACAATAAAAAAGGGGGAGGGGAATATTCACAAAGCATATGAAGTAGAATTCTAAAAAGTAACGTGACATTGCCCTTTCTAGTTCTTTATGGAAATTTTTTTTATAAACTTCTAAAAATGTGTTAGAAAATCCTCATAGTTCCTCCACTAAACTGTTTTAATGCCTTCCTGTTGTATGTGGTAGTATTACATTCACCCAACATTTCAGTGCTATTCATTTTCATACACTAAATGACACCATAAAGTTTTAACCACTAACTTTTTGTTGCTGTTATTTTTAACTTCTTATTTTGACAGTCTTCTTTTCAGTATAATTTATAACTCCTGCCATCTTTGGTTAATTTGTAGCTTAAGGGTATCTTTTCTTCATAGTTTAGACTAATTAATATGTACAGTGCAATAGCGTTACATTTTCATTACTTCTATCGCTATTTAAAAAGTATACTTTGAACAAATGCATTTGCTTGTTATTTCTGATATTTCTGATTCGCACCAAACTAATCTTCCATTCACTATGATATTCAGCAGTTGCTAGGCAACCCACACAGTAAGTTGCTGACCCTCCTACCCTTTTTAAGATAATGCATCTAGCAGAGGGGTTATTTTAAGGAATTTTCTTTGTGAACCACAAATCAGACTTATGTTTTTGATGTTATTGAGTTAAATTATTTTAAAACTCTAATTTATCATTTAGAGATTTATTGCTACTCTAATTATGAGTTAGTTGTAAAAATTTAGAGAGCCTCTGAAAATGTTAGTTTCTTTCATATTAAGATTAATTTGGGTGTGATACATGCAATTGCCTCCCAAATTTTATCCATTTGCATTTGATACAAAAATAAATTGTTAATGATTAATAAAAACTTGTAGACTGTTACATGTGTAATACTAGATGCTTCACAGCAGAACGACTATGTAGGACCATAAGTTGTCTGTATTTTTAAACCATCAATTCCTTAATAATTTCCTCATATACAGAAAGTAGTATAATAATTCATCCATAGCACTAGAAAAAATAGGGACTCAAATACAGGGTGTGTTAATTCATCTTTTTCCACATTAAGAGCTACGTTTAATTTTCTATCTGTGTTTTTAGAATATATTTGAATGATAGAATTCTTTGAAAAGAAATAGTACATTCAGTTTTGACAATTGTTATCTCATTTTAAGATTTTGTATCTTTGTCTTTCCTGAAGTAGTGAAATTAGACTTATAAATTATATTTAATTTTCATCTCTCAATTCATGTTGAACCCTTTGTTATTCAGGATGAAGTGGCTCACACTCTTACAGAAAGCAGAGTATTAAAAAACACTAGACACCCTTTTTTAACGGTAAGTATTGGGAATACAGAATAATTTTTTTAAATGGGTAATTTTTAACCTGAGAGATATACAGTTATTGGAAAGAAGTTGTAAATAAATGCATTTTAAAACTTTGTATAACTCATGTGACTTAGGGTGGCAAATATCTTGAGTTTATGGTAAACAATATTAGAGTTTGGAAAATGCATTTAAGGTTTGTGGTTTAGAAATACTAATGGATCTAATAGTTTGATAGAGCTTAAATTATATGAAAGCAAAAAAGTTAGTTGTAAACTTAATGTTGCATTTTTTGTGTGGATTTGTTTATCCACTAAAATAAAAATTGTTAAGTTGTAGAATTTTTTACACATTGTCAAGAGACTAATTAGAAGAAAGTGGATTTTAAACGGTTCGAAATTGAAGGCATGATATTGAAACACAGTTTGTGCCTGGCAAACATAAGGTAGAATAACAATAGTTCAGTATCTTTGTGTACTGTGTGCTGATTAAATGTTTTAGAATACGTAATATGGACAATAAAATGTATTCACCATTTTTATTATGTATTAACAAAATAAAGGAAATAGAATCACAAATTAAATCCATTTGAGGTTCACTGCAAATTAAGGTTAGTCTACAGTTAAGGAAACCAGCTTCCCAATATAAAACTAAGTTAAATCCCTCCTCACTCTCAATTTACCCAAAAATATATTGATGTCAAATTTTCAGAAAATTAAGAAAAACAAATAGTTTTATTCTGGTCTTCTACTGTGTTCAAAAAACAATGCTTAGTGGGTTGTAACGTTAATCTAGGAGACTATTATAGATTTTTCTTTCTTATTTTTGAAAATAAGGCTAATTATAATATGAACATGATGAACTATATATAAACTGATTTATAAACAAACCATTTAGAAAGCAATGGATATATGGATGATAAAGGTTTTTTGGATATATATTAAACTAGATATATTAAAACATTATTATAAAAGTATATTGGGAGAAATGAGAACTTCAGAAGTTTCTTAAATTTCAGAGTATAAAGAGAGGCAAGAATATGTCTGGCATAGCCCATTTCAGAATCTAGAACATGTGACGGTAGATTCATCATCTCTTAAAGTGCCTTCCATGCTTATGATGCTGAACAAATAGTAGTGATATGATCATTTACCAGTTGTAGATTTGTTTGTTCACTCAAGATAAAAGAAACCCACACTCAATGTCTGGAAGGTCATTTCCTAAAATGTTAGTGTTTGTAACAAGAAAGATTAAATAAATTAACAAAATTATTATTTAGCATTAAGCAGAAAGTAAATAGAAAACTCCTCATCTTCGGCTTCAAGTCAATCCTGTAACTCTGGTTCTTGAACTCTGCCTTCTTATAGATGAGGTCTTCCCAGAGTTTCCCAAGCCAGCCCCTCTTGTAGTCCTTCTCAAGCTGGTCAGGAAGTGGTTTTCCCCTTCTGCAGGAATTTGAGATTTCAAAAAGCTTTCCTAGTCCCAACTGGGATGACAGGTCAATTCTGAAAATTTTTATGAACCAAATATCTGAAAGAAATATTACATTGGTTCAGTGAAAACGTTTTGTTTAATTAATTTCAAAATGTTTCATTTTGATTGTGAACTTTTAAATTTTTGAACTGTTTTTACTAAACATTAAATTTTGAAATGAAGTGATTTCACACTGAAAAATTGAACTTCTGTTTTGAAAATGCTGAGAATGGGGCACTAATAATTTCAGTTTTCTTGTTTTTTTTTTTTTTAATTCAAACAAGAAATTTGTCAAAAGAAAAAAGCTTGGTTTTGATGAAACGGCAGTTTCCAACAAAAAAAATTTAGTCAAATTTGTGACCAGCTTCTTTTAAGTAAAGATAAATAGGGGGGAAGATAAGCTGAAATTAACTTCGTTCTTCAGGGAATAGTGTCTCTACTGCATACATTGATATCATTTCTTAGTTTCTCCCTTTAAAAAGTACTAATTTTTTCCTTCAAAGTCATATATGTAATTCAGATATTCAATTTCATCATAAACTCTCTGTATAGCATAATGTCCTGTTGTGATAACTTGTTCATTTTGCTGTTTTAAAAGCTATTTTATGGAGGCTGAGGCTGACATTATAGCTATACTTGGCAGACCAAGTAGACATTTTGGGCCAAATTGTGCTAAGCTTGTCCAGTAGCACAAAGGAGAATATGACGCATATGGGTACAAGGGGTGGGGAGTGGGCAAAGCCTTGGCCTTGCTCCTCAAACCACTGGTCACATAGCTGGTATGTCTGGGAGCTATATGCTGTACCAGGTGTAGATCCAGCACAGTTTTCTCCCTTCCCAGAGCAGCCGGGAGAACAGCAGGGCAGTTGACTCCCTTAGCCACAGTCTCCCTCCTGGGCTACTCTAGGGACAGCACAACAACGTGCAGCTCTACTTACTCTAGGTACGTTGTTAAGTCATGATCTATCCTTTCATAATTACATTGAATCTTGCTACACTGCATTTCAAATAATTGGGCCAAATGCATATCTGTAATGGATTTATAGTCAGTAGATTTACACCAGGAATGACTTTGGCCCATCATGAGCCATTCAAACCTTGGGAAGTCAAAATTTTAAATTATATGAATAATAAATGTTAATACTTTTTAAAAGTTATATATAATTCTATATATTATTCATGTGGCACTGAAAAAATCTTCAGCATTGTACAGTACATTAAAATAAAGGCAGTACTGCTCTGAAGATAAGACAGACAGACATAGGGATCACATTGAAGGTTCCTCCTTGCTCCCCTTCTCCCACAATATTATAATATTTCTTCTTATGGGTACCATGGGAAAAGTTGACTTGAGTGGTATTAGAATGAGGAGAGGACTATGGTGGAAGATGTGTGGCTAATACTACACATTTGGAAGTGAGGAAGACATTTCATTTCATAGTAGGATTAGAAATGCCAGTAGAAAACTCTGCTTATTTTTAATGGCAACATAGTAAAAAATAATTATCTTATTAATGTACGCTCTGCTGAGTGAGCAAAACGTGTAGACTTTTCTTGTCAATGGCTTTCATAGTAGAGTGCTTCAGATAGAGAAGTAGGAAACAGTGATGATACATTCCAGCAATCAGATTTGTCTGTTTAACAAGATACCGCTACATTTTTGCTACCATTCTAATTACTAGAAATCAGGTTAATATGTGAAGATAATTTTTTTTTGTTTTTTCTTCTCTTTAAGTCTTTGAAATATTCCTTCCAGACAAAGGATCGTTTGTGTTTTGTGATGGAGTATGTTAATGGGGGAGAGGTGAGTCAAAGAAAAAAAAATTGCATTTACACTGGTATTGTTGCCATTAGGTAGTATTTTTAAAGATGTATTTTGTCCTGAAATTTTCAACTTCCTCAAAGTTCACTGGATTTTTTAAAAATTATTTGTGTTTGATTTAATTTTTTTAAAATAGGAAACTACCTATAAAAAGTTTAGGGCCAGATTTTCAGAAGCATGCTTTGATTTTTGAAAATCTTGTTTGTTTTATTTTAAAGTTTCAGTGCATGTCAAAGAAATAAGTTTCGCGTTATAGCTAGCAGTCTAGCCATGGGCATGCCTACTAGAGACTCTTCCCTCCTGCAGCCTGTACTCCTCCCTCCAAGTCTCATGCAGGTTGCTACATCTTTCCTTTTAACAACTGTAGTTGTCTCTTTTGTACAAGTGTTTGACTTGCAGGGGCCAGAGGTTACTAGTACATAATCCACCCATAGGGACGTGGCCTTTAGAGCCATCCCATTGCTGCCTGTTAGGCCTCATAATTCTTCAGTTGTGCTGGTCTTTGGTAGCCTACTTCTTGTTTATGTTATCACTGTTGGTGGGGCACTTGCTGCCGTCCTGTTGCTGCCTTTATTCTGTTGGTTGGTGTCCTGTTGGTCCTCTGTATTGCTCATATACTTAATTTCTTCCAACTCTCCTGTGTCAGGCCAGTTGACAATTGAGGTTCTTCTTGTGTCTTCACCTGCCTGTCCATCACTACACTGCAGTTGTCTTCTGTTTTGTCTCTGCCACTGTTCTGAATCTGTACCTACCTTATTTGACCTGTGTTCCATTGCAGCTTGAACTGTTACCTTGTGCCACTGCTTTGTGTGGCTGTTTGAAGGTTGGACTGTAGACTTGCTTACCTCTGTGTAGTGGCCTTAGGTCCTTGGCTCTTTTGTTGTAGTGGAATGTCCACTTAGCTTGGCATTCCCTTAACTGTTTTAGTGTACTGTCCTTTGTTCCTTTGCTGGGCTGCAGCTGACAGTCCTTCCTGAGAAGTAAAGTCTTGGTTCTCTTGTCAGTCTCTGTCCTGGGTGGCTCTCTATTCCCTGGGAGGCTCTCTATTCCCTGGGCATCTGAGAGTGCTGTCCAGAGCAGTCACAATGGAGCACTCTGATGGGGCTAAAACATTGTCGTGGGTGGTTCTGGGTACGTATCGTCAGGCCCCCGTTCCCTCCCTCCCTCCGTGAAAGCAAGGGCAGACAATAATTTCGCGCCTTTTTTCCTGAGTTACCTGTGCAGACGCCATACCACGGCAAGCATGGAGCCCGCTCAGGTAACCGTCACCCTATGTCTCCTGGGTGCTGGCAGACGCGGTACGGCTTTGCTACACAGTAGCAGCAACCCATTGCCTTCTGGCAGCAGACGGTGCAATACGACTGGTAGTCGTCCTCGTCGTGTCCGAGGTGCTCCTGGCCACGTCGGCTGGGAGCGCCTGGGCAGACATGGGCGCAGGGACTAAATTTGGAGTGACTTGAGCAGGTCATTCTCTTTAGTCCTGCAGTCAGTCCTATTGAACCGTCTTATGGTGAGCGGGCAGGCGATACGGACTGCTAGCAGTCGTACTGTACCATCTTCTGCCAGGCAGGCAAGAGATGAGGATTGCTAGTAGTCGTATTGTACCATCTTCTGCCAGGCAGGCAAGAGATGGGGATGGCTAGCAGTCGTACTGTACCATCTTCTGCCGAGCAGCCATGAGATGTGGATGGCATGCAGTCCTTCTGCACCATCTGCTGCCAGCCAAAGATGTAAAAGATAGATGGAGTGGGTCAAAACAAGAAATAGACCAGATTTGTTTTGTACTCATTTGCCTCCTCCCCTGTCTAGGGGACTCATTCTTCTAGGTCACACTGCAGTCACTCACAGAGAAGGTGCAGCGAGGTAAATCTAGCCATGTATCAATCAGAGGCCAGGCTAACCTCCTTGTTCCAATAAGAACGATAACTTAGGTGCACCATTTCTTATTGGAACCCTCCGTGAAGTCCTGCCTGAAATACTCCTTGATGTAAAGACACCCCCTTTGTTGATTTTAGCTCCCTGAAGCCAACCCTGTAAGCCGTGTCGTCAGTCGCCCCTCCCTCCGTCAGAGCAACGGCAGACAATCGTTCCGCGCCTTTTTTCTGTGCGGATGCCATACCAAGGCAAGCATGGAGGCCGCTCAGCTCACTTTGGCAATTAGGAGCACATTAAACACCACACGCATTATCCAGCGGTATATGCAGCACCAGAACCTGGCGAAGCGATACCGGGCGAAGAGGCGACGTCAGCGCGGTCACGTGAGTGATCAGGACATGGACACAGATTTCTCTGAAAGCATGGGCCCTGCCAGTGCATGCATCATGGTGCTAATGGGGTAGGTTCATGCTGTGGAACGCCGATTCTGGGCTCGGGAAACAAGCACAGACTGGTGGGACCGCATAGTGTTGCAGGTCTGGGACGATTCCCAGTGGCTGCGAAACTTTCGCATGCGTAAGGGCACTTTCATGGAACTTTGTGACTTGCTTTCCCCTGCCCTGAGGCGCATGAATACCAAGATGAGAGCAGCCCTCACAGGTGAGAAGCGAGTGGCGATAGCCCTGTGGAAGCTTGCAACGCCAGACAGCTACCGGTCAGTTGGGAATCAATTTGGAGTGGGCAAATCTACTGTTGGGGCTGCTGTGATGCAAGTAGCCCATGCAATCAAAGATCTGCTTGATATCAAGGGTAGTGACCCTGGGAAATGTGCAGGTCATAGTGGATGGCTTTGCTGCAATGGGATTCCCTAACTGTGGTGGGGCTATAGACGGAACCCATATCCCTATCTTGGCACCGGAGCACCAAGCCGCCGAGTACATAAACCGCAAGGGGTACTTTTCGATAGTGCTGCAAGCTCTGGTGGATCACAAGGGACGTTTCACCAACATCAACGTGGGATGGCCGGGAAAGGTACATGACGCTCGCATCTTCAGGAACTCTGGTGTGTTTCAAAAGCTGCAGGAAGGGACTTTATTCCCAGACCAGAAAATAACTGTTGGGGATGTTGAAATGCCTATATGTATCCTTGGGGACCCAGCCTACCCCTTAATGCCATGGCTCATGAAGCCGTACACAGGCAGCCTGGACAGTAGTCAGGAGCTGTTCAACTACAGGCTGAGCAAGTGCAGAATGGTGGTAGAATGTGCATTTGGACGTTTAAAGGCGCGCTGGCGCAGTTTACTGACTCGCTTAGACCTCAGCGAAACCAATATTCCCACTGTTATTACTGCTTGCTGTGTGCTCCACAATATCTGTGAGAGTAAGGGGGAGACGTTTATGGCGGGGTGGGAGGTTGAGGCAAATCGCCTGGCTGCTGGTTACGTGCAGCCAGACACCAGGGCGGTTAGAAGAGCACAGGAGGGCGCGGTACGCATCAGAGAAGCTTTGAAAACCAGTTTCATGACTGGCCAGGCTACGGTGTGAAAGTTCTGTTTGTTTCTCCTTGATGAAACCCCCCGCCCCTTGGTTCACTCTACTTCCCTGTAAGCTAACCACCCGCCCCTCCTCCCTTCAGTCACCGCTTGCAGAGGCAATAAAGTCATTGTTGCTTCACATTCATGCATTCTTTATTCATTCATCACACAAATAGGGGGATGACTGCCAAGGTAGCCCAGGAGGGGTGGTGGAGGAGGGAAGGAAAATGCCACACAGCACTTTAAGCACAGCACTTTAAAAGTTTACAACTTTAAAATTTATTGAATGACAGCCTTCTTTTTTTGGGGCAATCCTCTGTGGTGGAGTGGCTGGTTGGCCGGAGGCCCCCCCACCGCGTTCTTGGGCGTCTGGGTGTGGAGGCTATGGAACTTGGGGAGGAGGGCGGTTGGTTACAGAGGGGCTGCAGTGGCAGTCTGTGCTCCAGCTGCCTTTGCTGCAGCTCAACCATACACTGGAGCATACTGGTTTGGTCCTGCAGCAGCCTCAGCATTGAATCCTGCCTCCTCTCATCATGCTGCCGCCACATTTGAGCTTCAGCCCTGTCTTCAGCCCGCCACTTACTCTCTTCAGCCCGCCACTTACTCTCTTCAGCCCGCCACCTCTCCTCCCGGTCATTTTGTGCTTTCCTGCACTCTGACATTATTTGCCTCCACGCGTTCGTCTGTGCTCTGTCAGTGTGGGAGGACAGCATGAGCTCGGAGAACATTTCATCGCGAGTGCGTTTTTTTTTCTTTCTAAGCTTCACTAGCCTCTGGGAAGGAGAAGATCCTGTGATCATTGAAACACATGCAGCTGGTGGAGAAAAAAAAAGGGACAGCGGTATTTAAAAAGACACATTTTATAAAACAGTGGCTACACTCTTTCAGGGTAAACCTTGCTGTTAACATTACATACATAGCACATGTGCTTTCGTTACAAGGTCGCATTTTGCCTCCTCCCACCGCGTGACTACCCCCTCAACCTTCCCCCCTCCCTGTGGCTAACAGCGGGGAACATTTCTGTTTAGCCACAGGCAAACAGCCCAGCAGGAATGGGCTCCTCTGAGTGTCCCCTGAAGAAAAGCACTCTATTTCAACCAGGTGACCATGAATTAGATCTCACTCTCCTGAGGATAACACAGAGAGATAAAGAACGGATGTTGTTTGAATGCCAGCAAACATACACTGCAATGCTTTGTTCTACAATGATTCTCGAGTACGTGTTACTGGCCTGGAGTGGTAAAGTGTCCTACCATGAAGGACGCAATAAGGCTGCCCTCCCCAGAAACCTTTTGCAAAGGCTTTAGGACTACATCTAGGAGAACCGCAAATGCCAGGGCAAAGTAATCCTTTCACATGCTTGCTTTTAAACCATGTATAGTATTTTAAAAGGTACACTCACCAGAGGTCCCTTCTCCGCCTGCTGGGTCCAGGAGGCAGCCTTGGGTGGGTTCGGGGGGTACTGGCTCCAGGTCTAGGGTGAGAAACAGTTTCTGGCTGTCGGGAAAACCGGTTTCTCCGCTTGCTTGCTGTGACCTATCTACAACCTCATCTTCTTCATCCCCAAAACCTGCTTCCGTATTGCCTCCATCTCCATTGAAGGAGTCAAACAACACGGCCGGGGTAGTGGTGGCTGAACCCCCTAAAATGGCATGCAGCTCATCATAGAAGCGGCATGTTTGGGGCTCTGACCCAGAGCGGCTGTTTGCCTCTCTGGTTTTCTGGTAGGCTTGCCTCAGCTCCTTCAGTTTCACGCGGCACTGCTTTGGGTCCCTGTTATGGCCTCTGTCCTTCATGCCGTGGGAGATTTTGACAAAGGTTTTGGCATTTCGAAAACTGGAACGGAGTTCTGATAGCACGGATTCCTCTCCTCAAACAGCGATCAGATCCCGTACCTCCCGTTCGGTCCATGCTGGAGCTCTTTTGCGATTCTGGGACTCCATCATGGTCACCTGTGCTGATGAGCTCTGCATGGTCACCTGCAGCTTGCCACGCTGGCCAAACAGGAAATGAGACTCAAAAGTTCGCGGTTCTTTTCCTGTCTACCTGGCCAGTGCATCTGAGTTGAGAGTGCTGTCCAGAGCGGTCATAATGGAGCACTCTGGGATAGCTCCTGGAGGCCAATACCATCGAATTGTGTCCACAGTACCCCAAATTCGAGCCGGCAACGTCAATTTAAGCGCTAATCCACTTGTCAGGGGTGGAGTAAGGAAATCGATTTTAAGAGCCCTTTAAGTCGAAATAAAGGGCTTCATTGTGTGGACCGGTGCAGGTTTACATCGATTTAACGCTGCTAAATTCGACCTAAAGTCCTAGTGTAGACCAGGGCTGAGCATAGTAGGTCAGGTTTGTCATATCTTGCAAAATGAACCGTTAATTTCCCGATGACACTTCTGGCCTGAGTTTTTTTTCCAGGTAGTTCACCTCCCAGAAATTGGAGTAGTAACCTGCTTTGACCATGTAACTTTTAATAACAGGAATTAACTTTTTTCCAGGGTTCAGATGGGATTTCATGAGGCTGTAGTCACCTTCTCTTGATTACTTTATTTGTTGTACATCTTACACTGTTCTGTGTATGCTCTGCTCCGAATTGGGCGTTAATTCCTGACTAGCTCATCTTAACTATGCCTCCTTTTTCAGGTGTGAAGCATGTATCCATCTCATGATGTTTTCTCTTAAATCTGCTGGGATTACTACTCAGTTTCCTTTAAAAAATTTTTTTTTTGAGTCTTGCACACACAGCTCAACCCTCACCTGCAGGTACTTGCTCCTTGGCATCTGGCCAGCCTTGCAATATGAACTGTTTGTGCCTGTAGCACCCCACTCTATTCAGTGTTTTGTTTGTTTGCCTGGAGCCCCCCATCCGAAGTGTGAATGTACTGTAATGTATTGATAGATTCTATCTCCTGTTCCACAAAGCCATCAGTGTTGTGCTCTGGAAGGTATGCCTCACTCAATATATCTGCTGCCAGTAGTGACTTTCTTGTACAATACCTTATGTGTACATCAGCATGCTGGAGTCTATAATGTGTTGTTGTCACTTGGGTGCTCTCAGCAATGACTTCATGATATTTTCTCATAGCTTCTGATCAGGGTGCACAACTATGCTGCGCCCAAAGATGAACTGTTGGAGTTGTTCCATTCCACATACCACAGCCCATGGATCCTTTCCTATCTGTGCATACGCTCTGTGTCTGTCAGGGCTCTAATAGCAAATTCTGTGGGCTTCTGACTTTGTTGCTCTTAGGTCTTCTTCTGAGACATCTGAGACTGAAGCTCTAGCTGCTCTGCAGGGCAGTAGTACTTCAGGACTGATGCCTGGCTTATGATTTTCTTTACTCTTTCAAATGCTGCTTCTTGAGTCTCTCGCTATTCCCACACTGCATAATTGTGTGTTAACTGTCTCAAGGGCTCACAGACTTCTTATTGGTGTGCATTGAATCTGTGTAGACAGTTGGCCATTAATATAAACTGCTGGACTCCCTAAACTTCCTTTGGCCAGGGCATTTCCTTAATGCTTGTCATTTTCTTGGAGACTGGCTGGAGTCCCTCAGAGGTCAACAGATGTCTGACACAAGGGACCTCAGTTCTCCTTATCTTCAGCTTGTATGGATTCAACCCAGTATTCCACTCATGGCAGTAGTTTATGAGTTGCTGCATCTTGGTATCATGGGTGTGGATTACCTTGTTATAGACATATCCTTCTCTTACAATAAGAAAGTCATCAGCTGCAGTCTTTATGCCTGGGAGTCTGTCGGATGAGGCCTGGTTCAGTTTACACGGAACACCTCTGGGGCCAGATAGATGCCCAGAGGCATTCATACCCTTCAGTTCCTATCTCCACCTGCCAGAAACCATTTTTGATATCACTTTTGCCGTGGATAAATTGAATAGTGTGTCCTCAGTCATTGGTAATGGGTAGTGACTTCTCAGTGCTCTGTTCAGTGGTTTTGGGTCAATGCAGATTCTCTATTTACCTGAAGGTTTTCTCAGCGCTTATGGAATTCTGATCCACTCTCTGCTGGTTTCAGTGAGTGTAATGAGGCCTCTTTGCAGATTTGCTGGTTCCTTCAGGGGCTTCACTGGAGCTAATGGAACTCTGCATTTTTGTAGCCTTATGTGCAGCCCATGGGTGTCAGTTTCTGCAGCTTGCCCATCTCCTTGAAATATATCCTCATATTCTGCTTGAATGCTGGACAGGTCCATGTTGACTGTTCTCCCTCCTCTCTCACTTTAAGAATATTCTCCTATGGTGCATATTTGCCAAATTAGTAGCTGTCATAACTCCATAATCATACCTGAACACTAGGAGTTTGCATTTGGATTAGGAATTTGTCCTAATGACCAAGGACTTAAAGTGTAAGGGAGGCTCAAGAATATGGTGTAGCGGTGCCAGAGGGAGTAATTCAGAGGTTTAGATCAGAGGGTTAGATACCAGATGAGGAATCCTTCAGTCTTCCTGGTTTTGATTACATATATAACTTTTTTAACAGAAGTTAAAAAATAGTGTACATATTATATAAAGGTGTTAGAGATAGCATTTGTTCCAGAAACATAAGGAAGACATGCAAGTTGGTTTAACTGTGGTTTAACTAGGCTGCAACTTTAATAAGTATCAAACCTGGAAATAGATCTGGAAAAAACTTGTCCAGTGCAAAGCATCCTTCCTTTGAAATCCATTCCACCCAGGGCCAGATTTTCAGTTAGGCACAGGAGGCATGTGCCAAGGGGTGCCTAAAAGTTAAGTGGGTTAAAAGTTTCATATTTACAGAAAACATGAAGGTCGGCTATAGGCAGGGGGGCACTAAAGATGCTGTGCCTAGGGGCTCATGAGATGTAAATCCGTCCCTGCTTCTACCTGGTGGAGAGCTGCCTGCTGGCAACCCCACTCCCATTATAGCTAGGCCCAGTACTGTTGCTGTGACCCAAACACCATCACATGGTACGAGGGTTAAAGTGGCGGGAAAGGTCCCCCCCACCCCCCTCATTGTACCGGTCATTCAGAGCCCCAGCCCTGCTCCTCACCTTCTTTAGGAGGTGCTTAATCCACTCCTGTCAAGGCTGAATCCCCACTCTGTCACTCCAAGTGCAGAAGGTAGGGGCCCTCAAGGATTCTAAAAATTAATACTTGTCACTCCAGTCTCTTCTCTCTGACCTTGGCTTGGAAAACACTGCCACCACCCAAATGCAAAAAAAAACCCCAAACCCTTGGACCCAGGAAGGAACACTTGGGAATTTGTCCTTATGGAGTACCCTCAAGCCCTTTCAGCCCCCCCTCCAGGGAAGAGCTGAGAAAGAAAACAAAGGAAATTAGCTGTGGCCACCAGCTAATCAAACAGCATATGTACAAACCTCTTAGGACACAAAAGTCCAAATCCCTCTTAAAAATTTTATTTTATTAAAACAAAAAAAGAAAATACATCTGGAACTTAGGCTGTTGCTAGATTTTAAAAGAGCAATTCCAAAAATTAAACACCCAAAATAGCTTTCTTGGGCATTCAACTTAAAGCAGGGATCGGCAAACCTTTGGCACATGGCCTGCCAGGGTAAGCCCCCTAGTGGGGTGGGCTGGTTTGTTTATTTGCCGTGTCCGCAAGTTTGGCCGATCGCAGCTCCCACTGGCTGCGGTTTGCTGCTCCAGGCCAATGGGGGCTGCGGGAAGCAGCGGCCAGCACATCCCTCGGCCTGTGCCGCTTCCCGCAGCCCCCATTGGCCTGGATCAGCAAACCGCAGCCGGTGAGAGCTACGATCGGCCAAACTTGCGGATGTGGGAGATAAACAAACCGGCCCAGCCCGCCAAGGAGCGTACCCTGGCGTGCCGTGTGCCAAAGGTTGCCGATCCCTGGCTTAAAGGTTACAAGCAAACAAAAGCATCTGGGGCTAGCATAGAGGGGATCCACAAGCCAAAATAAAGAATAAACATGATCGCATTTATCTAAATGTTCCCTATCTAAATGATTCCTTCTAGGTATGGATGTTAATTTTTCATACCTGGTTCAAACTTTACATAGCATTTCTGCTTATAGCATTGATGCTCTGTTCCTGCTTCTCTGAAGAACAGACACAAAAAAAAGTTTCTTTCCCCATTTAAAAAAGTTCTAGCCTTTCCACTGGCTCTTTTGGTCAGGTGCCCACTTTTTTTTTCTTTACCTGGGGAACTTTTTAACCCTTTACAGGTAAAACAAGTAAAGAACACCTATTCAGAGGGATTTTACAGCTAACTGGCTAGCTGGGTATCTATTAAATGGAGCTACACCGCCCTTCATTTATCACAACTCCCAATTCCAGTTTATCAGGAAACCAAACCCCCCTATTGAACAATCACATGCACTGGGCACCTGCCACCAAAAGGCACCAGCAGTTAGTGTGGCTGCAGTTTGATGCAATAAATTAGTATCACAACATATTACATACATTGTCTTGTATAGCAGAATGCGCTTAGTGATCATCTACTGCCCAAAATGTTATAAACTCCACTGCAGGAACAATCCCCCTGGCAGGGGAATATGCTGTATAATTTAATAGATGCTTCCTATCTCTAATTTTTATTATTTGGCAGTAAAGCTCAGAAATTTGCAGCAATGCAAAAATGTAACTTCTTCTGGAGAATATTCTGAATATGCCTATTTTCTCATTTTTTATAGTTTCAGTATATTTTCAGATTTAAACTTCAATATAAGACATTAATTGGTTGTTACCTATGTATTTATAACTCAGTAAAATCAGATTTTAAAACTAACCAGATGGTTTTCTCAACATTAAACCTTACAGTATTTGTCATATTTTGCATTTTTTCTCTTTTCTCATAGCTCTTATTTTGATTCAGCAGATACAGCAAACCACTTGGTTCTTCCTTATCAGAGCAGGTGATATTAATGTTTCTAGGCAAGACTTGAGAGGAATTACACCTTAACCAGGGGAAAAAAACAACTATATACGGTTGCTTCTTTTATTTTTAAGCTCCTGGTTTTATCCCATTTTCAACCATCTCTACATGTTGCAAATGACAATCCCTGCCTCAGATTGCTTACAATCTGAAACAAACATTACTTATTTCCTGAGGTGCAGAATATAGCTTGAGAGAGCATAAAAATTAAAATATCAAATAATTCCACATTCTTTTTTCAGTGATTAGTCATATGCACGTTGTACTGATGGTGCATATGCGCCCCTCAGCCCTTTTGAGCTGTGCTGAGGGCATATAAAGGTGAAGCGCACTGGCTGCATGTAACGGGGCAGGACTCACCACCGCTGTGCCTCTTGCTGGCTATCCTGGGAATTAGCATTCATTTTGTCACTCTTGCCTACACTTCTAGGACCCACGTTGCTCCCCAGGCTGCGGCATCCTCTTCTGGACACAGCCCTCCGATTCTCTCCCCGCTTCTGGGGGACCCGACAGCCCTCAGTCCAGCCACTTGCTTTGGTGGCAAACTGCAGTCTCTGGGCTAGCCACTTGCCTCAGTGGCAAACTGCAGTCAATGCACTGGCCGCTCCCCTCGGTGGCAAGTGGGAGGGATGGAAGGGGGACCCAGGTCTGTCCGCTAATTCGGGTCCCAGCCCAGGGACCCCATAGCTGGCAGCCACATATTGCTCCTCCTCCTGCTTCACCACCTGTTTCCGTGGGCCACTTCCCTGCAGCTCAAGCACCTTCTCTGCCCTGGAATCAAGGCCTTGGTCTGGCAGCCGGCAGGCTGGGGCTCCCTCTTCCTCCCCTGACTCTGCCCAGCCCTGCTGTGTCCGTGGAGCTCTCTCTCTCAGCCCTCCTACAAGGCAGTCAGTCCTCCTCCATTGGCCTCTAGGGAGAGACTGCTCCTATTTTGCTCAGCAGCCCTTTTTATATGGGCCAGCCTGGCCTTGATTGGCTTCTGTACTAAGCCTTCTCCCTATTGGCTGCCTCAATAAGCCCTATCCTAATTGGCTGGGTTCCGCACAGCATTCCCAAGGCTGCTTTAACCCTTCTTCTGCCTGTGTGGGGCAGCCGCCCCACCGCACAGCCATTCAGTGTCTCTGCCTAAAAGGTTGGAGACGGAGCCCTGACTGTCTGAGAGATTGCCAGCCTTTCTATATTAGTTCTTAGCTTTAATGGTTTTATAGTTTAGTTAGTCAATATATATATAGACATAGTTATCTGACTGTTGTAATCGTTAGTGTCTTAAATTTTTACTTGTTACTGGTATGGGTGTCATCTGGTTCTCCTGGATTCAAGCACTGCTCCTCATGCTAGAGATTCACACTTTCCCAGCAAATATGCAGTTTGTAAGTCCTTCAGTTCTTGTGCCAGGAAGGACAGAGAGAGAGAGAGGTTTGCATTCAAGTCTTCCTGATGACTGAGTCTATGAGACCCACTTCTCAACTGGGCTTGTTAGGACCCAACCCCTCCCACCCATAAAGGGAACTTTGGAGCCCAATAGAGCAAGTGTAGGATCTCTGCCTTAAAGAGCCCTGGTGGTGGCAGCTCAGACCACAATTATAAAGACGGCATCCTCCTCTGATAGACTGCAAAGGACCAGGAGCCCCATAGGTAGGTCACTTACCTAGGCTTCCTTTTAGAGGAATACCTCCCTGTGGCACCAAAAATCCTCTAATACTGCTTGGCTTAGAATGGTTCCCACTGAATTTCACTCTCATGCCAATTCCAACCGAATAGCACCGAAGTGCCTGGCACCAAATCCACTCCTTTGGGAAAGACCTCTGCCTAACCCTGGTGCCATCTGTCTCTATGGCCCCAGTGCCAATCCTCCTGGCACTGGAGCCAAGTCAACCAGGGCTGCACACTAAGGTTCCCTCCTTGACCATGGGAGACATTGTCATGTCACCCCAAGAAAATTTGGTTCAGCCCATCTGTTCATACTACCTCATCTTACAGCACCATAGAGCCGCAGATACATCTGAAATTGCAGTCTTCCTTGGTGTCAACTTTAGCAATGCTGGGGCACTCACTCTATGCACAGGTATGGCACTGTCAGTCCCTAACACATCAAGGTACACAACTTGGCCCCTGGAGCTCAGCATCTTTTAGAGTTGGAGAGTGAGGACGATCCATACCAATAGTATCTTTACTCAATGTTATATAGAGAGTCCAGCACTCTTCACAAGAGAGCTACAGGAAGCCTCAAAACCATGACTCATGGTTCCCTACCCCCTGGTCTCCAGGCTGTTATCTGCCAATGCCCCATGGTCCTGCTGGGGATCCTGGTGTGCTCAGAGCAACTTTAGCCAGAGGCAACAAACAGCACTGCCAGAAGGTTATTTCACACACAATATTGGCTCTACAGACCTCCCAACCACCCCTCCTGGCTCTGCTCCAGTCGCAGGTAGTGGAGGAAGAAATGAAAGAATAGGCCTAGAGAGCAACCTCCCAGTCTGGGCAACTCCATCCTCCCTGTCCCCGATGATGCTGTAATGCCACAAATGACCCCAGAGTTGGATGATTGCAAGGGTTTCCAAGACCTATTACAAAGGGTGACTGGGGCCCGCCAAATCCCTATTGACGAGGTACAGGAGCAGACACACAAGTTAGTGAACATACTCTAGGCCTCAAAATGGTAAAAATAGCCCTCTCCCTGTCAACAAGGCTATTATGGACCCTGCCAATACTCTGTGGCAGATGTCTGTTTCAGCAGCCCCTATCTTTTGTAGGGCATATTGTAAATACCATGTGCCTCCTAAGGTGTGGAATTCTTTTACATACATCTTCTGCCATCCTCCCTTGTAGTTACAGTGGCAAATGAAATGGTAAAACAATTCCGGCCCACACCAAAGGAGAAAGAGCCAGAGAGACTGATTTATGTGTTTGAAAAGCTTTACTCCTTGGCAAGCCTACAGTTCCATGTGTCCAATTACCAGGCCATATTGGCCAGGTATGAGTTCCACATATGTTAGAGGCTGTTTCCCTTTGTAGTAACCTGCCAAATGAAAGTCCTGCGGAATTTATATTGCTAGTCAATGAGGGCCAGCTAGTATCCAGGACAAGTCTGCAAACAGCACGTGATGTGGTGAATAGGCTGCCACATCTATGGCAATGGCAGTCATTATGTGACAGGCATCTTGGCTTCTGGGACTGAGGTTCCCCAGAGAAGTCCAAACAAAAGTGGAGGATCTGTCCTTTGAAGGGGCTGGATTATTCAGTTCCGAGATGGATGGGGCACTCCATATGTTGAAGGACTCACAAGCCACCTCACTTTCCATCAGAGTGTACACACCAGCTCCTAAGAGAAGATATATCAAACAGCCTTATACTTCACAGAGACAACTGTGCCATCCTTCTATCACCAAAGGACATTGGGGCCACCCAGGAAACATCAGTGCTTCCACAGGAGGAAACCACCCACTGCTTCCTCTCACACCTACCAAGCCTCAGAGTCCTAGAAATACTCGATTTGATGTGATGGTCGAGACATGTCTCGTGTGTGACTCCTGACGTTTCAGTCCTTCCCTTCAGAAATCATTTAGCTCACTCCAGGCACCTTTGGTCCCTTATCACTACAAACCAAAGGGCCATGGAGACACTAACACATGGGCACTCCACCAGATTTCAATGGTTACTACACCCAACTCCTCTTCCCCATCCCTTTTCATGGACCCTTCTTAAGAGAATCTTTTACATCAAGAGATCCTCATGCTCCTCTCTCTCGGAGTGATAGACTACGCAATGCAGGGGGAAAGGATTTTACAGCAACTATTTCCTTATTCTAAAGAAAAAGGAATCCATCCTTGAATCCTCAACACATTCACAAGTTGAAGTTCAGGGTGGTCACCGTCACATCAATGATCCTGACTCTGGACTCCGGAGACTGGTTTGCTTCTCTCGACCTTTTGGGATGTATCCTTTCACATCGCCATCATTATGCCTCACAAGAAGTACTTAAGGTTTACAGCGGGCCAGGACCACTATCAGTATTGAGTGTTGTCCTTTGCACTCTTCATGATACCAACTGTATTTACAAAGTTGCTATCAGTCGTGGCAACTTTTCTGAGAAGATGCATCATCAACATGTATCCTTACCTGGACAATTGGCTCATATGGGGGAAATCTCAGCAGGCCTCTGAAGCCTTCCGCACCGTAGTCTTTCAGATTTTAGCCCTAAAAGTCAACAAATAGAAATCAACATTAACTCAGGGTCGGAGGATTGAATTCATTGGTCCACTCCTAGACTCCTCCACATCCAGGACCTATCTACCTCAGGACAGAGTCAAGAACCTGTCTACCCTAATTCTCCAATGCGAGGGAAACCCATATACCAATGTAAGGTTATATCTCCACACTTCTTGGACACGTCGCCTTTTACATTTTTGTTACACTGCATGCCAGACTTCACTTCCACTGCGTGCTTTTTTGGTTCAAGCTGGTTTATACATCCTCCAAACATCACCTGGGTATGCCTTGTGTTATCCCACGCTGGGTTCTGTCTTCACCAATATGGTGGGGAAAAAACCCAATGAATGCCTGCAGAGGTGTCCCCTTCTGGGTGTCGCTGTCATCCAATACCATGAACACCGACACATCCTTGTTAGGATTGGATACCCACTTGGACAGATTAAAGATACAGGGTCTATGGTCCCCAAGGGAGAAGAGAATACACATCAGTTTCTTATAGCTCAGAGCTGTAGGGAAGGCCTGCCCTAATAGAAGGGCAGTTACTGCAAATCATGTCTGACAACATGACCACCAAGTTTTATATCAACAAAGAGGATGGAGCCAGATCTCTCCCATTCTGCCAGGAATTGGTGCATGAAACATTGGCTATCCCTGGTGGCAGTACACTTACCTAGACAGCGTAACACTTTCGTGGACAACCCCAGCAGACACTTCCTCACAAATTATAAGTGGGAGATTAAAGACAAGATACCGGAGGACATCTTCATGGACTGGGGAAATCTGAAGATGGACCTCTTAATCACTCACTATAACAAGAAATGTCCAAGATTTTGCTCGAGAGGTAGAATGAGCCCAGCATCCACAGTCAACATGTTCCTGATAACATGATCAAGAGACCTGTTATATGTTTATTCCCTAACTCTTCTGATTCTCAGAGTGCTCTGCAAACTCAAATAGGACTCGGCCAAGCTAATCCTCATAGTTCCAATGTGGTCCAGACAATTTTGATTCAGAGGTCTGCTGAATCTATCAGTATCCCAACCCAAAACGTTATCTACTCCTAGATCTCCTAGTTTAAGTAAGTAGGTGAGTACATGAGGGATCAAAGAATGTTTTGGTACCATTGATTTTTGATGACACCAGTGGGAAAACCTTGTCCATTTTTCCAGGTAGGTTTGCCTTGTTCATTCTTTTCTGGTGCTTATTAGAATTTCTGTAATTGGAGAGGAGCAGGCCTGCTCTATCAACAACACACATTCAGATGCCATGCTGTAAGACAGAGGTGGGCAAACTACGGCCCACAGGCCCGTCCTGCCTGGCCCTTGAGCTCCCGGCCAGGGAGGCTAGCCCCCAGCCCTCTCCTGCTGTCCCCCCTCTCCTGTAGTTACTCTGCTGCACCGGCAGTGTGACTTGCGCCCGTCCACCTCCCAGTCTTTCCAATAAGCCAGTCCTGCCGCTCTGAGTGGCATGGTAAGGGGGCAGGGAGTGGGGGGGGGGGCGGGGTTGGGGGGCTTGGATAAGGGGCAGGAGGTCCCAGGGGGCAGTCAGGGGATGGGGAGCAGGGGGCAGTTGGATAGGCATGGGAGTCCTGGGGGGGTCTGTCAGGGGGGCGGGGGTGTGAATAGGGGGCAGGGCAGTCAGGGGAAAGGGAGCATGGGGGGTTGGAAAGGGCGTGGGGTCCAGGGGGGTGGTTAGGGGCAGGGGTGTGGGTAGGGGTCGGGGCAGTCAGGGGACAGGGAGCAGGAAGCGGTTGGATAAGGGCCAGAGGATCCCGGGGGGGCAGTCAGGGGACAGGGAATATGGGGAGAGGTTGGATAGGTGTGGGAGTCCCGGGGGGCCTGTCAGGGGCTGGGGTGTGGATAGGGGTCGGGGGAATCCGGGGACAGGGAGCAGGGAGGTGGAGGGGTTGGATAAGGCGCAGGGTCCGGGGGGGCGGTTAGGAGCGGGCGGTCCTGGGAGGGGGTGGTCAGGGGACAAGGAGCAGGGGGCTAGGATGGGTCAGAGGTTCTGAGGGGGGCAGTCAGGGGACAAGGGGCTAGGCTGTTTGGGGAGACACAGCCTTCCCTGCCTGGCCCTCCGTACAGTTTTGCAGCCCCGATGTAAGTTTGCCCACTCCTGCTGTAAGATGTAGGGGTGCTAGGCTGAGGTGCAGGTGTGGGAACTCAAAGGTGATGCAGACAATAAAAACTAGGTGGGTAGCCTAGGGAAATTTGGAAAGGGGGAATAGAAAGAAAACCTTCCTAGAAATCATTGAAAGAAAAGTGGATGTAAAACGCCTTAAAAATTATAATGAAGGATTTTTATTTATTTCAAGTGTGGCTTATTTCTGTTTTTGTGTAGTACTGTGGTGAGGCTACCTACTTGAAATGATGTTCTGAACTGTGCATTTATATCTAGTGGGTTAGTTGATCACATGATTTTCAAAATTAATTATGATCTGTAATATACATAGTTTAAGAATATTTTAATTTAAAAATTAAAAGTAAATTGGCTAGATCCTTGGCTAGGTACAGAGATGCTGAGCACTCCTAGCAGGATAGAGGACAAAGTTGGCTTTACGATGGCTGGTCCAGTTCCAGGCATAATTTAGAACAGCCTCAAAGGTGATCTAAGTTATACCTTGGGGACCATTCTTGCAGCCCAAAATAGGAACATCCTTGTCCCACTCCCCTTCTTCTGGGATCTTCCCTTATACTGGGGCAGGGAAGAGGGTGAACCTCTATACTGGCTTTTTGCCATCTGGAGATTCCCTTTAGGTAGGCTCATCTAGTTATCTATTGCTTTCCACTGCTAGAGTGGACCTGCGTATCAGGCCCAATTAATTTAAATTTCATATTTCCACTAATACCGTTCAGAGTGTGCAGAAATACTTATTAATGCTCCCTCCAAATGCCTCGCTTTGTGTCTCCCTGTGCACTTGAGGATATAATAATCAGCACTGTTACACAGGTTATTGTTTCTCATTGCTTGATTAGCCATCTTCAGAATACTTGTTCTGTTGTATTTTAATTTTATGATAATGATAGAAATTGAGACTTGTATTAAATATACTGTGAAACTTTTTAGCTGTATTCAAAATACAACTTAAACTTTTCACAACATATGGAGAAGCAATGAATGAAGATAATATTTCATTGTAGTAAGTCATCTCAGATCACAGCATATGGATGTATTTTTGACAATATTTAAGAATGTCATGATCTTCATTTGCCAAATTTAAAGTGCCACCAAGAGCTGGATGGACGCAGCATATTTTTTCTTTGACTATTTTCTCAAATTTTTTAATAAAAATTTGACTGTTCTTGTAGAGGGTGTGTGTGTGTATGTGATATATATATATATATACATGTTGGCTTTACATTTTTGTCATTCTAGTAAATGAGTTTACTATAGGAATGTTACCTACATTTTCAATTTTAAATGTATTTGCAGAATGTTTGCAGCACATTAACATATTTGCAGTGGAAATTCAGTTCTTAGCTATGTTCATCTCTTCTGGGCACAGAAACATACATTTGTTTCCAAGATTATGTAAATGATCAAAATCGTCCATATTTTGAATATTTGTAACAGAGTGCTTAGGGACAAGGTACAAACCAAGAACTATCTGCAGAAGTCATTCAGAGATTAATAAATCAATCTGATAAAAATCACCGTTCCCTCACAGACAATCACAAAGAGGAAGATGTGAAGTTAGGCAAATTATTCATTTTGAATTATCTACCCATCTAGCCTTATGGAAGAAAGAAGAATATGGGGACAAGTACTTGGCTAGAAGGCCTGCCCTACTTTTTTGGTCAGATGAATTGATCTATTTCCATTAGGTTATAACACAGTCATTTTAAAGGATTTTCAAGAAAATCTGCAAGTCAGTTACTGAATAAGTGTCTAGTTTAAGGTACTTATTTCCAAAAGATTGATTGTTTCTCTTGTATCTTATTTATATTATAAATTATTATACAATTAACTGTGCTTTTGGAAGGAAAAAGGAGATGTAAGCCTGAATTTTAACATTATTTAGATGAAAATCTTGTATTCCTGAATTGATTAGCGAGGGGTAAGAAAGGCAAACTTGACAGTAGTTAGGCCGCTGGTGTGCTGAGACCACTGCTTACCTTGCTGAACAATATAGTCTCATTGTTCCTTTTTAGTCCCCCATCTGTTTTGTATCCATCTATTGTTTCTTGTCTTATACGTAGATTGTAAACTCTTTGGGGCAGGGACTGTGTTTTTGTTTTTTGTTCAGCACCTGTCACAGTGGGGTCCTGGTTTATGTCTGGGGTTCCTAGGCGCTACAGTTGTACAAATAAATAATGACACTAGGTAGGGGGACAATTCTTTTTTTTTTTTACTGGTAGACCAAGTGGTTGACACTTGTTACCAGACCTGCTGGCCACTTAACTTTTTCTGAGGCCTTCTTTTAGGGGTGTGGGTCAATGGCAAACAGTGATTTTAACTACAAGCTTCTATTGCTTAAAGTGTAGTTGATAGCTAATAAGACCTGATTTAATCATGAAGGAGGATGTCAGACCTTGCATGTATTTCTGAAGCCTGTCTGAGTGATCCTTTATTGACTCAACTGTGTCTGGTTGGATATTTGATCCTTTGTGAATCTAGAAAGTACCAGAGAGAAGGTATCACTGGTCTTTTTCTATATAATCTCAGGTGAAGGAGATTCTTAAAGATGGATTCACTTAATGTGTCTACCTTGTGCGTCCTTGGATAAAGTGAATATGGGACCTTTTGGTACAGATTAGGCTAATAGTTGTTAGAACTGCTACCTGAGTGCACTGAGCTCTTGTCAGACCTGATATTGGAATTAGCTTCACTCGGGATCTCATGTCTTCTGTGGCAACCATGGGCCTATTGCAAGTAGTTTCTAGCCGTATTAATTTGGCCTTGCTATCTTGGATGTGATATTTTGAATGAGAATTACAATAAGGGACTTGAAAAAAACCAAACCAAACTCTAAATAATCAAAAGCTTTGTCAAGGTAGATTATCAACTCCTGCTGGCTCAAATCCGTACCTTTTCTATTTTCAGTGCTTTATCTGCTCTGACATTGCTGAACCCCTGAGGTTCCAGAATGTTCTGAGGAGTTTTACTGCTAAGCTACTGGGACAGTCTGAAGATGGAAAATTTGTAACTCTCTCTTGCATACAGTCATTCATATGGGGGCAACCAGACATCTCCTTCTCTTTCACGATTCTTCCAGATGTCAGAGGAGAAGGCTACATAGTTTTTATGGAGTATATATTTGTTAAATTTGAAAAATGTCTAGTTACTAGCTTTATAAAGCAAAATAAATAAAATCACGTTATTTTATATTACTTTGAGCATTTAATTTTTTTTTAAGATGAATGATTCTTGGTTTCCATTTCTGTGAAACAAGAAGAGCATGACTAAGACATAATACTTATGTGTATCTCGCTTTTATATTTTAACATTATTTGAGAAAATTTCAGTTTTACCATGCATTTGGTGAACACTGCATGGAAACCTTTGATAAACAATTCTGTTTAGAAACTATTCTAATACTGTATAAATTTTATTTTGTTTTTCCTCCCTTGTTTTAGAATATTAGGGACATTGTATGAAAACAGTCTCTGTTCCTTAGCTCATAAATTCTTTGTTTATTCCGTATCTGATATGCCAGTATTATCAGTTTCTAATATTTTCCCTACTGCCAGTAATTGTGCTGTCATAGAAGGACATTGCTATGTGAGGCAGGAAATAAGCAGCAGGAGCATATTAGATACTTAGGAAACAAAGTTTCAGTGTTCATGAAAAAATATATAATTTTTTTACAGAATGGTGGAGGTTACACAGAAAATGAGATAATGCTTGTGATCCAAAATTGTATCTAACTCTGTTATCTAAATTTTGCATGAGGTACCTGGACCAACAAATATAGACTGCTATACTGTCTTAATATATATGTTTTTTCAGATTGCAACTAAAAAATAAAAATGATGTTAAAATATAATTGCAGGGAAGTTGTTGACCAAAATATTTGTATTGATGCTTAATGTATAATTTATATTTTGAAGTGTCTACAAGCTTGAAATAACTGCAAAAAACATTTAAAAAGTAATTTAATTTTCATATCCAACGCTGTATTAATGTTTAGTATTTCAAACTTTGTTTAGCTACCTTTTGGTAATATGTAAGTTAAATCTATTATTATGCATTTCTTTTATGTTTAACCTATGTTTTGGAATTATTTCTTCTCTTTTAGCACTGCATGAAAACACTATATAGTTTTACTGTAGATTTTCTTGTCCAGTACATGGTTTGCAAACAGCGAAGGTTTCCATATTTTTAGGACTGCTATTCATTATTCCTTGTTAGTATTTTTAATATAATTTGTGGGGAGAAAAGAGGGTGCCCATGTATACCAAGTCACATGAGCTGTTTTATATAGAATAGCAAACTAGTCTGTAGATGGAAACTAATGGATTTTGAAGATTGGTTGTGTTTAAAGAATCTGTCCACATCTCTAAAGTAGAAAAGGGGTATATCTAGTGAATGGAATGAATAGTCATATTCTGCAGTTTAACTCTGCTATAAGTTTTTTCTTTTGGGGATGAGGGGGAGTTGGATTTATTTTATTATTTTGTACTAGTTCGTAAGAGGCTTATTCAGCTACAGAACTTCAGATTCATGCTATGCTTTTTCTTTGTGTTTTATAATGTGCATCATTTAATGACTAATTTTTTTCACTAAATACTTTCAGTTTAAGAAATGTCTACAGAGTAAAATTTTAATTATGAAGTGCTGAAAGGGGGACAGAAGAAGAGTATCAAATCGAGTAAATGTATAGTTTGTGTACCAAAATTATACCACAAATATATAGGTTTGGTTTTACAAAAATACCAGATAGTTGTTTTATGGTTTGTAAAATACTGTAATATGTTGTGGTTGCATAATGTCATACTTCACTTGTTTGGTGACTATCCAGCTAAGGACTAGACATTTTCTCAGTTCAGAGGTAAGTCAGGCAATTAACAGGAAGAAAAATCTTACAGTAATATCTGTGTTCAGGTGTCTAAATGATATGTCTCAACAGCTAAAAATAAAATTTGGGAGGAGGAGGTAGAGGGAAAAGTACAGGATGATGCTGTTGCATACTTCTTTCCTCTGGTAACGGAAGGTTAAATGGGTAGCAAGCAGAATGCCTTAAACAAGATTGGTATATTGATTAAAATGCTGATTTAACAGCTCGCCTTCCCCCCTTGGAAACCTGGAAAAGATAAGCCAGCTGCTGTCTAAGAGTGCTGAGTGTCCACTGAGAGTACACTATCTATCATCACAATATGGTGATGAGAGGTGTTTTATGTTTGTGTTAATTTCCCCCACTAAATCAGTAATTATTACAATCCTGTCCCTGCTGTTTACCCTGCAGCTGTTTTTCCATTTGTCGAGAGAGCGGGTGTTCTCTGAGGACCGCACACGCTTCTATGGTGCAGAAATTGTCTCTGCTTTGGACTATCTGCATTCTGGGAAGATTGTGTACCGTGATCTCAAGGTAAAAAAAACAACAACACAAGTAATCAAATTTTTGTTTTTGCAAAGACTATTGGGACAAACTCAAAGTAATTATAAAGTTACAGTTTTGAGAAAAGCAGAGTTAGTGTGTGTGTGGGGGGGAGGGGAAGGTTGTGTTTAGTTAAAATGCTACACATTAGACCACAAGGACTAGAAACATTATTAAAAAAGAAAGCTAAAATTCTAATGCACCATTCTTCTGTAGTTGTGGAATCACAGAATACATGGGGCCCTGATTACTATCTCCTTGGAGAATGCTAGAGATTCATTATTTGATGTGAAGTCAGGTAGTTCACAAGTGTTGAATCAGCATTTTCATAAACACATTTTCTACTGAGAAAGTTTAAGGTTTCCTATTCAGAAAAGTAGTTCAGAACAATGTTTTGCTGTTTGCAGTATATATATGTTGAATTATTTTTAATGTCCAAACAAATTCTATGCACACAGAAGAAGCTTTTGGAGAACTAGTGTTAGTCATTTTTCTGGGATAATTCCCAGTAAGAATTGTACCAGGTTTCATTCTGGTTCCTTAAATATTTGAAAATAGAATGTAAGTAAAATGTAGCAATTGAAGGTCATTTCCATGATCCTGAGCTGCAGGTAACGCACAGATAGAGGAAAGCTATAAAATTTTGCCAAACAAACAATTCTCTGATGATTGCAATAGGTCCTCCGGAAATTATGCGAGTCTTGGAAATTTTTAGAAAGTGTTTTTTGCTTTTGTTCTGTGGGAAAGAAGTATATTGAGCAAACTCTTGTGGTGTCTATTGATAGAGCCTACAGTCACTCTCTTGATGGCACCGTAGTAAACTATAGTGCAATTTGTTACCTAGCAGATATAGCTTAGTTATGTTTTTTTCGTTGACATGTAGTATATTAGCCTGTTAAGGAATACTTAAGGACTAACTGTGTGTGCTTTTTCTAATATGCAGTTAGAAAATCTAATGTTGGATAAAGATGGCCACATAAAAATTACAGATTTTGGACTTTGCAAAGAAGGAATCACAGATGCAGCTACTATGAAAACATTCTGTGGTACACCAGAATACCTAGCTCCTGAGGTATGATTTAGAATACTTTTTTCTGTACAATATAAACTGTTTTATCTTTCATTTAATTGCAGTGTATATTATTTGGGTGATCAAAACTGTTTTGAAGAATGGACAATATGTTGGATTATTGTTACTATTACTGTATTATTTCTGTTGGGAAACTTTTATCTACCAATAATCATATTTTCAAATTTATGAAATGTTGTGTGTTTATAAATATAGCTAAATCATCTGAAATATAATAAAAGTCCAGTATCATCTACAATAGAATAATTGAAATAATCCTTTCTTTATTACATGTATAGTGGTCACACCTAAAATTTTCTTCTGTTTTAAGAAACATTACTAGTTTCTGCAGTATTCCCCAATTTAGGTATATAGAATATTGCTAATTTTTCATTCCTAGGTACATTTGCAGGGAAACCAGGCTTGCTTTCACTGCTTAATCTTCACCAGATGATGATTATGGTATCACAGAAGAAGGATTAACTTCAATTGAAAAATGTGTAGTAGGATCCTACTGTGTGAAAAATGTGTAGTAGGATTAAGAATACAGACCTTTTTATGTTTCTGAGGAAAGAACAAAAGAAAAAAATGTTCTTTCTTTCCACATTCTGGCATGGCTAAAACAGAGCTCTGATTCTTTCCAGGGGTACCCCAGATTGTGAGGCACCTCGCAACCATGTGCCCTTAGTGTGAGGAAGTCTTGTCTGTGCTTGCTGTGGATCAACTCCTTGACTCTACTAGCCTCTGGCAGCACAAGCCCTACCTTCCAGGTTTCAAGAGGCCCTGCTCACTTTGTACTGGTTAATGGTAGGCACACACCAACCCCCAAGTCCTCTGAGCATCCCTCTTGAGAGCCCAGCCCCTGTTCCACTGAACACATACAGAACTTTCAGATTTGCTACTACCAAAGGAATAGTACATACCAGCTTATTAATTTTAACTCAGGATCACCACTCCACTTAATGCACAGTACTTAGATACACTTATTCTTGTTTTCACTATAAATATATTATGAAAGACCAGAGATTCAAATGATAGAGAGAATATTGGAAACAAATTGTTACATAGAAAACAAAATTATAATACTCTTTCTAAAGCTTAAATTTTACTCCCAAGGACATTCCTGGTCTCATACAAGATAGCTTACCCTAAGTCCTTTTCCCAACATTTTCAACCAAGATGGCTGAGATCTCCCTTTTATGAGATCTAACCTGCTGGCAGCCTGTCTTTACAGACTGAAGGATACCAGAGCATCTCTTTGCACTCCCAGATATTGCAGACCAGAACTTTGATCTTCACCTGAAAACAGGGCTGTCCTCCCTGTCTGCTGTTCACCTCTTCCTTTTAATTTCCTTATGAGGTCTCAGCAAGCAAGCTCTTCATTAGCATTTGACTTAGTATGCCGATAGACTTCTATTGGAAGACACACAATATACAGTGGTCTAGACCAGGGAGATAAGTGTCTCTCATCTCCTGTTTGTAGAATTTTGTCTCAAGGCACGCTGCTTTTGAGTGACCTGTCTTTTCAACTACAAGGCCTAGAGAATATAATTTTCAGCATGTGTATATAACGCCTCGGATATTGTGGTTACATACCTCTCACAGTGATTATGATGCAGAGTGCCACAGGCTTTCTTTAGAGACCTTGCTTGACATTTGTGGTGAACCCAGGACACCCTGTATCCTTATGTACACCTGTGCCCTCTGCCAGTTGGTATCAAGAGGTCTTTGGGTCACAAGAATGTTATCAGTTTTCCACAGACCATCAGTTGCTTACAAAAGGCAATTAGGTGTAAAACACATACTTCAAGAATTTACCTCTGTGAGATAACATACTGCATAGCATAGACCCTGCAACTTTGAAAAGCAGGTAGGCTCCTTGATGGTTTCACTTGTTAAAGACCAAAGAGCTGACAAGACCTTTCATTCTGCATTTTCTGATAGGATGTCCAGGAGACTGGACCATTTGGGCAGGAAATTGTACTTTTCAGCTGTTTTGGCTATTTGCATAACTAATTATTAAGCTGTGGTGGCTGAATAGGATTACATCTATAGGATAAGATGTCTGTGACTGATATGTTGCCAGTGACTAACAAATATTCAAGGCTCTGGTTTAGAAAGGTCTGGACTTAACAGGGCATTCCCTTGAGGCTAAGTCGGCAGTGTTGTTATGGCAATCTGTTGCATCTGCAATTACAATTAAAGGGATATACTCCTGGCTGCTAAATTCTGGCTTCACCCAGGAGATGAGGGATGAAGTACCTGACTTTTTCCTTTTGTGGACCCTAATCTTTTTAGACAGAAGGCCATGATCGATACCATGTTGCAACTTCATTGGTGCTCATGAAGTCTCTCCATAGTTGCACATGATCACAGGTTGGTTTTCAAGTTTATCTTAACAAGAAGGTAGACAGTAGAACTGTGTAGAACTCTGCATGAGAGTGCCCTAGAATTGGATGAATGCTTGCCCTAAATCACAGTGAGAGTCCTTGTATATAAAAATTAGCAAAACCACTTCAGAACAGTTCTATCCACTGCTGGTAGGAACCACAGAAAGCTCAATACTACCTCATGCCCAGCAGTGTTGAAGGTACCAGTCATCTTAACAAAATCAGCATGAGGTGCATTGTCTTCATCCATAGATAGGAAGAAATCTGTGATCAGAGCCCCCACTGGTGTCTATCTCATAACCTGTTTTAAAATGAGACTGACTGAGATCAAGGAAATCTGAAGACTGCAGATAGCATACCTGTTTGACCACTCAAACAGAAGGAGGGAGACTGTGTAACTGGCAAAGTTTATGTCGTTATTTGTTGAATAGAGGCCTTACCAGTGTCTCTTTGAGGACACCAAACATTCAGCCAAAGAATCTGACAGATTTTTTTTTTTAAACCACCAACAGGCAAATTATCTCTCTGTTAGCCTTTACCAGCCAAGAGGGACATGGCCCCATCACAGATAGTGACTCAAAGTGTTTTAAACACTTCCAGAACTTTGAGTGTCAATGGTCAAAATTCAATGAAAGAAACTGTTTTGTTTGTTCCTTCAAGACATTGCCCTATACCCGGGGATGCAGACATCTCTGTCCAAATCAGAGTAATTTTATCAACAAAGTGAACAGCAAATTCCTCACAGAAAGAAAAACTCTGCCCTTTTTTCAAAGGGAGGCAGCTTGGATTGATCAGGGTATTGATCATCCTGAACGGTTATTCAGTGTGCAAATGCAGTATGATGGACAGAATGAAACTTTTCTTCCTTTTCTGTACAGCTGTGTTACACATTTTTTTAAAAAAATCATGATTTTTGCAAATAGTTGAACTTGAATCTGAACATCTGCTAGTGGTACTCTAGTAATCTTTCCTCTTGTTTCATCTATTGCAAGTTATCTGTAAACCACACTGATAATTTAGGGCACAGTTATGGAATCAGTTCAGGGGAGTTGCAAATGGAATCATACTGAGATTGCACTCTTTCTCATATGTAGTTAGTTTGTTGGTATCCTGTGTTTATGTAAGTCTTTCACAAAGAAAGAAAGAAAGGGGGGAAAAAAAGCATTTTAGAAAATAAGTAAATGTGATTGGGAAAAAATATGAAAAATGACAGGAAAATTCAGATGCAGGTATAATATCTGAAACTGCTTTTAACTCGTATGACGTTGGACTAGATTTCAGTGTGCCTTTTAAAAATTTTATAAGTGAAAAGTCATCCAGCCCCTGCATCTTGGGAACTTAGAACTTCATGTTAATGGCACTCTTGACTCACATTTCCTCTTAATTACCCCCCTCATCTGACTTACTGCCTTTGATCAATTTCTCTACTCAAGACACAAGCCATTCCCTTGACCATATCATTGACAAGAACTGCTCTGTCACTGATCTGCCTTCTGCTGAATTCTGTCTGATCATTTTATCTCCTTCTCTGTATTGCACACTTGCCCCATCTCTGGCTCTCATTCCTTCTGTTACTTCTAGTCCATTGGCATTTCTTACTTGTCTCCCTGCCTCTCATTCCTTCTGTTTCTTCACTCTCTTCCATCCAATTCATGATTTCCATCTAAAATTCCAACCTTTCTACCCAGCTCCTTTGCCCCCTTGTCTGTCAGACTGATTCATCCCGCCCACCCCCAACTTCTGGTTGCTTTGCTGCATGTGCAGACTTTGTCCACTGTGAGTTTATCAGTTTAGCACTCTTCCTTGCAAACCAGATCTGCTTCTGCACCCTCACTGAATTTCACTATAAGTGTTGACAACCCCAGTATCCTCCTCCTCCCACAGATTAGGAATTTTGGTGTCATTTTAACTCCCTCCTCTCCTCGTACAATGATCATTACATTTTGTTGGGGTCATCACTACAGTATTTTTTAATCCACCTATTTCTCACTGTTCACAGCACAAAGCCCTTATACGTGCCTTGATTATCTCATGCTTTAACTACAGCAACTTTCTTCCCGTTGACTATGATGATAGACATCAATCATCCATTCAAAAGTCTGCTGTGAAAATCATGTGCTTCACTCACCACTGCCCAAGTTCAACCCAGTTCAGACCCCTCCCATTGCCTCTGTTGCTTTCCCCTCTGACACTCAGGCTCCTAATTTTCCCTTTTGAGCTCATCTAAAACTTAAATTTTTCTTACCTTTGGTCATACTTTCTTTTGCTCTCTGGTGCCCTCTTTGTTCAGTCCAAGCTCCTTGTTTGACTGTCCTCTTTGTGCCTCCTTTCATATTTCCTTCTACACCCAGAACTTATTTCATAACACGCTGTCATTCCTTAATTCTGTCGTACTTTCAGACTTTTTCTCAAAAGTCACTTGTTATAAGTTTTTTTTAATCAACCATAGGTTTATATATATTTCATAATAAAATCCCATGCAACCCAGAAGACATTGGCAGTATTCACCCAAGTGAACGCTTGGTCTCATTGTCTGCACACCCACATGTACACCCCAACTTCCTTCTGCTTTTGTGATCAACTCCTGTTCTTTTTAACTTAACTTAGATTGAGTCATTGCCTCAATGATCTTGCAGTCTTGAGTTGTTTTGTGAAATGCTATGCAAATTTTTGGCACTGTATAAGTAATATAGTAAATAATGTTCAGCCCTGGAACTACAGGAAGATAATGAATTTGAGGAAGAGGGGACAAATTTTGGGAAAATAGTTTTTGAATTTAAGGTTTGCATTTATTAGTTAACAAGGAGCCTTCAGAATAGGAACGGTGCTAACAGTTGGGAAAAATCACGTGCAATGAAGCCTGGGTTTATACTTTCAGTTGCAGTGTGGTAAAAGTAAGAGCTGGAGGAATACCATGGTAGACTGTATACAAAAAGTTATTTTTGGCATACTGGCAGGAATTGCTGTTTGAAAACAGAAGATGGGTGATGAGTGTTATGTTTTTCCTCAACATAACAAATATTTTAAAAATAAAGCAAATAGGATATTTGATTGCATTTATGAGGGATAGAAAAATATATTAAATTATATCATAGTGAATAGTAATGTGCCCTTCTTTGCGGTATTTGTCCAAGTCTGGTTGCTTCACTGTAAGAAATACTCTAGACCTGGATATGTTAACTGTAAAATTATTTTAGTGGATTTTCAAAATCTGTAAAATGATTTTACCTGAAATATTTACTAAATTGGGTCCAGTTTGGCTCTGCAGCATTGGCTGTGAGCATGCTCATGCTGTTGTAGAGGGCAACAGGGAATATCTCTGGCAGTGCATCCAAACTCCCACTTGTTATCATTGGGAAACAATGATAAGTCCTGCTCCTGAAGGGTGCTTAGTTCTTCTGTGAGATGCTCTCCACTTTTAGTGATTTCAAAAAAAGAATGAAGGAATGCAGCATCTCAAAATTGTGGATGTTGGCATGAGTATACCTGTAGGCTCACAATGCTTTCACTTGACAGCCTGAGACAGGAGTGGCCAGCCTGAGCCTGAGAAGGAGCCAGAATTTACCAATGTACATTGCCAAAGAGCCACAGTAATATGTCAGCAGCCCCTCATCAGCTCCCTCGCCCCTGCTCCCAGCGCCTCCCACCCACCGGCTGCCTATCAGCACCTCCTCCTCCCTCCCCGCACCTCCTGATCAGCTGTTTTGTGGCATGCAGGAGGATCTGGGGGGTGAGGGGGAGGAGTGAGGGCACAGCAGGCTCAGGGGAGGGGGCATGAAGGGGTGGAGGGGGGGAAGAGCCAGGTGTTGAGCAGTGAGCACCCCCTGGCACATTGGAAAGTTGGTGCCTGTAGCTCCAGCCCCGGAGTCAGTGCCTATACAAGGAGCAGCATATGAACTTCTGAAGAGCCACATGTGTCTCTGGAGCCACAAGCTGGCCACCCCTGGCCTGAGAGGTCTGTAGTGGGTGAGGCAGAGCATGAAAAGCATACCGGAAACCCCAGCAAGGTGAAAAAGTCAACTAAAACCTATTCAGATATAAACAGTTACATACAATGTATATCAGATATGTTAAAGGTCTAGAAATGGCAACAAAGATTGTTAGTGGTAGAGCTGTGTGAATACTGAAGAACATTTTTTGCTTGCAAAAAGTGTAATTTGCTTTGCCAGTGTTTGCATCTCTTTTGTGTTCATTTTCCATAAATATTATATCAAGTGAATTTACAAGCAGGAATGTATGCTTATCCTCATTATCCTGATATGCCCTAGCTGATGAGTACAGACAGAGTTCTGGAAAGCCATATCTTCTTCATCCCAACGTAGTGCACTCCTGGCAGCTTCCAAATGTTTTGCGCTTGGTGGAGGCATCTGCTACCCTCTTCAAAAGTTGTGTTGTGTTTCCAAATACTTCTTCCATATTACTCAGCTCCATTGGCTGGTAAGAAAGAGAGGCAGAGCTCTGCCTCCTCTCTTCTGCCCCTCCTTGTTCCCCATGAGATTTCTTGCACCACTGTCAGTATTAGACATCTGCTTTTTCTTGTTCACTGGGAATATAAGGAAGACCCAGATAGTGTCTACTTTGGGTTCAAAATAGGCTCTTTCCAGCTCCCCACCACATCCTTCTAAAATCAGTGCAAGGTTAAATTCAGTCAGGTCAAATGTGTAAACTCTTGGGACCATAGATCTGTATTTGGCCTGGCTGTCATGGAAGATACATTTTTTAATGTGGTTCTGTTTAGAGTCTCAGCTTTTGCTGTTGTGTTAGCAATACCTGATCGACTTTCCAACTGTAAAACAATTTGGAAATCAAATGTAGCTCACACTCAAGACCCAGCAAAATTAAAAGTGTTAAGTACGTTTTGGCAGTTCACTTTTATTATGCCCAGTCCTCAAATGTACCAGCAGACAATCATCTGATTGTTAGTTATTTTTCACATGCTTATGCGATCACACAAAAAAGTACATGCTAAAAAGAAGCAGATGGTGACAGATGGGGAAGGTTGAATAAGGTGGTTTTGGAAACCTAGAGAAATGCACTTCTGTAATAGTGTAAAAATAAAAATTTATTTGATTGCCATGTTAGAACTAACAAAATAGAATTGAAAAAAATATTTGATTGTAAGAAAACAAATGAATTTAACAATATTCAGTTTGTATTTAGAAAAGTATATGCAACATTTTTATCTTATGCAAGAATAATATATTATTTTTATTGGCCAAATATTTTAAAAAGTGCACATTTTATTTTTATTCTTCTTACAGAGATCCATGTTTAAATTAATCTTTCATTTTCTCACTTCAGGCATTTTCTTATAGTGCCTTTCTTTAACATATTGGCTAGAGATATTGGTGCTGTGTTAGAATGAAAAAAATATTTTATTTCAGGTATAACTGGAAAGATTGTTTCCACTACATTGTAATACTAAATATGCATATGTGTATACATGTTTGTGTGGACATATGTGTAAAATATGTAAACTGTAAATTGTTTGTCAAACCAACAAAACCCTCGAAACTCAAAGCTAAAGCTGTCACAAATCAGCATTAACTCCTGTACAGCATAAGTGAACAAAATGGAATCAACAGCAATGACAATTTACACCAGCTGAGGATCTACTCCAATATGTTTCATATCCTTACATTTGTTTGGTAGGTCCATAACTTAACATTTAAAATACAGTCTTTGATATTCATTTAATTTTAAAAACAAAGATTCTTCCTTTGATGGTCCCTATGTGGGTGTGCATGTGCCCCAGGCGCCTGAACTCAGATTTTTAGTAAGCAGTGTCTGTTGGTCCATTTCCTGCCCAGTTGTTCTGAGGGCAAAGGGGGGCAATGTGTCCTGGTGCTTCTCCAGTTCCGTCTTACTGCCACATGGCCTGGGTCAGAATCTTCTGTGTCCACAGCTTCTTCCTTCGACTGCTTCAATCTGTAAATACATTGTAAATAGTTTTAGTATTTTATTCGTTTACTCCTTTAGTCTTAAGTATTAGTTAGTTAAGTGTCCCCACCCCTACCCTGGGGAAATCCTCCCTGAGAGGCTATGATTATTCCCAGAGTTCTGGGGTCCAAGAATTGCATTTCCCGCCTTGCTCATTTTCAGTGAGCGCCGAACATCAGTTCTGCTTTTACTGTCTAGGTGAGGCTCACATCTCAGCTAAGTGCAGCATTTGTTGCTCCTTTCCTCCCAGAACGTGTGAGGGTTGAGAGCTAAGACTTAGAAAACATCTGATGGAAGAGGCCATGAGACCTCAATCAGATCTGGGCTGGGGAGACATCCCTGTACATCCGCAGCACCACTCTGAGCACTACCTCATGAGTTTGAGGCTAAGACTTCCAAGCCTCAGGAGAAGGCTTCTCATGAGAATAAGGGGTACTCTGACAAGTATAGAGACAAATCATCTTCTTCCAAAGCTGCCCCAAAGAAAAGAGATCCCTCCCCAACTCCTTCAAAGTCGGAGAGTCCATGTGCAGGGATCCTAAAGTTTTAGGTCGTAATTAACTTTTTCAGCAGGAGAAAGTGATGTGAAGGAGCACATATCCATCCGTTCCAGGTCTGGTTCTGATGTGCAAACCGAAAGACAGACATTCACTACCACTCCCTTTGACATTCAGACAAGACTCAGGGCCAGTATTGATATGGCCCCGGAGGGATCCAGCTTCTTCTGTGACCAAGAAGCATGGATGTGATGGCTCCACCAATTGACTCATGCTGTACCCCGGGCAGTCTTGAGACTGATGTCTCCCTGGAAGACATTTTTGTTCTACAATATCCCCTCTCCTGCCTCCTCTCAGGTCGGTCTTTATTTGGAGACATAGTTACTTCTTAGGAGGAAGTTATTCCAAGGACATAGAGCCGATCTTCTTTCCCACCCATTAGCCTGAGTACCAAACCATTGGTACCATCACGGGTAGTTTGGGATCCAGCTTTTTCAGCTAATGAGTCAGGGGTTCCAGAAGAACTGCTACCCTATCATACGGCAACGGGCAGGACAGAAGCCCTCAGAGATTGGGGTTTCATGCTCCGACCAGATATGATTTCCCAAGACACAGGTGGTATCCAGTGACGTAAGTTTGTCCTCAGCCAGTTGATCCCTCATATTGGCTTTATTGGGGGCCCTTGGGATTCCTACTCTGTGCACCTGGGATCAGTACACTAAGCCAACACCAACCAGCCCCATCAGAGTAAGATGAAGTTGAACTGTATTCAATGATTCTGGGAGCAATTTCATCATCTTCACCAGATGAGGTGGTTACCCCATCTTTACCATCTCTGCCTGATGACTACAGGGAATATCAGGAGCTCCTACAAAGGTTGGTATCTGAGCTCCTGATACAGCCTGAAGGGGTTCAGGAGCCATAACATAGATTGCTGGACATCTTGCAATCCTCGGGTCTTAGGTGAATGGCCCTCCAGATCAATGAGGCTATGATGACTCCAGCTAGAACGGTGAGGCATACTCCTGCTTCTTGTGTTCCCACCCCGATTAGGGCTGAACCTTTCTACTTCATTCCATCTAAGGGGGAAGAGTTTCTTTTCTCTCACCCACTGTCTCTCTCTTTAGTGGCATAAGTAGCCATCTAAAGATCCAGGCTGCAACACCTAAAACTATACCCTTGGAGAAGGGTGCCAAACAGCTCATCCTTACAGGAGGAAAGGTTTTCTCCATTGCTCTCCAATTTAGAATTTCAAATTATCAGGCCCTTCTGGCTAAATAAAACTTCACTAATTATGCAAAGTTGTTGAATTTTAAGGACAAGGTCCCTCAGGAAGATAGAGCTAACTTCCGGTCCTTAATTGATGAAGGCAGATTAGTGGCTAAACCCTCTCTTCAGGCCACAGTAGATGCCACAAACTCCACTTCCAGAGGAATGGCTACAGCCATTGTCCTGAGGAGAGATTCCTGGTTACAATCCTCTGGTTTCCCTAAAGAGGAGCAGAGTACCATTCAAGATCTGCCCTTTGATACAGTTAACCTGTTCAGTGAACAGATAGATGAATCTCTCCACTCACTTGAGGACAACACTTTGTTCTTTGGGTATCTATGCCATTGCCCCAAAGAGGAAGCATCCCAAGTAGGGGTGCAGAGCAAGACCATCTCCTCAACCACTTTACCACCACACAACCGAGGGTTCAAAGGCACAGGTACATAGTTCCTCCACCGTCCACTACCACACCTCACTCTAACCCACAACCAAAGAATTTCTTTTGATGGGACTGTCAAGACCCATGTCCCTTTATTAGTGCTATAATATCTGCTCCTCAATTTTTTTGAGGCCACTGTATCCAGCTTCCTTACAACTTGAGGGCTTTAACAACAGACAGATTGGTGTTGGAAATTATTCACTGCGGCTGTCTAATTGAGTTTCTGTCAACCTGTACCCACAAAGCTGTTCCCAGTTGCTTTTCAGGGACCAATCTCATGAGGAAATTCTTCAACAAGAAGACAATTTACTTCTCCACCGAGGAACCATAGAAAGAATTCCACCTGAGCATCAAGGGAAAGGATTCTACTCCCCACGCATCTTAGTCCTCAAAAAGAGTGGGGGATGGAGACTGATTCTCGACCTATGATGACTAAATATATTCATCTGAAAATTAAAATTCTGCATGGTTACATTGATGTCAATAATTCCCTCTGTGGAAGAGGGCATATGGTTTGTCTCTTGGCATGAAAAATGCATACTTTCACATAGATATTCATCTGGCGAACACAAGGTTCTCCAGGCTCCTCCTTTGTCAAGACCATTGCCAATTCAGTCCTTCCATTTGTGCTAGCTATGGAACCCCTGTGTCTTTACAAAAGTCTTTTCAGTGCTGGCTGTTGAATGAGAAGTAATGGATTTACTGTTTTTCCATACCTCAATGACTGGCTTTTGATGGGCAGATCATTCAAGGCAGTCCAGTTTGTATCCTGATTCCTGTTGCGTCTACTACCTTCCCTGGGAATTGGTGTCAACCACAGAAAGTCCACTTCGACTCCCTGTAGGTACATAAATTTCATAGGAGTGACCCTGCACTTGACTACAGCAAGATCCTGTCTTCCTATCAAGAGATTCCATGCCATGGGTGATCTCATAAAACAGGTCACCCTCAGATTTCAGTCAGAACTTGCCTTTCACTCCTTGACAGCGTGACTTCATGCACACACGTGACACCATTTGCCAAGATCCATCTCCATTGCTTGCAAACCTGGCTTCAGTCTGCCTGCTCACCAGAAAAAGTCAGCATCAATGCCAAAGTAATAATTTTGTTCAAGGTTCTGGCCTCTCTCATCTGGTGGACAAAGCCAGAAAAAGTTTGAGTAGGGACTTTTTGCTCACACCTACACCCGAGGTGACTTTCATTACCAAGGCCTCCCTCTGAGGTTGGGGAACTCATATGGATGATCATATTGCACAAGACCGCTTGACCCCCTGGGAGTCCAAGATATATTGCAATTTACTGGAACTAAGAGCAGTCTGTCAGGCCTGCAGTGCTTTCCTCCACTCATCCAATCCCAGCATATCCAAATAATGTAAGGCAATATCACAAACTGTCTTCTATATAAACAAGCAAAGGGGAACAAGATCCCTTCCTGTATGTGTAGAGAGAGCCAGCCATTGGAATTGGTGTTTCAGACTTTATATAGCCCTTTCAGCAGCATAATTACCAAGAGTGCAGAATTCGCCAGCAGACATTTTTTTCATGGACTACAAGTGGGAGATTCACAGTTTGGTCCTGAATAAGGTCTTTAATCAGTGGGGAATGCTGTCTTGGGACCTCTTTGTCTCTCAGGCAAACAAAAAATGTCTCCTGTTCGGCTCCAGAGCAGCTCTAGACGGGCTCAAAGTGAGATGCCCTTATGCTACCATGGAGGGATCATTTCAGGTATGCTTTCCCTCTCATCTCATTAATACCATGGGTTCTGTAGAAAATCTATCAAAACAGGGCTTGAGTCATCCTTGTTGTGCCCAGCTAGCTGAGATGGTTCTGGTTCAAGGAACAAGTGAGACTTTAAACCATATGCCTGTCAACATCTGACCATTTCCGAACCTGCTAACACAACACAATACCACTATCAAGCATCTCAATCCAGGGCCACTGCAACTCAAGGCCTGGTAGTTTGATTGGCATCAGGTGTAGACTTCTTTCATATGGCTTGGGTAGGTAGCAGTGATTACAAATTTATATCTAGATTTGATAGCCAGCACATTGCCACAGCAGTGAACTGGTGAATGTCCTTCAAGCCTCCGGCAAAAGAACAAAGGGAACACTCAGATATGAGGTGCTCCATTGTTTGTGCCTGGTGACCACAGTTGCATATAAGTGTTTGGCTGATTTTCCATTTAAAGAGGGTTTGTCCCCATTTCCTATGAGATGTACTGATATGATTCAATCTGCACCAATCTTTCCAACATAAATCAAAACCCAGTGGTTCCTTGACAGGGTCAATAACAAGCCTTTTCATTTTTAGTGGTCAAAATGCTCCATGTGGCCCTCCATTGAGCCTCAGCATCAAAGTTCAGTGTAAGGGTCTTGATGCAGTTCCATAGAGATTTGTGGGATTTGCATCTTGTCTTTGATGGGTTCTGAAAGTCATTGGGCAACGGGATCTTCACGTTTGCATTGACATGGTTGAGAAAGTGAGATGTCTGGGTAGCTCTTCTAATCTGTGGAGGCTGGATGTGCAATAGGACTGGGAGCCAGTCGATTGGAGTCAATTTGAGCGTCCCTGACACTATGTGCATGCGTTACTGAGTTGAGCATCAAGGAGGTTAGTATGACTACTGTGAGATGATGCTGGCGCACAGTATTCAGTTGCAAAATATACCAAGGCAATTGTTGCAGTTTGTAAGGTCCGTGGACTGGAGCCCCATGATGTTCCGGCCAATTTCCTGATAAGCACGACACAAGACCTCACCTTATCACGGTTGTTCTCGAGGTGTTGTCGAAGGTCACTTCTGGTTCAGTGTAACACCAAAATACTTTGGGTTAGCCTCATGGCTGATGCTCTCAGCACAGAACTTCACAATCAGATGTAGAGCGTTCATATTTCAGGTCAGTTCAATCCATCCTCAACCAAAGCAGGAAGGATTCTACCAGGAGATGCTATTCAGCTAAGTGGAAGTGTTTGTCCTCTGGAGCACAACAATGCCAGGTACCTTCAGAGTCCACTGGGATTCCTGCGATTCTAGAAAAATCTTTTTACCCTTGAGACCCTCTCTATTATTTCCCTACAGGTTCATTGACTAGCAATTAGTGTGTTTCATCCCCTGCATTGATGACCACATCAGCTTCACTCATCCCAGGATGACTAGATTCTGAAGGGACTTATTAGATCCTTTCCAGCATTCTTTCATGTCTCACCAAACCTCCCTTTGAACCTTTAGCCACATGTTCTATATCCATTTCATGATTAAAGTTGTTTTCCTAGTCCTCATTGCATCAGCCAGATGGGTCGGTAAGCTGGGAGCAGTCATGGCAGAACCACTATATATTACATTCCATAAAGGTCTCCCTTTGCTGCCACCTGAAATTCATCCCTGTAGTAGTTTCAGAATTTCACAGAAGTCACACCATCCACTTACCGGTAATTTTTTCCAAAACCACATGCCTCTGATGAGGTGAGAAGTCTTCATTATGTAGCTTTCTGAAGAGCAGTGGCCTGTTATCTACAAAGAATAAAAGCAATTAGAAAGACAGTTAGACTTTTTGTTGCCAAAGCAGAGAGAGATCGAGGTCAAGCTATGTCTGTTCAGAGACTTTCCAAATGAATCTCTGGCTACATTATTCTGTGTAACTAGTTCACCTGGGGTGGTGAGAGCCCATTCCACTAGATCACAAGCAACCTTGCTGCATGCATCTCTAAGAGATATATCTGTTAGAGATATGTAGGCAGCTACCTGGAGCTTCTTACGCACCTTCACAAGACATTATGCGTTGGTCTAATCTTCTACTACAGATACAGTTGTGGGGACAGCAGTATTAGTCAGCCATCACTTCTGCGTCCTCACTTTCAGCTCCTGTTTGACTACTGCTTGCTAATCTCCCATGTGTGGAATACACATAGGGACCATCACTCAAAGAAAAAATTGAGGTTACTTACTTGTAACCAGTGGTTCTTTGAGATGTGTAATCCCTATCTGTTTTCCACTACCCGCCCTACATCCTCTCTGCTGTGACTCATAACTGGATTCACAGTAGGAGAAGAAATTGGTGAAGCACTGGTCCACACTGCCCCTTGTGCCCTGGGTTCAAAACGAAAGGAGAACTGGGCGTATGCAAACCAACAAATGCCGCTTACCAAAGATCTCTGGTCTTAGGTGCATGATGCTCATGTGTACCGATGTCGGGAACAGAAATGGACCACACATCTTGAAGAACCTCCAGTTACAGGTTAGTAACCTCCATTTCTACATCATTTATTACAAAACTTCCCTGGATGCGGTATATTTGATCTCATAAACTAAGTAAAATCTAGACTACTGAGTACCTGAATGGGAAACCTTCAAGGAAAACTCAGGAAACTATAGGAAATGGCATTAATGATTCAGTTGAATGACACCCTTCATATTATTCGGAATCCATACTGAACCACTGCCCTATCATGGTGGTTGGGAGCACTTTTCTGTTAGGTGGTAATTTCTAGATGACACCAAAAACTCCAAGTTCTGACCACTTGTGGTCCTCAACAATCTCATGGAATTTTCACAAGCGTGGAGGTGTTGCCCTTGTTGTCTTGGACAAATTGAAATTTAGTTAAGCAGAATACAATTAACTAAATTTTACTTCAGTTTCCATTGATTTTTTTAAATTTATTTACTCCCAATTTAAATACATTCCATACTATCTAGGTCTCCCAAGGTACTATCATGCATAATCTGGTCACGTCACATGTAGGAACACAATAATAGTTAGTCAGGTAAGACAAATACTATGTAATGATGTTGCAGTGAGGTGTTGAAGAGCTGGTTTATTGTATATTGAACTTCATTTCAGCAGCAGGTGAAGAGATTCTTGTGGCTTAGTGGGGGTGGAGAGACTATATACCTTCATTACACACACTCATGTTCTAAATAGGAGTATGAAGTTATATTTGCAGGAAACTGTTTGCCAATCAATGACTTTACATCAAAATTTTAAGCAAAGTTATTTTTCACTTTGAAGCATGTGAAAATGGAAAAAATTACATTTTTCCTTGAAATTTTGTACTTGTGAAATTTCAGACAAGTCGTCCTTTTTTCCCTTTCTGTTATTGTTTGTTATAGTATTGTGGACCACACTGGTCTTTCTCATGAACCTACCTACGTCATAAAATGAATGCTAATAACTTGAGTGCCAGCATTTTTGTCCCCTTAGCATTAAACCAAGGATCCTTGAAGTCAACGTGATGAAATTTAGGCAAGGCAGGATACACAGATCAGTAACATCACTTATTTGCAAACAGCAGCAGCAAGATCAAAAGGCCACGCAGCATTGACATGAGAAAATATTTGTACAACTGAACACGCACAACAGCTCCTACAAGAGTAGAAGAAGAGTTACTCTCGGCTTTCTCCCTAGGCCAGATACGAGTGTTCTAATGTAAAAATACTTCTGAATCTTCATGCAGTCTGGCTAATCTCTCCAGACGTGCAGCCTAATTGTCCACAACCAGTGTGTAGCGAAGCGATGACTCACCTGGTCGGCGCCTCCCCCTGGCCGTCTCGGGAATTAGCTCTCCAGCATACGGAGCGCCTCTTCCTGGCCAGTGTCTTGCTTGCCTTAGGGCCCCCGTGTCCCTCCCGGACCCCGGTGCCCTTTACCTTGGAGTTCTGCCCTCTGCAGTACCCCCACATGCTGGGTCTCCCCTCCCAGGGGAACCCTCAACCCTCTATCCCTACCTTGCCTCAGTGGCTACTGGCAGTCATTATCTAGCCCCCGCTCACTGGGGCAGCCTGCAGTCTGTAAACCGCTCATCTCAGGCAAGGGGGTTTGGGCCAGCTGCCTCTGCCTAACCCTGGACTGTACCTCTGCAGCCCCAGTACCACCTTTAGACCTTGCACAAGGCCTGCAGCCTGGGGAGTTACAAGGCTGGAGCTCCCCAGTTCCTCTTGCCTTTCCCCAGCACTACTCTACCTCAGGTACCCTTCTCTCCCAGGCAGCCAACTTCTTCTCTCTCCAGAGCTAGAGAGAGACTCCTTCAGCTCCTGGTCCACAGCCCTTTTATCAGGGCCAGCTGGGCCCTGATTGGGATGGCCCCAGCTGTGGCTGCTTCCCCAATCAGCCTAGCTTGGCTGCTTTTAACCCCTGTTCTCCAGGAGTGGGGCAGCACAGTATCAGACATCTTTCCTCTTAAAGATGTAACGAATATGCTAAAAACATAAAAAAAACCCAAAAGTAGAAGACATTTCAGTTGCACATTGTCTGTCTATAACTATCTTGTACAACCCAGTACTTCAAAGTAGGGATTAGTTTTCTAATATAAGCCACATTTTTGTCCAAAACAATTAAATATGACAGTTCCCTATAAAATTAAGATAAGCTTTTGTTAATGTAATGTTCTTTTAATTAATTTAGTCCATCAATATTGGCAAACTCCTTTATCATCCGGGTACAGCTTGCAGTAGTGTCCATGTGATAATGAAAATATAAGTGTGTCCTCCACCAACAGTCCTTAGTTTTGCTGAGAATTACAAGGTATAAGTAAAAGCCCAAAATATCCCCCCTCCCTTTTTTTAAGACTCTGGCGAAGGTGCTACATCTTCTCAGCAAGAATGGCTAATTAATCAGGAAAAATAATCTTGCAGAAGTATGTGTATTCATTACTTCTCCAGCTTGTCTTGCATCTCATAGATGGAAGTGTGTGTTAAGACTCCAAGTAGGGCCATAAATCATTCAATTTTCCTAACTGGGGAATACCTAATGATATCAAGCTGAAGGAGGAATGATAGGTTCTGTGGATCTGAAGCCTCTAGTAACCATTTGTACAGTCACCCCGGCTGCTTCTATGAAGATTATTTTGTAATCCTACAGTACGAATGTATTTCCCTCTTACTTTATTATCCATTGTCTCCATATTAGCTCTGAGGATTTGATTTTTCTTGAGTAGGCAAACCCTGCTGTTGTAGTACTGTGGTCTTTTACTGGGAAAGAAAATTTCTGTGTAGATGCCTAATATTTTTCACTTTTTGTAATCTGTTGAAGTTATTGTTACTTGTTGGGAGTTGCACGTTTAAGTTGGTATCTCATTGTTTTTTGCTCTGACAGGGTTTTTTAAACTCACGTAAGAGCACAGTAAGTGCTTAGCTTGACAGTAGTTGAAAAAGCTCTGTCTTTTGATGGATGAAAAATGAAAAGTTTGCTGTTACAGCAGCCAGTTTATTCTGTCTATTAAGTATTTTAAGATATCGTAAAGAGAAGGAGGGAGAAAAGGGGAACTTTACTCCTAAAAGTGAATAGGAAAAACTCCTGTGCAGGACTGCCAAATCATGCGGCAGTGTATGCTAATCTTAAAATGAGGGGAAATGCCTGAGAAAACTGGCTAGATGGGGAAAAATGGCTCCTCTCCTACTGAGATCCCACATCTCCAGTGTTCTTGCCAAACTGGGAGATGGGTAAGTCTCTATCAACTCCTCAGGCCAAATGTTCAGTTTTTTCAAACTACAAAGTTGGGAGATTTATCATTCTTTGGGTACAGTTAAACTCACAGAACTCATAATTTGATTGACACTGTCACAACCAGCATGTGGGCGGTCAGACCTACTGGTCTGAGCAGGAGTTGGGATTCAGACTGAGTCAGATACCACGAGGAGGTCAGAGTCTGAGACAGGCCAGTGAGCAGACTGAGAATCAGTCATCTGAGGGCAGGCAGGGACAGGATATTGGGAGGTCAGAGTCTGAAACAGGCCAGAAGGCAAACTGAGAGACAGGCATCAGGCAGGGTCAGATTACCAAGAGATTGAGGTCAGGCTCCAGGTTATAGACAATCGAATAACGAAGTCGAGGACAAACCAGGGTCAGAAGCCAGAATCTTGGGTCTATTGCAAGCAGAGATGGGCAGGCAGTTCGTGTTGTTGCTAAGGCAGCTCCCTTCATGGCTTCCTGGTTTAAGTCCTAGTACCAGCCAATCAGTGGGCTATGAGGGGCTACCACTCAGGTCCTGCTGGGCAGTACTTCCGGCTGAGCCCAGCCTCACAGGGTCCTCCTGTGGTGATGCAGAGATGTTAGTGGCCCAGAACCCCCAGGGTCCCAGGTTCTAGCTCTGCAGGTTCTTACAGACACCACCGCAACCTTGTGTATGTGCGATTTTCTTACTTTATTTAAGTGATAGGTGTCTGAGACTGTTTTGTAAAATATCTATCACCACTGTTGATCAGAGCTTTAAATTATATACTTTCTTGTTGCTGCAACAGTTGCCACAATTCACACAAAGTTATAACAAATATATTTTTAACTTCTATTGAAAAATATATGGGTGGTGAATATTTTCTAACAGACCAACAACTGAAGTGATAAGAATGTGTGAAGTGTTAGTAGAAATTATTAGGTGCATACTATTCACCTGAACGGTAAGGTTAATTGAAAACAGTTTTTCCCCCCTGAATTAACTGTAAATTGGTGTATCCAAGTTCTCAGTTTTCTTTCACAACATAGGTGTGCAGACAGTTTTAGTTGTTTTAATCTTTTCCCATCTGTTCTGTCAGAATTGATTGAGCGATAAGATATGTCAGGGTCTGCATTGTCTTATAATGAATATCTCTAAAGTGTTGAGAGAGACTGTGAGTAAACTGAATGTCAAGGGTGTTCAGTACCCCAAGAAGTCGTCTTTTATGACATTAATGATTAATGCACACAACCGTGTGAAAGTGATTTCTATTGCCTTTAAAAAATAAATCTTATGAACAACAGTTTGTAAGAGACTGACAATGGGATGTGGAGTCTTTCATTCTCATGGTCACAGGAGTGTTTGTCTTAGATTAGTAGAGTTAAAAAATAAAAGTTAAAATCATCAGATTGCTTTTTGGTACCGTATGGTAAACAAACTATGGAGTGCATGAGCTAGTCTCCTCTAATCAGGAAGAAGACTTTGAGAAGCCACTAGGGGCTTGAATCTCTCAAGAAGCAGTAGCAACAGCACTATACTAATCAGTGCTTACTAGTTGTGTGCGGATACATGCTCCTTTCTGTGAAGGGCGCCTGCAGATCCTTGTTTGGTTCATTATTTCCATGCCAGGGCAGTAGCAAGGGTTTTTGGAAAACTGTACCCCACTTATGTAAGCAGTATCCCATCACATAGTCACGCCTATAAATGGCTGATAGCATTTGCCTTAAAACCCTATTCAGTTAGCAGATGGTGAACTCACTAAAACCATTAAATACATTTGATTGACTCACCATTGCAGCTGGATAGAGAAAAGGTGAGAGTGGTTTTCTAGAGATTGACGGCCTCGGGTGTGGATTGTGTTTAATGTCTAAATTGATAAAAGTATAAATATGGGGCAATTATTTTTTCTTGAACTTTTGCTTTAAAAATCATTTTATGTATCAGATATCTGAGTCAGATCTGAAATACAGCTGCCTACCTATTTTAAATACATTTTGTTAGCTGGTACTGGTATTTTGCTATATCTATATAATAACATAATTAGGTTTGCTAGCCTTTTAAGCACAGTGAAAATTGAAGTTCTTATGCAAATCAACAGCTTAACCCTGTTTGACATTACAATACTGTCCAGTGCCCATAAAACATCTGTAAGAGCACTTAAGTAACTGCATATTCTTGAGGCAAATATTTTGTCGTAGGATATACCTGTAGGGCATTCACTTGCTGTGGGGATGGGTGCCTCTCTCATTCCAGACATCTTTTTCTGGCATCACTGTAGCCCTGATTTGGAGTGCCAGGTGCAATTCTTCAGCTATATGTCTTATGAAGCCCTTCTGGGTGTAACAGCAGTTCTAAACGAAAAAGGCAAATAAAATAATCCTACAGCCCACAAAACAATCTGGGCTAATCCTGCTGTTCCTCACAAGACTGAAGATAAGTGGTCTCTGAGGGGGGTGATTGGGTTCCTAAATTCCTGTGTATCTGGGGGGAGTCTGGGCTGTGCACCCTAAGCTCTAAAAAAACCAAACAAATAATGCTCCCTTCCCCCTCCAGAAGTAAAGATGCTCCCCTTTATCTCTTCAGAGGATCCAGGCAGCAGAGGTTCTTCAGGAGCTATTCTGGTAAGCAGCCCTGCTTTGTGGGGCCCAGGAGTTCAAGCTCCGCTTCCCTCTGAGTGCCACCCTGCACTGGGCTTGGATCCTACCATATAAGGAGCTGCCCCTCTCCAGGTTTGACAGTCCTCACAGAAGCAGAAGTTTGGTGCTGATTGTGCCCAGAGTAGCTCTTTAACCGCTTCCTTACTGGTTGGGAACCTGGTCCACTATAGTACACCTTAGCAGTATCCGTGCAGGTCCTTGTTAAAGCACTTTTCCAACCCATACTATGCCCTGTGTTTGATACAAATAAGACTGTATATTTTAGAGTCATTCCAGTGTCTGTTAAAGTTTAATAATCATCACAATTTAATTGTAAATTTAATTTATGGCCACTTTAAGGCCTTAACGAGAATCAGCCTGATAATCTTCTAGTCAAATTCAAATGGCTTATCCTGCTATCTAGACGTACAGGAGTAGGTAAGCAACCCAACATAATCTTTAAGTTGTGACCCGTGGTAACAAATGGCCGGCATGCTCCCTCATTTAAGGGAGCCCATAATATCTCATTTCTTGAGTCTTTCCCCAGTCCACAGTTTTATCCAAGTTGAGCCTCAGTCAGCTTGCTTTTACCCACATCCCAGTCTCCATCAAACACTAGGTAAGTAAGCCAGCTGCAATGACTTGATATGATGAAGTAGAGCTGGCTGTCATCTGCACACTGAAATCACACACACTGTAGCTCACACCTCTTTACTGATCTTCTAGAAGGCTCTTATGCCCTTTGAACAGGAGGGGTGATATTAGAACTTTTGCAACCTTGTATAAAAGAGTCATGGGGGAAAATGAGGAAAAGACAAAAGTGTACTTGAATGATTTGTTTAGCTTGAGTGGTGTACACTTTGAGGGAGGGGGACGCCAAGCATGTGATTTAAATACGCACCCCTAATTCAAGAAAATGCAGCCGTATAGTCAACATTTCTGTATTTTCTTCCAGTTTCTTTGCAGTTCTGTGCTGTACTCATGAACAACCTTAAAATACTGTTCTTTTGACATTTGTAAACTACTTAACTTTTTATCATGCTCCTTTAAGCTTTACTCTAAAAGGTGTGTGTAACCTATTGAGGTGGAGCATTCCTGACCTCAAGATACATTCCATTTTTTAAAAGTTTTCAGAATTGGTTGAAAAAGATACTGTAGCACTATGAGAAAATACATACACACACAGACACTCACTCTTGTACATATACACTTAATATAGATTTGATCCTAAGAGGTACTGAGCACTAACCAGTGCCATTAACTTTCCACATCCTGTAAATTCTGAAAATTTCTTAAGATAGAATTTTGCACATAATATTTCTGATGTAAAGAAAAAAATAATTTCATGCGTTTACTATGACTTCATTATACACGGTATTAAATTTATATTATAATAAACTGACACACATTTTCCATAATTTAACATTATTTTTTTATTGCTTTTTCCTAAACTAAAACCTTTGAATGTACTTGCTTCTCTGGTTGGCTGTAAACCAGGTATTTAAACAAAAATAAAGGGTTGCCAGTTTTGCCAGCTGGGGATGAGAACCCGGCTGGTGATATGCGGGTTCGTGAGGCAGTTAATCCAGTTTTTATGCTTATTTATTATTTTATGTAAAAAGAAGTTAAAAATCACATTTGGCTCTTTCTTTGTACCACTGTTTTGTTGCTGTTGTGGGAATGCAGCAAAAGGTTGCTCATACTTTTTATTATTATTAGGTAAAACCCCACATACAATACACTCCAGCTATTGGCCATGTGATAATGCCGTGTTCAGAAAATGAAAGGTTTTTTTCCTCCATTGCCATTTTCTAACTCATACATGCAGTCCACACCTCATCTTATGTGTAGTATATGTACCATTGTGTCACCGTTTTATTTAGTTAGCCTTTTTCTTGTAATGACAGCAAACAGTAGAAATGACCGCATATGTGAAAAATTTGCCTTTCCTCTAAGTTAGAGAAAATGGTGATTAAAATATTCTAAACATCACAAATTGATATTCAGTTTTTCAGCAAATCGCTTGGAACACTCTCCTACTCATACAATATTTAATCTTAAAAAGCAAAAGTAATTTTAGTTCATTTGGTCACATGTATGTATACAGGAAATTAGTTTAATTTTACACTCTCCAAAATCTCACCCTTTCCTTGAAAGTATCAAATTCTGATATAATAAAAAATATCTGATGAGTCTCTGTGTTTTGGCATAAATAAATATAATTTATTTATAAATGTATAAAATGATGTATAGCATGAGTTAATTTGTTAAAACTTACTATTCTTGATCTTAGTTCTATACATGCCCTTAATAATATACATTTTCATCATAGTACTCCTAATCTTTAATGATAGTGAAGTTTTTGCCCTAGTGGTACTCTCCAGTCTGGGAAGTGTTGGAGGAGGACCTGGACTACCCCTCCACACCAGACATTTTTGAGACTGTACAGGACTTAATTGCCATGATGGCACTGTCCCTGGCCTCCTATTCCTGTGCACTGGCTCAGGTGCAAGTGGTGCAAGAACTGGCTGCTGCATCTCTTCTGGCATTGGCACTGATGGCAGCACCTCCTATCCAGCACTGGGGCAAGCACACCATGATGCGGCACCTTTCCCCATTGCCACGGTACCGCTCTTCGGCACTGTCAGGATATGCTCCTCCTTGGTCGGGCTTGGATTACTCATTGGAGTCAGAGGCAGAGTTGTATGTGTCCTGGCAGAGCTGATACCAGTCAAGATCACCAATGGCTAGGGGAGTAGAGCCGCATTACTTTGTCCCTCAGAAGCGGTATGAGGACTTCTTCACCCACACCCTCACCCGGGACCTTGGTGGTCGACACATCAAACCACAAGGAGCGGCAGGGGCAGCCGAGGCCCGCCCCTAAGAATAAAGATGCTAAGAAGCTGGACCTCTGGATGAAAAGTGTACTCGACTGGGGGGTTCCAGCTTCGAATTTCCAACCAGCAGTTGGTACTTAGCTGCTATGTGTACAACTCGTGGAATGCTCTCTCTAAATTTCAGGAGGTGCTTCTGTCAGAATCCCGACAGGAATTTGCTGCAGTCCTGGAAGAGGGCAGGGTGGTGGCTAGAACCTCCCTCCAGGCTGCTCTGACTCCGCCAACTCGGCAGTGCTAACCATGGCTATGGGCATCACAATGAGGCATAGCTCATGGTTACAGGTCTCGGGACTCCCGGCGGAGATCCAGAACACCATACAGGACCTCTCATTTGACTGTGAGGGGCTGTTCACTGACAAGATGGACTCGAGACTGCACAGGCTCAAGGACTTGCGAGCAACCCTCAAGTCTCTGGGAATTCACACACAAGCACCCCAAAGAAAACCCTTCAAGCCTCATCTCCTCTCACGATTCTATCCAGGTCCCCCCAGGCAGGACTATAATCGAAGGAGGGGCAAAAAACAACAGGAGGCATCCCCCACAGTCCTCCGGCCCGTGTTGGCTCCTCCAAGCAGCCCCCTGGCTCTAAGCTGAATTTTTGAAGGTGTGCCCAGGGATGGAGCGCTGGCCCAAATCCTGGATTTTTGCCCTCCCTTTGTGAATAGTCTGTCCCACTTCTGCCATGCCTGGGCCCAGATTACTTCAGATTGCTGGGTCCTGAGCACAGTAGGGGTGGGATATTCTATCCAATTCTGTGCCCTCCCACCAGCCTTCCCCGTCCCTCTTCAGGGAGCCCTCTCATGAGCAAATTTTGCTACAGGAGGTGCAATCGCTCCTCGTGCTGGGAGTAATAGAGGAGGTTCCTCAGGAGTTCAGGGGTAGGGGGCTCTGCTCCCAATATTTCCTCATCCCGACGGACAAGGGTGGGCTCAGGCCTATCCTGGATCTGTGAAACTTCAACATGTTTATAAGAAAGCTGAAGTTTCTTATGGTCTCTCTGGCCACCATCATTCCTTCCCTGGATCTGGGGGACTGGTACGCCGCCCTCAACTTGAAGGACGCGTACTTTCATATATCAATTATTCTGGCACACAGGAGATTCCTGAGATCCATAGTCAGCGGCCTGCACTATCGGTTCACTCTACGAACTATTTTCAGCAGCCTGGGGCTCATTCTGAATGTGTCTAAGTCAGTGTTGGGCAACCTGCGGCCCATGTCGCTAGACAGTTTGTTTACATTTGCACAGTTGCCCACAGCTCCCAGTGGCCACGATTCGCCATTTCCGGCCAATGGGAGCTGCGGAAGTGGCTCAGGCTGCAGGAACGTGCTGGATGCTGCAAGGAGGAACTGCGTAAATGGCGGGTTGGCAGGGACCTATATACACCGCCACAAAGGCACCGCTCGGGGAAAAACTTGCGACAATCGTGCACACAGCGCGTGCACACAGCTATTAGAATGGACATGAGCAACACATCTCGAAGAACAACAGTTATGAAAGGTAGGTAACAGTTTTTTCTCCATTTATTTGTTTCAGATTTGCTCCCTTTCAATTTCAGCATTCAACAATAGAGCAACTACATAAAGGTCTTCTAAAGTAGTACTGATATAATCCAGCCATTTCTGTTTGTCTTCATCACCTCTCACCTTGGCTATTGCAATTCCATTTTCGGTCCTCTCCCAAAAGGCTTAGGCCAGGGGTGGCCAATCTGAGCCTGAGAAGGAGCCAGAATTTATCAATGTACATTGCCAAAGAGCAACAGTAATACGTCAGCAGGCCCTCATCAGCCCCGCTTCCAGCGCCTCCCACCCACCGGCAGCCCCGCAGATCAGCGCCTCTCCCTCCCTACCTCCCCACCCCACACCTCCTGATCAGCTATTTTGTGGCATGTAGGAGGTTCTGGGGGGGAGAGGGAGGAGCGAGGGCACGGCAGGCTCAGGGGAGGGTATGGGAAGGGATGGAGTCGGGGCAGTGCCTGTGGCAGAGGCAGGGGTTGAGCAGTGAGCACCCCCTGGCACATTGGAAAGTTGGCGCCTGTAGTTCCAGCCCTGGAGTCCGTGCCTATACAAGGTGCCGCATATTAACTTCTGAAGAGCTGCATATGGCTCCGGAGGCACAGGTTGGCCACCCCTGGCTTAGGCCTTCAGACCCCAGCATGTGCAGATGCTGCTGGCTGCTTTGTCACAAGTACAAAGAAGTGCATCCCCATGCCCAAACAGTTATACTGGATCCTTGTTCATTCCAAGGTCCCAGATAAATTTGGCTTTCTCTTTTTTTAAATAAACCTTTTTCCCCCTGTATCTCTGCATTGACTGTAACTGACCTCCTGGGCCTTGTGTCTCTCTACTTCCATTCCAGTTCACTTCACTTATCTGACCACTCCTTTGGCTACTTAATACAGTTTTGTCGTTGTGAAATCCTTCTTCTTAGCAGCTGCTTTTGTCTTGAACAGCCTTCCGCTATCTCTGCATCTTTGTTATCAAGTCACAAAGGAAAACCTCTTATATCCTTTACCTGTGTCTCTTAAATTATCTCTATAGTGTATTATTCAGGTCTATAATTCATTATATTGAACTCTTAAAAAGTTTTGGGTTATTGTTTATTTAAAAGATGCTTTACAAAATAAAGTTGCATTATATATTTTGCCTCTTAACTGTATCTGTCCTGAGTAAATATTTGTGCCCTGTGCACTTAAAATTAGTGTCTTTCATATGAAGGAATTCATGTTATTAACTTCTAATTGTCACACAGTTTTTAAGGCTCTTAGATGAGTAATTAAAGGAATTTGAACAAATCAGCACTTTTCAGGATGCCTGTATATATGTATATACACATTGTACCCCTCAACTGCATTGCTTTTAGGGCTTCTTTATGGCCGTGTTCCACTGTGATACATTTCTCCATTTCATTATGAAAGTGTATTAAAATCAGCTTGTCTAGGTTGCTTATCTCCATTCTCTTGGGGGATATTGGGGTGAAGGGTTGTGGCATAAGAAGTCCTCTAGAGCCATAAACAGTGGAGACAAGCGTATTTCAATGCACCAGAATCAGTTCTGGTATTCTGTGCTTTGGACTGTGAAGGGAAGTGTAGCTGGGGGTCCAGCATATAAACAGCCTGCTAGGAAGCTATGCATACTTTAAGAGTATTAAAATGTTAGTCTTAGACTCTCCTGCTGCAGTTGGAGAGCCCAAGTGAGGAGAGGACGTAGTTGGGGAGGAGGAGAGAGAAAACCCCTAGGACAGGAGTCAGAGAGGAGCTAAAGACAGCGCCGGTGGTTGATGGCCAGTAGATCAAGCTTCCCTAATCTCCTGAAATGGAGGGCCCTGTGATAGGATAATGGGGAAGGAATGGGGGAGAACAGGGGAAGGAAAAATGCACTGGTCACATTGATAACAACCTTCTCTGTTCTGTTTGTCTCAGACATTTATATAAATAACAATTGTGCGGTCACAGCACCATTTAGCATGAATAGAATTTCAACCAGGACTGGCTGGGCTCAATTTTGTAATAAGCAATAAACTTGGTAGGGTCAGTGCCTCTGTGTCCAATGTTTTGGGAATCTCTGCCCCATATTACAGCATGGCAAGGTTGAAAGATATGTTAATACATGAAAACCTTCAATCTAAATGGATTGAAAAGATCGGTTTGAAACTCCATATGATTTATGCTTGGGTTTTTTTTATTTGTATTTTAGGTATTAGAAGACAATGACTATGGTCGTGCAGTGGACTGGTGGGGCCTGGGAGTTGTCATGTATGAAATGATGTGTGGGAGATTACCATTCTACAACCAGGATCATGAGAAACTGTTTGAACTAATACTAATGGAGGACATAAAATTCCCTCGAACTCTCTCGTCAGATGCGAAGTCATTACTTTCGGGTCTCTTGATAAAAGATCCAAATAAACGGTGAGTGTAAAAGAACTCTGAGATATAAATCTTAACTTCATTAAATTAGAAAAATGAAATTAACGTAATGAATAAGACAAAATTGTCTAGGCTAATGCTATCCTGGGCAGGTCGTGGGGGGTGGGAGGTATAGAGAGAGAGAGAATGCATAACCACTGAGTGAGCTGCCATGATAGGGAGAGTTTGGCTACAGGGGGAAGAGTCCCAAGGATTTAACAATTAGATAGTCACCCATTCTCCTAGAAAAGCAACTGACCGAATAAAGAAAAGCCAGTACACTTTACAAACATACCATAAATTTAGTCTAAATAAAAAAGTCCCCAGGGTAAAAATGCAGGCAAGAAGACGAGTAGCAGGGTGCAGGCTACCCAGTTTATTGCACTGAGTGCAACGTGTATGATAACTTGCCTCATAGGCAGGTGGCATATGTGCATGTGTGGTGCAAGCAACTCATGGCCCTCAGGAACAGAGTACGGGCTCCTGAGGCCAGAGTGGCTGAACTGGAGGAGCGAAAGGAGACAGAGAGGTGCATAGAGGAGACTTTTAGGGATGTAGTAGAGCGGTCTCTCCTTCTGTCTGACCATCCCTGTTCTGTTAATGAGGACAAAAGTCTTGGGGCAGGAAAGCATCAAACTTGAGCAGAGGGAAACAATCCCATTGTTGGGACCCACCTTTGAGAGCATGTCATGATATCCTCTCACACTGAGGATATTCCTCCGGGGGCAGAGACTCCAATTACTGGGAATAGACAGGCAATAGTAGTGAGGGTTTCAGTTATTAGAAATATAGGTAGTTGGGTATGTAATGAGTGGGAGAACTGCATGGTGAATTGTCTGCTGGGTGCGAAGGTAACTGATTTCACAAGACATCTAGGTAAACATACAGGTGGTGCTGGGGTGGAGCCAGTGCTTGTGGTACATGTAGGTACTAATGACACAGTGAAAAGTAGGAGAGAGGTCCTTGAGGCTCAATTTAGGCTGCTAGGTAAGAGATTAAAGTTCAGGACATCCGTGGCAGCATTCTCTGCAGTTCTTCCAGTTCCACATGCAGGGCCAGTAGGACAGGCTGAACTGCATGATCTCAGTGCATGGATAAAACAACGGTGTGGGGAGGAGGGATTTAAGTGTATTAGGAACTGGGGAACCTTCTGGGGAAGGACTAGGTTTTAAAGGAGGGATGGGCTCCACTTAAATCAAAATGGAAATCACTGCTGGCATGTAAAATTAAAAAGGATTGTAGAGGATTTTTTAAACTAAGGGCTGGCAGGTGTGAAGGAGCACATGATTTGGGCAGAGAGATCCCTTAGGGTTGAATTTTTAAAGGGGGAACGCTATAGCCTAGGAAAGAGAATAGTGAAGGAGTTGGTAAAGTACAGGTAGGAGCTAGTGAGGAACAGTCAAATGAAACAGAGTCCCGTTTAAAAATAACACATGATGGCAAGCAACTGAATATTGACTAAATGTACAAGTGCTTATATGTATGTTAGAAGTCTAAATACTTAGACGGATGAACTAGAGTGCCCGGCATTAAATGAGGCTTTGATACAACAGCATCATGGAAATTTGGTGAATGAGAATAATCAATGGGGCACAGAAATACCAGGGCCTAAAATATATAGGAGTGAACAGAGTAGATCACGCTGGTCGGGGGAGTGGTACTATATGTGAAAGAAAGCATAGAGTCAAATAAGGTAAAAATCTTAAATGAAACAATGTGTACCATAGAAAAGCTCTATGGATAGAAATCTCATTCTTGAATAATAAGAGTATAGCAATAGGAATACACTACTGACCACAGTGGTGACGATTTTGAAATGCTAAGAGAGGTTAGAGAGGCTACAAAAGCAGAAAGTGCGGTAATAATGGGTGATTTCAACTATCCTCTTATTGACTACCCAGTCCCTTTGCATGATGCAGAGAGAAAATTTCTAGACACTACAAATGACTGCTTTTTGGAGCAGCTAGTCCTGGAACCCATGAGGGGAGAGGCAATACTTGATTTAGTCTTAAGTGGAGCCCAGGTCCAAGAGGTAACCATAGCTGAACCTGTAGGTAGTAGTTCCCATAATCTAATTACATTTATCATCCTTGTAGCAGTGAAAATACCAAAAAAGCCACCATGGTAACATTTAACTTTAAAAGGGGAACTACACAAAAATGAGGACTCGTTAGATGGAAATTAAAAGGAGCTGTCATAAAGGTTAAATTCCTATAAACAGCATGGGGAGTGTTTAAAAACACCGTAATAGAGACTAAGACAAAGTGTATGCCCCAAATCAAAAAAGACAATAAGAGGACCAAAAGAATGCCACCATGGCTAAACAGTAGAGTAATGGTGCCCATTAGAGGCAAAGAGGGTTCCTTCTAAATTTGGAAGTCAAAACCTAGTGAGGATAATTGAAAGGAGTACAAACTCTGGCAAGTTAAGTATAAAAGTATTAACATCATAGGCCAAGAAAGAATTTGAGGAGCAGCTTGCTAAAGATGCACAAATTAATGGTAAGAGTTTTTTAAAGTACATCAGAAGCATGAAGTCTGACAAGCAGTCAGTGGTGCCACTAGGCGACAAAGGTGCTAAAGGAGCACTCAAAGAAGACAAGGCCGTTGCAGAGAAGCTAAATGAATTCTTTGCATCGGTGTTCACTGCAAAGAATGTGGGGGAACTATCCACATCAGTGCTATTCTTTTTGGGAGACAAATCTGAAGTACTGTCCCACATTGATGTGTCAACAAGAAGAGGTTTTGGAACAAATTGAGAAATTAAACCGTTATAAGTCACCAGGACCAGATGGTATTCACCCAAGAGTGCTCAAATACTAAATTGCAGAACTACTAACTACAACTAACTGTTACTAACTGTAGTATGTAACCTATTGCTGAAACAAGCCTGTCTATCCAATAACTGGAACTAATGTAATACCAATTTTTAAAGAGGGTTCCAGTGGTGATCCTGGCAATTATTAACCAGTCTGTTAGAATTTGTTGAAGGGGGTCAACAGTCATGTGGATAAAGGTGATCCTTTACTACAATATACAATATAGTGTATTTGGATTTTTCAGAAAGCCTTTGACAAGATCTGTCACAAAAGGCTCTTAAGGAAACAAATCATGGGATAACAGGAAAGATCCTCTCATGGATCCTAACTGGTTAAACTAAAGGAAACAGAGGGTAGGAATAAATGATCAGTTTTCAGAATGGAGAGGTAAACAGCAAGGTCCCTCAAGGATCTGTATTGGGATCTGCATTGTTAGCATATTCATGGATGATTGATCTGAAAAAGGGAATGAACATATTCAAGATAGTTAAGTCCAAAACTGACTGCAAACAGTTATAAAGGGATCTCAGAAAACTGGGTGGCTGGGGAACAAAATAGCAGATGAAATTCAACATTGATTAGCATAAGGTAATGCACATTGGAAAATATAATCCCAACTTCACTTGTATAATAATAAATTATGTATAAATGTATACATATGTATTAATTAGCTGTTACTACACCTCTACCCCGATATAACACGGTCTCACCTATAAGATGGTAAGATTTTTTGGTTCCCGAGGACCGCGTTATATCTGGGTAGGGAGAGGAACCGCTCCCTGCCCCAGCTCACCTCCGCTCTGCCTCCGTCTCCACCTCCTCCCATGAGTGCGCCACCGCTCCGCTTCTCCCTCCCTTCCAGGCTTGCCACACCAATCAGCTGTTTGGTGCAGGGGCGTGGGGATGGGAGGAGAAGCGGAGCAGCGGCAGCGTGCTCAGGGGAGGAGGCGAAGGCAGAGTGGAGGTGAGCTGGGGCTGGGAGCAGTTCCTGTGCCCCCCCACCCCGCCCCAGCTCACCTCCGCTCTGCCTCCTCCCACAAGTGCGCCACAGCTCCACAGCCTGGGAGGGGGAGAAGCGGAGCTGCGGTGTGCTCATGGGAGGAGGCGGAGGCGAGCTGGGGCGGAGGGGCACAGCAAGTAAGGGCGGGGGCTCAGAGGAACCGCTTGTGGTAACACGAATTCGGATAAAGATAGATTTTTTTCCCTTATGTGCAAGATAGATGGGTGCACTTGGTAGTGCAAAATTCTTAAACATTAATCTGCCCCACCAGAAAGTAGTGCTCATGTGTATACTGTTTTGAGCTTTTTATTTATGTGTGTGCACATATAAAGGATACAACTTTGATAAATCGTAGATACCCGCAAAGAAACACAAAACAAGTGATAAGGGATTGGGGAACATGTCTTATTCGGAGAGGTTTGGAAATGTAGTTAGTACATTTAGTTAAAAGAAGCCACAAAGGAAGACTCTATTAATACTTGAGCAGCGTAAAAATAGAATGGAAAGGGAAATATCTTTAATTTATTGTTAATGGTGATCATATGAATGAGTAATGGACTGACCTAGAAAAAAATAGGTTAGAGTTCAGAAGTATTTATTTTGCCTCAGGATAGCCATGTGTGGGATCTACTTGAGGTTATCATTTTGAGCTCTTAAGGCTTGTGTGGATAGGTTTAAACTATTGTTAGCCTTGCCCAAAGCAAAAGAAAATCTAGTTTGGATTGGAGGATGATTGCATTTTAATTTGTCAATTATCTGCTGATAAATTATCACACACACATTAAATTAATTCTTACTCATTTGCTCCCACCCCTTTCTAAATTTAATAACAAAAGAAATTGCACACTAGCTGAAACTTCAGATTTGATTCTGTGTCTTCAAAGATTTATAGATACAGCAGCAGAATAACCAGAAGGAATTTTTAAACTAAAGGCCCAGGCAAAATACTACTACCATTATGTTATCCAAGTGGTAGGGACAGTTTTAGCTTATTGCAGTCATGGAAGGGAATTGGAGAGACCTTGTTCTACTTAGAAGAAAACAATAGATACAAAGACAGTAAAAAGAGTAGAGCCAAATAAATAGCCAAAGTCATAATTATATGAGGCCTATGTCTGAAATGTTAATGGAGGGCTACTTTGATAGCTTAAGCATTCTTCCAGTTGCTGATGTGGGCAAGCTATAGATTTGAAAAAGACCCTTGAATTTTCTGTGGAGATTAAAAAGAAAAATTCTTCACTCCACACTTTTTTTTAAACCTTTTCTCATCTTTGATACCTTAGATAAGTATGTCTGAGGGAACATGTGAAAATATCTCTGCTTTATATCTCTTGGTGGTATGAACTCTAGGTCATAGTAAGGTGTGTTTGATCTGAGACATGTATGTGGCGGTAGCAGAATGTATTCAATTCCAAGTAGCATGCAGGGTAACATAGTGTTTTCTCTGTAAATTTGTGAAACATTACCGCCTGGAGTAGTTAATCCAGGTTAAGGTGCTCAATATTTTTTAAAAAAAAAATCTGTTTCCAGGTTGTGTGTGTTAAGTATACATACCTAGATTTCAGTTGTTTTAATGTGATTCCTTTATGTGGTTGGTGATGTGAAAAAATGAAAATATAGCAGTTATGCATAAATATCTTTAATTTGAATTGATTGCAGAGTGAGGCTGTATGGTAGCTGGGTGGATATCTCCTTATTTCTGTCTCTTATTTTTAAATAAATATTTAATTCAGTAAATTAAAGTAGTGTTTAATTCAGTATAGAGAATATCTTCTTGGACTAAAATAAATATTTGTTTGTATAGCAACATATAATGCTTTTTAATCTCCAAGCATGGTGTTCTTTCAAAAATATTAACTTTTAGAGTTGGAAAAAAATAGTTCCCTGTAATTCTTCTTTGCAGATAGTAGTATTTATGATAGAGCAATATTTACCAACCAGCTTTGTTTGGTGTATGGATGGTAGCCACTGACACACGGGGAGAGGGTTAACTGCAGCTTGGCTTCTCCTTGCACAGATGATCGCGAAAGATATTGAGAGGCCAGGCTGGTGACTGCAGGCCAATCAGGTTCCTTAGTAGAGAGGCAGGAAACTCTGAATAATTGCTTGGGAAACAAAAAGGGAATGATGTGTTGGAATAAGGAGGACTCCATGCCCCAGTGGCTAAGGTGATGGCCCAGGCTTGGATTTTTCTGTTTCAATTTCTGGCAATATAAGACCAGTCTGTTTTGTTTGTGGGAATTACTGCTCTTTGAGCACATTGAAATAATAAGCCTTAAAGAGAAACACAGATGGTTTGAAAGACTGCTCTGGGCTTTTTATTTTATTGTCTAATCCATCTGATGAAACACACTGCCTGTTTATACCACTTTCCTTACTAAGGTTTGACATTTGTCCTTTTTATTCTTGATTATTTTCTTATCTTTAGTTATTATAGAATTATAAGAGTTCAAGGCCAAAAGGGACCACCAGATCATCCAGTTTGACCTCTGGTATATAACAGGCCACTAAACACCACTCAGCCACCTCCACATCAAGCCCAACAATCAGAGTTAGACCAAAGTATTGCAGCCCTCAGGAAACTAAAATACTGTGTGCCACAGGTAAAGAGCTGGAGGGACCGAGGTGCACTAATGCCTGAGGCCCCTCAGTGTAAGTGGCATAATCCTAGCAAGAGATTTGCGCCCCATGCAGAAGTAGGTGAAAAGCTCCCAAGGTCCCTGCCAATCTGACCCAGAGGAAATTCCTTCCCAACTCTGAATATGATAATCGGTTAGACCCTGAGCATGAAAGCAAAACTCAGCAGCCAAGTACCTGGGAGAGAGAATTCTCAAAACCACCTCAGAGCGTAGGCTCATTCCATCCTCTATCCAATCTCCAGCTGTGGCCATCTCCAGTACTTCAGAGGAAGGAGGCAGAGAGAATATACTGCGGGGAAGGAAGGAACATTCCCTTCCTCACGAAAGTTGGTAGACTACTGACATGCTGAAAACTGAATTTATCTATTTAAAAAAAAAAAGGCAGTGAAAGTGTAGGCTTCTCTTCAACTGTCGTCCAAGGACACTGGACCTTGATTGGCACTGGTCTCATGGGGTACGACTACACTACGATAAAAGACCCATGGCAGAGCCGCAGCTGGCCGGGGTCAGCTGACTTGGGCTTGGGCTGTAGGACTATAAAATTGCAGTGTAGATATTCGGCTTGGGCTGGAGTCTGGGCTTTGAGACCCTCCCTCCTTGAAGGGTCTCAGATGTTTGCCTTCAGTAAGAACCCAAACCTCTATACTGCAGTTTTTTAGCCTCACAGCCCAAGCCTTGTTATTTCAAATAATCTAATCTGGGCTAGCCATGGGTTTTTTACTGCAATGTAGACATACCTGTGGAGTGAATACTTCACTATCTTTGTGTCCCCTTGAGGTGGAGGGTCCAGATTCATAGATTTGCCCTAAATTTGTCTTTGTTTGTGCCTCAGTTTAGACTTAGAATGACTACTTCTGGGAATGAGAGAATAGTTCAGTCCTCAATGAATCCAAACAAAACAAGACTAGTAACAGTGTCATTTTTATGAAGGGGTTTTTGTCCACTAGGAAGTGGACCTGATAATCACCCAGCCCTTTTTAAATTGAAAACTCTTAATGGAACCGAGATTGGTTTGACAATGAGTTGGGTTTACTGATTGCTATTTAGTTGAATAGGTTTGGATAAAATAAAAAAAAAAATTTGAATTTTTACGTAAAATCTGGTTTAGCCTTTGTTCTACATAGTCTCTTGATGTAAAGAATCTTGCCAGTTATTGACAGGTCTCTTTTTGGGGAGGGTTATTGAGAAAATGGTGTTGGAACACTTCCAGATGTATTTCTCAATCCCCACTAGTCTGGTCTGAGATGTCATTATAACACTAAGATAGAATTGAACTCTATTGTCCTCTTGTTGGATGCATATAAAGTGCGCACTTTATAGCAGTGGTTCTCAAACCTTTTTTTTCATGGACCACTTGAAAATTGCTGAGGGTCTCGGCGGACCACTTAATGATCTTTCCAAATGTTGTTTGTACCGTTAGTTAAATATTGTAAAGCACTTTAGATAAAAGCACTATATATTTAAAAAAACCTTAATAATTAACGTTTTTTGTTCTACAGATAAAAACACACAACTCATACTTTAATATCAGTAGTCTTTTATGTTTCTAATGCAATGGATGTGCCCTCTCTCTCCCCTTCTGCGTCAGCCACAGAGCTGAGCTGGGAAGCAGGGGGGGTCTCTCCCCCACCACAGAGCTGAGGCGGGGAAAGAGGGCCATCTCTCCCCGGCAGCCGCAGCCCTGGAGCTGGGGAAAGTCATCTCTTTCCCTGGCCACCACAGCCCTGCATGTCCCAAATTCCCCCTCCCCCCTCTTCTCACTGCATGGCTCCATTAATTAGGTGGGTGGACTTTCATTCTCATTTTCATAGACGGAACTATCCATAGACCACCTGAATGGAGCTCACAGACCACTGTTTGAGAACCTCTGCTCTATAGTATATGTCTCAGGAACCTTTTCTTATCTCATCTGAGGGACTAGGGCGTGGGACAGGACTGCCTTAATGTGTCTTTTCTGTGCTGAAGAATACATGTATTAGTGGATAGAAGAGGCACCGGTTGGTTATATGCCTCAGTGTGAAATTTTCACTAATTCATGTTTCTTGCTGTCTCTTCCTGTGCGTAATACAGAGACAGAATTTTCAAATTCTCAAAGAAACATAACCATTTGTTTTCCATCTAACACCTGTATATCAGTCACTTGACTATACATTCTAACTACTTGTCTGCTGTGCTGTCAGTATAAAACAGAGACAGACCACTACTAAAAATGGTTGTATGGATCCAGCTCATTTTGGCATGATTTACAGTAGAACTTGACAGTTGTGAATACCAGAGTTACAAACTGACCAGTCAACCACACACCTCATTTGGAACCAGAAGTATGCAATCAGCAGCAGCAGACACAAATAAAAAAAGCAAGTACAGTACAGTGTTAAATGTAAATTACTAAAACAAGGGGGAAAGTTTAAAAAAAAGATTGGCAAGGTAAGGAAACTGTTTCTGTGCTTGTTTCATTTAAATTAAGATGAGTAAAACCAGCATTTTTCTTCTGCTTAGTAAAATTTCAAAGCTGCATTAAGTCAATGTTCAATTGAAAACTTCTGAAAGAAGAACCATAACATTTTGTTCAGTTACGAACAACCGCCATTCCCAAGGTGTTCGTAACTCTGATGTTCTACTGTATCTATGTTGCTGGATAATATCAATATTGTGTACTCATAATTTCGAGAGCGTAACATATTATGCTTGTTCTTTGACTGACAGGTGATTTTCTCAAAAAGAAATTATAGTTAGTATGCTGTATAATTCAAAGTCCCCTGTTTGGCCACCATTTCTCTATATTTCAGGATATGGGGACAAATAATGAACAATTATTATTACCTTTCCCTTTCTGCATCCTCTCTTTTGGAGTGTATGCTAGCCCTTTGCCATTCTGGTCCACAGTCCTGAGGCCATATTTGAGCCAATAGTTTACTAAGTCTAGAACTTCAGAGAGCAGTGGTAGTCGGATGTGAATCTCACCACATTGATCCTTGACTGGTCTCCAGACCAGAATACTGCAATGTGCTCCACTTGGAGGAACTTTTGAAGAGAAGTTGGATTTCAACTTGTACAGACTTACCTAGTAGACTCATAATGAGTATATTACCTGGGTCTTCTGTGGTCTGCATTGGCTATCTGTTTACCTTTAGATGAAAATCAAGATATCACTTACTGTCCTTTAAGTTTCTGATGGTCTAGGACCCAGTCTCCTCTTGGCCAGAGTAAGGAGGGCATGTCCCATTGCCTCAAATCCCATTGCCTCAGTTCAGATCAGGTGGTTTGCTTTTGTTGGTGGCTCCCATGGTGTCATTGTTTTAGACCATTGGCTAGGCATTCTTATTTGAGGGCTCTACTCGTGGAACTCACTCCTGATGGTTTGCCAGAGTCTGGGTTTGGCAAGCTTCAGGCCACAATGAGTGGTGTGGATATTTAGAGCAGCCTTTAAATAACCTCCTCAGCAAGCTACAATGTATTAATTTATGCTTAATTATCTCATATTCTGACTATTTTATGGTAAATAGTTAATGGTTACAAAATCCTGATGCTACAGCAATGGGCACTGTATAAAAATACATACATAATACATGAATTGTTGTTGATTCATTTTGGTGCCTCACACTTCCCCTGCAAATTTGTATAGTGATATTTTTTTTTCCAATACTGTCAGACTCCTTGGCCTTTCATTAAAACTAAAGTAAGCTCAGTTATAGAGTTGGTGATTTGTAGATGAAGCTTGACATATACAGTAATGAACAATTCAGTGGGAATAACCGAATAGCCTATCTGTCAAATGGAGCACTGTGTCAAATATCTTTATTATGAGCTCTATTGTCGTGGTCACCTGAATGTAGCATTTCCTACTGAAAAGGGACAGAATTGTATCTAAATATTCATGACCAAACTGCTAATCTCCCAACAATTATGATAAATGAGTCTCATTTTAGGAACAACATTTGTATAATGTGTAATCTCTTTTTCTCTCCTTAGCCTTGGTGGAGGCCCAGATGATGCAAAAGAAATTATGCGGCATAGTTTCTTTGTTGGAGTAAACTGGCAAGATGTATACGATAAAAAGGTAGGTCTCATATGGCATGGAATAGTCTGGTTTCTGCGTGATAATCAATTGAAATGATTACTGAACTTCTAGTTTCTAAAATTATACATAAATTACTTTGCTACTTTTTGATATTCTAGTATACTAATAGCCAGTTTACTTATTTATAGTTTTAATGTACTACTACTAACTTGGAAATATTCTAAATACAAAGTATGCCAAAAATAAACTAGAATCACTTAAGATTTTCCTTTTATTGTTTAAATGTTCAAGTCCTGTGTGTGTCCGTCCGTTCCCCCCTTCCCCAACACACTCCAATAACCAATAGCCAATAACTTTAACCAAAAAATGAAGAGGCGGTGGAAAAAAAATGTCAGTGATGATGTGTGAGAAAGTATGAACACTGTGTTTCTGAATTGAGTTTCATTTTCTTTCAACTCCATACACCGGCAAAGAAGTATTATTTAATGATACGTATTTATTTGGAGCCAGTAGTTATATTATGTATTGTTGTTTTTCCTTTTTTAGGATCACATTATGTTGTTAATAGAAACTGTATTCAAAATTGGACCATTTTAATTATGAAACTTTAAAAAAATTATATCTGTTTTTTATTCGAAAAAGACTGTCATCATTTAAATATTGAATCCTTCTTGAAAAGGATAGATGGCAAGTAGGCATTTTCTGATGTCTTTGTACCCAGCAGAAGCCTTTCTTTGAGATGGATTGTAAAAGAGAGTCTAACAAAACTAGTGTGGCATTAAAATACTGAGCCAAAATCACTCATGATGTAAGTGGTACAACTCGATTAACGTCAATGACATCACACATGTTTATTCTAGTGAGTTAATTTGACTCACTGTGTATAATTCTATGCCTGTTACTGTGATCCTGGACATTTCTCAGATGATTTCTGGAAAGAAGGTGGTTAGTTTATTTTCCCTCTGGAAGTGAAAATGAGTTTGATTTAAGCTGTTTTATAAACTGACTGTGTAGATAGACATTTTTGTAGTATTTGGGGTAACTTATGTATTGTTATAGGTCCCTGGTATTCTGACAGGATCATCTGGCATCTCTGCCAACTGATCTACCTGCCAAATAAGTCATATCTTTTATAAGTTACGTTGTCTTTCTGATTTGCTTTTGCTCAAATGAAGAGAGGATCAAAACCACATGCAGGGACAGAACATGTCTGTGCTGCTGTGACATACTTTTCACTTGTTGGTGTGTTAGAATTTGAAAACTGGAATTTGTGATTGGAGTGGTATTTCTCTGGCAAATAAGAAAACCTGAACAAGAACCTGTGAGATATTAAGACTAACACTGTGCTATATCTTGCTATGTCTCTTTTCATGGGTTACTATAATATAGAGCTCTTTTTCCCCCTACTTTATGCTGGCTTGGCAAGTTTTGGTTTGTTATTTACCATTTTTATGTTACAAATTCATATTTCCTCAAAGCTGATTGCAAGTTCTTCTTTGAGGGATTGCTCATGTGTATTCCACAATATGTGTGCGTGCTCGCCACATGCACCGGTGCCGGAAGTTTTTCCCCTAGCAGTACCTGTAGGGGGGAGCGCCCCCCCGCGACCCCTGGAGCGGCACCTGCCTGGCGCAGTATAAGGGGGGCTGCACTCCCCCCACCCTCAGTTCCTTCTTGCCGCCAGTGAAGGTGCATCGGAACTGCTCAGCTCCAGCTTTGCTGCAGCTCGTTCCCAGAACTCTTTGTTTGTTCAGTATTACCTGTAGTCGGTTAGGTAATTCAGTTAGTTTAGTCAGTCATTGAGCCCGGGCCGGGGCATGCCAAGGAGCGACCCACACGCGGATTGTCTGTGCTGCTTGGGAGAAACCCATGTCAGCGAAAGGTGCAAGGTGCAAGTCTTTCAAGCTCTGGACTGAAAAAGAAAGGGACATTAGGCTCCGGGCCATCCTGATGGAGTTGGCGCTGGAGCAGGCCTCTCCAGATGTCCAGGTGCCATCTACGTCCAAAGCCCTCCAGGCAGCCAGAGGCATCATGTCCATGCCTGTGTCGGAGCTCCGCCGATGTCGGCCCCATGCTCCAGAGGCAAGCCGCCGCTGGGATCACCGCAGTCACCACCGGCCCGGTACTGGTCTCGATCGAGGGAATGTTCCTGACACCACTCACTGCCCAGCGACTGTTCAGGGCTCAGTCCATGTAGATTGCCCTTGATGCCTGCAAGACTGTCCGGATGGGTGCCATCCGACCATGACTCCTGGCACCGCTCGTCTTCGTGAAGCGAATATCGAGGGGATGTGATGGACATCGCCAACGGTCCTAGTCTTGCAGGAGATACTGCAGTCAGTTGCAGCATGATTGTCGACGCCATTCCTGCTTGGACTCCCATTCCAAGTCTCCGCCAAGGCACCGTAGCCCCGATTGCCGAAGTGGGTACACCTGTCGAGGCTGTTCGCGGAGCAGCTACTACCATAGGTGCGGTCCCGTGGCCGACGTAGATCCCGGCACCGCTGATACTCCCAGTCCAGAGGCAGCAGCGGATTATACGCCAGCCTGGCCTCCCCTCACCGCCGCCCGTGTACAGGCCAAGCTAGCTCGAACAGCTGGCCCCGCTGGTGCCTCAGCAAGCGTAATGGCACCAAGCGTCGTGGCTGGCCCAGTGGTACCAGTGGGCACCATGGCCTCTGGTGCAGCCCCTGGTGGGGGCTCACTCGGTGGCCGGGGCCTCGGGAGCACCGTTGGCATCCATCTTTAGACTGCCAGAAAAAAGGCTCACTCGGTACCGTGCCTGGAGTCTGACTAGGTGATGGATCCTCCAGTGCCGGACGACACCCAAAGCACCGCACCGGCCTGGCCCCATCTGGAGGAGCTGATTGTGGCCCTGCCCCCCTCCGTCCCGCAGGAGGACTACCGGGCCCACCAAGACCTCCTAAAAAGGGTGGCAGCAAGCCTCCGTCTCCAGGCTGAGGAGATGGAAGAACCCTCAGACTCCCTGTTCAATGATCTGTCCCCTTCAGCACTTGTCAGGGTGGCCTTCCCACTTCATGAAGGGGTGGCAAGAATTTCAAATGCCCTGTGGCAAACACCCGCCTTGTTGGCTCCCATCTCTAAAAAGGCGGAGCGCAAGTACTTTGTACCCCTGAAGGGACATGAGTATCTGTATACCCACCCAGTGCCCAACTCCTTGGTGGGCGAGTCGGTCAACCACTGGGAGCAGCAGGGGAAACCAGCCCCGACCCCCAAGAACAAAGACTCTCAGAGGCTGGATGCTTTCGGGAGAAAAGTTTATTTGTCGTCAAGCTTTCAGCTACGAGTAGCAAACTGTCAGGCTCTCCTGGATTCCTATGAGTTTAACCTCTGGGAATCCCTCCCCAAGTTTGAGGACTCCCTCCGGGAGCACGATAAGGAGTTTAAGGTGTTCATGGAGGAAGGGGCGGCAGCCGCAAGGGCATCCCTGCAGGCCGCTTCGGATGCAGCGGACACGGCTGCACGGTCCATGGCCTCAGCTGTGTCCATGAGACGGGCATCATGGCTTCTGCTCTCTGGGCTCTCCAGCGACGCACAGTTGTCTATGCAGGATCTCCCTTTCGATGGGAAGGCTCTGTTTGCTGAGGAAACAGACGCAAGGCTGCATGGCATGAAAGACTCCCGCACGACCCTCCAGACCTTGGGCCTCTGTGTCCCTCCTCAGGCAAAACCCAAGTTCAAGCTGTAGCAGGCTCCCGCCCAGGCTGCCCTCCCAAAGTACGAGGCTGCCAACAGAAAGCAGCGGTACTATAGAAAGCGCCCGCAACAGCAATCCTGGCCTGCCCCCGAGCCTGGGTCTTCTAAGGTCAATCAGATGGGCAAAAGGCATTTTTGACGGTACGCTCGGGGGTACCCCGCCAGTTCTCATCAGGGACCTACCCACAATAAAGCTTCCTTTCTCCAATCGGTTGTGTTCTTTCCTCCTGGAATGGTCGCGGCTCACCTCGGACCGATGGGTCCTCAACCCCATCTCCAGAGGTTACACCGTTCAGTTTACCTCCTCCCCACCCAACCGCCCTCTGCCCCGTCCCTCCTGGGGGACCCCTCTCACAAGGCTCTGCTCGAGCGGGAGGTGGGGCGGCTCCTGGATCTGGGAGCTATAGAGGCAGTGCCCAAGGAGTTTCTGGGCAAGGGGTATTACTCCCAGTATTTCCTTATCCCGAAGGCCAAAGGGGGGCTCAGGCCCATCATGGACCTGCGAGGCCTGAACCACTGCATGGTTTCCCTGGCCTCCATCATCCCCTCCCTGGATCCCAGGGACTGGTACGCTGCCCTCGATCTACAGGATGCATCCACATCCACATATTTGAGGGGCACAGACACTTTCTCTGTTTCATGGTGAGCCCAGATTCACTACCAATTCACAGTCCTCCCGTTTGGTCTGTCCACTACCCTCAGGGTCTTTACAAAGTGTATGGCGGTGGTAGTGCCCTACCTCAGACGCCAGGGGGTCCAGATATTCCCGTATCTGGATGACTGGCTCGTCAAAGGCACCTCCCGGTTGTGGGGGGGGGAATCATGTGGTGCTCCTCCTGTCCGCATGTACTGCCCTGGGCCTGTTGATAAACAACGCAAAGTCCACGTTAGTCCCAGTCCAACGCATAGAGTTTATCGGGGCGCTACTGGACGCAATGTTGGCCAGGGCCCCTCTCCCACCAGACAGGTTTGAGACCCTGAAAGCGCTCATTGACTCGGTTACAAGGTTCCTGGTGACGACAGCCAGGGCTTGCCTGCAATTGCTGGATCACATGTCTGCGTGCACATATGTGGTCCGTGATGCCAGACTCAGAATGAGGCCCCTCCAGCTCTGGCTGGCCTCGCAGTTATCCCAGGCCATGGACAGAATGGACAAAGTCCTCACTGTGCCGAACTCGGTGATCACCTCCCTGCGATGGTGATCCGCCCCAAACAACATGCTCCAAGGGGTCCCGTTCAGGTACAGGGACGCTTCGGACCTGGGTTGGGGGGCTCATGTGGGGAACTTTCAGACCCAAGACCTGCGGTCTCTACAAGACCTACCCCTTCATATAAATGTCAAGGAACTCAGGGTGGTGTAACTGGCGTGTATGGCCTTCCGCTTGCACCTGGAGGGCAAGGTAGTCAGGGTCCTCACAGACAACATGGCCTCGATGTTCTATATCAACAGGCAAGGCGGGGCCCAATCCTCTACCCTCTCCCATGAAGCCCTCAGTCTGTGGGACTTCTGTATAGCCCATGACATCTAGCTAAAAGCCTTCCACCTGTCGGGCATGCGGAATGTGAGGGCGGATCGCGTGAGCAGGGATTTTTCCTCTCAGCACGAGTGGTCTCTACACCCGGAAGTGGCTCACCAGCTCTTCTGAAGGTGGGGTACTCCCCAGGTGGACTTATTTGCGACCCAGCAGAACTGACGATAATGCTGGTTCTGCTCCAGGGGTGGGGCTTAGGGAGGGGCACTATCTCCGATGCCTTTACCCTGTCCTGGTCAGGCCAGCTCCTCTGTGCCTTTCCCCCGTTCCCTCTGATCAGCAGGGCCCTGGAGAAGATAAAGACTGACTAAGCCAGGGTCCTCCTCGTTGCCCCGGCGTGGCCCAGGCAGCACTGGTACAGGACCCTCTCTGGGCTGGCGGTAGCTCCGCCATGGCAGGACGTTTTTCTGCCAGTCCTCTGTCCCAAGCCTCACGCGACTAGTGAGGAACGCCGTCTCCACACGCTCGACGTGAAGTGAGCTCTGGCTTTCTACCTCGAGCGGACCAAGCTGTTCAGAAAGTCTTGGCTACTGTTCGTCACCTTGGCTGAGTGTGCGAAAGGTCAGCCGATTTCCACTCAGCGGCTTTCTAAGGGGATCACTTTGTGCATCCGTTCCTGTTATGAGCTGGCCCCACCACCCATTGTGAGGGCACACTTGACTCGAGCGCAGGCCTCGTTGGCTGCCTTCGTGGCCCATGTCCCCATCCAGGACATTTGTAGGGCTGCCACATGGTCTTTGGTTCACACGTTCACCTTGCACTATGCAATCATCTCCCAGGCCAGGGATGATGCTGGGTTCAGCAGAGCGGTACTCTGTCCCAAGAACTCGTGAGCTGCTACCCACCTCCAACAAATATAGCTTGGAATCACCTATTGTGGAATACACATGAGCAATCACTCGAAGAAGAAAAGACAGTTACCTTTTCCATAACTGGTGTTCTTCGAGATGTGTTGCTCATGTCTATTCCACATCCCACCCTCCTTCCCCTCTGTCAAAGTTGTCTGGCAAGAAGGAACTGAGGGTGGGCAGGCACTGCTCCAGGGGTCGTGCGGGGGCGCTCTCACCTACGGGTACTGCTAGGGGAAAAACTTCCGGCACCGGTACACGTGGCGAGCACGCACACATATTGTGGAAAAGACATGAGCAACACATCTCGAAGAACACCAGTTATGGGAAAGGTAACTGTCTTTTATTTGCAAAAAGAAAAGGAGTACTTGTGGCACCTTAGAGACTAACCAATTTATTTGAGCATGAGCTTTCGTGAGCTAGAGCTCACTTCATCAGATGCATACCGTGGAAACTGCAGCAGACTTTATATACACACAGAGAATATGAAACAATACCTCCTCCCACCCCACTGTCCTGCTGGTAATAGCTTATCTAAAGTGATCATCAAGTTGGGCCATTTCCAGCACAAATCCAGGTTTTCTCACCCTCCCCCCCCCCCCACACACACAAATTCACTCTCCTGCTGGTGATAGCCCATCCAAAGTGACAACTCTCTACACAATGTGCATGATAATCAAGTTGGGCCATTTCCTGCACAAATCCAGGTTCTCTCACCCCCCTCCCAAAAACCACACACACAAACTCACTATCCTGCTGGTAATAGCTCATCCAAAGTGACCACTCTCCCTACAATGTGCATGATAATCAAGGTGGGCCATTTCCAGGACAAATCCAGGTTTTCTCACCCCCCCACCCCCATACACACACAAACTCACTCTCCTGCTGGTAATAGCTCATCCAAACTGACCACTGTCCAAGTTTAAATCCAAGTTAAACCAGAACACCGGGGGGGGGGGGGGGTAGGAAAAAACAAGGGGAAATAGGCTACCTTGCATAATGACTTAGCCACTCCCAGTCTCTATTTAAGCCTAAATTAATAGTATCTAATTTGCAAATGAATTCCAATTCAGCAGTTTCTCGCTGGAGTCTGGATTTGAAGTTTTAAACTTGGAGAGTGGTCAGTTTGGATGAGCTATTACCAGCAGGAGAGTGAGTTTGTGTGTGTATGGGGGTGGGGGGGTGAGAAAACCTGGATTTGTGCTGGAAATGGCCCACCTTGATTATCATGCACATTGTAGGGAGAGTGGTCACTTTGGATGAGCTATTACCAGCAGGATAGTGAGTTTGTGTGTGTGGTTTTTGGGAGGGGGGTGAGAGAACCTGGATTTGTGCAGGAAATGGCCCAACTTGATTATCATGCACATTGTGTAGAGAGTTGTCACTTTGGATGGGCTATCACCAGCAGGAGAGTGAATTTGTGTGGGTGGGTGGAGGGTGAGAAAACCTGGATTTGTGCTGGAAATGGCCCAACTTGATGATCACTTTAGATAAGCTATTACCAGCAGGACAGTGGGGTGGGAGGAGGTATTGTTTCATATTCTCTGTGTGTATATAAAGTCTGCTGCAGTTTCCATGGTATGCATCCGATGAAGTGAGCTGTAGCTCACGAAAGCTCATGCTCAAATAAATTGATTAGTCTCTAAGGTGCCACAAGTACTCCTTTTCTTTTTGCGAATACAAACTAACACGGCTGTTACTCTGAAATCTGTCTTTTATTTGCTGCCACAAGAATATCTGAACCTTAATGATGGTGTTACTGTCAGTCAACCATAATATTGAAAGAACTTTTCCAATAATAATTAGAACAAATAAGTTTATCAAGTGATGTAATGTGTTCAGGTATTTTAAGACAAAATCTCCTTCGCTTCTAAGGCAAATTTCGGTTGCCCCAGCACGAGTATAGTTAAAAATATGCTAGAGAAAATGTAATATGGCACACCCTCAAGGGAATTGGTTTTTTAACATTTAAGTTAAAACTATTTGTGTTGCAAAATATATAAAGGCATAAATACAAGGGCGCTGTGAGTGGGAAACAAGGGGAAAATGCTGCCAAACAAACTTCAAGGGTCTTTCTCAACTAAACAAGAAAAAAGAAAAATCAAATTTAAGGACAATGGGCTTGATTCTGCATGGCACTGAGCACTCTGGCCCTGATCCTAGGGTGACCAGATGTCCTGATTTTATAGGGACAGTCCCGATATTTGGGGCTTTTTCTTATATAGGCACCTATTATCCCCCACCCCCTGTCCCGATTTACCACATTTGCCATCTGGTCACCCTACCTGATCCAGACACACAGTTATGCATGTGCTTAACTTTAAGCATGTGCTTCAGTTGCAAGCCAATAAGACAGTGCTTCTCTATCAGGATCTGATCCTGCACCCATTGAAATCACTGCAAGTATTTCGATTCAGAGGCGGTGGAAGCTTGCTTTGAATGGGGATTGGGTGGGTGGAGATGCATAGTGAAACCTAAATGTATGAAAGCACCAAACTAGGCATGGGAAGCGGGGAGAGTCAGGGAGAGCGGGAAGAAGTCAGATGTCTATGTAAGTCAGGGTGGATGTCCCTGCTTGTAGAGTGGGGGAAGTCTTGTGTGTTAAGGCTAGGAAGGGGAGCAGGGTAGGTGCTCTGCAGGGGGAGTTGGGGTGTTAGGAGTAGTAAGGGGAGTGTGAGGTTATGCTCTGCATGAGAAAATGTAATATGGGGCACCCTCAAGGGAATTGGGGGGGAGCTGAGGCTCCTAGGCCTGATCTTGAATGCTGCTACAGCCACTCCAGCCCCTCTGAGTCTCACTCCCGCCCTGCCTGAGTGCATGAAACAACTTGTTTATGAATGAAACGTGGGGGCCAGGGTGGAAACGTAGCTCAGACCCCACAGTATTTCCATTTTGGTGGGTGTTAGCTGCCGCTGCCCCTGGGAGTTGGATTGGGCCCTCAGTAGGGTCTTAAAATAGGAGTGATCCTAAGCATTGTTTACCATTTCCATGACTGTATTGAGAAATGAAAATCGCTTAACTGAACAATTAAAAGAGGATCCCCATAGTTACAATACCTGCATGTGATGGATGTGTTAGGCACGATGATGCCAGGGGAAAAACAGAATCCTAAGCACATAAAATGTGTTTGTTTTACTTCAGCACTATCTTACTGGTTGTACTGGAAGGACTTCTCCTAAATGTATGACCACTTCCTCATTTTTGGGCTAGTGGAAAACAAAGAAGCATGTGCTTTTGTATATGCGTGCACTCTACACTAATGCATCTAACTGGACATTTTTATTAGAAAAATGTGCATCTCTTCTTGTTCACCAGACTTCAGTCTATTGTTACTAGAAACAAGATTATTTAACCTAAACCCTAAAGTTGATAAATGTTTCATAACAATAGGACACTACCTTGTTTGCAACAGATAGTAGCTCTGGCTGATGCAAATGAATGATCGGCTGTCTGATACTGCTGTCTAATTGGATCAGTTTGTTGACATTAACTGAATAATAATAATGTGCTGTAAAGTAGGCAAGAGCAGAGAAAGTCCTTGTTCTGAAATGAAAAATTGGATAATAGTTATCCATTTTGTTCTGATGTATCTATTTTTTGGCAGAAAAAAAAATCATGAAGGCAAAGGAAAGAGAATGACCTTGCCAGGCACTTCCTATGATCATCTCAATCCCGATGGGGTTGATTACTGCATTTTTTTTTTTTTTTTTTACTGTGTATGAGACTGAGAAACTAAATAGGTTGGCATGGTCTTATATTAGTCTTCTTTTTAGACATAAATTAATGTTGAATTTTCTCTGACTCCTTTAAGACTTTTTTTGGAGTATTTATACTTTTATTTAGGCTAGAAGAAAATGTAATTTTTAAATTGTCAAATGTTGTTCCAGGGCCTCTGATTCAAGAGAGCACTTAAGGATGTGCTGAACTCCTATTGCTTAGTACATACTTAAAGGCTTCAGTTGAATCAGGGTTTAAGGAAGGGAGGTCGGAGTGGGAGAATTCCCACAGCTCTCTTTAGGCAATTCCTGTTTGAGAGTCATACTTCAGTATAATTGCCTGCAACATCATCATAAACGTTGCAAAATAGATCTTCTCAATTCTCTTTTTTGTTGCTTCTGTGCAAAGTAGTAAAAGGATCAGAAAATGGTTAACCAGTCTGATCTTTTCATTGGATTTCCAATGGTATTTAAATTATATGCACAAAACCTACTTATTAGCAAAATAATGCCAGCTGACGGAATTTACATGACATAAAGAAACCACAAAAAGCAATTTTGGATTCTTATGGATGTTGGTTTTAATAAGTCATGGAGGTTCCAATCGCTTTTTGCCCATTATATCAACTGTTTAAAAAACAAAACAAAAGCTTTATGGTCACTAAAGGAAAACCAACAGTTTAAAGGACACACTGACAATGTATTTTTCAAAATGTTAAAATATCAGTATGATAATCCATTGGAAACTTTATGCTGAAATCTTGTTCTTTACCAAAACACTTTCCCTCCATTGCATTCATACACTGTTTTGCTATTGAAAGTTTGCTCAGATTGGTATTGAGCTGTTAGCATTTATTTACTTTTTTAAGGAGCACTGAAAAATTTGTTTTGGAAAGAAAACAAAAGAACTACACAGTCTTTGCAGATATATGTAAGGAAAAACAGCAAAAAGGTAGGTCAAATTTTGGGGCTACCAACTTTGTCAGTGTCCCTTTTAAAATGTATTGGTGTATTGCTATGTACAATGATTTGGCTAATGAGTTCCAATCTGTGTGAGAACATCACATACCTAAACTGTTTGGAATCTTCATTGATCAGTTAGTCCAAACCGTTTCATAAATGGTGAATACATATGTGAATTGTGAGAAATACTTTCAAAAGTTATGGATGAGCGCACTTGTGATAGAATGAGAGTGAATGTTAGTATTTCTTGAGGTATGCTCTCACCATTTTCTTTACACAATTTGATTTAGGATTTTCTCCGTCTGCTTTAACTAACTTATGAGTCAGTCTCCTGAAATCACACCTAAGTTTATTATCAGCATGTACTTTATTCCGTTGATTGCTGCAAAGTAGCCATTTAAAAGGATCAGTGATATAGATCTCCAGTAAAGTTTGATAGAATGACCCAACATGTGATTTCTGGGCATTAAAATGTAAATTACACTAATATTCCAAGACTTGACTTTTAGAACTAGAAAGAAGCTTAAAATTGACACATCCTTTGACTTGTATTAAGACTCAGTGTAGTAAACTAGATGGTAGCTTTTAAGGTACAACATATGATGACATTTATAGTGAGTTGTAATGATGTGTATATTTTAAAGTTATCTGTTATACACTTTTAAAACATACACACTGTAGTCAAAGTGAAAATTATACTTCCCATGTTGTAATTCATACAAATGTGTAAAGAGCAAGAGTGTACAGTATTTTTGTTGTCAGGAATTGGGAAAAACCAGTGTCATACTGAAATGTAATTATGAGTAGGTTACGAATGGTCATCCCTAATGAATGAACATGGATATTGGTTTTCATTGTTCAGTTTCTTCTTATATTTATATGATGCTATTGGAAGGTCTGCAGAACAACCATGATAGAGATAATAAAAATCTGTGTGCTTTTGTAGTTGTCAATACAGCTGTAGAAACAAGTATCCATGATTAAACCCCTAACAGTATGTTATAAATATTGGTCAACATTTTCAAATTTGGGGTATAAATTGAGCTCGTGTAAATTGTCTTCACTCCATTGGAATGAAGGCAGTTTACACTAGCTGAAGCTCTGCCCTCTGTTTATTGACGTTTGACTCCTAAATCTGCATATAGGCATCTAAATACATGGATGTTCAGGCTAAACTTTTATTTAGGTGCCTAAATATGGATGTAGGAGCCAAATTTCAGTCATCCAGGTTTGACATTTTGGCTATAATTTATTTCAGTTGGATAATACATTGAGAAGTGTTAAAGAATTAAGAGGTGTGGCTATTTACCCTTCACTGGGAATTACTCAGGTAAATGAGTGTTGTATTATCATATTTTTCATCGGTATGAAATGAAAATTGTTTAGGCCCTGATCCTGCACACAGTATGTATTTGCTTAACTTTAAGCATCTGTAGGGTCCCATTGGTTTCAGTGGAATTACTCACATGCTTAGATATAAACATATGCATAAGTGTGTGATCAGGGTCTTAATGTGATGTTCAGTTCATGCCAGTCTGAGGTTAAATTCCTTTTTATGTGACCTTTATGAGGCAAAGTCAGCATCAGCTTCTTCTTTTTTTTTTTAGTTTGGTAGTTTCAGCGTGAGTGCATCACAGCTACTCCATAATATTTTCAGCCATTTGTAAGTAACTAAAATGGTGGTCAGGAGTTTCCAAGACATAAAGATTATCATTTGATTGATTAACCTTTGGATTATATGGAATATTTTCTACTATATTGAACTATTTGTACAGTGGAAATAAATCAATTAGAAAGCATGAAAAGCCTCAGAGTGGTATAAAATCTCTTTATATAATTGCACACAGTGAGATACTGTATTTGCCCTTATTGTTCATGAATGATGGGTAGCATCTTGAGCTGAGGGTGGGGAAAAGGGGTGGTACTGTCCCAAGGTTCACCTACTTTGGATGCCAAAAGGAGATGCCATTCACAAGAGACTGTGCAGATGTTCAAAATTTGATCTTGCATGTTCTCCTGGGCTCTCCAGGTGCGATTCCCTCTGTGGGGTAAAGGAAAACCTGGTCTGGGATTGCGTTAAGGCATATGTACAATAGACACATGCCTTGGACATTGGCTGCCAGAGGCATGTGGTGAAGTCACACTCCTAAACTTTAATTTAAAAAAAGTATTTCCAGTCTTCCTAGGTTATGAAGAAAGGGCTGAAACATGTCATCTCGGTGTAACTGGTGCTGTGTTGTCTGCCTGAGCCTGAGGGAGCCTGGAGCAGAGGGAGGAGCAGCAATCACGGGACAAGGCCACCTGGGTTTTTAGTTCCTACCAGAGCTGCTGGTTGAGATGTAGGCGTGGGTGCCTTGTTGTGCTCAGCTCCTTTCCTCTGGACTTTTGATTTCACGGGTCAGAAGGGTGGAGCAAGATGTGGTGGGATCACCCAAGCACCATTTGTGGCACCAAATTGAAATGTTACTCACAGTAGACTATGGAAATCTTCATAATATGATTGTCCTTTTTTAAATGCTGTAATCAATAGTGTAATAGTTAACAGTGTGGACATTTAAGTCCTCATGATTGAGCTTCTGAGCTAAAACCCATTTGAGATGAATGGGGCAGTTCACTTCTCCTGGAATTGTTGTTTCAGGCTTTCTACAAACTCAGATAGACATCTCTGCGGCAGTTATGCTTAGTTCATATGTTTAAGGATTTCTTAACATCTGTAAGCACTGGAGACTTTTATTTTTTGTTTTTAAATGAAAGTGTAGTTTCTAAAGAACAAGATGGCAGCCTCAAAAAAAGTATGAAGACTCTGTGGTGTGGACTTGGTCCAACTTGAGCACTGGTGACATCACTCACGAAGTCGGTTTCAAGCAAATGAGTATGCCTCTAATCCCATAAATGTGCAGTCATAATACAATATCCCTCTGTGTCTACATTTATGTAAACGGTTTATACCGCTTTTTATGCTTCCACGTTATGGGAAAGGTCGTCAGGAAAGGATTTCTTACTGCATTTCTCTCATTTTCTTCTGGAGGTGGTGCAGAAGCTCCATGTGCCGGTTCCTCATTTCTTGACAAGAATTCTACAGAAGCCGGTAAATTTTTTGTAGAGGTTCTTCCTCTAAAATTGGGTGATATGTTTTGAAAATAGCCACAACATTTTGTTTACAGTGGTCAAGGGAAGATTTTTATGAGCTGTGCATGGGATGGCAGAGCAGGAGGTTGATTTGGTGTTTTGAAAAAAGAATTGAGGTACAGTTGTGTGTGCATGAATAGGCTGAATAGATCAAAAGGACTGGTGCATAATTTTATACAATCATGACTGAAGCATAAGTGTGTTTATACTTACAGTCATGATTACATAAAATGATTCTGCTAGTGGAAAAAATATGAAAGGAATGGACACTCCTGGGCACTGTGTGTCACATGTACTTGTATATCTCAATCTTAGCTCCCATTTTCTCTTTTTTGTAGCTTTTTTTTGTATTGATGTGTGTGAATATATAGATATTATACACACACACACACACAAGGTGATAGGGGCTGCCATGTTTTTCTACACAGTTTCTGCATTATGAGTATCTCCTATTGCTTTGTAAATTGCTTGGAATATCTTGGTGGTGAAAGGCAATGTAGTCAGAATGAATTCAAAAACATCAACAAAGTATTTTATATCGAGTTTTTCGCTTCCGGTTGCAGCCTGGAGTTTTGTGTGTTTTTCTTGTTTTATTTTCCCAACTGTCTGGAATACTGACATAATTTCTAGTTTCATCGACTGAGTCACTGAATGTTACTGAGACACACCTAACTACTTAATATAAAATAGTGTTTTTCCCCCTTCGGATGGGATTAGATGACACCACTCCCTTTCTATTGTGAAACATCTCTATAGTTGGTAATATTTAACAGTATTTAAGACATCTGATTATTGTTGTTCTCCCTTTCTGCACTGTAAGATTCATGCAACACTCTTCTTTTGTAACCAACAGGCAAATTTTCAAAGTATTCTAAGAATCATCACTCATTTAGACAGATGAAGTCTGCATGGAGACTGATTCAGAGCCCACTGAAGTCAATGAGAATATTTCATTTGATCTACTGACTTCAGTGGGCTTTGGTTCAGACCCATAGTCACTTGCTGATGTGGTCAAATTTTATAGAAAGACCTTTAGGTTGCGATATCTTACTAAAGAGCTGTGTATTGCTCTTTATTTTTATTACTATATGTGATCATTTCCTGCCTCTCTGTTATTTTGTTGCTCACTAACAATTACTATAGGGCCACAGTAGTTAGAGATAAGAAAGGTTCCTATATTGTCATCTTTGCCACCCCCAGCTGAGGTCAGGCTAACATCCCCAACATAAAGGTCATATCTTGAATTATTTTTTCCCATGAGTTGAGCACTCTGTTCTACTGGAGATATGTACTGGGATTGCTAAATAGGGTGCAGTCTGCTGCATATTTAATACTACCTAAGTTGCTTATATTATTTGTTGAAAACTGTAACAGATTCTTGGAAAATGATAATATAGTGATGGCTGTTGAATTGCGAGTGGAGCAATCATTTGATTTCAAACCATGATGGGTGGCCTGCTCTCTGAATTGTTGAAAAGCTTAACTTGAGAAGACCAAAAAACTGGAATGTTTTACAGGTATACAACTTGTTCTGGAATCTTACGACCATTTTATAGGTGGGCACATTGCTTGGGAACTTCTTTGTATCAGCAAGTCCATATTAGTTTGTCCCCCTGTCTGTGACTGGCTGTGTTGCAGAATTAAATGAGGGTGGGGGGAGAGAGAATGCCGGGAAATGTGTGTGTTTTTGTAAATAAAGAGATGTGAATATTGTGGTAAAAGGAAGTTTTTCATTTTTTTTAAAAAAGAACAGGAGTACTTGTGGCACCTTAGAGACTAACAAATTTATTAGAGCATAAGATACAACCGCATTTGCTCCAATCCCTCAGACAGAGACAAACACCTACAAGATCTCTATCAAGCATTCTTAAAACTACAATATCCACCTGCTGAACTGAAAAAACAGATTGATAGAGCTAGAAGAGTACCCAGAAGTCACCTACTATAGGACAGGCCCAACAAAGAAAATAACAGAACGTCACTAGCTGTCACCTTCAGCCCCCAAGTAAAACCTCTCCAGCGCATCATCAAAGATCTACAACCTATCCTGAAAAATGATCCTTCACTCTCACAGATCTTGGGAGACAAACCAGTCGTTGCTTACAGACAGCCCCCCCCAACCTGAAGCAAATACTCTCCAGCAACCACACACACCACAACAAAAACCTATCCTTGCAACAAAGCCCGATGCCAACTCTGTCCACATATTTATTCAAGTGACACCATCATAGGACCTAGTTGCATTAGCCACGCCATCAGGGGCTCGTTCACCTGCACATCTACCAATGTGATATATGCCATCATGTGCCAGCAATGCCCCTCTGCCATGTACATTGGCCAAACTGGACAGTCTCTATGTAAAAGAATAAATGGACACAAATCTGACATCAGGAATCATAACATTCAAAAACCAGTAGGAGAACACTTCAACCTCTCTGGCCACTCAGTAAAAGACTTAAGGGTGGCAATTTTGCAACAGAAAAGCTTCAAAAACAGACTCCAATGAGAAACTGCTGAGCTTGAATTAGTATGCAAACTAAATACCATTAACTTGGGTTTGAATAGAGCCTGGGAGTGGCTGGTCATTACACATTTTGAATCTATTTCCCCATGTTAAGTATCCTCACACCTTCTTGTCAACTGTCTAAATGGGCCATCTTGATTATCACTACAAAAGTTTTTTTCTCCTGTTGATAATAGCTTATCTTAATTAATTAGCCTCTTACAGTTTGTATGGCAACTTCCACCTTCTCTGTATGTGTGTATATATATCTTCTTACTATATGTTCCATTCTATGCATCCAGTGAAGTGGGCTGTAGTCCACGAAAGCTTCTGCTCTAATAAATTAGTTAGTCTCTAAGGTGCCACAAGTACTCCTGTTCTTTTTGTGGATACAGACTAACACGGCTGCGACTCTGAAACCTGTCAATTTTTTAAAGTTGTTTTGTACATTAGTTTATATTTGAGGGATAAATTTTCTTTCTGACTTCAGGTTTAGATCTGTATTTAGCTTTTAAATAGGTAATAAGAAGACTAAGTGTATTAATTTAAAAATCTTTATCGTTGTGGTATAATATTTTCCAATCAAATCAAGTTAAATGAAAACCACATATTTTTGTAAAATTATAATTTTCATAGCACCATTCTAAGTAGTATATGTAGGTGAAAGAATGTTTTAGTCACATAGGGTGGGATCCACTAAGGTACTTGAGTGTCTAAACCCCAGACTTAGGTGCCAAAATCCCAGTTTTGGCTCCATTGCGATCCACCAAACACCTGCTGTACACTGTAGGCAGCTGTGTTTCTGCTCCTGGGTATGTGCGCTGCTACTTCACTCTAGGCATCTGAATGCCTGTCTCCCACCTAAGCCCCACAGTGATTCACAAATCAGGAGAAGATAGGTGTTCAACCACCTGTAGCCTCTGTGGGGTCTGGTTCAGTAGGTATGCTCAAAGGACACCTATTAGTTCAGGTTCCATTTGTAGTGGTACCCACCTTATAACTTTTAGCCCACTGATTAGAGCATTCACCTGGGATGTGGGAGACCCAGGTTCAATTCCCCGTTCTCTGCCAGAGGGGGACAAAGAATTTGAACAGGAGTCCCTCGCCTCTTAGGAGGGTGCTCTAAGCACTGAGCTATGGGGTATTCTGATGTGGGGCTCTCTCAGCCTCTCTCCTTTTGAAGCTGTTCCAGTCTTGATAAATAATGAAAGAGGGGTTGGAGCAGGGGGACTGGACATGGAGTTGGGCCTTAACCACTGGGCTACAGAGTCATTCCTACTCTCTCTCTGGCCCAGTGACTAAGTATTTATCCACAGTGAGACAGTCATTGAACCAGAGAGAGAGTGGGACAGCCCAGTGGTTAGGGCACCCTCCTGAGAGGTGGGAGACTCCTGTAAAAATTCTTTCTCCCTCTTTGGCAGAGAGGAGGAAATTGAATCTGGGTCTTCCACCTCCAAGGTGAGTGCTCTAACCACTGGGCTAAAAGCCTCTGGTTATCTTAGGCAGCTCCCTGCCTAGTGTGCTGGCTTTCGTGAATCATATTTTTTTGGCACCTCTCTCTCCCCATTCATTGTGCAGGGAGCCGAGGTGCCTAACTTGGCTTTGTGGATCCCAGAATTGTTCCTGGATTTTCTAGGTGTGTAAAAGTTAGACACTGTGGATGGTCAGCACCACAACTCATAAGCCCCTTCGTCAATCCTACCCATAGATTTTGGGTGAAAATTCTGGTTAAATTATAGATATAGGTATGCAACCAAGAGGAGGAAAACATGCTTAAAGAAACAGACCATCCAATTAGAAATTTGTGTCAGAGGATTAATGGAATTACACAGATATAACTGACAGCAGAATCTGTTCCAATTACTAAAAATGTCTGTGGCATTCTGTTATCCTTTTGTGTCTTTGTGGTGTTTATCCAGTGTATCATAGATATTTTCCTCTTACTAGCACAACTTTCAGGTTAACAGCAGTCAGTTAAAACATTCTTTGGGTGAATGAAAACATGAAAATATCTGGATTTGAAAACCGTTAGAATTCACCTGTGTGTGTGGTTGGTTGTGTGGGTTGTTTTTTTTAGGTTTCAGAGGAACAGCCGTGTTAGGCTGTATTCGCAAAAAGAAAAGGAGTACTTGTGGCACCTTAGAGACTAACCAATTTATTTGAGCATGAGCTTTCGTGAGCTACAGCTCACTTCCGGTGCCACAAGTACTCCTTTTCTTTTTGTTTTTTTTTAATGCACCATTCATGGATTTTACTAGTCTGAATAATTACCTCCTTTCCGGAAAAGTGTATAGAGGTGTTTAGAATTAAAGGTGAAGCGCTGGCAGTTACAGGTCAAATTGGGACAGCATGCTGCTCAAAAAACAGTTCCCAATGTGGCTAGTTAGTTACAACATAGTTACATTATCATTCTGGTTACACAGTATAGTTATGCTAGGATTATAGTCTCCATTGATTATGGTGTGAAGGGTTAGTTTTTCCTCCAACATGTGTACTCCTTATAGATCTGTGTAGCAGTAGCAAAGGATTAAATGGGATAAAATTGTTTTTTGAACTGTGTGGTAATTTAATGAGGACTGCAAAGTAACTAGTAAAGATGAGTGCTTTTGTAAATTTTATGTTATACAAAAGTCTGACAAATCACAACGGGTTTAAAAAAACATATCAAGTGCAGAATAGTTTGCCAATATTTTTGCTATAGTGTTGCATTGTAGTTTTGTTCTTTGTGCTGTGGAGTAAATTGACAAGTGAATTGTTTGGTGATAATGTTTCAAAGTCGAGGTGTGAGAGAGCTAAACCCTAGCCTCAAGTGTAAATCGATTGGCTTCAATGGGACCAGGATTTGGCCTCTAATATAGGAAAGACACTGAAACTGCTAACTTCAGATTTTAGTTTGAGTTGAAAATATGCAGATACTATTCTGTGTCTCTGATTACATTAAATAACATTATTTGGAACTTCTTATATTTTAAGTTTAACAGAGATGCCTTTTAGAAATTGACTGTATTTAAAAGATGGCATACAGATCCCAGATCATTAACACACTATAGATTGAGGCTCCAAATTAAAAATGCTTCCATTTGTAAATGTTGACTCTGTTTCTCCTTCAAAAGTGGATTGTAAGATTAATACCAAAAGCAGGAAAGGGAGCTGCTGCCTTTATGTTGTGGTAGTTGCCTTCCATAGCAGTGGAAGGCAGTAGCAGTGAAAACTCTGAAACCTTGGAGCCCAAATGCAAGACTTTGCAGATAAATGGAGGAGGAACCCATTTAAAAATACATTTTAAAACCAATTTATGCCTAGACTTGTTTATCTAATCTGCTAATGATTGGGGAAGTCTGTTTTTTTAATCTCTTTAAAAAGAGAAAAGAAGTGTATTTCAGATCATCTTTAACCACTTGATAGCGGTACAAAAATCCTTTGTTTTAAACCAGTTACACTGTCATGTTAGCAATGAACATCTGAAGTAAGCAATGAACAGCTTCTAAAGTTTTTTTAGAGATTCCAGTCACACTAGTGACGTTCACTTAGTTGTTTGATTGCTTAACAGGATGATTTTACATAGTGCAGCTACAGCAAAAATGTATGTTCAAAACTGGGAACTAGGTTACCCAAGCTTTAATATCGTCTGGAACAGGACATGTTAAGGGACTTGATGCATTTAATGTAGTATGCAAGTACAATATACATGTTGTTCTGAAGCACTTATTGGGCAGATGAAATTGGCTTAGAATCATCTCAAAAAATTAAATGGATCTGAAATCCACATCCTCTAGTAAGGCGTGTGCATATTAGTATTAAAGGGTGGGGTGGAAATGGAGATTGATTTTAAGAAGATTTTTAAGTTTATTTGAAGGACCTAAGGTTATTATCATGGTCAGCTTTCTAAGATGTGATAGACCAAACACGTGCAAACATAATGAACACTTAGAAATAGATTATCTTCTTGACTAAAGGCAAGCAATGTTGTAAAATTCTCACACAGATTTGCTATTTTTGCTATTATTCAGCATTTAGTCAAGTTTAGAGCTGGGAGCGTGTTTACAATTTTGCTTCAAGTTTTGCTTAAAGATATAGTGAAAACTTCGTACCCTTTTTTCGGTGTGAAAATCCTACTCTTGCATTTTTCACCCCAAGGTGGTGATGCTCCAATCCTTACACATTTGTGTTGCCCCGACCTATCTTCTGTTGAAGTTCCTGATGGACCTATGATGTCTTCTGTCATCCATTGATCAGGCCAATTCCATGGCTGTGTGTAGTCTACATGCACGAACAAACCAGTAAACTGGAGCAGTTTTTTAACCATGACAGTTCTTCTTTGCACTTAAAAAATACTGTGAAAATGGCGGAAAAAATTCAGAAATGTTGTGTTCATGAGGCTGACCTAAACATGAACTGACCTTTTTGACATTTAAAATGTACGTGTTCATATTGTTTATTTTTTAGAAACAGTTCATGACAAACATGAGCCCTGTCCTGCAAAGACTTACACACAAGCTTACCTTTGCATTCTTTGAGTAGTCCTACTGACTTGATTGCAACTACTCAGAGTATAAGGTAAGCACACATGTAAGCCTTTGTAAGAGAAGTGCTCTAATGTTGGTCTTTCAGTGAATAATGAGACTCTCATCAGAGTGGATTAATTTAAGTCAAAATGATTTAAATCAGCAAGCAGGAAAGCTTGATTTTAATTGCTGATTTTAATCTTGTTTTGCATTTTTGTGCTTTTTAGTTATTTTCCTAAAGAAAGGTTGATTCTCATTGGTTGGTAACTATTAAAACATGTTCATTTGCAACTAAATCTAGTCTTTACACTAAGTCTGCAACTTCTTTTTGCTAATTAGGAGGATACACTATATCTGTACACATTTATTTAAGCAGTTATATAGCTTAATTTATATTTATTCAGATTCTTAATGTTTGCACGTACTTTAGAAAATGCTGAATAATGCATTTCTTATTTACTAGATAATTAATGTTTTACTTGTGATTTGTGTCAAGCTCTATTTGGATGGTAATTAAAATGCCTAGGACACAATTTTTAATCAGTTACATAAAACTACCTTTAATGTGCTAGATGGATAAGAGTTTATCAAAAATTATCAAAACATGCTTTGCACTTAAAACTAAAGGATTTATTAAACAAAGGAAATATTATCTGTAGTTAGTGAACTGTACTGATTGTTTTTATTTACCATGTCTTTTAAGATTTTAGAACTAGTAGATCTCGTTCTCTCACGCCTAGTTTTTATTCATAGATTGGAAAAGGAAAACAAGCTTTCCTGCCTTTTCAGCTCCCTGTCAGTTTCTAAACTTTGAATGAATTAGTGTTGGACTGAACTAGGTAAATAAACTAAAATGAAGAAAATATTCTCTCTACACCTGCAAAAGAGGATACCACTGTCAAAAGCTGGTTTGGCACATCAGCAAATTCTGGTGCCAAGTGCTTAGTAGTAACTTCCATCAGTTCAGTGGTTTGGCTTTCTTTAAAACTTGGCAACAAATGTGCTGCTTAATTTAAAGTGATTTTAACATATATTACACAGTGTAGGCCTTAACATAGGTTGTTATAATTTAAAAATAAAACTGTATTTAAAATTAAAAAAATATGATTAATTTTTATACACCCTAAACACCCCATTCAGAGTTTCTAGTTAATTATGTTTCTATAGTGCAATTTATCTAAGAAAAGTAATTTTGTTTTTGTGCTCCTCATCTTACTTAGTTTCTAAACTAGCATCTCTGACAGACGGAAGTCTACTTGCCTGTCATACTAGCTGTCAGGGACTCAACTGTCATTCAATCCCATGATCCTCCTGTTATAAGTCTTTTGGTTTAACCACTGAGCCACATGAGATCCTTATAGAATCAGAGAAATGTAGGACTGGAAGAGACCTGAATAGGTCATCTAGTCCTGCACTCAAGGCCGGACTCAAGGCAGGCATGTCTACTCCTAACAATGATTTGGTTGAATTCAGGTATATTAACATGACTCTTCTTGTTTATTCCCGTCAGCTTGTACCGCCTTTTAAACCTCAAGTGACATCTGAGACAGACACCAGATATTTTGATGAAGAATTTACAGCTCAGACGATTACAATAACTCCACCTGAAAAATGTAAGTAAGCCTGAAAAGCGCTGTATAACTACATTTGAGAAGATAGATTATCAGTGTGTACATATACTATAAAGACTGATATGAAATAAGTTATTCTGTTCTAATGGGCAAAGTGTTCTCACACCTTTTAGTGGAACTTAATGTGGAACCATCTAAGAACAGTTCTGTATGGCACAAGACTCTTTACAGTAAGCGTAGTGAGGTTACATATTTTAGCCCATGAGATTTCTGAACAACCTCATAATTCCATAAATTATTTAATGAGGCAAATGCCAATTTCTAAACATCTTGTTTGTTTGCTAATAAAGGCCCCAATTCAGCAAAGTACTTAAGCGCATGCTAGATTTCAAGCATATATATGTATACTCCCATTGACTCCAATGAGACTATTCAGATGTTTAAAGATGGTAGGCACATACTTAAATACCTTTCTGCAACAAGGTCAGAAAAGAGCACACATTGCCACAGAGAACAGATATCTCCTGTCTAGACAGCCTGATTTTTTTGTTTTAGATGAAATTCACTCCAGTGCAGAGGCCTCATGCTAGGCTCCACGCACAAGAGCCCTTAATGCCATTATTAATTTAATTTAAGTGGTGCATTGCACCTTGTGCAGACCCTCTGCACTTGGGCAAGTTTTACTCTTAATACACATTGCATTTACCCAGTTTATCTACATATCTATAAATCAATATTTGATCACTCTAACTTGTATTTAATAAAAAAAAGTTGTCACATGGGAAACAATATTCCAAACTCCAGTGGACAATATTTTAAATAGATTTTCTCTCTAAAGAGGTATTGGTTTTTATTACGTTTTGCATAACAAAAAAGTATGTATAGAATTATAGCATATGAAGGCAGCACACGCTATACTTAAGGTTGAGTTCCTTTAGTTTGCCCTCTCTTTTTTTTGGTGGCTTATAACTTTCTCAAACACATTCCTTTTTTAATCAGATTTTCTGGCTTGGTGTGCCAGTCTAGAAGTGGGTTTTTTTTGTTTTGTTTTGTTTTGTTTTGAAGAAGTAAACTTGAACAGAACCATTTTAGCTGTTTTTGAGTTCTGCATATTTTTTAAAATAAAATAACACCCCCATCTTCTCCATGTATTTGAATGAGAATTTTTATATATGCATAACTTTAAAAAACTGATCAGATTTTGTTTGAATTTAGATCAGTTTAGAGAAAATGGGTTGAGTATTTTGAAGTGATGAACTTTACACTTGAGGAGAAATTGACTATTTTTTGTCAGGGTAAAGCAGGAGTGGTAAAGAAAGTTTGGGCATTATGAAGTGCTTCAGCTTTGAATCTAATTCTGGGCTGATCATCAGTCAATTTCATGAATGTTTTAAGTTAAATGGCCTAGAGTTTGAGACAGTTCCAAGTTTAAGATTATCCCAGTTTTAAGACTGTACATAGTTTGAGAGAGCCCTGCATTTTAAACTGCTTTAGTTTTAACTCATATGAAATCAATTGAATTGGATATAGTGTACTTAGATTTTTCAGAAAGCCTTTGACAGGGTCCCTCATCAAAGGCTCTTAAGCAAGGTAAGTTGTCATGGGATAACAGGGAAGGTTGTCTCATGGATTGGTAACTGGTTAAAAGATAGGAAACAAAGGGTAGAAACAAATTGTCAGTTTTCAGAATGGAGAGAGGTAAATCGTGGTGTCTCCCAGGGGTCTGTACTGGGCCCAGTCCTATTCAATATATTTATAAATGATCTGGAAAAAGGGGTAAACAGTGAGGTGGCAAAATTTGTAGATGATACAAAATTGCTCAAGGTAGTTAAGTCTCAGGCAGACTGTGAAGAGCTACAAAGGATCTCTCAAAACTGGGTGACTGGGCAACAAAATGGCAGATTCTGAAATTCAGTGTTGATAAATGCAAAGTAATGCACATTGGAAAACTTAATCCCAACTATACATATAAAATGGTAGGGTCTAAATTGGTTACCACCACTCAAGAAAGAGATCTTGGAATCATTGTGGATAGTCTCTGAAAACATCCACTCAATGTGCAGCATCAGTCAAAAAAGCAAACAGAATGTTGGGAATCGTTAAGAAAGGGATAGATAATAAGACCGAAAATATCATATTGCCTCTATATAAATCCATGGTACTTGAATACTACGTGCAGATTTGGTCACCCCATCTCAAAAAAAGATATTATAATAAGAAAAGGTTCAGAAAAGGGCAACAAAAATTATTAGGGGTATAGAACGGCTGCCATATGAGGAGAGATTAATAAGTTTGGGACATTTCAGCTTGGAAAAGAGACGACTAAAGGATATGATAGAAATCTATAAAACCATGACTGGTGTGGAGAAAGTAAGTAAGGAAGTGTTATTTACTCCTCATAACACAAGAACTAGGGGTCACCAAATGAAATTAACATGCAGCAGGTTTTAAACAAAAGGAAGTGTATTTTCCACACAACGCACAATCTGTGGAACTCTTTGCCAGAGGATGTTGTGAAGGCCAAGACTATAACAGGGTTCAAAAAAGAACTAGGTAAGTTCATGAAGGATAGGTCCATCAATGGCTATTAGCCAAGATGGACAGGGATGGTGTCCATAGCCTCTGTTTGCCAGAAGTTGGGAATGGGTGACAGGAGATCACTTGATAATTGCCTGTTCTGTTCATTCCCTCTGAGGCACCTGGTATTGGCCACTGTCGGAAGACAGGATACTGGTCTAGATGGACATTTGGTCTGACCTAATGTGGCCATCCTTATGAGTGATCCTCCCCTAGCTGGTTAAATCAGCTTTAGGGATAGATTACATCTTGGTGTGGCATGAAGTGACTGCCCTGAACTAAGGAATCTGAGCCTGTACTTTAAAACTACAGTAACTCCTCACTTAAAGTCATCCCAGTTAATGTCGTTTTGTTGTTATGTTGCTGATCAATTAAGGAACATGCTCATTTAAAGTTGTGCAGCGCTCCCTTATAACATTGTTTGGCAGCCGCCTGCTTTGTCCACTGCTTGCAGAAAGAGCAGCCCTTGGAGCTAGGTGGTGGGGGCTTGGAACCAGGATGGACCAGCAGCCCCCCAAGCTATCAATTGCCAGCAGTTCTGCTGTCCCTCTCCCCACTGCCCTGTGCAGCCTCCTGCCAATATCAGGGTGTCCCCTCCCCCTGCTCCTGTACCTTATCTCCAGAAAGTGGGGGGGAAGACATGACAGGGCTCAGGACAGGGAGCTTGCTGGCAGCAGCTGCTGTCTCAACTTGCTGATCTGCTTAAAAAGGCAATGTACTTAGAGTGCAGTCAGCGTACTTAAAGGGGCAATGCATGTCTCTCTCTGCCATGCTGTCTCCCCTCCCTCCATTCCTGCTACCTTGTAGAGTGTGAGGCTACATTAACAACAATGTGTTAACCCTGGAGGACTCAGCCGAGTGCTAGGTCATTATTTAGCAGTAAGGCATTCCCTGGGAAATATCCCACCCTCTGACTTTACCACCTCAACCAAGCTTCACAATCATCATTGCTGTGTACAGTATTAAATTGTTTGTTTAAAACTTACACTGTGTATATCTGTGTATATACATATATATAAAATACAATGTTTTTCAGTAACATAACTACAACGTTAAGCAAGAAGTTACTGTACAACTGTTAGTTTAAGAACCATTTTTCTTCACACTTGGCCTATTTTGTGGATCTCACTGAAATTTAAAAATCAGACTGATTATTTTAAATACATCTAACTTTTATGTTAAGTATGGTGATATAAAAAAAGTATATATTGTGCTAGTTTAAACTTAAATGTAAAAGGAGACCATATTTGAAAGCATAAGCACAATGGGACAGAATTAAGTATTGATTGTTACTTCCACATGTACTCACTTTTGAGAACTTGATTACTCAAAGTTGTATTAATTTTAGATTCTTTGCCTGGAATATATGGAGACATAAGTATGTCATTGAGGAGAACAGTTTCAATTGGAGTCTCTAAAGATAGGGTTTTTTAATGTATATAATTTAAGAATTTAGTGTGCATTCCAGGAAATATTGCAAAGCTAAATGTAACTGTTTTCCAATTTTTTTAAAAAAAATACTATGTGCAGCTTGTATGCAGTGGTCACTCTTCAAACATTTTTTCCATTTTGAGATTATTACATGTTCTAGCAGCAGTCTCCATTTTAACAAAAGCAAATCTTTCAAAATAGAAGAATCTTTAAATTTGATCACTGTAAAAATATAGTTCCCTGATCAATTTTGAGAAATAGTTTGCTCCCTAAGACAATAGAGCAGTTTTCTCCTGAAGACAGCAGAGAGTTTTCTTCCCCAGCTTTTCATCGCCTATATTGACTGGTCTCTAACTGGCACATGTTGACTGTTGTAGACAGTTGCAAAGGTGATTGGAATTTGCAGGTGCTATTCTGAAGTAATACATACATATATAAAAGAAATAAACTATAAATATATACTTATCTGGTTTTACTTAAATTCGACCCGTTTTATACAACAGTCACTGAAATGAAATGTTATTTAACAGACAATTAAAAAATAAAATAATTTTGTGGTGAATAAATTAAAACATTGAGCTTTCCCCTCCCACAGATGATGAGGATGGTATGGACTGCATGGACAATGAGAGGCGGCCACATTTCCCTCAGTTTTCCTACTCTGCAAGCGGACGAGAATAACTTTTTTTTTGTTTGTTCTTCTGCTTCACTGTCATCTTAGGTTTATCACTGAAAACGATTCATGAACATCACCACCAGTACTAGCCATTAAGATTGCAGGGGCACTTTCAGAGGTCATTCAAAATTGAAAAGTTCCCTCCCTCTCCAACAGGCCTTTTTGTTTTTTGCATGAAATTTTGTATCAGTCTGTCTCCTCCTGTTGCTGCTCCCCCGTCTCAGTATAATAGCAACGTCAAGAAGTAATTTTGAAATCTTTTGAAATCAGATGACTTAAATCCTCCATTGTATACAGTGGGGGCTAAATGAAACATGTGGGTTCCCGATGCATTTTCTCATTTCTTCTAGAAGACAAATCAGAATTGTAATTAGTCTAAAAGGATGAGTTTATAATGTTTTCTTGCATCTGTTTGTGCTGGTCAGAACAAGGAAAGGTAGGGGGTGGTGATGTAAATATGCAAGGTTTTTGTTAGGCATATCATTACTTGAAGCAGGTCTATGTCATTAACATCTGGCTGGAACGTGTTTGGGAAACATTTTAATTACTGTTGGATTCTACAGAAGAAGCAGAAGGGCTGGGCTCACCCAGCCTGCCACTGAGACTTCCAGATTCATGTGCAATCATGGAGAATTGAACATTCTACATGCAAGAAACGAAGGCATAAAAGCAGCATTTAAAGTTGTTTAAAGGTCTTATAATTTGCACCAGATAACATCTTTCTCATGCTTTTCTCTGTCTTTCTTGATATACATCACCTCTGATGGCTGAAGAATGTAGACAGGCATAATGGTATTGCTTTTCACCAAAATTTGTGCACCAAGGTAAACAGGTGTTTGCCATATTTGTTTTTATTTTGAGTTTGTGAATTAGCTTTTCTCCAGGTGTTTAACTCTGAATATATATATATATATTTTTTGTTATACTGCGGTAGTATTTATTTTTAGTGATAAGGATTGTATGCGTCAGGTTTGCAAATGCTGCTACATCTTAGAACAGGCTTATAGCAGTTTATTTTGTAATATATGGAAGGACTGTACAAGCTGAAGAGAATAACGCACTTTTTCTCCCATGTGGAAATTTTAACAAGGCTCTGAAATTGTACATATTACTTAGAATTGGGCTTTTGTGGATGAAATACTGTCATATAATTCTTTGGTGCTGTAGATGAGGACATTCCAACTCCATGTGCCAAGAGGTCAAAAATGCTATGTCTGTGCTCCACTAAAGATTAAACTAATATAAAAGCCTGGCAGCACAATAGAAATTTTTGGTTTTATATGGAGAAAATGCATTGAAACAATTGAAACCCCAATGATTACAAGAAAAGCACTTTATTATAATTCTGCAAACAGTAGATTGATGGTAACATTTGACCTGAACCAAGTAGGCAAAGAAACCCAGCATGTGAAGTATGACAATAACTGACTGACTGAATTTAAACCATCATGGGTAAACACCGCACTGAAAGGAAAATGTTGTCTTTCCATTTCTGAAGATCTGTATTTAGCAGGATGTGTGCACAAATCTTAGCTTTGGTCTTCTTTAAAGATCATTTGAATAATAAACCTTTTGGTGCTAGGAGTTGGGATATTCCAAAGTTGCCAGGAAGTGCAGTAAGGGTGAGTATGTGCCCTTGCTAATGACGTCAGAAAATCCTGGGATTATTATTGAAGTACCTTGTTAGCTCCCATGTAGAATGTGATATCTTAGAGTATTATTGATAGCATTGTATCACTTAGTAAATGACTTTTGAAAGAAGAAATGTTCATATGCAGATGCCTTATCCTCTTGACATTTAAAGTTTAGCTATCTTAGCATGAAGATCACTGCTGGCAGTGGATGTGCTGAGGTGGTCAAGGGGTAGATGGGCATTTTAGCAAGGCAGCTAAGACAGACTCATTCAGATAATTTTTCATGTTTCTACCTAAGCAAAGTTTTATCTTTAATAATCAACAGATAAGAGGTGTATCTTTGTGTATGCTCTAACCACATATGATCTCACCCTATCATGTTATAACACTACTCATCTTTAGAGAATGGCACTTCAGAGGGAAAGGCGCACAGTCAATACATCATAGGTCTATTCTGCACCTTTTTGTAAAAATTTCTACACTGAAATAGTGATGATTTAAACCAACTAAATAGTAAATAGAACATTGACTAGTTCTCTAGAAATGCCTCATAGATGCAAACTAAAACTGTGTTGTTTAAAAATCTCCAGTATATGTCTCCATTTTCCTCTTTTTCAGTTTGTGTTAGCAATAAATACCTTGTGCATTTCCTGAAGTTTAATGAGAAGCCAGGGTTGTGCTTCGGGCTGATGGTTCCTCATGAGTAGGACAGGCCCTGTGGCTAGATCATTATTGCTTATGTAGTTTGCAGTAAATATCAATTATTTGAAAACTTTAAGACTTCACTCTGAATTGCATAGCCTGTCTCCACAATTACCTTTTATCAAGTTTATTACAGACACAGTTAATATTAACTGAATGCTGCCTGGAGTTTGGGAATTCCTGACTTCTGCTACCAATGTTCGAAATAGACAAAAGAGAAATCTCAAAGCTGTGCTGAAAGAGATGGCTGAAGCATCTCTCTCTTCTGCTTGTCCTCAGCTGTAGTTTGGATTGGGACAGCAGTCAGTAGCTGGTACCTTGAGCCTTCCAATCATAGTACATTTCAGACTTTGACTCCAGCTTGTACTGACTTCCATGACATACAGTATGCCCTCTTATACTGCAGCCATCTTTGAGGAAATGTGTCATTTCTGTTTGGATTTTGGCAGTTTTGCACACAGCTTTGCTTTCCACACTAATCCAATACATTCCTGTTGCTAAAGGAACATTTATTCCAGTATTGTTTTACATTTTTCTTTTGACATGTCATGTCATCTTTATTTGTGGCTTCTTAAAGCTGACTGTTCTTGCAGGGGCCATGAGCTTCTCCTAGAGTACAAAAGTAAGGTCCTTCCTTACTAACTGCAGGGTCTATGTTACACCTCAATGTACACACTTTGCTGCTACTGTTTGTACTGTCTACAGTAGAATTTCCTTATCTTGCTCCTGGTAGTGCATTACAGGCAAGCATGAAATGTAAAGTATTTATTTAAATAAAAAAACCCTCTAAATTGGTAATTGAATTACCTCCCTGTAGCTTTAGAGTTTGACATTTCTTGATCTTGCTCGTTCTTTCATTAGATACTTGCAAGATCTAGTCATGTGGTTAAGGATATTAAGCAGACAACTATGAACCCAAGAAACCGTATAACTGTTGGTCATACTTAAACTGTTTATTTCCTTAAGTATATGACCCACAAGGATGTGAAATAACTACAAGAAACTGTTTTTGTACACTGTACATCCTTAGTATTTTTACACGTATATGATAGGGATGCACATTATTTTCCTTCGTACAGACAGCTTAAATAAAGCACTATGTCAATCTGCTACTTCTGTGTTTATTAATGGTGCTTTTCTTCTGAAGTTTTGTAAATACATATGTTGAAGTTTGCTGCAAATGAAGTACTTTTTATATTGGATATTAAATATATGTAGGATAAAATTCCTAGCTTGTGCCATATACAGTGGTGAAAATCTGCTTGCTTTAGTTTTTCACTGTATTGCAAATCACATATGATATCTCAAGCGTGTGAGTTAGTTTAAACATTATTGATCATGACATCTAGTACTTTATTATTATTTTTTTTTAATTTCAGGAAGATCATCCAGTTTTGAAATCCGAATGGCCCTCACCTAGTTTTTTATAAAATATGTACATCATGATTTCCTTTTTTTATCATGCATGTAATCTGATGGCCAATGTACCTCGCTGTACAGTCTCATTGATAGAATATACCACCTTTAATTTGACACCTTTCAAATACAATTTGAAATCCAATTTCTGTCACTTAAAGTCAACATCTACTCCTGAAAAAAGCACTAAGCTTCTTACGACTGAGCTAAATGTAGCAATGGTTTTACTAGTTGTATTTAAATAACATGTATGTTACTCTAAAGGCTTTGAATTAGTTTGGATTCCTTTAGTCAACTAATGATTACATAGGCCTTTCTCTTTACTGAAGCATAGATCACTACAGAGTATACTTTAAAGAAGTTTCAGGCTGTGATCAGATTCGTACAGGATGCTACCACCATGTGGGTTGAAGTGAATTTCACTTACCTTACTTCCGCAGTTCTCTTGAATATAGACTGCTGTTCCAACTTTATGCAGGTGATGTGAATTTTAATCTTTAGAGAGAGATGCACCATGCAAGTGTTTGTTCTGTAAGTACTTATTTATTAAGGTATGTTAGCGTTTTAATCACCTAGGAAAGAATTTATCTGGTCCGTGAAAGCTAATTTTTTTAAAATTTTGATTTGAGTGCTAACCAAGACCTCATGCAAATTACTTCATATTATCAAACACTTAGCATTAGACTAGAACTTAATTGAAGAAATCTTGTACAAGGCTGTTTAAAGGGAAAAGTTTCCCGTTAGCTACATATCTTGAAAACTTCCTTCCCCTTATTACTAAAGGAGACCAGCATATATAAGGTGTTATATGCCAAAAGATAACTGCACAGCTTCCCCATGAATTCAAAATGAGACACACACAAAAAAAATCAAGGTAAGTTTATTGGTATTTACATATGTAACAAGACACACATGCTGGAATAAGTTACAAAATACATTTAAAATATTTTCTTAAAAATTACACAAACTAAATGTTAAATCCATCCTGTGCACCTGCTATTTTAACTTGATCTTGAGCCTAACCACTTCACAGGAAGCACTTGGGAAAACTCACATGCTGGAAGTCTTATTTCAAACTTTGGAAAGCTGTTTGCATTCAAAAAGGTTTAATGATTTAAATGCAACGTGTGAAACAGCTAAAGTAAATCAACTGAACTGAACCAGCAAGAGCTTTCTTTCATTTGAAAAATTGCTTTGGGTCAGCTTCAACCAGCATTCAGACTGGTATACAGGGTAACTGAAAGATAAAAATAAAATATGGGATTATAAATAACTTGTGTTGCATAGTTACTTGCATTTCTAATTTGTTTGTAACTCTTCTTCCTGTGCTTAAGTTCTCAGAAATGAAGTTCATCAGTTGTTACGAATGTGGTAATGCTATGTAAACAAATTTTCAAAGTTAAACTTCCTGTGGACCTGCTGTCCTTGGCTTTTTTCAAGATCAAAAATCTTACAGGTAGTAAGAACAGAGCCATCTGATCCCTGAAAAACAAGATCTCCAGGAGCTCTAGTCATTGTTCATGTTTACCAGTAAGTAAGAGCTCTTGTTTTAGGGCACGTCTAAGGTGCTGCCCCTTCTCCTTTCCAGGAAAAAGGTGGCAGGTTTGTGCCAGAGACTATTTACTGTGAATTGTTCAGACTGTAGATAGTGTGGGCTGCTGTATCAAAACAGGAAGCTGCTTCTGTTCTGTTAAGAAACCTCTGGTGGGAAGGTTTGCAATTTGCAACTTTTCTGCTCTTCATAGCTATTGTGTGTATGTAAACACTTGCATTTCGCTATCCCAGCTCAAATACTGTTCACTGGACCATCATTAACTATCTAGAATGAAACTCTGAATAAGATGTTTCATGTAAATTGAGAAAAAGGCCATTTAAATTTCTAATGTTCTTACAGCTATTCTATCTTTAGATGACTGAAGCTTTTATTGAAATGTATAAGGTAAGTAGGACTTGAGTTGCTCCCAGAATTCAGAGGGCACTGGATTAAGCAAAGAGAATTCTGCTATGTAACAAGACGTGGCCCATTTAGGGAAGCCAATAATCTGGTAAACAAGCAGTCTATTAAGGCAGTTGAGGGGAGAGAATAGTGTATGCGCCCCTCAATACAGTACCAGGAACTATGTCAAAGAGGGGTCTATCGCAATCAAACTGTTTATATACTGTATATTATTAAACCTTTATATAGCATAACTCGGGTGGGAGCAAAACAGATTCTCTCTCTGATAGTTGGGTATGGAGGAAGCTCAGCATTATTGCTCGCTCTCCTGATTTGGGAGCAACAGGAGTTGCTCCTCCCAACAGGAGGAGCAACAGCAGAAGCCAGACTTTCAAAAGTGGGAGCTTAAATGCCATGATTAGGTACCTACTTTAATGGCCTTTCATAAGTACTCAGCACTTTTTGAAATCCGGCCACTTAGGTAGGTTGTAAATAGGGCCTTTGGACCCTAATCTTGGGCGCCTTGTTTTGAAGCAGTTTATTTCTAAAAAAATATGGTATAGTTCAAACAGAAATTACGGGCTGCGGTTCTATAGTTTGTTATATCCAGGGCTTTGGAGCAGAGCCCGGAGCTGAAGCACAGAGCAGCTCCGGAGCAGTGGAGCTGGAGCGGAGCCAGAGCACAGCTCCAAAGCCCTGGTTATATCAGACCAGATTATCATAATCGTCCCTTCTGGCCTTAAATCTGTCAATGACGATCATGGCCTGCAAGCATCTTAAACAGTGGGTGGTGTACCAAGCAATTGACCATATTTAACCCATTTGCAGCTATGAGAGAGACAAGTGCAAAGAACATGCTTTGAGTTTCATGAGAGGAAGAAATAAATTCCGATCAGAAAAGGGAAATTAGAAGGTCCGTTGCTAATTACATTCAACCTGTGTTAGACAGAGGGGATTGAGGATTTAAAATTCTCTGGTGGGCTGTGGGACAAATATTTTCAAAATGATTATTTCTAACTCAAAACTCCCAGAACCTTCATTACAACTTTGTGAGCAAATAAAATAATACGGTGACACCTTCAGTCATAAGGCAACAGCTAATATTATTTGTGACCACTTTCTCCAGAAATTAAAACCTCTTTTCACTTGTGATAGTACCAATCATGTGTTTAACATGTTGTAGAAAGTGCTAAGAGCCCTCAAGTCTTGTTCCTTGTGGTAGCTGAAAAACTGGAAGGACTGGCCTTTTTGTTAAATTGGTAAAATCACAAGAACTTGTCCAGCAAATGTAAGAACATTTCAGCTGAAAAGATTTTCAGAACAGTCTAGACACTTTTGTGGCCCTTGAATGCTAAGAATAGGGGGAATACTAACATGGGGTTAGAGTGTAATAGAATTAACTTGTCTCTTAAGGCAAATACCAAATACAGATGCTAAATGTACTATTCAGTTTTTGTTTTCCCCACTCGTGTAACTGCATTAAAATGTTGGATTGAATTTTCAGCACAAAAAGTAGTGTGTACGTGGGAATATGAATACCTGTAGCTTGGACAGCGTGGTCACACTGGTACCAATAATGCAAAGGGTGAGATGATTTCCATGTCAAATTACATGTAAACTAAGGCTGTCAAGTGATTAAAAAAATTAATGATTAATTGTGCTGTTAATAGAATACCATTTATTTAAATATTTGAAAATGTAGAAAACATCCAAAAAATATATTGATTTCAATTACACCGAATACCTACAGTGCTCACTTTATATTTTTTATTACAAATATTTGCACTGTAAAAACGAAATAGTATTTTTCAATTCACTTCATACAAGTACTGTAGTGCAATCTCTCTATTGTGAAAGTTGAATTTACAAATGTAGAATTATGTACCAAAAAACCCTGCATTCAAAAACAAAACAATGTCTGAGTGATTGGCCTTGTAGGCTCTAAAATGTTACAAACAGGTTTGTTTAAGTTCGCAGAAGATAATGCTACCTGCTTCTTGTTTACAATGTCACCTGAAAGTGAGAACAGGTGTTCTCATGGCACTGTTGTAGCTGGCATTGCAAGATATTTACATGTCAGATGCAGTAAAGATTCATATGTCCCTTGATGCTTCACCCACCATTCCAGAAGACGTGTCCATGCTGATGATGGATTCTGCATGATAACGATCCAAAGCAGTGCAGACCAACTCATGTACACTTTAATCATCTGAGGCAGATGCCACCAGGAGAAGGTTGATTTTCTTTTTTGGTGTTTCAGGTTCTGTAGTTTCCACATCAGTGTTGCTCTTTTAAAATGTCTGAAAGCATGCTCCACACCTCATCCCTCTCAGATTTTGGAAGGCACTTCAGATTCTTAAATCAAGTGCTGTAATTATCTTTTTAGAAATCTCACATTGGTCTCTTCTTTGCATTTTGTCACATTTGCAGTGAAAGTGTTCTTAAAACGAACACCACGTGCTGGATCATCATCAGACTGCTACAACATGAAATATATATGGCAGAATGCAGGTAAAAAAGAGCAGGAGACATACCATTCTCCCCCAAGGAGTTTAGTCACAAATTTAATTAACACTTTTTTTTTTTTAACAAGCATCATAAGCATGGAAACATGTCCTCTGGAATAGTGGCTGGAGCATGAAGAGGGATATGAATGATTAGCATATCTGGCACGTAAGTACCTTGCAATGCCAGCTACAAAAGTGCCATGCAAATGTCCGGTCTCACTTTCTGGTAATTGTAAATTAAAGGAGGGCAGCATTATCTCCTGTAAATGTAAACAAACTTGTTTTTCTTAGTGATTAGCTGAACAAGAAGTAGGACTGAGTGGACTTGTCGGCTCGAAAGTTTTACATTGTTTTGTTTTTGCATGCAGTCATGTAACCAAAAAAACCTACATTTGAAATTGCACTTTAGTACTTGTATGAGGTGAACTGAAAAATACTATTATCATTTTTATGGTACAAATATAAGATGAGCACTGTGCAATTTGTATTCTGTGTTGTATCTGAAATTGATATTTGAAAATCAAAAAATATTAAGTTTCAATTGATGTTCTGTTTAACAGTGCAATTAATTTTTTTAATCCTGATTAATTTGAGTTACTCATGTGATGTTAACTGTGATTGACAGCCCTAATGTAAACCTGTTCTTTGTTTTCAGATATCTTCTCCTATTCATTTCAATATTAAATGCAGCAATTGCTACAATTTTGAAGAAAAAAGCAGTTTCTGTTATAGGATCACATATAGATTTGAATAATCATCATAGGGAGCAGCCTTCAATCCTCATGTCAGACCAGAAGACAAATGTCTTATTCTCTACCTAAAACCTTATCTATGTAAAAATCTGCATTAAAGTTTTAGTGACTAGTCCTCATTTCTCCTATCCATCCAGGTTCCTACCTTGTCCCCATCAGCATCCATGTCTGAGCTTCATGGCTCTATTTGGATAAGTGACATTTCAGTTGCACATATTCAAATTTGCAAATAAAACACGCAACAATAAATTTAGCTCAAAGAGCACGGTGCACAATTTAAAAAATCAGGCCAGACTGCTAGGTGTTGGTGGTAAAAAGCCTTGACTGCAGCCCACGTTCCCTGTTTTAACAAATGCATCCTTTACAACTGTAAAGCTGACTTTCAGTGGTAACAATATTCAATTTAGTTAGCAGCACATCTAGAAGGTGGGCAGCAGTACACAACCATGACTATCTGATTTAACTGAAAATCTGCCACATCTCAGAGTCCTTAATGCAACATTCTTCAGCTTCTAAAGAGCTTAAACATGGAACACAGTGATTGCCATGACATTTGCCCACAGATACCGTAAATGGGAGGTAACACAGTTTTTATTCTAGACATAGGGAAAATTGGTAACTCGGGTACTCTAGGCAGCATTAAAAAGACCACTTTTCCCTGTAGTCACTATGATGTGTTTTTTATTTAGTTCTAGGTTAAAGCATCCTGATATTTGCCATGCATACTCTTAATCATGCTGCTGTTCACCAAAAAGTAGTTTAGCATTAAACATTGATTCTCCTTTCACACTGCAGTTTGGTACTATATTGGTCCTGTTCACATTAATGAGAGTCCAAATTTCATGTATGAACCCAGAAACTTGCTTTGTTCATGAGCCAGATGGCTTGGTATCACAGTGATACGGTCGAATCAGTTAATTTACTTAGTCACAGAAACAAAGGCTTAATTATGTGCTAGATTTGGAGACTGTTTAATTCAGCAGTTCAGTTACAGTTTAAAAAGTCATGATTCTCTTCCTCCTTTCCAAAGTAGTGAATGATTAAAGGGGCAGCATCCAACTTAAAAATCAGTGTCTGAAAAATGTTACTTTTAACAGTAGCTTGCAGACTGCCCCCCTACAGAAGCAAGGCCTTAACTCTGCCACTTCTTGTGGTAGGGTGGACTGCTGTGCCCATACAGATCCCCACTGAGAGTTCCCTGGTTCCTCTGTACAGTCGGTTTGGGTGGGGTTTTCGCATTGCGACAAGGGAGGCAAAAACTTTTTTAAAACAGGGAAATGAGATTGCAAAACCACAACCAGAGGGTGAGGGACTCAGTGGCAGGTGTAGCACCCTAAAACTACAGTTTTCAAAATGATTACATTTCAATACTACATGCTAATGGTGTTAAAGAATTTTCTGTTGCCTACTATATCATCTGACATGAAGGATGAAACAAAGATTTCTGATAGGAGTTACTGGCACAAATGGTATTGGTCTGCTTAGATGCACCTCACAGTATTTTCTTAATTTAGTGTAGGTTTAATCAGGGTGTGGGTACAACTGCCCTGCCATCCCTCTGGATCAACGAGTTAGTTCTGGACTCTGAAGATTATGCATCAAGAAAGAAAACCACCTTAAAACAAGATTGTTTAGCAAAGTCTTTATCATTCTTGATGGCTGCAGAATATTTCCCTAGGATTTTCTTTTCTCTTGTTCCCAGTATTGGCATGGTACCTGTGTTCGCAGGAACTGCACCTCCTCTGTTAGCATCTGCCTCTCTCTGAAGAGCTGATTCTGTTTGTTGAGTAACTCCACTAGCTGCTGGGCAGTGGTTTGGCAATGCTTGTCAAGCTGGTGTAACCTGGATAAAACAGATGAAAGGATACAGCAGGGCTCTGGAATTTACCACAAGGGCTTTGATGTGAACCCCCAAGAGTACAGTGTATATATGGCAATAGAGCTCAGCTTGGCCATCATGTTGGAGTCAACTGTTCTTTAAAGGATATTTAATACAGTTCATCTCCATCCCTTAAAATAGGAGCATTTTAAAAATGTTTTCACTTTTAAATTAAAAGCGTAAGGGCTAATAAATTAGTTTTTCCATTAAGTGACATCAATTAAAAAACAGAACCCATGTTCTAGTATATGTATTTCAGAATTGCATACATCACATTCCTGTCCGACAGGAAAAGGAGTCATAGAATATCAGGGTTGGAAGGGACCTCAGGAGGTCATCTAGTCCAACCCCCTGCTCAAAGCAGAACCAATCCCCAATTTTTGCCCCAGATCCCGAAATGGCCCCCTTAAGGATTAAACTCACAACCTTGGCTTTAAGCAGGCCAATGCTCAAAGCACTGAGCTATCCCTCCCCCCGCCCCCGAGTCAAGGGGATAGTACAGTTCCCAGGGCTTCTGCCTTTGGAATGCAACAGAATCAGCATCGCTGCAAACTTCCTACATCAACACTCATACAGACAGCTAATAAAATCCAAGTTCACCAGTTGTGTGATACCATATCAAACCCCACGTGGGCATATTGCTTTACACAACGTCCCAACACTCCTCACAGGAAGCAACATTCATTTAGCTTCTCCAATAAGCCTGGTCTTAACTCAGAGGGGGTGAAGAGATGTTTTGAAACTGGTCAAGGAACTTTGACTACAGGGACCGGGATTCCCAGGGGAAGGGTGTAAACAGGGAGTAAATGAGATGGTGAATAAGACTGAAAACACGAACGCCTGGCCTGTAATTAGGGTTGGAAGGATTAGATTTTTGTTGGTAAACGTTGGTTTCACCACATACACACAAATGGAAGAAAAAAATTCAGTTGCTGATAACTGAAATTTAGAGATCAGCAACGTATGAAAAATGCTGCTTTGGAACTTGGGAGTTTGATTTAAGGGTATTTATATTTTGACCTGCGATTGTATTGTAAAGGAGATCTAGCTTTAACTTGTTGAATTGCAGTGTTTTTAAATCTCATTAAATAGTAACTATTAACTCCCCATAATTTCCTGCAACTGTAAAAATCTAAAAAAAATCTTAATACATTATCTGAAATTATAAAAAATAATTGAATTCTGCCAAGCATATCGATAATAGAAATAACAAGTACCCAATTTACAGCCAAGGCCCCCACCAGGGCGGGTGCACCAGTGGGTAAGCACAGCAGTAGACAGGCCTCAGGAACTTTTACCACTGTGTCACGAAAAACCCAGTAAGTCCTCTAGCTCTGCATCCGATGAAGTGAGCTGTAGCTCACGAAAGCTTATGCTCCAATAAATTGGTTAGTCGCTAAGGTGCCACAAGTCCTCCTTTTCTTTTAGCTCTACACTGCTAGTCTATCCCTCAGGGCTCCTGTAAGCGCCCTTTTCAGGGAAAAGTGAAAAAGGAAAAATCTGCCATTTCCTTCAGTAAGGAAAGTAAAAAAGCAAACAAGCTGGAAGCTGTATTTAAACAAATGCACCTCACTTGCTCAAGTTCATGGATACTTTCCTGTGGTAGTGTTCGGTAAGTTTTATGATGAATTATGAAAACAAAAAAAATCCTCAATAAAATAGACTCTAAATAACAAAGCAGATAACTAGAAGGGGATTATTATTTGCATTGCCTCGGCATCCAAAGGTCTGAATCAGAAAGGGGGCATTCCTGTGCTAGGTGCTGTATTAGGAGAAGATAGTCACTGTACAAAATGAATATCAGGAGGGAACAAGTTCTATACAGGGCCACAACAACCAAGGTAGCATCATCTGCGTACGTAAGGTGTGCTATCTGAGAAATGAAAGCAGTCACCGTACGGCTCAACACTAAAGTCTTGAGTACAGCCAGAGCATATGCTATTGGAAGTGTTACATCTGCATTTACCTGACCAAAATAATGCACGCAGAGCTTTCAAGTTGAGGTTAGACACTCAGAACCTATGCTCATGAAACATACAACTACTGTAGTATTCTGCATAGAAGCACGAGTGCTGCATACAAACAGCTCCTCAGATAACCTGAAGAGCTCATATCATAGAATATCACGGTTGGAAGGGACCTCAGGAGGTCATCTAGTCCAATATCCATTACTGTACTCGTGCTTGCAGGTTGGGTGGGTGCTGTGTGTTTGTTTTTTGTTCGAAGGAAACCGTAAATGGACTCCTTTGTCATATCTGTTTACATTTATCATCTGGGTGCCATTAACAATGGAACCCTTCCTTGGGTAGCACTAGAGTGAAATACTGTGGTATCTCAGATGCCCCTGCAGTAACTGGGAGTAAATGCTGACCTTCCAACTGGGGTCATTGCAAGTACAGTGTCTATTAACACCCAACATAAGAATGACCCTACTGGGTCAGACCAAATGTCCATCTAGCCCAGTATCCTGTCTTCCAACAGTGGTCAGTGCCCCAGAGGGAATGAACAGAACAGGTAATCATCAAGTGATCCCTCCCCTGCCGCTCATTCCCACCTTCTGACAAACAGAGGCTAAGGATACCATTCCTGCCAACCTGGCTAATAGCCATTGATGAACGTATCCTCCATGAATTTAACCAGTTCTTTTTTGAACCCTATTATAGTCTTGGATTTCACAACATCCTCTGGTGAGGAGTTCCACAGGTTGACTGTGCGTTGTGTGAAGAAATACTTCCTTCCCCGCCCTAAACAATCAGCACTTCTGACAAACCCTACAAAAACAACCCCTTACCAGACTGCATAGAAGGAGAAAACACAATTTTGTAAGGAAACAGATCTACATGCCCAGCTTTTAAAAGATCATAAGACATTTATTTTTTAATTAATGACATCTTGGCAGTTCCTTGATGATCAAATGAGTTGGGGGGAAAATACTGACAGATGTTGCAGAGATGGGCCTGACCCAACACCCTAAAGCCAAGCACCCCATAACACTGGGGGAGCTTGGAACCAGACTGGAACAGGAGAGCTGACCCCACCTTAGGATAGGCTGAACCAAAACCCTGGAAAGAATCACCATCAAATTTAGATGAAGTTTAGTGGGTAGGGCCATGGATTCAAACTGTGTGGCTTAGGTCTTTTAATACCAAGTTCTTCAAGGTAGGGTGATTGTTGCTAAGGGACTGATATTTATTGTGCTAGGCTTGCTATTAAGCCTAACTTTAAACATGTGACTGTAATGGGACTACTTACATGCTTAAAGTTAGGCATATGCTTAAGTATCTTGGTGAATTAGGGTGCACATGAATGAAAGGACAACATAACCTAGGCTGAACTTCCATGGCTACACCCCTAAACTACCTCTAATGACAAACTGGAGATGGAATTGAAAGTTTCTATGCAGTAATTCTGTCATGTACTTTACTATCTCTCAGCTGAAGTGTAAAATAAACTGAATGAACTTACATACATCAGCTCTGCATGTGGCCACCTTGCAATATATACGCTTTTAGGAACTGCCCTGGTCAACTCTGGCACTAGTAAAAGCTTCCTCGGACGAAACTGAAAAAAGCCACTTTCTTGCTGTAGCTCACGAAAGCCTATGCTCAAATAAATGGGTTAGTCTCTAAGGTGCCACAAGTACTCCTTTTCTTTTTGCAAATACAGACTAACACGGCTGTTACTCTGAAACCTTTCTTCATAATAAAAGTCGCACAAAACCCGGTTAAAAAGAATAAGAATGTGAGACAATGCCAAAACCACGTTTTCCAATCTGCTATGTGCCATAATATGATTTTTTCCCCCAAACTACTGCAGCAGTGCTGCTGCATGGCCACATTTCAGACCACATGGTCCTCTTGGTGTGGACTATATTGGTATGTATTTAGCAATGTCTATTATCATGTTAGCACGAGCACACATGGAGCTGATTTTACAAGCTGTATTACCATGTACTGGAGATCAGAAAGAAGCTGTAAGCGCAACCCAGCAAGCTGCAAACCCTGACAGCTGGTTTTAAGCTGCCAACCAAGTGAACAAAGAGACCATTTGATAGTATAGAATGTGCTGCTAATTACAGTCTCACACCGTGTATAACTTCTAAGGCATTACACATTAACACAAAAGTTCACTACTGTATGTATTTCTTTACTCTGGTTGTGTGGTTTCAGGGACCTAGAAATTGTGTCCTGTTTGTGTAAACAGATGCAGTTACTCTCCCAGAAGCAATATATCACTTCCAGTGCAGAAGCAATGTCTACTGTGAAGCAGGTTTCAGAGGAACAGCCGTGTTAGTCTGTATTCGCAAAAAGAAAAGGAGTACTTGTGGCACCTTAGAGACTAACCAATTTATTTGAGCATGAGCTTTCGTGAGAATAAACTGGTTAGTCTCTAAGGTGCCACAAGTACTCCTTTTCTTACTGTGAAGCAGTGTAGTTAGAAGATATGATGCCAAACTGGGGAGAGTTGATAGGTGGGTTCTATTCCCTGCTCCGTCACTGGTTCACTGTGTGACTTGAGGACAGTCACATAATCTCTCCCTGCCTTAGCACACCCAGCTACAAGGTAGGTATTATTTACCCCTTTTTCCAAAACACTTAGAACTCTTCATCCAGAGATTCCCTCTCAGGGGTAGGGGGTTACTATTATAAATTACTTTCTTCACAGAGACACAGCAAAGAAAAAGTAAAGAATCTCCTATTAGTTCTGTCCTACCCCTTTAGCATCTTGTGGTCTATAAAACTTTTTGACTCCAGGTTCCTTAACTCTGATAGTGCTAAGAGCTTGGTCCAACTTCAAAATAAAATAATAAACTGAACTTGGACTGATTTATAAACATTCCATAAAGGGCACCACCTCTCCTTTGCCCTAGAGCCTTGACATGTTTTAAAAACATGGTCCACAGGGACACTTCTTTACTCAATAATTAACATCACCAGCAACTAAAGACATAGCTAAACTCTACAACCCCCCATCAGCATCCTCCCAGACCCTCACAGCAAAGCAACTGGTGTTTTCACCTTGATATTGCACATCACTATTTTGGATCAGAGGAAGCAAATTTCAATGATAGATGGATGCCTAATACAGAATGCCCTGCCAGCTGCCCCTCTCTTTCATGAGTGGGCTCCAGCTCTGGCATCCTCGCTGATCTCAATTCTGGCAGCTTGGCACAGGGAGAACAGTGGTCTCCCAGAGAGATGGGTCCCAGAGCATCTGATGCTTTACAGATCAAAATCAACATCCTACATTCTATTGGCTCCTTGGCAAATAGCCCACGTGGCCCTAAAGCCTTACTGGGTCAGGCCCATATTGTCTGTCTACACAGGATGACATATCTTGCTTTAAGCATATGAAAGATAATTCAATTAGAGAGACAAACTATTGCAAGTGAAGAGAAACAAGTCTTTAGTTATAGAAGTATTACTTATGCAGTTCAGTTATGTAAACAAATCCTAACCATTCTAGCAATACCCTACATTGAGACCATTTACAGCATAATCTGACAAAACGATATAGCTCCCATCTACAGATCATGCATTTAAATTATTCTCCATCTGTTGCCTCATCTTATAAAAATTCCCAATTTATACAGAGGGGTAAGAGAGCAAAAGATAGCAGTGTGGGACACAAGCACAGGTTGGCAACTGGTTACATAAAAAAAGGAAACAAGATTTGGGGCATAAGGAACTGCAGCTTTAATTAGTTTGTTTCAAAGAGAAAACAAATTCTCATTCTAAACCTTAATAATCACCTGTTCGTGGTGCTATTCAGAACGTGCATGCAGCTTTATTGCAGAGTGGCCAAGATGAGGTGCACTGTTTTTGAAGTGAGGTATATGCTGCACCCTCAGACATCCCAGTTAGTATGTTAAGTTCCTTGGGGCAGAGACCAACGGCCAGGTCCTACAAAGAAGTAGGAGATGAGGGTACTCAACACCTTGCAGGATCGAGTCCCACATCTTCATGTTCTTCACAACAAATACTCTTAAATCTAAAATCAGGGTCTCTAACGGTACACCTACACTGCAAGAGAAAAAAGAAAAAAAAAGAGAACCTGGCAACAAGTCTCAGAGCCCAGGGTTTACAGACTCAGGCTCATGGGGCTCATGCTAAAGTGCTAAAAATAGCAAAGACCTTCTCACTCAGTCTGAAACTCAGCTCTGAAACCTGGCAAGGTAGGTGGGTCTCAGATCCTGAGTGGAAATTTCTACACTGCTATTTTTAGTGCTGTCGCATGAGCCCGAATCTGTCAACCTGGGCTCTGAGACTCACTGCTGGATGGTTGTTGTTGGTTTTTTTTTTTTGTTTGTTTTTTGTTTTTTGCAGTGTAGGTGTACCCGTAGAGAGTTCTCATTAAGTGGACAGACCTGCATGGAGATGAAAAGGAAGTTACTGGATACAATACCTCTTAGCTCTCATAAATTACATTTAGCAAGGACAATACCAAAGTAAAAAGAATCCCAGCTAATAGAGAATACTATTCAGGCTGTCACTGAGCTCAATAAAAAGAAAAGGAGTATTGTTGAAATCATGGTGGAATTCCTCAAGCGCTTCTTTTCCATGGGTCCAGATGATGAAGATGTCATCAATATAGCGCAAGTAGAGTAGGGGCTATATTGATGACATCTTCATCATCTGGACCCATGGAAAAGAAGCGCTTGAGGAATTCCACCATGATTTCAGCAATTTCCATCCCACCATCAACCTCAGCCTGGACCAGTCCACACAAGAGATCCACTTCCTGGACACTACGGTGCTAATAAGCAATGGTCACATACACACCACCCTATACCGGAAACCTACTGACCGCTATTCCTACCTACATGCCTCCAGCTTTCACCCAGACCACACCACATGATCCATTGTCTACAGCCAAGCTCTGTGATACAACCACATTTGCTCCAACCCCTCAGACAGAGACAAACACCTACAAGATCTCTATCAAGCATTCTTACAACTACAATACCCACCTGCTGAAGTGAAGAAACAGATTGACAGAGCCAGAAGAGTACTCAGAAGTCACCTACTACAGGACAGGCCCAACAAAGAAAATAACAGAACGCCACTAGCCGTCACCTTCAGCCCCCAACTAAAACCTCTCCAACGCATTATCAAGGATCTACAACCTATCCTGAAGGATGACCCAAATCTTGGGAGACAGGCCAGTCCTTGCTTATAGACAGCCCCCCAACCTGAAGCAAATACTCACCAGCAACCACATACCACACAACAGAACCACTAACCCAGGAACCTATCTTTGCAACAAAGCCCGTTGCCAACTGTGCCCACATATCTATTCAGGGGACACCATCATAGGGCCTAATCACATCAGCCACACTATCAGAGGCTCGTTCACCTGCACATCTACCAATGTGATATATGCCATCCTGTGCCAGCAATGCCCCTCTGCCATGTACATTGGTGAAACTAGACAGTCTCTATGTAAAAGAATAAATGGACACAAATCAGATGTCAAGAATTATAACATTCATAAACCAGTCAGAGAACACTTCAATCTCTCTGGTCACTCGATTTCTGATCTAAAAGTGACTATTCTTCTACAAAAAAACTTCGAAAACAGACTCCAACGAGAGACTGCTGAATTGGAATTAATTTGCAAATTGGATACAATTAACTTAGGCTTGAATAGAGACTGGGAGTGGTTGAGTCATTATACAAAGTAAAACTATTTCCCCTTGTTTATTCTCTCCCCCCCCCCCCCTTCTTGTTATCTCCTGGAAATGGCCCACCTTGATTATCACTTCAAAAGGTTCTCTCTCCCCCCACCCCACTCTCCTGCTGGTAATAGCTCATCTTAAGTGATCACTCTCCTTACAATGTGTATGATAAACACCCATTTTTTCATGGTCTGTGTGTATATAAATCTCCTCACTGTATTTCCCACTTTATGCATCCGATGAAGTGAGCTGTAGCTCATGAAAGCTTATGCTCACATAAAATGGTTAGTCTCTAAGGTGCCACAAGTACTCCTTTTCTTTTTGCGAATACAGACTAACACGGCTGCTACTCTGAAAACTGAGCTCAGTGTAGATGGTACACTGGGTTTTGGACAGGCCTTCTACACTGTGGTGAATCTCATCCAAAGAAAATAAAGTTTCATGCACAAAATGATAGTAACACAAAAAGTTATGTTGACATTTTCTGTGTACCAGACAAAATGATATCTTCACAGGAGTGAAGTATTTGGTATTTTTATTCTAATAGTGAGGCTTTCGACATAAATATATTGACAGGTCTCTGCTCCAGGGAGTTTACAACCCAAATTATACTCAATAATCCCACAGGTGACTATGAACAAAGAGGAGAGGATGGTATGAAGCTTGTTAGTCCCTCTCCAGATGTTTACATTTATTATCAATAAACTGATCCATTGGGGTTTGCAGACAGCATCCAGACTAAAGAGCAGGATTGGGGATTTTAGACCTGAAAAAGTGGACTCATTAAAAGATTAACTTATTTTAGTGCCATCAGGTTATGCATGCAAGACACTTCCACTCTTCACTGCATAGCTGAATTTGGGGAAGTAGTATGATTAAATTACAGCAACCTGCAGCAGCTAAATCACCAAATTCAATAACCATGCTGCATTTACTGGCACACATCTTAATTAGGTTTTAATACAAGTAATCTGATAACTACTCCTGGCCAGCCAGAGCAGGACTGTCAGTGCTGAAAGCTGTGTTATTTAGCTGCTCTTCCGGTATACTGCAGCAGCCTCCCCACTGACCCTTGTCAAAGAACCCCATCTGCTGGTTGCCACGGTAACTGAAGGCAACCAATTGAGCTGAACAGAGTGACTTGGAAATAAAGTCAATGGCCAAAGGAATTCAGCTAAGAGTAATAAATCATTTAGTAAAAGGGAGTCTTCATAAATCTGTATTATGGGAACAACTGCATAACTGTAGGTTAGAGGAGCAGTGGTGGATCACAAGTTCAGATGCATGCAGATCCACTTCTTTTTCAGCATCAATAAGTTTTGTCATAAAAAAAGCCCAGAGAACGTTATTTGTACAGAAAGCTACATTGAAAAGGGTTTTCTTTTTAGGCAGAAAGCAAAGCAGCAACCCACTCATTTCTAATGTCCCTTTCGTAACATTTAATGTATTTGTATTTGTTTTTAAGTAGAGGCAATGGACTACATGCTGCTTTCAGTAATAGTGGTGTAATTCATGAGTAACTCCATGGGAGCCCACAGTGTTAGTCCTGAATCACAAAGGTGCAAGAGAGTATAATCTAACCCAATATCAAGACAATTTCACACTTTACTTTGAAATCTATCAGCTATTTGTTAATCTCACATATTTGTGAAAAAACTATATAAATTTTAAAAAGCACAGTCGTCTTAGAAAAAAGATGGTAAAAAAAAAATCCAAAAAGCACACAGCAAATACAAGTCAATTGCAAACTAAAAGAAAACAAAGCAGAACTATCCATCTGTAAGTTTCTGCCCTTCCCCAATACAATTTTTAGCGGCGACATTCAAAATTACTAGTTGATGGATAGATGGCAACAGTGGGTCCCAAAAGACAATGGTGTAAGCGCCAAAGCAGTTCAGTTACTATGTGTCATGCTGCAGCATCGTGAGTTGCTAAAAAGTCTAATTCTTGAGTAGCAGTCCTTGCCACAGATGGTGCAGGTGTACGGCACAGGGCCAGAAGATGAGACTGGTGCAGCACTACTGGTACTTGAGGCCTGCTGCACTTTTCTCTGTTTGCACTCTCTGCTTCTCTCTTCATCACCTTTCTTACGACTCTTTGCCTCCCTGGTGCAGTAGCCTGTTGCTAGCTCCTTCTTCCCAGTTTGCAGTGTTGATGTTGAAAGTTTTCAAATCCCTCCTGCAAACATCTTTGAACCTGAGCCTAGGTTGGCCCAGTGGCCTTGGAGAATCCACAAGTTCTCCATACAGGAGGTCCTTTGGAATGCATCATCAATCCAGTGCAGGGTGACCAAATGAACGAAGATACCTATGTTTGTTTGGCAATTTTACTTTCTCAAGTATCTTTCTTCAAGTACTTTCTTCAGTATCAGGAATTTTGGTTTCTAACTTGGTATTTAAAATACAAACAAAGATAGCGGGTGTAGAAGGTGTTTAGCCTTCTCGCATGCGTGCTTTAGGTAGTCCAGCTCTCACCATATAGCAGCATGCTCAGGATGCATATGTGGTAAACCCATATCTTGCTGTTCAATGTCATTTTCCTGTTATCCCACATGTGCTTGGCCAATTGACCGAATATGGTGGCTGCCTGTCTGAGGTGAGAATTAAGCTAGTAATCTAGAGATAGTATCAAATATATTGGATAACCTAAGTAACGAGAACTCATGCACAACTGCTAGCTTAACACCAGCTATTAAAACTTCTAGGGCAGTCAACACACCTTGTGCCATAATCATTGTCTTCCTTAGCCCTGGTCTACACTAGGACTTTAGGTCGAATTTAGCAGCGTTAAATCGATGTAAACCTGCACCCGTCCACACAATGAAGCCCTTTATTTCGACTTAAAGGGCTCTTAAAATCGATTTCCTTACTCCACCCCTGACAAGTGGATTAGCGCTTAAATCGACGTTGCCGGCTCGAATTTGGGGTACTGTGGACACAATTCGATGGTATTGGCCTCCGGGAGCTATCCCAGAGTGCTCCATTCTGACCGCTCTGGACAGCGCTCTCAACTCAGATGCACTGGCCAGGTAGACAGGAAAAGAACCGCGAACTTTTGAATCTCATTTCCTGTTTGGCCAGCGTGGCAAGCTGCAGGTGACCATGCAGAGCTCATCAGCAGAGGTGACCATGATGGAGTCCCAGAATCGCAAAAGAGCTCCAGCATGGACTGAACGGGAGGTACGGGATCTGATCGCTGTTTGGGGAGAGGAATCCGTGCTATCAGAACTCCGTTCCAGTTTTCGAAATGCCAAAACCTTTGTGAAAATCTCCCAGGGCATGAAGGACAGAGGCCATAACAGGGACCCGAAGCAGTGCCGCGTGAAACTGAAGGAGCTGAGGCAAGCCTACCAGAAAACCAGAGAGGCGAACAGCCGCTCTGGGTCAGAGCCCCAAACATGCCGCTTCTATGATGAGCTGCATGCCATTTTAGGGGGTTCAGCCACCACTACCCCAGCCGTGTTGTTTGACTCCTTCAATGGAGATGGAGGCAATACAGAAGTAGGTTTTGGGGACGAAGAAGATGATGATGAGGAGGTTGTAGATAGCTCACAGCAAGCAAGCGGAGAAACCGGTTTTCCCGACAGCCAGGAACTGTTTCTCACCCTAGACCTGGAGCCAGTACCCCCCGAACCCACCCAAGGCTGCCTCCTGGACTCAGCAGGCGGAGAAGGGACCTCTGGTGAGTGTACCTTTTAAAATGCTATACATGGTTTAAAAGCAAGCATGTGAAAGGATTACTTTGCCCTGGCATTTGCGGTTCTGCCTTTGCAAAAGGTTTCTGGGGAGGGCAGCCTTATTTCGTCCTTCATGGTAGGACACTTTACCACTCCAGGCCAGCAACACGTACTGGGGAATCACTGTAGAACAAAGCATTGCAGTGTATGTTTGCTGGCATTCAACCAAAATCACGCGGTGGGAGGAGGCAAAATGCGACCTTGTAACGAAAGCACATGTGCTATGTATGTAATGTTAACAGCAAGGTTTACCCTGAAAGAGTGTAGCCACTGTTTTATAAAATGTGTCTTTTTAAATACCGCTGTCCCTTTTTTTTTCTCCACCAGCTGCATGTGTTTCAATGATCACAGGATCTTCTCCTTCCCAGAGGCTAGTGAAGCTTAGAAAGAAAAAAAAACGCACTCGCGATGAAATGTTCTCCGAGCTCATGCTGTCCTCCCACACTGACAGAGCACAGACGAATGCGTGGAGGCAAATAATGTCAGAGTGCAGGAAAGCACAAAATGACCGGGAGGAGAGGTGGAGGGCTGAAGAGAGTAAGTGGCGGGCTGAAGAGAGTAAGTGGCAGGCTGAAGACAGGGCTGAAGCTCAAAGGTGGCGGCAGCGTGATGAGAGGAGGCAGGATTCAATGCTGAGGCTGCTGCAGGACCAAACCAGTATGCTCCAGTGTATGGTTGAGCTGCAGCAAAGGCAGCTGGAGCACAGACTGCCACTGCAGCCCCTCTGTAACCAACCGCCCTCCTCCCCAAGTTCCATAGCCTCCACACCCAGACGCCCAAGAACGCGGTGGGGAGGCCTCCGGCCAATCAGCCACTCCCCCACAGAGGATTGCCCAAAAAAAAGAAGGCTGTCATTCAATAAATTTTAAAGTTGTAAACTTTTAAAGTGCTGTGCTTAAAGTGCTGTGTGGCATTTTCCTTCCCTCCTCCTCCACCACCCCTCCTGGGCTACCTTGGTAGTCATCCCCCTATTTGTGTGATGAATGAATAAAGAATGCATGAATGTGAAGCAGCAATGACTTTATTGGCTCTGCAAGCAATGATTAAAGGGAGGAGGGGAGGGTGGTTAGCTTACAGGGAAGTAGAGTGAACCAAGGGGTGGGGGGGTTCATCAAGGAGAAACAAACAGAACTTTCACACCGTAGCCTGGCCAGTCATAAAACTGTTTTTCAAAGCTTCTCTGATGCGTACCGCGCCCTCCTGTGCTCTTCTAACCGCCCTGGTGTCTGGCTGCGCGTAACCAGCAGCTAGGCGATTTGCCTCAACCTCCCACCCCGCCATAAACGTCTCCCCCTTACTCTCACAGATATTGTGGAGCACACAGCAAGCAGTAATAACAGTGGGAATATTGGTTTCGCTGAGGTCTAAGCGAGTCAATAAACTGCGCCAGCGCGCCTTTAAACGTCCAAATGCACATTCTACCACCATTCTGCACTTGCTCAGCCTGTAGTTGAACAGCTCCTGACCACTGTCCAGGCTGCCTGTGTACGGCTTCATGAGCCATGGCATTAAGGGGTAGGCTGGGTCCCCAAGGATACATATAGGCATTTCAACATCCCCAACAGTTATTTTCTGGTCTGGGAATAAAGTCCCTTCCTGCAGCTTTTGAAACAGACCAGAGTTCCTGAAGATGCGAGCATCATGCACCTTTCCCGGCCATCCCACGTTGATGTTGGTGAAACGTCCCTTGTGATCCACCAGAGCTTGCAGCACTATCGAAAAGTACCCCTTGCGGTTTATGTACTCGGCGGCTTGGTGCTCCGGTGCCAAGATAGGGATATGGGTTCCATCTATAGCCCCACCACAGTTAGGGAATCCCATTGCAGCAAAGCCATCCACTATGACCTGCACATTTCCCAGGGTCACTACCCTTGATATCAGCAGATCTTTGATTGCGTGGGCTACTTGCATCACAGCAGCCCCCACAGTAGATTTGCCCACTCCAAATTGATTCCCAACTGACCGGTAGCTGTCTGGCGTTGCAAGCTTCCACAGGGCTATCGCCACTCGCTTCTCAACTGTGAGGGCTGCTCTCATCTTGGTATTCATGCGCTTCAGGACAGGGGAAAGCAAGTCACAAAGTTCCATGAAAGTGCCCTTACGCATGCGAAAGTTTCGTAGCCACTGGGAATCGTCCCAGACCTGCAACACTATGCGGTCCCACCAGTCTGTGCTTGTTTCCCGAGCCCAGAATCGGCGTTCCACAGCATGAACCTGCCCCATTAGCACCATGATGCATGCATTGTCAGGGCCCATGCTTTCAGAGAAATCTGTGTCCATGTCCTGATCACTCACGGGACCGCGCTGACGTCGCCTCCTCGCCCGGTATCGCGTTGCCATGTTCTGGTGCTGCATATACTGCTGAATAATGCGTGTGGTGGTTAATGTGCTCCTAATTGCCAAAGTGAGCTGAGCGGGCTCCATGCTTGCCGTGGTATGGCGTCCGCACAGAAAAAAGGCACAGAACGATTGTCTGCCGTTGCTCTGACGGAGGGAGGGGCGACTGACGACACGGCTTACAGGGTTGGCTTCAGGAAGCTAAAATCAACAAAGGGGGTGCCTGTACATCAAGGAGTATTTCAGGCAGGACTGCACGGAGGGTTCCAATAAGAAATGGTGCACCTAAGTTATCGTTGTTATTGGAACAAGGAGGTTAGCCTGGCCTCTGATTGATACATGGCTAGATTTACCTCGCTGCACCTTCTCTGTGAGTGACTGCAGTGTGACCTAGAGGAATGAGTCCCCTAGACAGGGGAGGAGGCAAATGAGTACAAAACAAATCTGGTCTATTTCTTGTTTTGACCCACTCCATCTATCTTTTACATCTTTGGCTGGCAGCAGACGGTGCAGAAGGACTGCATGCCATCCACATCTCATGGCTGCTCGGCAGAAGATGGTACAGTACGCCTGCTAGCCATCCCCATCTCTTGCCTGCCTGGCAGAAGATGGTGCAATACGACTGCTAGCAATCCTCATCTCTTGCCTGCCTGGCAGAAGATGGTACAGTACGACTGCTAGCAGTCCGTATCGCCTGCCTGCTCACCATAAGACGGTTCAATAGGACTGACTGCAGGACTAAAGAGAATGACCTGGTCAAGTCACTCCAAATTTAGTCCCTGCGCCCATGTCTGCCCAGGCGCTCCCAGCCGACGCGGCCAGGAGCACCTCGGACACGATGAGGACGACTACCAATCGTATTGCACCGTCTGCTGCCAGAAGGCAAGGGGTTGCTGCTACTGTGCAGCAAAGCCGTACCGCGTCTGCCAGCACCCAGGAGACATAGGGTGACGGTTACCTGAGCGGGCTCCATGCTTGCTGTGGTATGGCATCTGCACAGGTAACTCAGGAAAAAAGGCGCGAAATGATTGTCTGCCCTTGCTTTCACGGAGGGAGGGAGGGAACGGGGGCCTGACGACACGTACCCAGAACCACCCGCGACAATGTTTTAGCCCCATCAGAGCGCTGCATTGTGACTGCTCTGGACAGCACTCTCAGATGCCCGATTGTTTGCCATTGCTCTGACGCTGGGAGGGGCGCTTACAGGGTTGGCTTCAGGGAGCTAAAATCAACAAAGGGGGTGGCTTTACATCAAGGAGTATTTCAGGCAGGACTTCACAGAGGGTTCCAATAAGAAATGGTGCACCTAAGTTATTGTCCTTATTGGAGCAAGAAGGTTAGCCTGGCCTCTGATTGATACATGGCTAGATTTACCTCGCTGCACCTTGACTGCAGTGTGATCTAGAAGAATGAGTCCCCTAGACAGGGGAGGGGGGGGAAGCAAATGAGTACAAAACAAATCTGGTCTATTTCTTGTTTTGACCCACTCCATCTATCTTTTACATCTTTGGCTGGCAGCAGACGGTGCAGAAGGACTGCATGCCATCCACATCTCATGACTGCTCGGCAGAAGATGGTACAGCACGACTGCTAGCAGTCCGTATCGCCTGCCCGCTCACCATAAGACGGTTCAATAGGACTGACTGCAGGACTAAAGAGAATGACCTGGTCAAGTCACTCCAAATTTAGTCCCTGTGCCCATGTCTGCCCAGGCGCTCCTGATCGACCTCACAGAGGCGACCAGGAGCACCTCAGACATGACGATGACGGCTACCAGTCGTACTGTACCATCTGCTGCCACAAGGCAAGGGGTTGCTGCTACTGTGTAGCAATGCCGTACCGCGTCTGCCAGCACCCAGGAGACATAGGGTGACGGTTACCTGAGCGGGCTCCATGCTTGCCATGGTATGGCGTCTGCACAGGTAACTCAGGAAAAAAGGCGCGAAATGATTGTCTGCCCTTGCTTTCACGGGGGGAGGGAGGGAACGGGAGGCTGACGATATGTACCCAGAACCACCCGCGACAATGTTTTAGCCCCATCAGGCATTGGGATCTCAACCCAGAATTCCAATGGGCAGCGGAGACTGCGGGAATTGTGGGATAGCTACCCACAGTGCAACGCTCCGGAAGTCGACGCTTGCCTCGGTACTGTGGAAGCGCTCCGCCGAGTTAATGCACTTAATGCACTTAGAGCATTTTCTGTGGGGACACACACACTCGAATTTATAAAACCGATTTCTAAAAAACCGACTTCTATAAATTCGACCTTATTCCGTAGTGTAGACATACCCTTAGACTGATGGATAGTTCAATTTCATCACAAGCAAACACAAAGATATTGCAAAGTTTCCAGAGCTCCTCTTCACTATGTGCAAAGAGCACTGCACCAACGCAAAAAGACGTTCTCTTATCAACACAGGTTTAACCTTGTTTTTTTTCTCTCTTAAACATGCAATACTGAAGAGTTTTCAATTTGATCTTGTATGGAGATTTATATCCTCAGTGCTAGATGAGAAAGTATGACTAATTAGCAGAGAGAAAAAAAAAGCGTTAATGCCCAAACACATCCTTGTTTGATACTACTGTAGATTTTCAAAGCTGTCTGACTGATCAACATCATATTGGACTGTAGTCTTCATGAAATAATCAAATCAAACTAAGGAGAACTGGAGGGCAGCCAATTCTCTCTAGCAATTGAAAAGGGTCCTTTTTGTCAACCAGGTCAAAAGCCTTTCTAAGATCTATGAAGGTCAAAGAGAGAGATTTTCCTTGTTCTAGACAATTTTCTTGAAGTTGTCGAAGTATGAAGACCATATTAATAGTTGATCTACCATCATGGAAGCTGCACTGACTGGATATATGCGTTCAGCAAGAACTTGCAGTCTGTTGAGAATGACCGGTACAAATGCCTTGCCAGCAACACTAAGGAGAGATTTTCCTATGTACTGTAGTTGTTACAGTCACTCCAATCTCCTTTATTTTTATACAATGTTACGCTGTTAGCAGCCTTCATGTCTTATGGTACTCTTCTTTCCCTCCAACTAACAAACATTGTGCAAATATTGAAGCACAGCAGTTCTCCTTGTTTCATACTTCAGCCACAATTCCATCTTCTCCTGTGGCCTTTCCTGATGAAAAAGGGCAGCCACCTACTTGACAAGTTCATGTATAGTTGGTTCTATATCAAGCATTGATTGTCTGGAGCCTGGGGATTACATTTAATGCTGCTTCAGAAACTGGTTTTATCTGAATAAAGTTTGTGATTCTGTTCCACCCCACACTGCATCTGTTTGCTTCTGTCAATGATGGTACTATTAAGAGATTGAGTGGAGCAGTCTTTTTTTTTTTTTAATTAATTATTTTTAAATACCTCTTAGATCTTCATTCTCAAATGATATTTGTATCTTCTTGCACAAACCGAGCCAGTATGATTGAGCACATTGCCTCACTATTTGTTGAAATGTGCTCTTGACTGCTCTGAGGTGAACATAAGTGTTGTTCCATGCTGCATTAGAATTCAGCGGAGGTGCAATCAGTGACAACTTCCCTGAGTGAACTGGAAACACCTTTCTTGGTCTTCTGTATTATTGATATTAGGGGGTGCACAACAGCTGTGTTTAGTATGATGGAAATCTGTAATGAAAGCCTTATTTTGCAGCACACCAGCACACGATCTGTGTCATAGTCTGCATGTGAAAACTGAGTATGGAAAACATCCTGCAGGTGTGGGGTTTTTTTTTTTGTTTTTTTGTTTTTAAACAGGTGACCATTAAATCCAGTTGGTGCCACTGTCCAAGTCTCGGGTGTCTCCACAAGACCCTTTGACGATGATCACCTTGGAAGTAGGTAATGGTAATGCACAGTCCTTGGTGGGTGCAGAGCTCCAATAATCTTTGCCCATTGCCATTAATTCTTCTCATTCCATGGGACCAACATGATCTTGTGATCTGAGCCAGCTCTAGCACTGAAGTTTATCAATAGAGTCGCTCATGCCATGGTTGCTTACTGATGACACTGTTGAGTTGCTGATAGAACAAGTCCTTCTCTTCAGAAATGGAGGAAAGTGTTGGGGCATATGTACTGATGAAGCTGGCAAAGCCACTTCTAGAAGAGATTACTGATAAAACATGTTCTGATGTTGCAATGAGACAGTTGAGCTTGGATGCTAAGACTGCAAAATTCACTGTGTTCACTGTGGTGGTGTTTGCTTTTTCCGTGCCGAAAAAAGAAGTATAATGTATCTTGCACAGGGAACATGTGTCAGCTAGTCTGGTTTCAGAGACAGCATCTGCCTCAGTGTCCAACTTCTCTAGCTCTATATCGATTATGGCAGACTTTCTAGGGTCACTGACCTCCTCTAGGTCATTTGACATACCACTGCATGTTGTCCTTGCATTCAACAAGTAAGTCTGAAAAGGGTTCCATACCCAAACCTTTTGCAATGAAAATAAGGAGGCAGAACTTGCCTTAGGACCAAAGTCCATCTCTCGGTGGTACGGACTGAAGCCAAGGACTTGGGTCCAAGACATTTAGAAGCCAGTATAGCTGCAGGAGACACTGCAATACAAAGCTGAGTTACAGTACCAACCACCTAATATTTTCTCCACAGCAGGTTTGGTTCAGGGTTTCATCCCCTAGCCTTTATTCAGCCAAGAGCTGGCTGCAAGGCAGCAGCAACAGATCGAGATTACTCTTTTACGGATATTGTTTTTCATTCCAGTGGGTGTCTGGCATGCCTCACATCACTCAGTGAGTAGTGGGGTTCCCAGCTTAGTTGCTGGGGACTCAACCTGCAGCAGGTTGTACTGGGTTACATGGTACCAGTAGCAGGCCTGACATTCCTGACCTGACATTACCAGATACCTCAAAATTACTAGTGTGTTAAGTAGTTTAAATGGGTGTGCCTTAAACTAAAGGCACTTCATAAATAATTACATCCAAAAAAACTAATGTAAAAGAATATCAAATTTGCAGAGTCAGCACTCAGAATTTAGGAAATGCCAAAAATATGGTTACCTTTGCAACTTCTAGTAGTTATAGACCTTTCTCCTCCTCACCTCAGCTTCTGTTAGGGTGACCAGAAAGCAAGTGTGAAAAATTGGGATGGGGCGTGGGGGATAATAAGAACCTATATAAGAAAAAGACCCAAAAATCAGGACATCTGGTCACCCTAGCTTCTGTCCTTATCCCCATTCTCCCTCTCATTCACCACTCCCACTTGGCCCAGTCACACAGCAGCACCTGTCCTTTTCCTCCTCAGCTCCTATCCACCACCTAGCTCCTGCTTCCTCCCCCAAGCTCCTCCACTCCAATATCAACCTGGCTTCTGCCCCCAACCCCACTCTGCACCTTTATACCCTCTAGCTCCTTCCCCCCTACTTCTAACCACATCCCTCGCTAACACATCCAATCCCTCTCCTCTGCTTCATTCTATCCTCTAACTCCTGTACCCCCTTCCACTCTGCTTCTCCCCAGCTGCAACACCCCCTGCTCCAATTCCTCAACTCTCTGCATTTCAATCAGTCTGTTTCTTCCTTGTCTTCCACCGCGTGGCCACCAGCGGGGGTTACTGACAGCATAAGAGAAAGAGACTTCCTATTCTCAGTTCCAGTGCTCAACACCAGAGCAGCCTGGAATAGCAATTGCAGGGAAAAACCTACTCAGCCCCTGCAGCCTCAGTACAAATGAGAATCATTAGGGAATTTAGCTGCTAAATGCTAACAAGTCTCTAATAAACATGTGTGAATTAAGTCTTTCGAGAGGCTTATAGATTGGCCAAATGTGGGCACATTATAATGGGAATGACAAATGATAATACCATGATGACCCCCCCCTACCAAATTTCAAGTCCCTGTTCCAAAGCATGGAGTGCTAGAGTTTCTCAACAGTTTTAAGGGGGAAAATTAACAAAGGCAAAACAAAATATTTTCCTTAATCTCATTCATAGAAATGTTTTAGCTGACACTTTCCAAAAATTTTTTGGATAACCTGGCAAAATTATGAACAATTGAAATGAGGGTCTTACAATTGGGAGTGTCAAGTCAATTTAACTATAGGCATTGCTACCCGCACCACCTATAAATAATAATATAACAATACTTAACACATATATAAGCACTTTATATTTTCATTGTGGTTTACAGCTTTAATTAATTCAGACAACCCTCTGTAAGGTACGTAAATAAGAATGTATCATTGAAGAGATGGGAAAACTCAGGCACAGGGCAGTTATGGCCCAACATTAAAAATGGCCTCAATTTTGGGGTGCCCAACTTGAAACACCTAAATCTGCGTTGTCAGAAAGGATTGAGCACCCAATAACCCAACTGAAGTCAGTGTTCAGCATCTCAGAGAAATCAGGCTCCAGGTGTCTCAAATTAAACACTCAAAAATCACAGACATTTTAAAAACAATTTGGCCTCAGAGACTTGCTTCGAGATTTCATCTTTTATCTTTATGGAAAGAATGCCAAATATTATCCTATATGATGATGGTTTGGAGATTTGCGAACTTTTCTACTAGGAACTCGGGTGAGATAACCAAGCTTCTTCCATGTAGGCCATCCAACAACCAATGGGTAGGAAATTTTGGTTACTACCATCCTGGCTGGATTGGAACCCGACACATCTCACTATTAATTCCTGTAGCTAGCCAGGCCCCATTTCATTTAGTAATTTTGGAAATTTCTATTCGGTCACTTCCAAATTGCTTTTAACAATGAGAAATTCAGCTCCCTTAAACCTTCCAAATGTTTGATTCTTCAGACACACTCTGTCCTCTCCAATACAAGAACAGCCTCCTTGTGCCATGGTGACTAGATGGGGTCTAATTAATGGCTAATTTAGTAACAGTAATTCATCTTTTGTTTTACATTTCATTCCCAGTTTCTAGATCTAGTAGCTTATTTTCACTTCCACAGCTGGTCCTCCAGGTTAAGCAAATAAGATCACTCATGGGCAACCAGGGTCTGGATTCATTCCTCATGTCTAACATTCCCAGTTAAGGACAAAGAATAAATGATTTGCTTTATGTGAATAATCATCATTCATCAGGGTAGATATGCTGCTCTGCTGCAGCATTTTTTCTTCTACTAATGTTTCCCCTTTGAAGACATTGTTTCTGCTGCATATCTCAATTTCCCTCTTATATCTCCAATTCCCAGACATACTTGAACCTTTATAAAGTACCAGTTTGAGGCTTCACAGAATAATAACTATATGAATTCTATCTTTAGAGACAGTGAGATTTACTAATGCAATCTGCCCAATCTGAACTCTTCCCTTCAGAAACATTTGCCTTTAAAAAGAAACTCCCAGCATGAACCTCATATGAAGTGACACGTAACAGACAGTGCATGTGGTGTTTGGGCATACTGCACAGAATTAAAAGATAATTCTTTACTCTGTTTATTCAATGGCATGTGCATAATGTACATGTGGGCCCAAAATGACATCAGACATTTAAAGCAAAAAAGTTGATAAAAGCATCAACTTCTGTTACTTTACTTTTTTGGTTGCTGCCTTAATTTAAAAAAAATGCTAGCAGGAAAGATGGTGCAGTTTACCTACAACTGCTTCAGTAATTTCTAACACTGACAGAGAAACTTTGAGTTCAATCCTGAACCCCTTACTTAGCCCAAACTCTTGCAGAAGGACTGCAGGCACTTGCAATATATACAATAGCCTCCATATATCTACATCTTGTTCTGTATTTATAGTTATTCCTACTACATACATACACACACGAGAAGTCAAACTTTGCAGATTCTCACTAATGACTGGGACACCCATTACAGATTACCGAACTAAGGCCCAATCTTGCAAACACTCTTGTACATAATGCTTACAACAAGGACTTCCATGGGTCTACTCACTTGGTACCATGTGCAGGAGCAAGGACGTAGGCCCAGATATTTAAAAGTATTTAAGGATTGCTGTGCTCAGTGTTCTAATGCCTAACTGGTTTAGGAGCCTAAATCTCATTTTCAAAAGTGGGCTCAGAATTTAGGAGTCTAAATCGCAGCAACAGTTGACAGGATTTAGACTCCTAAATCAGGGAGGTGTTAAATACCACTAAAAATCTGGGCCTTAGCAAATAAAAACAAAACATTTGAGTAGAAATAAGACTTTCAAAATATACCATAACATATTTACCCAGATAGTATGAAATATCAAATCAAAACTAAACTATAACTGGCAGTAGAATTATAGAAGGTGACATTATTACATCACAAAAAGGTATTTTTATATTTGTTCACTTACTCCTTACGGGTCCAATCCTGCAAACCATTACACTCATGAGTAGTCCTTACTAACGTAAGTAGTCTCAGGGTATGTCTATGGGAGATCTGATTCCCTGTCCCAATAGACAGACTTGAGCCAGCACACTAAAAATAGTGGTCTGGATGTTGTGATGCTGGCAGTAGCTTGGGCTCACCCTCAAGCTCAGAGCCAGGGGGTTGGGTGGGCTTGGACTTGTGTGACTAGCCCAAGCTGCTGCCCGTGCCACAACGTCCACGCTACTACTTTTAGCATGTTAGCTTGAGCAGATCTAGCATGAGTCAATTTATTTGGGCTGGTAATCACCTCCCAGTTGCAGTACAGACACTCTCATTGACTTGGAAATGGAACTACTCATGTGAGTAAAGATTTGGTTGTCTGCAATAGATCTCCTGATTTAATAATTACATAGTCCCTCTAAACAAACAAACAAAACAAACCTTTTACTTAGAGCTCAGGTCACACCATTTTATAGCCCATGAGTGAAAATGATTAATATCAAGGAAATAAGCAGTTAAACCATTCATTACCCCATATACACTCCACTCATCAGTTTATCTTCTCTACTCCGATTTAGAGCCGGGCAATTAATGGCTTTTCAGTTCTTTGGTAATTAAAATACATGGTTCAACCAAAAACTAGGACTATCAAGCGATTAAAACAAATTAATCGCGATTAATCGCATTGTTAAACAACAGAGTGCCATTTATTTAAATATTTTTGGAGGCTTTCTACATTTTCAAATATATTGATTTAAATTACAACACAGAATACAAAGTATACAGTGCTCACTTTAGATTTCTCTGATTACAAGTATTTGCACTGTAAAAAATAGCAAAAGAAACAGTATTTTTTCAAATCACCTAATACAAATACTGTAGTGCAATCTCTTTATCATGAAAGTTGAACTTACAAATGTAGAATTATGCACAAAAAATCCTGCACTCAGAAACAAAACAACGTAAAATTTTAGAGCCTGCAAGTCCACTCAGTCTTATTTCTTGTTCAGCCCATCGCTCAGACAAACAAGTTTGTTTACATTTGCAGGAGATAATGCTGCCCGCTTCTTGTTTACAGTGTCACATGAAAGTGAGAACAGGCATTCGCATGCACTGTTGTAGCCAGCGGTGCAAGACATTTACGTGCCAGATGTGCTAAAGATTCATATGTCCCTTCATGCTTCAACCACTATTCCAGGGGATGTGTCCATGCTGATGATGGGTTCTGCACAATAACAATCCAAAGCAGTGCCGGCAACGCATGTTCATTTTCATTATCTGAGTCAGATGTCACCAACAGAAGGCTGATTTTCTTTTCTGGTGGTTCAGGTTCTGTAATTTCCGCATTGGAGTGTTGCTCTTTTAAGACTTCTGAAAGCACGCTCCATGCCTTGTCCCTCTCAGATTTTGGAAGACACTTCAGATTCTTAAACCTTGGTTTGAGTTCTGTAGCTATCTTTAGAAATCTCATATTGATACCTTCTTCGCGTTTTGTGAAATCTGCAGTGAAAGTGTTCTTAAAATGAACATGTGCTGGGTCATCATCCGACACTGATGTAACACGAAATATATGGCAGAATGTGGGTAAAACAGAGCAGGAGACAAATTCTCCCCCAAGGAATTCGGTCACAAATTTAATTAACGCATTATTTGTTTAACGAGTGTCATCAGCATGGAAACATGTCCTCTGGAATGGTGGCCAAAGCACAGAAGGGGCATACGAATGTTTAGCATATCTGGCATGTAAGTACCTTGCAATGCCGGCTACAAAAATGCCAAGCGAATGTCTGTTCTCACTTTCTGGTGACATTGTAAATTAAAGGAGGGCAGCATTATCTCCTGTAAATGTAAACAAACTTGTTTGTCTAAGCGATTTGTTAAACAAGTAGTAGGACTGAGTGGACTTGCAGGCTCTAAAGTTTTATGTTGTTTTGTTTTTGTGTGCAGTTTTGTAACCAAAAGAAAAACAACCTACATTTGTAAGTTGCATTTTCATGACAAAAAGATTGCACTACAGTACTTGTATGAGGTGAACTGAAAGATACTATTTCTTTTGTTTATCATTTTTACATTGCAAATATTTGTAATAAAAATACACACTTTGATTGCAATTACAACAGTATACAATATAGATGAAAATTTAGAAAAACATCCAAAATATGTAATATGTTTTATTTGGTATCTACTGTTTAACGGTGCAATTAAAACTGTGATTAATTTTTTTGAGTTAATCGCGTGAGTTTATTGCGATTAATCGACAACCCTACTAAAAACATTTTTTATTTGAAGTTTTTAGCAAATCAAAAAGAAAAATATTCATTTTGGGTCAAACAAAATGTTTCATTTAGACAAAATTACTTTTAAGTGTTTTATTTAAAAAATAAAGGAAAATTTAAACAGTTATTTCAAACAGAGAAAATGACTCATTTTGAAAATATAAAAATTAAACATTTCAAATGTTTCAGTTTTATTTTACTTAAACAATTAGGCAGAATTGACACAACCACCTCCCAGCCCACCACCTACAGCCCATATGCACCCACAGCGTCATCTTGACCAAACAGTTTACCCTGGAATTCTTGTGTGTTTTAATGATTAATACAGGATTAATGTAGCTTTCACAAACTACCGTGTAGGCAGCACTGTACATGGTTTTATATTGGGGAGTGTAAGTAAATGAGACACTCTATTGTCAGATTGCCTCCAAGGGAGGATTGCCTCTAAATCTTAGGAAAATGTATCTGAATGAATGATCTATGATGTTAGAGAGTGTTTGAAAATAGTATTTTTAGTGTGAAATCTCAGAATTGAAATCTTCATGTATGTGCCTTTGTGCATTACATTTAAGGTCAGAGTAGAATGGCTTAGCTGAGAATTTCCTTGCTTTCTACTGTTTAGGAATGCTAGACTGCACAGCCCAGCAACTTAAAGTCTCTGAATGGGAGTTAACCAGGTTTTTTATAAGCATGGTTGTATCATTATGGATATTTTTCCACACAGAGTTAAAGTTTTGACATGCATTACCCCCTATCTACCACTCACAGAGACCTGACACTCACCTAACAACTCCCTTCCTCTCCCACTCAAAGACCTTTGCCAACAGAGCTGCCCCTCATATCCCAACACAGATCTCTTTTCCCATCCATATCCAGCGCAGATTGCCTCCATGTTCCCCTCAGCTGGATTTTGCCCTGCCCCCGCCCCCCAAGTACTCCAGTACATTTTCATATCCCAAGCTCCCTTCCCTAGGGAGCAGGGATGGGGATGGGTGTGGGTGTGAACATGTTGAGCAGGGCTGGGGACGAGGGACTAGGGATGGAGAGATTTTCGGGGGAGGGGGAGACAATGTGGGAAATCAGAGCGCAGGTCTGGTTGGTGAGCAAGGATGGGGGGCAAGGGAATCTGGGATGTGCAGGACAGGTATGAGGGAGAAGTGTGGACTGAATGGGGTGGAGGGAGAAAAGTTGAGGAGAGAGAAGCTGTGCTTTGATGAACCCTTATTTCTTTGGTTCACCCACTAACTGAAAGAAGCCCTGTGGAGACCCCAGGAAAAATGACCATGAAAAGGGAATGTTTGGGGATGTCAGGGGCATAGGAGACTAGAGGTGTGTGGAGGGGACATGAGAATAAAGAAGGGTTTGAACTGGAGAGGGCCTGGAGTGGGAGTAGTGGAAGGCAGAGAGAGAGAGGAGCTGCATGAGCCACAGGTTAGCAAATGGAAGAATCTAATGGTATCTGTGCAGTCTACTCAGCTAACCTTTGTGTAGCTCAAACAGACTATTGTGGAAGGAGGGGATAATTCTCTGTTCAGTTTTAAGTGGTCTATGTCTGAGATGTTATCAGCACGTGTGTGAGAAGTTTGTGGGGACTGTGGATGCTTAGCAGTGAAGGAAAACAGGGCAATATCTCAGAGTGGAAGCGTTTCTAAAACAATTCTCTGCAAAAGTCAGTATATATATAAATAGCTTAACTCAATATCCACTGAATTTACTGTATCTAACCTAAAGGCAGAATTCAGTCATTAAAGTGTGAAACAGGAATTTTAGTCCTGCTTTAAGTGCAAATCTCAACACAACCTTAACTGATACTTTTGTAATAGGGGAAAACCCAACGCACCTGGTGGAATTTAGAGGTGAAATCTACCCACCCAACCACAGCTAATGAGTGGGACCAGATGTGAAGCCAACCTCTGCTCTTCCCCCTAGTGAGTATATTCCTACCTATGGGTTGGGATAGCAGCTATAGCTGCTCTGTGCTAGTAGCATAAGGTGTTAAAACACTGAACCTCTATAAAAGTGAACCCTATGGCTCCTTCCCTCGCTCACCCTTGTTATGGCCTCACACATTAGGGGCTGCCACAGAGACCCTGCTTGTAGCATATACAGTGTACAGGCATCCCTGCATGGCTGCTTCGCCCACACATAGCCTCTCCAGAGGGCACATGAAGTGCTGAGAGCCTTGCACCACTAATACACCCTCCCCTCTTCTACACCCCATCTTTGCTGAAAAGTTAGTAAGACCATTGGGCTTTTATTTCTAAGAGCTATAGTAGAAGTTTTCACTAATCACATTGTTGACATAGATTCAAGCAAACTATAAAGAGAACAGTACCTTTTATTTCAAAATTATAACGAAAGAGCTAATTTAGTTTTGTCAAGAAAATTCTCTTTTTACTTCACTCCCACAAATTAACTTCATTATTTTATTTTTCTTAATAAAGCTGGAATCGCACTAAAGGGACACGCACACAAGAAACAATCACTGCAATGGGTAACACAAGAACCTTGGCGTTATTTAAGGGGCCAAATCTTGTTCCCCTTCACCCAAACAAGTAATCTCACTGACCTTAATATTAGCAATGGGGAGAGTAAAGTTAGCAGGGTTTGGCCTAATTATTTAAAAAGGCAGCCAATGTCACTTGAGCGGATCTTTGTTCTTCTAAGAAAAGTTAAAAACCATATACATATGCAAAAAAATAGAGAAACAGGCAGAGACAGAAACAGGTCTGCCAGATGCTAATCAGACACTTAGCCTTCCAGGTTCAGTATCTTGTCACGCTCTTACATCATCATCAATGTACCTTTTTCATAATTCATCATTGGGAAGTCTGAGCAGATTCATACAATTTTCTTTTTACAGCACCAGAATTCAGACTACTTTATTGCCAAATGTGAGTTTTTCTGAATGGGCAGTTCTCAATGGCTCATATGATTAATACTGGAGAACAAAAATGCTTTTAGGAAATTTGAAGGGTCAGATAATTGGCACTGGTGTCAGAGTTCCTTTCACCTGAAGGTCACTAGTTTAATTCCAATCCCAGTCAGTAGTGATTGTAATATCCACATGAAATGTATCGATAGTTTTCATATCACACATGGCACTACTGTTGGAAGTCTCAGTTAAGGCAAATATGAATGAGCCTGGAAAATGAACTCGTCTCTCACCCCTAAGGGTGGCTGCTGCAGCTCAGTATTGACGCGCAAAGGCAGGTTGTGGTGTATGTCGAGAGGCTAGGGAGAAACACACACTGCTAGTCCCTATGCTGTAACTGTTTGAAGATAAACAGAAGGCTTCTGTTTCCTGAGCTCTCAAATCAGCAGCTTTTTTGAGCCCTACCCAACCCCACTCCCCCCAAAAAAACAAAACAAAACAAAAAAACCCCAAAACCCACACCTTTCGAATTCATTTATAAAACACTGATGAAACTTTATCATTTAAACGATAATTTTTAGGATACATGTGACCAACAGTTTCTAAATCATGTGCCTCAACTTCAGATAATAAATTCGAATGAAACCTTCCCAGTGGGTTTCTGAGAAATCTATAGTTAATGTTCTGTTTCTAGTTTATAAAACAAGAATGCTATCTGCTCAATGAGGACTTTATTTACTGGTGGATATTTATGTGCTCATCATGTTCTATTCTTATATAAGAAATTATGATGTGTGACCACAGAATAGAGATTCTCTCCAAATGAAATAATCCTGATTGTTACTGTTTTAGGTGCACCCCTTCTCCTCCCAACTCAGATTTGTAGCTTTCTTTGAAAATAACAGCATCATAGAATCATAGAATATCAGGGTTGGAAGGGACCCCTGAAGGTCATCTAGTCCAACCCCCTGCTCGAAGCAGGACCAATTCCCAGTTAAATCATCCCAGAGAGATACTTGAACTGTAAATGCAATTCTTAGAGACATGGTCTCTTCCATATATAGAAATGTTTAGAAGTCCACAGAATATGATATGATGAAAACTGTACATGATATACAAGTTCTCTGTAGTTGTTTTAATCATTACAGCTCTACATACAACAGCTCTTTTAACCACACAGAACATGAGCTGGGATGTGCTCTACGGAAGATTCCTTTAAGGTATGCATAAGTGCAAATGTCACCATGAGCTTGATCCTGCACCTTTAAAGACAGCAGGAGTTCTGCCATTACCCTTAATGGAAGCAGGCCCCTTGACTGCAAAAAGAGCAACCTGTCAAACAGAACGTGAATGCCAAGTTGGTATGTTACAGCCATAAAGCACGTTAGCCCCTAATCTTGTTTTCTAATAAAAGCAAACTTGGAGAACACAGTTCCCCCCCAACATCTGGAGAGCAGCCACAAAGACAATGGTTCAGTTCTCAAAGCATTCAAGGATGCAGCAAATCTGCAGAAGGGCACAAACTCCTCATTTCAAGCAGAGGTGAGCTGTACGATTTCATTATTAAAAATAAAATAAAATAAAAACCCCAGCTATCCACTTATTAGTTAAAAAGTTCAAAGTCTCTAAGTTTCCAGTACATGAAAAGGAGAATACATAATGGGGGGGGGGGATGGGACGGACGGGGGGAACCCCCCCACACCACAACAAGCAAGGATGAAGCAGTACCCGCCTGGGGGCCAATTGCCTCTCCAGCAGCGGTAAGGCTGTTACTAGGCTTGCAGTACCATTTGTTCCATTACACAATCTCCTGAAGCCTTTTACAGAGAGCTAAAACAACTGCCTGTACCAACACGACACATGGCTTTCCATCCCGACTCTTTGCTAATCCAGACGCTCCAACCATCTTTCTTTAAGATGCCATATGGTTGGCAGAAGCCTGTAGATCTAGCAGCACATCTGCTTGTACGTTACTTCTCTCCTCCAACTCCCCTCCTCCCCACATAAAAAAGAGAGAGCAAATAATTATTTAACACTATACCCAGCTAAAGTGCATTTACAGAGAAGAGGAATTATTTAGCCCTAGATACTTAAAAAAAAAAATCGTTGCAGTAATTCATTTGCCAATCAGTGATTTCAAATAGAGCAGAAAAACAAAAGGAATGAAAGGCACACTGACAAAAATGATTGTTGCTTTTGAATGACTTAAATTATTGCCACTTCAGATACTAATTTCGAAGATCTATTTCATGGGTTATTGATTCACTGAAGAGAGGACAGTTTTCTCTCTGACTGCCTTTGTCAGAGGTAAATCAGACAAACATACTGGGAAACTAGAATATACCAAAGCATGCTTTGTTAGCAAGCACAGTGAGCCTCTATGCTAATGAATCTGCATGAGTACACTGACACTCTGCTTTTTTGGTACAATGAACAAAGATTATTGACACTGTTGAAATCCTGGTTGTACTGGCATGTAGGCATCCAGGCTGCCTCTTTGGAATCCAGCCGCCAGTAAGACAGGCTGCAAAAATAAGTGCTGGTTATGACGGGTTATAATTCTGACCATTTGTAACTGTTAGACAATTAACAGTAACAAAACCAATTTAATCTGGAATTTTTAAAACTATAAATAAATGCCCGTACAGTGCACACAATGTACACCTAGTGATAAATAATGATGCTCAGTTGATAAAGGACAGGGAGAGAGGAAACATATAGCTACAAAAAGAGAGGACTGTGCCATGAGAGTGTGAATGCTTAGATACCCAGCACTTTTATTCCAGAATCACTATATATTTCCATATTCAACTTTTTATTCATTGATAAAATAACACACAGAAATATAAGTGGTATGTACCACGCAGATATATAAGAATAGCATTTGGGGAAGATATGGTGAATGTGTGTGTCGGTACAGAAAAAAGCAGAGAATAATAATGGAAAACACCAGACAGGTGCACGTTTTGTCTGTAAGAGTAACAGTACATTATGTTTAAAGAACTCCTTCTCCCCTCCCCAAAGAATTCACTGCTTTCATGAGTAGGGACAAATCCATTCTCTCAAAAACCAAGCATCACATTAAATATAGTATAGGAGTATGCGTATATGTACACTAACCATGTATTATTTAAATATAATCACACACAAATCATTGTGTTTGAACTTGTCAAAAGGGAGGCTCCCCACAAACAACATGGTGATGTTTAGTTAGTGTCCTCCCCTCCTAAGGGACTAGTTCTGATAAAAAGTGGTAGACCAACAGTGCCTGCTGTAATTTTCATTATAACTCACCTCACCCTCACTTTTAGGCATGATCTCTACATCATGGTGAATATTTCTGTCTTATGTTTTATCAAAATTTCTTTGCCTATTTTTGAGTTAAGAGGTTGAAAAAAATCCTCTCAAAACCCCACATTCCCTCTTTGAAATGTTAGCAATTTTTACAAAAGAAGACAGAGCTACAGCTGAAGTTCAAAACCTAAATCTTGGTTTGTACAAGGTCAGTGAGATGCAGCAACTTTGGGTTGAATTTGATAGGGTTTGATTTACCAGTTGTGGTTATACAGAAATTACACGTAGAACAAGTGCAGTAGAAAATTTTGTTGTCTACAAGTTTGTACTTAAAAGTATGTACATGTGTTCAGCTAGTCAAGTGCATATCTCTCAAAACTTGCTGGTTTTTAATGTTGATAACTTAAAACCATTTCCCCCCAAATTTGGCTTGTCTCACGCGTCTCACTGCCCCTTAATCAAGCTACATTTCAGCTACTTTTGCTGAAGAACACACCCAACTACCTAATTCATTTTTTGTTTATATATGGCTGGTGGCGGAGAGAGCTTTTACCTTTGTTCTTCCCAATGGCACAACATACCCTGAATAGATTGCTTACAGCAGATGTTTACAGACTTTTTTAATACCTATTAAACAATATTTTGTTCATTGGGTTATTTCAGAGAAATGGGTGACAATCAGGTGTTTTGGTTATACTTAAAGAGGGCTCTGTCTCATACTTTATTCTCTTTAATCATTTTATATTCAAATTTTAAGATGCCTCTTATGAAATGTATGAAAACTGAAGTAGTTTGAATAAGTATTTAATGCCTACAGTGACTGTGGGTTCCTAGGGATGAAGAAGCTAAAGAGGGATTCCCTGATCCTTCCTATTGCTGCATAGTGTCCCTCAGTTTAAGCTCCATTTAATGCTCTAAGAACAGCTGAATAAGCATATTCCTGTCAGAGCCCCATATAAACACCTTGTACAGTAACATCAGAAACTATTTTTTGGTCAATTGAAGTCTTCAAGTCTCAATTTGGTTCTGTGGGATCTACATGAGATTTATTTCATTCAGAATTTAGGACTAAATTATATACAGGACTGCATAGCCATGCAGGAACATAAGGCAGAGTAAGAACAGGCTACCAGGATCCTAAATTTTGGCAGGCTGGAGTAAGTGGACTCTGTGTACCTACTATATTCCCTCATCCCAGAGCAGGTGGGTAGAGAGAAGAAGAGAGTGGGTGGAGTCTTGGCTCAGCCCCACCAGGAGCCAGCCAGTGCATCTGAGATGGTATGGAGATCATTTGCAGCTGTTCATAGGCCAGCAACAAATTATACTTTGTTCCCCTGCCTTGATGCCATCCTTGCCAAACAAGGGAAAAGAGGGAGGGAATTGTGCTTTCAAGAGGTACAATTCCTTTCCAGTGCTCCCCCTGGGGCAGCACAGCTACATCACCTCAAACAGAAGGGCTTTTTCTTTAGGGCCAAGACTGCAGCTGACTTCAAAAGGTTGCAGACTGGGCCCCCTAAGAATAGGGCTGGACAAACATACTAGTAATCTAGAAGATAAAATGTCTAACAGTACAGAACAAAAGTTTAGAACAGTGTGGTGGCAACGTAAAAGCCAATGTGTCATTCCATCAAATAATCAAGATTATGGAGAACAGCTTTAAGGTTGTAATATTTGTTTTCTTGGCTTATCCTGACAATTCTGAAACTGATAAATGACCACCTTTGTTTAAATTTATGCTACAGCATAAGTTAAACTCTCTTTGTCAGATCCCTAATTATTTTTAGGATGCTGCTTAAAAACTGCCTTATTAATAAAGTATCTACAAATTATTACTTTTCTGCCCTTATATGGAGAAAGATAGGCAGGCAATATAGAAGTGGAAAATACTTTGATCTGTGTGTGTGTGTGTGTTGGGGGGGGGGGGGGAGGGAGGGGAAGGAAGCATGAATGTATCCAACATCACTAAAGAAACAAAATCATGATTTTAAATTTATATACATATACACACACACGTATGTATAAACACACACACACGGTTTTCCCCTCTTGGAATTACAGATTCAATATCATTTTGAGTTTCAGGCTGCAATTGATAAGAATAAAGAATATTTAATATGACTGTCAAAACACAGCTTGTAGAACAATAAAGTAATAGAGTAATAAAGTAAGGGGCATTTGACAGATTATTTGAAGAACTCTGATGAATTACTAAATATTCTTCAGTTTCAGAGTCTCAATAATCTTAACTTTTAATTTTAATCTTTGCTGTTTTTGACTTCTCTTAATGTTAGACATATGACTTTAAAACTTTTAGAGCCATTTGCTGAATTTCCTAGCTGTTTAATAAATCTTTAATTAAATAATCTATAGCAGCTGGGCTTTTTCTGAAGATTTAGCCTAACAAGTTCATTTCTTACTGCTTTTTGTATTCTCAAAAGCTCACAATTTAATTAATACATTTTCTTTATTAATGAGGTCACAGAAAATATGAATAAAATGCTCAAAAAAATCTAAATACATTTAAAGAAAATCAGTTTTGTAGTTTTAAAATTTTGAATTTTTAAAACTGCTGTGGCCCTGGAACTATCTTCACTCACTTTTATAAAGATATACTAAATACAAAAAACTATATTAATGCTATTTTAAGATTGTACAATTAAGCACCCATGTTGGAAAATGTGTGTTCAACCTCAATTTTCACAAGCTTTCCACTGCCCCTTTCCATATACGCATTAAGAAATCCTTAAACAAACACATGTGTTCGAGAACATCCTGTGATCATACAATTAAATACCTAAATGGGCATAGTTAAGATTGCGCATTCGACTTAAAAGTCTGCATTTCCTGACTTTTGAGTGGTTAATTGTTCATCATTAATACTGTACGTGGCAACTTTTTTGCACCTGCACAATTTCACCAGGACTAAGGTGCAGTCTGATCTATCAAATGTAAAACAATACTAGTCCCGGTTGAAAATCTATAACAAACATTTGAAGTTCTAAGAGCAAAAATAATATAGTACATAGAGGTATATTGAGTGTCAAATCCTTATTTTTATATACATTTCTCAGATGGCTAGAGGCACTCAGGCTTCAATTTTATGGTTAGAAATACACCCAAAACATGCATAACACATCAGAGCAGCATATTCCTTGCTGTATTATTACTTACGCAATAGTGATATACACTTTTATGTATGTTTGTAAAGTATAATTGTACGCTGCATATAGATAGATAGATACAAACGATTTTACATCTTTGTAAGCAGAATTTCATATGCTGAAATGCTTTTCTCTGACATCTCTACTCAACAGAACATCACTGTAATTAAAATTAATTGGCCAAAGTAGTCTTCCAAAATTAAACTCTGATCTGAAAGGGATGTTTGAACATTTGGAGATCTCTGTTTAGATGCTGACATGAATATACGTGACCGGATGCACAGAGAGTCTGGATTTATGGTTCACATATGTGCCTAACAAAAGCAATCTCTTCAATAAAAGCACTGTTTCTCATGCTAAGTCTACCTTAGTTTCTAATTTCATCTCAAAGGAATGTTAGAATCTGGGACAGTTTTCTACCCAGATTCTAGAGTCTGTTCTTTAATTCACTCATGTCAGAATTATTGTCTCCCTTCTTAAGGCCCTCTGACTCATTTTTGGGAAAAGAATAAAAAAAGCTGCATACTTCATAGGAGATTTTCCTGTTCATTCTGTTTAAAACACCCTTACATTTTGTGGTACCTCATCAGGGAAGAGGCTCTTTTCTCCTGCAACACACTATATTAAAACTCCAGGATCTCACTGCAGTATCACCAGTTCAACTACCACAGTAAATCTGATTTCAGGCATCCTTGAGCATGATATTCCTTTATCTGAATTGTTTCTTATTCATCATACAGCTTAACATTTAGACCCCTGGTACAATTCTACAGTAGTCATTGAAGGCTTGATCCTGGATAGCACAGAATCTTGCTCATAAGCACAAGTGAAAAAGCATTGAGTAGGACAGGACTTGGAAGGGAATTCAACCTTGGTTGTTAAATTACCCCTGCCATCTAGGACAATTTAGGCTCAAGAGGGAAGTGTGAATATGTACATATTATTCACTGTGAATTTTACCATGCTGAGGACTGGACCTGCGCACTCACCCACCTTATCTCTCTAATATCCTGGGATCAACACAACTCCAACAAAACTGCATACACTTGTAAACTGTAATTTTTGGTTTGCTCATTTGCAATATATTCTCTCTCCTGCAGCCCAAGCTCAGAGTCTTAGGACCAACTTCTTTTGGTGAAAGAGCTTGTCTCCCTCCTTCAGCTGTGTGTAAGCTCAAAAGCTTGTCTCTCTCACCAGCAGAAGTTGGTCCAATAAGAGATATTACCTCACCCACCTTGTCTCTCTAGTTTACAAATGTAACATTTCACCCACAAAATGTCCTAGTGGGAGGAGTGTAATTCACAGTTTGCAAAAGGCAGCTTTTGACATTTTTCAACACTGGGCATATGCATTATACGAAAACAATACAAGACTGGGTATGCATGCATCCCACATACTCAAATACTAGCGATGACAGGCTACTGCCCTTAGATGAGTGGATATGTAACACACCAACTGTAATTCCGAATGGAATTACCTGTACCAATGGAACTATCAACTAGTCAGATTGCGCCTTTCAGAAGGTTGATTTTTAGAAATAAATTGTTCTCATCTTCCAAGCGACAATAGTAATGTTAGTTTACATCTTACAACTCACCAAGCTAACACACACGCAACATTTATTCACTAAGTGTAAAATTCACCCCTGCACACATGGCCAATACAATACCTATGCATTACTTTATCCCTCAAAGAGCACTTAAATGGGACTTAAGTGGTGAACTAGGCTTGTGCAGGGCCTCTGCTTGGGAGTACAGCTTATGTTGTTATACAGAGATGGAAAAATGTTGCTCTGCCTTACATAAAAACTCAGGAGTGGGCCCTCATGCATGTGGAGCAGGTTTTGATCCTTAGATTGTGAACTTCTTGGGACAAATATCCTATTACATGTCTGTAAAGCATCATTGAGATATTTAATATTAACCCACTGATTATGTAAACAACTGATTGCAACACCACCTGCCAGTTTGATACGAAAAGTTGCTATAGTATTAAAAATATTTTCCATGAAAGATCATAAAGGGGAAAAACCCGGAAGTTAGCATTTGAAAATGTGGAGACAAATGAATTTTGCCAAAAACCAGAACAATTTTTAGCAAAAGGGAAGAGACTATATTTTAATAAAATTTTCATTTGGAATTTGACATCAGATGAGCAATATTTTTCACTTATAGCGAGAAGACACATATGGCAGGTATATACTCTTCCTGCTTTTTCGCTGTATTAGATCCTTTTTAGAGCTAATTACTGGAGCACAGTGTTCTAGGCACTCATCATGATCCCTCGGCACTTAACAGCCTATTAACTACTTATCTAAAAATGCTGTCATTTTGGTAAGAATATGGACAGATAAAGTAGAATGAAATGTGACAAAAGTTGTAAAGTTTTTAAATGGCTCATTTGGGCTCACCACACATGGGACTGAGTATCCAAATAAGTGACTTTAAGAACTTTGAACAGGCAAACATTTTGTTCATCACATAGTTTACAGAAATGCTTTTACAGTAAACTTTTAGAGAAAGCTTTAAAATGTTGTTATTGGTATAACTGTTCACAACGTATCCCTTCACTTGTAAAGATGCATTGTCTAAATTACCCTGAGACATGGTAATTAGGAGAATCCAAGTTTAAAGAAGAAAAGGACAGAAAAAATTAGTACCATTAAAACTTAGTTTTTATTCTTTCACTTTATGTATTTATCTTTATAATATACCTCTCCTTGCCACTCTTTCTCCTCCTACTAGCTGTTCCTCTTTGCTTTCTTCCTTTTGTCCCTCTGCTCACTTCTTCTGCACCCCACCTTTTCCTCTCTGGAGAGAAAACATGCTCAGAGGATTTTGTATGAACAATGGGAAAATCCCACTGTAAAAAGAATAGGGGGAATTCCTGAACAATAATTCCTGAATTCCTGAACGTATGTGCCAAGTAGAAGCTGCCACCTGACAAAAATGAAGGAGTAGTTAGAATTGTTAGGATTTTTTAAATCTTTACAGCATAACATGAGTCTCCTTATTCACCAAGGACCATCATTGCACTGAGCCAAAACTGGAAAAAATATATGAAAATGCCTGTGAAGGAATCTCCTAAAATCCATGTAAACATGTTCTATGATCAAATAGTATCTGCAGATATACATACTCTTGCCCAGGCACTCTGAACTGCACAAATGAGGTGTGAAGGAATACCACAAAGCATTAAGACTGACAATTTTCATAATGATGGTACTTAGGAAAAGAACTTAGTTACCCTAAAGGCATTTTGGCGCGACATTTTGTTTTCTTCCAATTCTCACTTGTGTATGAGACTTCAGTATATCTAAACTCTATGAGTGTGTGAATTCAAGTTCCCTAGTGGAATTTTTTCAGATGGTTGCATCTTACAACTAGGTTTTGAAACAGATCAGTAGGTCTATTTGTCTAGTTGTTCCTAAGGGTACCAGTCCTCCAGTAGGAAGCAAGAGATACCAGTTGAATAATTCTAATGGAGTCTAGTAGAATTTCTACTAGAGAAGACTGCATACATTTCTCCTTTTGGAGAGGAAAAAGTGTTCATAGAACACTGAAATATTGAGCAAAGTCGGTATACGCAAACACTTTTCAAATGTTGAACATGCTTCTTTTAATGTAAATATTTTACGATGTTGTATATATAACCAGCTAATCAAGCCAATATAAAACTATTTTTAAAAGTCTTGTAGGCCTTACAAGTCTGACCTTGTCATTTTTTTAAAATGCTTCATCAAGGTGTTTGCAATTGGCTTCTACATTGCAGCATTTGGATGGCCTCATAGTTGTCCAGGTGATTCCACTCCACAAACCCCTGAGTTGAGGGTGATAAAAATATCAACTAAACTTGTGCATGTAGCTTTGAGCTCTGGGTACTGTTCCACAACCTCTTCCCAGTTTCTTAACCTGCATCCACTTTCAAACTGCAGCATCCTTCTCCAATTGGCTGGCTGAATAAAGAATAAACAACCCAAGTTGGACAAAAGCTCCCATTGTAGGCTTTCCAGTCAACACCAACCAGGCCTTCAAAGCTGAGGCCTTCACAAGCTTTTGCAAGGTGAAGTGTGCAATGTACTGCTCACTAGCAACTGGTCTGTGGAGAGGCAAGGGGGCCTCTGATACTGCCAAACTTACTCCGATAGCCTTTAACTTAAAACTTTCTTCAAGCTGAAGGATCATTGTTCTAGTCCTAACTATACAAGAATGTGTGAGAGAGTTGATTACTTGCAGGAAGACTAAATGGCAAAATTCTGGGTCCTGAAAACAAAATAATCCTTATTTATATCTATATTGTTGAACAAAATTATGTATGTTATTTTACATGCACAGCTACTGCATAAATCTTATTCCAATTCTCATTAAATGAAAAAGATACTACAGTACTCTACAATGGTGCAAAATATTACACTTTACAATAGTGAAAATCCAGTATTTTAGGTGGGTGCTATAAAATACTGCTATATTAGTTACAAGAGATCTCACTTAATGTTTTTCATGTAAGGTCTTCACACAATGGTGCCTTTTCCAGTAATATTTCTAATAACTTATGTTTCATTTAATACAGATGGGAAAATATACTTTCATATGTGGAGGCAGCTCATGACTTTATCTTGCTTTTGTTTTTCTTATGTGCCCTACTTCACTGATTAGTAACTAAATTTTATTAGTGGTCAGTCACCCCCAGCATCCTTATAAACAGCACTTTCTGTCACCCAGGTTTTGCATTTAGATTAATTTCATGTCAGCACCATTTCATACTAATTCACTAAGCTAAAAAGATTGATTTTGGTTTTATTTGAAAGGAAAGAATTTTATGGGTTAAATCAAATTTAGTTGTGTCATTTAATTTTTTTTTTAAACATATTGTGGAGTTTGGAAGCATTACCTTTTTGTTTTAGGAGCAACACTCTGTTCAGAAAATGTGAACTTGTCCTTATAACACATCAAGTTAATTTAAGGGTTATCTACACAAAAGTTCTCCAGGTTTTCTTCAGCTTTCCTCATAAAAGCTCCAAAAATGCTTCATGGACTATATACACATGGTGAACTACAGCCATGTCAGAGACAGGTAACACACCACACAACTGTGCAAGAAGGGGAAACCATATAGTCAGGAAAGATGCTAAACCCCTACTCTTAAAAAAGTATCCTGGGATCTTTAATATCTATGTAGAATAGACAAGACATTGTTTTTAATGGTTGTGTCTGAAAGACTCCTACACGCTGTGAAGTGCATAGCACCTCATTTATCTAGCTCAGAAGGATGAAATGCTGAATAGACCCTGTTGGGACGTGAAGCTCTGGTAGGAAATATAGGCAAACCCAAGCCTTAGCTCACAAAACCATCCCCTTCCAGTTTAGGATAAACAATGGAGTGCAAAATGTTACTCACTATATAATGTAAAGCATGAACTAATATTCTTGTTTCAGAGTAGCAGCCATGTTAGTCTGAATCCGCAAAAAGAAAAGGAGTACTTGTGGCACCTTAGAGACCAACAAATTTATTTGAGCATAAGCTTTCATGAGCTACAGCTCGCTTCATCGGATGCATTCAGTGGAAAATACAGTGGGGAGATTTATATACACAGAGAACATGTGTCAGCTAGTATACTGAAAACATAAGAGGAATGAGTAGATGGAGATGGTTAACTTCACTGGCATCGGCAGTTGTGGTGCCTCCTGTGACAGATGTGACAATATCCTGGACAAACCTTCCTGAATTAAGTTTAAGTATTTTAGGAGTTAATTGTATTAAAAATGCAAATGTGTATGTACTATTGAGGGATTGTATGTAATGCCAAGGTGGTGGGGGGGGGACCACAGCTCTCCAGGAACTAAGAACACGGTGGGGTGATTAGGCAAATTCACTCAGGTAAAACACCTCCAGAGAGCTACCCCATCTGGAGAGTGTCTTACATATACTGGTTCAAACTGGATTCTCAAGGGAGCAACAGAAAAAGAAAGGCTATTAAACCAAAAATCCTGACTCAGGGCCTTCTTTCTGATATAGCAAATAGACAGGACCTCTGCTGCAAAGGGGTCCCAATCCTTAGGGAAGGGTTGGAAGGCCTTTGGCCCACTCAGACCCCATAAGACTTGGGGGCTGGTTCTGAGCAGAAGCTGCAGTGAACTTGTGATCACAGGAAATGCCTTGGTGGGGTCTGAAGGACTATTCACTAGCCAGCACCCGGGTGATCTCTGATAAACTTATTAGCATGAATGTAGGTTTTTATTGTTTTTAATATGTTTTCTCTGTAACGCTTTGACCTTAAAAATAAAAGTGCTTGCTTTGAAAGAACTGCGTAATAAGTTACAATTGTTGACAATTACATTGTCTATCTCTGGGGAGAGAAGCAAAGCAGGTCTGCTTTGCCAGCCTGGCCTTTGGGGAATAACGATGTAAGGAGGAACTATTCAGCCTGGAAGTACCCTGGTCAGAAGGGAGAGAAACGTGTGTCTCCATCCAAGAGAGATGACAGCTAAGGAGCTGTGAACCTAGAGTTGGTGCCCTTGCTAGACCATAGAAGGGGAATACAAGTGCAGCTGACCTGAACTGACACACCTCCCATTTCCAATGGCAATGAGACACATTCTGAAATGTTGATCCTAAGTACTGAGCTACAGTGAAGTTTATTAAGTCAATCCATTATACACTGCATATAGAGAAAAACAAATGAAGTCCTATAGCCAGCCAGATATCACATATGATGCCATCACAAATGGTTACATGTTATTTGCTAACCTTTTGACATTGGGATTTTAACTTCCCTATTCTGTGCACTAATTCAGAGTTCTTCAGTGCTTATTGCCAGCAGCTCTGGACCCATCAGTGTCAAGAGATCAATGATTCAGCATATATCTAGAGAGTAAGATTGACCCTAGGTATATTTTTATTTTTTCCCTTTGATCATCCTTACATTTGACTGTATTTCAGTAAATTATCCATGTAGTTTTTATTTTGACAGCTCTCTTTACAGCAGTAAAACAAAATGTGTGCATTGCAAATGGCAAAGATTCAAATTTCAGTTATGTTTATCCAAAATAGCACTGAACTGCTTCTGTACTTATGCTATACTGCCTACAGCCTTACGGAAGGGAAGACAGATGGGATGAATTTAGCAGGGAAACAGCTGTGGCTTGAAGAAGAGACAAGCAAAAGTTTTGCTATCAGGCTTCATTATGTATCAAGGTACCAGTAAAATGTGTATCCGTAAGGCAGCCAAAAAAGTGTTTTTCATTTGACTAGTGATAATTACCTTTTCTCAACAGCTGACAATGTTCTAAGTAGCATTAAATAGGTATAATAATTAAGCAATAAGACAAGACAAGCAGTGCCTTACTGGGGATTATTGCTCACCTCAGGTGTGTTGTGAGGTATGTAGCTGAAGGGTGAGTGACTTCAGCCACCTGAGGAATACAAAAATCCCCCAGAAATGCACTGCCTGGAGTGTATCACTGCTATTACAAATGGAAATTTAAAGAGGGCAAAATGTAAAGCACATTTTCTGTGGAATTTATTGACATAGGGATGCCAATGAGAAAATTCCATTTGTGTCCAGCCTTTTAAAGCCATTTCCCAGTGATACATATAGCTCACTTATGCATTTTATTTATAAAACTCAGTTGTGATGCATATTTAAATGAATGGGTATTTGTGTAAATTGACTAATACATTTGCAATATGGTACAGCAAATAAACAATAGCTCTCATGGCAGCAACAGGTAAGGTTAAAAAACCATTTTAATTAGACTCCTCTTTGTTTTTTTAGCTCATGTGTTTCCAAATATTTATCCTGTAGAGCTGTCCATGCTTGGCATCAATCAGAATAACCATATTTAGAAAAAAAAGAAAAAAATAATAATTTTTGTATATGGATTACTTGAAAAGGCTGATATTTAAAGGCTAAATTCATGCTGATATGGGTGAGTGCAGCTTTGTTACCGTCAACAGAGTTATACCAGCTTATATCAGCAGTGAAGTGACCATAAAACATCAAGAATTGGGACTCTCTGTGGATGAGTTGTGGCTGTTTGAAAAACAATCTTTAAAAATGACAATGCTATTAATTAAATGGCTACTATGCAGACACACTAAAATGCTGTACTAAGGTTTAGGCTACACAACGGCTGTCACTATTTGTTGAAACTACGGGCCTGATCTTGGAGGTGGTCAGTACCCCTGACTTCCATTGAGTTCAGAGTACTAAACCCTGCTCAGGATCAGGACCTAGGAACTATACACGGTAGCCTGGCTTTGAGTATATTTATAGTGGGGTAACAAAGATCAGAATTTAAAATTGATCCGAGTTTAAAATTGACAAATTTTGCAAATCTCAGTTCCTTCCCCAAACACATGCACTTATTTTGTTTTCCAACAACAGAAATTAAGTGAACAAATCTAGATGAATGCATTAACCTCCCCCATTGTTTCCACATTTCCCATCCCTATCTTAATTTAAGACCAAATCACGCAAGGTAATAAGCATCTACAACATTCCCTTAGGTATACAGGAATTGTAGATCCTTAACATATCTCATGATTTGTGTGCACTTAGTGTGTACCTCCTGGAGTCTTTGCTTCAGTGTGACTTCTCCTACAAGATCTGAAAGATCATATCCTTACACTATCATCTCCTTGGGTCAGGATATTGTCTTATCAGAGCAATATCAACTCATATGCATTGTAGGTCTCTAATTAGTGTTTAGGCTTTAAAATGTATATTACCCTTTTTAGAGAACATTCAGAGGTGGCTGACAAAAATAATAAGAGCCATGGAAAGACTTTCATATGGAGAGAGATTGAAAAGAATGGGATGGTTTACTTTAGAAAAGAGATGAACAAGAGGGGGCGTGATAAAAGGTATAATATGAATGATACAGAGAAGACTGTCTGGGCACATCTGTTTGCCCAGTCTCATAATACAAAAACAACGGGATGTTCAATTAAATTGAAAGGCCACAAACTTAAAAAATGATAAAAAGATTTAAAAAACAAAATAAAAACCACACTATTAGCTTGCCCATGGAACTCACTAGCACAAGATATAGTTGAAGCCAACTAAACAGTAGAATTCAAAAAAGGGGACATTTATATCAATAACAAGAACTGCTACCATCGCAGTCAATAGGAGCAGGATTGAGCCCAGCAGAATCAAACGGTCATGATTATTAGAAAGAAAAAAACCTCTTCCAACAGCTTTGCAAAATTCTACTCGCTTCTTTGTTGCTGGGAAAGTAAATCATCATTAGTGTCAGGTCCCTCCCCCCATAATGATCATTTTGGTAATGGGGTGATAGATGCATAGATTTTGGTCTGGTAAATTTTCACGACAGTTTGCAAGGCTGCTTTAGCGGTACTCATCTGTCCTCATTTTAAGTTCTCCACGACATGAAAACTGCAAATTTAAACAGCTGTAGCCTAAAATCTCAGAGAGGTATATACAAACAGCAAAAGCAAATTTGCTACTGCTTAAAGAAGTTTGTCAAATGGATTGGTAGTTAGATGTTATTACTATTGTGAGTTCACGTAAGGCCAATCAAAGATCCCAATTATGGTTAAATACCCAAAGTACATATTTGCTACTGAACTGCTGCATAGTATTAGCCTCTGGTTGGTATTTGTAAACATCTTATTTTATATCCTGAAATATCAAAAGGAATACAACAGAGAAAACTGAACTTTAAACACACAGATGCAATCACAATATGGAATGAAGAAAATTAGGTGACTAGAATTAAGGCAAGGCCTTAAATGCTCAAATATTTAGAGGGTCTAAAGTATCAAGAAGGTGGGTTTTCTTTTTCTTTTTTTAAAATGTAGGGAAGAAAATATATACTCACCCCAACTTGCTCAAAATTGTTGAATGCTCTGCCTTTGAGGTGGGAGGGTTTGCCTTCCAGGGCAATCTATTTTGAAAAGACTATACCCCTGGATTGCTCTATTTTCTCTGTACATTTGAGACCTTTAGCCTTTGCCTGAAGTGAGTGAGTTGTTTTTGTTATTTCTATTACTTATACAATTTTATTTATATGGGCCTTGCTAGGATATAGTTACTATAATGTGTTGATCCAGACCATTCATTTCTTGGCTGAACATCTTGGGCATACGCTTCTCCCATGCATATGACAAAATGGAGGTCCATGAATACCAATTTAACCATTTTCAGCACTGAACTGAACACCCTGACAAGGCCGAGTGGTTCAGAGAAAAGATCACAGTGGTTAAAGGATGTTGGTATGGCGGAGGCAGAAATTAGCAGGCATGCTTTCTTTCACATGGTGGTTCACAACTCTTACCTGTTTGATACCATGACAAGGGGCCCTATTCTCATCACTACAAACAGCTCATTGCAATGATGGAACAGACCTTTGGGAGCTTTTCCTAGTACAACTGAATAGGATGTAATGGCAGTGCTCTGAGTGCACCTTTAGTGATATCTGTCTACTCCAGCCCCTCTGGAGGAATCTGTTTCAGGACACACATTTCTAGGACTTGGCATGCCAAACAACAGACTCTTGTTTGGGCTGTCAAGAGCATCACCTTCCCTATTTCAGTTGTAAGAACAGTCTGGGGAAGGCCATCATCAACATTAGATTGATGTTTAGCACTGAGAACCATATTAACCAACAATTGGCTAGTTGCAGAAGGTGATGAGGACAGTCTGGGTGCTTGCACCACACTCTCTTAAATACAGCACTTATTTCAGGGCTTGCTATGTTTCTGGATAGTCAAAAACCTGGCTGATAATCTGTAAGTTAAAGACATTTGGCTGCCACAGTTAAGAGCTGAACATGAATATAAAGTATCCAGATCTCTGTTTTTGGAGGGATTTGCTTGTGGAGTGCAAAGGCAGGCAGAGTACCTCAGCAGTATTGGCTGGGGGAGGGACGACGCTTGCAGGAGAGGCCAACTACTGTTTCCTTAAAGGGTGTATTGGCTTCTGAGTGCTCACAGCCGTTGAAGGGCAGAGGGGTCACATTCTGACTGCATGGATATACATGTTTTTCCCATGTGTAAATTAACTGTAATGTCTTGTCATAAATCTGCCTTGCAATATTGTCATGGACATTTACCAGCCTTGTCGCAAAAACTAGTCCTTGGCCTTTTACAGGGATGATAAAAAAAATTAATATTTAAAAGATATCACTCATTTTGGGTGAGTGGGCAGGTAGAATTTTGCAAGGCTGTCAAACATTATTATTTAATGCTTTTAGGAGTCTTACAGTCTATTAATAAATTAATCAGTATCATTAAGTGCACTATATACTCTAATGAAAATTCAAACAGAAAAACCCACAATATGGAAATACTTTCCCTCCAACCATTCGCCATTACCATGTCAAGAATAGCAAGAACTGAGTTATACAGAACTGTAAAACATTTTCCCCAATTACTCTGTCTTTTACTTACGGTAGATGCTTTCAGGTCTGTATCAGCTAAAATGATTTTTTTATATACATCTGCTGTTCATGTATTTGAAGAATAAACTTTTTTTAAATAATATTTTGTGGGGAAAATTCAGTGTGTTATGTTATACAAATGATAAATATTTAAAATGGAAGCACTAATATAAATAAATAAATAGCAAATAGACAAATACTTAGCTAGAGAGTGAGAGGGAGGGAGAGATTTTAAACATCCAGTTTCTATTCCAGACCATGTGTACTGTGTGCAAACAGCCAAGCACATTAAACAGAAGCCAAAGACATTTTCAGATTCTGACATGATTTGTTTTCTATATAGAATCTCATCCTTTCATTATTTCCTAATATTACTTCTCTGGAGTGTTGTGTTTCCCAACCTACAACGAAAGCTTTCTGATGGCAGTGTATAAGCGACAGAGATAACCCCAAATCCTGGACAGAGATGAGAGTCTCATTTGGCTACACTGCAATGCAGGATGCAGTGACACAAAGCTTTTCAAAAAGAGAAACTCCGCGAATGAAAGGCTACAAGAACAACCTGACCTCCAGTTGTTGTGGCAATCCAGTTGCTATGAAGCCCCCCCATACAGATATCTGGGCATGAGTATGGATGCTTAGAGAAAAAAGCTTATATTTATATATATCTCTCGAGACGACTTTATTACCAGATAAATTAGAGAGATGTATGTATTTGTTTTTGTTTGCTTTTGTTATAAACATGAACACATTTTAATCAAAAAACAAGACTCACTTTCCTGGACATTTGACTCTACACTTGTCTATCTTTAGAAATCTGTAGGGGTATAATTATGTCTATTAAATAGAAGGTCACATTAACATTTTCTCCTCACTTAGGAAAAAATATTAACCTATCTATGATAAGGATCAAGAGGAAAATATATTCAAAATATGAAGGACATTGGATTAAAAAGGGCCTTTTAATAACTTCACTTTTCCTGTTTTCCCCCCACCTGATAATTATTTGCTGTAGTATGTAAACCATACATAAAAAAGGAGTCTTAATATAAATTGATTGATTTGATTATCAGGAAAGGATTTTGACTTTTAATTGACCGTTTTACTAGAGGTTTGCCAAAGAAATTCAAATCTCTCTGAGTAGGGACGTAGTAAATCAAATATTGTGACACAGATCTGAAATTAACTTCTCCCCACGCCACCAAAAAATAAAATTAAAAAAAAAATTCACACTCTCTCGCTTAAAAGCACAACACAACACATTTAAAAGGAAATATCTTAGGGTTATTTTTTTTTGGGAGTGGGTGCAGGAAGAGAACTTGAGACATGATTTTATTGCATTTTGTTTTACTCTTTAAATGACCCATTTAAAGGTCAATTTTAACTCTATTCTTACAGATAAGGCTATCCATGAAAATCAGGCATTTCCCTGTAGGAAGAATACACACATACTTCATCACATACTGTGCTTTACAGACATCTCTAAACAGTTGTTGCGCTTCACTAGAATGTCTGAAGGGAAGACCACCCCAGGTACTTGGCTGCAGACACATCCTAGCAGCATGGCACATAGTTATGATTTGACACATATAGTCTTTATAAATCCAATGTCTATGAAGTCAAACAAATCTCCTTCTTATTTATAGTAACAGGCAAGAGCAGATCTCTGCCGTCTTGTTACACAGATGGTTATAACATTTTTATAGTTAACTTACAACCACTGATGCCTGAGGAATAGACACACATCTGCCCCAAACTGCCAATCCCATAGGCTCTTTCTTTTCAGCTACCAGAAACATAGTTGAAATAGGTGTAAAAAGCCCATCTATATAAATGTTCTACACAATTTGTGCATGTGTGTATACATGCCCACACATAATATACAAATTATTTTGAGTATTTATATTACATATACAAATATAATACACAGATTGCACAACGTTGGAGTGTAATATCCTGTTCAGCAGGTACAAATGTGAACAAACTACTATTTGACTGGTACATTCCTCCTAGCAGAGGATATTTCAAGCAACCAGAAAATAATAAAAGATGATATACCAAAACATGCAAGTCAAACCTCATCACAATAGACTAGCCTTTTATGAGATTCTAAACAACTGGAGGAAATTATAATAAAGTATTGACTATTTTGCCAGCAAAAATGCTCTGATTTTCAGACCATTATTGTACAGAACATCCATATCCCCATTTACAGTATTCTAAACAATCCTTGAAAAACAGTATTTACAAGCCTACAAATCAATAATTTATTGATAATATAAAATAACTTCAAGAATCCATATGCACTTTATAAACTGTGGCCCATATACTCCATCTCACTGCCTAGTTCAGGAAAAAGAATTATGGATTAGGGCCTGACAGGCTCATGCAAAGAAAGGAAGTGGTTAAGAGAGGTGCTCTCGCACTACATGTAGACATCTTTCCTCATTTGCTGTAACTCCACACACCATCTAGGCTCTAAGAAGCGTGCGGGCCAAGGTTTGGAAGAAGAGCTAGCTACTCTAAGTAACATGCTTCCTTTTTCAGCCTATGGCCATTCCAATGGAGAAAGGTCAGAGAGTTGATGCTGCCTAAAGAGATGAACTATGTTCAAACCCTTACATTAACCAAAATCACTCTAATGGTTAGGAAGGGGAACGTATTTAGAAAAGTCAAGTGATAAGTAACAAGTGCTGAATACACCAGACTAGATCAAAATCAATTAAAGCTTAAGAGAGCTGATGAAATCCTTGCCTATGACAGTATGGTTGCGAATTAATTACAAATTAATAAGTTCAATCATTAATACACCTAAAGCAAGTCTCCCTCAACTCTCCCCTTGCCACCAACTAGTACAGGTCCCGTCACTGCAACAGAGAGAACTGTGTGCAGAGCACTTTAACATTGGTACTGAAAATGCAGACAGTACAGACCATGAGCCAACATTTCAGGTGAACCTAAAAATGGCAACCAGATTTAATATCATCTAGAATTTTTAAATTAAATTTATTTTTGGGAAAAAGGAAGGTGGTAGTGGTTTGTTTTAGGTTTTATTTTTGCTGTATTTGTTATTATATTTCTTTGCTGGTTGCCTCCATTTATAACTGGCCTTGTAATAATTTTTTTCCCTCTTAGCAAGAAAAAAAAATTACTTTTTACTATTAAGAGTCATTTTTTGCAGAATGGAAAAATGCAGACTTTAATGACAAAATTATATTTAAAAATTGAAATGATACTAACACGTTCTTTGCAGCAGCACAGTGTTCAAAGTGACATTTCTCCAAGATTCAGAATTGTAAAGTTACCAAGTAAAGTTGACCACACATCTCCAGTGACAGAGCAATGACACTGTCATCTTGATCAAATGCCACAATTTAGACAATGCTTCTCAGCTAATTTACTCACCCTCAAAAATCCATCTTAAAATTAAAAGCATGTGGGAGCAAGAAGACAATAAAGAACAAACTGATGTAAAAAGAAGGCAGGTAAAAGAAAGAAGGGAGGACAAGCCATGGAGAGCATCATTGGCTTCTATATAGTAACAAAAACCACAACAACTGTACAGCCCATCTCTCCTTCACTCCCACAAATTGCAAACTTCTCAGCTCAGTTCCATTTCAATAGCAGGTGTCAACTATCTATCATTCAGATGGACATCTCCTTTCTTTTAATGACACATTTCACTGAGCAAACAAAACTGAAAGGGATGAATATTTACATTATATTCAAAGAAGGGACTCAAAAACAACTTTAATTATTATAATTTAAATATGAAATAACCTTGTCCTTAAAAAAACACTCCATATCATCAGAACAGATGTTTATAAACAGCATATTTTCTATAGAGAAAGATAGAAATAATAGGGAAAGTGTTATCTTGTCTATTTTCATTGACAAACATTTCTAAGCTGCTACTTCAAAACAAGTTGACTGATCAATTAATAAGGTCTTACTCTAACTACTGTTTTATGGAACTAAAAAAGGAATATAAAATAGTTATTGCCCTGTCGTTTGTATCCCATAGCAAAAAACAAAGTGATGACAAACAAGAGTAACCTTTTTTCTCACTATAAATACCATATTTCATTACAATATAAATGCAAAAATGTATTTGTAGAACATCTCTCATCTGTGACAACAAATTATTGATTCACTCAGTATTTGTGAAATATCATAAGACATCTGGTGAAAGATTGGAGGAGCAAAGAAGAGAAAATGTGGTACTAATATCTAAAGAAGTAAAGGATGATGACCATTGCAGTTACCATCCAGCAGGTTTAACTATTATATAGAAGACGACAACTCTATAAACAATCGAGAGAGCAACAGAATTATGAACAATACGTTGTGTTTATGAAGAACACCGACTTCTGGTTTTGACAGAATTACAAAATTAGTGTATCAAGGGACTGAAATACAGATAGTGTGTTTCAATTTTATAAAACATTTGACTCATGGAAAGTTAAAATCAATTGAATCAATTTTGAGAGTGATAAAAATATTCTCACATGGACTGAAAGCTGGCTGAAGAACCAAACAAGAAGATCAATAAATGAAAAATAAACTGGACTATATTCAATAAAAGTGAGAAACCTGGAAAACAGTAATGCCTAAAGAGACCTTGGGGTAACAGCACATATAGCAAATTAGAAACTGTATGTGTGATACAGTAGCAAAAAGTGTTATCTGTGGTTGCATACAAAGAAGAAATGCATCACTGTGCAGAGAGGTAATCATTCTCTATACCACTTTCATGAAAGCACTAGTATTTGAGACAGAAGGCTGAACAATGCAGCAAACTCCATTACTGCTAAGTAAAAAAAAAAAAAAAAAAAAAGACTAGCCTGGGTAAGGCAGCAACAGGCTGCAGAAGTCTAGAATAGTAGACTAAAAACCTCACTATTTTTTGATTTAGGAAAAACATCAAATGCATAGGCTAGAAAACAGTGGCTTTTTATGACTTTCTACTGTACTTAGTGTACACGAACAATTCATAGTCAAGTTCATGACCTTTGGGAACAAACTTAATACATTAGCTCAGCTGATATTAAAATCTACAACTGTTCTTCATTGTGGAAGTTGTAAAACAGCTTTACTGTGATTTTTAAGCTGTTTCTGATAACATTCCATTCGCTACCTGATGTTTAAATAAATACAGAATTAGATCAACTATAAAACCAAAGCATTCATCACTTTCCCCTTTAATATACTGGTAAAATCTCTTGACTATGGCTCAGTTAGATATAATCTATGCCACATTTATAAATTATAAAATATTAAATTTAGGAAAACACAGTTACTGCACTGGTTTTAGTGCTCTCCATCATTAAAAGCAGTAGCAGAAGGTAAGGCACTGCCTGCAGCATGACCACGTTCCTCTCAGACCAATTTTCTGTTCTGTATTAATGCTTTGATTCATTTCTAGTGCATAAAATTGCTGTGATGGTATAGAAAACGATGAACAACTTCTTCATGATCTCTGTTTCATTCTAATGCATATTAAATGTCGCCCTAACAGCTGACAAAAGACAGATCTGAAATTCAAGCTAGTAGTAATAATGAAGCAGAGTGGCCTAGGTACTAAGCTAGAAAAAAGGAAAAATACAGATATTTTCAATGGGCCCCTCTTTATGCAAGATGACAGGACTCCTCTCACAACATACCAGTTTGTTATGGTGTTGAGCTGGGGACTGATTAGGTTGGGGCTTCCAGCCCAGGAATTTGGTTCCCACTCATTCAGGATTTGGACTACAACAGCAGCGGCACAGCTGGGTATGGGGGCTAGGGTAATTCAGGCATTGGCATTCAGAAGCATACAGAATGTACATGACACCCCCAGGTAGGGAATTTTTCGTTGTTCATTTTTCATTGTTTTCATTCCAGATGCAGGAAGACAGGCCATGCTGACAGTGGCACAGATCTATGGGCACAGCATTGTTTATGGGTGGGCATCCAGGCTGTCTGAGTGTTCGCAGCTAGGGCTTAGTGATGAAGCAGTCCTGAGCTAGCACAGAAGGAGGGGCATATTATGGGACCAGCTGATACTACTTCTGTATACATGCCATTTCTGTGGCACATGCCACTTCTGTATACTGGGGGCTTATCAGTGGGCACCAGATATAATTGTGGTGCAATGTGGAGGAAATGATTTAGGAATGTGTAAAGGGATAGCCTGAATGCTTAGAGTTAAGAGGGACTTGGGGCTGATCCTGGAACTTTTTCTAGGTGTAAAAATGTTATGATAGGACATGCACATGCAGGGTGTTGCAGGGAACAGTGAAGCACTTCCTATGCCCTGGGGTCAACAAGGCTAGGAAGTATGTGAATTGGGAGGTGGCCAAATTCATGGGGATCGGGGAGGGGGAGAGGGGATGCCAGTAATTTTGCATCCTGACATAGCAGCCTAATCAAACCGTATGTAGTATCTCCTGTCCTTATTCCAGTATGATGAGACAATACATATGTTTTCTAAAAGCAGAGGTGAGGCTGGAATTCCTGTAGTAGCATGGATTACACTGTGAATGTGTGCTCCATAAACAGAGCATTTCAGATGCTGTTATACTAGCAGCCAATTTATAACTTGTAAGGCCTTCACTTTTACTTATCCCACATCAGCTACCTAAACCAATATTTTATAGATGAAAATCCATTTTACCCAACTAAAACCCAACATAACAGTTTTCAACTTTCAATAATAAAAAAGCCAGCTTTTTTTTCGTACTTATACTTACTGTGGTCGTGCCCAAAGGCTCAATTGAGATTAGAGTTTCATTGTGCTAGGCACTGTACAAATACATAGGCTGACATGCTCCCCACTCTCCAAGGCTGGAATCTAATATAAAACAACTAATGCAAGGAACCAAGGGAGCGTGTCATGGAGAGGGAGGATGAGGGTAGCAATGAAATCATCCGGTTTCACAGACTAAATGCACCATCTGAGATTTCAGAATCTCTTTTTTTTCCTTTGAAGTTTAACTGTGGGGGCAGAAGTGAGGTGAAATGCAAGGAGCAGGATGAGTTACTGGGAGGAAGCAAGCAACAAAGAAGGAAAAGGAAGAATGGAGGGAAGGGGGACAGAGACCGGCAGCAGAGGAACTCTGTTAGACAGCGGTAGGAGGGGGAAGGGGCAAACAATCACCAGACAGAACACCCTGTGTAACACATAGGCCTTGATACTCTGGTCATCTAAACTCTCTTGATACGGAGCGGGGGGTTGTAGAGAGCTGGTTGCAGCTCGCTCCCCAATTCAGGGCTGTCCAGTTCTAGCATAACGTAGAGCTCCCTCCTGTGCAGCCCTAACTTACACTACTGGCTTGAAGTCCCTCCAGAGTGGAGGATTTGGTGCACCAGAGCTATACTCTGCTCTGCCCCTTTCCTCATCGTCCTGCCCAAACTTCCTCCCACCATCCCTTCCTTCCTATTACACTGAGAACCCAGGGTGGAAGGAGCATGAGGAGGCTGGTGATGGAATCGTTGGCTGATCTCCTCCATGCAGGCAAAATTCTGCCCCAGCTGTTTTTGGCCAGTTTATGGCCATTAAATGCTGCCTGCACAGCACAGAGTGGACTGGAGTCTCTGGCATACAGAATGGTGCTATCACCGATGTCCAGGAAGAGTTTCATACCAGCCCCACTGCAGCTGCTCCCACTCCCATGTTGCTGGGGAATTCTCTACTACCCTTGAGGGCTGGCTATACCCTCAAAAGCTTCTGCCCTTCCTCATTCTCAGCCCACATGACTAAGGGATGGGGGTGCACTACTTGAGTGGGGAGATGCCTCCATAAGAGTAACTCAAATAATATCAAATAATTGGCACTTCCAAGCTGTTGGTCAAAATCGAACAGCTTCTACTTTAATAATACTCTTAATACTTAGATTTCCAGTGACAGGTTTTTGTTTATATTAAACACAAATAACTAGATGTGTTAAGAAAATAGTACTGAAAAATATAGCATATTAAATAAGGGCACAAAAGAAAGACATGTTAGTCCTAAGTGGTGCACAGGATCTGTTGCAAGATGTGAATATAGCTGAACCGCTTTGTAATAGTGACCATTATATAACTAAATTTAACATTCTTGTGGAGGAGGAAATACCAAAGAAACCAACCACAGTAGCATTTGACTTCAAAAAGGGGAACTACACAAAAATGAGGAGGCTAGTTAAATGAAAATTAAAAGATAAAGTCACAAGAGTGAAATGCCTGCAAGATGCATGGGAACTTTTAAAAAACACCATAAGGCTCAAACAGGACCAAAAAAATGCCACCAGGACTAAACAACACAGTAAAAGAAGCAGTTAAAGACATCTTTTAAATCCTACTGAGAAAACAGAAAGTAGCATAAACTCTGGCAAGTCAAGTGTAAAAGCATAATTAAACAGGACAAAAAAGAATTTGAAGAGCAACCAGGAAAAGACACAAAAACTAATAAAATTTTAAGATGGTCAGGCTTCCTGTTTCTGATGATCAATCAGTGGGGCCACTGGATGATCGAGTTGCTAAAGGAGTACTCAAGGAAGACAAGGCTATTGCAGTGAAGCTAAATGAATTCTTTGCATCGATCTTCACTGCAAAATTATGAGGAAGACTCCCACAGCTGAGCTATTCTTTTAGGTGACAAATCTGAGCAACTGTCCCAGATTGAGGTGTTAATAGAGGTGATTTGGGAACAAATTGATAAATTAAAGAATAATAAATCACCACAACCAGATGGTATTCACCCAAAAGTTCTGAAAGAACTCAAATATGAAATTGCAGACTGTGGTATGTAAACTATTGCTTAAATCAGCCTTTACATCAGATGACTGGAGAATAGGTAATGTAACACCAATTTTTAAAAAAGGCTCCAGAGGCGATTCTAGCAATTACTTGCTGGTAAGCCTAACTTCAGGCAAACTGGTTGAAATTACAGCAAAGAACAGAATTACCAGACACACAGATGAATGTGATATGCTGGGGAGAGTCAACATAGCTTTTGTAAAGGGAAATCATGCCTCAACAATGCACTATCATTCTTGGCACGGGGGGTAGGGTGGGGGGTGTGTCAAAAACACGTGCACAAGGTTGATCTGGTGGTTCAAGTGTACTGGGACTTTCAGAAAGCCTTTGATAAAGTCCCTCACCAAATCCTCTTAATCAAAGTGTGCAGTCATGGGATAAAAGGGAAGGCCCTCTCATAGATCAGTAACTGGTTAAAAGTCAGGAAACAAAGGGTAGTAACAAAATAGTCAGTTTTCACAATGGAGAGATATAAATAGCAGACTGCCCACAAGGATCAGTACTGGGACCAGTGCTGTTCAACATATTCATAAATGATCTGGAAAAAAGGGTAAAGAGCGATGTGTCAAAGTCTGCAGATGATACAAAATTACTGAAGATACATAAATCCAAAGCGGACTACAAAGGGATCAAACAAAACTGTGTGACGAGGTACCAAAATGGCAGATGAAATTAAATGTTGACAAATGCAAAGTAATGCATGCTAGATAACCATATCCCAACTATACATAAAAAATGATGAGGTCTAAGTCAGCTATTACCACTCAAGAAAGATCTTGGAGTCATTGTGGATAGTTTTCTGAAAACACCTACTCAAGGCACAGCAGCAGGTAAAAAAGCTAACAGAATGTTAGCAACCATAAGGAAAAGGATAGGTAAGACAGAAAATATAATGCCACTACATAAATGAATGGTTCATCCACACCTTAAATACCATGTGCAGTTCTGGTCGCCCCATCTCAGCAAAGATATAATAGAATTAAAAAAGTACAGAGAAGGGCAACAAAAATGATTACCGGTATGGAACAGCTTCCATATGAGGAGAGGTTAAAAAGACTGGTACTCTTCAACTTAGACAAGACATGACTTGGGGGAGAGGGGAAAATATGACAGAGGTCTATAAATTTATGAATGGTGTAGAGAAATTGAATACGGAAATATTATTTACCTCTTCACATAACACAAGAACTAGGGGTCACACAATGAAATTAATAGGCACCAGGTTTAAAACAAACATAAGGAAGTACTTCACACCATGCACAGTCAACCTGTGGAACTCATTGCCAGGGGATGTTGTGAAGGCCAAAAGTATAATTGGTTCAAATAAGCATTAGATAAGTTCATGGAGAATAGATCCATCAATGGCTATTAGCCAAGATGATCAGGGATGCAACCCCATGCTTTGGGTGTTCCTAAACCTCTGACTGCTAAAAGCTGGAACTGGACAACAGGAGATGGATCACTTGATAAATTGCCCTGTTCTGTTTGTTCCCTCTGAAGCATCTGGCACTGGCCAACACTGAAAGATGGGATATTGTGCTAGATGGACCACTGGTGTGACCCAGTATGACCGTTCTTATGACAATTCATCTGAGAGAGCCCAAACAGCAGAAACAGCATACAACACATATGCTAAATCAATTTAGGTCTACATTCTTCAGAGTACTGTGGAAACTGAACATGCTTTCCTGCTGTTTATCCAAAACAGCACAAGCAAAAAGAACAAACAAAGGATGGTCTGAGGTTTTGGTCATTTTCATAAAATAAAAACTAAGGTTTTTTTCTTGTTTATACAACACAACAGGTATTGCATAGTATACCACATATGGACTGATTAATAGAACTTCCTACCTCAGCTTCATTCTCTCATGCATTCTCCCATGCTGGATACACTGTTCTTCCAATTCATCATTTCTTTTCTGCATCTTCTCCAGTCTGTCATAAACATACTCATTTTCCTGACTAAGTTGGCTGACTTCGGACCTAAAGTAGTAAAAACACAGTGGTGATGGATGTTGTCAGATTTCATCCTATAGTGGGCCATCACTATGTAGTCTCAACCTTTATAAGACTTCTGTACATGTATGTGTAAATAGGCTCTTATTAGAACCTACAGAAACAAACATTTTACCTAGTAAGCCACATCCTAGCATCTGGAGACATGACACTCTGGTATGCCACTTTTTGGTAACCCAGTTATAATAAGAGCGGCCTCTCACTTATAGATATGTAAAAACCCACTTATGCAAGATCACAATTCCCCTTGCTTGGTGTGGACAATCAGACTAAGGAGTGATTTTAAAGACAATTGGCCATTTTTGGTGTCAAATGAGGTCAATGGAGTTGTATCAGATTTACAATAGATCAGGACCTGAAAGCAAATAGGCGATGGAATGCCTAGTTTGACAATCCTGACAGGGTTTAAGCAGAACAGAGGTCTTTGAGCAGTTGATTAGTTGTGGAGTGGAATGAGGACTGGGGTGGCTTTGTGCATACCTACCAGCAGAAACTCGGATGCGTTGGGGACATTAGGTGCTTCCGGGGTTAAGTGGCAGCTAAGCAATTTTGTGAATGTCAGTGGGACATAAATATTGGACATACGCACATAAGTCCTTTTGTGAATCTAGTCCTCTGTGTCCATGTGCTAGATACAGTACAGAACTGGAAACCAGGCACTCTTCAGCTCTAATCCTGGCTCTGACACAGACTCCTTCAGCAGCTTTGGACAAATCATTTATTTGAATTTCCTAATATGTAAAAGGGAATAACGGTCAAGGAAGACTCCCCAACTGTGGGGGCACTAGGACCAAGGTGGTGTCTCCCCTTCCCACCATCATGTGGGCTTGGGAGAAGACTGCAGAGAGGAGCCAGACAGAAACTCCAGCCTGCAGGGACGGAAGAAGCCAAAGTGGGATCCTTTAGCCATTCAGAGAACTTTCTACAGTTTTGACTGGACTTTCTCTGCCCTGTACTGATTGGTTGCTCCAACCTTCTCCTTCCATTTCCCCTTTCTCCAGTGTCTCTTCATCTTAGCGTCACTCCTCTTCTCCCCTTCCCTGTCCCCCTCATTGCTTTTCCCTTCAACATCCCCTCTCCCTTTCCTTTAGCTTATCATTCCTAACTAAACCCACCAAACATAAAATAAATAAAATATAATGGAAATAATGTGATGTTTGTTGCCATCAACTGTTTACTCTGATTGTAACCTCTTAGGGGACGGGACTGTCTTTTTGTTCTGTGTTTGTGCAGCTCCTAGCACAATGGGTCCAGTGCATGACTTGAGGTCTCATAGGTGCTACAGAAATACAAATAAATATCAGCAACCCACCTCACAGGGTTTTTCAGATTAATTACTGAATGGTTTATAAAACACGTTGAGACCTATGAGTAAAAGGTACTATTATAAGAGCAAAGTATTAATTTTATTAATAAGCCAAAACTGCTACATTGAGCTTCAGAGTACATTTATCAGAAGATGAATAGCAAGGATCACGTTTTATTCATTGTACATGACAGTAATTTCATCTTTCAACATCTCAGTTTACCCATGTGTAAAATGGGGATAATACAACTTAGTACCTCACAGGGCACTGTAAGACTTAATAGATGAAGATATATTAAGTGTCTTGAGTCATTTTGACAGAAAAGTCATTAAGAGCAAATTATCATCATCACATATCCATAGCATACCATTACTACTGTAACTAGTGAAACTAAATATAAGTTATGAATATATCCTAGTGCAGTGGTTCTGAATGAGAGGTATGTGTGCCCATGGGGGTACTCAGAGGTCTTCCAGGGGGTACATCAACTCATCTAGATATTTGCCTAGTTTTACAACAAGCTACCTAAAAAACCATTAGCAAAGTCAGTACAAACTGAAATTTCACAGGCAATGACTTGTTTATACTGCTCTATATATTATACACTGAAATGTAAGTACAATATTAATATTCTAATTGATTTATTTTACAATTATATGGTAAAAATGAGAAACTAAGCAATTTTTCAGTAATAGTGTGCTGTGACACTTGTATTTTTAGGTCTTATTTTGTAAGCAAGTAGTTTTTCTGTGAGGTAAAACTTGGGGTACGCAAGACAAATCAGACTCCTGAAAGGGGTACAATCGTCTGGAAAAATTGAGAAACATGTGCCTAATGGAATGACTGAATTCTAGGGGAGAAATTCTCTTCCAATTGTGATACCCAGGTGCTGCTCTGGTGGCATATAAGACATAAAAAGGCTGCAGTAGAATGGGGGAGAAAGCAGCATAGGGCCAGTGTAACTGGTTTGCCTCTGCTCTCCTCATAAACCCTCACGTGCTGGGTATGGAAGGGAAGTGTGTTGGAAGGATGAGGGGCAACACTATAGCACATAGCACTGTGGAGATTCTGGGTTATGATACAGCCCTCAGGAAGCCGCTGTTAAGTCTGAGCAGCTCATAGCTACTCTAATTTACATCACTGGCTACACCAGCCCCTGCAGAAGCCCAGAACTTGGACAGCAGAAAGATGGCTTATAATACACCACTTTGCAGTGCTGCCAACTCCCACAATTTTATCTCAAGTCTCTAGATATTTGGTGTTTTTCCTAGAGCGCCAAGATTCGTGTGATTATGTAAGAATCTCAGCCTTCATTTAAAACAAAGGGTAATTTCTATCCCGAACTGCTGTGAAAGTTTTGAAAACATAACCTAAGGGCACCCTAAAATTAAAAATCCAGGAGGCAAATAAATATTCAATTTTTTTTTAAACATAATTTTTAAGTCACTCCATTTTCGGAGGTCTGATTCATGATTTTCTTTTAAACACTTGGATTCAGTAAAAGTTCTTTTCCCCTACTTCCTTCTACACTGTGTCTTTTGCACTGTACTTCTTACAGCCACAGTACAGAATCAGAGCTTAGCTGTTTTATTCAACAATGTCTATTCTTACTCCTCAGAAAACCTGTCAATTTTATAGTATTACAATGACAAGTGCTATAAAGTAACATTTTTATTGACATAATTGGGATTGGGATAATTCTTCTTTAAGTGGATAGCATATCATCTTAATGATTTGGTTTTGAACACAGATTTCACATCCTGGTACCACTAGCTTGGGCAAGCTACTGCTGGTGTTGAGTGTAATGAGTGCAGTCTCTAAACAGAACATCAACCAAACATGCAGAAAAATAGTTCAATCGGGTGTATGTTCTTTACTTCAATTAAACTCACACAGTTGGACACCTACTGTTGCCAAACCAGTAATATAATTTATACATTATAGTCCAAACAGTAAAACTACACTAAAAGTCATTTAACAATATTTATAACACCATAAAATACAGTGTTAAAATATATGAACTGCAATATGTACCAAAATTGTAAAATTTGTTTCTCATCATCAGTGATTAAAACCAGGATCATTGCTCTAGCTTCAATACTCACAACCCTGGTGACAGATTAGAATTCAAATCTTAATGATCAATTTACAATTAACAAGATAGAAGTGAAACAAATTAAACCAACCATTATATATAACGAGACCCAATGGACTCCCATTGTTCCCCTTAATTACAAAACGCAAATCACAAATACACAATGGGCAGTGTTAAGCATCAATCCACAAGTCTAGGAACTCAGACAGTAACAATCAGAAAAAATGAACCAAACAACACAAAAAACCCTCCAAAGGACTACATTTTGATTTTTTTACACTTGCATGTGTATACTGTACCTTAATATACACTATCTTCTATGCAGCCTGAGGGGTGTATAATTCTGTCCTGAGATCTATCTAGCCCTAGGTAGGGGTTAGCTCACAATAAAAGGTTTTACCTAACAAAAAACATATTACAGTAATCATACAGGAACCATGTATGAAGTATAGTGAGGTAGGTACATAGCTGGAGGTAACATTTCATATAAATGCATTTGTAAAGCTTAAACTTAGTCTGCTTCTTCTAAATGTGCAAACATCTTATATAAGTCTATACTTCTATTGGATCTCTTATTGCAAAAGCTTAAGTGTTTTTACACACATTAATTAATATAGCATCATAGGACTCGTGTTAAGTATTATCCACATTTTACCAATGGGGAAACTGAGTCACGGAGGTTCCCAAGTAGCATGGCAAACAACATATCTAGGAAGAGAAATCATATGTTCTGATCCCAGACCTCTGCTCTAATCACTAGACTAGTCACTCTAATGTGCTGTGTAGAATCCAGGATTTTGGCAGTAACTGAAGCCTATGGTTTGGCCACTATTCCAGAATGCAGCAAAAGTGTCTTCCATTCAGACAAATAGGGCACACTGAATAAACTATATGATCAGAATCTGTTTTGAATAATATATATAGGCACCATATTATGAAATCTGCAAGAGAGGATGGGAAAGCCAATGGCACACTGGGCACTCTACACATTACTTCCTCTGGTCATTCAAATCACAACTGCTAAAATCATCTTTCTTGTCTGCAATTCTAACCTCATCTCACCAAATCCCTCTACTAGCTTCCCATATTTCAATCTTCTTGTCCTTACCTTCAAGACCCTTGACAATTCTGCCTCTCCCAACTTATCCATTCTTGTTTCTGGATTGAATCAAACCGCCATTCCCTCCATTCCAATTATGTCAGCCTCAACCCACCTCATTAATGATCTGGAGGATGGCGTGGACTGCACCCTCAGCAAGTTTGCAGATGACACTAAACTGGGAGGAGTGGTAGATACACTGGAGGGTAAAGATAGGATACAGAGGGACCTAGACAACTTAGAGGGTTGGATCAAAAGAAAACTGATGAGGTTCAACAAGGACAAGTGCAGAGTCCTCCACTTAGGACGGAAGAAACCCATGCACTGCTACAGACTAGAGACCAAGTGGTTAGGCAGCAGTTCTGCAGAAAAGGACCTCGGGGTTACAGTGGACAAGAAGCTGGATGAGAGTCAACAGTGCGCCCTTGTTGCCAAGAAGGCTAATGGCATTTTGGTCTGCATAAGTAGGAGCATTGCCAACAGATTAAGGGACATGATCATTCCCCTCTATTCCACATTGGTGAGGCCTCATCTGGAGTACTGTCTCCAGTTTTGGGTCCCACACTACAAGAAGGATGTGGAAAAATTGGAAAGAGTCCAGTGGAGGGCAACAAAAATTATTAGGGGGCTGGAGCACATGACTTATGAGGAGAGGCTGAGGGGACTGGGATTATTTAGGCTGCAGAAGAGAAGAATGAGGGGGGATTTGATAGCTGCTTTCAACTACCTGAAAGGGGGTTCCAAAAAGGATGGATCTAGACTGTTCTCAGTGGTAGCAGATGACAGAACAAGGAGTAATGGTTTCAAGTTGCAGTGGGGGAGGTTTAGGTTGGATATTAAGAAAAACTTTTTCACTAGGAGGGTTGTGAAAAACTGGAATGGGTTATCTAGGGAGGCGGTGGAATCTCCTTCCTTAGATATTTTTAAGGTCAGGCTTGACAAAGCCCTGGTTGAGATGATTTAGTAGGGGATTGGTCCTGCTTTGAGTAGGGGGTTGGACTAGATGACCTCCTGAGGTCCCTTCCAACCCTGGTATTTTATGATTCTACGTTATGTGAACAGGTGGAATAATTCCTATTTCAATTATTTTAAATTATTACTTTGCCTGCAGCCAATTATGGCTTCAAGTTTCACCAGCTCTCTGAATACTTCCTATTTTGTGAGTCTTCTTATGTTACTCTTACAATGCTGGACAATCTGAAAGGCAGATTGACTGGCAAAAGTGTTACTTGTTTACCTCCCGAGGAACCAGCATGACATTTGCAACAGGGGAGTCTCTTTTTAAACTGACCCATTTTACATTCCCTCCATTTTAATCCCTTCTCCAAATCCTTTGCTTACCAAATTCACTTTGGATGAAATTCACCCCATATGGAGAGTATGCATAAAGTCCACGCTCCACTCAATACTTACTTTGTCCTGCAAGTAAGATTTAATGGGGGATAGGCCTGTGAAGGCTCTCTGCAAAGAGGTGAGTTTCACTCTTTTGGAATACAAAATCAAATGGCTTATTTTATTTATATCACATAATCTCAATGCTAGAACCACAAAGTATCCCAATTCTTTGCAGAATAACCTTCTTCTAGCTTAAGGACATGTTATGAACAGGACATAACACTATACTGTATATGAACACTATACTGTATATGATATAGAGCAACTCAAACTCTTACTATTACTCAACTACTTTAGAGTCTAATTTTTTAGTTGTTCCACATGTAGAACCATTTACCTCAATGGTAATGCCACATGAATGGAGGCTATAGAATCAGACACTTACTGAGCAGCAATTTTCACAAGAGTTTGCGGAGAGGGAAGATGTGATGAAGATCCAGAACCACTAGCTAGTGTGTGCTACTGTAAACTAAATGACTTATTTAAAAAAATTTAAGTCATTTAACCCCAGATACTCAACAGAATTCAGCTTCTTCGTGTGACATATTTATTATTTTTAGCAAAATTTCAAACAACATTAGAATTGTAGCAAATTGACTTTTAAATTTATTAATTTTTATTTGAAGAATACTAATCCTAAGAAGAGTAGAATATGTGATTTCTCAGATCTGAATAGTCCAAGTAATTTAAATGGAAACATCATTTGAAAAGTGTAAAATTAGAAATACCCTGGGCAAAATCCCATCTTGGTTTCTCAAGTTGCAGATGTCATAACAGATTTGGAATAGGTGTGGATAACAGGTTTTAGAAGAAGAGAATAATAAATATAAATAAAAAAATACAGTAAGTCACTTTTAAGTAGCAAGGCTAGTGTAAAAATGACACCTACCTGTTTTTTTCTGTTACATGTTCCAGCTTCCTTGCCAGCGTACAACATTCCTCCTTTAATTTTGCTATGAATGTATTCTGGGAGGTCAGCAAAGAATCCAGTTCATTCACTAGAAATTATATTTTTATATTTATAAAATTAAGACTTGATAGAAAGATTTAAAATATTTTCTTATTCACCCCGCCCCTACTTTTTTAAAAATATGGTTTAAATTCCAGGCATTTGAACATGGGATAATGATCTAATCACAATTTACCAAAGAATGGCTAAACTTAAGAATTTCTGAAAAATCTAAGCCACTTCTTCCCCCAGACACCCACAAACATTTATTTCAACCTTTCCAGCAACTCTTCATTAGGGCATAATCTTGCAAGGTGCAGAGTGCCTTCTACTTCTCTTGACATCATAAATGGAGTGTGAGCATCACCTAACACTACCAGGCCTTTGAACAGTTGTCCTTACTGCCTCTTTCTGGTAGGATGACCAAGAAGTCTCATTCACAACGGACATGCAGGTAACTCAACAAAGAGGGTATCTGAGGTGATAATGGACCAAAGCCTTTTGTGACAAACTACCATAAATGTCATATTCATTCTTATTGGTTTTTCTTAAATTTGAGAATGTTATGTTCATGAGGGGCATCAGATTGGCAAACACTAGGCTTTGAAGTCCTCCATATACCCAGCAGGTACAGGATCAGGAGCAGTGGTGAGCTGAATCCGGTTCGCTGGAACTGGTTGTTAAATTTAGAAGCCCTTTTAGAACCAGTTGTCCCGTGACAACTGGTTCTGAAAGGGCTTCTAAATTTAACAACCGGCCAAAAGTGGCGCCTTAGGTGCCGACTCCATGGGTGCTCCAGGGCTGGAGCACCCATGGGGAAAATTTGGTGGGTGCAGAGCACCCACCGGCCGCTCCCCACCCTGCGCCTGGCCCCAGCTCACCTCCACTCCGCCTCCCTGGGCCTGAACGCACCGCCCTGCTCTGCTTCTCTGCCCTTCCGGCTTCCTACGAATCAGCTGTTCACGCAGGAAGCTGGGGAGGGCTGAGAAGCAGGCGGTGGCTTCACGCTCAGGCCCAGGGAGGCGGAGCAGAGGTGAGCTGGGGGTGGGGCGGGCGAGGAGGGCTGCCCACACAACAGCAGATAACCTGGGGGGCACGCAGGGGAACCGCTCCCTGCCCCAGCTCACCTCCGCCTCCTTCAGCCTGAGCGCGAAGCCTCCGCCTGCTTCTCAGCCCTCCCCAGCTTCCCACGCGAACTGCTGATTTGAGGGAAGCCGGGGGTGGGGGGAGGGGGCGTGAAGAAGCAGAGAGGGGTGGCGCGTTCAGGGGCGGAGGTGGAGCGGAGGTGAGCTGGGGCCGGGTGCGGGGTGGGGAGCTGCCGGTGGGGGCTATGCACCCACCAAATTTTCCCTGTGGGAGCTCCAGCCCCAGAGCACCCATGGAGACAGCGCCTAAAGCGCCACTTTTGATGTGATCAGTGGGGGGAGCGGCCGCGCCCCCTGTTCCCCCCCAGCTACGCTACCCCGCCCCTAGGAGCCAGAGGGACCTGCCGGATGTTTCCTGGGAGCCACCCCAGGTAAGCACCACCGGGACTCCCCACCTCTTCCCCCAGCAGGTCCCTCTGGCTCTTAGGGGTGTGGTGGGGTGGGGTGGGCACTCACTACAGTAGCTCACGAGACCTTCTGTCTAGTTCTGGGGGCAGTCAGGGGACAGGGGTGGATGGGCAGGGGTCCCGGGGTGGGGGTGGGGCATCAAGGAACGCGGGGGGTTGAATGGGGCAGGAGTCCGGGGCGGGAGGGGCGCGGGCCACGATCCCCTCGTGGGGTGAGGAGGGAACCGGTTGTTAAGATTTTGGCAGCTCATCACTAATCAGGAGTGATAATGTCCTTACTGGGCCCCCCAAGGTATCCTATCCATCTTTGCAGAAATCAGCTCATTTAGTTCTTAGTTTTTCCTATTGAGTCTGACAACCAGCATTTGACAAATATGAGGTCTATGTCCAGTGGGAACTGCACTTAGACCACCATTTTATATTGATTAGTTTCTGTTACTATTGACCTAAACTGGGCTAAAACGTCTTACCTAGAAATCAAAGGTCTTCAATATTCAAGTGAGAAGACCCTGTGTTCCCTAAATTTCTAGTCTTAAAATCATTCCTGAAACTGTAAATAATTTGTTTGTATTGTTACTAGATTCCTTCATATTTAATAAATGATAATGAAATACATTTTATACAATTATGACTAGAATATTGTACTTTCATCTGTACCCAACTTACAGTAGTAGTATACAACATCCCCTATAATACATAGATGCATAATACCGGAAATCTTTATGTACAAAATGACCATTTTTTCAACTCTTCCCACTCTTACTAGAGATATAAAGTTGACACATTCAATCTTGTTTCAATACACTCAAATTAAACAATAGGTTATGGACCAGAAGGGGCAAGAAAGTTAGTTTTCCTTAATTTGTGCCAAATTACAGCTGCCCATATGCAGCAGATGTGCTGGACAGAATGGGGAAAGTAGACAGAGAGCTCCTTTCCCTCTACCATCTCTGTGTAGAAGGCAGTCATAATGCAGCTGTTTGTACTCCCTTAACACTAAGCAAGGCCCACTAGTACCAGTGACAGTGCTGCAGGAGGCATGTCTGCATAGGACAGAGGGTGGATGTGGCCCCACCACGTACTGTACCACTTAGCACTGGCTGGGAAGGAATGCCAGGTACCTCTTTTCTAGAGGTGTTAAGAACATAACGTAAGAATGGCCATATTGGGTCAGACCAAAGGTCCATCCAGCCCAGTATCCTGTCTACCAACAGTGGCCAATGCCAGGTGCCCCAGAGGGTGTGAACCTAACAGGTAATGATCAAGTGATCTCTCTCCTGCCATCCATCTCCACCCTCTGACAAAAAGGGGCTAGGGACACCATTCCTTACCCATCCTGGCTAATAGCCACTAATGGACTTAACTGGATAAATTCATGGAGGTTCTCTTTTAAACCCTGTCATAGTCCTAGCCTTCATAACCTCCTCAGGCAAGGAGTTCCACAGGTTGACTGTGCACTGAGTGAAGAACTTGCTTTTATTTGTTTTAAACCTGCTGCCCATTAATTTCATTTGGTGGCCCCATGTTCTTATATTATAAGAACAAGTAAATAACTTTTCCTTATTCACTTTCTCCACACCACTCATGATTTTATATACCTCTATCATATCCCCCCTTAGTCTCCTCTTTTCCAAGCTGAAAAGTCCTAGCCTCTTTAATCTCTCCTCATATGGGACCCGTTCCAAACCCCTAATCATTTTAGTTGCCCTTTTCTGAACCTTTTCTAATGCCAGTTACAGGGGTAGCAGGCGAATGTTTTCTCCCCAGAAAAATGGTAAGCATCCTATTCTGCAAATTTATAGCATCCTCCTCCACCATCGTGTAGATGTTACAGATTTCCACCCATCCTAGCATTCCATAGGGTCTAAGAGCTATAATTTGAGCCTTTGTTAACAATGTAATTGGTTAAATATTAAATGTGGAGTTATCCTTATTTTGCCTAATGCCATTCATAAACATGGAGCATTACAATGGTAAAACGTTTTGACTGTAAACAAATGAAACTGCATATTCTGAAAGTCCCTTTCAGATTAAAGGTAAAAAGCTAGAGGTCAGCTAAGCCAATGTGATGAAGGATGTCCGCTTCCACCCAAGCTGTCAGCTATGGTCAATGACTTGTATTAGTAAATTTAAACTATAGTCGTGATAACTTGAAGAATGCAAAGGATTAAACATCCTTGTTCTAGACTGGGGGAAAAACATACCAATGCTAAAAATGTTTGAGGCTGCAAAGATTAAATAAAGGAACATATCAATTTGGAGCCAGTGAATTACATCCAGCTGCGACAGTGAATTAAGAACCGATTAATGGTTAAAGCTTTTCTCCAGTTTGGATGCTGAAGCAAACTCATTAAGCTTTTAGAGTAGCTATAATGTGTGTACTGTGGGAACTGTTCAATGCTATTCAGGAGACTTTAACTGTAAGCTCAGAGCATTTCCCGCAGAGCTTCTGATGCTATTTTCTTTATATAACATGTGTGCCTGAAAATCCAGCCAAAAACAAGCCCTTTGTTTTTCTACTTTGTTGTGGTCTCTCTCAGCTTTACGTTTCTTGAATACAGGTAAATAAACTCATAATCCAGATGGTGCAACAGATGTGAGAGCAGCACTCTGAAATCAACAGACAGTGGGCAATACTTTCCATTTTCTCTTTTAAACGCTAACTAATATGTAATTCGGAATCTCCGGTGTAGTTAGCATCTGCTCCCTTCGGCCAGCCAAAGGTTACAGGTGTTCCTGATGTCATTTCACAGTAAGGCATGGGCCTGGCTTGTGAATAAGTGCCCAGGCTCTAATCTTTTTCTACCACCTACCAGTTTTATCATGCTGGGCCTCCATTTGCTGCATCTTCTGTGTCAGCTCCTGCTCTCTTTGCTCCGCCTGAAGGGCTCGGGTCCTTGCTTCATTGCTAAGACTGTGCTGAATACTTTCTTTCTCCAGTCTATAAAAACAGAAATACAAAATATATACTACTCTACAGATGAGTCAAATGCCAAAATGGATAGTTCAACTGATAATTTAAAAAATTTGGTCTAGCTTTACACAACAAACATTTTCCCCACATGCACACTTGAAGTTGAACATGTCAACCTCTCTCTTTCAATGACAAACACACCCTAGTGGCTAGCAGAAAACGGTCAAAAGCATGACCTACTTTCTGAGTGAAAAAGGATTCCTTTTCCAGAGAATAATCCATGTATTCTTGGATTATACTTTATAATATTAAATGAATCCTCTACTATAAGAAAGCCTCCCTTTAGATCCAATTTGCCTTGTGCAGTTTATCTGTTCTCTCTTGTAACTGTTTATATTTCATCTAGTGATAAAGTTGAGGGGCCTGATCCTGAGATGAACTAAACTTCCAGTGAAATTAATGGGTGTTGAGTCAATGGCAACAGTTCCCACAGTGCTCACATTACAGCTATTCTAAAAGCTTAATGAGTTTGCTTAAGCATCCAAACAGGAGAAAAGCTTCCACCATTCATTTAAGATAACAGAAGATGAAGGTAGAGCCCTGTGGGTTTCAAAGACGCAAAATATTGTAACATGAAATAAAACAAAAAAAAACATGTAAAACAAAATAGAACAAAAAAATTTACCCTGCAGCAGCAGCTCCTGTCCTTTGGGCCTGGGCCTGGACCCTGCGACCTGGCACACAGGGTCACAGTTCCACTCAGGTTTGCCTCATAACCGATGGGAGGGGGAAATTTGAGTTGAGACCTGGTGTCCAGAGCAGGGAGACCTGGGGTCCAGAGCAGGGAGCTGGATCCAGCCCCTTGGCACAGAAGCTGCTGCTGTGGGACAGGATAGTTCTGCAGCCCCTCCCACAGAAGACAGACAGACAGACACACACACACACACACACACAGAGCCTGGGGGCCTGCACACATGTACACACACCCCCTACGGACAGGACCTGACTACTCCCTCCTGGGGTCAGGACCTGAGTGCTCCCACCTATCCAGGCCTCCCACACACACACTCCAAGAACAGGACCTGACCCAGCACTCCCCAGGGCTCACACACACATATTCCCAGGGTAGGACCCAACCCCTCCTTGTGGAGACAGGACCTGGCACACTTCCCTTCCCCCCCCCCCAAGGCCTCCCACTTAAACCCCCAGAGGCAGGACTCAACCCACCTGCCCCTGAGCAGCCCATCTCCCTAGGGGCAGGGCTCAATCCCTCCCACAATACAATAAAATACATAAAAAAATTATAAAAAATAAAGGCATCCAATAACTCACAGGAAACAGTTAACATATCACAGGGGACTGATCCTGTGCGTGTAAACATTTAGGGCTTATACAGTAAGGCTGTACGCAGGTGACTAATTGCCAGTCCCACTACTAAGGTCTGAAGACACAAGTTTGCTAGCAATTTACTTGACTGAATATACAAGATGTGGCAATCACTACAGAGTCAAAATAAATGTCAAGTAACTACATACCATGCAAACCTTTTCTTTGACACACATGCTGCAAAGACAGCACTGGTAACAAGGAAGGGAAAGATATGCATATATTAGATAATGGCCTGTGCTGCAAAGGTGTTTAGTTCTGCTATGAACCACTGCAAGGATTGGATCTAGAGTGAACCTAACCCAGAATTTGAGTATGCTCATGTATATGGGGGTCGATCCTAGGTTTAAAAAAAAAAAAAAAAATCTACAGTTCTGCTGTAACTACTTTAATTGGCTTAAGAATACCTTGAAAGTACAATTTAAGAAATTATTTTATTATTCTCAGTGATATTACTCATTGCATCGGGCTACAAAATAAGATGACAGTTCTGGGAATGGGTCACACAAGGATAGTGCCACACCTCATTTGGCTGCTGCACTTAACCTTTGGCTTTGTGCCTAAAAACCCATCTGAGATATTACAATATCTCAGCATGACATACACAATGTTACATCTCCTTGCTTACATTTATGCCAAAGCAATATAAATGGTGGGTGGGTTACATTACACTCTAATTCCTGGACCCAATGCTGCAATTTGACCTCAGACAAAACTCTCTTTGAAGGCAGTGGGAGCTTCGCCTGAGGTAGGATGGGACCTGATGTGACACAAAGACGACATGTTGGCCGATGGAAAAAAGAAGAAAAAAAAGAAAAAGAAAGGAAAGTTTGAAGAAAAACATGTTTTGTCATGGAAACATTACAGAATAAAATGTGCCTCATCATATCATTCACAATCCTTGTTTTCTTTAAATCATATTAAACTAGATTGTGCCTCATCTTGGGCCAGGCACAGACACAGTATCAGTTCTCATGTTTCTGGCATGGATCAAGGAAGGCCAACGCTGACAGTAGCATGAAACTTGTGAAGAGGGTACACATGCCTCTTCGACATAATGGCGAGCAGGGGTGGGTAAGGACACTCAGGCTTGTGGTCCTCCATTACCCCTGGAAGGACTGTGCCTCTCTTTCATGCACAATGGGTAAAATTTTCAAAAGCGCTTAGGTTACTTAGGGCAGGTCTACACTACAGCCAGGATCGACGCTCTGAGATCGATCCACTGGCGGTCGATTTAGTGGGTCCAGTAAAGACCTGCCAAATCGACTGCAGATCGCTCTCTAGTCAACCGCTATACTTTACCCCCGATGAGAAGAGTAAGGTAAGTTGACAGGAGATGTTCTCCCGTCGACCCCCCGCGGTGTAGATCTCGCGGTAACTCGATCTAAGGTACATCGACTCCAGCTACGTTACTCATGTAGCTGGAGTTGCGTAGCATAGGTCGACTTACCGCCGTAGTGTAGACATAGCCTCAGGCTCCTACGTCCCATTTTCTAAAGTGACACAGGTACTTAAGAAATCTACTTCCCACTGACTTTCAAGAACACTTAAGTTCCTAACTGCCTAGTCACTTTTGAAAATTACACCAAATATCTCTATGAGCAGCTGCCAGTACACAGACCCATCTTGTCCATTGTACTTTACATCACTTCAGTAGTACAATCTTAGTAAGGACTTGAATTTAAAAGACGTTCCTGAACTGTCTTGTCATCCGTAACCAAAATAACATTAAGAGCAACGAGCCTAAGGAAAAAAACTGAAAATCAAAGAGCATCCTTTGTCTTGCTCACACACAATAGGAGAAAAATTAAAGGCTGAGCCTAATGCTAGTAAAAATGAAATCTCATTGCATTTATTTATTTTAATCTTGATGGACAAGCCTTAAAATAATCAAGAAACTCTACTACATTTATCAATGTCTGACACCGAAATTAGACCTAAAGCCATTGTAATGTAATAAGGGATCAAAATTAGAAAGTCCTCTGAAGGGTAAAATAAAGATTTTTTTAATAACAAAACACAGCCTTTTTCTTCTTTAATAATACACCACCTACCTCTTACACAATGCTTTTTATCTATAGATCCCAAATCACTTTGCAAAGGAGACAAGAATCGGTATCCCCATTTTACAGATGGGGAAACTTAGGTATAGAGACATGAAACAAATCTTAACTACTCTTTTCAAATCAGAAATATTTTCTGTTTATGCATTTCAGCATTTCCTGGGAATTGGACTGTTACCAGAGGAGGGGAGAGATTTAAGGAACTGTGGTCAGATCATGTAGGTGTTCTATGCTTTTACCACAATAATTACCAGGAACACTAGTTTTGTTTTTTGATTTTTTTAAATCAGATTTTGTTTCAAACAAAAGTATATATTTAAATTTGACTACTCATAGGAACGAAGACTTGCACGATGAGCTTTTCAGTTCTCACAGTCACCAAAATGTGTACCACATGGGGCATGAGGAAACAGAAAACCTTTGACATGAAGGATTCTCAAATATTTTCAGAATGTGGCTCACATTTTAATGCAGATTGTCTCATGGGCCTTTTATCTTCCCAATGAAAGTCCCATAGACCACTTTTCCTCCCATTCACAATAATATAGACAACTCCCTGGCAATTATCGCATTTGGTTACACAGAAGCAAATATATTCACAAGGTATTTTAATGCATTTTAGCAGCTGGAAATAGGGAGGAAGAACAGCATACAACCAGCTAGTTTTCTGTGAACCACCAGCATGTGCTCCACACACCACAGTTTGGGAATTTTTGTTCTAAAGCCAGATAATGGTATGAACATAGCCCAGCCATATGGGTAGCAAACAAATTGTGATTAGGAGATTGCAATCCATATTCATAATTTGAAAAAGTTTGTATTTGCTGGTCTAACTGTATAATGTTCCTGCAGTCACTCTGTACACAGAATTCCCACTGTACTCAAGGGGAATTCTGCACGAAACTAACAGCAGCATCAAATCATTTCAAAGCACTAGAAATTAAATATTAAGAAAAAAATCCTGTATTGGATGTAGTCTATGAGCTAACAGGCCTTGTTTGTCTCAAAACATGTATTATTCCACATACAGAATAATTAAATATGGGACAAACCTAAACACCTTTCACTTCAAAGGCAAAGCACACTTCTTTGACCATGCCTTTTTTAACGTGAACACATAGCAGCATGTACATTAAAAAACAAAACAAAATAAAAATTCCTAAACAGAATCCTACAAAAAGAAGACCCTTTGCTGCACACAATATTCTCTCCCTGGGGAGAAGAGGAGAGAGATACTAATCACATAACTTAATCCACTACCTGAAGGCTCTCAACTACTACGTTGATGAGGGCAGTAGAAGGAGCTATATAAAAAAGTTTGACAGAATTTCCTACAAGTTCTCTGGTCCATCCTTCACTAATCCATTTTCAGATTACAGCTATGTTGCAAGTAGAAGGGCAAGCATGCAGCTTCTTCACAACTTCTTCTGATACTAAGGCCTTGGGAATTAGGGTTTCAAAAATTAAAAGGAAATTACCATGCACGAGGAAGGCATTCACCCAAGGCACGGGACTTAATTTGTTTCCTCTGTTAATCTAAAAACCCTAAAATCACTTTCAAATCGGTCATCCCATTCCATTCTGCTTAATACCATTCAGTTATTTTTAATGATGACCACATCGATCCACAGTTACCACACAGTGTTAGCTTAGATCCCTCAGTATTTCTCTGTTTAGAATAGAAAATATCTGTGCGATGCCAGATACCACTGTGTTGTAACTAGGTAAAACTAAATTTCAGTGATGACCACTATACTTATACAAAGTAGGAAATGTTTAGCATAAAATACAGGTATTACATCTATTTTTTAAATTAACAGAACTCTAGAAGGGGAAAAAAGACCAACGCATGTGTATGGGTACTAGAACTGTATAAAATTACCAACTCATAAAAGCCATTACCACCAGATCATTATTTCAAACCTCATCGGGTTCTGAAAGATTGCCCTTCATGGCAGTTACATCCTGGGTTGCTCTCTTTCTCTCTCTTTCTCTGTCAGTTGCTGGGAGCAAATTGGCCATGGACTCTCTACAGTTGGTTGCAAGGTGTTCTCAGAGGGCACGTGCTTCTGGAACTGTCTCCAGCCAGCAGACTGTGTTTGATGAACTTCCAGACAGTTTAAGATTTACTTATTTGGTCAAATGTTTCACTGATCTGCGGATATATATGGATTAATTTATGAGGTGCTTTTCAGCAATTGTGTCATTGATAGAGTGCAAATGGCTGTAATCCAGAGCATTTATGCTTAGAGGTTATTTTATAAAATTATTCTGTTTATTGATGTATAGCAAACAGGTGTTTTAGTAAGGGGGTACTGACATAGCTTTCTATAACAATAAATACCTGATTCTGAGCTCACACCAATGAGAATCAGGAGTAATTCCAGTGAAGTCAATGAAATTACACTCGTCTAAAACTGGTGTGGGATTACATTCAGTACCTAAATAAGGTATTCCAGTTGCTGCTCTATTTTAAATGTGTTTCAGACTCATTTAAAAAGTTCAAATACAGTGTAAAAATTGCCTTTAGAATGATATAAAATGGAACAAAATTTCTTAACCAGAAGTATTAAAGTGTCTTTCTCCCAAGATGACAGTACTTCTCAGAAACCTTACAAAGCCAAGAAAACCTTATTCAGAGCAATCCGAGTTAAATTTTGACGAATTTCCAAATTTAGGCAACTGATTATCCGCAAGCAACCTGACATATTATCCTACAATCACTTTCTCACATTAAAGCAAACAATACAACCATTACTAAAAAAGCGTAGGACAGTACGGTGTGCTTAGTACATTAGAATTCAGCTAGTGTCACCTTTTTTATAATAAAATCCTATATTTTATAATAAAATCCTATATTTGGGGGGAGTTTCAACTTGGCTTTTATAATTCAGCCAAAGCTGAAAGTTCATACATAATTTCACAGCTCACTGACAAACTTTATTTCACAGACTCTTATATTTATGCAATATAGACCTAACTAAAGATATACTATTAGCCAAAATTATTGTACCAAAATTAAAACTAAGCTTATGGCTTTAAAATATTTTTTGTATTTGTCCAAATGTAAATCATTTAATGGGAAGTTAGATAATTTGAAGGTTTGGTAAAATGGAACACAATCCTATAATGTCCAGGTCACCTTTTAAAATCCAGCTTGAGTCATTTGTGGAAAGAAGATATTATACTAGAACAGCTGTGGTATTAAATGAGTTTGAGGTCTTACTAACTTCCTACTACAGTGGTTTTCAACCTGTGGTTTGCAGATCCCTGGGGGTCCACAGACTATGTGTAACAGCTTCAGCAAAAGTTTGTTGTTACCATAGGCTGTGGTTTTCAACTTGTGGTCTGCAGACTATGTCTAAGATTTCCAAAGAGGTCCACAACTCTATTCGAAATTTTGTTAGGAGTCCGCAAACGAAAAAAAAGTTGAAAGTTGCTGTCCTAATAGATAGTTGTACACATTACAACAATTGAACAGTTAGCATCAACTGGAAACTTTAGTAATGTTCTCAGAGAGTTGAAGTATTCTATGGACATAGAACCTGAATCATCCTTTCATCCATACAGGAGCTCCCTAAAGGTCAGGTTTTAGGCACATCAAATGGGCAGTGAGAAGAAGCCTTAACATATGCGACTAGGGCAGTCCCAGTCCTGTCTATAGATTTCAGTCAACAGAGTTTTTTGAAGTACTAGATTCACTTATAAAATAAAAACTGAAACAACCCCTCCGTAATTAAATGTAAAAGCTTTTATCTGTAAACAATTCGTCCATAATATGATCTCTCTCTCTCTTTTGGCATTTCCTTCCCAAAATTTTAATATTGAAAATTGGCTGCCATGCACAGAACATTTCTACTTTTTATTTGGATTTTTAATACATCAATGCACAATTATTTAAATATTCTTCAATTAATTGCTCTCCTTTTGAGTGGTTTATAATATTTTCAGATCAATAATCAGTATTTACAGTAGGTCATCAAATACTTTTATAGGGGCAAAATTCTGGTAAAAATGTAGTTGGTAGCATGCCTTGCAAGACAATTTAATTTTAGACTGCATCTTTCATATAAATTTCCCAACATACAGTAATGGACAACGTTGTAAAATGGTGCAGGAAGAGGCCAGGAGAGCGGGTAGAACACCGTATTAGGAATGGTGTAAAGATTTGATAAACTTGCTGGTATCGGAACTAACCAACAGCATATTGGTTACAGACAGTTTGGAACAAGTGGGTTATGTGAAGTATTAAAATATAGACCCAATAATTCTTGCATGCCTTCTATTTTGAAGGGATTTTCCCCCATCCCGCAACTTGTCTTTATTTTTTTAAATACATATATGCACGAAAACACATTCTATTGTAAGGCAATTATGAGCAAGCAAGTCAAAGACTTTTACAAAATGGTTAAATGCTGAAGTGTTTGATTACTACAGAACCCATTTACTGCATGTGCACTCCAGTACTATCTACATAACAACTATCTCCATCTACAACATTAAAACAAGTTTTGAGAGGCTTTTTCTTGACATGTGATGGTTTGTGAGGTTGGTGCTGGTGCTTTTTCTGACTTCTCACTGATGTTACTTTGGGACAGACCTTAGGTGAATAACTTCTGGCTGCGGTTATTCAAAGGCCGGATCCAGCAAGATGCCAATTGTTCTCAACTACCATTAAAGTCAAGAGGAACAGAACGGGCTCAGCACCTCACAAGATCAAATCCATGAGCAGAAATGGAGTGGCGTGACAGGACAAAGTAATAAGGATAATACTATCATTTGAGGGAGGAGAATATTTTATTCTTCTGGGCTGGGATAAGTCAAAATCCTTCTCTTGTCCTGAAATAAGTTAGCAAATAAAACAGCAAACCGGCATTAAAGATGTCACCAAAAACAATAAAAGTGGAGAAGTGCAAGGATTTTTCATCCCAACAGTAGATGAAGGATCTGTTATGTGTTGCAAGACTTAGGCACGCTGCCACCCCAGTGTGACGAGTTAAGAATGGAAATCTAGCCCCATCGTTCTATATTTTCTTGCTCTGGTTAGTTTGTGGCACAACCTTAACATTATTCTGTAATAATAACTTTTGTGTGCAGTAAATATTACAAATAATGGACAGGCAATATCTAGGTCAAGCATTTTTTTTTTTAAAAATCAGATTTCAAATATCTATACTTTATCCTGTGAAGACCAAGGTATAACGTATTTCAATAGCAACTTTCAAACTAAACTCACAAATTAGTACCATTATGCTAAGTGCTAGATATCCCACTGTGCAGTTTTGCTTTGTGAATTTTTACCTTCTTCCATGCACACTTTTAGCCACTGATTGCACAGCCTTTCAGTGTTTTCTGCCTTTTCCTTTAAATAAACTGGCTCTGGCTCCTTCCATCTGGTTCCCCTTCCGTCAGCAACCCTGCACCTGTTCACACCTCCTCTCCTGTTGGATTCCACTGAACATTTCCTCCTCTGCCAGGGCTATTCTGGCACTCGCAACCTTTCTGTCATTCAATCCATCTGTCAGAAGTGAACTTTGTTTACTGCAAGCTTCTGCTTTCTTCTTCAAGAAGCAAAGCCCCTCAAGGTCATTGTCAAATGAACTGTCGGTATGGATTTAAATCTACTTCTCCTAACCAGCAGAATAAGAAGCTCTGTACAGTAATGTATTTGTGAAAATTACTTTTGGGTATAGGAAGACAATAATGTGGAGGTAAAATATGAGACTATTTTAACAATTATGTTCAGTCCAATAACTAATATGTCTTTCTTTATACATGTCTATTTTTTAACCCACAAAAATTGGTACAATGCTTTAAATATTTTCTAGTTATACAAAAGACAAAATAGTAAAGGCTTAATAAATAGAAGATTTACAATTAAACCAAAATACCAAATTCTATCTTAAAAGATAATCTGTGCTGTAGAGCATAAAAATGTGAGGCAAAAGTATTTACTAAAACTGAGTTAGGGAGAAGGGAACAACAGGATAAGAAAGTTCAAAATCAAATTATTTTCAATATCCACATCAATTGTTATTATTACTTTAAATGTATAGTACCATTGTTTCCTTGAAAATAATTGTTCTTTTAAGGTTTTATGTAGAGATGTTAAAATACAGCACTTTTACAAATAATTGTTTGTTAAACTGAAGGCTGAAAACAATTTTCTCACTTTCTATCCTTGTGCAATATGCATATCCATCTCTCTATCACAATACTGTCTGTACATAAAATTAGAATAAATTAAAAAAAAATTGGGGTCAGGACAGAGATAATCATCATACTGTCCACAGGATCTATTATGTGTAGCGATTAATGCACTCATCCCTCGTTTCATAAATAGATTCTGATAACCACATACTACTGAATTATTAACTAGTCTCTTAGATTGTTTCATTCTTCTAGAATACAAAATATCCTTCAATTTCACAACATGTAATTCAGGTGTCCTTTAAGAAACAGAAAATTCACTCAACAAAAAGAAAAACTGTGCCAAAAAAAGTTTTTAAAAGCATTTTAGCACATGTAATTATAATGAACCAAACATTTTATTCAGCATACTATAGAAAAAAATATCGAGTGTTAAACTTTCATGGATAAATTCAGGATCTATGTAAGCAAATACAACCTCATTAGCTGAAATGGAGTTACATCTGGTTACATTAGGTCTGAATTTGACTCAAAGTTTAAAAACAGTGTCTTATAGTATTATGACAAATTAATACTAAACATAGGTTTCAGAGTAGCAGCCGTGTTAGTCTGTATCCACAAAAAGAAAAGGAGGACTTGTGGCACCTTAGAGACTAACAAATTTATTTGAGCTCAAATAAATTTGTTAGTCTCTAAGGTGCCACAAGTACTCCTTTTCTTTTTACTAAACATAGCTGAATAGTATCAATTTAATATCATACATTTTCTGTTGGGGACTACTCTGTTCTCTGTGATCTAACTATTCCTCTTCCATCTTATTTCTGGGGGTCCTTATTTTCTTCTCTGGAGTGTTACACGGAGGGGAACAAAAATCTTAGCAATTTGTAGAAAGAGACCTGAGGGGCAAGAGGAGCACACAGCAACATCCCACCTAATTGCATAGCCACTTTTATTTCTTCCCACCCCTATTTTGTGATTCAAGCTCTGCAGAACAATTCACATGGCCAGCCAGGGGAAGAAGTCAGAACTCCTCCTCCTAATTTCTGCAAAAATGCTCTTAGAATTTCAGAATGCCAGAAGCAGAGTGACAACCAATAGCAGCATGTTGGTTTAATTCATCAAGTTCTTGCTCCTAGCTCACCTCAGTTACACTGGCTTTAACTGACTGAAGTGAGGATGTGGTAGACCAATGAGATAGCCAAAGCTGTAGACATTTCCAGGTAATTCTTCCCCACTGTGGAAGCATTTTACGTAAGAGACAACATGTAGGATGATGTTCCTAAATGTCAAACTTTACAAAACTATGTGCCCAGTCCTGCACCCATTCAAGTGAATGAGTTTTGTCACAGACTTCAGTGAGTGGCAAACCCTTTGGGTCCATGATGAAGCCCTTATTACATAATGACTTCAGGATTGGATCCTTACAAAGGAGAGAAAAAGAAATATTGCTACTGACCAGAAAGAAAATAACTGGTTGTATTTTAAAAAGCACAGTGCTTTCAAAATGGTTAAAATTAGCATTAGAAAAATGAAACCTTCATAGAGAAAACACAATTGCAACTTCCTTAAAACAGTCTTTCAGATGTTCTAGAGAAAACAAGTGCTGTGTCTCTAACACAAATCAGAATCAGTTAATTTCAAAATTAGTATAAAATCTAGCAGGCTTGGATACATTCTTCTGAAATATTGTTTTTTAAATTAAAAAAAAATCATATTATTCCATTCCCAATAGTTATACAAAAATTGATTGAATTAGTTCAAAGTAAATGTATATTGATATTAATCTATAAACTTCTTTAACAGATTAGCTCTCAGTGATAAATATTTCTTTTTAAAAAGACATTTGAAAAAAATACTACTTTTAATTTTCTTGTAATCAGTGGATAATCTCATCTGTATTATTTCTGAATTACACTGCTTGCTCAGAAGTGCTGCAAGTATTGTTACCTGTTACCATTGTAAATGCATTCTATGTGCAGAAACAATTTGGTTACTTTAACAGACTGATTCGTTGTATAAATGACGAAATCATTAGTAAAATTCTCTTCTGACCAGTGGCAGTTTAAACACTATAAAGTAAATTTTCACTGTAATTAAAATGGGAATCCGAAAACATATCACTGCCTTTCTTTTGAGAAACTTGTATGGTAGAGCAACAAATCAAAATAAATAACAATCAGCAAGGTTTTTAAAAACGATTTTTTTTAAATGAAGAGAAAAGGAAAATACGTGATATTATAAAGCTTTTCTGTTCCCTAATTAACTGACATCATGGTGGATTCCTTGCTCACCCCACGCTTATATTGACTTTATTTTTGTTTTCTCTTATAACTTTGTTAATAACATTTGAATACTCACAATATATACCTTAAAAATATTTGTACATGATTAAATGTAAGGGTATTTAAATAATCATGTATTATCTTGACTGCTTATTAAATAAACTGGTAATGCAATTTCTAAAAGGCACTGCCAGAAGAAGACACAGCCGATTTATTTCAAATCATGCAATATCAGTCTTTATAAAGCAGCATATGGTCTTATGATGGCAGGTAAAATATTTTACCTTCCATAATAACTCAGAGCAGTTAATTTATCTACATACTATATAATGCGATAAACAACTTCAGCTGCACTAGAAAAATCTGTAGGCAAGGGAGAGATCTAGCTTCCCCCCCCCCTCCGTTTTATTGATTTTTTCTGCCTATACATTCATATAACTGCTAACAGAGGTTATTCATTCTTCCACCCCCTTCCACAATTACCTTAAAGCAAGACCTTCTTTTCAGTTGTAGAAATATTTGCAGTTTCTACAGCTGCAGGACAAAGAACTGAGAAATTTTCATAGAGTTGCTCGGGGGAAAAAAAAAAAAAAAAAAAAAGGCTTTGCAAATTTCTGTTACAAGTAAGCAGAGTGAATGACAACTTTCAAATCTACCACAATCATTTACTAATGTGCTGCTATATCAGATAAGTCTAATTTTTTTTGACAGCACCAAATTAGATTTATTGCAGAAACTGCTGCATAAATAGCATATGGCTATGTTATACCACCTATTTCAAATCCCTGTAATGTTTCCTCCACTCCCCACTCAAAATGAATAATTGAGCCAAGCTATAAACCTATTGTAAAAGAGAGATATACAAGTTCAAATACAGATGTAGATTTCTTTGTTAAAAGATGAGCTCAGCATCCACAACCCAACTGTATATCTGAATTATTTTTTATTTTAATATCATGATCAACTAGTTAATAATACTATATAATAAGTCAGTCAGTTCTTTTTCATTATACTTGGGTTATTTTGTCTTCCATGTTACAATTCTGTTTCTTACTCCTGTGAGTAGTTCTACTGATGCTAGTGGTACTACTTACTTGAGTAAAATTTACTCATGTGACTGAAGGTTACAGGACTAGGACCTCAATTCAGTTCCCAGAGGCTATCACTTATGAGGAAGGAAATGGCTCCTCCTGAACAAAATCAAACATCATAAATATCATAAAATATTTAATTCAACTGAAGAACCCAATCCTGAAAGGTGCTGAATGCCAACCACTCATTAACATCAATGGAAGTAGGGGGTCTGCCAGCAGGATCACTCTCTAGATAAATATACAGATATACAAACATTAATCTCCAATTATTTCATTATGTATATTAATGAAATATGGAACACAAACTTATGATTGTGTGTGACATTCCTGATAGTATATTTTTATTTTTGCAAGGATTAGGCCACACAAAATTTCTTGGTAGCAAAGATTCAAAATACAATGTTGTCACAAAATTAGCTCAGCAATGAGTTGATACATTCCTTTTATTGTAGGATGATCAGATAAACTCTTTATTTAACAAAAGTTTGTGTACTTTCTGCAGTAAAAAGACATTGCAAGGTCTTATCTCAGACCAATGGGCACACCACTGTAAACATCATGGAGCTCTGTAGCTACCCTGCAGCTTCCCTCTCTGTGGTCAGTCTTCCCAGCTGCCCTATCTGTTACTGTCTGATTAGTTCTGCTAAGGAGCCCCTCCCCTGCCAGCTTTCAGTGCCATCTGTTCTACACAAGATGGCTGCTGCCCAGCAACCTAACACTGCCCTCCTACCTGGCACCCAGCTACCATCCTTACCCCAAAGTGCTAACACAGGTTCTCACTGCTGGCAGAGTTAGGATTTCATTACTACTACTTTGACAAGTGCAGGGTTGTTTGTAATTTCTCTTTTATCCTGATTTTGATTGTACAACCACCTCCCACTGATTCAGTTTGCTTCAGTTTTGTTGCTCACAGATTTTACTCTCCACATTAATCTCCCTCTGGCATGTTTCTGCATCTGTTCCCTTTTTTATTATTAATTTTCAAATTCCCACCATTTTTGACAAAAAGGAGGTAATCTACACTCTGCTTCTGCCCATTTCATTTTCTTTAATTTGGAAGATAAGTATGAAAGCATGCCAAAGAAGTTAATTCTCCGTTAACAGTTTATTTTCTGGCATCCTAATGCCTTTTATTTGAAAAACAGATAGAAATAAATGTTGACTGAATCACAACACCATAGTCACAACTATCCCTAAATTTAATGAAAATTAAACATATGAAACAGAATTTTAAAAGTTTATTAGTTATATGAGTTGTTTCATGTTATTACTCCTTCCTACACTATTTTTAATAGATAAAGCTATTCATACAAAACAAACAGCGTATAAAATGTTTACAATTAAGCTTTGGTTTTTTTGCTATTTTTTCCATAGATTGGTGTTTTTGCTATATTCATTAGTCTAGAAAACAAGTAGTTTAGAAAAATGAGACACTGTCCACTGCTACTAATTAACACTAAATACCATTAATACTAAAAATGAAATCTCATTAGAATTCCTCCTCTGTCATCAATAGGAGACTGCTTCTGATGTGCTAAAATTGCTGAAGAAAAGGCAACGCACTAAATAATTCTGCTGATAACTAACAGATATTACTTTGAAAACAACACAGCTGATACTAGGTTTTGTATAGCTTTAATAAAGGATAGTGAGTAGCAGCATTAGACTTCTGCTGTAAATAGAGTAGTCACATTATATTTTATAATATAAAGAATAATATAGCCTAAATATAGATTATAAACAGGCTGTAATTCTAGCAAGGAATTCTGGGGACATCATAAGCAATGACAGCAAAACTCTAGCAATTTAATAATGTCACAAGAACCCGGAGGTAGAATGGTAGGTTTAATCTATGTACCTTATTTATTATACATGGATTGCAATTAATGCCAATGGAGCTGTTGAAAACTCGCTAGAGGCTACTAGAAGCATTGATGTACTGTAGCTATTTGAAGCCACAAAGGCCATAGCACTGCTGAAACCAACTGTATGCCCTAAAAGACATTTTCTTCAAATGTGTTACTTTCTGAAGATATTTTGTCAACAAATATTTTGGTGATATTTCAATCATATTATGTACATTTTCCCTCAGAAAAGTACAGAGAGACTGCAAACAGCCACAGTCATCATGTGGTATAAACTTCTACAAATATGTGATCTTTAAAGAGCAACTCAGACATTCAAATTAGCCTGGGAGGTCACACATTATTGGACTTAAAAGCATGGGTGACATATATTATTCAAGTAATGTTTTCCTCATTTACAAAGTTGACATCCAACACTACCTGCAATGACTGCAAAAAAAGGAGTAAATATGAGTCTCTGCTTTAATTCTCTCTCCCAGCAAAATTTGAGATGACATGAGTCTATTCTGATACTATCATAAGCATTTCTGATTGGCATGATTTGAGAGGAGATACAATGAACCAACAAAGTGAATGAAATATTAGACTTAAAAACAAAAGAGAATTAAGCCCAATATCTTCTTTACTTCACTTCCTTGAATTTATGTAGCTTCTCTTGGATAGGGATATAGGAACCACTTCTTAAGAGACAAAACTGTAACTGAAGCACAAATATTAACTTTTAGTTGTTTTGTGTAATGAGAGAGATTTCATACTCATCTTTCAGTTACACAAGAAGAGTGAAAGAATTATTTCAATAAATTAAATGACATTTTAAAATCAGATCATTCTGATTATCATATTGCATCTCCTATTTAATCCCCACCACTATAGTAACAATATGATTTTGGTAATAATTCTCTCACAGACTAAACAGGCCTGAATGCTTCATGCCTTTTGAAAGCTGCAAATCAAGCATTCAGATGGCATGGTGCATGTAGCAGGGTCCAATCCTGACCTATTAAAAAGTTAATGAGAGTTTTGCCATTAATTTCACTGAGGCAACATTAGGCCCATGTTTTCTTCCTATAGCAGTTCTCACATGAAAACTCAGATTGGAATTCAACTGGTGAGATATTGGAACTTAATTACTATTTCATAACCATACAGGGCTTGAAACAAATTTGTTAAAGTCACATTATGGTGAAGCTACAAATGCAGGGAGAAGGGGACCAATGTTGTATGCAAGATTATGATGGTTATTGTTCAAGGTCATCAATAATGCCATATTTTTTCTGTCATTTCCAAATACAGAAGTTGGAATTATGAACTGGATTCAAGGAACAAAAATATGTACATTAACTAAACATCAAGGATTTCTAAGAAAGCTGTACTCCCAACATAAGTAAACACACATTCCAGTGATCCAGAAGCAAAGTGATATGCAAGAGACAAATAAATACATTAAGAATTACTATTGTAACAGGTATGTTTCTTTAACTGATAAGCAGTTTAATTGGTCTGTATCAAACCAGTGTTTAGAAAGTGGATTTTTGGGGACAGGAGGAGGTGAGTGAGAAGTTTCCCCTGCAAAAAATAGCTTGTGGATAATTTCTTTTTTCCCCCTTCAGGCCTGGATTGCATGTTCTCATTTAATCCAATTGATCTATAATATTTACTTTCTAGTTTTCCAATATTTAAATTAAGCATTTTATATTGATTGTATTCTTCTTTACATTCAAAATACTTAGACTGATGTTCTTTAGTACTTCACTAATCTTCTGTTTAGTAATGTGCTCTTTTAGCAACAAAGTAGAAGATAGCAGAAGACTACTAGGCCGACTTAACTCTTTGGATTCCTCTAGCTTCTGCCAGAAGAAACAGGGCTATGGACGCATGGTAGCAGAAAGACTACTCACAGTGGGAACAAGCCACCCACACTTCCAGTTCTACTTGGAGGCATAGAGCTGGCTAGCTAGTTTAGTCCAGAAAGTAGGTGGTGTGACAGGGTCAGGCCAGATGGCTACAGGAGAGTGATAGAAGGCAGATATATTAGCCCCAGGTTAAGTAGATCCCTTTCCCTTGGGTAAGGTAACAGGGGCAGTTCTAGAACAATCAGAAACTTGCTGAAACGAATTAAGGTAGACAGGGTAATTAGGACACCTGATTTAAAAAGGACCTCACTTCAGTCAGTGAGGGGCCCGCAAGGAGCTGAGAGTGAGAGGGTGTGCTGCTGGAGGACTGAGAAGTAGTAGCGTTATCAGACTTTAGGAGGAAGGTCTGGTGGTGAGGACAAAGAAGGGTTGGGAGGAGGCCATGGGGAAGTAGTCCAAGGAGTTGTAGCGTCACACAGCTGTTGCAGGGGACACGATAGACAGCTGCAATCGGGCCCTGGGCTGGAACCCAGAGTGGGGGGGCCCAGGTTCCCCTCATTCCCCCCAACTCCCTATTTGATATAAGAGGAGTTGATCTGGACTGTGAGTCCCACCGGAGGAGAAGGTCTCTGGCCTGTCCCCTGACCCCTTAGGTGGCCCAGCAGAGACTGCAGGGACTGTTCTCCTCTTCTTCCCCATGCTGGCCAGTGATGAGGTTAGCTGAATGAACGGCAGGTTTGTGCCACTAACAGAAGGTGCCAAACTGAGGACTGCTGTAAACCTCTGAGGCGAACAAATCCGCCAGAAAGCGCAGAACCCACCAACGCAGAGGAGGAACTTTGTCACAGTGGAGACAGCTAGAAAAGGGCAAGGTCAGGACACCTAAGAGATGCACTAAATCAGTGCATCTTCTCAACATCCTTCCGAAGACTGGGCTCTAGAACTTAAAGTTGTTCTCTTTGGCAGAACCCGCAGGGAAGGATAGCAGCAATACTGCCAACTCCCCCTGGGATGAATGCCTCTGTTGGCACGGCTGCTCCTGCGTGTGAAAGGGAATGCAATTTACCCTTCCCCATGGCCTGAGATGAGCAAAAATCAAAGTATTTAACTACAATAGTGTATCACATTACTAAACAATTACTGGATTCAAAATGGGAACACCAGAAAGAGATTTAGTGCCTTCAATGAAAGATCTGAAAGTGGGACACTCACAGCCATATCTGCCCCTTCACTTATTAAGAGAGACCTGTTCTTGGCAGGATGTGATGCTACAGGGAGAGGGACACGAGTGGCATGGAGAACGGGTACAACTCAGAAAGAGTGGCTCCTTTTTCCTGTCCATACCTGACCAACATTAGTAAGATCACTTAATACACTACTGGACGGCTGTCAGATGCTACTGTGCCAACTTTGTATATTTAAAACCAGACACTCCTGCAGGAGTGCTGGAACCTTCCCTGACCCACCTCTTCCCCGCCCCGAGACCCCGCTCCTGCGGTACCTCTTCCCCGAAGGCCCCACCCCACCCCTGAAGGCCCTGCCCCCTGTTCGCTCCTCTTCCTCCCTCCTCTCGTCATTCGCTGGTTTTCCCCTCCCTCTCCCCCTGCCCGCCCAGGTTGGGACAGACTCGTCTGCAGAGTCAGGGCTGGGAGCTGCAGCTGCCCAACACAGGTAGGAGGCAGCCCGGCCTGAGTGATGACCTGGGACCTCCCTGCCTGCAGTAACCGGACTTTGCGTGTCTGGCCAGCAGATGTGACTGGACTTTCCGTTTGAAAACTGGACACCTGGCCACCCTATGAGGGTGGTAACAGAACCTACACAGAACAGATAATTATATAATTTGGTGACTTAAGGGGAAGATTTGGCCCCTATATCTCACTTTTTATAATGAAGTTAGAACTATATACTAAATCAACATAAGCATACTTTTTATTTTATCAATAAAAGGCCATATTGTATACACTAAGTCAGATTCTAAAATGTCTGTAATTAAATAGCTACCTGAATCATTTTGACATTATGCACCTGCATTTAAGTGTTGAACTATGTTAAATTTATAGTTATTAATCTGTATTATTAAGAGAGAAAGATTTTCACAAAAAAATGTGTTATTAGGATTTTCTCCAAGATATCACACTGCTTTATAATGCATGATCAGTCTTTTGCTAAAACGGAGCTTGTTAAACCATTTGGTTAACTATCACAACAAATCATTATTAAGGAAGTTCTTCTAAATCCAAACTTTAGATATCTTAACAACTCACCCAAAACTTTTTTCAAGTTCATCAACCTCTAGCATATTTTTTTTTCTCTGAATACAGGCTGTTACGGTGGTGCTTTCTTCCATCTGTTAAACTACCGTGCTCTGAATATCACTGAAATTTAGCGGAGTAAAAGATTGATTAAATGAATTTAGAAAGTTTTCATTGGATCCAATTCTGCTGTCATTGAAATCAATGACAAAATTCTCACTAAATTCAGTGGGTGCAGGATTAGAGTAGGAGTGTGAATACTCCACTGTCAATTAGCCAAAATCTGAGGCTGTTATTCAGGTAAATTTATATCGACTCCAATGAGAGCTTTTTGTCTAACTAAGGACTGAGTAAGGGCCTCAGATCTGACACTGGATGTTTACCAACAGATAAAAGTGATACAAAAGATTAAAAGAAGCAGCTGTGTATTTGGCAAAGAGAGAAATTTTAACAGTTACCAAAACTCAAGGTGGAATTAATAATCAGAAAATTGCCACTCTGGAATTTTCTCTACAGGTCTAATAGTAAGAATTAAGGGTAGATTGGTAATTTATGTTCAATGATGGAATAAACCTGTAAAGAGCCCAGAGTGACAGAAACATGTTTGTGTCACACAATCTTATTATTTTCACTGAGGCAAATGACAGAAATGCTATTCTCATGGATCTGTCCTGAATCTCTCCCTACATTCCTAGAGTGTTAAATTATGTAGACTGTTTAATCTCGGATGAAGTATAGCTTCATAACTGACATCAGTAAGTATTTACATTGTTATGTCACAATACCCTAAATTCATAAATTTGAAGCATTAGAGTTTCTAAACCAATAGATGCTATACAGTTCGGGGCTTACAGACTTTTTACTTAATAAATGTATTTTGGCTTTTTGAAAGATCATCATTTAGGTAAATGGGTGCTTTATTTACCACATCTTTGCTTCTTCTAAAATGCCCGAAAGCAATGCATGCGGTGAATGATTATGAATATCTGCAACAACAGTGGGGAAGCCTGTGGCAAAAATTAGCAAAATGAAATTGGTGCTATGGCATGTAATAGGATAAAGGGTACCTGGTGAGGTACAGTTGGTGCTCAGATTTACCCAGCAGTTCTGTCAGTTTTAGGCACTCATCTTTGGCTCTTGCTGCATCCTGCTGTGCTTGTTCCAAACGCAGTTTGTTTTCATTCAGCTCTAATCCCAATTTCTCTATTTCCTTTAAAAATACAGACGAAAATACATTTAAAAAAATACATGTAGGTAAATTATAAGACAATCTACCTTACGTGATCAAAAGTTATATGAAAAATAAAGCATGATTTAATTTAATGAAGAAAGGAATAGAGTTCTTTGGTTTGTAAAAATAAAGTTTAATAAAGAAATAAGGAAATGAAAGGAAGTAATTTGAAGTATCAAAGCTCATTTCATTTATTATCTTATTTCACCATTTTGCTATATTTTTTCTTAATATTTTTAATAAGCCTACGCGAACAGATATGTCAACATGAATATTGATAATATTCTTGTACAAAAATGTTCCCCATGACTTTTGTAAAATTTTAGTTCCCACGTGTTCTCTCTCTGTTCAATCAACTCATAAAAAAAACAACAACTACATTTGATTTGTATTCACTTCATGTTGCACTTTAAAAGGCATTAAGATGTTTCTTACCATTTGTATTCATTTAAAAGTGCTCTTATTTGTGGGGCCTGATCATGTAAGATGCTGACCACTATCAAATCTTGTTGCCTTCTTCACATAACTAAGCAATACAAACCTACTTAAAGTACTTGAACAGTCCAGTTAAAGTTAGCTAGACTACTGATGTGCTAAATTTAAGCATGTGCATGTTTTGCAGGATTGGGGTCTTTGTTTCTAGTGTATATATTGTAAGCCTTCTGCATATTTCTAGGCACATAAAATTTTCAAAGAGAAATAAGTGTCCTACATTAACTATCTCAAAAATACTAAAAGAACTATCCCTTCTTCCAAAACAGAAAACACCTTTCGTAGCAAAACTTTGTTCAGTATTTAAACACTTATACAGGTACCTTTATGCCACACTATTGAACTTTCCACTAACATTATTCTCCAGTTTACTTAAATATTCATTCAAATATCTTAAATAAAAAGGAACGTATTCCAGTGTTAATATGTATTCCTGAAACACCTTCATAGTATGTTGTCTCTGTTTCTTCATGAAAATATCAGCCCAAAGCATTTATAGTAAGTCATGATGCCTCAAACAAATTCAGTATCCACATCCAACAAAAGGTATCAGTGTGTAAACCATTCCCCACTCAAAACAGTCCTTTTGCATTTCTAATGAAATATTACTTTCTTGTTAGGAGTTATATTCTAGTTTGTTGAAATTATATTTTTTAAGGAAAATCAGGTTAAAATCTGTCTAAATGTTTCCATGCAATATTTTTATTTTATTTTATTTTTATATATATATATATATAAATAAAAATATTGCATGGAATATATATAATTTTCAGGAAATAAGTGTGCGCGCGTGCACACACACACGTGCATGCACAGACACACACTTATTTCTTGAAACTACACAAAATAAACAAAACTAAAGGCAAGTTTTACAGTTTAACACAAAGATGTGGAAACTGGGAAATCATAATAAATTAATCCAGTGTATTGTAAGTATTCAATGTAGGTACTTTCAATGAAAGTAATGTATTGTACTAGTAATATTTTTTAGATGGTAAGCATGTGTTTTAAAAGAATCTTAAATTTTTCTCATTTCCAAAGGGTATCACATTTAAGTTTGATAGAATGAAAATCTTAACAGATTCACTATGTTCTAGTCTAGTTAATAGAGCAGTTCATTAATGTTTGTTTTCCCTAATCCTTTTTATTTTCTTGCCTGAGTTCTTTCCCATCTACAGAGGTAAGCAACACTCCTGCAACTTTTTTTTATTTTTTTTTAAATAAAAGTAAGGTATTCATGAATGGCCACATTTTAAAAAAAAAATAAATTAGTTGACAAATGTCAACTACATATTTAAAAACCTCTATTTTCCAACTATAAACAAACACACCCTATCACCACACTCTTAGGGAAAAGCCTAAGTGAACAGATGGGCTTTAAACTGTCTCCTGAAGGTAAATAGGCTCAGGTTCTGTCGGACCAAAGTGTGAAACAAATTCCAAAGTAAAGGGACCTCTGTTGAAAATGGCTTGCCTCCATCTGCCAGATGTTCAAATCAAGGAATTGAAGGCAAGAATGCATCAGCTGATCTCAACTGTCATGAGGATGCACAGAGAAAAGAAGGTTCTCAAAGTAGCTGGGAGACAATGTACCTCTGGTGGGGCTTTAAAGATCAATACGTGCCCATGACTTCCAACCAGAAGCAGTCAGGGAGCCAGTATAGTCTGAAATACTGGCATAATATTCTCCACATAATATTCATCATTAAGCAGGCATTCTACAGCATTCTGTGTCACCTGTAGTTTCCAAGTGGGCTTTCAAGAGCCCCATGTAGACAGCATTGTAGTAACCCACAAAAGAGTGGATAAGTCTGGAAAAGTTCACGTCAGAAACAGTTACAATCAATCACCACAGCAAAAAGAAATAATAAAAAGGCACCCCGCCCACCAAAAGCACCCATACAATTAGGGATCCAAAAGTATCTCCAAACTTATTTGGATTAAGTCTCAATGAGCTTGTTCTCATCCAAGTACAATGAAGGCTTGATTAACAAAAAAACAAACAAACAAAAAAAACCAACTCTCACTTATTGCTATGTATCAACACCTTAAAAGGAGTACCATCCAAACCGCAAATACCATTAAGTAGTTTGGTCCGATAATTCAGCCAGTAGTTTCTGGTACTATTCCTGAAACATAGTATATTACATATCTTCAGGCCACTTTACACAATAGTGAAAGATATGATTGTTTCAGACAGCCTTATAAACCGGCTGTGCATCAGTCCAATCAATCCTGAGGACACTTGGTCCAATGTATAAGGGTGATCTGAAGGGTACCTTTATCTATGGTTGTGATGTGTTTGCGTCCTGGGCAACTCCTGTAAATGGTCTCCCCTCCTCTTTCCAAGTTACAAACCCAGTCCACATGTGTTGTTTGTGTATACCAGCTGGGGCATACATTCTAGTGCATGCCAGTGTGTCATGCACAAAGTGTCCATACAGACCCTGCTGATGCACATCCCTAGGGCAATGGTGTAGTCCAGTTTCAAACAGCAGTATGTCAAAGCACATTATGTAATTTTTAGTGCAGGGTAGCAGGGTCCACACAGTGAGTTAATATGTGGCAAACTACTGCATAGCTGAATCGGACCCTGGCTTGTCATACAGTCAAGCTCTGGGATAAGGAAAACATGAGGAGAAAGGTATGGGAGGAGAGTCAGTGAGAACTGAAAGCAGATGTAGGTGGTGACAACATTTTGTAAAAAAACTTCGAAGGTCAAGGAACTTGAATCTGATGTGCTTAAAAAGGGACACTAAACTAAAGAAGGAAGCAAGGTGTGAAGTACTGCGGTCAGAGCATGGGGAAGTGATGATGACAGTATTTTAGCAGAGGTCAAAGTGTACTAGCGTAGTACATAAAATAATACATCCCTTTACAAAATTAAAGCTTATATTTGATCATCAGGAAGTGCACTTATAATCATAAATGTGACTGTAAAGAGACACATCATGAGACTGTGTGTTTATTCTTTTAGAGTTCAATCCTGGTTCCCAAGCCTATTATGAGTAACTTAAGCACAAGAGAATTCTATGGAAGCCGGGGGAGGAAATTTGCCCCCTCCAATCCATGCAACTGCAAGCAGTGGTTGCTATTTGAGCTCATTCACGTAGTAGTGCAGAATCAGAAGCAGGCCATTAATCATTCACATCTGGAATTATTTGATGATAATCAGGTCTATGAAACCTTAATTTGACCTGATTGTACATTTATACCATGGTACCATTTTTAATTACATGATCATGTATTATTTTTTCAGGATATCGGCTTCTTTCAGTCCACAGGATAGACAGAGAACAAGGCAATGAGTTGCAAGAACACAAAAGGACATCCTCATGTATTGTGGCTTGATCACAGACTTCCTATGTGAAGCTGGGCAACAGAGTCATATTGCATATTCACCACATTAACATTGCACAGGCAACTTCTGAGTGTTTGACTTTGTAACTTTATCATTCTTTAAATAGTTTTGTATGGAACTTAAAAAATATATTTATTACGTAATCTTGTCTTCCATCTCAATTGTTCAAACTCCCATGGACACAAACAGAAACTTTGTCTGTATAAAGACTGCAGAATAAAACCCACCAGAAGAACTGCCATTTCAGTTCACCACAAATAAATTAAATTAAAAAATAATATAGTATTCAAAAACAGAAGGATCAAGTTTTACAACATAAAATCAACTTATGGGGAAAATATAGGAAATGACAAATTGTTTGTCTCTGTAAATTACTACTTTTGGATGTCCTAATCAACAAGTACTTATGTTTTAAACCTCCCTTTTTGTAGGAAACAAGTATCTTTTGCAGTCTCTCAATACTAAAAAGCAAACAAGCATTTTACTTCTCATTCATTAGATTATAGGGCAAGAACCCTTATACAATCTTACAGGCATTTTCAAATTAACACACTGTAGATGGGCTCAAAGTAAACTAAATGCAACTTCATACAAAAACAGAGAATGATTTCTCATAAATATTGAGATTCTTTTTAAAAAACAAACAGCCTCTTCTCAAATTAAATCGAACCGACTATCTTCATTTAACCATGCTAAAGTGTTTTGTGAAAATTGTCCATTTAACTAACTAGACACCTCTTTACCTCTAAAAAATTTGATAATTTTGTTCAAAACAGGTCAAATTACAAAATTAAAATAATTATTTAATTCTAGTCTATATGACTGCAGACTTTATTGTATGCAGAAAACTGCAACTTTAAATTTCTAAGCTAGGATATGTTTTTCATAGAACTCAGAATAACTGCAGAGCTGACAGAAAAGGCAAAGAAATCTTTCACAAATGAATATGATTAACCACTGATAAAAGATAAAATCCTACATTGAACTAAATTTAGCAAAATACTTTGGAAGCCTTCTAACAAATCAATAGGCTAGAAGCCAAATGTATTTTAAAAAGCCAGTAACATTAATTCTTAAACCAATCTCCCTTGATTGAGGTGCAATAATAAAACAATATTAACTGAAAAACAGTTCTGTGTATACAAAGTACTGCTATATGTGTTCAGCAAAAAAAAAATTTACAAGTGTGTATGTATCGGTATCATCATGAATCTACAGCATTTTTTCCATTTGATATTTCTGTCTTGTGGTCTCTTTAATAATTATGAAAATAGAGGAACAAATTACTAAGTGAAGATCCTTTTTAAAAAAATATAACTCAGTGATGACTGCCTTTCTGCGGAGAACACGTGATTACAGGAGGCAGTACACTACTTAAAAAAATCAGGACCACCTCAACATCAATGGCGGACTTACTGTGAAACAAACCGTGCAATGGCACGGGGCCCCCCGACAACAGAGGACCCCAAAATGTAGGACAAATCTGACAAATGACTGAATTTAATAAGTGTTGCAAGTCGCAAAGTGGTCCACGCTTTCTGCATTCTGCAAACATATTCTATGAACTGTGCTCTAAACATTTTTTTTTTAAAGTAATCTAGCAAAGAATTTTGCTTCGCCAGTTTTTCCACTGTCTTGACAATAGCATAACAGCAACTACGGGAAATTGTCATTTGCCAGTCAAAGTCCTTGACCAATTATCCAGTTGAACAAAAGCACCCTCCTGCACTTTGCAACAATGCCTGTGATTTGTCACTAGTATGTAATGGTTCAAAATCCCATTTTTACAGAGTCTGATAAAAACGTGGGATTAACTGCAATAAACCTAACTGGGTGGTCCACGGCCTACTCAGGCCCAACTGTGGCTACGCCCCTGCTCTTTCAGACCTTTTGAATCTTCCTAAAATCAACGTCAGTTTTTTAGCAAAGAAGCAACACTGAGTCTGGCAGTCAAAAATGCAAAAAAATGAAGGTGAGGCAAGAAGACAAAGCTAAGCAAAAGACAATTTGTCATCTTACTTTAAAAAGCTTGAAGTATTGAATAATGGACATTCATAAAAAAGTATGGATAAGGAAACATCTGAATTATTTGATCACTTGCCGAGTTGTGGGGATACCACAACAACTGCAAAAGTTGAACAAGCGGATTCTGAAGTGACAATGGAACTACAAAATATAGGTAATTTTGTCGAAGTAAGGGAAGAAACCTACCCTTAAGACACAGCATCATGGCCAAAATCTGTCTACTTGGATATGATAGACTGTTTCTTAGTAAATAAACTGAAAAACTTAGATAATATGGAAAATTTGAGAAAAGAGTATGAGGTTGCAGGACAAAAGCAATTTAGAGGTCTTTATGAGTCCCATTTTCTGAGGATGAAGAAAAATGGGACGACAGAAATTCAGAAACCACTAAGGCAGTCTACTGTTATGTTTGCAAATTATTCCCTGACCATAGTAAAGGAAAACAAACCGTCGACGGGCACTCTAATTGGAGAAACGTTGCAAGACATACCACTGATCATAAGACTTCCAATGCTCATACTAATGCAATGTGTAAGTTCGTTCAAAGGTGTAAACTATCTAGAAGAATTGATTCTGTGTTATCAGCTCAGTTTGAAAAGAAGTGTTCTTACTGGAGGAAAGTGCTGAGACGTGTTGTTGCCATGGTCAAACTGCTGTCTTCTCTGGGACTACCTCTAAGAGGACATGATGAGTCATCATTGTCAAATCAAAAAGGTAATTTTTTTACCTGCCTTGAATAGCTTAGTGAATTTGACAATTTTCTCAAATAACATTTGAAAAATCATCAGTATTGCGGCTCAGGGAAGACCAACTTTATAACACACCAAACCTACAATGAATTTATCACTATAATGGCAAAGCAGCTTAGAAACCAATTCACTGATGAAGTAAAGGATGCCAAGTACTATTCCATAACAGTCGATTCAACATCAGATGTGAGTCATGTAGACCAATTAACATTAATTTTAAGATATGTGACCGGCAATGGTGAAGTTGTAGAGCGATTTCTTTGTTTTGTCCTGCTAAAATCCCACACTTCTGAATATCTAGACACAACTGTTTTGGAATTCATTGCAAATTCAGGTTTGGACATCAAAAATTATCAAAGCTCTGCCCATGACAACACCACAGATATAGCAGGAAAATATTCAGGTCTACAGGCAAGACTAAACAATGCGAGCCCCTCTGCTTTATTCATACCATGTTCCATTCCTTAAATTTAATTGGCAACAGCAGCCGAATCTTGTGAGGGAGCTACACATTTTTTTGACTTCGTTCAAATCGTGTATGCCTTTTTCCCCCCCAGTTTCCATGCATTGGTGGAGTATGCTACAATCACGCTTGGAGCAGGCAAATGAAAAACATTTGACAGTCAAAAGAATTTGTGACACCAGGTGGTTTGCTCGTGCAGATGCTGTTTTGGCTTTCAAAATGAGCTATGATGATATAAAAAACCTTATTAGACATAGCCACATCAAATTCTGAAAAACCATGTGCGAAAACTGAAGCAAAATCCTTAGCAGAAAAGTTTGAAAAGTATGATATTGCTGTTTTTACTCTTTTGTGGAACCGTTTACTTCAAAGAATTAATGCCGTCCGGAAATTGCTGCAAAAGCTTGATACAAATTTATTGAATGCTGCACAATTGTTAGCCTCAGTTAAAAGTTTTGTCATGGAAGTTCGAAATGACTATAGCTTGGTGGAAGCGGAGGTACTAACATGAACAGAAAATATACGTTTCTTTGATATATCTGATGAGAAGTGTAAAAAAAGTAGGAAGTTATTTTTCAGTGAAACTAGAGACAATGAAATCAATTTAAAAGGGAAAGAAGATAACATTGATGGTCTCCACAATAATTTGTGACACAAAAGTAGTGCAGAGAAGAGGTGAATCTCTAAGAAAATTGTTGATTTATTTTGCATGTTTTTTGACAGACATTTGGACGAAAATGCTAAAAGCCACTACAGTAAGAAATTAAGTGAATTCTATGGAGAGGACATAGACACAAATCTTTTTCAAGATGAAGTGAAACATTTCATTCATTTTATCAAAAATGATGAGGTCTGTGCTTTGAGATCACCAGTTGATTTGTATAGACTTGTACGTGACGGTTTGCAGGCAACCTTTCCAAATGTAGAAACCATTCTGAAAATATTAACAATACTTGTCACAAATGCTGCTGGTGAACGTGTTTCTGTATTGAAATGAGTTAAAAATAATTTGCAAAATATGATGAGTCAGGAACATTTGAAAAGTTAGGCAATATTAACAGTGAAAGTGCCTCTTTACAAAATATTACTTTATGATGACAATTAACAATTTTGTAAAGAAAAAGTGTAGAAAAAAATCTACTGAATAAGTTTCTTCAGAGGATGTTAACTTTTATTTTTCCATTCATGCGTCATCTATACTTTTTATTTTTACACCTTTTTCATGTTAGTGTAATGCAAATACCAAGCTTTCATGTAGACCAGAAGTTCTCAAACTGTGGTCGGAGAACTCCATTCAGGTGGACTGAGGAAAGGTTATTAAGGGGTTTTTTTTGTTTTTTTTTTTAATAAAGTGCTCTTATCCAAAGCATTTTACACTAGTTAGCTAACAGTACAAACAACATTTGGAAAGATCATTAAGTGGTCCACCATGATCCACAGCAATTTGCAAGTGTTCTGTGGGAAAAAAAAAAAAAAGTTGTACCTTGACTGTTTTTGTAGTCTTTCACTTTATTTTCATTTACTTCCTATTACTTACAATATAGGAGGAGGATGAAGGAAAAAAACAAAAAAAAAACTTCGGGGGGGGGGAAGAGGAGGGAGGAAGAGGAGAGAATGTTCTACTTCTTCTTGGCTGGGTTCTGAGAGGGGCTCCCCCGAAAATGAAGCAGCACACAAGGCCCCACTAACTCTAAATCTGCCACTGCTCAACATGATACTTTATTACCTATTTCCCACATATGTAGGCCCAGATGCTCACATGTTCAACTTTCCTCAGTGCAAGTACCCACATTTACATCAATGGAAACACTCACTGTTCATGAAGTTAAGTATATGTGTACATCGTTGCTGGACTGTGGCTATACCTCATCGCTTACTGTTACCTTCAGTATGAACATGCAAACATACCTGGATACTCTATTTAAAAGCAATTATAAATATGATATTTTTAACGTTAAGTTTGATCCCAGAGTAATTTTTATTGTGGTCTTCTATTACATAGTTTTTCAGATAATAAATCATTCATACCGTTCTATATATTCAAGCTAACGAAAAGATATTTTTGCACATATGTAGTAAAAATTCAATATATTTTATTTTGGACGACATAAAAAAATCCACCACTGCACATGCAGATATTCCCTGCAGTAGGGATCGACTGTAGCCATTTCTTCCAACTACGAGCAAATCCCTGTATTAATCCTGATATCAAATCAGGCAGCCCTATGTTCTGAGCAGTCTCTAAACCTCCGGCCTCCCAGACAGGGCCATCTGACACAGCAGATTACATCAGAAGAACTATCCAACTTTGTAAAGAGAGTTAGAGTCATCACCAGGGTAATCCCGAACAGTCCCCAACAGTGCACATGGTGGTTGTTTTTTTAAATTGCTGTGTAAATGTACCCTGCTTCTTATTCAAAACAGGATGGGAATCAAGAACATCCAAAGCCTACATTTGGCTTCAAAATTTAAATCTTCTTTAAATCCTATGAAAATGTGATAAATTGTGAGGATGTACAAACAAGTAGTAAAAACTTGGTTAAAAACGTATATGACTCATAAGATCCCCTAAAATGTACATATCACAAAAAGAAAAAAAAATGTTTCATGTAACTAGGTAATTAAAACAAGAGCAGATAGGTACACAAAGTTGCTAGACAAAAACACAAAACCAAACTTTGGGGTGGAAGTCAACCCCAGTTCAGGAGTGGATGGAAAAGGCAAGCATAGTAGCAAAATAGGCCCCTGCTTTGTATCTAGCCCCATTTAAGGATTTAAGTCTTCTGACCATCACACAAATCAATAGGCCATCTGAAGACCCCAAGGGACAAATGATGCAAACCACTGAAACAGTGCAGGCTGTAATCCTGTGTTGTCAGTGCTCATATTGTTGTGTACTGTTGCCATTTTGGAGGCTCTTTCAACTGTGTGATAAAACACATGCAGCTCAGAGGCCACTGAGCTATTTGTGCTGCAGGCAATCTTAGCAATGGCTTTGTGTGCGCTCACAAGGCCAAAGCACTGAAACAGGTGCAGCACAGCAGAGATGCCCCCTTCCCAAAATCAGCAACCATGACCTCATCATCCCCTCTTCCACTACCACAGCACAGTGATAGAGCGTGAATGGAGTTAGGAGCTCAGGTGATGCCTTTTTGCCTTCAGGCTGCTGCGGAGGGAAGTGCAGTGGGGCATCACAAGAGCCTGCTGGAGAGAATGCTGGTGCTGTAGGGGACCCACTGGGGCGGTGGAGGAGAGGGAAGAGAAACTTTTCAATGAAGAGTGAGGAATGGGGGGTGTCAGGGACCAGGGTCCTGGATGTGTGGGGCACATTTCCTATGCAGTTAAGGTAGAATTTTCAACTTGTAACTGTCATACACACACACTGGGGGTGTGTAGTGGGAGTTCAAAAACTAAGAGACAGACTTTTGGCAAGATTGTGTGCGTGTGTGTGTAAAAATAAAGACCTAAATGTTTTTGATTCATGATTTTCAAACTGTTGGCGTTGACAATACTGGTAAATGGACAATTACCAAGGGCCCTTATGGCCGTTCTCTGGTCAACCCCAAGACCGATCTGGCATTCTGATATGATGAAGATGACTGTAGGATGAATACCTAGATAGTTGGACAAGGGGGAATGGCCAGAACACATAAAATCGTTGGGATTTTGACTATATTACTTTTCTGAAAATACTGTTATTTGGTTTGCCAAAGTGTCTGAACTGCAATAGCTTCTTTTGGAGCAGCACTTTCAGCCCCAGTATGTAGGTAAATGCCTATGGAGACATTTGTAATAGCAAGCACTGGGGCACCAGACATTAACTCAGCAACCACCAGTAAAGGTAAGCAAAAACTTGGTTTAATAACTCTCACCCTGGAGCAAGATATTTTAAGGATGTGGGGGTTATGGTTGTGATTTTTGTTTCGAAGGAGGAGGAAGAGAGGAGGAGGGTTACTCCCATCTCATTATCAAGAAATAAGAGAAGAGTCTAAGTAGTGCTTCTCTTATCCCCAAAAACAGGCAGTTGAGAGGAGTGAAGTGGGATTACCTCTCCCCACAGCCTGCACCAATATAGTTAGATGGAAATGAAGGTCTGTCCTCCCTCCCGCACAGCGGCAGCAGACAGTTACAGGCAAGCAGTAAGGGCACTGAGGGTGGCTATGACAGACACAGCAGCACTTCCCTTCTGGCTCAGAGCAAAGTCTGGTGGCAGTAGCCGGCAGAGCTGATCCCACAATATTAATGGAAAGACTGATGCAACCATCATTTTTTCTGGTCTGTTTAACCATTTTTATTTCACCTCATATTGCTGTCAAATAAAAATAAAAACACAAACTATGGGCCTCTTTCATAGCAAAAGCCATTTCATACAGTTTCTCATGCTGATGAACTCTAATGAATATTTCACATGTGATATTATAAGAGAGTGGAAGTGACAACAACACTATAATTAAAGGTTATGTTCATATTTAATTGCAGGGTCCCATCCTGGAAGTGATATTTTCCCCCCTGGTTTTTGAAGAATCATCGTTTCAGGAGCAAACCTTACTAGGTCAGTTAGTTACAGGCCTCAAAGCAGGATCCAACTCAACAACATAGTAGAGGATCCAGAGAGCTGTAAGGTCTAGCTTGGCTCTCACAGGACCCAGCAACTGCAGGCTGAGATGTGCTAGCACATTACAGTTGTGCAGGCCCATGAAGATGGAATGCATCTGGCCAGGTAGATGATGGCAGAGTTTTGCACCATCTATAGATACTAAAGCCAATCCATTACAACCAAATAAGCCAAAAGTCAGTTTGTGACGGAGGGGTTAAGAACTGGCCCAGCACAGAACCTTTCTATCTTAGCTGGTAGCTGCTCTCTCTGATGAGAATTCCAGAATGCACAGAGTACAGGTGCACATGGTGGATCAGTGCTCCCACCTGGTTTGGCCACTTCTTGTTCCCCTCTTGGCTCCATTCAGGTAAGTCCGCCCCGTTTCCTCTCCCTTATGATCCAAATGCAAGTCGGAATCCTGAAAGGATCCCCATCCTCTTTTTCCTGCTGCCTGGACAAAGACCCACCACATTAATTTGTGGTGAGCACATTCTATCTTTGTTGGACAATTTTAAGCAAATCATCTAAAAAGAGGTGTGAGGACATTTTTGCCTGACTATTTAAGCAAGCAGCTTTTCTATCTATATGAGCACACGGGGATATGCAATTTAAAGTTTTGTTTTAATGATGATCAGGTTCTATGTATTACTTTTGTGTCTAAGTATTCTTGCATAAAAATACCCATATGTTTCACTCACTTGTGGTATCTCTCTCTTGCATATTAGAACAGATTTATTAATAGTAACAGATTCTGCAAGTAGTCCTTGAAAATTCAGTAGGTTAAATAATATTTGTGGTGGAATCCACTACCAAAACTAAACTAGCTTTGGAAAGGCTGCAGAAAGAGCAAAAGCCACAGATTATTAGGGTAAAAACCATGACCCTCTAAGCCAGCGGTGGGCAAACTATGGCCTGTGGGCCGAATCCAGCCCTTCAAGGCTTTGGATCCGGCCCGCGAGATTGCCCCCTGTGGTGCCGCAGGCCCCGCGCTGCTCTCAGAAGCGGCTGGCACCATGTCCGTGGGGCTCTGTGCATTGCCCTTGCCTCCAGGCACCACCCCCCGCAGCTCCCATTGGCCAAGAACGGGGAATTGCAGCCAGTGGGAGCTTTGAGGAAAGTACCTGGAGGCGTGGCAAGGGCAGTGCGCAGAGCCCTGTGTCCCCCTCTCCCCCAAGGGCCGTGGTTCCGGTTGCTTCCCGGAGCAGTGCAGGGTGGAGCCGGGGCGGGCAGGCAGGTGGGCAGGCAGCCTGCCCTGGCGCCTGCCACGGCGCCTGCCACCGCCACCCTGGAGCCACTTTAGGTGAGCGGTGCTGGCCCAGAACCTGAACCACTCCTACACCCTGCCCCCCAACTGCCTGCCCTAAGCCCCCTGCCTGTACCTCACACCCCTACTGCACCCCAACCCCCTGCCCTGAGCCCCCCGCTGCACCCTGAGCCCCTGCCGCACCCCATACCCCCCAACCCCCTGCCCTGAGCCCCCTGCTGTACCCCAACTCCCTGCCCTGAACCCCCTCCTGCCCTCTGCACCCCTCCTGCACCCCAACCCCCTTCCCTGAACCCCCTCATACACCCTGAACCCCTTCTCTGCCCCAATCCCTTGCCCTGAGCCCGTTCCTGCACACCGCACTCTCTCCCATATCCTGCACCTCAACCCCGGCCCTGCATAACATTTCCCCACCCAGATATAGCCCTCGGCCCAAAAAGTTTGCCCGCCCCTGCTCTAAACAGGAAAATGGCATTTGTGTTCTGTAGGGGGCTTAATGTATAATGGTGCTAGACTGCAGTAGTCAAGGCCATAAGCTTGGGACTTCATGTGAGTGGACCTGAGGACTGTTGAATACCTTCAGGAAAGACTTGGTAATGGCTATTTGTGCTAAGTCTGATTGGTATTGAACAGAGTTGTGCCCTTTCTTCACCAGTCAAGCATTTCCCTTCTTTGATTGGTGATGTGAACACAAAGACTTTACTATAATCCTCAAAGGTAGTTCACCTTCAGTTTTGTTCAACCCTAACTTTCACATTTCCTATCATGAGTATTTTACTATGCAATTTTACGGTATAAGTTAACATAACTTTTGTCATGGATTTATTTTTTCCAGAGGAAGTAGGGGAGAGATCACCACCCATGATTCTTATAAATTTATTGATCAAGAGCTACCAGGTTTCATAATTCCTGAGCCCAAGCCATATTTGAAAACTGGGCCCTGTAAATTTACAACCATTCTTCAAGGAGTGTGGGGTGGAGGATGTCATTTAACAGATTCTTGTTAAAGTAAACATGCAGGGGGGGTTTTGTATATAATATTAATATAGTTTTAAAAAAAATCTTGTGGTAGCCTTTAACGATATGAAACAACACAGGAAATCAGAAAACAGTTATACAAATTATCACATCCTGGTCTCCTAGATGCCTCAGTACTTTGGCCATTCAGGACAAAGTCAGACAATCAAAACTGCACATTTTGTACAACTGTAATTGTACATTTGCCGTAGCTTATTTTGGAGCAAAAAGACTTCCCTGTGTTCTCTTTTCTGTGTCTAAAGCACACTCTTGTCTGCCTGGCTAATGGAGTCATTACATCTCTGACTAAAACCACAATAGCTATACTGACTTTTAAATACATACATACAAAATATATAGTACTAGCCTAACTTCATCAATATTGTCGACTCTTCCCATTTTACTGAGGTTCTCATCATGATTGGTGATTTTTGTAAAGCCCCATCTTGTGAAGTCTAGTGGTTACATGAGAATCTCAGCTTTTATTGGCGGGGTGGGAGGGGGTTCTAGCCCTTAGGGATGCAAGGAAAAGCTTGAAAACATGACTCCTACAGGCTCAAAAACCAGAAGGTAAATAAAAATCACTAGATTTTAAAACATATTTTGTGTTTTTTAGGGGCCTGGCTCATGATTTTTTGGATCACTTGAAGTTGGTAATACTGCTTCATAAAAATGAATTTAAATTAATCAGTCCTTGAATTTGGTCTGTTATTGGAAAGTTACATTAGCTTAGCCCTTAAATCAGATCCTCCTTTTAACATTTCATGAACACGTCTAAACACTGGCCTATGACTGGTTATCTCTCGCCAATGCAGAGTTAGTAATCCTTGCATCTATACTTTCTAAACTAGATTACATTTAGTGATTGCTTTATGGCCTACCAGGTAAAACATTCTATAAATCTCTTTTACAAAACACTTTCATATTATATTTCACATACAATTCCATTCCTCATCCTAGATTCTTGTGGAATAATCTATAACTATATAACATAGGTGCCTTTTATTATTTACAAAAATGCTGAAACATGTACATCTTTCAACTGAGTCTAGCCCATGCAGGTCAATGACTTCCCAATTCCTTTATATACAGTTTTGGGCTCTGAAGCCTAGATACATGAGCCTCCTATTCCTTAGTTTAAGACCTTTGGGTTTGAACCTGCCTCAGACCTGGAACTCAGTTCTTTATTTTCTCTCTCAGAACAATGCTAGGTGTAATTTTAATGCCAATTCTAAAAGAATGTTTTCCCATAGTTTCAGTCTCACTAAGGATTTGGCTTTGTTTTTAACTTACAGTTTGATTTTTCAATAAATAAAAAGTAAAAATGAAAAACATTTTGTGTAGATTTCTCAAATAAGATTCAACATGTTCCTTGTTTTATAACAAGATAATAATGAGATAGCTGTTCCCAGTAGCGTAGATGCAGTAGTGAAAACTCTGTGCAACAAATTGGCAGGGAGATGGACTAAATGACCCAATATGTAGGTCTTTTTCAACTCTAGATTCTATGATTCCTGACTGAGACACAAAATAAAAGAAAAAACAAGGAGTACTTGTGGCACCTTAGAGACTAACAAATTTATCTGAGCATAAGCTTTCGTGGGCTAAAGCCCACTTCATCAGATGCATGCGGTGGAAAATACAGTAGCAAGATAGATATACAGAGAACATGAAAAAATGGGGGTTGCCATACCAACTCTTAACGAGACCAATCGAGTAAGATGGGCTATTATGAGCAGGAGAAAAAAAAATTTTTGTAGTGATTTCCCCCCCCCCCCCTGCTGTTAACAGCTCACCTTGATGGATTGGTCTCGTTAAGAGTTGGTATGGCAACCCCTTATGGCAAACGCTTATGCTCAAATAAATTTGTTAAATCTCTGAGGTGCCACAAGTACTCCTCGTTCTTTCTGCTGATACAGACTAACACAGCTACCACTCTGAAAATAAAAGAAAGCACGTTCTAAGCCATAACAACCGTTTTATTTTTATATACTGCCACTGACCAAGAGATGCTGTTTTGAGGAAACACTGAATTCATTGTGTTAAAAGTACTTTTCCCCATTATATTGCACTAGCTGTGCACAAATTATTTTATTTTTAAATGTACTGTATAATGGTTCAAATTCCATGAAGGTACTAAAAAGTGAAGTCTATATTGCATTAAATAGGCAAAAATATTCTGCCATACATTAAGGCCTGGTATTATTGGTATATTAAGGCCAGTTATATTGGTATAAAAGTCCCTTAAAGGAACAGGCTATAAAGTATAAAGCAGCATTAAAGCACTATAAATGCACACTAGGCAGGGGGGTTGGACTTTAACTATATTGGTAAAATTAAAATAGTACAATTTGTGTGTACACATGCCCTTAGGTATACTTGCCATAAATTCTGTTTTTTCAGAATCCTAAAATATCATAGGACCATAATGTTCATACTACAGATTATTCATCAAATAAGGTGGTGCAGCAGGTTAGTATACAAAACAAACTTGCCTTGGGTGTATATTTTACAATGTTAACACTTCACATGAATGTAATACATACAAAGTACACCTTGAACAGGAACTAAATCCCAGCAGAGGGAGGAAGAGAGGGAAAAAGAAAGAAAATAGAAATTCAATCATGTTTTCTCTTCCTAAATTCATTTTAAATTTCTCTTTAACAAGCCATTAGAAATGCGGACTTTGGTCATAAGAGAAGATATTTAATAACCATATGTTCCTATTTGTACATATAGAAACTATGTCTTTCCCACCATACCTGGGCACATTAAGCCAATAATTTAAAAACTCCGTTTCATAAAAAACTTAAATTTACCCACAACATAAATTACATTTTGATTAGATAGCACATTAAACCAATTTTCAGTAAGGGAAACTTATTGGGAAATTACAACTTTCTTCTCAATTTCAAAGAAAACATACTAAAGTAAAATAAGGTACTAATGATTTTACTAGTATATCAGCCAAGTGACCCACTGTCCACTTTTAAAAATTAAATATATATTTATTATGAACAGATGGTGGCCAAGGAAGGTATCAACTCTGTCTCTTAGCCAGAAGGTCAGGTCATGGCTGAGAAACCAAAGAACAATTGCTACTTTGCCATCCATAAGATGAGACATTACATTTTTCTTTTCTAAACATGAAGCTAAATGTAAAATAAGAACAGCTTATTTACAATAAGAATTTTAGTGACCTCTTACATTTTTATCAAAGCGAAATAGCTACACTTATCTCACTATCATAGATTGCTTTATGTAGTTTCTATTATTCAGCATATAGAGCTTTGTTGATTACTAGTGTTATTAAAAGCCTAACCTAGAAAATTACCAGTAAATACCAAGAACAATGATTATTTAAACACATATACTTGTTTTTCTAGAATCCAGCAATCACTTTCAAAAAAATGTTTGAAAACCTAAATATGATACGTTATGCTTCAGGGAACAACCCCTCCTTTTAAAATGTACCAGGGTGCCAATTACCATTTTTAACATTTATTATTCCCATAATGGTAAAGCACAAGTAATCCTAAATGTAAACTTAAATATTTTGTTACATTGTCTAGTTTGTCAAAAAAGTTAACCTTGGGGAAGGCTGCAGAACGAGACTTTCGATGCAAGATTCTTCTTTGAATACTTTATTGCACACTTCCTAGTTCATTAGAATGCCAAGACTATGCCAACTCTCTTATTTGAGATATCTGTCAAGACAGAAGATGAGCTTGTATTTGTGTTTTTCAAGTGTTCTTAGACCATAAGGATCTGATGAAAAAAACTTACAAGGCCCTTTTATTGCTGTACTGTACAATCTGACATAATAAATAAGTTTTTTAAAAGAATTATTTTAACTAGTAAATATATAACTTAAAACAATGCATAATGTGTCTTTTGATTATAATTTGATTTAGTATTGTTTCAATTTTGAGTTAAGATACATCTTTTAAAAAAAAGTTAATGGCTACAAATTTTCTATGGCTACCCATCAAGATTTTGTAGTGCTAGTAAATAAAATATCTTTTCAATTCATAACACTATGTTTTTCCTGCATATATTCCTTGCAGATGAACTGATTTGTTCACACGATGAAAAGGGAAAGAAAAGTTTTAAAAATGTTGGATAAACAGCTGTACATAGTATTTAAAATTTAAACACACTGAAATACAACGTACGTAAATACTTTTCTGTGTACTCAGAACATACTGCCAGTCTCTAGTCATGTATACGTCATATTTCATGAAACAAGAATAGGAAGTTTGAACACTGGAAATGTAAATGGTGAGTCACATTGAAAAGAGGGGGATTTAAAAAAAAATGCAACATAATATCTGTTTGAACTATTAGTGAAGTAAGCTGCAGTACACCCTAATATTAATATTTGCTAATAAGGGATGTCTTCTCAGTCTACCTGCAAGGCATACACTGTTTTTTTAAGTAGTACAAACTCATCTTTAAATTACCAACAATTAATTCCTAGTGGCATATTTGCATAAATCTGTTTCTTACTTTGAAACTTTTCAATGAATCACAAAAATCAATTGAACTTGAATCTTTAAAGAAATTGGTAATGAAATGATACACTTTGCCTTATATACTTCAAACTTTATCCTTGTCTATGTTTTGTCTTGCTTTGTATGCATACCCATTTTATATGTTTATGAGTGAGATGTATAACCATATGTATATAGTACATAGGCTCAATATGTATAAAATCTATCATATGTGTTCATACACTGTATATGAAGACTATGATGAGTATTATGTAATACTGCAACTTTTTAGGGTTGAAAACAAGGATAAGGCAGGCAAGAGGCATTTCTTTAATAGTAATAGCTGGCTGTTTGCCATTAGTTTAGAATCCACATAACAGTAATAAATGACCAGTATCAGAAAAATGAATCATTCCAACTTCAGAAATAACCCTACTGCAAAGTTATGGCAGTATCATTTCTTACCTGGTCCTTAATTTCAAGCTCCCTTACAGTTTTTGTTCTGTACTCTCTGTGCTTCTTTTCTGCCTCATCCTTCTTGATTTTGGTTTGATTCAACTGAAAACGCATTTCTCCACACACCTGTTAGATTACACAGACAACATGATCTGTAGCTTGTGGAACCCACAGTGTAATGTTTGGTAGTTAGATCTTTTGGTGCCCCCTAGAGATCGTTTGAATCTAGCACATTTTTATTTACAGATATTTTAAGACTACATATGGTAAATGTTTTTTATATAAAAAGGTGGATCTGGAATCCTTGTATTGTCATTAACTTTGAAATATGCAGTGCCGGCTAGATTCAATTATATTTGGATCAAGATTTTGTAAAATACTTACGCTGTCAATATATGTGCTACTAAATACATTTAAACTACAGTTGCTATTTATTAAATTTTCTTCCATTCTCTTTTTAAAATCCAAAGATATTCTAGGATCACACTTTCAAATGCTAAAATTAAGGGATGTGTTCAGGCACATGATTTCCTGTTTTGCCATTTTTTTTCTCCAGGTAGGAATGAAAATCTTGAGATTGCACTGTAATTATTTTCAGAGTTCTATTGAAACACTATATTCTCATTAATAGATTGAACATAAATTCCTTAACAGCAACAACTTATTCAAATGTGTATGTACATGGACACTGAAAAAGCCAAAAAAGCACCCAAAGGACTTATTTTGGTTGGAGAGACAGCGAGAATTCGTTTTCAGAAAGGTAACTTATATTCCATTCTGGATCCTGACCTCTTCCAGACCAAAACATTTGATGATGTTCTCTGTGTTGTCTCTCACCTCAATCTATCCCAAACTTACAGGGCCAGGGCAAGTGTTTGCTCTTCCCCTCTCTACGTTTTGGGAGCGGGTCTGTCTTCTTCCACATTCACAATCCAGGGGTTTAGTGGGCCCTGTTTGATGTCAAAAAGCAGAGGTTTTGCACAGGATCTCTGCCTCTCCTTCCCCATTTAAGACAATAACCCCCAATTTGTGAGTGACCGTTTCAGGTTAACAATTCAACCTTAAATGCACACTCAAAAATGTTATCCCCCTGGCTCCTTCCAGGGGATTCTACTTACCCTCTCCTAACACTTCAGGGGTGAGAGCTGCCATTCTTTCCCTCTCAATTTACCTTTCTCCTCCTCATTCCCTCTGTAACCCACTGTGAAAGGGCAATATCAGCAGAACCCTGATCGCTGACATTACTGCAGCTTCAGCTGGAGTCAACTATATACTTTTTGTTAGGTGATTGTGAGTACCTGAGTGGTAATCACTGGGCTAATGAGGTAATTGGAGAGAATAAGTGGAAGGACCAGGAACAGGAAGCAAGAACCTCAAAAGGAGGCTCAGCAGGAAGCTTACAGGGTAAGCCTGGGTTGAGGAGTGAGGTCTGCAGGAAGCCTCCCCTGGCTGTAAGCTTGCAGTACACGGTGTTACTATGTAAGAAAAGAATAACTACACACCTTGGTAAAAGATAACCTGGCGTGTGTTTGTGAGTGTGAAACCATACGAACTGACCAGTCACAGTGCAGTTCACCGGGCAGAAACGGAGGCACAGTGTAACACCCACTCACATTTTTCTCGATACTCCCTCCCCCATGCACAGCCTCTTCTTAATTGCTCTCTATATTTTCCCTTCATTCCCCCACAGTCTCTCCTCTTTCACAGTCTCCTTCTGCCACCCAAATTCCCCTACCCATCCTATTCCTGTCTCTTCCCAGTGTTCTGTCTTTTTAAGAAAAAAAAAAACCCCACAATAGAATACAGGAAAATCTAACTTCTGAGGGCCAACTGGCTTCAGTCCTCCTGCAAACAATGAGACAGGATGGTCCTCTTTACAAAAAGCAGCCTCACCTCCTCATTCAAAGAATGTAGTGAAATGGTGGCAATCTTCACCAAATACAGCCTGAGAATTCAGTCCCATTGACAGTAATGGGAAATGGTTTTTTTTCTCTTTTTTGGGGGGGGTGGGGGGGCTCAAGAATTTAAATGCCAGAGAATGGGAGATGAGAAATTAAAAAAAATATATATGAAATTTAATACAAATGCTAAGAGTTGCCAACTCTGCCTTTCTGCCTCCTCTTTTTCATCAGAAGGGAGACCATAAGACAGGCTTCTTTCTCCATTTCACAGCTGAGGAGGAAAAAAAACTAACTGCATCCCATCCCAATTCTCAATATGCAGCTGACAGCTGAGGAATCAGAGGTGAGGAAAAGCTGACCAGAAGCTCATGCTACAGTGCCCCTTAGTGGCCAACAGAGCAAATTGCTCTAAGAAACTGCAGCTAGCTGCTGAGAAGCCCTTTGGCCTTGGGTTTAGAGGGCAGGCACATATCTCAAATGTCTATTTCAACAGACATCTCTCATTTTAGTACTAAAATCATCTATAGTCTACACAAATTTGGTGTCCCCTCACCTTTATTGCTGAAAACTTTTTACATCAAAATAAAGAATGATGCTGAAGCTACAAGAATTATTTACACTAAAGTAAAATCGATCCTATAGTATTTTATTTTTTCTGCTTGAATTCTTTTTTCCCTGTCTCATTCTGGGACATACAATGCATCCCACATTTGAGCCTGAGAAGACTGAATGGTATGTAGGTGGCTAGGACCACCAAAACAGGGGATTTCAGTTAAACCAGGATAGTATTTATATACAAAACCAATTCAACCTAAACAGCAGAAAGAGGCCTTCTTAAATGCATAAAACTAGCACTAGTATTATGAAGAACAGAAAGTCTACAGAAAAAAAATAGTGTTTTGAATTTTAACCACAAAATAAATTCATGCTACTCTTTACTCATTTTAGCTCTGCAGAGCCAAAACAGCTATGGAAGAGTGAGTTGAATCCTGTTCTATCCCCTGTATCAACAGAATTATTAATTAAATGTTGATTGCATAGTTTTTAAAGTGATTTTGCATGGACCAGAAAAAAAATAAAAGCTCAGATGTGATGTAAGGTTGTAAATGCTATCGGAAAATTTTTGAGAACCCCACAATTAAATATATAACATTAAAATTTATGTATTTTAGACTATTTAACCGCTTAAACTATGTTAAAGAGGAAAGAATACTGGTTCACAACATCATGCAGCAGATTTTCATAATACAAGTGTTTTGTTTTCAGAAAGCCAAATTTATCAATACCTTCTTTTCAAATATGTTTTATAGAAAATACACAGTATGAAGCATTTCTCACCATGTGATCTTTCAAACCACGATAACAAGCAAATACTCATTTGAGATTGTCTCTACCTTATTAACTTCCATCTCCTGAGAGGTAAGTTGGTTTTGGGCTTCCTCTAGCTGGTTAGCTATTGAGTTCTTCTCTCTCGTAATTTTCTCTAAACGAGCCTCCAGTGTCGCCACATTCTGAGACAAAACCATCACCTGCAGAAAGAGAAACACTATAGTGAATTAACCAGAAACCTTATACAGGGCCAAGTTCTGAAATCTTTACTCCTTGAAAGCAATGGGAATTTTGCCCAAGTACGTACTGTGGACCCAATGCTGCATTCCTTCACATCAAAACTTGATTTTAAGGCAATAGGAATTTTGAGTAAGCAAGAAATGCAGGCTTTACTTTAATAAGAGCTGCAGAATGATTAGAACAGCAAAGTTTATTTTAAAGTGATTTAAGTATGCATTTGAAATATTTTCAGTCAGCCAAACTACTCTACAGGACTTCTTAATATGCGTAATGATGTTGGAAGAAACCCTTCTTCGAGAAATGATGCAGATGTGTATTCCACTTAGACGAGTGCGCACCCGGCGCACCAGAGCCACAGAATTTTTCCTACCAGTACCTGTAGAGGAGCAGCGCTCATGCCAATATCCTTTCCCTTGACTATATGAGGTGCTGCTTTCCCAACCCCCCTCAGTTCCTTCACACCAAATGCCCAGAGACTAGACTCTGATGCAGAGGAGACAGAGGATGGGTCATGGAATATATGTCTGCATCACATCTCTAAGAACCATAGCTACAGTAAGTAACCATTTTTCTTCTTTAAGCAGATGTAGCCATATTTTCCAGTTAGGTGACTCAAGCAGTTTTCCCAGAGGATGGGGCTCACAGCCTATTTAAACAAGGAATGTAAGACCACCTTCCCAAAGTCTGCATCTGCTCTGGATACCGCGGTAATGGAGCAATGGTTTGTAAACTTGTATCGACAACCAAGTGGCAGCCCTGCAAATATCCATTATGCAGATGTCACTTAAGAACACTACTGATTTAGCTTGCACTCTAATAGAATGAGCTTGCACCCAAAGAGGGGCTGTGGCCAAAGTGGTTTTGTATGCAGCTTTGATGTAGGAAGTTACCCACTTACAGATCATCTGAAAGGAGACTGCCCATCCCTTCATATGGGGTTTAGTCCTGTCCAGATAAAAGGCCAGACATTGTCTGATGTTCAATATGTGAAAAAGCTCCTCCTCTGGAGATTAATGTGGCTTAGGGAAAAAACAAAACAAAAAAACTTACAGGCAAGCATACCACCTGGTTTAAATGAAACAGAGATCCCTTTACACACAAATTTCAGTTGCGGCCACAATGTCACAGTCTTTGGAGAACTGTAAGAAGGCTCTGCCAGCAAAGCCTGCAACCCTCACACACTCCTTGCAGATGTTATCGCCATGAGGAATGCAAATTTTTGACATAAGGGAGAGGAAAGGGGCAAGATGCCAGAGGCTCGAATGGAGATCCCTAGATAGCTGCTCTAACAGTGTTAAGGTCCCACAAGGGAACCGGTTCCCGCTCCAGTGGATGGAAACTAAGGATTCCTTTCAAGAATTTCACCACCATGGCAGCGGAAAACACCGATTTTCCATAAATGGATGAAAGGCTAAGATCACCACTAGATGCGTCCTCAAATGAGCTACGCCTAAGGCCCAACGACTGAAGATGCAGTAAATACTTCAAGATATCTAGTATACTGGCTGAACTCCATGGGCCAAAGACCACACTGAAAAATGCTTCCACGTTGCCGAATAGGACATTCTGATAAAGGGCTTTGTAGGACCTGTTGAACAGCTGCTGAACATTGCTCTTCCTCCTTGTTCAATCACGGAGCAGCAATGCTGTGAGATGTAGGGAAGTGAATGCACAATGCAGACTGTGACTGTGAATCTGTGTAAACAGGTTGGGATGGAAAGGAAGGGATATGGGAAGCTGAATTGACAGCATGAGAATGTCAGAAAACCAGCACTACCCTCAGCCATGCTGGGGCAGCAAGGATGAGGCTGGCGCAATCCACTTTCAGTTTGAGGATGAGCTGTGGAACGATTGGGATCAGAGGAAAAGAACACAGGAGAGCTACCTAGTAAATCTGTCCTTTTGGAGACCTTATCCTTAGGAGTGATCTTAAACCTGCCCTGACATCTCTATTGTTCACCGCGGTTACGACTAGGGAATTTGGGGGCAGATGGGAGTAAAAGCCGTCCTACACTGGGACAAAATAGCATTTCTCCATATGCTTTGCAGGTGGGGGTACTGAAGCCAGTGTGGTCTAGGGTGCATTGTTGATAGGGAGGACTACTCTCCCAGGAGCAGACAGCTTTAGGATATGCATTAACTTATGGATGTTCTCCTGAAGAAACTCCACTTAGAATCATAGGATATCAGGTTTGGAAGGGACCTCAGGAGATCATCTAGTCCAAACCCCTGCTCAAAGCAGGGCCAATCCCCAAGTTTTGCCTTAGATCCCTAAATGGCCCCCTCAAGGATTGAACTCACAACCCTGAGTTTAGCAGGCCAATGCTCAAACCACTGAGCTATCCCTCCCCTCCAATTGAATGTCCAGGAAGCAGCCACATTCTGCAAAAGGTCCTGATGGGCCTTAAAATCCTTTGCTATTGGAGCACAGAAAGAGCCACACACTGCTGCATCATCCAGGAATGAAGAGTAGGTGGTTAACTGGACTGGTGGAGCTGAAAGGGGCAGCTCCATGGATTCCGCACAGGGAAGGCTCACTGGTACCTGAACCTGCAGTGGGTCAACAGTTCCCACCACTGATCTGCCCGGTGACCTCACCTTAGAGTGAGCTGAGAAGTGCAACCTCTGTGACTGAGAAGTGTCTCACAGATTCCATGGAGGTCACTGATAAGGATAGGGCATTGGTGGCCAGGGGCCCCACTCGTGACTGTGAGATGAATGCCAATCTCCATAAATACTCCCCGATGTGAGTCGTGTGATAGAGAGCAGGGGAAGGAAGATCCCAACCTCAATACTGAGGAGCTTTGGGATTCTGGGGATAAAGGTAGAGCCACTCCTGAGGAGCAAGTAACCAGTCTGACTCATCCATCACCCAGAATGAGCCAGGGACCAGCACCGATGGTAAAAGTGGTACTGTTGGCACCAAATACTCTGGTGCTGGAAGCAGCGTCAACCCCAAAGTCATCAGGGTTGCTGAAGCAGCAGATGGTGCTGAATTTGAGCTGCCACAGTGACATTCTTTCCTGGATGTCTGGCTGGTGGGTCTTGCCCACATGCTCAGGGTCTAACTGACTGCAGTATTTGGAGTCAGAAAGACATTTTCCCCCGAGTCACATTGGCAAAGACCCTGAAGGTTTTTCGCCTACCTCTGCAGCATGGGGCACTGGTCACTTGCAGGTTTAAATTAGTATAAATGATGAATTCTCTAACTCAAAAAGTCTTTAAATCATGATTTGAGGACTTCAGTAACTCAGCCACAGGTTATGGGTCTATTACAGGAGTGGCTGGGTGAGGTTCTGTCGCCTGAAATATGCAGGTCAGATTAGATGATCAAGATGGTCCCTTCTGGCCTTGAAGTCCATGAGTCTATTGGTGGTGCTGACTGCAACAGTGCCAAGGAGTTTCCCTGGGGCAAGGTCCCTTGCACTGAGCCCAGTACAAGTCTTGCTCTGCAAACCATGGAAGGGGAACATCAGAGTGTAGTGCCAATGGACCTAAGGCTTCAGCGGCCCATTCACCCAATGGGGCTGTAAATGATGCAGCCCTGGCAAAGTCCTGGACCAAAGGAGATATAGGGATGGAACGGCAGAGATGGTCTGTAGCCACCTGGCATGCCACTGATAGAAATAAGTCAATGCTGGCATCACCCTCATCAGTACCAGACTCTAGCCACCTGAGTCCATTTCACGAACAATCTACAGATTGAACACTGTTCCTTGACATGGGCCTCACTCAAGCACAACAAGCATTGCATGCGGGAATCGTTGTTGGGGATTGTTCCCCTCACATGACAGACAATATTTAAACCCCTGTGAGGTTAATACAACTAACATTAATCTAAGTAATACTAAGTGTACTAACTAACTACACACAACAAGAAAAAAAACAACAACACTAAACTAGTGAGAGTTTGTGAGGTTAAGATTACCCAGTTCTCCAACTCCAGCCATGAGCAGTCACAAGGAACTGAGGGGGCTCAGGATGGCACTGCTTCATGTAGTAAGGGGAGGGTCTATGGCCACGAGGCACAATGCCACCCCTGTATGATACTTCTAGGCAAAATTCACCAGCTCTAATGCGCAGGGCATGCACACACCTAAGTGGAATACACAGCTGCATCTACTCAAAGAAGCAGCAACAGGTTCACTATTCCTGCAGCCTAGATAACATCTACTTACCTATCACTTAGACTCTGATTTTGATCAACTGGTAGCAAGGGGAACCATCTTATGCCCAAGAGAGAAACAGTTACAGAAACTTACCCTGTCACTATAGATATACTCAAATTTTATTTCTAAACTGAGGTAAAAATCTCACCCCTGTAGCTCAAAGCAGATGCAGTGTAGCAGTAAACAAAAGCCAACTCAGTATGTTCAAAAATTACAATTTCATTTTTTCAAACAATATAGTTGAATTAATATTTTGCTGAATGATAAAAAACACTGTAACAATAAAACAAAGCTGTTTGCCCTTGAGCTGTTTAGCCCTGAAGCTGCCTAATGTAAGTGGAAATAATAGGGCCTGACAGTTCTAGGTTAACGTTATAGGAAGTCAAAAGCTGGACCTAGAAGGTTATGTATTCACAACTACACTTCAGTCATTATATATCCACCTGATTTATGGACTCATGCCAGACTGTTCCTCTAACAAATCACTTGTTAGGGAAGTAATACAACAAATTCAAGAGAAGATCAATTTAATGCATAGTACAAATAAGGTATTTTCCTGGCACTTAATTTCAGTTATCACTAGTACAAATGTATAATAATTTTTCTACCAGACTCAAGACTAAAGACACCCAGCAACTAACGCTAATGCTAATTACCAACTATAAAATCACAGTATTATTATAATATATTTGTGAAGTGCCATGCTTGCCTAAAACAAGATATTAAGACGACTGCAAGTCCTCGGAGCAGGAATCAGTTAAATAAGACAACACACAGTGCCACGAGAAGCTAAGTTTCAGTAACAGTGAAAATTACAAAGTTCTTGTTTATAAGGCAATTTTTATGCTGGAATGCATACAGTGCTGATGAGGGGAGGAAACGGGGAACAATTGTACCAGGGCCCTGAGCTCAGAGAAGCTCCCAAAACATCTGTAACTGGGGTAAAATGGAAGGAGGGGGGGTCCCAAGTGACATGATATACTGGGACCCCAAATTTCTCTCGACAGTCCTGAGTGTATACTCTGTGGTTCTAAAGTACAGCCATAATTACACAGTGAAATCTAATATGTACTACTTGCAAAAGATAAACCCCTGTCTTAAACAATCATAGATATATAGATATTAAGATCAAAAGGGACCATCAGCTAGTCTGATCAGCTAGTCTGACCTCCTGCACAATGCAGGCCACAGAATCTCTCACCCACCCACTCCTGCAATAAATCTCTCACCTATGTCTGAGCTTACTGAAGTCCTCAAATCATGGTTTAAAGACTTTAAATCCTGGAGTGCTTACTCTGTTTTCACTCAGTCCCAATTCAGGCAAACTTCTTGTGTACCATCAACAGCTAAATTCCCGTCACCAAAGTTTTAGTCCAGGTAATGGTGTTAGGGGCAACTCGGTTTTCAGATTTTAGGTTGGGCTTGCAGGATTATTGCTGTGAAGACTCAACAGTGTCAGTCCGAGAATCTGGCAGTTGTACTGTTTTCACAACATATGCAAACTGTACTTCTAATAATTCAGTTACATTTCATTTGGTTCGATATTTTTAACCTGATTATTTTTTGGGGGGAGAGGGGAAAGTTATTATTCCACAGAGATTAAAATAACCTGTAATGTGCTGTATTGCTTTTTAAGGTCTTGATGCAAAGAAGCGTATGAATATATGCTGAGTCAGAAATAAGTTTCTGTTTACTGGGTTCACAAATCCATACAGTAGTTTTACTGTATCTAACTTATTGCAATAAAACCACTGCATGTTCCTTAGCCACATATGGATGAAAAAAAAATTACTAGTGTTACCGTTGATGCCAAGTCCTCTCTTTCTTTCTTCATTTCTCCTCGCAGGGCTTCTTTTTCACCAGTCCTCTTATCTAGCTGGGCAATTAGCTCCCTTTCAAGGCGATCCTTCTGTCTTTCCATCTCACTTTTCAGCTGTTCACACTGGACTAGAGCCTTTGGAAATAATATATTATGAAATTTAGAATGCATTCCATTATTTAGACTTCGGACAAGAAATAAACATTCCTCTAAAGTGAGGCATTAAGTAGAACAAGCCTGACATTCTCGTCTAATGCTTTCAGAAGAACTAATTGGCTATTAGAACAAAGTTTCATAGCTGTGCACAGATGCCTCTATATGTGTATTGGCATACCAAAAAAAAAAAAAACTACAACAGGATTGACAAAATGAGATTACACACACGATCTTTAAAAGACTACGTGTCCAAGGACAACTTGGTTGTCCAACAAGAAAATAGTCATTTCAATTGTGTTTAGAACCCATAATAAAGTTGATGGGATTTTCCAGAGTAATTTGTGTTTTATAGATGTCTGTCCCTCTCTCAAAAGTCTGTTCCTGATATAACCAGTGCTTAAGAATTCTGTGTGCATTTCACCCAAGATTGTCAAGGAAAACTTTCTGCCAATATTTGATTCCTTGTAGACACCAATAATCTGTAGTTGCATTCCATACTGTACGACGGAACAGTCCATTACAGTGGTCTACTCTCTTCCTATAGTGAAGTATTGGGTACAAAAGGCCAAGTAGAGTCACAGAAGTAATTTGGCAAAGTAAAGGGCTGAAAAGGCTGACATTCAGATTTCTCAAATGATAAGGAGTAAGGAGGCCATTTATTGTAATTCCAGCTTCAGGATGTATATGCTGATTAAAATTCTGGCTTAACTGACTGAAGAGCAAGTCGTAAGCAGGCAGCAAGGAACTGTTTCTCTCATCCAAACTGAGCTGTCCAGAGATGATGGACAGCAGGATTTTGCACAGCAAGCACAGACATGATGCTTCAGAGAAGGTACTGTATAAACAAAACCCAATCAGAAAAATCTACATTTTGTGATTAAGTCCCTCCAGCAATGGAGTAGGAAAAGATTATTTTAAATTGGTCTCATTTATTCATAGATTGGTCCTCTTTCAGCTAAATTAAGATATTCAAGGCACCATGAAAAAGCATTTTGGCTTTGATTAAACTAGGTCTTGTTTCACTAACATTCTTTCTTCAGCTTTTTTATATCCTACTTCAAGGAATCTAGAAGCCCTAAATGGATTTTATTTCCTTTGCCTTTTAAGTTAGATTTTCAAAGGAGTCTATGAGTAAGAGGGAAAAAAAACCTCCATCCAATATGTTCCCCATGTGCTGGAGGGGGGAGGAAAAACTACACCATTTAATTATCTTTAAAGAGGAGTCGGGCTGAGTCTTCCACACTCCCACTATATCTAATGCGAGACCTCTGGTAGTATCTATCCCACATTTAGAAAACAGTTATCTGAGATTAAATTAATTAATGCTATCACCACCACCACTTTCTATAGAAATCGGAGCCTTGGGCAGCTCTAAATCTCAAGCATCAGTAACTTCTTTCTCTACAGCTTCTTCACCATTTGAGTGAGAGAGACAGGGCCGTAAAAGCAAAATAAAAACAAAGGGACTAAAATATGTTGCAAGAAGAAATTTGTACTTGACAAATCCCCTGCTTCCCTGATTAGTAGCTCACTTCAATTCTATGTTTAAAATCCATCTCTCAGGTTTGCTTTAACATTGAAAGATTATCTTTGCCCTGTTAAGAATAAATAAAACTAACAGGGCAAGAGGCCATAAGCAACAGAAATGCTTAATGTTTCCAAAGACTGAGAACCTAACACCTGTGCCTTTCACAAACCGGACATCACTGACAGTTATCTTAATAGTTTTGGCCTACAAAGGCAAGTCGCCCACATGAATACTCCCACTGGATTCAATGAGACTTGCCAAAGAAAAAATAGGACTTGGCCCTATGAAAGAAACAGGACTGGGTGGTACAGTACCCAAAATAATTTGCATTCACGTAGCTGGGGGCGGAAAAAAAAAGAGAAAGAAAATGTTTGTTTTTTACATAAAGGGGCAGAAAGCTAGCAGTGTGTACATATGACAGTGGGTATCGGGTTGGGAGTATGGGCCAACCTCTGTAGCAGTACCCATGCTGCTGTCACAGGTAGTTCCCATGCACATGTGGAAGTCCATGCAAGTAGCAGTGAAGACTGCACAGGGAACATACCATGCATTTAGTTACTTTCTTTTCATTAGACCATCATGCACATAATGTGTGGTCAGATTTCATTACAGTAGAACCTCAGAATTACAAACTGATCTGTCAACCACACACCTCACTTGGAACTGGAAGTATGCAATCAGGCAGCTGCAGAAACAATAACAAAAAAAATGCAAATACAATACAGTATTGCGTTAAACTACTAAAAAAATAAAAGGAAAGTTTAAAAAAAAAAAGACTTGACAAGGTAAGGAAACTGTTTCTGTGCCTGTTTCATTAAAACTAAGATGATTAAAAGCAGCATTTTTCTTCTACATAATACAGCTTTGGAACTTTACTAAGTCAATGTTCAATTGTAAACTTTTGAAAGAACCCTAACATTTTGTTCAGAATTACGACCAATCTCCATTTCCAAGGTGTTCATAAACTCTGAGGTTCCACTGTAGTCTTCTCTCACCTAGATCTCTACTGATTTGCCTTATAAGGTTCATATCAAAATCAGGGCTGTCAAGCGATTAAAAAAAATGAATCATGATTAATCGCACTAAAACAATAATAAAATACCATTTATTTCAACATTTTTGGATGTTTTCTACATTTTCAAATACAGCACAGAATACAAAGTGTAGCGCTCACTTTATATTTATATATGTGCATTGTAAAAAACCAAAATAGTATTTTTCAATTCACCTAAGTACTGTAGTGCAATCGCTATCATGAAAGTTGAACTTACAAATGTAGAATTATGTACAAAAAACCTGCATTCAAAAATAAAACAATGTAAAATTTTAGAGCCTGCAAGTCCACTCAGTCCTACTTCTTGTTAAGCCAATCGCTCAGACAAACAAGTTTGTTTATATTGGAAGGAGATAACGTTACCTGCTTCTTGTTTACAATGTCACCTGAAAGTGAGAACAGGTGTTCTCATGGCACTATTGTAGCCGGCGTCGCAAAATGTTTACATGCCAGATGCACTAAAGATTCTCATATCCCTTGATGCTTCAAGCACCATTCCATGGGACGTGTCCATGCTGATGATGGGTTCTGCTCAATAACAATCCAAAGCAGTGCAGACCAATGTATGATCATTTTCATTATCTGAGTCAGATGTCACCAGCAGAAGGTTGATTTTCTTCAGGTTCTGTAGTTTCCGCATCAGAGTGTTGCTCTTTATGACATCTGAAAACATGCTCCACACCTCGTCCCCCTCAGATTTTGGAAGGCACTTCAGATTCTTAAATCACTTGGGTCGAGTGCTGTAGCTATCTTTAGAAATCTCACATGGGTATCTTCTTTGCGTTTTCTCAGATCTGCAGTGAAAGTGTTCTTAAAATGAACAAGATGGGCTGGGTCATCATCCGAGACCGCTATAACATGAAATATATGGCAGAATGTAAGTAAAACAGAGTAGGGGACATACAATTCTCTCCCCGAGTTCAGTCACAAATTTAATGAATGCATTATTTTTTTTAAATGAGCAACATAATCATAGAAGCATGTCCTCTGGAATGGTGGCCGAAGCATGAAGGGGCATACAAATGTTTAGCATATCTGGCACAAATACCTTGCAATGCCAGCTACAGAAGTGCCATGCAAATGCCTGTTCTCACTTTCTGGTGACGTCGTAAATAAGAAGAGGGCAGCATTATCTCCTGTAAATGTAAACAAACTTGTTTGTCTTAGTGATTGGCTGAACAAGAAGTATGACCAAGTCGACTTGTAGGCTCTGAAGTTTTATGTTGCTTTGTTTCTAAGTCCAGTTTTGTAACAAAAAGAAATCTACATTTGTAAGTTGCACTTTCGCAACAAAGAAATTGCTTGTACTTGTATGGGTAGAATTGAAAAACACTATTTCTTTTATCATTTTTACAGTGAAAATATTTATAATCAAAAATATACACTGATTTCAATTACAACACAGAATATATACGAAAATGTAGAAAAAACATCTAAAATATGTAATAAATTTCTATTTGTATTCTATTGTTTAATAGTGTGATTAAAACTGACTAATTTTTTTATCCCACTTAATTTTTAAGTTTATCGCATGAGTTAACTGCAATTAATCGACAGCCCTAACCAAAACAGTCCACATTTCTGACCTATGTTAAATTGAATATGATCTGGTAGAGAACATATTCTGTATTTGATACTAAAATAAAAAGCAAATTTTCAGACAGAAAATAAAGCCAAGGAAAAATTAACTTTTGTCATCATCTTATATGTGGTTGGAGCAAAAACAATGTTCTGCGCTCTTTGACAGAAGCCGGTCATTAACATACATCAGTGGTTCTCAAACCTATTTGATAAGGCCCCCCTTCTTTGTGCCTGTAGTCGTTCATCCCCCTTCCCCCGCAAGTACATATGCCACCACCCAGCTCTGAAGGCAGAGTGGAGAAGGTGCCCAGCTCTGAAGGCAGCACCACACCAGGAGGAGCACAGAAGGGTGGCAACATGAAAAGTGATATTTGTTAATATCTCTTTTCACAGCGGACTTAGCGGCCCATTTCCACCCTTACTTCTGCCTTGCTGCCGCCACCTCAGGGCTGACAGTTGGAACCCTGCCGCTTCCAGGTGAGGGATTGGGGTGGGGTGGAAGGAGAGCCGGAGCCCTAGCTGCCTCCCGGTGAAGGAGAGACTACGTGGCGGGGCTCCAGCTGTCTCCTCTATCCCCACCTTCCGGGTGTGCATTTCCCTTCTTCATGAGCATCAGTCTCCTGGGGCTGACAGCCAGAGCTCTTAAAACACACAGCTCGTGCCTCCCTTGGGAAGCCTGCTCCATAGCTTGAGAACCACAGACATGCAATTGCAACTCTGGGAATAATGTATCACAGATGATATTGTAGATGCACAAATAAGGAAACCAATAATCCATGTAAAATTTTAATTCTGTGAGCAGGGAACAAAACTGATAAACAGTTTAGATCTCTAGTAGGGCATTACACATACTGATGAATGACTGTCACCGATTCCTGCTACACATATATTAACATCTTTGAAAATCTGATACTAAGGTATTTAGGCACCTAAAGATGCAGATACACACCTAGTGGAATTTTCAAAAGCACCTTGGTGCCTAACTCCATCTTCAGGCATGTAGATACCTTTGGAAGTCTGGCTCCTGGTTACTAACAGTTAATGAGGGCTTTATTTCTTTCAACTTCTCTAGTGATTCAGTATGTGTGGTATTTCCCTCTCCCATCATCATTTCCCACTATTAACTCTGAAACTAGTTTTATGGTAATATTCTTTTTTAAGAACACATGCACTTTTATAGTGTCCCATAAATAATACCAGCAACTGATGCCCAGAGGGAGCATTATGTTAATCTTGTCCTTTCTTAATTAAAATATTCTGATTTAGTAGTAATTCTCTAATTACACAGTAGATGGCACTACATATCAAGATAATTTAATCTACATCAATTGAAGCTGACACCTATATAAAGTAATTAGTTTTAACCTAAGCACTAGATTAAACATTTGATTTTACCATAATAATTTTACAGTGCCCAAACACATACATCACTTTTATATATCATTTTACATCTTCACACACTTATGTGCATTTTAAAACAATTAATGCCCAGACTCAAAGGTCTCAGAACCTGGGGTCCAGACCAAACATTTATGCTGCAATTTTTAGTCCCACAGCCCGATCTCCATGAGCCCAAGTCAGCTGACCCAGGCCAATCGCAGAAATGTTATTACAGTGTAGACATACTCAGAGAGATTAAGTTATTTGCCTGAGGCCACAATGCATATCAGTCTAAGAACCTGAATTAGAACTCAAAAAGTCAAGTTCTGTAGTCAGATCATTAAGAATGTTTCCTCTCCAGGATCATGCTATTTCTCTTAAACGGTCTTATGAAGACCATCATCATATCAAACGCTTTAAATGAGCCTTTACTTCAAGACAGCTACATGATTTGGGTATGAAATAGTGTTTTACAGCCTAGGGGCCTTATTGTCTTGATGTGGAAACAAATCTAATTAACATTTAAGACAGTTAAGAATACTGAAGAACTATACCATCGTCTTACTAAATTTACCTTCATTTTTTCTAAATTGGCTTCTTCTGTCATTTGCACAGCTTGTTTCACTTGTTCATAAGCACTAGATTCCCTTTGTTGCATCTCACTCAGGTTCCTTCTTACTGAAACAAGTGCACCCATTAAGTCATCTCTTTCTCTGCATGAACAAAAAAAAAAAAAAAAAAAAATACAGAGACAAGAAACATAAAACATTAATGGACTGAAAAAAGCAGCGTCATAAGTAAAGTAAGACAAAAATCTGCATTAATATGTATTAAGTTTTAAAGACAGAGTAGCGCCAGCTCAGCACATACTAAAGCATAATGTGTAGGATGACCTCCTGTCCTTAAAAGCAGTGGGTTGTTAGTGAAGCTGCCAATAATGATGGCAGGGTTCTTGTCAGGAATTTATCCAAGCTAAATAGTACAAGTATGACCTTGTTTTAAAAAAAAAAAAAGGAAGGTACAAGGTCAATGACAAGCTTCAGAAAAAAACATAGGGCAAGGCAAAATGGGACAATACTGATAATGAATCATTAAGAATACATTTTTCTGCATTATATTTAAAGGAAAACTGCACTGAATCATATTAGTATCACAGATAACTAATATATATCTAAAGCCATTTGTACTCTGCAGCAAATTGGACCTAAATTCTGCTAAAAGATTTCTGGATTCTGTATCTCCATCACTTCTTTATTTAAAGAAAGAAATGTAGGTTATCATCTCCACATTTTCAGTTTTTGATATGCATAAGAGCTTTATATTGCTAATATACAGAAGAAGTCTTAGGTGCAGCTACAGGTTTTGGCAGCTGGCTCTTTTGACACCTCGGAAGGAGGCAGTTTGGATTGTGGAATAATCACAGTAGCAAACACTGATCTTTTCAAAGGTGCCTAAGAGAGTTCGGTGCTCAAATTTGACTGATTTTTTTCAGTGAGATTTGGGCACTTAGGCTTCCTTTAGTTTCTTAAAATCCTAGCCTAAATATTTCTGCTGAAATATTTCTGCAAAGCAGAGCAACAGTCAATTTTGTTGGACAAGATTTCAATGGAACAACACCGATTTATATCGCCCAAGAATCTGGTCCACAGACTTAAAATTGTCACCTCTAAGTTTCAGATCTAACAACCCATTGAGATGAATGGATCAGCCCACATATCTTGTTTCAAGCTATTCACAAACTCAGGAAGACAACAGTGTATTATTTATACTCTGCTTATGTTTCCCAGATTGATGGAGGGGAGGACAGGAGATTTTTGTATTTGACTGGTTAGCTACCTGAGTTCCTCTTTAAACAAGTATTTTGTGGTATTATAAATTATGTTAGAGTGCCTAGCATTTTGAACAGATTTTTTTTATTATTTAAACCTAATTAAAGAAAGAGAAACAGTTGCAAATTGTTCTTTTAAAGACCGCCATAAAAATGCTGCCTTCTTTTTACCCATGTATGGAATTACTTCCTTAACAGTACACTAGTTGGAGGTGCAGGAAGCAAAATATTAAGTCCTGGACTAGTGACAGGTTAAAAGTACAAACCAGCAAAAAGCAGACCTGCAATATTATTTACACAGACAAGAGAAAATGCACACACTTTGTTTTTTGTAGCTCAACTTTTCTACAGCTCCCAAAGATTCTTGTAAACAGATCAAAAAGAACTGTTGCATGGAGTATTAAAACAACACCTGAAGGAAACCTATCTGCAGGTACTGTACATCATAGTTAGAAAACACCATTGAAATCTTGTTCCCATTGAAGTCAAAAGGCAGAACTCCTAGGAACTTCTGTAGGGTCAGAATTTGACCCTATATTTGCCACTGATTTTTAAGCAGAACACCCAACAGAATTTTCTTACAGCACTACAACGTGATCACAGAAGAACAAGAAGAAAAAAAACCACCACACAATTTTTGGGAAATACTGTATTATTGTGTTAAATGTTAAAAATAAACCACTATTAAAATTAGCATTCCCTATTAGAAGCAATCAAGCTTTTAATTACAAAGTAAATGTCCATGAACCTACTTTGTTAGCCTTTCAATGGTCTGCATGTGGACATTGGAATGAGTCTGAGAAAGAACAGCCTCATGTTGTGCGCATTTCAGACAAAGACCACCAACCCTGTTGGAATTAGTTGTTGCAATAAGTGAATCTTGGTGCTTTAATCTTCCTTTTAGATCTTCACAATTCTTCTCAGATTCAGATAAGTCTTTCCTAGAATTAAGAGAAGATGTTGTTATAAGCAATAAATAAATGTTTCTACATTTATTTCAATAACTAGAAAGCTGTTATAACTAGAAGGACAAGGTGCATAGCCCATCAACTGTAAGGACATCCCAATATGCAAAGGGGGACCTAGTCAATCTGTGCGCACTTGCACTGAAGGCCAGCGACTATATGCTAGTCTTTATTCTCCTCTGTGGCGCAGTCACCACCTCCTTGCCTGTGCCTCACCCCTAGAAATTAATCTGCAACAAGTGCCAATACAGGAGAAAGGTGCCATATGATCCCTGGACCTGATGCCACAAGGTGCTGAGCACTCTGACTCTGATCCAGCAAAGCACTTAGGCTCATGCTTAACTTTAAGCATTTGAATTGCCCCATAGAATTCAATGCAACTACTCATCTACATACAGTTAAGCAAATGTTTGCGTGCTTTGCTGAAGCAGGGTCAGTGTCCTCAGCACCTTGCAAGATCAAGTCCCCAGTGAGAATCATCATTAAGCAGGTGGCTGCATTCTCCACTGGCTGAAGCTTTCAAAGAATTTGAAAACAGATTTATCTTTGACTCTGGTGTTTGTGCATGTTTTGCACTTCAAGATCATTCACTGTACTAGCTCAACTAGCTGTTACGTTTACTATTCAGTCATCATTTAAGATGGAGAATATGGGGATTAGTACAAGAATTGTAAGGTGAACAAGGAACTGGCTAAAGTGGAAATGACAAAGGGTTGTGCTGAAAAGGAGAACTATTGGGCTGGTCGAATGTTACTAGTGTAGTTCTCTCAAGGATCGGTCTTGGGACTGATCTGATTCAATATTTTCGATTAATGACCTTGGCACAGAAAGGAGTGTACTAATTAAATTTGCTGATTATGCAAAGTTGGGAGGCATCGTCAATATAGAGGAGGATCAGAATACTATACAGGAAGAATTGGTTGCATACTACTAGTACTCCTGGAGGAGGAGTAATAGAATGTAGTGAAATTTAATAGTACTGTACTAAGGTCATGCACTTAATGACTAATAAGCATTTCTGCTATAAGCTGGGGGGCTCTGCTATAAGCTGGGGGGCTCATCGTTTGGAAACAACAGAGGAGAAGACAGACCTGGGGATGTATTAGTCGATCACAGGATGATTATGAGCCACTAATGTGATTCAGTCATGAAAAAAAAAAAAAAAAAATCTGATCCTAGGATGTATTAGGTGAGTTATTTCCAGTAGAGATAGAGAAGTATTAATGCCATTGTACAAGGCACTGATACGAACTCATCTGGAATACTGTATACAATTCTGGTCACCCATCTTCAAGAAAGATTCATTCAAACTGGAGCAGAGGCAGATAAGGACTACCAGGATGATCAGGGAAATGAAGGACCTATGTGATGAAAGGAACTGGAAGAGCTTTATTTGTTTAGCCTAGCAAAAAGAAGGCTGACAGTAGATAGGATTATTCTCTATAAATACATTGGGGGGGTAACCAACAAGGAGGGATAAGAGCTGTTTAAGCTAAAAGACAATGGTGTGAAACAAAAAGTGGGTATAAACTGGCCATTAGAGGACGATTTCTGACCATCGGAAGTGTGAGGTTCTTGAACAGCCCCCCACAACAGCAGTAGCGGGGCAAACACCCTAACTAGTTCTAAGATAGGTAGCCCCGTTCATAAATTTATCAAGCTGTTCTATAGCAGGTGCCTGGACTTAATGACTGAGAAGGTCCCTTTCCTATGTCCTACATTCAGGTTTCCAGCATTGCAGGGTGTATATTTAAATTTAGCCTCTTTACCAGTAAGACACTTTCTAAAGAGACCACATTTTAATTCTGTGGATTAAGTTAATTGACACAATCCATTTAAGATCTGAAACTTGTGGCATAAGATTTCTATTATGGGATAGCCCTATTGAATTTAATAGAAAATGTATAACTTTTCTACACATTTATTTTTATTTTTTTTATCAGCTTACAAAATTTGAACAGTTTTATTTCTTCAAGAGAACTATGCTACAAAAGCCAGAAAGTCTAAAGAAAGGATCCTATTCTCTAGTAAATCTCTATATGATTTTTTAATATTGGCTTTATCCTTATTAAATTTGACAAATCTTTTCCATAAGTGTCATGTAATTAACTTGTTTTAAAATCGTGTTTTTAATTATATTTCAGAAAGAACTGTTTATATTAGAAAATGTAAATGTTTAATTGTCACATGTGCCTGATTACTTTTTTAAATTTCATTTTCAACAAGAGTGCAAACCATTGAAAACACTTGTGTTATTTACAAATTATTTAAAGGAAAAAATGGCCATTTCAATTTACCTTAGAGACCGTACTTGAGCTTCAAGTGTATCAGTCCTTTCTTGATAAAGAAGTTTTAGTTTCTCCTTTAAAAAAAGATGAAAGAAAACGGTATGAGTCTTCCTCTTTCCTCACAATTATCTCCTCTTAGCGCTTTATAGATAAATCCAAAAATTTGCTATATTCACTAATTTCCCCTGAAGATCAAAAATTTTCAACCCAAACCATTGGTTTCAGAACTAACTTTCCTTACTCTTTGTTATAAATATAAAGGGAAGGGTAAACCCCTTTAAAATCCCTCCTGGCCAGAGGAAAAATCCTCTCACCTGTAAAGGGTTAAGAAGCTAAAGGTAACCTCGCTGGCACCTGACCAAAATGACCAATGAGGAGACAAGATACTTTCAAAAGCTGGGAGGAGGGAGAAAAAACAAAGGGTCTGTGTCTGTCTGTGTGATGCTTTTGCCGGAGACAGAAAAGGAATGGAGTCTTAGAACTTAGTAAGTAATCTAGCTAGGTATGTGTTAGATTATGATTTCTTTAAATGGCTGAGAAAATAGCTGTGCTGAATAGAATGAATATTCCTGTCTGTGTGTCTTTTTTGTAACTTAAGGTTTTGCCTAGAGGGATTCTCTATATTTTGAATCTAATTACCCTGTAAGGTATTCACCATCCTGATTTTACAGAGGTGATTCTTTTTTTTACTTCTATTAAAAGTCTTCTTGTAAGAAAACTGAAAACGCTTTTTCATTGTTCTAAGATCCAAGGGTTTGGGTCTGTGGTCACCTATGCAAATTGGTGAGGATTTTTACCAAACCTTCCCCAGGAAGTGGGGTGCAAAGGTTGGGAGGATTTTGGGGGGAAAGACGTTTCCAAACTACGTTTTTTCAGGAACCCAGATAAAGTTTGGTGGTGGCAGTGGAAGTCCAAGTCCAAGGGTAAAATAGTCTGTACCTTGGGGAAGTTTTAACCTAAGCCGGTAAAAGTAAGCTTAGGAGGGTTTCATGCAGGTCCCCACATCTGTACCCTAGAGTTCAGAGTGGGGAAGGAATCTTGACACTCTTCTTTTCAAAAAGCTTAGATAATGAACTCTCACACTGATGCTTACTTATTTCTACACATCAAGCCATATCCTAAGCTAGTGTAAATTGCCACAGAGCCATTGATTTCAGTTGAGCTACTATGGTTTATACAGGTTGATGATCTGACCAATCGGGCCTCATAACAGGGTGAGCCACTGTCAAAGTGCCTGTTTGTGGCCTGGGGCAGCAGCCTGCCTTCATTTCCCCCTCTATTCAGGGCCCCGTAAAAACTCCATAATCCACTGGTAATTAAAAACACTCCCCTTCTAGGGTCAATTTTTTTTAGTCCTTCCACACACTAGCCCTCCAGGCCCCAACCCTATTTCAGTGTCTCTCTGACTCAGGAGACTCCGAAGCAGGGTTCAGTTCAAACAGTCCCTTTATTACTTGCAGCACTCATCTCAGGCCAGATACACCTTCCCAGGACTTCTGTCCTGACACTCCCCCCGTCTTAGCGCCCAATTGAACTGCCTTTCCCCAGGAGTTTGTCCCTTCCTACCTTAGCTCACCATGCCTGGCCTGAGTTAATCACATGTTCTCATCCATTATTACCCACCTGGGAAAGTGATCTGATCTTGTCAAGTTTAGAGCTGAGACCCCATTTTCCCTTAAAGGGGCCAATCACCCTATGACAGGCCTGCCTTTGCTCCCACAGAAGTCAACAGAAATACTCCTAAATAGAGAAGATTTGGGGCCATTATGAAGAACCTGGTAAACTCTCTCATTACCACAACATGAGTTATTCAGTATTTAGTCCTATTGCTTTCTAAAAAGCTGAACATGAAAAAGATGTACCTGCAGTGGTTAAATAGCTTCAAATGTCCTAGCAGTGGTTAAACGGCATGGTGATGTGGGGCCATAGCAATCCCTTACACAGAATCTCTCCTTTCTTTCACCATGAATGATCAACCAATACACAAACATGTCACAAATGGGCAAATAAGAGGAAAGAAAAGAGGCAACTACTATGGAGACTTGAACTGCCACAGGATTTAAGATGCTGGGAGCTTAGATGTCATCACAAAGATTTCTGGCTCTGCAGACAGAGGCATCAATGAAAATAATCTTTTATATATAGTATTTTCTTGTCATAAATGAGTGATTAGGAGTAATAATCTTGAAGCACCCAAATCTCCTTTAAAACTACATAGTTCATACACACACAGTTAGGTAGAATGAAGTAAATAGCAGTGACAGCAATACACCACCACCAGTTTAGGTTAGGAAGTGAAAAATACATTGTCAAGTTGAGATGACAGGGTGAGGACTCTCCCAAATGGAGTATCTCCAAGATACTATGGGTCTTCTGTGCTGCATCTCTGAGAGGCACAACACAGAAATTGCAACCCAAGGGATGGGGATTAAGAAGAGATGAAGCCAATTTAGCACCATCTGGATGTTGGGCTGCTCCGGAGACTGCAGCGACCCACAGTACCAGACGGCTGCCTAAGTTACAGTAGCCAGCTCTCAGCTGCCTACAGCCATCAGTATTGTCTAGAATCTCCACAACGCTGTGTACTGCCGCGCTATACCAGACATGTGCCGTCTACCCCAGCTCCACCTTGACATGCTGAGATTTACACAAAACAGCCTACCTATCACCACTGTCTAAAGGGACAATAAAATTAATTATCTTAGGACACTAAGAACATGCGCTTCAAGGGATAGATATTGACCTCAGAAGACTAGGGGTTCAATCAATCAAATCTCCTCCTCCAAAACTGTCAAGAAATTAATCCTAAAAAATGCCACCAAGAAAGAGAAGCGCTAAAATCTTTAGCCATGATATGACACCGCAAAGAAATTATTTCAATACCAACCAATTCTAACTGCCATTTTTCTGTTTCTGCAGTGGCTGTTGTGGCCAAGACCTGTTCTTTATTATGTGATGGTGAGGACTTCACAGGTTGACATAAATAAGAGTCATCACCTCCTACAGTCCAGGAGTTCCGAGCATTTGCCTGAAATACAATGGTAATGCTTCAGAATTTAATCACAATAGTGGTTTAAGTAAAAATATTAACTACTGCGAATGTTATATAATGTTAGAATCTCTAATCCAGCATTTTTCAAATTTTCATAAAGGTTTGCCTAAGGTTTAGTTTGAGAACAGAGTGACAGTTTGGACAGTTTTTATTTCAAATGAACCAGCTTACCGACCCTTAATAAAAAAATATCAAACTTACTGAAGCATCCAAAAGAGTTTGTTCTCTCAACGTCTGCTCTACAGTTAGAGATTTCATTTCCTCGTGGAGTTTCTCATTTTCCAGCACAACTACTCGTATCCGATCTTTCATCCCAGACAACTCCTCCTAGGAAACCGAATACAAATACTGTACATAGACAACTCCTAGATACAGCTATGACTATTTAAATACATCTTGATGTCACAAGCAGAGTTGCATAAATAACTGATTTTTTTTATTTGCTTGCAGTTCCAAAAAATTGAAAAAGATTCAGTTTGGGTTGAACCAAAATACTTTTTCAGATCAAACAAAATGTTTCACTCAGCCCAAAATGAACAGCTTCAGGTATTTTTAATAACAGCAAAGGAAATGAATGGCTACAGTCACAAAAAACAGAGGAGGCAGCAACGTCCCCTCTTATATCTAATAGCCCAGTGGTGAGGGTTCTCACCTGAGACATGGAAAACCCAGGTTTGAATTGCTGCTCTGGAGCAGGGATTTGAGCCCAGGTTACTTCTTTCCAGGTGAGTAAACTAACCACCAGGCTATGGGGCTATTCTGGGGTGAGCCTCTCTCAATCTCTCCTGTCGAAGCTGTTCTACTTGGTTTAAACACTGATATATTAATTGGAGCAGAGACTGGAACCAAGGTGTCCCAGGTGAGTTCCCTAACCACTGGCCTATCGTCTCTCTCTCACTCTCTCTTTGACCCAATGACTATTCAAACATTTTGTACAAAGTGGGGATTTTAACTTGAGTCAATTCCCACCCACCACCTCCACATCTGTTTTTGTGAATGTGGCCTAAATCTCCTGGTGAATGTAGCCCACCCAAAATTGAAATGTTTTGTTTTGATAATTTTAAAAAACTGTGTTTGTTTTGACATTTCTAATTTTTTTTTAAACAACCATTTTGGCCAAAAACAAAAAAATAATAATCACCAGTTGCACCAATTCAACACAAATTTGTGAAATGTTTTGGTTGTTCCAAATTTGCCTTTTTCAGTAACAAAAAGTTTCATGTAAAATTTTTGCATATACTGTATATTCATGCATATATATTTCTTAAGATATTAGCAAAAGACTTGTTCTTTTTTAACCCTGTCATAGGCATAATAAGCATGTTTGATAATAGTCTAATTTGCACCTTAATGCTGGTTAAATGGTTATTTGAGTGGGAAAAGTTATACAACTGTTTCATTTAAATAAGTAGATACACAGCTGTCTATTTCAGACACATTTTATCAAGAAAAGAAGGCTCCTCATGAGATGGATTTTAAGAACTATACAGATGTGATGATGTATGTGAGGACACAGTACATTCTAACTGTATTTACTTCAATTTTGGCTTGTGTGGTATTTAGAATCTCAAGGTCTGAGCCTGTAAGCACTTTGCACATAGAACTCTTAATAAACTCAATGAAAATTCCATGAGCATGAGACTTGTGGGATCGTAGGATCTTAATGGGTGAAGCAGGTTGCATACCTTGCAAAACTTCACTTCAGCTTCTAAGTGGTGAATGTACTGGGACTGATCATTAATGATCGGAACAAGATCACAAAGAGTAGGCAAATTCTGATCTGCAGCATTTGAAGTTCTCTGGGGGAAAAATAAGTAAATTAAGCATAATAAATATTTTATAATCAGAATTTTTCTCTTCTAATTTTTGTATCACAGAAAGTTGGGGGGGGGGTTGGCGTTTTTTTTTTTATTATTATTATTTTTAACAGACCCACTGTTCCCCTTGGAAGGCTGTTCTAGAACTTCACTCTTCTGATAAGAAACCTTCGCCTAATTTCAAGCCTAAACTTGTTGATGGCCAATTTATAACCATTTGTTCTTGTGTCCACATTGGTGCTTATCTTAAATAACTCCTATCCCTCTGATGTATTAGAGAGAGCAATCATATCTCCTCTCAGACTTCTGTTGGTTAGCCTAAACAAGCCAAGCTCATGAGAGGAGACTAAAAAAAGATAGGTTTTCCTTTCTTCGGATCATCCTAGTAGCCCTGCTCTGCACTTGTTCCAGTTTGAATTCATCTTTCTTAAACGTGGGAGACCAGAACTACACACAGTATTCCAAACGAGGTCTCACCAGTGCCTTGTAATGGTACGAATACTTCCTTGTCTCCATCGGAAATACCTCTCCTGATGCATCCTAGGGCTCCATTATTACATATGAATCTAATCTTACAGCACTTATTCTTAAGAGTACAATATAAATTAACTGAGAATGTAAAGAAATCTGTTCATCAAGCTAAGACTCAGGGGTCGGCAACCTTTCAGAAGTGGTGCGCCGCGTCTTCATTTATTCACTCTAATTTAAGGTTTCTCATGTCAGTAATACATTTTAACATTTTTAGAAGGTCTTTCTATAAGTCTTTAATATATAACTAAACTATTGTTGTATGTAAAGTAAATAAGGTTTTTAAAATGTTTAAGAAGCTTCATTTAAAATTAAATTAAAATGCAAAGCCCCCCAGACCGGTGCCAGGACCCGGGCAGTGAGAGAGCCACTGAAAATCAGCATGCGTTCGATAGGTTGCCTACCCCTGAGCTAAGTTATGACGACTTTTAAAAGGCCTCTAAGTTTGGGGGTCGGTTTTTGTTTTTTTGGTGAGTAACCTTTCCTTAACTTCTCTAACAAATAAAATCCCAATTTCTGAGATTTAAAAATTGACACTCAAATTGTAACAAAATTTATGACAGTTACTTATTAAAATATCACTGAACTGAAATATGCCATTGGTTTCAGAACTAAATTTCCTTACTCTTCTTTTCAAAAAGCCTAGATAATGAACTACTTTTTGTGAAAGTACAATAAATACCTTTGATTTGACAGCTGCATTTGCATCTCTGTAACAATGCACAACAAAGTGTTTGAAAATGGAAAAAAAAGGTTACTTACTTTCTCGTAACTGTTGTTCTTCCAGATGTGTTGTTCATGTCCATTCCACATTAGGTGTGCGCGCACCACGTGCACAAGCATCAGAAACTTTTTCCCTTAGCGGCTCCCAGCAGGCCGGTGGGCCCCCGGAGTGGCACCACCGCGCCCCGCATATATACCCCCGCCGGCCCAACCCCCTCCAGTTCCTTCTTGCTGGTGACTCCAACAGAGGGGTAGGAGGGTGGGTGGTGGAATGGACGTGAACAACACATCTTGAAGAACAACAGTTACGAGAAAGTAAGTAACCGTTTTTTCTTCGAGTGCTTGTTCACGTCCATTCCACATTAGGTGAATTACAAGCTTACCTCTGGAAGAGGGTAGGAGTCACGGAACAACTGCTCGGAGGACCGCTCTGCCAACTGCCACGTCCTCTCAGGCCTGCTGGTTGACCACATAGTGGATCGTGAAGGTGTGCACTGATGACCAGGTGGCTGCTCTGCAGATCTCCTGGATCGGGACCTGTGCCAGGAACACCGTGGAAGTCGTCTGCGCCCTGGTTGAGTGGGCCGTGACCGCTGGGGCCAGAACACCTGTGAGCTCATAGCAAGCCCAGATGCAGCTTGTAATCCAAGACGAAATCCGCTGCGCCGGCACTGGGAGGCCTTGTAACCTCTCGGTCACAGCCACAAACAGCTGTGCGGATTTGCGAAAGGGCTTGGTGCGCTCCAAATAGAATGCCAGCGCTCGACGCACGTCCAAGGTGTGCAAGCTGCGGTGACTTGGGTCCGTATGGGGTTTCGGGAAGAACACCAGCAGACAAATGTCCTGGCCCAGATGGAATTGGGACACCACCTTAGGGAAGAATTTGGTGTGCGGCCGGAGCTGCACCTTGTCCTTGTGAAATACTGTGTATGGTGGCTCAGAGGTGAGGGCCCTCAGTTCGGACACCCTTCTGGCCGAGGTAATGGCAACCAGAAATGCCACCTTCCAGGAAAGGTGGAGGAGAGAACAGGTAGCGAGGGGCTCAAAAGGGGGTCCCATGAGTTTAGAAAGGACCAGGTTAAGGTTCCATGGAGGGACTGGGGGCGGGAGTACAGGAACACCCTCTCCAACCCTTTGAGAACTGCTCCACCACTGGGTGGGAAAACACCAAGCCCCCCTGAGAACCCTGGATGGAAGGCGGAGATGGCTGCCAGGTGCACTCCGAGTGAGGACGGAGCTAGCCCTTGCTGCTTGAGGTGCAGGAGGTACTCCAGAATGGCCTGCACCGGGGCCTGGCCCGGCTGCACCTGTTGGGGTTCACATGAGAACCTTTTCCACTTGGCCATATAGGCTGCACAGGAAGGGAGCACTGGCTCTCAAGGGCGTTTAGCCACAGATCCTCCACGCCGTCAGGTGCAGTGACTGCAGGTTGGGGTGGAGAAGCCGCCCGCCGTCCTGCGTGGATACTGTTGCCTCCGGCACTGTCTGGCGTCGGTGAGGGGAGCGGGACCGCTGCATCGAGTAACTTGCCCTGGACGGGGCCCCTTGGGGCTCCTGATAGGCCCAGAAGGGCCAATGGCCTGGCGGCCCCCATTAAAGTTGCCAGCTCCCCTGAGGGTCCCTGCTGTCCGGGCCCCGGTGAGATTAGCTATAGCGGCCAGAGCCGGCGCCGGACTGCGGCGATGCCGATTGTGAAGGCCATGGCGGTACTAACTATCTGCACCGGCGGGAGAATGAGTGGCTCCCGGCTGAGCGGGACCGGGACCGGGACCAGTATTCCCTGGACCGGGACCGCCTGCAGGAGACCTCTGGTGCGGGCCGTCTCAACTCCTCCTGGTGCTGGTCTCTGGGCGGTGCCGGAGAGCGGTGTGCCCTTCCTGGCTTCTTTGCATTGACCCGCTGCCGGTGCCGCAACCTCCTTCTGGGCCGTTGGCAAGTGTGAGTCTGCGGAATCAGAGCTCGACTGGGACCAACTCCAGGAGCAGTGCTGGGACGGTGTCTTCGAGCGGCACACCATTGCCAGCTTACCCCTCGACAGCGCCCGAGGCATGGGTGCTGGAGGGTTCTCCCCATATGGGAGAGGGCTCGTCACTGACAGCTCGATGAGGTCCTTTGCGGCCTCAAAAGGTGCCAGGCGTAGAGGACTGATCCATTAGGCCCTCGAGCCCATCATCCGCACTGAGCTCACTTAGGTCTGGGCTCGGTGGGGCTTGTGCCGCCGGGACCACCTGTGTCAGCACCGGTACCGTGGCCTTCCCGCTCTTGTCGGTGATCGGTGCCTTGGGAGGCGCCAGTCTCCTGTGTGGGGAATGACCACGCCTTCCTTTAGGCTGCGCCGGTGGTCGCACCAGGGAGGACGATTGGTGCCGGGGCCTAGCCTGGCGTTCCGGGGCCGACAGTTTACAGTGCTTCGCTGGTGCTGGGTCTCCCAATGGCTCTGGGGCACTACGCACGGAGGAAGCCTGAGCTGGCGTCAGGCACTCCGGGCCCAGAGACTGCAATGAGGCCTCCATCAACAGTTGCTTTAGGCGAAAGTCTCTTTCTTTCCTTGTCCTTGGCTTGAACGCCTTGCAAATCCTACACCTTTCAGTTTGATGTCCATCCCCAAGGCAAAGTAGACACGAGTCGTGGGGGTCACTAACTGGCATAGGTTTGCGGCCCCTAGCGCAAGCCTTGGAGCCGTGGGCCTGCGGCATGCCCCGTGGCCAGTGCTGGAGGCCTCCAAGCCCCTAATCACTTAAGTGTTCACAATCTATATGTAAACGAACTGCTAACAGCTACTCTAAAGGCTAAGAGACTGCTGTTCTACGAGAGAGAGAGAGAGAGAGACAGAGACAGAGAGAGAGAGGTTGTTCCACCGCCGCCACGGACGGTAAGAAGGAACTGGAGGGGGTCAGGCCAGTGGGGGTATACATGCGGGGCGCAGTGGCACCACTCGGGGGGGCCCACTGGCCCGACGGGAGCCGCTAAGGGAAAAAGTTGCCCATGCTCTTGCATGCAGCGCACGCACGCCAAATGTGGAATGGACGTGAACAAGCACTCGAAGAAGAACTATCTACATTTTAATCGTTTTCTTCATTACGTGAAAAATAGTACTAACATCTAACATGAGAAACTTTAACAGGAATTCAATGCAGCAAAAAAACGGATTCACTAAAAGGAAAGGATGAGCTACAGATTTTCTAAAAGCACACCAATTCAATCTAATTTTATTCAGTGAATAATTTGACTTTCTTCCAAAATCATCATCTCCTTTGACAGAGGGAAGAAAAGACAACTGAAAATATTAATATTTCTGATAAAACTGTCATTATCAGCGAAACTTCTTTATTAAGAACATTTTTCGTGTCTTTTGACAGGACTAATACATATTATTAAGCAATGTGTTTGCATTTTTTAAGATAACCTTACTTAATACAGCAAAATTCCTATTTATTTTTATGAACACTGTGCCACATAAGCTGGGGAGCAGATTAAAATACTGAGCTCATAACAAGAAGTTTGACAAACTCATATGAAATACCAAGACTTTTATGTGAGAGAAATAAAATGAAACTAAAAGTCATTGAAACATTATCCATGTTTTTAAATATTGAAAGTAATTGTGTGTGAATATAGTGGTTAGGAAAGGTACCAGGCTAAAGACTGAAGTTCTTTATTTATCCACAACGCAGTGGCAAGCAACAGGCAGCATTTGTGCAGGATTCAACACATTATCCTATCACCATGCCTCAATCCTGACATAGAGAGATCACTTCCAGGAGTGAATGGGTTTTTTTTTATTATTTTGACTGTTTAGCATGCATAAGGTTAGGGTAGTCACTGGAGGCTGTCAGAGGGTAGAACTGTCACCAAATTCATTTAATCTTTGATACTGAACAAGCATCAGATAGTAATAACTGATTTGAACGGGCCCCATAGAGGTGAAAGGCTTTCCATATATCCCAGTGCAGAGTGCAGTTCCACTTCAAGAGGGATGGATGTGAGGAGATTCCACAGGGCATGATCTTCCTACACCAAAAAGCTCATTTCCACAGCAAACCTCTTTTGTGTCCCTAAGCAGCAGAATTTTGGTGCAGAGCTATCGAGTTTGCTGTTACATGGATCAAAGAGCAATTGTACAAAAGGCAAAGGGTACACCACCATCAGAACCTCAAGGCTGCAGTAAGTAGCCAAAAAGGAAAGTAGGATCCCTTCATCACCTGCCCTTATGGAACCATCCTCACTGGCAAAACACTCTACGCAGACTTCATTTCCAAAACAAAGAGCTAACTTCCGGTGGAGAAAGGAGCAGCCAAGATGAGGGAGCCAATACACACATGGGTGCCATCTGTACTGCCGAGGGGATGTGAAGGCCTGGATTCCATAGGAAGAGATTTGTGGCTCTTCTACTGTGGTCACAATAAATTAATAGCTCCTATAGTGCTTTTCCTATCTTTAGTTCTCAAAGAGATTTACAAAGGAGAATTACTCACAATTACTCACAAATACTCTCTCTCTACTGAGAAGTAGCCAACACCCCCCATAGGATGATTAGGGAGATTTGGGGCCTCTTATTCTTCATGGATAGCAGATAACATGCCTGTTGGGACAAGTTATTACTCATTCAAAGTTACATGAAGAAACTAGGAGTAAATACATACTGAGGATGACATCTTCCTCCTCCTTGATGGAGATACTTCACTTTCTAGTCCTCCTTGCTCTCGCAATAAAGCTTTAAGCTGATTAACTAAGAAACAAAATTAAACTACTGATTAACAATCAGACTTGATGGAAATCATACAATAATTTTGCTCTGCAGTTCTGAGACTAACTGCCCCAGAATATCATTTACCTGCATGACTGTGTTGCAGTTCCTGCCAGGCTGTTTCCCCACTCTCATCATTACTTGTGGAGGACTGCTCAAATGCAACTTCACTTTCTCCCACTGTGGGATCTTCTTCCCCCAAGACATATTTCAGTTGATGGATACTTTTACTAGCACGGTCTGCGAACAATAGCATGTATTAGCCATCAGAAACAAAGAGTCTTTCCTTTCTGATGAAAAAGCAACTCAAATCTAGATTAATTTACAGAACCAGTATTTTAACTCTGTACAAAGATAGTAGGGTGAAATATATTCAGCCTTTGCCTGAATTAAGGATTTAACCTCATTTCTACCTTTGGTGAGTAGCTACCAGGAACTGCTTGACAGACAGGCAGAGCCACTGTAAACCACAATTTACAGTAGTACAGTTTATCTGTTTTAAGCAGACATTAACCACACTAGTACAAATGGCAATGTACCTATCCACAATAGGGGGCTACACTGGTGCAGATACACCAGTGTTTGGCTACTGACTGAAATCCCCAGGGTAGAAAAGGCCTCAGTTACTAATTATAGACTTGAATCTGCAAACACTTACTACCATGAACAACCTCATTGAGTTCAACAAGACCGTTCATAGTCTTAAGAGCTACGCTGGATACAATGTGCAGGATCAGTCCCTAAGTAGAGTGTTGGGGATTCTAATGACAGCCACAAGATAAAGCATTATTCAACAGAACTGTTAAAAATTATCTTAAAGCTCAGCAAACTGGTTTGTCGATTTACAATGGCAATTAAATAAAAGTATCAAAGGAGTTCTGAACAGACTTGAAAGTTAACTAAGAACAGATATTTCCACTAAGTGCTTGGGAAGAAATGGGAAAAGAATTTCTAATATTTTATAAAGTCATTCCAGAATGAACCAAAATCCAATTACACAATTGTGACACAATAAATATGTTCCTTTCATTTTCAATGTACCTTTTTAGTATAATGCCTATACTTTTTTTTTTTTTTTTTTTTTTGCGCTAAGCTGGCCTTGTTTGAGAGCCAAGTCTCTTTAACTTGGCCAAAAATGTGAAGACGACATGACTGGAATAGATGTCCTGTTATCTAGTACTGACAACTTCAGGACTACTTCTTAACCCTACAATAAATGTTTTCAGATAACCTCAAGGCAATTTCAAAAATATGGTCTTCTGTGTTTTCAAGGCCTTTAAATATCACCTAGACTTTTTTTTTATTATGAAATTTCTTTTTCAACTGTTCGACAGGTTTAGAATGGTTATTGAAATCTTTACATTCCGCTGTATAATAATAAAAATATAATTATCAATAGTACCTTAGCTCTGTTCAGGGTGGATAAAAATCAATGATTTTTTTTATTTAAATTGGATTTTTTTGATAAAATGCTTTTTGAGGAACAAACCTATCTAAAAATAGTTTTAATTAAGATACATTATGGCTCAAAGATATGTCATCATGGAATAGGGATTATAAATTCTAGTTCTATAGTATGAGACAATATAATTTGTGTAATGTTTAAGAAAAGTTTTGTAAATGAGTTCCAATAGTTCAAGGATTAGGGACCCAATTTTATGGGGTTCCACAAGCTTCTATATAGATTTAGGTTAGTCTTTCTATCTACCCAATGGGACCCAGTGCTCAGTCTAGAAGATACCATCAGAGATGCTTAGTTTTGCGGTTCTCAAACTGTGGATTTATGTCTCCAGAGATAACATGCTTGTTAACAGCAAAACTGTTTTTAAATAAATAAATACATACATACATACATAGAGGTGAAAAACAACAGACCTCAGCTCTATTGTCCATGTACACAGAGTTAATCCCTTGCCTCTCTCTAAAAGTGCAAAGTTTCAAAAAGTTCAATGAATAGAAGATTGTTGGGGGAGGAACAGATCTGGACAAGGAGAAAAAGCCTGGAAATAATTGTGAGACGTGAGGGACATATGCTTGTTTTGTTAAAATATAATAGGTTTGCTGTTGAAGAAAAAAATCCAAAATACTTAACACTGTTGTTTTAGTTAAATAAAACAATTTAAATGTCCGTCCGGTGATGTTCTCCTCCTAATACAGTACGGCAAGAAAATCCTCCAAATATTAATGATTAACGTGTTGGAGACAGTTCACCTCCCAACGACTTCATAAATATCTGCTTCAATTACCTTTGGTAAATGAAATAACTAAACAATCATTCATTTTCTGATATAGCTGTAAAACTAATCTGAAAAGTTTTCAAAATAAATCACTGTTTAAAAAAGTATAGTGTTTACCTTCTAAAAATGAAAACCTCCATCTATCTCTGAGTTGTGAAGAATATGTATTAAAGTTATAACAACCAACCAGAATGCACTTTTATGCAGAAAACCAAGATTACATTGAGTCTTCCTGACCAGCGATTTAAATCAAATCCACCCTGTCTCTGTTTAATGTATTCTTTTGTTTGGTAATGGTAATGGCTACTAGTGGTCATTAAAGAAACCGAGAGCACTGTTTATACGTATAGAACTGTCAGCCCATGAGGTCCTGAACAAATTTCAATTCAAGCAGTTACATGCTGCTTATTTTAATTCTTCGGACATTTTCAATAGGATAGAATTTTTCATCTTCATTTCTGCTGCTAAACTGATGTACACTATGGCTGTAAATAAGATCAGCTGCTGCAATTCAGTTGATGGGGATGTTACTTCTCCATGACTATTACCTACTTTACAAAATTGTTTGCAAAGTCCTTTGAGATTTTCAAAGACATACAGAACTGCAAAATATCTCCAAACTCTATTTATACCTCATTCAAACCAGGTGAAGTGATGTGTCTTTTTCAACTGCAACTTTCAAAAATACCAAACTGTGTAACTGATCCCGCAAGTGGTCCCACTGAAATCAGTTTAGTTCCATGTGGAAGGAAGCATCTACCCGTGCAGAGCAGCTTGCAGGATCAGAGCTTGCAACTGAACAGCAGATTAGGTGCTGTTTCACAGACTGAATATATATCCATAATGGGTCTATCATCTTTTAGTAGATGAGAATCCAAGTCCTTTCACTTAACCTATTTCTCAGACGTTTGCAAATGTTATATTACTACTAATACTGTGGGATTCTAGTCATTCATCATTCAGGAACTTAAGACATTTTTCTAGATTTCTTTGGGAAAGTAATAATATACTTGTGGGGGGGGATGTGTCTGAATAAAGACTGGGAGTGGTTGGGTCATCACAAAAACTAAACCTAATTTCCCTAATACTAATTTTCCCCTACTGTTACTCACACCTTCTTATCAACTGTCTGAAATGGGCCACTCTCATTATCACTTCAAAAGTTATTTTTCCTCCCTTGGTATCCTGCTGTCAATTGAATTGTCTCGTTAGACTGACCTCACGCTTGGTAAGGCAATTCACATCGTTTCATATATTTATACCTGGTCCTGTATTTTCCACTCCACGCATCTGATGAAGTGGGTTCTAGCCCACGAAAGCTTATGCCCAAATAAATGTGTTAGTCTCTAAGGTTCTACAAGGACTCCTTGTTGTTTTTGTAAAAGATGTATTTGGGATAAAAATAAATAAAAATGAAAATAATAAAAATAATAAAAATAAAAATAAAATAAATAAAAATGTTGCAGCCCGACCTTACCCAAGCCATTGTCATATGGCTTCATTTTAGTAAAGCAGGATGAAATTTAAAGGTGGACGTGCCTCTGACAGCCATTATTTTTATAGAGTGAAACTACTAGCCTGACAGGAAGAGGGAAGGAGCAGAGATAAACACTTGACCCTGTCCGCAACAAACACAAGTATATGAGTGCCTCAGGTAGAGTTTGATCCTGTTAACATTCAAGTGTAGAGTATGTCTCTTCAGAAAGTTAGATTTATTGTTGAAGAAATAAAACACACAAATAAACTATTTTGTCCCAATCAGGTGATCAAAGCGAAAGATCAGCCTCGGAGAGCTAGAAAAAGGAAACATACGCAAAAAGAGTTTAGGAATGAAAGATGAAAATCTGTTTGGGGTATTAATGCTGCTTTAGTTAAAAATGAAACCCACAGATGTATTACCACTCTCCACCCCCTAAAAAAATTGCACAAAAACCTAGGGATTTGTATCATCGGAAAAGCTAAAGTTTTAATTGTTATTGCTTCTTATTTTACCATGGAAATGAGGGTATGTCTACACTGCAATTTAACCCTAGGTTCAGACTCAAGCCTAACGCCCTTTCGGTCTACACATAAATCATGCTAACCCAGGGCTTGGACCCAGGATCCTGTGAGGTTGCAGGGTCCAAGCCAGAGTCAAGCTGTGACCCAGTTAAAACAACTAGTCTGGAACTCAGGAGATCACGGTTTAGTTGCTGGCTCTGTTATAGACTATGTGGTCTTAGGCAAGCAATTTAGGAAATATCACCCCCCTTTTACAGCTGGGAAACTGAAGCAGAAAGACTTTCTCCTACCATTTGTCTGCCTTGTCTATTTAGATTGTAAGATCTTTTGGACAGTCTCTTACCATGAGTTTGCACAGTGCCTACTACTTAAATAGTCTAAGAAAGTGATCCAGGGATCCTTCAAGCAGCCTGTATTCTCATTTAGCGCTCCGCTCACCCCTCGCCCAATCAATCCACTGACACTTTGGCAGGAATGCAAGAAAAGTATTTCTACCAATTTTCTCACACATTGCGCCAAATTAAAACGGTGACGCGAGACTAGTAGTTAGAACCCTCTGTAATCATTCTTCAGACATTTTATGAGTGGCTAACATAGTTAATAACTCCAGAAATTGCTTCACATCCAGGAATGTAAGTTCACATCTGTTCACCTTGCTTTCTCTAAATTTACCATTGGTTTGGGGGTGATTCAGTCTGTCTATTGTATTGTGTATGGCTGACTCGGATTTTAAGTTCCATGGGACAGGAAGCATCCTGCATTGGCACCCAGTGAAATGAATGAGATAGTTCACACCTCAGAGCTATTGTTTCAAGCTCTCTACAAGCATCTCTATCCATTACTCACTTCACATTTTGAAAGTTTTCCTCACAACCATAATAAATAGAGGTTTTTTTGTTTTGTCTTTATTTATTTATTTAATGGCTCTGCACAGGGCTATCCACATGTTTTTGGCTAGTCTTTTTTGCCACCCAGGAGGCAGGGTGGGAGGAGCAGCATACCCAATTTTCTAGGGCTCTGGAGTAATGCAGGCTTTAGAAACAATAGGGTTGTAACAGACATTTCCATGCCAGAGTTTCTTAAACAATTGATGAGTTCCAAGTTACAGTGACTGTTTCCATACATGAAAAGCTTGAGAGCTTGGCAAACTGAGAACTAGAGGCTAGACTGAATGACTCCAATTGGAACCCTAAAAGGGTATAATTAGATAACAACATGGAGATGAAGAGCTAATTGAAGACATTAGGGTCACAAGATACATGTCATGGAGTAGGATTAGATAAATTTCCACTGCTTCTGCCAAAGTAGAATCGTTTTTTAAATCTGAATGAAACAGAAAACTTCTGTGGAGGGCAAATTAGGTATTTGAGCTACTACTTAACATAATAGGGTAATTTTGTATTGTAATTCAAAATAATATTAGTTTTGTGCCTAATCCTACAAAAGTTTATTCACCCCGTTTGTCATGTCAGTGGGACTAACTGTATGAGACATCAGTGAGACTACTCCTCTAATTACAGAATCTAGCCCTCAGTAAAAATCTCCTGAATGATGTGGTAAAACTGCTTGTATGCAGCACTGTAATTTTCATGTATAAAATTTGAGTGTCCTTTATTCTTCCGTTTTTATACTATAAACAACATGAAAAAGCAATCTGAACATATGTTTCTGGTGCATAAGATTATGTTGATACATCATTTTCTAATAGATGGTGCTGAAGATATGGGATGAGGCTGCTAGCAGAGGGACAAATTAAATCTAGTTAGATCAGACTTCCACCTAAATGATTCTTACAGTACAACAGTAAACTGGAATAAGACCTTCAAAAAAAAAAATTACCTAACCAAATTAAAGCTCTTTGATTGTCAATGTTTATAGGAGCTCTGACAATGACGGAAAATGGCACAGAGGCTACCAAACATGACAATGCACATTACAAAAAATATGCAGCTGCCCCTTAAGGAACACAACCATTGTCTACCGATCAAATATCATAGTTGCAGAGCAACTGCCATAATGGGATAAACAAATGGTGCATCTAGTCCAGTATCTTACTGCAGACAGCAGCCAACACTGGATGTCTCAGAGAAAAGTATGTTATTTAGTATTTAAATGAGAGTCACACCCAGAAACCCTAATCAGAATCACACTGTGCACACATGTGAATACACACTTTCCCTGCTCCATAATACAACCAACCATGCAATTTTGGAATTATTTTAATTATTTATCTTCGTAGCTATGCATAGAGCTTTAGACAGATAAGATTGACAGGGCCCAGCCCCAAGGAGTTTAAAGTTAAACAGCATAGGAGAAAAGGTTTCCCACACACCAACTAACGATCAGTTTATGCCCTGAGATGTGAAGCTTGATTATCCTTGCAATTTTTTCCTAGCGAGTGCAAGTACAGAACATACTAAAGTCTCCCATTCTTCAAAAAAAATGTATTAAGGTTTCCTTTTCCAGAATACTACATTGATTATACTTTTGATATTTGGAGTAAACCTAATAAAAACGGTTTCAGAGTAGCAGCCGTGTTAGTCTGTATTCGCAAAAAGAACAGTACTTGTGGCACCTTAGAGACTAACAAATTTATCTGAGCATAAGCTTTGGTGAGCTACAGCTCACTTCATCGGATGGAAATAAATTTGTTAGTCTCTAAGGTGCCACAAGTACTCCTAATAAAAACGATTATTCTTGGGCACCTTTTAATATTGGAATTTTATTGCATCAGTGTAAACAATAAAATATTTGGTGCTGTAGAGATATTTTACTGATGTTCTCAACTTGTTAATAAAAAAAGAAAGTTAAAGGTTGGAGTCAGCAACCTGTGAAGCAAAATATGATGCTGAAGAGCTTACTATAATTCAAGGGTATGGTGATCAACTTTGATAAAAAAAATTACTGGGATAACAATTAGCTGTTGAAGTGAAAAAAAGAGAGAAAGTAATGAGCAATGTTTGCCATGCCTAAACAAGAGAGAGGTTTTTCAGATGTTGAACAAGAATCTTAAAGGCCCTCCTCTATAATGAGGCGCTGAAGCCACCACATTCATGAACTCAGATATACCACAAGTGTTCTTTGAGGACTAGTGGAGATGCAAAGCAAAAGAATCACTTACCACAATAAAGACAAAGTTAAAGGGTGAGCTGCCAAAAAGACATAGAAAACAGTTTAAGATAATAGTACAATGACAGAGGAAGTGATAATTTAAGAGGAAATAGTTGCTAAGCACACAATTTGAGGGAAAATAAGAACCACGTTCATACTAAATGGGTATATATTACTATGATAAAAACTGAGGTAAAAGGCCTAGACTGAATAGCTTTTTACAGGAAAATTGTTGGCAGTTATTGGCTATAAATACAAAGGAGGGCCCCACTTTACACAGACAGATGTCACATGAGTCCTAATAGGAAAAAAGTTTGTCAGAACAGTGCTTCTCAAGCTGTCTGATGTGGGGGACCGGCAATTTTTTTTTCCCATGTGCGTGCAAACCGGCAGCTGATGGCTCATGGTCAGGCACCAGTCCGTGGACCACCACTTTGAGTAGCACTGTGTTAGAAGGTTGGAGGCACTGGAACCATAATCATAGCAGATTCAGGAGCATAGGAAAGTGAGTCATGTGCAACAAGTAACTGGCCTATAAGGGAAACAAATTCTCTTTTTCTATCTAAACCCATTCACTGAAAACAGGGGGGAAAAAAAACCAAAAAACCCAGCAACTGACAGACAGCTACAGAAAGATTTACTGAGCAAAAACATACAAACTTCACTCCAACCACATGTAAACAGCCAAAATAGCACATAATGTACTTCTAGAATACTGTTTCAGCCAAACAAATGGTACATCTAAACCCATTAGAAAAGTAAAAAAGTAAGACCAAAAATACCCATTCAACCGAGTTAGGACTTGCACTGTCTGGTTGCCTATTTATCACTGGAAATGTGAGATATGCAGCTTCATAAGAATAATGATTACCTACATCTTGTCTGTATTAAAACAGAACTTCAGACATTTATTTAAAAAAGTTAACTATTATTTTAGTATGTAACCTGAAGAGAAAAAAAAAAGATAAACCACTTCTTTTTGTAATTATTTTCTTGAGCAGCACGTTGGAAAGGACTTTTAGGTTTCCTAAATAATCTTTATTACTTCTCACACCATAAAAAACAGAAAACAGACTGCTTAATTTTTCAGCTGAAGTTAACTGAGCTCATGCTCTTAACTTCTGATAACCAAACTGTTTGAATTCACTATCATGTTGTTTGAATTGCCATATCTGATGGGTGAGTTTTACATGAAACTATTTAATACCAGATCAAAAGAGTGAGAAAAGTAAAAGTTTAATTATTCAAAAAGAAAACAGAATAAAAACACTTAATAGAATGAAAAAATATATGATATAATGTACTAATCTTCCGAGCCAAAACACTGAATAAGAATATGTATAACGTGCTTCAACTGCTTCCCAAATGGTTGATTTCAGTAATGTTTTTAGGCAAGCTAGCAAAAGCAATCCATGTAAACAAAGCGAGGCATATCCGAACTTTGAAACCTTGTCAAAGGTGCAGCAGGCATAATGGCCAAGGGTAAACCAGTGAGCAGCATAAGGACTTGATAAAAGCAAGACAAGGCTAATGAGGAAAGGAGGGACAGGTCACATGTTTGACAAATGTCAACTGGAGGATTTGGAAAGGACATGCTTCCTCTTAAATATGGGTTTTGTGACAAGGCATTCCTAGTCTAAGGGCTCATCTACACAAGGAAGTTAGTGCAAAATAAACTAGAATATAAATACAAAGCACAACAGCTATTCAGCACTAACTCCCAGTGTGGACAAACTTATTCCTCACTAAGAGTGCCTTTGTGCTGTTTAGCTTAGCCCAAAGGCACTCTTAGGGCTTGTCTACACAGGGGAGAGGGTGAAGAAGTGTAGTACAGCAAGTCAATCCAGTTTATTTAACTCACAGTACATAAACCAGACTAATAGCATGCGTATAGGACAGGTGTGCCTCTTTCAATTTGAATCATTCTGTACACATGGCAGTGGCTTGGTGCTTACTAAGCACGTAGCTTTCTTGATGCCAACTTGCAGAGAGCATAAGGATTACAGGAACCCTCTGGGTCTTGTATTTATATTCTAGTTCACCAAAGGGTGTCATGGGAGGTCTCTAATAAAAGCGTATGTCACACTGGTGATCAGTATCACTGTGAAATGCATGTACAAGTTTATATATACACACTGAAAATTATGTTCTTGAGGTCTATGCCTAGAGACAGGTCACAAGCGAAGGTGAAAAGCAGATTTTCTTTTAGACAAGGAACATTTATTGGTTTATATATAAATTGAATATTCTCTGGTTCACAATGGGCAACCATTAGCATTCTAAATCAAATGCTAATGAAGAGCTGGCAGGGACTTCAAAAGAAAACTAACAAGAAGAGGGCCACCCTATCTTGGGGTGTACATCAAAGGTTTGTTTGGGGAGGGGAGGGAAGAGGACAGGCTAGCATCCTGTCCCCTAGGAAGTAAATGGACAGTGAGTTTGTTTCATAGAAGGGGGATCTCAACCAGGCTTGGTTGAACATGCTGGAAGAAACTTTGGGGGAGATAAGCTTCTTTATACTGTAGGATAAATTGTTAGTTAAATTAAGATAATCATAAGTTTCTAGAGCCTTATATGTAACTGTGTTTCCAATATTCTTACTCATTATCACTTGAATCTTTGTTCCTGGATAACAGATTTATAATGAAAACAAGAATAAGTTATCTAAGTGTTGTGTGTTCAAAGGAGCTGTGTTCCAAAATATAATTAGTAAGCTGCAGCGTACTGTTCCTTTAGAAACAGTAGGCCTGTCTGTGAGTGTTCAGTAGATGCTACATAGGTACACACCAACCCTCGAATCCCTAATATTCTATCACTAACCCGCACAGAGACAGCAAAGTCTATGGAAGCCCGGAAGGTAGTGCTTGTGTTGCCAGAGGCTGGTGGTTTCAGTGAGCTAAAATAAGCTTGCTCAGACAAGACTTTCTCACACTAAAGGCAGGAGGTGGTGAAGTGCCTTACAACCATGTGTATCCCTGCAAAGCATTACAGGGCTATGCCATTGGAAAGGTACCATTGCACCATTTTATAAATCTTGGTAATGCTCAGGAGATTATTGATAGCATTTGACACGTGGGATTACCAAACTGCACTAGGACAACTGATGGGAGTCATGTGTCTATTATTTGTCACAGGCTCACAGGGTTCAGAATTCATAAACAGAAAGGAGTATTTCTCTGTAGTGCTCAAAGGCCTGATTGACCACTTTGGCAACTTCATAAACATCAATGCAGTGTGCAAGGCTGGCCTTAAGGAAAATGGTGCCCTGGGCGAACTTGTATTTTGGCACATACCGAATCACCTCTGACCCCACAGGTCCCCCCCCCCAGCTTTTCCCCTCACCCCCATCATCTCCAGGCCCTGCTGCCTCACCCCAGTGCTTAATTTGTATTGAAAGGTTATTTTGGGCTCCCTTACACGCATTAAAGTCTGTATGCACATCAAACATGCCAATTCAACTGTTCAGTCAGTCACAAGAGTCTCCAAATCCAACCCCCTTGTGTCCCCCACATCCAACCTTGCCCCGTCTCCCATATCTAGCCCTGCACCCAGAGAGGAAGTTGCCATTGCAGCCTGGCATGCATGGACCAAGCAACCCGACCCAGCAGCAGCAGAGGCTTTCCCTCTCCACACTGTGCCACAGCTCTCCGCTGTCCAGGCTGCTAGGGATTCATTTCAGCACCCCCAGACCCTAGATGCTGCTGCTGCTAGGGGCAGAGGTCAGCGTCTCCGCAGCCATCTCCATGAGCCTACAGGTGGGACCACAGCTTCCACACTCTCTCCTTATTCCTCCCCGCCAATTTGATGCTGTCTGTCTATCCCCCATACCAAGAGGAGCTATGTGGTTTCCCTCAGGAAGGCATAGCAAGCAGAGTGGGACCCAACCACAATCCCTCCATACAGGACTCCCTGCCTCCCTCAACACCATGCCTTGTTCCTTGGCTCAGATCTTTCTCGGGCCCAGAGAGGAGCTGATGGGATCCAGCAGGAGGACTTGACAGGAGGAGCAGGACCCCAGTGCTGGCTGAAGTCCCAGCTGTGTAAGGTAATCACTGCTGCATGGCCAGGGAATGTCGGTGTGCAGGCAAAATTGGACTGGCATTGTGACCTGGCACATGGGGTCACAACGCCCCTGATATTTGGCCCAGCTGCCCCTCCATCTATACAGAGGGGCAGCTGGGCCATATTTCAGTGGCATTGTGACTCCGTGCACTAAGTGCTGGAGGGTGCCACTCCAGGCTGGATTTCAGGTGCTGGAGCACACACACACTCCCTCCCCACCAATCCAGTAGTACCATACCCCTGCCCTCTCAGCTGCATGGGCCTCTGTGCACCTACATAGGCTATTTTGTCTGCACTAGAAGAGTTGCATCACTTTAATTACTTAAAGTGGTAAAACCTGTGTGTGTATACAATAGGGCCTCATGTTGCAACTGATATATCATTAAGTGTTTCATTTCAGTGACATGTACATTTAGAGCGGGTTGAAATTTTTCAAATTTCAAAACTTCCCATTTTAGGAGGAAAAAAATTGAAACCTTCGCTTTCCCCCCAAAAAACCAACCCTAATTGTATTGTAGATTGAACTGCTCAAAAACTCTACTCCTCTACAGTACAGATGTTCCGGTTGTCTAAGTCCCTTAGCGAGTTAGACAGAATGCACAGCTGAATCTACAGTAAACTGTGGTTTTGATCTGAGGGTTGGTGCTATTGGAGCTTCCAGAGTGTTAAAGAAAGGGGGGGGGGGAGGCACAAAACAGCTGATTTGGAGCTATCCCTCCTCTTCCCCAGCGAGTTAGAGGGTATGTGGATGTAGTGGAAGTCTGGCACTGACTCAGCCCTATAGTGGTGGGGAGTTTGTAGTTTGATCTGAAAGCAGTGGGCCCAGGGACAGTGGAAATCTTAGTCTGCTTCACCTGATTCAGCTGCTGGGATCGTTAAGACAGTGTAAGGGGTACCCGCTCCGGTAATTCTACCCGACTGTAGTTCAAAGTTTAGAAGACACGGGGAGTAGAGAGGTGGAGAAGGTGGTGCAGCCCCAGGCAAAGAAGCCAAGTAGCACACTGTGGCGGGGCAATGGCAGGAAAAGAGCTAGCACGCACTGGAGTGGGCCCATGTTGCCAGCAGCCAGGTAGGTGGTGGAGGGCAGTGGGCCTCGGCAGGCACTGATTGAGGAGGCGGGGGAGTGGACACTGCCAGGAGAAGGGTCCCCGCTGGCTCAGTGCTGCACACAGCGGGACAAGCGACAGCACAGAGAGCGGCCCTGAGACGGGGCCGGCGCGGGCGGGACTGGGGCAGCGAGGCGGAGGCCGTCTCGGGCGCGTGGACCCTACTCACCTCGAAGGCTTCTCTGATACCGTTCCAGGTCGGACTCCTCCCGGGCCTCCCGCATAGGGGCAGGGTCCACGTCTCACACCGTGAGGCGACGCCCGCTCAGGCCCTGGCCTCTAGCCGCGGCTCCCCTTCTCTGCAGCCCGGAGGAGCATGAGAGTTAGGAGCCGTCCCGAGCCTCCCGCTCCCGAGTCCCGAACCCTCCTCTCCTCCCCCAACAGCGCTCGGGAGCCGTAGTTCCGTATCGTTCACTGTCCCGTCCCACCCAACGGCCAGGGGATCTTAGGAGAACTACAGTTCCCACAGGGCTATGCGGCACCAACCTACCCTCCTGACCTCAAGCAGTTTGGGAGCCTGTTGCTAACCAACTAGGAAACGGTCTTCTCGGCCCCCAGCTGAGCGAGTCGCCTTCAGAGCTCCGCCCAGTAACGCGGCACGTACACACGCTGTGTCATCCCAAACACTACATCGCCCAGCATGCAACGCGCCATCCTCTAAGCCCTGGGAGTTATAGTCCCTACGGGCTACAACCTCCCCAAGTCTAGAAGAGAGCTGCTGCGTTCGGCTCTCTCCCTTTGTATGCGGTCAGATCGCACCTGCGCACTGCGCAACTGTTCTGCTCCAGCACATCTGTTTCTTTCCCCGCAGTGCCGGGGTGAAGCGCACGCGCAGTAATCTCAGGCAAGAGGGAGTCCATGTTTTCCTCCTTCACGCTGTGCCCCTTGGCGTATGCGGAATGCGCGCCCGCTTCGGAGGGGAGTTCGCGCCTCCATTGTCTGGATGTGGCGCAAGCGCACTGAGAGTTCGCTGGAGCGCCCTCAATCGCCCGGGCGCCTGCGCAGTAATTCTCGGAGTCGGGACTCGGACTCCGTTCGCCCCTCCCCCCCCACGCATTGTGTGTGTGTGTGTGTGATAGGGCGGCGCTTGCGCAGTGCCCGCGCCCCGCTCTGTGCCGTTAGCCGCTATGTCCAGGGAATAACGTTAGAGCGGTTGCTAGCGTGAGACCGACAGAGACGGACAGACCCGGAGCGTCCCGCCCCCTGGCGACGAGGAGATGGCGGGTCAGTGAGCGGCGGCGCTAGGGACACCCCTGCCCAGCGAGTCTCCTTCGCGGGGGGGTAAGTGATGATGCTCCTGCCCCATTCCCTTCCCGGTCTGAGCTGGGGCACCGGGGGGTTGCATCGTCCGTCCCTGCGGGGTGGGGGGGTGCTCTCACTTCCCCCGTGCGCCTCCATGGCCGCCGCCGCCGCCCCCTTTGCCGTGCCGGGGGGGCGTGCGGCTGGCGCTGCCCCAGCCTCCGAGCTGGCCGCCTGCGCCGGGGGGCTTGTTCCAAGCGACTCCTCCTGGATTGCTGGCTGCTCTGCACCGTTCCCACCCGGCGGCCGCCGCCGCCTTTCCCTGCTGCTCCCCGCCCATCAGCCTGCGCTGCCCACGGGCGAGCCCGAGCCGCCGGCCCACGCTGGATGCAGATGGAGCCGCTAAATCGCTTTCTTCCTCTCCCTCCCCCTCCCCGACACAGATGTGCCCCGTGGTGGGGGGGAGGGGAGCCTTCCCTATTCCGCTGCCCCCGCGGACAGAGGCATCCCTTCCCGTCCTCCCTCACCTGGGAAGGCGAGTCTCCTGTCGTGTGGGCTTATTGTTTATAGCCAGGGTCTTTTTGTTTTTAAATCTCTCCTCCCCCGTTGACGGATTTTGTTGTTTCATTGAGTTCTTTTTATTTTTGAATCTTCCCCCGTTTCAAAACTCCCCCTAGTTGGAGTCTAGCAGCCCCTCCACACCGCCCCCCCATTAGGAGAATGAAACTCTTCCTTTAATGTGTGTGGAAAGGGAAATGAGAAAACCCATTATCTCCCCTCTTATTTGTCTACTTCCTTTCTCTCTCCCTTTCTTTCTCTCTATCTTGAGTATTTTGATAAGGTTTCTCTCTAATTGTTAACAAAACCCGCACTTTCCATTTGATAGACATGGGTTCTTACAAATGTTTATCAGGAAAAGGTAAAATAATTTGCCTTTTGTGAAAGAATATGTTGGAGTGGAAATGAATGGGTTACTAATATAACACAAAGCTGATGGCGCTTTTCAAATATAAAGCATTCTGTGGAAGAGGAAGCTGACTCGACTGAGAAGCAGATGACAGTTGTATGGATGAGCTTTATTTCATGATCTCATCCATGCACTGCTTGGAGCCGGATGCTAGTGGTTCTGCAGTGAGGGTTGGGGGAAGGAGGAGGGATTCTGTTCAAAATTGTCTTCTGGTACATTTAGTATTCAGTAAATCCAGTCTATTCATTGGCATCAGGCGGGGCTACGGTTGCGTCTCTGAATCCAATCAGAGAAATGCCAGATGCATGAAGCACACACCACAGCCATTCAGTGTAGTAGTACTGTATGTGTATGGACATTAGGAAGCTGACTCTCAATGAAAGGTATCTGAGAGCATGAGATAGTATCCAATAAGCTAAAAACTGTCTTAAATATTTTTTAAATGAGTTGACAACAGGCCACCTATTCTGCAGGGATTTAAGGGGGAGTGGGAGAAGGTTGAGGAGTGTTTATGGTTTAGATGAATTGAAGATATGACATGCCTGTTTCGGATCTTTTGTCATAAGGTGATGTGATGGGTAAACTTGTGAGTTAACCAGGCTCTCCTCAGTTGCAGTGAAATTATAGGTATTCATAAAGTATTCAACTACACTGATCAGGTACCTCCATGGAGTCCCATTCAAGTGAATTGGACTGTGCGCTGGCTCAGGATTTGCCCATATAAAACAGTATGCAGAATCAGAGCCAAAAATTGTAACATTAATATGAGCAAAAACAAAATTAAGAGTTCATGACTAAGTAAAACTATTTTCCCATGGTTGAAGAAGAGCTCTGTGGAGATTGAAAGCACATCTTTTTCACAAATTAGTCCAGTAAAAGATACTACCATACCCACTTTGTCACTCATGTTTTCACATGACTAATTTCCAGGTATTCATTGTGCCTAAGTGTTGGAGAACATATCTTATCCAAAAGGGTATTAACGTGAAATTTGTTTGCTATTAAAAAATGAGTTTAAAAACAGGTGCTCTTGAGCTTTTCTACCATTATTTATGTTTATGCAGTTGCACTTCCCTGTTTTTAAAAATGTTTTTTTCCTTTGTTGCTCGATGAAAGGCTCACAGAAACAGGGGAAACTGACTAACAAGTGGGAAAATCGTGATGCTGAATATACACAAAATGTTGTCCAAATGTTGTCAAAATAATCAAGCTGGAAAAGATAACTTAAAGATTAGAGAAAATATATTTATCTAGAAGTTACTTGATAGTAAGTAAAATATTTTCAGACAGTGTTGCAAGCTAAACTGTAAGCCATCTCTGTAAAAACTTTATTGCGATTTCCATCTTTGGCTCTGATTTTTGTATAAAATATGCTGCATTTACAAGTTGATTTGTTTTGTTTTAAAGCTGCCCGCATTGCACACTCAGGCTGGGATCTGAAAGCCAGGATGGGATTTCTTTCTTTCTTGTGCTTCATCACCAGTAATTTCTGCAGGTAGAATGTAGCTTTCAATTCTGATGATATATAAACCAGAAAATAATCCACTTCACTCTCTTGGATCTAGAAAAGTCTACTTGCTCACTGGTGGTTGGGAAGTCGGACACTTCCCTTAGTAATTGGAACAAGGCCTAAACCATCAACATTTGCAGAATTTGATCTTTCATTTAAAATATTGTTTCTAGCCCTTATGGATACAAATATAACTTATTTAATGTTAACTAATTCTGTGCTGGATCCCTGATTCTCTAAACAGATTGTTCCAGTGGCACAGTTGTTCCTGTTAGCTTTGGCAAGCAGAATGAAATTGAGGTGAATCTGATTAGTTTCACTGTAGTTCAGAACTCCCTGAGAAGCCGCAAAACTGACCAGAGTCATATCTGTCTGTCTGTGTTACTACTGAGAAATCTACTAACAGAAGAGACAGGCATTGCAGCTGTTCATGAATTAGGAGAATGAAAAGTTGCAGAATCCCTTACCGCTATTTCTCAACAGCCATGGGGTTGTTAGAAGGACAGAATAGCAGAGAACCCCCCTTTGCAGAAACTGTTGCCTGGAGCAGTGGAAACCCTCACACATTCCAGCAACCAGGAGACTGTTGAGGAATGGGGAGAAGAGAGAGAGCCTCATCTCTTCTTGGGGCTTCTGATTTGTTAATCAGAAACTGGAAATAATAAAGGTGAAGCCCCCAAGAAATGTTTGAGTACAACAACTGCTAGGAATTCCAGCATCCTCCTTTTCCCTAGCAGCAAAGGGTTTTGTAGTGATGGTGCCAAACTTTGTCCGTTGATCTTATTGTAGAGCTTTTTTCCGTCTTTTGTACTAGCCTCTGGCTATTAAGTTTCTGGTACATTTTTAAACCTCACCCTCATCCTGTAGCTGTATTGACCAGCATTTCTTTTTCTGCCTCATTCAATACATTTCTTCAACAAATAAGGCAAAGACTTATGGTCAGTTGCCTCCTTCACTATGCTACCGTGATTCATCAGTAGAGCTGAATGAAGCAGGTGTCTTGGGGGAGGGGAATAGTATGTGATCATGTAATTAAAGACTCTTTTCTATCTTGACTTTAGTAAGGCTTTTGAAACTGTCTGATATGACCTTCTCATAAACAAAAGAGTGAAATATAGCCTAGATGAACTGAATATAAGATGAGTGCACAACTGGCTGGAAAACCGTACTTAGAGTAGTTAACAATGGTTTACAATTGAGGTGGAAGGACATATCAGGTGGGGTCCTTAGTCGAGTCCAGTTCTATTCAATGTCTTCATAAATGATTTAGATAATGACATAGAGAGTATACTTATAAAGTTCGCAGACGATAACAAGCTGTCACGGGTTGCAAACACTTTGGAGGACAGGATTAGAATTCAGAGTGGTCTTGATAAGCCGGAGAAATGGTCTGAATTAAATAGGATGAAATTCAGTAAGGACAAATGTAAAGTACCATGTTTAGGGAGGAATAATCAGTTGCGCACACATAACATGTGAAATGACTGCCTACAAAGGAGTACTGCAGAAAAGGATTTGGGGATTATAGTGGATTACAAACTAAATATGATATTTAGTTGTACTTTTAATGTATTATGTAATATTGTTGCAAGAAAAAGCAAACATCGTTCTTAGCTGTATTAGCAGGCGGGTTGTAAGCAAGACATGAGAAGTAATTCTTCCACACTACTGGCCTCAGCTGGTGTATTGTGTCCAGTTCTGAGCACCACACTTCAGGAAAGATGTGGACAGATTGGAGAAAGTCTAGAGAAGAGTAAGAAGAATGGTTAAAGGTCTATGAGGAAAGATTGGGAAAAAAAAATTGGGGTGGTTTAGTCTCTAGAAGAGAAGACTGAGGGGGGACATAATAGTCTTCGATACATAAATGGTTGTTATAAAGAGGAGAGTGATAAATTGTTCTTCTTAACCACAGAGGACAGGACAAGAAGTAATGGGCTTCAATTGCAGCAAGGAAGATTCAGGTTAGACATTAGGAAAAACGTTCTTACTGTAGGGATAGCACTGAAACAAATAACCTAAGGAAGTTGAGGAATCTCTGTCATTGGAGGTTTTTAAAAACCGGTTAGACAAATACCTGTAAGAAATTGTCTAGATAATACTTACTCGTGCCTCGGTGCAATGGATTGGACTAGATGACCTATCTGGGTTCCTTCCACTCCTACATTTCTGTGATTCTGTGAATTCACATGCACAATGAGGCAAATTAAGGTTGCCCAGGCAACCTTAATTCTGACATTTCACAACTTTTGAGTATTTCACTTTGCATCCTTAATATTCTTTTATTGTAGTTTGTGTGTGTAAGTAATTGTGAACATACAGTAGACTTGTAGAGTTGAGGTTTATTTTCCATTATAAACTCAAATTCACCCACCTACTCATCAAAAATCCTCAAAAGGCCATTTCCACTTTAAATCTGCGTCTATGGCCTGTGGCTAGAAGATACTACTTTAATGCAAATTAAAGGTGATTTGGACATATTGTTTTTGACAGATGAAATTTAGGAAAACCTGTTTTTAATCATGTTTGGTTTTTAATTCATGTAATTCTTTTTTGTCATATCTTATGTCAAAAGCAACTTGTCCTAAAAACTTAAAGTTTAGTCTCAACATACTGCAATGGCTTGCAAACTGGATTAGTTTTGAGATTGGGAAAGGTATCTTTGGCAAGATTCACAACTGTATTAGAAAAGTCAAAGTATCCTGTCAGTCTTAGACCTCCTTTTAAGAGGATGTCATATGACTAAGTAAGTTGCAATTGCAATATGTATACTATCTACATAGACAGTCAAATTAAGTGTGTTAGTCTAAGTGTCTTAACCATTGGTTAGCTGAGGGAGGAGCATTGAACAAGTGTTTTGGGCTACATCATCTAACTGGCCATAGTTACAAAGGGAGGAGTCACATAAGCTTCACTTATTATCATTTGTAATACATCTGATCATTCCACACCTGAAGCTATTGAGTTTTATCCAAAGATGGCATCTGATATCAAAACTAGGGGTCTGCACTGTTGGATCTGTCATGATCGGCATTGGCTTTGTTTGAAGCTGGTTCTTGCCAATGGCAGTGATGTCGGGTTCCTTAGGGAAATTGTCCAAATGGGGTGCCTTGAGCTAGGACAATGGCTCAGCTGAAACACATTGTTAAACAGGGTACCCGTGGCATGTCTTTCACCTTAAGGAACGAATTCTGCGAGGCGACTTGTCACCTTGTCACTAATGTTCAGAGGGGTGATGTTGGACAGAACTGGCAGTCAGACCAGATTGCTCAGTCTTATGGTACCTGTTGTTATGTACATGGTTTCATGCTGGTGAGCATGTACATACTGCTGAATTTACATCTTCATAAAGCTGAGCCACTCCTGGGAGCAATAGCAATAGAACAGCACAAAGAAAGCCTGGAATTTCTTAGTGTCTGCTCATTCGGTCCCCAGTGGAAAGTAACACTTGATATCAGAGTGAATGTGGCCTGCAAAGTAGTCCAACTGCAGTATTTTCTCCACATGTGATCTGTGGTCTAGGATGTGGACCTCTAAAGCCCTTAGAATAAGTCCTTGATCCAAAAACAAATGTATCTTTATAAAATAGGTATTAAAAGAATAATGAATGAAAGGTGGGAGGGGGCGTTGCTCTGGGGCACAATTAATGTTATTTGGTTACCTTCACTGTGACTTTTCATATTTTTAATGTCTATTACCTTTAGAAACACAAGTCAAAAACTATTGTTTAAGTACTACAGTGTTCTTGTACACTGAAAATACTTATCAGTAAGTAAATCTTTTTGTCTGAAACAATATACTTTGTGTTGGAGATATCGATTACCAAATGTTGACAGAGCCTGTGATTGAACCAGTTTTGCCCTTTAGTCAGGTTTGGTTATTTTGAACTATTTTGGGTATTGGAAAAAATATTAAGTGAACACCTTCATCAGAAATGCTTCTGCTGTTTTGTCAGTGAATCATTATTATGACTGATGCATATCAATCATGTTTTACAGAGTGACTTTAATACTCATAGATTTTTAAAGCCAAAAGAGGGACCATTGTTATCATTGAGTCTGACTACTTGCATGACACGGACCATAACATTTCACCTAGCATTCCTGCTTCTACACCTGTATTCAAGTGTATCATGCGCAAAAAATGAATCTATTTACCTTCTACTTGTCTACCTTCTTTTGGTAATGCTTAGACTATTTAAACACCACCAGTATTTTTTTTCTCCTTAACATCTCATTTTCTGTTGCTGTACTGAGGTCACAAGGCTAAATTTGTAACCTCAATCACTTCTTCTTTAACGGACATTTGTTATAAATACAGGATTATTACTTGTGCCCATGGTCAAGCAGTAGAAAATGAGTTGTGTAGTATACTTATCTTCAATAATAGTAGGGGAAATAGAGAAAAATACTGGCAAAATAAGTTGGTTTTTGTTTTAAAAGATCTGTTCCGTGTATGTTCCATTGGGGAAAGTCCTCCTTTGTCACCAGTTACTCTGTTTAGATTGTGCCAAAGTAATTTCAAAAAAAGAAAAGGAGTACTTGTGGCACCTTAGAGACTAACCAATTTATTTGAGCATGAGCTTTCGTGAGCTACAGCTCACTTCATCAGATGTATACCGTGGAAACTGCAGCAGACTTTATATACACACAGAGAATATGAAACAATACCTCCTCCCACCCCACTGTCCTGCTGGTAATAGCTTATCTAAAGTGATCAACAGATGGGCCATTTCCAGCACAAATCCAGGTTTTCTCACCCTCCACCCCCCCACACAAATTCACTCTCCTGCTGGTGCTAGCCCATCCAAAGTGACAACTCTTTACATAATCAAGTCGGGCTATTTCCTGCATAGATCCAGGTTTTCTCACATCCCCCCCACCCCCATACACACACAAACTCACTCTCCTGCTGGTAATAGCTCATCTAAACTGACCACTCTCCAAGTTTAAATCCAAGTTAAACCAGAACATCGGGGGGGGGGGGGGTAGGAAAAAACAAGAGGAAACAAGGTAGCCTGTTTCCTCTTGTTTTTTCCTACCCCCCCCCCCAGATGTTCTGGTTTAACTTGGATTTAAACTTGGATTTAAACCCCATATATTGGAGAGTGGTCAGTTTAGATGAGCTATTACCAGCAGGAGAGTGAGTTTGTGTGTGTATGGGGGTGGGGGGGATGTGAGAAAACCTGGATCTATGCAGGAAATAGCCCGACTTGATTATGTAAAGAGTTGTCACTTTGGATGGGCTAGCACCAGCAGGAGAGTGAATTTGTGTGGGGGGGTGGAGGGTGAAAAAACCTGGATTTGTGCTGGAAATGGCCCACCTGTTGATCACTTTAGATAAGCTATTACCAGCAGGACAGTGGGGTGGGAGGAGGTATTGTTTCATATTCTCTGTGTATATATAAAGTCTGCTGCAGTTTCCACGGTATACATCTGATGAAGTGAGCTGTAGCTCACGAAAGCTCATGCTCAAATAAATTGGTTAGTCTCTAAGGTGCCACAAGTACTCCTTTTCTTTTTGCGAATACAGACTAACACGGCTGTTCCTCTGAAAGTAATTTCAGTGCATTCTTATTGTACAGAGCTTTAAGGAAAGCTCTTACATACATAAAAAGCTTCCAGTTAAAATGAAAACATTTCCCACTCACCTATCACTGTAATATTTATAAGTATATTATGGGCATAGGAAAATAGAAATAAACATAACCCCGTAATAGCAGGGGAGGAACGGGGGGAAGCTGTTGGATTTAAGATTAAAATCTAAATTAGACACTTGCTCTTGTGACTGTAATTTTTTTGCCATTTGCCAAATTCTCATATGGTTAAAGACCTGCAGGCTAATCAGATTGATTGTATCAGAATTGCAATATTTTTTTGTTTGGGTTTTTTTGTTTTTGTTATTTTGTTTTTTTTAATACACTAATGTAGCTAACATTTATAAAACGCTGTAGAGATGAAAATCACTGTGTAAGAATCACAAAGTTATCACAAATATGCAATCAGTGTTCATGAAACCATAAATGTAAATACTTACTTGTAAAAGTTAATTAAATCTCTTATACTTAGGTATTTAGGATTTTATGTGAGTTGCAGAAAAATATTACCTTTTGTCATGATAGCCAAATACTGTTTTCTTTCTTAGAATATATATTCATGGAGTTTGAAACTAGAAGGGTCCCTTATATCATCTAATCTGACCTCCCAAATAACATAGGACATAGAATTTCACACAAGAATTCCTCCATCAACTGCATAACTTTGTGCTGAGTGAGAGCATAAGTTTTAGAAAGACACCAAGTCTTGATTTTAAAGTCTCTAAGTGATAGTGGAATCCTTCTCTTTCGTAAGTGGTTCCAAAGATTAATAACTTTCACTTTTAAAAACAGGTATCTTATTTCCAATCTGAATTTGTATAGCTTCAGCTTCCAACAATTAGATCTTGTTATACCTTTTCCTGCTAGATTAAAGAGCTGTCTTTTATCAGAATCATGTAGGTACTCGTAGACGATTATCAAGCCATCTCTTAACCTTCTCTTAGATAAAATAAATAGATTGAGCTTCATAAATCTCATTGTAAGGTAGGTTTTCCAGACCTCAAATTGTTGTTGTAACTCATCTGAGCTCTTTCTAATTTTTCAGTTTCCTTCTTTTGAAATGTGGACTCCAGAACTAGATACTGTAGTTCAGTAATGATCTCTATCAGTGCCATGTTCAGTGATGCCACTTTCTTACTGCTTCTTAATATTTCCCTGTTTATACATCCAAGTATTGCATTAGCCTTCTTAGCCATGGCCTCACACTTGGAGTTAGTTGGTCATCCACCAGGACTCCTAAATAGTAATGTATTAATCCTAATGTACTTTTGAATTAAGAAAATCTAATTAAAATGACACAAATAATTTCTTAGCCAACTTGCCAGCTGAGACCGCAAATAGAGATAGTCAGCCATAAAAGCATATAAATAGTTTTGTATGTTTCTAAACAAAAGCTCTCTTTGATTCTGGCTATTTGGTTTTTATGGTCTAAAATTTTTATTGTTGAGTATCTTCCATGTTCAGGAGGAAAGTCCTGCAGGTTGCAGAAGGACATTAAGGTTTCCTACACTGTTTGTTTTCCCTGAGGTTCTTTTAAATCCATGATCACCTTTGGATGACCTGGATGATTATTCTGACAAATAGAGCTGAAGAGTTGTATGAGTTTGTGTCGCTGAAGAATGTGCATCATTGCAGTTGTGTAGTACCTCAGTTTACTAAGGGGGAAGTACATAAGTGGATAATTTTTTTGCCTTGGTCATTTTAAGCTTTTTTCAGTAACTTCCATGTCTGATGAAGAAACAAGAGTATTAGCTGTGTTTAAAATCTAGCTGTTATTCTGCAAACATGGTATCTAATATGTTTGTCAGATATATTCAGAACTCCCTAATGTAGTTGAAAGGTTATTACTCTCACCTTATCAGCGCTTCACTGTGGATGCTCTGAAAAGTGCCTCTGTAAAAAATGGCCGCCTCTTACTATACAAATCTCTGCTCCCATGTGTATTCAAAGATCTATCTGCTCATTTTTGTGACTAAAATAATATTCCACTACTTTTTATTCCTGTTAGCACTGAAGCACTATGAACTATAAAAGTGTAACTGAGGGAGAGCTGGATTATATTCCTGCTCATAATCTTCAGAATTGTTCATGATATTCCAACCACAGGTCCAAATTCTCCTTCAGTTACACTTGTAAAATGCCATAGTTTCCAATGATGTTGTGCAGGTATAAATGAATATATAAATATATTTATATAAATAAATCCCATTATTTTGGGATAATGTATAAGCCAGAATCATAATTAATGAGGCAGGACTTTAATGAGAAGGCATTCTCTTCTGTGTTCAGTTTAACTTCTGTTTGTCTAAATGTTGCAGCTGTCAATGATAGACATAAAAAAGTGAAATGTTGTTACATAATTTGTGGGAAATAGTCAACATGATTTTTGTAAAGGGAAATCATGCCTCACCAATCTACTAGAATTCTTTGAGGGGGTCAACAAGCATGCAGACAAAGGAGATCCAGCGGATATAGTGTATTTAGATTTTCAGAAAGCCTTTGACAAGGTCCCTCGCCAAAGGCTCTTAAGCAAAATAAGCAGTCATGGGATAAGAGGGAAGGTTCTCTCAAGGATTGGTAACTGGTTAAAAGATAGGAAACAAAGGGTAGGAATAAATGGTCACTTTTCAGAATGGAGAGAGGTAAATAGTGGTGTCCCCCTGGGATCTGTACTAGGCTGAATCCTGTTTAACATATTCATAAGCAATCTGGAAAAAGGGATAAACAGTGAGGTGGCAAAATTTGCAGATGGTACAAAACTACTCAAGATAGTTAAGTCCCACGCGGACTGCGAAGAGCTACAAAAGGATCTCACAAAACTGAGTGACTGGGCAACAAAATGGGAGATGAAATTTAATGTTGATAAATGCAAAGTAATGCATATTGGAAAACATAGTCCTAACTATACATATACAATGATGGGGTCTAAATTTAGCTGTTACCACTGAGGAAAGAGATCTTGGAGTCCTTGTGGATAGTTCTCTGAAATCATGCACTCAATGTGCAGCGGCTGTCAAAAAAGCAAACAAAATGTTGGGAATCATCCAGAAAAGAATAATTAATAAGACAGAAAATATCATATTGTCTCTATATAAATCCATGGTACACCCGCACCTTGAATACTGCATGAAGATATGGTTGCCCCATCTCAAAAAAGATATATTGGAATTGGGAAAGGTTCAGAAAAGGGCAACAAAAATGATTAGGGTTATAGAACGGCTTGCATATGAGGAGAGATTAATAAGACTGGGACTTTTCAGCTTGGAAAAGAGGCGACAAAAGAGGTCTATAAAATCATGAGTGGTATAGAGAAAGTAAATAAGGAAGTGTTATTTACTCCTTCTCATAATACAAGAACAAGGGGCCACCGAATGAAATTAATAGGTAGCAGGTTTAAAACAAACACAAGAAAGTATTTTTTCACGCAACGTACTGTCAGCCTCTGGAGCTCCTTGCCAGAGGGTGTTGTGAAGGCCAATACTATAACGGGGTTCAAAAGAGAGCTAGATAGATTCATGGAAGATAGGTCTGTCAATGGCTATTAGCCAGGAATGGTGTCCCTAGCCTCTGTTTGCCAGAAGCTGGGATTGGGTGACAGGGCATGGATCACTTGATGATAACCTGTCTGTTCATTCCCTTTGGAGCACCCAGCATTGGCCACTGTCAGAGGACAGGATACTGGGCTTGGTGGACCTTTGATCTGACCCAGTATGGCCATTCTTATGTTTCAGTTGTTCATTTGAATATTTTCATAGTCAGTACTTTTTATCTGTAATAAAATAACCTTTAAAATATCGCATTGTAATTATTTTGCTAGACCATACTGCAGATAATTAGGTAATTAATTTATTATGCATTGAGGTTACATTTTGCATTGAGTTGCGCCTGTTTCAACCTCACTGAAATTTATTGGCTGTAAGTCAATCAGAATTTGTCCTGGAGCATTAAAACCTGTGTATGACATTCTCCAGATTACAGTCTGGACTATTGGACAGCTGTGTCCCCTCAACTCTCTAATTGGGTGCTTTTTACACTGTTTTGCAGTGAGAATGATTCCTTGTCTGTTTAGACATAGTCTCTAGCATGCAAAATTGCGACCAGCTGAATTATATGAGTACTTCTGGCCAGCCACTCCTGAATTCTATTGCAGAGTGACACCAGCAAATTCCCAGTCCCAGACTTGTCCCCAGAAATGTGCAGCTTGTACTACCCAGGTCTTTTCTTCTGTGCAGTACAAGCTCAAAGAAAGTCCATTTCATTAATAGAAAACAATAAGCACAAAGCCTGTTATCTCGAATGGAGTTTCCCAAACACTTTTAAGTGAACTAAAAAAAAAAAAAAAAAAAAAAGATTTTTCTCACCACATGCTCACAGCAGTATGGCTGGATCTGTCACCCAGAACTACTCGCCCGGTTCAATGATGCTGCTTTTGTCTTTCCAAACATTGATGCCGTGAGTAGAGAGACTTCATTTGGGTCCTCTGTTCCTCATTTTAATATCTTTCCCTCCTCTCTGAGAATCATCTCCAGCTGGGGTTCAGGTGACAGCAAGTCAGTCTGCCAAGATGTAAATTTTTTGCTCATACACTTCTTCCGGCCAAAGAATGGCCACTTAACCCTGTAATAGTCCACTTGATCATGTTGACGCCTGGCTGAGGTGCTGGCTAACCTTTTGTCTCTGAGGAACTGGTTTGGGCTGCTTTTCTAAACAGCAGTGTTTTACAGTAGAATCTTAAGTTTACATACAATGTTGCTACACACATTTTACCAGGACAATAACGTTCAGTAGACTGAGTTTTCAAATGATACCTCATAAGGCATACTTTGTATAGAATTTATCATAGTATTGTAAAAGTGATGAACATAAGGCTGCAGTCTGTCACACTGTGTATATAGGATTTTATTTAAAATATTATTGTTAAGACTAAAGTTTTTATTACGTATGGCATTGCAGTTTCTGTAGTAAGTACTAGCCAACCAACTTCTTAATTCAACTTGCAATCTCTTGTAAATCTTTCAGTCCAAACATTCTACAAGAAATCCTATACATAGTGTTTTCTGTTGAATCCTACTTTGAGAAATGAAGTTGCATGCCAAGTTTGGATACTAGGTATAGGCGCTATGTGGTATTTCAAACTAAGATAGACATTCTTCAAGTCTTAAAATGAAGATGGGTGAAGCACGACAGACACGGCTGTTTAAAATAATATAAATTATGCTGATTTTATATTATTATTTTATATTTATATCTTCTAGCATTTAGCTGTCTAAGGCTAGGGTTCCTAACTTGGAGGGGTGCCAGCTAAAGAAAGGTGTTTGCCTTTGGTCTGTTCTGTAGCATGGTTGCTGGGGGGAGTGCACTTCTCTGTTTCTTTAGGTGGAATTACACAACTCTGTTCCCTTTGATCTTGGTTGTACCAGGCAAGCTGCAGGGAGCAGTGGTGCGCAATACTGGTGTGGGGAGGGTGAGAACACAACTGGGAAAACCTTTCTCCCACAACCTGAGGCTTGGGAGACAACCAAGGTAACATGGTATCCAAAGTAAGAATAAAAAATAGAAAGATAGACCAGCAAAAAGAAACTGCATGTATAAGAAATAAGAGAAGAAAAAAGACAGCAGATATTCAGTGTGTCCAGAAGACATGTGAGATGCAGCTAATGTGTATGATAGCTTGAAATAAGTGGGGGCCATAGTGGTGGTCAGGCAAGCACGGGGCAGAATCAGCCCAAAACTTCTGGGGAACCACAGAGCTAGAATGGTAGTTGAAATAAGAGAAGATTAAACTCGTACAGATACAGACAGACATCATCTTCCTTTCCAAATGCAAACAGATGGACATCATACCAAAAGGACTGAAAGTAAAAAATCCATTACAATCTACATACCACACAGACTATGCTGACAGCTTGTGCCACATACTCTAAAGAAACTGCGGAACCACCTGATCAGCATCCTCTACAGCAAACAGGGAAAGATTAAGGATGAGCTCTCAAAACTGGATACTCTCATAAAAAAACAACCTTCCGCACAAGCTTCCTCGTGGCAGGCCTTTACAAAAACTAGACAAGCCATTTACAACACACACTTTGCTTCTCTACAAAAGAAAAAGGACACTAAACTATCTAAACTACTACATGCCATAAGGGGCACAATAGTGGTTCCCTTAATCCACCCAGCAATATTGTTAATCTAGCCAACTATACTCTTAGCCCAGCAGAAGAATCTTCCTATCTCGGGGCCTCTCCTTCTGCCCCTCCACCCCCACGAACGTGATGCAGTTCTGTGGTGACCTGGAATCCTATTTTCGATGTCTCGGACTCAAGAAATAACAACATACTAACCCACAGAGACTTTCCTACCAAGACTACAAAAAGAAGGATTCTGGGTGGACTTCTCCTGAAGGTCGAAACAACAGACTGGACTTCTACATAGAGTGCTTCCGCCGACGTGCACGGGCTGAAATTGTAGAAAAGCAATATCGCTTGTCCCAGAACCTCAGCCATGCAGAACACAATGCCATCCAGAGCCTCAGAAACAACTCTGACATCATAATCAAAAAGGCTGACAAAGGAGGTGCTGTCGTCATCATGAACAGGTCAGAATATGAACAAGAGGCTGCTAGGCAGCTCTCCAACACCACTTTCTACAAGCCATTACCCTCTGATCCCACTGAGGGTTACCAAAAGAAACTACACTATCTGCTCAAGAAACTCCCTGAAAAAGCACAAGAACAAATCTGCACAGACACACCCCTGGAACCCCGACCTGGGGTATTCTATCTGCTACCTAAGATCCATAAACCTGGAAATCCTGGATGTCCCATCATCTCAGGCATTGGCACCCTGACAGCAGGATTCTCTGGCTATGTAGACTCCCTCCTCAGGCCCTACACTACCAGCACTCCCAGCTATCTTCGAGACACCACTGACTTCCTGAGGAAACTACAATCCATCGGTGATCTTCCTGAAAACACCATCCTAGCCACTGTGGATGTAGAAGCCCTCTACACCAACATTCCACACAAAGATGGACTACAAGCCATCAGGAACAGTATCCCCGATAATGTCATGACAAACCTGGTGGCTGAACTTCATGACTTTGTCCTCACCCATAACTATTTCACATTTGGGGCCAATGTATACCTTCAAATCAGCGGCACTGCTATGGGTACCCGCATGGCCCCACAGTATGCCAACATTTTTATGGCTGACTTAGAACAGTGCTTCCTCAGCTCTCGTCCCCTGATGCCCCTACTCTACTTGTGCTACGCTGATGACATCTTCATCATCTGGACCCATGGAAAAGAAGCCCTTGAGGAATTCCACCATGATTTCAACAATTTCCATCCCACCGTCAACCTCAGCCTGGTCCAGTCCCACAAGAGATCCACTTCCTGGACACTACAGTGCTAATAAGCGATGGTCACATAAACACCACCCTATACCAGAAACCTACTGACTGCTATGCTTACCTACATGCCTCCAGTTTTCAATCCAGACCACACCACATGATCTATTGTCTACAGCCAAGCTCTACAATACAACCACATTTGCTCCAACCCCTCAGACAGAGACAAACACCTACAAGATCTTTATCAAGCGTTCTTACAACTAGAGTATCCACCTGCTGAAGTGAAGAAACAGATTGACAGAGCCAGAAGAGTACCCAGAAGTCACCTACTACAGGACAGGCCCAACAAAGAAAGTAACAGAACGCCACTAGCCATCACCTTCACCCCCCAACTAAACCTCTCCAACGCATCATCAAGGATCTATAACCTATCCTGAAGGATGACCCATCACTCTCATAGATCTTGGGAGACAGGCCTGTCCTTGCTTACAGACGGCCCCCCAACCTCAAGCAAATGCTCACCAGCAACCACACAACAAAAACACTAATCCAGGAACCTATCCTTGCAACAAAGCCCGTTGCCAACTGTGTCCACATATCTATTCAGGGGACACCATCATAGGACCTAATCACATCAGCCACACTATCAGAGGCTCGTTCACCTGCGCATCTACCAATGTGATATATGCCATCATGTGCCAGCAATGCCCCTCTGTCATGTACATTGGCCAAACTGGACAGTCTCTACATAAAAGAATAAATGGACACAAATCAGACATCAAGAACTATAACATTCAAAAACCAGTCAGAGAACACTTCAATCTCTTTGGTCACTCGATTACAGACCTAAAAGTTGCAATTCTTCAACAAAAACACTTCGAAAACAGACTCCAACGAGAGACTGCTGAATTGGAATTAATTTGCAAACTGGATACAATTTAACTTAGGCTTGAATAAAGACTGGGAGTGGATGTGTCATTACACAAAAGTAAAACTATTTCCCCTTGTTTATTTCCCCTCCTATTGTTCTTGTAAACTGCTGGAAATGGCCCACCTTGATTATCATTACAAAAGGTTCTCCCTTCCCCCCCCCGCTCTCCTGCTGGTAGTAGCTCACCTTTCCTGATCACTCTTGTTAGCGTGTATGGTAACACCCATTGTTTCATGTTCTCTGTGTATGTAAAAATCTCCCCACTATATTTTCCACTCTATGCATCCAATGAAGTGAGCTGTAGCTCACGAAAGTTTATGTTCTAATAAATTTGTTCGTCTCTAAGGTGCCACAAGTACTCCTTTTCTTTTTACAGATACAGACTCACACGCTGCTACTCTGAAACCTTTCATTTTCTGTCATTTCCATTCTACATGTTCAGTTGGCTTGGGGTGGAAATATTTGCAGTCTGAAAAGTCCCTTATTTTCCTTTTAAAAAATTCTCGTCACTTTCTTGGACATCAAAATAACACAGGCTATTGGTATCAATTGCATTTATATTTTTGCACTTATTTTAAAGAAAAGTGTCTGTTTTTAAATTTAGCATAATTCACCTGGCTTTTCACAAGTGTTGAGCCCCCCTCAAATCTCTCTGGTATCAGCGGAAGCTACAGATGCACAGCATCTTTGCAAATCAGACATTTCATGCTTCCACCTATAAGTCTCATTTGTTGTACTCGGCTAAATCATCAGAGATATGGAGGAAGGAGAGGGGGAAAAGATGGGAAGTGTGATTATAGGGCATAGAGCAGGAGACTGATGATAGCTAAGCTACCAAATAAAATTTGTGACACAGCAAATATATTTTCTGGTTATTTATCTAGTGTAGCTTTAACTATTTCATGCTGTAAGCCTGCTATTAACCTCTAATATGTTAAGTTCTCAAGCTTTTCACCCTCATCTTTTCTGGAAGGGAGGCTGTCAATTTGACATCTAGTCAATTTCAAGCAATGAGCTAAAAGTAGTTTTAGGTATTATGCCTGTCTCTTGAGTGTATGTCGAATTTGTTTTTGTTTTTACAATCTGACTCTTATTTTTTAAAAAAAGTTTCTTTCCTCAATTGCTCTGAAAGACCTGCACAAATAATGTAGAAACTGACTGGAACAGCGAAAATGATTATCCATAGGGTGCTGTCAAATGCACAAAGTAAGTGAACTAGAAAAAATAAAGATATTTCTGGTTTAAAAAAATCTATTGCAATGATGGTAATCTTATGTATTATATGTAGGGCTGCAGGTTTGTCATAGCAGGGGAAAAAGGCATGTGTAGCACGGCATTCTCATTTGTCCATGACTTTCATGTGTCCATGAGTCACCCTGCAAAGGTAGCTAATGTCCCACACGGTTGGGCCTAGCTCCATACTCTGTGGCTCTTCAGAAGTTAATATGCGGCTCCTTGCATAGGCACCGACTCTGGGGCTGGAGCTACAGGTGCCAACTTTCCAGCATGCCAAGGGGTGCTCACTGCTCAACCCCTGGCTGTGCCACAGGCCCTGCCCCCACTCCACCCCTTCCAACCCCCTTCCCTAAGCCTGCCATGCCCTCGCTCCCCACCCCAAGCCTCCTGCATGCAACGAAACAGCTGATCGGGGGTTGGGGGAGCTAATGGGGGGCTGCTGATGTACTACTGTGGCTCTTTGGCCACCCCTGCTCTTGGCTTTGCGACCTGGCACACTGTATTGCAATGCTGCTCAGGTTTGGCCTCTGTCATGATGGGGAGAAGGAAAGAGGAGGGTCAAACCTGAGTGGTGCTGTGACCCTGCACTCCATATGGCAAAGCTCAGAGCAGGATGTAGGGCCCAGCCCCACCAGACACAGAAACTGCAGCAGCTGCACAAAACTTGGATATACATGTAAATCACATAATTCAACTTCTCAGGTGTCACTTCATTCTCCTGTTTGGATTATGGAAACAGAGGAAGAATGGAATTCTAGTGATGAGGAGGTACTGATCCACCAGGAACATTCACATTGTTCTTCTTCCTTTCACATGACAAAACTGTCTCATCCACTGTGCCTGTGACAATTAATTAAAAAAACCTTTTCAGGAATTACTGAAGTGCATGACAGAGACACTGGAAGTCCCATTAGAAATGGTACAGGAAAAGATGTACAAATTATTTGATATTTTACAACCACCATCTCAAAGTAGAGTTGTTCTTCCTGTAAGTGAACAAGCTAAAGATCTTTGGGCTACCCCTGCCTCAGTTTCAGCAACTTCACAATGTGCTGTTGGGAGATAGTCCGTGCTGTCCAAAGGTTTTGAGCATTTTTATATTCATCCAGCTCCATCTTCACTGGCTGTTACCACTGCAAATGAAAAGTCGAAACAATTGGGAAAGTCAGCTCCCACACAAAAAGAACCAAAGAGACTGGACAGTTTTGGAAGGAAAGTTTATTCATGAGCTTGTCTACAGGTTAGGTTAGCTAATTATTCATAGATTGCAAGACCAGAAGAGACCATTGTAATTGTCTGGTCTGACTACCTGTGTTGCATAGGCCATAGAATTTCCCCAAAGTAATTCCTAGAGCATATCTTTTAGAAAAACATCCAATCTTGATTTTAAAGTTGCCAGTGATGGAGAATCTACCACAATCCTTATTAATAAATTGTTCCAGTGGTTAATTACTCTCCCATTACAAATGTATGCCTTATTTCCAATCTGAATTTGTCTAGCTTCAATTTCCAGCCATTGGATCATGTTATACCTTTTTCTGCTAGATTGAGTTATACTGATTGCTTCACTTGGCTTTGCCAGTTCTGGTTCTTTGATCTCCTGATATTGTTCAGCCACCATTTTATCATGCTTCTGTTTCAGAACAACATGATATCATAGAATTACAGCTTAGCCAAATCCAGTATCGCTACTGATCTTTTAGCCTGGTTTTGATCTGATGTAAAATGTCTGAAAACATTTGTGGGCAACTGGAGGAGAAATTATCATAGCCAATACAGATTATGGCATACCTGTTTTGACACACTACTGGGAGCATTCTGTGCCAAAAAATTAAAAATTCTACACACAATATTTTTAAATTCTGCAAATTTTATTTTGTCAAAATAACTACTTAAACACACCAGTTTCAATCATTTTGGTAATTTATTTCAAAATACCTATCAGCAGTATGTCTGCAACAATACAGACATACACAAAAATTCACCTAGGAGTAAAGAGTTAAAAGAAACTCCGATGACGACCTAGTTCCTGTTTCACTGTCCCTTCCCTTCCCTTCCCCCCAAACTGGGGGAGGGGCAGACACCCATAACTCCTCTCCCCGCAGAGCCCAGCCACAGAGCCCCCCTGGCCGAGATATTCGCACCCCCCTCCAGAGCCCAACTGTGGGACCCATCTTGCCCAGACACCCACCCCTTCCCCCGCAGAGCCCAGGGATCCAGAGGGATAAACAGCCTGATGCTCAGTCCCAGGCTTGCACAGTTTCCTGTGCGCTGTCCTTTCCTTCCCTCAGGGGATGCTGGGAACTGCAGCTGCCAGAAACCCTCTAGCTCCCTTCCCCGAGCAGTGTTTTCTTTGTGTGAGCTGCGTTTTGCCAGGTCCAGCGGCCCCTAATGGCAGCTAGCAGCATTGCAGCCCATTGGGAAAGGAAATTCTGCACACACAGCGTTAATTTCTGTAAAATTCTGCATTGCACAGTGGCACAGAATTCCCGCAGTAGTAACACAATCCCTTTTTTGACACAGTAACAGACTAAGTGGAGAAACGGAATTAAGCAGATAAAACATATGTATATTGTAGCAAGATATTGATCAGACTGCTGCAAAATTAATTTAGAAATGGAGATAAACTTCCTGGATTCCACTTCATTATTTATATGAACAAACATTTGTTTTACAGATCGGAAACAAAGTTATTAATAATGTTACATCTTTGTATATAATGGGTACAGTATAAAGATCCAGTTTTATTCTATATTTTCATGATCTTGATATGAGCTAGGATATTACCAGTATATGGGAAATACATCAAAGAAATGGTAGTGAACGTGTCTGTCAAGAGCAATATAGAATGACCAAAGTGTATGTGTCTAAAATGACTACATAGATATAAAATAAGGGAGTTTTTGCTATGAGCTCAAATGTAAAAATGAATGTTTGGTGGGAGAGGGGTGTCTTGTAAAAACAACCATGTCATTATTTATGAGACTGTTCAATGATGGAAAAGAAATAGTAGCTCAGCTAGTCCACCAGTGCCATTGCAGAATCATTAGCTACCGCAAATTTGCTATTTTAACAAGGTAAAGTTTTGAGCCTCCAATGGTTTTGTGCAATATATAAAATGTAGTTGTAATTATATATATTTAACATAGGGCTTGCTTCACTTGTGCTTGGAACAAACATCTTGTATAGTTTAAAAAAAAATTACATCTGTGGACTTGGCTGTTACGATTAACTGTAAAAAGTTCCAAATTATTCCATAAGGGGCATAGCAGAAGACTTTTTTTTTTAAGTCCACCTTGTGCTGAACCTGCCAATAGGTCTCCTCTTATAAGCAAATAGTTTTAATTTTATATACTTTTCAGATGATAGTGTTATGTCACTGGCTGGACTTTGATGAAGCCTACACCAGCAGCTGTCCTTATTCACTTCTCCTGCTGCTTCCAAAATGTACAAAATCATGTATTGTACTGTCAAGGGGTAGAAATTCTTCAAAGCATTTCCCCTTTCTGTCCAGCATCACTGATTGTGAAAGATACATCTCAGTATCTGAATTACCCACCATCTTTGACTCTAGCAGTAAAATGTGTCTCATTACATAATATCTCAGTAGTTAAAATATTTGGTATGTAATTATTCAGTTTGTGATTATCAACTTGAGTACATCATCATATCCATGGTGAAGGAGACCTACGCGCATAAGCCTCATTTTATACAGGTGTTTCAAAAGGCCACAACTGCTAGGTTTTATAACCTGGAGCCATTTGATGTACATATGCACCATTCAGAAAATCCCATATAATCCCCAGTTAACTCTCCCACAATAAAAGCTTGAGGGCAGAATGAGTCAGTCAATTCAGATGCTTGCTTTTGCTCAGGCTGTTTTAGTATTACAAAATCTCTGATGCATCAAATAAATTGAATGTGCTGAACAGATGACTGCACTACAAACTGCAATATGACACTAGTTATAGCACAGCCTATTTTTTCAGCACAACCTTTCAATTGGCAGTGTCACTAGAAAGCCAGATGTTTGTCTTCAATAAAAAAGTTAACTCCACCTTCATTGGTTGAACTAGAAAATACAGGGATAAAAATACAGAAGAGAGTACAATATTTTGGGGGTAAAAATAATTCACTTTACAGTAGTCAGGGAATCAGTCTTGACTATTTGTCTTGACTATCTTACAGAAATAGAAACTAAAGCTAAAATTTACATTTTAGTTAGGAGAACAAGCCAACTAATAAAAAGCCAAGGCTCTGAATAGTCAGTACAGTGACCTGAGGTCTGCGATCACTGACATCTCGAGGGCCCCAAGATGCTCACTCCCCGATCACCATGGTGCATAGATGCTGATGTGCACAAGCAGAAAGGTAGAGCACCAGTGGTGCAAAAGGCATCCTGAATCCATCAGCCAGCAGCACAAACAACTCTTACAAGATTGTCACTGTAGTAAAGGAAGCAAAATGATCTTTCTGTACCCCACCACAATCAGTGCAGCAATATCATAGCCACCAGAACTATTTTACATAGTGAACCATGTGATTAACCTCCTTTGCATAGCCGAAAACATCAGACACATGCATTAATTACTGTCAGGAGCTATCAGAACACTATGCTGATGACTGACTAGTTAGAGTATTGCAGAGAAGTTCTACAAAGATCCCATCAGCATTGGGTACATCAACATGTTTTTGCATAGCCATTTTGCACAGATGAATTTAAATGAAAGATTCTCAATGGAAGTCAAGAGGATTAGACCTATTCTACAAAATGTCTATTTAGCATTGTCATTTGAAGTGGATACTTCTCAACTTCTTGAGTTTTGCAACAGTGATTGTGGCAGCTAACATAGTTTCAAAAAGACATCTGTCACTTGACATACTGCATCCTAAAAGAGAGAATCTGTAATGTCACTGAAACAACTGAAAAGGAACTTTAGGGCCAATAAAGATGAAGACAGTCTTTTCATAGCTTAATTTCTTCTAGATACCATATGAGAGCTACAGCAAAAGATGGTCGAGACAAAAGAGAGGAAGGACAGGACAGCAAAATGTATCATTCTGACTCCTTCCCTTCACCACCTTCCCCATCCATCACTGAAACACTCCTCTGGAGAAGATCTTGGCTTCTTATAAAATAATGTTGTAACTGTTGGTCAAGTGGGTAAATAATTTAGGCAAGATATTTAGCAGAAAAAGATTATTTCCCAGAACCCCAGGAACCACACCCATACAAGTCTTCAGCTCAGATTCATTTGTGTATCACTTCTTAAGGGCAGGGGCTAATGACCAGTTCCTGAACAAGAGAGACTTTGTGGTGTAGATCGTATTCTTTACAGTACCTAAAAAGATCTCTTCAGTGCAGGACCTAAAATTGCTCCAAGAATTTCAGATTCAAGATGGAAGCACTGCACTAAAGCATCTTTTCCATAATCGTCTCACACCCTCTCATTTAAGGTTCCTGAGGTTCAGTTGCCAAATGCTGCACTACAAAACAAGGCTCACCCTTCTGATCTTTTGACATCTCTGAAGACCTACACCAAGATAAGGATTATCTCCATGGGATTTCTAAGGGAAAAGGGTACTTGTATCAATCCATTTTTCTGTGAAATACTTACTATGGTTCTTGTGGGGAAGAGCCCAGCCCAAGACACCAAAGGGATCTAATTTTATTCACCACTGTGTAATTCCAGTTTTATGTTTGTATAATTCCATTTAAATGAATCAGTGTGACCCCAAATTGCATTGCAGGGCAATGATTACATTTTATACCAAGATAGGATGACTTAGTGCCCACTCAGGTAATTAAATTGCTGGGCATAATCATTACCAAGAGTCACAATGCCCACTTATCAGAAGAAAGGCACTTAAAATCTTACCTTTTTAAAAAATTACATTTCCTTAAAAACCAGGTGCAAAGTAGGTACTTTCAATAAACTGTTATGTCACTTGCTGTGTAGACAGCCTAGTCTGGATGAATTGAAATATTGGACAATTGCAAAAGGTTTCTACCCTTGATTCACTTCCCTGAATGTCAAAGGGCATAGTAGATTATCAAGTGGTCATATTTTGTCCTGTCATGCTACTTGATGTCATTTGAAAACCAAGTTGATTTTTTTACCTTTTAGTTTGAAAAAATCTTACTTTGAAAATATTTAGACTAAATCAAAATGTTGATCACAGTAAGGGTATGTCTATATGTACAGCACTGCAGTGGTGCAGCTGTACCGATTTTAAAAAACCCTACAGCACATAAATGCTTATGTTGTAACTTATGTCGCTCAGGTGGGGTGGAATATTCACACCCCTGAGCGACTTAACTTCTGGTGACATAGGCTATAGTGTAGACATAGCCTAAAATAAATTTACATTTAGCCTTTCCCTCATGTAGGGTATATTATCAGAGAATCTGAGAACTGATTCCTTTTTAATGAACATTAAGATTATGAATTTAAAAATGAGCTGTTGTTGACTTTTTTTCTTGAATATTTGCGAAATGGTCTTATTTTCTGTGATAAGGAGAAAATAGAAAACCAACTTCTGATGAATCCTTAACCTTCTTTTATTATGGTAACTAACAGTTGACTATCTTTTTAACAGTTTTTAGAGTAGGGTTTTATAGTTTGAGAATTCTGAATGCCCAGCTGTAAAATTAAGTACAAAAATATTGAACAGCACAATCACTACCTCAGTACTTCTGAATACAACAGCAGTCCACAAAAAGGGATTCTGAGTGTAGATAATTCAATTTTAAAGGTTATAGCCATTTACAAGTGTTTTATTATCATTAATAGGTAAAATTTTCAAGTCTATGTTCTTTCAGTTATGTCACAAGTAGTCTTTTTTTTCCTTCCTCTTTACACACTGAAATCTTTTCCACGTAGACTTGTATATCTTCAGCAAGGGGGTGAGGCCAGCTGGATCTGTAGAGGCTGCAGAGACCATAAGAAAATCAGGGAAGGGGAGGAAGGAACACCTGTTGAGGGGATCTCCTTATTCCTTATCCATACTTTTCCCCACATACAAATGTTGTTTTGGGGGAGATCTGGGGAGAAACACCTTCCACCCCCTGAACTTCCTCCAAAAGTAAAAGAGTGACAGAGGGAGCTGAAGAAGAGCACCTGAGCCTCTCTCCATTTGAATTTTCTGCACCCACTGTGCTCTAGGAGAAATACCCACCACGCACCTGAGAATGGAACTGACAGCTGGAAGGGTTGAGAGAGGCACTCATGGTAGCCCTGTAATAGGAACATAGGGGACAAGTATTCCCTGCCAAAAAGTTGAAAGGGGAAAGTAATACGGGGGAGTCTGATAACCTGTCCCTGAGCACTGAACAGGCTTCTCCTCATGCTACCTGCAGATGGGCCAAACTGCTCACTCCAGGCAGTCCAGAGATCCACCACTGAAAGGAGGGAAGTAGATCTGTTCTTTCCTGTGCCCTCTATTCATTCTTGGATGAGTGAATCTCCCTGGTCTGAGAGAGCTCCCAGGGAGTCAGTTGCTCTTCCTTCCTCTTCCCCCTTTTCCTAGGGCTGCTGCAACTTCTGCTATCCCACCTGTCCTTGTTCCTGGAGATGATCTGCAGGTCTATCGCAGGGTCCACTGGCAAAAAGAAGGGCCTCAGCTGGGGGGCCCAAAATTATATAGGAAAATAACTGGCTATTTACTTGCCCTGATTCTCACTTCTATGAAAAATGACCTCAGTGAGTAAAGCTGCACTTCAATATTTCTATGTTTTCTAGGGTTAAAGAGAAAAGCTTCTCCTGTTAATACTAGACTTCTTGGATCCTACACATAAACTGTTTTTTTCAGCAGTTTCCAGTTCTTAACAGACTAAAAACACAGGCTGTGCCCTTATACTCAAAGGAAGAAAAGTTCACATTTTACCTTCATCTTTTGCGGGTCTGGATAGTAAGTAAAAAGAGTTCTTACTCTGTGTGGTTCCCTTCTTAAATGTGGTTAGTCATAACTAGATTTTGTTTTTGAATGAGATAGATGGATAGAAAAACATTGTGCAGGTAAGAAAGAAGTATGTTTTGGTAGAAGTAAAAGGAAGGACTAGCCATGCTTGATCCATCTTTGTGGAGCCCTGGCTAAATCTGGAGAGTTCTCAACCTCACTGAGCTGTGAGATTGCAGCAGGGCACATGGGGGGAGGGATAGCTCAGTGGTTTGAGAATTAGCCTGCTAAACCCAGGGTTGTGAGTTCAATCCTTGAGGGGGCCATTTAGCGATCTGGGGCAAAAATTGGGGATTGGTCCTGCTTTGAGCAGGGTGTTGGACTAGATGACCTCCTGAGGTCCCTTCCAACCCTGATATTCTATGATTCTCAAAAGTGGCCTATTAAACCAAAGAGTTTGTTCCATTTATTCTTTGGTTTCCTGACACTTTTGTGTAGTTAGGGGTGGGTAATGCTTCTCATTGTTCCCAGGCTTGAGAAGCACCTTGCTATCATGCCCTTAGTATGAGAAAGCCTTGTCTGTGCCTGCTGTGCATCAGCTCCTCAACCCCACTGGCAAAACAAGCACTCTCTTCTAGGCTTCTCAGGGCCCACTGTCACTCTGCAGGTTAGCAATAGGCACATCCAAGGACTCTGAGCATCTCCCTGGAGTGTCCAGCCCCTGTTCTGCTGGACATTCACAGTATTCACAGATGTGCTCCTGTCAAAGCAACAGTACACCCCAGTTTATCAATTCCACCTCAGATCACCGCTCAGCTTAACACACAGCACTTAGATTTGTTTGTAGTGAAATCAGGTATTAATTTTTGTAATAAAGCATAGAGATTCAAGTAGTGACAGGCAGAAGTATTAGAAACAAATGGTTACATATAAAATAAAATCATAATATGCATTTTAGAGCCTAGATTTAATTAATGAGGTACTCTCCTGTCTACTGGATTATTGCTCACTCAAAATCCATGTCTCTTTGCACTCTGAGAAATCACTCAGCTGTGATTACAGGTTAAAAAGGGAGTTTGTTTTGTCATGCAAATTAGTCAACACTCAACTGACTGGAGCATTCAACCAAATAAACTCTCAACTACTATTCCAATGGCATGCAAATTCCTGAACAGGAAGATGCTGTCATAAAAATATATGATGCTGTAATTTTTCTCTGTTACACCAGAGTAAACTCCATGAAAGTTTCTGGAAATACATTAGATTTACACTGGCTTAATAGAGTAGAATTAGATCCACAGGTGCAAGGGGTTACAAGGGGAAGGACTGACTAACAACAACCCTGAAAGTGAAAAAAAAAAAAAAAGTTAAGCATGCATTATTCTAGGGATGACCAACCTGCGGCTCTTCAGAAGTTAATATGCAGCTCCTTGCATAGGCAGCGACTCCGGGGCTGGAGCCAACTTTCCAATATGCCAGGGGGGTGTTCACTGCTCAACCCCGGGCTCTGCCACAGGCCCTGCCCCCACTTCACCCATTCCCATCCTCTCCCCTGAGTTCGCCATGCCCTTGGTCCTCCCCACCCCCCCAGAGCCTCCTGCACGCCACGAAACAGCTGATTGGGAGGTGGGGGAGGGAGAGGGAGGTGCTGATCGGCAGGGCTGCTGGTGGGTGGGAGGCGCTGGGAGTGGGGCGGAAACTGATGGGGGGCTGCTGATGTATTACTGTGGCTTTTTGGCAATGTACATTGCTAAATTCTGGCTCCTTCTCCGGCTCAGGTTGGCCATCCCTGCATTATTCACTTCTCAATTAAACCATGTTGCTCCAGTTTAGAATGTAAGTAAATTTAGGGTATCCATCCCTGTCACAAAGCCAAGAGCTGGGGAAATCTGAATAATCTTTGGTTTATCTCAGCCCTTGTGGCACCCTATGACCCAGGGGCCCCTTGGTGCCAACTGGCAGAAGGCACAGGGTGTGCATAGTGTTTTATCGGGATCCCCTGAATGAGATACCTGCATAATAATTCATCAAAGGGTGGCATGTGAGGTCTCTACCAAGAGCCAGTAGCCTACTGGTCTTCATAATCATTGTGAAATCTTAGTATGGATAATATTTAAGGAGTTATGTATCTAAAGGTCTTAGAGTTAAGGCAGGTCACCAGGTGTTGACACATTTAAGAGATTTTCCTTTCAGGCAAAAGGTAACTGACACCTATCTTCCTGTCTGGCCATTTGTGCATTGGGTATTGTATGTCTCATGCTGTATGCTATTTTCATATTGAATCAGGTGCAAATGAGAAATTGTGAAATCTACAAGAGAAAAAATCTATAGGATGAAACAAACAGCAGAGGTTGTCCTGTTTATAAATAAAGACAACTAATTGGTCTGGTATAAAACTCCTGCGTAATCTAATTACTTTTTCCATCTGGGTAACATTTTCTTCTATGCTATGCTACAAAGGAATTTTGCTTTTTCGAAACATTGCTTATTTGCTTTATAATGCAATAGACTTTACACCCCATTATTTTGGGTCCTTCAGCACCCTTTATGGGCACTGTTAGGCCAGGTCTACACTATTCACTTATGTTGGTATAACTACATCACTCTTTGGTGTGAAAAATCTATACCCCTGAGCAACATGGTTATACTGACCTAACCCTTTGAGTAGGCTGTGCTATGTTGATGTCTGGGCTTCTACTGTTGACATAGCTGCCACCTCTCACAGAAGTGGAATATCTACGCTGATGGGAGAAGCCTTCCTGTCAGTGGAGTTAGCATCATCATTGAAGCTGTACAGTGGCACTCCTGCAGTGTTTGTGTAGACCTACCTCAGCTGCTTGGTGCGTAAGGGCCAAGGTGAAAGGTTCTGCATTTCTCCTTCTGAGCACTGTTGTCTCAGGTTGCATTATTTTAGGCTGCATAATCATTAGCTCAAAATGTCACTTGCTTTTCTGAGGCATTTTCATCTCCTGCCAGCTCCTTAGCACTGTCAGATGAGAAACTCCTACTCCAAGTCTTTCGTAGACTTTTCCTCATAGCCAGTATGTGATGTAAGATCATTCCAGTTGGTTGCCATAGAACCTGAAGAATGTTTTTTTGTGCCTGTCCAAATGTAGATGCATTTTCTATTGCATCTACAAACATGGATGCTCGTTTTGTGAACTATTTATAGCAAGACTGAATGCTCCCAAACTCATTTGGGAACTGGAAGCCCAAACAAATACAGGTTTGGTTTTCTGACTCTGTGTGTTTTAAAGAGTGAATAAGAGATAACTGGGGCTCCTGAATCATCTGAGCGAGATTGTAGTCTCAAATTATATCTCTCATTGTGAAATAACCTGGAAGACTTAAAAGGGAGCATTGCAAATTCTGCAAGGAGTGTGAAGGTATACCAAGTGATGCCTCTTAAATGACTTATGTCTCTGTGAGAGGCTATTAATGAGTTTTCTTGTAAGACGTAGGCTTAGATAAGGAAAAGTAATCCATTTTCATTGATTTTTGAAGTTATATATAGATTTCCTGTTATATATAGAATACATTTTACCTTTTGTAATATGCATATGGTACAATTTTTGTTTAAAAACCTGTGTATGTACGTAACCCATAGTGTTTTATGTTAGACTTAAATATAAGCTAGTTTTATAACTAGTTCCTATTTCCTGTTCATTGAAAACAGTGATCAAATGGTCTAATGGGACTGTAACATCATAGAGGCATCAGGAAGAAAACCCCTGAGTATTTCATTCAAACAAAATAGAATATTTTTAGCAGCAGTGTAATAAACTGAAAATTCCCTCCAACTGAAACATTAACATTCTCTTGTTATGGCTAAGAGGGATCAAAGGTACTTTGGTTTCAAGAAAGCACGTACAGAATACTTGTAAAACAGCAACACTGTAAAATGCATTTTAAATCTAAAACACTGGAAACATGATCATAGTTAACCTTTTACTTCCGTATCTGCTGCAGCTTTAAAAACTAATTATCTGGGGGAAGAAGGGAGGTGGCCAGAAAAAGAAAATTCATGAATTTTAATTTTTTTAACATCAGAAATGGTTAGGAATGTTCTATCTAATAGAGAAATTAATCCATCTCTCTCTGTTCTTGGTGCACCTAGTCTACTTCATTTTCTCTCAGGAACAATTTTTCCCATTCAAATGTTTACAGTATAGTACATACACAAAAACTATGTTAAAAGGACGTTAAATTTGCAAAGTCAAGCACTCCAAAGTTAGGAAATTAATGAATTTAGGTTGCGTGTACATTTTTAATTCCACTCCCCTCCCCACAATGCATATGCATTATGACAGTCTTTAAATACATGATCACATACTATTTTTTCCACAGGACCCCTTCCTTATTCAGTGCACAGGATGAACCTGCTCTAGGTATGAATCAGGAGTGTGGAGTCTGTCTGTAGGACACCTGCCTCATTTGTTGCAGAAGCTGGAAAACATGGAGTGAATGAGGCAGGGGACTGCAGGAACAGAAAGGCCAGTGTAATGTTTAGGTCAGTTGAATGCTGCTGTGGAGAATTGGATTCTGTCTCTGCCTCGGTCATAGAGTTCCTGATTAAATATCACTTGGCTCTCGATAAACCCTCAAGGTTGAGTTGTAAGAGTCGGAGTGTGAGCCTGATGGCACTATGAGAACGTTGATCCATTGCCGCACATACTGCCTCCACTGTGCCAATGCTAAGAGGGAATTAAACATCATAATAAATGGCCAGAGGCTGAAGCATACCCAGTTTACTTAGGCATGATCCTTGACGAAGCATACAAAAGCCACCTGAGCAAGATAGTAGCCAACCTTCTTAGCAAACTGTCAGGTTCTTTATGGGGAGCGGATGTTCCAATCTTGCCATCTTGCCATTTCTTACTCAATAGCAGAGTACTGTGCACCAATATGGAGTCTCTCAGCAAACACCAAACTTGCTGACATAGAACTCAACAATGTGCATCATCATAGGAACTCTCCAGCCAACTCATCTTTCATGGCTTCCATTGCTGAGCCACATTGCTGCTCCTCAAATCAGGAGGGAGATTGCAGCTAGCAACCCAAGCTTGTCCTTGTTCAACGATCTTTTTAGTCCACCAGCTACACGTCTTCCATCATGACACCCACTGTGGTGAAGGCTGCCATGACGGGACATGACAGTTGAGTCCCTGTGGCGGGAAGACTGGTGCTTAACATCAACCACCAATCAGTTCCTCATCACAGACCCTACTGTATGCCTGCCCGGTTTCAACCTGCCACGTCATCAGTGGACCCTTCTTAACCGATTCCATACTGGGCAAGGCTGTTGTGCAGCCAACCAGCACCATTGGGGTCTTCAAGACAATCCAAGCTGCAGTGCAGATAAAACAGTGATACAGATTGTCAAGTTTCAGAGTAGCAGCCGTGTCAGTCTGTATTCGCAAAAAGAAAAGGAGTACTTGTGGCACCTTAGAGACTAACCAATTTATTTGAGCATAAGCTTTCGTGACTACAGCTCAGATAAAGTGAGCTGTAGCTCACGAAAGCTTATGCTCAAATAAATTGGTTAGTCTCTAAGGTGCCACAAGTACTCCTTTTCCTTTTACACATTGTCAAGGAGTCTCCAGTAAGCAAATTCAGCCGTGGGCTCCGAGAGCTCCACTTGGCCACTAAGAACACTGTTGCTTGTCTCGGCAAATATGCAAACGCTAAATAAATAGAATTTCTGTGTGATGTTGGGCAAGTCACTTAAATCAAACTTTTCACAGGTAGTCATGAATGGTATGTTTTTCATTTTTTAGGTGCCCGATTTGAGATCATAGAGTCTGATTTGCAGAAGTGTTGAGCGCTTGAGGCTAAGCTGGGTGAATAATGGATTTTATTTTGCTGGCAGTTCTGAAAAATAAAAGTTTCATTTCAGGTCAAACAAACAATTTTTTTTCAAAACTTTCAGTGAATAAAAGTCAGAAATATTTTGAGTTGGGTCAAAGAAAATGTTTTGTTCAGCCTGACTTCAAAATTCTCATTTTGATTTTGGGCATTTTAACAAGAGCAACGGATGACGAGTTTCCAAAAATGGCAAGGGGAGGAGATAAAGGTAGTGCCATCCTTATGACTTATAGTTCAGTGGTTAGGGCACACACTTGGGATGTGGAAGACACAGGTTAAGTTTCCTCCTCTGTCTGATGTGGAGAAGGGATTTGAACTTACATTGAAGGAGAGTGCTCTAACCACTGATCTACAAGATAGTCTTATGTGGGTCTTTCTCAGTCTCTCCTATGAGAGCTGTTCTACTTTTTATATATAAGTAATCACTGGAGCAGGACATAAGAATGGCCATACTGGGTCAGACCAAAGGTCCATCCAGCCCCCATCCTGTCTACCGACAATGGCCAATGCCAGGTGCCCCAGAGGGAGTAAACCTAACAGGTAATGATCAAGTGATCTCTCTCCTACCATCCATCTCCACCCTCTGACAAACAGAGGCTAGGGACACCATTCTTACCCATCCTGGCTAATAGCCATTAATGGACTTAACCTCCATGAACTTATCCAGTTCTCTTATAAACCCTGTTATAGTCCTAGCCTTCACAACCTCCTCAGGCAAGGAGTTCCACAGGCTGACTGTGCACTGAGTGAAGAAGTACTTCCTTTTATTTGTTTTAAACCTGCTGCCCATTAATTTCATTTGGTGGCCCTAGTTCTTATATTATGGGAACAAGTAAATAACTTTTCCTTATTCACTTTCTCCACACCACTCATGATTTTATATACCTCTATCATATCCCCCCTTAGTCTCCTCTTTTCCAAGCTGAAAAGTCCTAGCATCTTTAATCTCTCCTCATATGGAACCCATTCCAAACCCCTAATCATTTTAGTTGCCCTTTTCTGAACCTTTTCTAATGCCAGTATATCTTTTTTGAGATGAGGGGACTACATCTGTAGGCAGTATTCAAGAATGAATTTCCTACATCCTAGGTGAATTGTAAAGTACTCAAACACTGTAGTTATGAGCTCCATAGGAAAGTCAATAAGGAAGTTAATAATTCTGTATCCAGAGTAGGGTTTGAGTACTGGCCAGTAACTGAAGCATGGAGCCACACACAAAATATTGAAAAGATGCACATTCATTGAGCATCTTTTGTTATTAAATGAGCCAGGGTTTTTGTGGGAAAAAAATGTGTGATCTGTAGTTAGTCTGTATTCTGATACATTCACACCAGGGGGCTGAATTACAGTTGCACAGGCAAACCATATTCTGGCAATTCCTGACTTTTGAGTGCTTGACTTTGCAAATTTAACTTAATATGCAAAAACTTAGCAACCTTTTAACTAAGCTTTGTGTGCATAACTTCCTATATTTTTATCAAGAAAAATGAACTGGGGGGGTGGGGGGAAATCCATCATGTAGAGTCACATTGACATTCATGTGGTTCATCAGCAGGGTTAGAACCTTTGTATCTGCAGCACAGACTTCTCCTTCTTGAGCTAACTGAGAAGCTGATAGCAGTAGATTGTCATCCTTTGTGTGGGCCAGGCAATACAGGGAGAGGAGACATGCTTTTCTAGTGATTGTCACAGACATTTGCTGACAGCAAAGGAATATTGAGACTCAGGAATTGGGTTCAAATCCAGGTTCTATGGGGAGTGTGTTCTAGTGGTGAGAACCACCTGACCCTTTCTTCCTCTGTTACTTCTACTCTGTCCCCATCCCAGCTCTGTTTTTTTTTTTCCTTGTCCTAATCTCCATTCCCCCAAGTTTATTGATTTCAGTTTCCACCCATCCTTCTCGAGAGATTGTCACTTCCAGTCTGGTTCTTGTTCCCTCTGCATTCGAGTCAAGCAACTTCCTCCTCCAAGCTGCCTGAATTGCAGCGGGCATTTTGTTCACAGGAGTGACAGTTTCCCTGTTCGCAATTCCTGTGCTTGGAGCCATAGCATCTCACTGCAGCCAGGAGCAGCAATTGCAGGAATAGTCTTATTCAACCGCAGCAGCCCTAAATTTGAGCATGATCGGTGCAGAGAATCTGTGAAGAATTTATATGTCAAACAAGTATCTACTGCAAATGTGCAGGCTGAGATTTTTCAAAAGCTTATAACTTGACCACATTTAGACAGGTTTCAGAGGAACAGCCATGTTAGTCTGTATTCGCAAAAAGAAAAGGAGTACTTGTGGCACATTTAGACAGTTTTTCACACAAATGGGAAAAGACACATCCCTAATACTGTGATCCCCAGACAAATTTTAGTTCCCTGCTCCAAAGCATGTGTTACTAGAGCTCAATATAACAGTTGTGAGATTTTTATTTTTTTTAAAAGAGCAATACACTGTGTTTTTCCCTAATCTCACTTTCAGAAATGGCTGAACAGCTTTTGCTGAAATTTAAAAAATAAAAAATGAGCCTTAGACAAACACATGACATGGAAAATTTCAGTTTGACAAAGTCAGAAGCAACTGTAAATGGGAAATGTTGGATTGACAGCATTACTATCACCACCTAAATCATATGAATTAGTGGTGATAACTGGTTGTATATTTTCTAAGAAGTTTCTTTTAAAAAAATATTTACAAAATTGTTTTACTGATACTCAGTTTATATGGGAAGACCAGTGAAATTGTGGGCCTTGATCCTGCAAACATTTAGTCATGTGTTTTAATTTCAAGCACATGAGCAATCCCACTGGAAATCATGGAGTGGGACTACTCGCCTGCTTACAGCTAAGCATGGTGTGTGAGTTTGCTCCCCAGGGCCCCAATCTTACATTCACTACTTATCTGATTGCATGAATCAGTTGCTTATTGCTAGCCATGGGCAACTATAAAAATGTAGGCTCCTAATTGCTCAACTGTCAGATTAATACTTAATTATTAAAATTAAGGCTTTGCTTACAGTGATGTCATTTTAGCATATCAAAATCATCATCTTGGCAAGGCATCTGCAGATATATCAGAATTGGGTTACACCCACCTCTTGGCTGCAGAATGCAGGGCTTCAGTTCTTAGAATTTAATTACATTATATGGATGATGTAGCTAGTTTCCCAGCTGGTGCATCATCTGTTTGACACAACTGTGAGTATAATAAATTTGTTGATACTTATAGACCACAGAATAAGTTTCCAAAATTCATAGCTCTTGAACTACAAAACACTGTTTCCTCTCCAGACAGAGAAAACATTTCATAACTACAACAAAACTGTAAAAACTTGGCTATGATGAAATTTATTACAGTTTTATAATTACCCAGAATTAAACTTTCCTCCCAACATCACCAAGTCTTCAACTGTGGATTGTTCACCAACTTATTTAAAGTAAGCAATATAATGCAAGATCACTGGATATATTGAAATTTATGTACTATGTAAAATTTGTTTTGCTGGTCTTGAAAACAAGTTTGCTTTATACTTTATTATAGCAAACTGGAGTTTTCTTCAGTGTAAGATGCAAATAAAATTGAAATTCCATGTGCAGTTTGCATTCTTCATAGACTTGAAATGTTCACTGTAGTATCTGTAACAATTTCAGTAAAATTAATTCATATCTGTATTCAATTTTGCATTATAAAATAATGTAGTTGTTTTTTAGCTCCCCGGTTGGAAATGAACACAAACTTACAAAAGCAAGAAAATCCAAAGTCATAATTACCATTCTATCCTGAAGTCTGACCGCAGTGGCTAGATATTGCAACTCATAATAAATGTATTGTAGGCTTACTGTGGCCTCTGATAAAGAACCAGATGAACTGTAATATCTGAAACAATGGGGTGATTTAAAGGTAGAATGCCCACTCCATTTTCTTTGCCTGTGATCTTTTAAAATCGTAGTCTGTGTACTACCGGCAAGGCATTTACCTAATATAATGTTGTAAAATGACAGGAACAAAGCAGACTCAAAAATACTGATTTATATATATATATATACACACACACACACACTCTTAATTTAAAATATTTGAGTATGAAATTAAAACTATATAGGGCACATCAGTGTTCTAAAGTTATTCAAACATAATATATTGCTGCTGCTTTCTAGATTTTCAATGAGTTTTGAAATGCTAGATTTGTCTGTATAGCCCCACTGATCAAAGACACTGGTTTGTTCTAAAGAATATTTTAAAATTAAAATATGCATCAGGATTGATGATTTGTCACCATTCAGCCAGTGCTGTTTGAAACAACACTAGCATTATTTGATGGTAATGCTGACAGGCCCTTAACTATAAATGTGCTGCCAAGCAGTGCTATGATAGCTCAGAACGATAAATATTTAAGATCTTTTCCAGCTACCTTAATTTATTCTGTTCACTGTCAATATTTAGAGTTTGCTGGGTTGTTTGTGACATGGTTGTTGCTGACCTAATTGTTAATGTCTGTATTCTAAAAATCAAAATTGTTACTTTTCTTATTGGTGTTAAAATCTAGATATGCCAAGTAAGGTGTTTGGATTGAAAGGTTGTTTTTTGTTTTGTTTTGTTTTTTCAAATAAAACTTCATTGGGCACCGGTTTGAGCTGGATATTCATATTTAAATTAGAGCAACAAAACAAACCCCCACATTTTATAGAAGTAAGCAGATGGAAGATTAAAAGGAGCAAAGTAAAAGCAGTAAGAAATACATTGAACTGGATAGTTTATGATTATGAATGCAGTACATTTGCAGTCGGAACAAAACAAAAATGTACGATTTAAAAGCTGGAAAGTAAAATCAGGTTAACTTAGTTCTCTCTCAGAAAAATACTGAATAAACTGTTTTGGTTAGCGGTTCACTAAAATAATACCATGTTTTAATGTGATTTCTGCAGGTTTTTGTTCATGAAATTGTCTTCTCTGTAGATGTTGGATATGTTTTGTCAGACTGAAACAATTTTATTCATATTTTCTGTGCCGTAGGGTAAATTTACCCATACTATTTAGATTCATTGGGAGAACACTAATTGGAAACATCCTTGTTTTTAAAATGTCTGATCTGGTAGAACCTATGGAAAGATAATTCTACTACATTCTGTGACCTGCATCCCTGAATACAATAATACCTGTATTAAAACACTGTATCACTCACTGTATTAAAACATCTTTTGTTTATTTGCTAAAGAAACCTACAGCAATGGAGGCTATGTATAAATTTTAGCCAATTCCTAATAAGTTCGCTTTGACTTTGTATAAAACCTATCAATCCAGATGTACAGCTCACAGACTAGTTTTTTCAGTTTTTATCATCTGCCATGATTATCCTTCAACGCATTTATGCTCTGTTGTAAGGCTGTCGGATACAGCTTTGACTTGCTTCATTCCTATTAACATCAGAGATTACCATGCCTCAATTCAGATCAAAGTCTCTCTCTCCTTTGTGTTGTGGTTTGCCTCTTGGATCATTGCTGTGACCATATTATTATTCTACATTTACATGTTACTCTTTGTCTTTACATTCTGCACTGCATTTTTGTTGTTAAGGAGATGATGCCATGATCTGCTGCAAACTTCATTCATTTGTCAGGTTGAGTTTGCCTCTTTGAAATGTGATACAGATATCATTTCACATAATTTTATGAAATCTAGAACAAAACCAAAAATGCCAGTTGTTTGATTGTTGAGTTGGGGCTCTCAGGTTGGCAACTCCTATTGAGACCCTCTCCTAATGAAAGGAATGTGGGTGCTGTATTGACATAGATCTTTGTCAGTGGATTTATTCTCAGGTTTCACAACTACAATATCATTCTGTCAACTAGAATATTTCTGGAATATTGTCTGGCTGCTACATTTTTTTAATAAGAGCCTTGGAATCCTTGATTAATACTTTAATTTTTCCAAGACTTGACAACTGAAGGCTTTTTTGTGGGTGCGCCTGATTAAATCTTTGTCTGTTATCCAGTAGCTGCTCACATTGGTGCCCTCACCCCATTAAATTGTGTATTAATTTTCAAACTCTCAAGGTATTTAATGGCTGTATTTTTCTTCATCCGAAGAAACTTTTAATGCCCTATATCCTAGACTGTCCATTGATGAATCAAGTGACAATATAAAATATCTATTAGTAACCATGCTTTGGGACTTTTAAAGCTTTTAATACTTTTTTGTTAGATTTGGTTTTTAATAATAATAATCCTTTTATAAAGTGTCTTGAGGATTCATTATAAATGAAATTTGCATTTGAAAGATGTGTTCTAGTAATGGCTGCTTTTAAATTTCTCAAATGAAGAGCAAAGAACTAATACATTTTTGTTGGTACTGTTTAATTTCAGATTACTTAGTGCACAGTTAAATATTCCTACAATTTCTTTCCATTTTTAATTCTCTTTATAATTTGTTTTTTGGGGAAATGAAACTGTGCTGTTTGATATTAAGACAGATGGATTCATAAAAGCTACTTACATACATTCTCTTTCTGAGGAGAAATGAATCTAATATTGTCTGTGGTTGATAGTGCAAATGTGACATTAATGTATTAATTTCCTTTGTAATAAGCCGTTAGATGTTAAAAGCTTTCTGAAAACGTGACTCAGGCATTGCTTATTTAACTAGCTACTGATTTATTTTGAATAGGTCTTCCTCTTCAATTGAATGTGTCTAGTTACATGAACCAAAGCCCTCAGATTTTATGTAAATCCAGTAGTCTGTGTCACTTCCCATGACATCCGGATTCAATCCATTGGGAAATATACATGCTCTTGAACTGCTTTTTTCAGATTCCTTATATATGCTGATCACAGCACTTGCTGAGTAGGAGCTATAGCTAAAAATAACTAAATGGATTTCTCTCTCCCTCTCTCTGTCTGTCTTGCTGTAGGATGACGTAGCTTTGCCAAGGATTTAGCAGCTAAGCAGAAAATGAGCTTAACATCCTGGTTTTTGGTGAGCAGTGGAGGCACCCGCCACAGGCTGCCACGAGAGATGATTTTTGTTGGAAGAGATGACTGTGAGCTGATGTTGCAGGTAATTGCATCAGCCTTCCATGTGTAACTGTTCAAAATTTGGATTTAATACACTAGATTTATATTCCTGTTGAGAATTAAATTTGCCAATTGTTCACTTTTTTTGGAGTCTCCATTTCTAGATCTTGCCAGCAGTTTTAATTGATCTAATCTTTTGCATTCCTCATGCAGGAAAATGGTTAATATGAATGTGCTGCTGTTTGTAGCTTCTGAATAGTGATTGTTAAGGCTACGATTCCGTCACAGAGGTCACAGAATCCGTGACTTCCAAAGACATCCGTGACTTCAGCCAGCACTTCAGGTTGCAGGGGGGACCCCCACCACCCCAAGGACTCCTACCTCTGCTTTTGGGGTGTTGCAACTGTTACCCGAATAGCTTCCTCTCTTAGGCCCTGAGCTTCCAAACATGCATGTGATTAATTTTATTATCACAAATAGTCGTTTTAGCTGCAGAGGGATTACTAATGGTAATAAAGTTTAAGCATATATGTGTATTCAGAATCTGGGCCTGAAGCTCTTTGTGAGTATCTTACTTGATTTTCCTGATAGTATTTAAAAGGGGGGTTAGTCAGAATTCCTTTTTAAATATAAAGCAGAGATATTACTTTTTATTTATTACGACTACTCTCTTAAACTCTCTACTGCATTTTGTCCAAAAACAGTAAAAGACAAGGCTAGCTATTACAATGGGGATGTACTTGGTTTAGACTGAATGTATTTGAGATTTGTATTTATTCAATAAAACAGTAGTTTTTAATGCAGCCATTAATGGCCATATCAAAATCTCCAGTGCAAAAAGCACTTCCGAAAACCTATCTTGTATGTGTAGTCATTACTGAGCAATACTACCAGTAAGTTACATTCTGGCTTTTTCATACCTCATAAAGAACCCATTGTGTACGCTAATGGCAGATATGTGTGCCCTACTTTATCTTGTATAAAAGGCTGTTGTAAGAAGAGATTTTTCTGAGAGGGGGAAGGGATGTTAGAACATTGTAAAGGGTAGGGCCCTGGGTGATTTACGAGATAAGTAACAGGACAAGATTCTTGCCCAGAAGAATTTATAATCTAATTTGTTTGCAGTAAAATAAATTAGTAAGGAGATACAGGCTGCAGCATGCAGTGTCTTCAGTGTGCTGATAATTGACTGCTTTGCTATTTAATTTTATACAGCTGATGTAGTAGTATGAATGACCCAGTGTCTGAATGAAATTGGGGATTGAATGAGGCTGATGGTCAACCAAGATAAAAGTGAAGTAATGCTAGTAAATTTGGAGAAGCAACTGGAAATATTGTCGATTATTACAGAATCCTGGATTAAGGAAGTATCTCTACCATTTGTAACAGAGGCTTGCTGTTTAATGGTGGTGCTGTTCAGTGTTTTTTAGCTACATTTAGATGCTCAGGTCACGGTTTATTGACTGAGTACTATATTGTTCTTTTCTTCAGGAAGATGAAAAATGTGATATATAGTTGTTTATACTTTGTGACCTATATTACTGTAATTCTTCATGGCTTTACACCTTGGAACCATCTAGAAGGCAAATGTGGTGCAGAATGCAGTCATCAGTTTATTAAGCAGGGTCATGCAGAGAATCTGTTGGATTGATGTTCATAATCTGCACTGGTTGCTTGTAGGTTTCCTGGGGGGTATTTAACCTGAGTTTAGAACATGGATGAATGAGAGACCACCTTTATGCTCAGCAGAGGTTCTTTCACAGATTTTTCTGGTTTAGCTAGGAGGAGCTGCTGGAAGGGTGCTCTCCATGAGTGTCCACCCACAGGGGGAGTCTTTCTTTAACACTTGGGAGAAAGGTGATATGAGTAAGGCTACATTTTAGTCACGGGTGTGACGGACAGGTCAAGGGCGGTAAACAAAAATTCACAGCTCATGATCTGTCCATAACTTTTACTAAAAAATATCCGTGACTAAAACTTGGGGCGCACTGGCTGCTGCATAAGTCACAGAAAGTCATGGAATCCGTGACTTCCTTGACCTCCATGACAAACGCGCAGCCTTAGATATAAGTTTTATTTCAACATACACACACTTTCTCTCTCTCTCTCTCTCCCCTCCCCCATCACCTTTCTCCCAAATGATTGGTTATTATTATGGTGGACCATCATTGAGTTGCATGATCAATTATATAGTATTTAAAGTTTCTGTCTTTAATGTTCCAAAAATACTTGTTTAGTCATTCTTAATTTATATGGTGAGGTAATAGAGTTTTTCTTATTCTTATTTTATGAGTGAATTGATACCAGTGAAAAATTCAAAACAAGATTGCTACATGAGATTGGTTTAATTTTAAATATAATTAATGATTTATGGAATTATCTATATCTGGAAATCAATACAAAAAACATTTTCATTCAGAACATTGTAGTGGAGGGTTAATACAAAGCTCACTGCAACGGAAACATTTGTAGCCCTATACCTATTTTAAAAGAACATTAACAGTTAAGACATTGAAACAGTTCCTCTCTGTCAAATAATTTTTATTCACTCACAATTTCCACTTCCAATTTACGTTGTCCAAGCACTTGAAAAATTTCTACGGTTATTGTTGTTCCTGCATATATTTTAATATTTCTGCCCACACATCAGTTTTTCTTTAGTCTCCTGAAAAATATACTTAAGCAAGGGAGACCTTTCTGGTGTTACATATCAGTGTTTTGCTCAAAAAAGTGGGCTAACTAAATATTTAAAAGTTTTTAGAAGTGTCACTGGCCTTCAAATCATTTTCTGTCTGCTGTACACTCCTGATGGTAATTGGTTTGTGTTTTATCTCTTGTCACGGGCAATGTTCCATGTTTGTTCTCTGTCATACATCTTACCAATAAAGAAAAATATGGAGTTTCAGCTTGCTAGAATGAGACCCATGTTTTATTTCTAGTAACTTAATCCTAAAATCCATCTCTGTTTGTACCTTTTCTTTTGATATTTTTTATCACTGTGAATAATAGTGAGTAAACCAAGTTACACTAACTCTATTATTTTATTTTAATTGCACAGTAGAAGGTCACTAAATTTATAAATTTCAAAGTTTTGTTTAGGACTAAACATGAGGGGAGAATTTTTAATGTTATTTCTAAAACATGAGTAGGAGAGGTGGTGCTCACTCCTGCAAGGTGTTGAGCTCTCCAACACTTTTTATCTTGAGAACCATATAAAGTAACCTTATCGTCACTGATTATTTCAGTCTGTCTTCTAGAGCTGACTTTCCTTGTTATGTATACCTTCTGTTGTTGCTAGGTATCTTTGTCCATCTCTATGGACTGCATGTAACACAACAGTTGCTATAACTATTAACCATTCAAAGTTCATTTTGATAGTCTGCTTATAAATTTCTTTGATGACAGCATTAAACTTGGGTCAGCCCGAGGTTTCATTCCAAGGATACTTTTTAGGCAATACACCTTATGTGGCAAAAATACTATATTAAGGTACATATATTTTTATATTTTGCTAATTGAACTCTGTAGCATATACCAATAATTAGACATCTTAGCTTTATTGTCTGAAGTATCTGTGCAATCCTCTGAAGAGATCGTGTTTCTCTGATTTCAGTCAGAGCCACTGGTTCACAGAGTTGATTCTAAGAAAATTCCATTATCCCTTCAAGTACAAAAGAGCAGTACTGTTCTCTGTTGTCTACTCCTTACCTCTCTTCCCCGTCCCTCCATTTCATTAATGTATTGGAGGGTTGGGTTTTTTTGTTTCACAACACTTTTCAGTTAGTAGGATTTGAACAGCTCTCTGTATTTGACAATCAAACATGAGATTTAAGGTACATATTATACATCTTTATTTGTAAATCAGCAGCCTATACTTTGATCACAGAATTGTAAATATTTTATTAGCTTTTTTGTTCTGTATTTAAAAGAGGAGAAGTAGCAGTAGTGATTGTCTGGAAAACATTGCTTTATTTTTTTACTTGTTTTAGGAGACTAGAAGTATAAACAATAAATGCTGCATACCTGTTTTAGGGTTGCTTCATCTTTGCAGTGAAATTTTATAGGCTAAAATAGTGTGTTCAATACAATTATGATTAAAAAAATTGCACAAATTTTTGCACAGAGCATGTTAGTTAAAATTCTTCAAAGAGTATGGTTGTTTGTTCAATCAATCAATATTCAATACAGAACAGTTTTTTTTAATTCCTTTTTACTTAAAAATACAGTACCAGTCTCTGTTAATTGTAGCTGCTTCCAGACTATAATTATTGATGGGTTATGGAGACTTTTGTTGAAAGGTTGCTAGTTCAAATCCAGTCTATGTGGGTAGTAATAAAGTCATCATCTGACTATTTAGAAGGCTTTGTGAAGTGTCTGGATGAAGCCATTTCCTTTCCTCATGGAAAAACTTCAAACGTAACACAAACCACTACCATAAATGACACATAAGCACATTGGTGGAGCAATACCAGGCAGCTTGTCCTGATGCTGCCCATCTTACTCTGTGGATAAAGAGCTTTAGACTCCAGGATTTTCCAGAGTGGCGTGTTTTCTAGTGCAAAATTGACTTTTTAAAAATGTCTGAGGAGAGGAGGAAAAGAATTGACAATAGAGCAGAAAAACTGTAATCTTTAAGATTTGAATTTACTGCTTGAAATCAACATTTTCTTTATTTAATTTGTGCATCAGGAAACGTGGTGGGCTAGTACTGTGGCTGTGATTTTTTTTTTTGTCCTGAGTTTGGAAACAGATGCAAACTTAGGAAAAGGATGTCAAGAATAAAAGGTTTCCCTTTCTAACAGGGAGTTCTTAAAGTTGAGCTTAGGGTCCCTACACAATTTTCTGTTTAAAAAAAAAAATTAACCTGTCTTGTTTATTGGCATACAGGTTACTTTAATGATAAAGTCTTGTTACACTTGGTGAAACTTGATATGGGAGCTCAAAAGCACTTCTGTCCTTTCCTTTCTTTCTCCCTCTTTTGGCAATATTATAATTGTTGCTGCACTGTGACTGTGTATCTTGCTGCTTTACCTCATTACCCATTCTGTAACTTGTATATGGATGCCAATTTTTGTACTATTACTGCTTTTGTGCTTGTATATCAGTCAGGTTTTCTTCTTTGGTATTTCTCATGTGACATGAATTATATCTGTTGCAGAAAATGGATTAACACAGTTCTGCTTCGAATTCATGATCAGATTTGTGTTAATTCAGTGGTATGTTCTGCTCTCAGGTGTACTGGCACATTGCTGTTGGGACTGTCTTGCATAGCAAGTTTAAGAATCACTTTGAAAAAACAATGTGCTAAGCCAAAGTGATAAGTGTGAAACCCAAAAGCATGGGAGTGTGACCTTTCTTGCTGAAAATCAATGCTGTCAGAGTAGCTGGATGTGCTGTTGTTTCTTCAGGAGCTGTGGAGACAGTTAACATATTTCACACTATCTTGTACAGTCTAGCATGTAGGAAAATTGAGATTTAGAGTGGAAAGAGAGCCAACTCTATCTTGCCAGCTTTTTTGAAAAAAAATTCACTGCTTATTATCTAAAATGAGATACTTCTACCTTTTTCAAACCTTTTATAAAACTGTTTCAATATTGCCATTTATTTAGAAAGCTGCTTACTGAATTTTAACTCTTTTGTAATAATATACCTTGTAGTTCTTAGTGTTACCATAGGACACTAAAGATATTTACAAGCCTATTTTCTAAAGTGGTCCTCCATATTTAGAAAAGTAATTATTACTCTGAAAAGGTGGATTGTGCAGTATTGTAACAGGTTATTTTCATGCAGTATTTTCTATGCTTACTGTATGATAAGAGAGTATCTTTAGAATTGTTTGAAAGAACACATAGTTGAAGCCCAGGGAATTTATCAAAGAGGAGAAATAGTATTATTCATTAGGAAACTGAGCAGATCTGAAGTGTCAAACAAACTTAAAGTTGAGATTTGAATACTCATAGGACTTCCTCCAGAGAGAGACCAGAATTTCAGATGTTGAAATAGGGACGAGCCAGGAATGAGGTAGAGAGACTATAGTAACAGAAGAGAGTGGAGAAATCAATAGAAGAGAAGTTCCAATTGAAGGCAAGCATCAAGAACTCATATGGGGAGGAAGGCTAGGGGAAAGAAAACATGAAAGCAGGAGCAATGTTGAAAAAGAAATGGTGAGATTTGAACAGTGGGGAACTTGGAAGTAACAAAAGTGAAGACACAACAGTTCGTCATGAAGATCAGATTAACAGTGACATAGATGTTGAATATGGGGGTCCAACCAGAGATGAAAAGTCAAATAAATTTTAAAAAGTGGGAGGCAGTGGAGTCAGCCTGTTCATCAATGTGGAATTTAAAGTCACTTCTGCTGGGAGTAGAGAATTGAACAGAGAAAGTCATAGAAGTGGAGGATGATCCATAGGGACAGGAGATAATAGCCACTTAGGGCTTATCTACACTTACCGGGGGATTGACACAGGGCGAAGGATGCATTGGCAGTCGAGAAGACCTGTTAAATCGACCACAGATCGCTTTCCTGTAGACTTTTGTACTCCACCAGATCGAGAAGAGTAAGGGGAGTTGACGGCATTTGTTGAACTGACATAACTGAGGGGAAGTTTACTGAAAACCTTTGGAAAGCATTTGGATCATTTTGACTTCCCGATCATGAACAGCAGGCATTTGTCACTCCCATCAGTGTTAGCACAGATGAGCACATATACCCTGTCCTTTGAAGCTTTCTTTCCTTCTAGCTTTTCATTTTTTTTCTACATGTCCTCCGTCACAGAGTTTCACTGGACTTAGGCATTCCTTGTCAAACACATTCCAATAATATAATTCTAGCAGGTTTCCGTAACTCTTTGTACACATCCTGTACATATATCATTCAAGAAATATAATGATCAGTGAGTTTAGTATTCCAATGATATCTGACATGCCACTTATTGTGTATGTTATGTATCATGACAACAGTATATCAGGTGTAGCGAGAACATCAGGCCTGGCAGGAGTTGCTGACACAAAGTGAATCACCAGTGGACCTCTATCACACACCCCTTGTTTGTTTCAGTAGATTGTGGAATTGTGTTAGCTTATTGCTACCATCCCAAATCTCAGTGGATATGTTCATTCTCAAGAGTTATATACCTTAAGTTGCAAAATTTCTTGTAATTGCTATTTTTTCTATCCCATGCCTTCAGGAATCCCAGTGTAGTGTCCACTGTCTTCAAAAATCCTCATAATAATTTGTGGTAGTATACAATGAAAGTAAAGCATTAATAAGAGTTTACCATTGTCTGTCTCTTTCCAATCTGACATGTAAAATATTTGGCTTTCTGTATTCTGAACCACCATAATGAGTGAATTGAATTTTGTGTCTGAAATATAATGTTTTGTCTCCAACTGCTCAAATGGAGTATTTAAAACTGTTGGGAGATGGTTGTTGGTTATTGCTAGAATAGGTTGTGCTACCAAGACAGTATTTCATCGTCCCTGGCTTCTGCTATCACTTGCACATGGTGTGTTTATTCTTGTATCTCACACCACGTTACAGATCTGATACACACTTTTGTAATTTAGCAGTTTTCTGTCGGGTAAATGGTGTGAGGTTAGGTTTTAATGCTTGGAGGTATGGGAGTTGGGGCTTCACAGCCCTATAGCATTGCATGTTCTATCTGCCAAAACTTTCATGCCTCCTAAAAGTAATTTTGAACTTTTAATTAGTTTGAACTTTTAATTTAATTTTACAATACATTCCACTATTATACAAATTTCATCTTCCATGTATTTACTTTGTAGTGCAAGCAAGCAGAAGCCAGGGCACTCATGGTTTGAAGCAAGTTCTGTTTAGTATACTTACATGGCTTGCATTCTTTCATGACTGTAATAGCCCATGGGTAAAAAATAATAATGACTTTTTGTTGTGCATATATAGTTCTTTGTGCAGGTCCTTCCATTATTCTCTAAATGCAAAGAATGTGGGCAAAACACGATAAAAACCACTATTAAATGCCAATTTCTTTATCTTCTCTGTTAACTGATCATAGATATTATAGAAGCCTTGCTAAAAATACTTTATAAAAGGGGGGGAAAGGAATAAAGTAGAGGATTAAATTTTAGATCTGTGCCTAATCACTGTTCTTTTAACAGATGTTTTATTCAAGTCTGTGAATGCAGACTTGCCCTAAAGTGGATTTTTATGTAAGGTATACAAAAGCACTAGTGTTTATAACTTTGTATTTGAGATAAATCTAATCTTGAATACTACAGTATGTAACTTTACTCCTGTGTAAATACTGCATGTTTTAAAAAAATATATTTTTTTATTTTTATAAATCAGCATTGTGAGAGAGCCCATTGTTTCCAGGTCGTAGAATCACCCAGAAGGTGAAAAATTCTGAATTGTTGACAATACTGTCCATATGAGATAATTTTGATGCTCATATTTGAGATCCATTATTCCAGCCAAAAATAACTTTTTTTTTTCTTTGTGTGTGCACATTCTTATTTTGTACCAATTTTTACCACTTTTCTGTGGGCAAATGTTGTTGGAATTGGGGGTTTTACATCCTGAACACTTCTTTTCCAATTCAGATTCATTTAGAATACTGGATAATTTCTAGAAAAATTGGATAGACCTTTTTTCTGAATATCATACAAAGGTATATAAAACAAGATAATTTAATTCCCATTTTCCAACAAAGTCCTACCTTTTCAACCTGAGAGCCACATGTTATTTTGAAAGGATCCAGAGGCTGCAATTAGTACTTTGGGGCAGATTCTATGTTCTGTTCTGCTCTCTTTGTACTCCTCAAGTGGTACAAGGAGAGCAGAAAGTTGGAGGACATAGAACTGTTGTTGCTGGTTCCTGCTTCCACACATTCTCAATGAACAACATAGGCAGAGGGTATCATAGGCTGGGGAGGCTAAGCCTCCCAAAACCCAGACCGTGTCCCTGCCCATGCTCCTTCCCAAGGCCATGCCCTTGCTCCCCCTCTCCCCTGAAGCTGGTGGGGGCTCAGCTCCAGCCAGTGACCTGAGGCTCGGGCCTGCTGGCGGCTCAGTGCTGGGGCTGGCGCTCGGGGGGTCTCAGCCAGCTGGCATCTCAGGGCTCCTCTGGCCACAGGGGATGGGGGGAATACTCAGGACTCAGTTAGGCCCAGGGGGTGCTCGGGTGGGGGGTGGAGCCAGTGGGCTAGCCTCCCTGAAGAGGCTCCGCCCATGAAGAACAGGGTGGGGAGAAGAAATAGGAGTGTAATGCCAGCTGGGGACCACCAGAATGCAAACAACGTTATGTCACAAAATGTATTTGTGCTCACTGTTGGGAAATTATGACTCCTATATTGTTGTGTGTGGCAGACTTGCTGCCATTGCAAACCATTACAGTACTGAATTCCAAGACTGTTTGTTTGCCTCTGGAAGGTGAAGAAGACAAAGCAAGCTGTTTTTTGAGAAGATGCAGCTGTGTATTCCACTTCAGTGTGTGTGTGCTCCCAGTTCACTGGAGCCAGAGAAATTTACCTAGCAGTACCCGTAGAGAGGTGGCGTTCATGCCTTGTGGCCATAGCCCTTCCCCTGGCTTCATGAGGCGGTGCCATCCCAACTCTTTCTCTGTTCCTTCTTATTGCCTGCAGGTGGAGTCGGAGCTGTGTGTGATCTCAGCCTCACAACCTCTCACCTGGTTAGTTTTTTCTCTTGTGGTATATAGGTAGTAGTACCCTTAGTGTTAGAGTAGTTTGTTTCCCTTGGGAATTCCCTCACTGGGATTTAAACATTGTCCTGTGTGTGGGGAAGCGAGCCCCAACAGTGATCCCCACATGTGGTGCTTGCTGTGTCTCAGTAAAGCCCACATCAAGGAGCATTGCACGATATGCAGATCATTTAAGAAATGGATTCAAGTGGCTCAGGATCTTCTCCTGAAGCAGCATCTGCTCAAAAAGGCCAGGCAGTGGGTTCAGTAAAACACCCTCATCGGGTCAGATATTGCCCTTGGGCGCTGAGAGCGCTGCCACTTCACATTCCAGAGCATATGCATCCCTGAAGAAAGAGAGGTTTCAGAGTAACAGCCGTGTTAGTCTGTATTCGCAAAAAGAAAAGGAGTACTTGTGGCACCTTAGAGACTAACCAATTTATTTGAGCATGAGCTTTCGTGAGCTACAGCTCACTTCATCGGATGCATACCATGGAAACTGCAGCAGACTTTATATATACACAGAGAATATGAAACAATACCTCCTCCCACCCCACTGTCCTGCTGGTAATAGCTTATCTAAAGTGATCATCAGGTGGGCCATTTCCAGCACAAATCCAGGTTTTCTCACCTTCCACCCCCCCACACAAATTCACTCTCCTGCTGGTGTTAGCCCATCCAAAGTGACAACTCTTTACATTACATAATCAAGTCGGGCTATTTCCTGCACAAATCCAGGTTTTCTCACATCCCCCCCACCCCCATACACACACAAACTCACTCTCCTGCTGGTAATAGCTCATCCAAACTGACCACTCTCCAAGTTTAAATCCAAGTTAAACCAGAACATCTGGGGGGGGGAGGGGGTAGGAAAAAACAAGAGGAAACAGGCTACCTTGCATAATGACTTAGCCACTCCCAGTCTCTATTTAAGCCTAAATTAATAGTATCCAATTTGCAAATGAATTCCAATTCAGCAGTTTCTCGCTGGAGTCTGGATTTGAAGTTTTTTTGTTTTAAAATAGCGACCTTCATGTCTGTGATTGCGTGACCAGAGAGATTGAAGTGTTCTCCGACTGGTTTATGAATGTTATAATTCTTGACATCTGATTTGTGTCCATTTATTCTTTTACGTAGAGACTGTCCAGTTTGACCAATGTACACGGCAGAGGGGCATTGCTGGCACATGATGGCATATATCACATTGGTGGATGTGCAGGTGAACGAGCCTCTGATAGTGTGGCTGATGTTATTAGGCCCTGTGATGGTGTCCCCTGAATAGATATGTGGGCACAATTGGCAACGGGCTTTGTTGCAAGGATAAGTTCCTGGGTTAGTGGTTCTGTTGTGTGGTATGTGGTTGTTGGTGAGTATTTGCTTCAGGTTGCGGGGCTGTCTGTAGGCAAGGACTGGCCTGTCTCCCAAGACTTGTGAGAGTGTTGGGTCATCCTTTAGGATAGGTTGTAGATCCTTAATAATGCGTTGGAGGGGTTTTAGTTGGGGGCTGAAGGTGACCGCTAGTGGCGTTCTGTTATTTTCTTTGTTAGGCCTGTCCTGTAGTAGGTAACTTCTGGGAACTCTTCTGGCTCTATCAATCTGTTTCTTTACTTCTGCAGGTGGGTATTGTAGTTGTACCGGTACCTAGTAGGGAGGTTAGAAACCCTGTACCATTGACTCTCCTGTACTGTTGGCATCAGTTCTATCTTTTGGTCATATGTTAAGTCTAGTACTGACAAGGGAGATGCTGGGCTACCAAATGTTTCCACATCAGCAGCATATTAAGCAGGTATAGACCTCCTCTGCCTTTTGGTCCTGACCTCTCTTTTGGTCCAGGACTTTGCCAGGGCTGTGTTAACTACAGCCCCCTCAATTGAATGAGCCAGCAAACCCTCGGGTCTGTTTGCACTGCACTCAAATGTTCTCCTTCCACAAATTGTGGAAGTAGGGCTTGTTCTGGAATCAGAATGGGGGACCTTGGTACCAGGAATCTCCTCGGCACTGCTGCATTCGGCACCACAAATTTTTTTCATGGTGGCTTTCACAGCCCTTGACGTCAGTACTATGAGATACTCCAGTACTACTGTTCCCTTTGGGACCTACGCTGCTTCCTGCACCAGCATGCTCTGTACTGAGAGTACAGGATCCATCGGCAGTGCCTCCTCCATCCTCGTTCTGGGCAACGAATGAGTCAGACTGCATACTCACTCCTTCTGGTCTTGCTCTGCTCTTACCTCAGGATCCCTAGGCTCCTGTATGTCTGAATCGGGGTCATCATCTTCCCACTCTCCATTGCCCAACCAGCATCAAGGGCTGTCCATGGACAGTTATGGTTACCAGGATCGGTTTTGGGACCAATCTTATTTAATCTTTTTACTACTGACCTCGGCACAAAAAGTGGGAGTGTGCTAATAAAGTTTGCGGACGATACAAAGCTGGGAGGTATTGCCAATTTAGAGAAGGACCGGGATATCATACAGGAGGATCTGGATGACCTTGTAAACTGGAGTAATAGTAATAGGATGAAATTTAATAGTGAGAAGTGTAAGGTCATGCATTTAGGGATTAATAACAAGAATTTTAGTTATAAGCTGGGGACGCATCAGTTAGAAGTAACGGAGGAGGAGAAGGACCTTGGAGTAGTGGTTGATCATTGGCAGCTCATAGTCATCCTATGTGATATGGCTGTGAAAAAAGCTAATGCGGTCTTGGGATGCATCAGGAGAGGTATTTCCAGTAGGGATAAGGAGGTTTTAGTACCGTTATACAAGGCACTGGTGAGACCTCATCTGGAATACTGTGTGCAGTTCTGGTCTCCCATGTTTAAGAAGGATGAATTCAAACGGGAACAGGTACAGAGAAGGGCTACTAGGATGATCTGAGGAATGGAAAACTTGTCTTATGAAAGGAGACTCAAGGAGCTTGGCTTGTTTAGCCTAACAAAAAGAAGGTTGAGGGGAGATATGATTGCTCTCTATAAATATATCAGAGGGATAAATACTGTAGAGGGAGAGGAATTATTTAAGCTCAGTACCAATGTGGACACAAGAACAAATGGATATAAACTGGCCATGGGGAAGTTTAGACTTAAAATTAGACGAAGGTTTCTAACCATCAGAGGAGTGAAGTTGTGGAATAGCCTTCCAAAGGAAGCAGTGGGGGCAAAAGATCTATCTGGCTTTAAGATTAAACTCGATAAGTTTATGGAGGAGATGGTATGATGGGATAACATGGTTTTGGTAATTAAATATTCATGGTAAATAGGCCCAATGGCCTGTGATGGGATATTAGATGGGGTGAGATCTGAGTTACCCAGGAAAGAATTTTCTGTAGTATCTGGCTGGTGAATCTTGCCCATATGCTCAGGGTTTAGCTGATTGCCATATTTGGGGTCAGGAAGGAATTTTCCTCCAGGGCAGATTGGAAGAGGCCCTGGAGGTTTTTTGCCTTCCTCTGTAGCATGGGGCACGGGTCACTTGCTGGAGGATTCTCTGCTCCTTGAAGTCTTTAAACCACAATTTGAGGACTTCAACAGCTCAGACATAGGTGAGAGGTTTTTCGCAGGAGTGGGTGGGTGAAATTCTGTGGCCTGCGTTGTGCAGGAGGTCAGACTTGATGATCATAATAGTCCCTTCTGACCTTAGTATCTATGAATCTATGACTGGCGAGCATCTCGTGGTCAGGATGGAGGTCCCTGGCCCAGCACCTACTGGCCTCCAATGCCTTATCCATGTCAGTGGCCTCCAATGAATCGAATCCATGGGATGCTCCTTGGTTGCAGAGGTCTGCTGTTTTGTCTCACTCAAAGGCGAGATTGCCAGCCAGTTCTGCAGTGGTATCCGTGAATCTGCTGCAGACCCAGTCACTGGCGGTCTTTCTCCCTGTGGAGCCTCCAGAGTCATCCCATCTGGGTCTGTCAGCCCTGGAGCAGAATCCAGCTCTGGCTCAGTTAAGAGCCTTGTCTTTGTCTCTGGATGATGCTGTGCTGCCTGGCTTATCCACCCCTAGTGGAGAATTTTAAGAAGTACTAAGACCTTTTGCAAAGTGCTACTTCCCTCGGTATCCAAACAGAGATATTGCAGGAAAACATCCATGAATTGGTGAACATTTTACTGCTCCTGGGAAGATTGCCCTCCCTATCCATAATGTGCTCCTTGAACTGACGAAGCATATCTGGAGCATGTCAGCTTTGGTACCATCTGTGGCTGAATACGTGGAAAAGCGCTATTTCATCCCCCACAGCAATTTGAGTGGTTTTACTCCCATCTGGCTCCAATTCCCTAGTTGTAACTGCAATGAACGACAGAGCCTGGCAGGGCAGATTTAAGTCCACCTCCAAAGATAGGGACTCCTAAACAATTAGGGGCAGGAAGATCTACCTTGCAGATGCGTACTGCTAACCAGCAAGGCTTGTTGCCCAAATATGGCTTTGTTAACTGGATAGCTATGTCAAAGTTCACAGACCAGCAGCCCAAGGCCTCGTGCATAGTAGCTAAGACATCTTTGCAAGCCATGCTCTGCATCATGGACAGATCGACCAGGGAGCTAGCCTCTGCGGTCACCATGAGGTGGGCTTCCTGGCTGCAGAATTAGGGTGTTGTCCCCAATGTCCAGCAAGCCACTGGAGATTTGCCCTTCAGTGGCCAAACACTGTTCTCAGACAAAACTGACAAGATGTCACATTCCTTCAAGGACTCTATTTCTACCCTGCGGTCCTTGGGGGTGTACACGCCAGCAGTGAAGAGGCACCACTCCAGCAGCCAGCAGCAGTACCATCTGCAGTGCATGTTTGGCTAGCCATTTCCTCCTCCAAGACAGAGGGATGGATCCCACAGGAGAAAGCAGTTGGGCTTGGGGTTCGAGCAGTTCACATGCCCTCTCCTGTATCTTTCCAAGTGCCCATTTTGATTCCTCAGTCCAGTTGTTGCTTCTCCCTCCGCATCTCCCCACCTTTGGGGACAAGTTGGCCCACTTTCACAATGCTTTGAGCTTGATGACTACCAACAGCTGGGTCTTAAGCGCCATCAGATTGGGTTATGCCATCCAGTTCCTCTCCACATCCCTCTTTAGGTACCCCCTCACAAGATAATGCTCCTTGAGCAGGTCCGCACTCTGTTGGTTTTGGGAATGGGGGAAGAGGTTCTACCAGAACACTGGGGACATGGCTTCTACTCCCAGTACTTCCTGGGTACCCACCCCCTTGGATTTGGGAAAGACCCATCCTTGACCTTTGTGGCCTCAACAAATATATCTGGTACATGACAATACCACCACAGTGTATTATGTGAATAAACAAGGGGAAACACAAACAAGGTTGCTCTGCTTGGAGGCAATCAGTGATAGTTCTACAGTGAGTAGAACATTACTCTGATAGCCATTCACTTGCCTGGGATCAGAATCTTCTTGTGAACCATCTCAGCAGGTATTTTTCCCTAAGTCACAAATGGTCCCTGAAAATAAGTGTTCTCCAGGTCATCTTCACAGCTTCGGACATCCTGACGATCAACCTGTTCACTACAGAAGACAACAGGAAATGTCATCTGTTCTGCAATCAAGGGGAGCTTAGTCCAGGCCCCCTGTCAGCCGCTTTCCATCGCAGTTGGCAGTCAACTCTCCTGTATGCCTTTTCCCCAATTCTGATCATCCCTCAGGTCATCCTCAATCTTACGGCAGATCAGGCCAACCTTATTCTTGTTGCCCTGGCGTGGCCGAGACAGTGCTGGTTCTCCAACCTTCTCACTCTGTCTGTTCAGCCTCCCTTATTGTTTCATTTACATCCTGAGGCGCTTAGTCACAATCACAGCGGCACTTTGCATCCCATTCTCAGCTCCCAGCATCTCATAGCATGGCTGAATGAAGAGGAAGAGCAGTGTTTGGTGACTGTCCAGCAAGTCCTGCTCAACAGTAGAAAGTCCTGTAACAGAACAGCCTACTCAGCTAAATGAAAGCAGTTTTCAGTGTGGTCATTAGCCAGTGGAATTCAACCAACACTGGCTTCTATCCAGGACATCTTGGAGTATCTGCTACATCTTCACATGTTGGTGCTTGCACTTAGTTCATTGGAAATGCATCTGGCAGTGATATTATCATTTCATCCCTCTGTTCAGGGAAGATTAGTCTTCTCTGACGCCATGGTAACAAGGTTCTTAAAAGGACTTTTGTCTACATCCCCTGGTCCAACAGCCGTTTCCCCAGTGGAACTTAAGCACAGTCCTGGCAGCTCTGATGGGTCCTCCACTTGCGCTGCTAGCATCTTGCCCCTTTCCACTGTAGGGTCAGAAAACTGCTTTCCTGATAGCAATAACCTCTGCAAAGGAGTGTGTGTGAGCTGCAGGCTTTAAGGGCAGAGCTTCCTTATAAACAGTTCTCCAAAAACAAGGTGACTTTATGATCACATCCAAAATATGTGTCTAAAGTTATCTGTTTCATTTGAACCAGGAGCTATATTTGTTTTTTCCTAAACTGCATTCATCTCCAGAGGAGCATTGTCTCCATACCTTAGATATAGAGAGCCACCACAATATATTTTAAATACTGCACACAAATACACTATTTATATTAAGAAAAGGAGTACTTGTGGCACCTTAGAGACTAACCAATTTATTTGAGCATAAGCTTTCGTGAGCTACAGCTCACTTCATCGGATGCATACTGTGGAAAGTGTAGAAGATCTTTTTATACACACAAAGCATGAAAAAATACCTCCCCCCACCCCACTCTCCTGCTGGTAATAGCTTATCTAAAGTGATCACTCTCCTTACAATGTGCATGATAATCAAGTTGGGCCATTTCCAGCACAAATCCAGGGTTTAACCAGAACGTCTGGGGGGGGGGGGGGGAGGGAAGAAAACCTGGATTTGAGCTGGAAATGGCCCACCTTGATTATCATACACATTGTAAGGAGAGTGATCACTTTAGATAAGTTATTACCAACAGGAGAGTGGGGTGGGGGGAGGTATTTTTTCATGCTTTGTGTGTATAAAAAGATCTTCTACACTTTTCACAGTATGCATCCGATGAAGTGAGCTGTAGCTCACGAAAGCTTATGCTCAAATAAATTGGTTAGTCTCTAAGGTGCCACAAGTACTCCTTTTCTTTTTTTGCGAATACAGACTAACATGGCTGTTACTCTGATACCTTAGATATCTGGCCTTTTATCTGGACAGAACTAAACAGTTTCATGTTTTGCCCTCATTGTTTGTATTGTATGCAGGCCACATGAATGGTCAACCTGTCTCTTTGCAGATGATCTCCAAATGGATAATATCCTGCATCAAAACAGCATATGAAATAGCCTCAGCTATTCCCCCTCGCTGGGTGCGAGCTCACTTTACAAGGGCATAAGCAACATCCATAGCGTTTCTCATTGTATTCTTTTCCGTATTGGACATTTTGAAGGACTGCTGTGTGGTTGTCAATTCATGTGGTTGTACATTCATGAACCATTACACTCTAACTTCATCTTCCAGGGTGGATGTAGGCTTTGGTTGAGCGGTTCTGCGGTCCTTGTTTAGGTAGACTCAGAGCCTTGCCTCCTGTGGGGTGGGTACGGCTTGTGAGTCACCTAAGTGAAAAACACATCTGTAACAACTCAAAGAAGAAATGATTGCTTACAGTAACTGTGGTTCTTTGAGATGTGATGCTGACGTGTATTCCACAACCCGCCCTGTGTCCCCTCTGCATTGAAATCTTGTGTTCGGTGCAAAGGAACTGAGGGAGGGTAGGGACGGTGCCACCTCATGTAGCCAATGGAGGGGCTATGGCCACAAGTCACAAGCGCCACCCCTCTATGGGTACTGGGAGGCAAATTTCTCCCACTCAAGTTTGCTGGGCTCACAGCTGCATCACATCTCAAAGAACCACAGTTACAGTAAGTAACTGTTTCTTTCTCCTTTCCAGCTGCTGAGGGGGTAGAGCTTTACATTTCAGACACTTGTTAAAAGAAGATCCAAAAGATGGAGCCTCCTTTTCCAGCAGCTGGTAGTTTGAGTAGGGGTTGGACTTCTCATCATGTTATCACTGAAGCTTCCTACCCTTATTTCCATATCTGCATATGACTACTAGGTGTCCATGAATCTTCTCAAGCTCTGTGTTCTATTTTAATTACTATATATTTAAAGTCCGGATGAAGTTCTGAAATTACTATAAAAGTCCATTTCAAATGGCATAGTCCCCGACATCACCTCACCACCTCAAAACAGCCACATTTCTAGAACTAATCTATATTGAACTGGATTTTTTTTTTTTTTTTTACTTTTCAAGACCATGTAGATCCATGGTTCTCAACCAGCATCCCAATCAGCACACATCTGCGCCCCAGCAACATCCTCAGGGCCATACAAGTAGTATATAGATTGTGTGGATGTGCCCATATAACACACAGAGAGCCGCATATGCGGCCCACAATGTTAAATAGGTTGAGAACCACTGTTCTAAATTATAAATTCTTTTGAGCAGACACTGTCTTCCTTTATGTTTGTACAACATGTAACAAAATTGGGCCCTGATCCTAATTTGTTCCTCTGTTTAAAAATGAATGCTATCAATAAAATCCCATAGAGAAGAGGAAGGTGATAGGCTGTAAGTTTGAATTGAAGACCACAAGTAATACCAGAGGGAAAATTCCAGTCTGGAATCCATGCAGCATGTGATTCCTTAAAAGCAGCAGCAGCAGCAAAAAAAAAAAAAAACCAATATGCCTATTAAGAAGTGAGAGAGATGGATAAGACATTGGCAACCATAAAATGGTGAAAAGATTCCAGACCTTACAGTTCTAGTGGCAGTGATTAAGATAGATGTTAGTCCTACCAATGCAGAGAAGATATGTGCTAAAATATTCCAAGACACTGGGAACCTTTTCTTTAAAAGTGTTTTTTATTTAAAAATCCATTTTATTGTAAGTAACATATACAATCTTTAATCCGACACTTTCCAAATTTGTCAGAAATTCTTCATACCTGATATTAAGCATACCAATTTCTAATAAATTAGTTATTCCAATCAAAAGTTACAGTGGATAGAAAACAGAACTTAGAATTGGGGGGTGGGAAGCTAGACTCTCCTTAACTGTGGAACCTTTACTGGTGGTGTCATACTGAGTATGTTTGATTTAATAAAAATATTGTGCCTTCCCTTGATTGTTCCTCCCTATTTCTTCGTACCTTAGCCGTTTTTTGTTTTTCCAATCTTGAGACCTGGAGTCAATGTAGTAAATTGGGGTATTACTTAACACATACTGTGACAGTATGTATTGTGAAATTTCTTCTGTTAGTCTAGAAGAAACATTAGTAACAGATTTATAAGTGACGGTTTATTTTTGTGAATCTGGGTTTAATGCTAACATTTTGTGCAAGATTGTGGAAACAGTTGTGAGGTAAACATGATGAGTAATCTGGACCTGAAAGCAGAACAGATTGACTTTAAAGCAAGCTCTTAATTTAAAGATCTGTTTAATTTGATAGGAAGCAAGAGAAATTCCACACTCTTAATTACATTCAGGAAATATCATTGAATTGTCTAATACAGAAGTCTTTGGAGAATCCTGAATCCTTAGTTTAAGTATCTCTACCTCTGAAGAATCTGTTGAAGGTTAATTCTTGGTCACATATTTAAATAATAAAAATAAAGCCTTTTCATGATTAACTCTGGTCTGGAATCCTTACATGCTTATCTCTTTTGGGTCAGAGGAAATATGAACGTCCGTTGGAGATTTTAAATTGGAACATGAAGGTAATCAGCAACTTGTCTAAATCTTGTTGTATGTAGGTGTTTTGGGCAACTGGCGAAGGTAATGCTTAGTTATCTGGTGTGACAGATAGTAATTGTTAATGATACAAAACTAGAATACACTCAAGTTTAAAGGCATAATAATAACCATATGTATCAAATCACTTCAACCATTACACGATGACTTCACAATCTAAGATTACCAGACTGTGAAACGCGCAATTTTGTAAGTCTGTATCAGGTATGTGTGTTTGCTCAGAGTATACTGCACAAGTAAATAGAAAATCCCAAGTGTCCAAAAATGTAAATTTACCAGCTTTAAAGAAACATCAAAATATCCACAACACCACTGCAAACAAAAATGTTAAATATTTTTTTCATAACACTTTATTTTCTGCAGGATCTACATTTCCTTTTAATAAATAATTGTGGCATAGTGAATTGCTTGGAAGAAATTAATAATGGAATACTGTATATTGAGCTTTTCACCTTTACTTAGTTTATACCATAGCCATGAGATAGACTTTTTTGGTTGTCAGTTTGATTTTTGTTTTCTGTAAGACATTAATGTATTAAGAACAGGCATAGTCTCCAACCTCTAAATATCTATCAAATAACTTACCTCAGATTTTTATTACACAACTCATTTAATATAACAAGTCACATATATGATAGTAAAAACAAAATCAACAGTGTCCTGCTTTCTAAAGATGTTATGTTTGTGAATTATAGCAATACATTACTCACCTACATATATTTGTAATATTGTAGCTAAAAATACTTGTTTAGCATTTTGATTTCTTCTTTAACAGTTGATGTTAGTAGTAATACAAAAACAGCAGTCTGGGAAAAATGTATATTGCCATATAGCCCAGAACAATGGGAACTGCAGTACAGAAAATGATAGTTGAATGACATTCTGATAACCAGCACTAACCATCTGGTTATGCTAACTCTTTCCAATCAGAAGCTGGAAATTAAAAATGGCCTCTTCCCTCTGTTTCTTTGCAAATGCTACTTAACTCCAGAAAAGGTGATTTACTCACCAGTGCCAATGTTCTCCTAAATTTACCATGTGGTTTCGCTCAGTGAAGGATGTCCCCTATTCTGCATTTTGGGAGGCAAGTGTATGGCTAAATGTATGTGTGTTCTCTTGCAGCAGTGGACACACATGCCATTTGTTAGCGTTTATGAGGTTTCCTAGTTAGTTTCAAAACCAATGTTCTGTGCGTACACCAAGTGCTGGTGAGCTAATATCTTTCAGGGAGGTGGATACAACTTAATTTAACAAATATACATCCATTTTAGTACACAGAATATTTGGAACGATTATATTTGTTTGTCAGACAATCAAACTTGATACAAACATTGCCCTTGGAATAATCACCTTAAAATCGTTTTTCTAGCATACTAAATGATATGGAGGGGAAATTGGTTCCCTGGTTTTAAACATTTTTATTAAGCTTCTTTGTAAAGTAATGCTTTCATGGTGCATTGTTGTAAATAGCGTAATGGGTTAATATTCTAGCCTGTTGATGCTGAAGATTTAAGTTCATCTGTATTTGGCACAAATATAAGGATTTTAGTCCTTGTTGTTTCCACATTATTTATCCATGTTACAAAACCATCTCTCTGCTAGCAATCCTTGGGGAACACCTGGTACAACAGAATATACTTCTAGCCCATCTGAAATAGTGTGGTAGTTTTACATTTCATTAAGGGCTTGTAAATGCTTGGAAGTGTTGTAAATCTAAACTGTGGAGGCTTCTAGTGACAGAGTTCTAGAAAATATAACTCAGGACCATGAAACAATGAAGGTCGGGTATCTTAGATAAATCACACAAACACATTCAGTTACTTTTGATAAACGTAGAACACGTCAATAGAAAGCACATAACTGTACGTATGTTAGTATGAAAAAGATTGTCTGTAGCTTCTTCTCTTTTCATCTGTAGCTTTCCTATTATCTCCTTGCATTAATTTTAATCTTTTTAATATTTCAGTCACGTAGTGTGGACAAGCAACATGCTGTAGTTAACTATGATGCCTCTTCAGATGAACACTTGGTGAAGGATTTGGGCAGCCTAAATGGGGTAAGTTAACAAATCTAAGATGGCTTCCCCAGTCATGTAAGATATATCTTTTAAAAAAAATTGAAAACAAACAGATAATTAACAAATAATCATGAAGTTCTAGTAATGCAAATGGGGAGAACAGCTAAATAAAATGATTTTATTCCCTGCTACTATGGAACATTTAAAAGGGGCGAAGTTAAATGTTACAGTAATACCAGAGCATGTTTGTGTTAAATTAAAGTTGAAGTAGAGGAAGTTCAGAAGAATAAAAATGAACATGATGTAAGTATTTGTATTTGTACAGCATATATTGCAGTGGGTTCCTGGTCCATGACTAGGGCTCTTAGGCACTATGTTAATACAAATAATAAAAGTACTTCTGTAGCATTTCAGAAATAGAGAAGCAACAAATCTCTAGCTGAATTAGGTCAGTATATAAGCACACTAATAGATGGCATCACACTCTCTAAAATTTTAGTGCTAGGGAAAGCATACTTACTGTAGGAAATCATGTTTAGCCATGTTAATAATGAATTGGAATCTTTTTTCCTCTTTTTTTCTGGAAAAAAAGGATATGTTGTATACTTGTGTGAAAAAGTTATCCAGTAGTTGATTTCATATACAATTATTTTCCCATAGTTTATTTTATAATTTGTCTTTGCTATTTTAGCATATCTTCTTTTTTCATTGTAATTTATCTGTGAATATCATGTAATAAATGTGAAGTTAGTGGATAGAAAATCTATAGTATAATAAAGAGGCAATAAAGTTCTCAAGAGCAGAACTCTTCATAAAAAGCTTCATATGATCTTTTACATTTTAAGGGACTTCTAGGGATTGCGTTTGCAACCTGCTGGGTAAGCTTTCACCTTTCTGTAAGTGTGTTAAATATATTAGTGTACGTCATAGTAGTTTATTTTAAAGTTTAGCTACTGTCATATTTTAGTAGTCCTTTTAGACATTACCATATGAACTTTATATAGCCTGTAGCTGTGACTGAATTAAAGAATGTATAAAACCTGTTTTATGTTTATAAAACCTGTTGTGAAGTATAAAACCTGTTTATTTTACAGTAGAACCTCAGTTACGTACATCTCGGGAATGGAGATTGTTCATAACTCTGAAATGTTCGTAACTCTGAACAAAACGTTATGGTTCTTTCAAAAGTTTACAAGTGAACATTGACTTAATACAGCTTTGAAACTTTACTATGCAGAAGAAAAATGCTTCTTTTAACTATCTTAATTTAAATGAAACAAGCACAGAAACAGTTATCTTACCTTGTCAAAACTTTTTAAAACTTTTCCTTTTTTTTCAGTAGTTTACATTTAACACAATACTGTACTGTATTTACTTTTCTTTTTTTATGTCTCTGCTGTGCCTGATTGTGTACTTCCAGTTCCAAATAGGTGTGGATCAGTTCGTAACTCAGATGTTCGCAACTCTGAGGTTCTACTGTATATTTAAAAAAACATGTTCACTGTGACTCCTGGGACTGTACTTAGTGAGAATGCCATCTCTTCAATGCACTTCAATTCCTGTAATATTTATGAGAAGCTAAATCAGTATTGCCCATGTGTTTATCGATAGTCTTTCGTTTGTTTTTTTGTTTTAATCTCCCCAGCATCATGCCTCAGACATAGTGTGATAGCTCACCCAACATGCAAAGGCTACATATCAAAGGATTCCTTATTTTCCCCAAGTTAGGGTAGAGAATATTAGGTCATATGACTGTAGTCCTTACATTTTTACCCATCTCTTCCTTCTGAACCTCACCCGTTTTCTGCTAAACCTGATGCCCATAGCTCATAACTTTCGTTGACATCACAATGTCATACTTCAGCCAAACAGAAGTTGCTGGGCAGTGTATACAGTAACTTCACACCTTTCACAGAACTGAAAAATTGAACATTTCCTTGGTACACACATCACAACCTATTTTCATTTATGTGCTAACAATATGATCCCAGCTAGTAACATATGTGATGCTTTAAAAGGGTCAATTTCCTAAAGCTGAAAACAAGTATGAGCAAAATAGAATGGGAGGAGAAATTTAAGACCAATTCAAACAATTCCAGATCCTTGCTTATGTTTAGGGCGTTTTCTCTTTTATTTTATTTTTAAAAAGGGTAATTCCTTGCTTGGCTCTCTTTTTTTTTTTTTTTTTTCAGTCGGACCAGATGGCATAGCTCAACCAACTTTTGTGCAGTTTTTTATTATATTTTAAATGACAGTCTTTGTAGCCTACTGTAGAGAGGTCATGCTGAGGTGTGAGGAAAGTTAAGGAGGGGATTTGCCCAACCCAGTGTTGTCCATGCAAGCCCAAATGGGTAGGTAATAGAATGGATAAGAGGCCGCCACCTCTGTTGTGGTAGTGGAGCCCTGAGGTGTTTGTGGGACTTCTGCTCTCGTGAGCTTTGATTGGTCTCTTCACAATGAGAATTACTGTGTTTGTATGAATACAGAGAATTGTTGCTTTGTAAACTTAACACAAACAGCATAGGCTGTGCTGGGGGTCACCCCATCTGCCCTGTCCTCTTCCTTCTTCACATACTTGGCCAGTAACTCTACTATGATCTCCGTAGTTCGACAGTGGCAACCTGGTCAGCAAGTCATTTAGACACCCAATCATAAAAAAAGTTTTCCAAATTAGTTCAGCTGAGACTCAGATTTGTTGTCAGACAAATATTCATTAGTACATTATACTTCACTAGTATGATGGCTTCTTTTGTGCCATGCTCCAAAAATAGTTTAACAATGATCACAAAGAAGCAGGTGCTGGTGAGAAACCACTTGCAAGAGACTTGCATAGGTAAGGGGCTTCTGAAAATATTGACCTTGAACTAACAGAGTGCAAAAACTTGACCAGAAGGGTCACTTGAGTGGTGGTGGCTTGAGCACTGTTAGATGGTAATGGGCGCTGTTAGGGCATCACTTGCTGTCTATATTAGATATGTCCACATGTGGTCAGACGGTTACTACTCATTATGTCAGGGGGTGGCCAAACCGTGGCTCTTTTACAGTTAAAGTGCAGCTCTCAGAGCCCCCATGTCTCCCCCATTCTCCACCTGCCAGACTGTTTGGGAAAGCTCAGAGCTTATGCCCTGTTGTGGGACCCTAGGGGCTTCTGCCCAGCAGGACGTGGGGGTCTTAGGGCTTCAGCAAGAGAGGTGTTGAAACCCCGAGCACTGGCAGGTGTGTCCCAAGGGGGCTGGAGCCCTGAGACCCCATGACCCCACATTTCAGAAGCCCCTAGCCCTACCACCCCACCGCAGGGTTGAAGCCCCAAGCCCAGGCTCTCGAACTTCTGAAGATTGTAATATGCAGCTTGGAGGGTCAGTAAGTTTGGCCATCCCTGCATTATGCAATAATCTGAGCTTATCTCTGTGATGGGCTCGATCACAGAAACCCCCTTGGGACTGTCAACTGGTGTGCTGAGCCTACCTGTGAGCCCGTTTTCCCCGCCAGCTTGGGACTCCAGAACCCTGTCTTGTTGAGCCAGACATGCTAGTCAGCTCCAACACAGACCCAGGGTCTGAACCACTCACCCCAAAGCTGCAGACTTAGCTGAAAACAACTTAAGAAGTGCTCCTGTCTCCAGCACCCAGACACCCAGCTCCCAATGGGATCCAAACCCCAAATAAATCTGTTTTACTCTGTATAAAGCTTATACAGGGTAAACTCATAAATTGTCCGCCCTCTGTAACACTGATAGAGAGAGATGCACAGCTGTTTGCTCCCCCAGGTATTAGTCACTAACTCTGGGTTCAATAATAAGCAAAAGTGATTTTATTAAGTATAAAAAGTAGGATTTAAGTGATTCCAAGTAATGACAGACAGAACAAAGTAAGTTACCGAGCAAAATTAAACAAAACACGCAAGTCTAAGCCTAATACATTAAGAAACTGCATACAGGTAAATCTCGCCCTTAGAGATGTTCCAATAAGCTTCTTTCACAGACTGGACTCTTTCCTAGTCTGGGTCCAGCAATCACTCAAACCCCCGTAGTTACTGTCCTTTATTCCAGTTTATTTCAGGCATCTCTTGGGGGTGGAGAGGCCATCTCTTAACCCAGCTGAAGACAAAATGGAGGGGTTTCCAGGGCCTTTTATATTCTTTCTCTTGTGGGCGGAAACCCCTTTGTTCTCCTGTGCAAAATCATAGCAACAAGATGGAGTTTGTAGCCACCTGGGCAAGTCACATGTCTATGAACGATTCAGCTTTTTGCAGGCCAACACCATAGTTTACATGTTAGTTTGAACGTTCCCAGGAAAGCTCAGATGTGGATTGGCGTCCCCCAAAGTTCATTGTCAGTTAAGTGTTTCTTGATTAGGCACTTACTGATAATAGTTCTTTTTCAAGAAGCTGACCAAATGCTTCACTGGGGCTACTTAGAATCAAACACATTGAGATACAAGTACATAGCCAATATTCATAACTTTGAATACAAACATGATACACACATGTAGACAGCACAGTCATAACCAGCAAACTATAACCTTTCCATAGACACCCCACTTGCCCTCCTCTGTACAAGACCTGGTGCAACCATAGGACCCTGGTTGCAACAATGATCTATATGGTCACAGTTCATGTCAACTACGTCACAATCTCCTTTCTGGAAATAATTAGTATTACTGGTTTGTGTAAATTAGCATATATTTTCTTCATTATTTTCTGTTACAACTTTTGCTGTTGAATCCCCACTATACAAGGGGTGCTGTTGTCCAGAACTACGATACACTTTGGTCTCTGGGATTTAAGCCTTATGCTAACTGCAAAAAGTCTATGCCAATGAATGACCCTCATTCCAGATGCCTGAAGTGCCTCCTTGAGGGTCACATTTGAGTGCCACATCTTCGGAGGATTGAAAAAAGGACAAAAAAGGATTGAAGGGTGAGACTGCATCCACCTTCTGCACCTTCCCACTCAGGGCAAGTACCAAATACTTTCCCCTTGGATAGGAGTGCCTCTCTGGACACTGCACCAGAAAGTCATCAGTGAACCCCTTTTCCAGTGTCAAGAAAGAAGCACAAAGCATTGGAATGGCATTCCTCAAAGAAGCCAAGCTCCTTTGGAAGGTCCAGCTCCCCAGTACCATCCACTAATAAACACTGAGGAAGTAAAATGTTACCTGGAAAGACCACCCGCTTCTCATCAGGAGTTGTCGGCAGTAGTACCTGATCCATTGGACCAACTCCCACTGCAATGCCAACCTCTTTGATGCAACAATAGCAGCATCAAGGAAATACCTTGGTACCGATGATGCCAGAGGGGACACAGCAACACAGGACCAGCTCTGCATCTCAGTACAAGATTCTCCGGTGGCACAGGAGACACACCAGCCAGTACCGGTTCCTGCTTAGGCTGTGTCTATAGACTTACTTTTAAGACAAATATAGCCCTTGGTACCATGTGCAGCTGCGTCTTCAGACTATCCAGCACTTCCTTGCCCAGTACAGTCCAGAGTAAACTCAGTATGCTGTCCCTGATACCAACATTTTCAGAGGATGCCACCTCACCTTGTCATCAACTGGTGTAGCTCCTCAATGGTCAGGGAATTCAGGGTCCTCCTCTGAGTCTGAGGTAGGTTTTGATGGCCCTAGTATCTGCGATAGAAGATGACACTTACCTTCATAATGAGGATTCCACTCCTGTTACCCATCTGATTTCCTGAGATCAGATCAGAGACTCAGATCCTTGGAGTGGTTGTGGCTGGGTCCTGTGCCTTACCAACTGCCTTACTGGAACCACCTGGGCTTGCCTCCCACCACCAGATACCCTGATTCTTTATATAGATCCCCAAGCAGACATTGGGCTGGTTCCCATGAGGAAACCAATGATGATATTGCCAATACCAAGCAGAAACCTCAATTTGAGCCTCAGATTTTGGAATCTCAATCCACTTCAGTACAAGAGGCTCATACTCAACTTTCTTTGAACGTCACATCATCACCTGACAAGTCTGTGGTGCTGGGGATTGTTATCTTGTCCAGGACAACTACAGGTCCTCAGGGCCTACCATGAGTTACTAACAAAAATAGCTACCTCTCTTGGCATTCAGATTTAAGAGGCTCAGGAGAGTTTCCATAGGCTGGTGGACATACTGCATTCGGTAGGATTTTTTTCAAGTGCATCTACCTATAAATGAAGCCATTGTGGACCCTACAAAATCTGTGGCAAATGCCATCCTCTGCCTCCAACTACTAAGAGGACTAAGAGAAGGTACCATGGCCCTTTGCAGGGCTATGGACATTTTTACATCCATCCTTTGTCACATTCCTTAGTTGTTTCAGCAGTGAATGAAAGAGCATGTCAGGGATCGCCTTCTATCCTAAAGGACAAAGACACAAAGAGACTAGACCTTTTCGGTAGTTGGCCATAGCTGCCCTACAATTTTGTATCTCTAAACAACAAGACTTGTCAAATAGGACTTCTCCTTCTGCAACAATTGGTTCAACAGGGTTCTCAGACAAGTTGCCAGAGAGTGCCTGGCAGAAATTCCAGTCCACCTTGGAATGTGAGAAACTGGTGTCTAGGACCTCTGATAGCTGTTTTAGATTGGGCAGCTTTGGTAGACAGAGCCATGACATCTGCAATAACGAAGCAGAGGTGTTCATGGTTTCAACCGTCAGGTCTCCTGCAGGAGGTCCAGCAGATTATCCAGGATCTCCTCTTTGAAGATCCTTCCCTCTTCTCACAGAAGACAGATGAAAAGCTCCTCAGTCTCAAAGATTTGAGGGCCATGCTGAAATCATTCGGAATATACACTCCTTTCCATAAAAGAAAACAATTCCACCCTCAGTGTCTTCAGATACCAGCTCTTCTTACCTATGCAGTCTGATCACTTCTGGAAAAGTTGGGGGGGAAATACAGGATAACTCCACCTCCTCAGTTTTCTTCCATGATGCCTTTTTCAACACAGTCTGGAAATCCCAAGCAGCCTGTTTGATTCTCTTATTGAGGGCAGAGGACTAGATCATTACGTGCCAGTTTCTCTCTCCCCTATTTTTTCCCAACAGGTTATCCTACTTCCAAGTGGTTGGGTCCACATGATCACAGATTGTTGGGTTCTTAGTACTCTGGAACAGGGATAAACACTGCAGTTTATTTCCATCCCTCCCATCTGCCTTCCCTGTCCCTCTTCAACAAGCACTCTCACAAGGTTGTCCTCCTCCAGCAGGGCCAGTCTCTCCTCCATTTGGGAGCTATAGAGAAGGCTCCCCCTCTCTGCTGAGAGAAATGTTTCTATTCATGTTACTTCCTTATCCCAGAGGCCTTAACCATATCTCCAACCCAGCTAAACCAGTGAAATTTGAATAGCTAAAGCAAATAAGGTTTCTCATGATCACTCTAGCCTCCATAATCCCCTCCCTGGACTCTCGTGGCTGGTACATTACCTTCAGTTTTTCATGTGGTTATCCATCACAGCCACAGGAGATTCCTATGATTTCTAGTCAACAGCACCCATTATCAGTTTACAGTCTTGCCCGTTGACCTGTCTACTGCTACAGAAGCATTTCCAAAATGCATGTCAATAGTGGCTGTATTCCTGATAAAGATGCTTTATAGCTCAGTTGTGTACATTTGCTTGTGGAGAATATCTGTGTTTAAAAATTTCCAATAAGAGTGCAGGTTCTTCTTCCAGTGATGTCCCCATGAGTGCCCAACTGTAGGTGCGGCAGCGCTCCCTGCACCTGGAATTGAAGATCTTCATCAGCAGTGCCTGTTGGACTGCACGTGCTTACCTCTCCCCCCCCACACACACACTGTGAGAGGGATGTATCTATAGCACTGTGCAGTCTGACCACCCCACAGTTCCTTATCTACTGCCTTTGGGCAGGGACAGCATCTGCAGCAGAGCCTGCTTCTCCTTTTCCCTTACTAGATAGTGCCTTACCTGTCAGTTTTAGTGTAGTTATTACTACTTCTTCTCCTTCTCTTTTTCTCTTTAAAAGAAGTACTTTTTTGTTTTGTAGTTACTCCATAGATGAAGCTCTTCTTAGAGTGCTTGATCATGTCGATTCCATGTTAGGTGTGGGTGTGCCATGTGCACTGCTGCCAGAGATTTTTTCCCCTAGTGGTATCTGTAGAGTTGGCTCTGCACCCTCTGGAGTGCCATACTCATGCGCCGGTACATGAGGCTCCGCCAGCCCTGCACTGGCTCAGTTCCATCTTACCGCCCATGACAGTTGCAGGAACAGTGCTTTTGCTTCAGCAAACCGCTAATGGTTTCTTCTGATTCCTGTTGTAAACAGTTGTTAGTAGTTGTCGTTACAGATAAGTATTATATAGTTTCTCACTATTAGTTAGTCCCTTTATGGGATATCGTTCCCGGGATGGGACATGCCCCGGTCCCTGGGCTTCAAACCACGTGTGGCGTGTGCTAAGCCTATGCCGGTCAGCGACCCTTACTCCAGCTGCTTTAACTGTTTCGGGGAAGCCCATGTTCATGATAAGTGCAGGATTTGAAGGGGCTTCTGACTGTGAACCCAGAAGGAAAGGGACTTCAGATTTAAAGCTATCCTGATGGAAGCTGCGCCGACATAGATGTCTGACCCAAGAAAGCCAGACTCGGCACTGAGCATGTCCACCTCAGAGTGCAGTGCTCCTCCAGCACCATGTCTTTCTCGGCACCATTCAACATCCCGGCGCCAAGGAATAGATAAAAGAAGTGCACAAAGATTGGGCGCTCCCCAGTGCCCACGGGGAATACGAAAGACTTAGAAAGAGAGTTGCAACCCACATCAGGCCTCTCTGTCTCGCAGAGTTGTGCATCCCCACCAGCCCAGTCCGGGACCCGCTCCGTATATCCGGCAAAGATGTACCACATCTTAGGGTGCAGTCCATGCCTGAGGCCTTCCAGGCAGCTAAAGACTTCATGGCTTTGCTGGTCCCTCCTACACCATAATCGGCAGTCGGTTACCAAGCCAGCTAAGACAGTTGTCTCGTGTCACCTGCTTTAGTGTTCCCACAGTGGTCCCCTACATGACGCCAGCTACCGTATCCGAGTGCATCCCAAACCTCGAGATAGCATTCCCCAGCTGGCCAGCAATGGTCACTGTCCCCCAGGAGCCGATCACCTGAGCCCCGGTACCTTGCTTCCAACTCTAGACATTGGTTTCTGGAACCCAGATATTGCTCTTCCTCCTGGCACCAGTCCCCAGAGAGGCACCAATCTCCTGAGCAGAGATGACGCTCGCTGGAGTCTCAGCGATGATCCCTGGACTCCTGGAACCCATCACTGGTATCCCATAGCCAGTCCCCGGAGCATCACTCCCCAACAGCCCATCATAGCCATTCGAAGTGTGCCTCGGTTGTGCTCCCATGGTCTTTCTACAAGGAAGGGATCATTAGATTTTGAGACCACACCCCCACAAAAGAGGCAACATCCTCCGGCATACCAACCAGATGTGGGCACCATTCCGCCCATGGGCCTGTGGCCCCTGCGTCAATGGCCAGTCCAGTGGCAATGCTGGAATCCATGGGGGTTCCCTGCAGTACTAAGACCTTTCTCCCATCCACCTTCGGTGGCGGTGTCAGAGAGGCGTGCCATGTCCCCCCCTCCCACTCCCACACCCCGCCACCTGCACCGGAGCAGACATCGGACTCAGAGCAGGGTATTGAGACCCCAGGTCCTCCCCCAGCAGAGATGGTTTACGGAGAGGTAGGAGCCCCCATCCCTCCCCCACTGGTGGCTTCTTCCTCATCCTCCCCTGACGAGGCGCACATGGGCCTCTCTAAAACTCTATTCCTGGATGACTTTAGAGCTCATCAGGAGCTCTTCAAGTGGTTGGCAGCCAATTTGGGCCTTGAGGCAGAGGAGTTTAAGGAGCCCACAGACCCGCTCTTTGACATCTTAGCCATGGCTGCCCTTTCTAAGGTGGCTTTGCCGGTGCATGAGGGGGTGATCAAACTGGTAAAAGCCCTCTGTGGCAGACCTCCCTCATCTCTGCCCCCTACTTCCAAATGGGCACAAATGAAATACTATGTGCCCGCAAAGGGGTTTGAATGTATGTTTACTCACCCTCCTACTGGATCGCTAGTAGTCTCTGTGGCTAATGAGCAGGACAGGCAAGGCCAGACTAATTCTACTCCCAGAAATAAAGAGGCCAAATGTCTGGACCTGTTCAGTAGGAAAGTTTATTCTCCCACAAGTTTACAGCTCCTCATTGCAAATCAGTAGGTGTTGCTGGGGCGATATGATTTTAACATTTGGGACTCACTGGCCAAATTCAAGGGCTCTCTGCCACAGGACTCGATACAGGAAATTGTGACCATTACGGGAGACAGAAAAGCGGTGATTAGAGCATCTCTCCAGGCAGCTCTGGACGCAGCGGACTCAGCAGCCAGGTCCATGGCATCAGCAGTGGTTATGAGTCATGGTTTATGGCTGTAGTCATCGGGACTTCCCCAAAAGGCACAGCAATTGGTCCAGGACCTCCCCTTTGAAGGTGCTGCCCTGTTTTTGGACCAGACAGTAAGCTTCACGGCCTCAAAGATTCTAGGGCCACGTTACGCTCCTTGGGCCTCTATATCCCTTCGGCCTCTCGTAAACATTTCAGGCCATCACAGCTGTCTTGCTTCTCAAATGTGACTAGGCATGAACCCCACGAGAAAAAAGGGAAAGGGCTCAGATGCTGACAGAGGCAAGCACCATTTTCCACTGCCCAACAAGGCACCAAGCATTTCCCAAGCAGAAAAAAGCAGGCCTTTTGAATGTGCACTTGGGGACAGATTACTAGTCTCCCTCCTGGATCAGCAGCCCCCTCCTTTGCTTCTGGACTGCTTTTTGCCCTACCTCCCTGTCTGGGTGGCTATTACATCAAACTGCTGGATACTGAGCACCATCACAGTGAAGGGCAATCCACTTGGCATGCGAGGTGTTCCTCCCCCAACTTGCGGGCAAAACAGTGCAAGTGTTGATGGACAATACAGCGATGATGTTCTACATCAACAAGCAAGGAGGGCCCCGTTCCACAGTCCTTTATCAGGAAGCCCTCAGACTATGGAACTTTTGATTGAAGCATTCCATCCACATAGCGGCCACTCACTTCCCCGGGGAATAGAACATGCTAGCAGATCACTTCAGCTGGTCCTTCTCCTCTGATAATCTGTGCCATCTTCCAGAGGTGGGGGACTCTCCAGGTGGATCTGTTCACCATGGCGGAGAACAAGAAGTGTCACCTCTTTTGCTTGAGACTCAGCCAGGGCGGGGCACTCCTATCTGATGCCTTTTTCCATCCATGGTTGGACCGGCTGCTGTACACTTTTCTGCCAGTTCCTCTGGTTCACAAGGTGCTCCTGAAGATGAAAGCGGACAAGCGAAAGGTCATCCTCATTGCTCCGGCATGGCCTCGCCAACACTGGTTTGGCATGCTCTTAGACCTAGCAGTCGCAGCCCATGGACTCTTCCTCTGAGACCGGACTTAATTTCACAGGATCAAGGGCGGCTTCTCCATCCAACCCTCACAGGCCTACGCTTGGCAGCATGGCTGCTTTGTGGCTGAATCTGGATGAGAGGGAGTGCTCTGTCCAGGTGCAGCAGGTCTTGCTACATAGTAGAAAGCCCTCTACCAGGGCAACCTACCTAGCCAATTAGAAACGCTTCCCATGTTGGGTGGTCAAATGAAGTCTTTCCCCAAGCAGGCATCACTGCAGTCCATGTAAAGCTCCAAGGCCTGTCTCTGTCTTCTATAAAGGTCTATTTGGTGGCCATCTTGGCTTTACACCCGCCTTTTCAGAGCAGATCAGTTTTTGCCCATGATATGACACTCAGGTTTCTGAATGGCATGGAGCCACTTTATCCTCAAGTTCGTGACCCTATCCCACCGTGGGATCTGAACCTGCTGCTGTCAAGGCTCATGGGGTCCCCTTCAAACCATCAGCTTTGTGTTCATTGATGCTTCTCTCATGGAAAGTTTCCTTCCTGGTCATAATCCCTTTGGCCTGCAGAGTCTCTGAAATTACAGCGCTCCCTTCCAAACCACCCTATACAGTGTTCTATACAAAGACAAGGTCCAACTGCAGCCCCACCCTGCCTTCTTGCTGAAAGTGGTGTTGCAAAAATCAGGATATATTCCTGTCAATATTCTTTCCAAAGCCTCATAAATCCAGCAAGAAATGCAGTCTACATACCCTGGATGTTAGATCGGCATTGGCCTTCTACCTCAAGAGGACCAAGCCCTTTTGCAGTAGCAGACAAGATGAAAGGCCGGCCGGTTTCCTCCCAGAGGATCTCCTCGTGGATAACTGCCTGCATCAGGTTCTGCTGTGAGCAAGAAAGGGTGTCACTGCCAACTGTCTTGACCTCCCGTTCCACCAGAACGCAAGCTTTGTCAGCAGCCTTCCTTTTGCAGGTACTGATACAGGACATCTGCAGAGCTGCAACCCGGTCTTCAGTCCACACCTTCACGTCCCGTTACGCTGTTACCCAGCAAACCAAGGATGGCATAAGCTCTGGTAGAGCAGTGTTGCAAGCTGCAAGACTGTGAACACTGAGCCCACCTCCAGGGATGCTGCTTGTGAGTCACCTAATATGGAATCAACAGGAGCAAGCACTTGAAGAAAAAATGCTTACCTACCTTTCATAACTGTTGTTCTTCAAAATGTGTTGCACATGTCCATTCCATGACCCACCCTCCTACCCCACTGTCAGAGTTGATGGCAAGAATGAACTGAGAGGGTGCAGGGCCGGCGGTGCCTCATATACCGGCACATGAGCACAGCACTCCAGAGGATGCCAGAGCTGATCCTATGGATACCATCGGGGAAAAATCTCCAGCAGCGTTGCATGCAGTGCACGCACACCTAACATGGAATGGACATGAGCAACACATCTTGAAGAACACCAGTTACGAATGGTAGGTAAACATTTTTCTTGCCACCAGGACTGGCAAAAACAGATATTTTTGTGTTCACTTCTCATGAAAGACACTGAAGTGCCATGCTGACATGCAACCTTATGAAAAACTAGACAGAAATGGCTTCTTCGCTTAATTCTGGCAGCCAGAAAAGGTTTCACTAACATTTTGGGGAAGGAGTTTCATTTCTGTATTCTCAGGAAAAGTGCAAGTTTCATCCAAAATTAGATTTAAGTGGACAAAACAACTATTTGAAGATTCAAATTCCGGACATACATTAATCGTTCAAGAGTTTTGTCGGTGTTTTTTGGGGGGAAGTGGGGGCTCCCAACCTCCAAGATGTTTATATCCATTTAAGTTGTGCCATCCCATTACAGAATCATGTAATTATAGATTCCTCCAGTTTAGAATATGATGGTCACCTAGGCCATCTTTGAATATAAGGCCTATGGACACCAGAAGAAATTAGATTTCATATGGACAGAATTGAACTAAACAATTTTCTGGGCACTGAAAGCCTTTCTTTCTAAGATTAAAGATTAGTCTTTGCAGAACTAGACAAGCGGTGCCACAGCAATGCAGTACTTCTGACTCCATGCCATTGCATGTCAAAGTTTGTTGGCTAGTAACTGGAGTTCAAGTATATTGATGCCACACTTCCACATTTGCCCTTCTTCCATTTTCCTTTCTTCCATCACCACTAGTTTTTGGAATTGCTGTTTCCAGGCAAAAAATGGTTATGGTAAAGATTGCTTTCTCCTTGGGTCTATGCCAGCATAGTGAGTAAGCATTGATACAGCTGATCATTCTTTTAGATCTGCTTTTTAAAAGTTCTAAATTTGTGCAACTTGGTAGACCTCGTAATGAGTGGTGGTTTTCTGTGAAGACAACATAGTTTGGACAAATTCTGTTATGACAGCAAGCAATCTTTGCATCAGAACCTACAACATAACATGGTCTACATTTCTTGTTTTTCATAATTTTAAAACTTTTTTTTACAGTAATTAGAAATTGTTTCCTCGGTGCTCAGATACTACAATGTTGAGCGCTATATAAAAGCCCAAAAGGATGGATGATGGTAGTATCAAGGAAATCAAGAGTCAGTTAACATTCTTAAAATAACTGCAAAACTGAACATCTATATGGATTGGATAAACAAGGCTACCAGGAAAAAACTATTTGAGGGAACAGCATATTGTTGTAATGAACAATTCCAGTACATACTACTAATATGATTAAAATGGTAATAAGCTTTACAAGGTTAGTCTGATTATACCACCCTGATTAGCTGACTCTAATATTTCATTTCCTTCTTGAAATACTTTGTTAGGCGTTTAATAGCTCTACACAATTGTTTAATTCACCAATAGGATCATGCATCATTAATCAGTAATGTTAGTTATGTAGTGCTGCAACTTCTTGTGCAAGATTAGATTGGTACTGGAAGTTTTATTACATTTTGAAGTATAACAATATCTATTTTCTCCTTTTTATTTTGTAGACGTTTGTGAATGATGTGAGGATTCCTGAACAGACATACATTACTCTGAAGCTTGAAGATAAATTGAGATTTGGCTATGATATCCTTGTAATAAAAATGTACAGCTATTTGCAATGCATTTTTCTTGTAAAAGTATATTAGCTCTTCTTAGTTTAACTGATCATAAAGTGATCTGATTTGCATGCTTTTCATATTTCTTTAGTATTTATTAGAAGTAAATCTGCACCATATATTCCTCTGCCCATCAAAAAAATATGAATTGGGGAGAACCTGTAGTTTTAGAAATATTATGCCCAGTGGCAAATCAAGGATGGACTAAGGAATGTTCTCTGAAAAACAAGGGCTAAAGTAAGAACTTTAGACAGTTAAACTGTTGCTGAATGTTACAAGTTCCCGCTAGTATCAGAGATTAGCTGTGCTGCTGAAAGTACCGTGGCCATCTTATTAATACTCTGTGCTTTTCAGTGAAATGTTAGTGAACAGCAACAGTAACAGAGAGAAGGTGAAGAATCAGTAGTGAACAGCCATACGTGCACATTGAGGAAGACAATGCTGGTTACTTAGTGAATGCTGACAAATACCTTGTAAGTGGCACAGTATTTCATATAAATGCTTTAAACACTAATTCAAAGAGAAATATGGAATTAATTTGTTCTGGCTGTTACAGTCAATGTGTCTGGTGAGGTTTTCATAAAGGAACTAGGAAGAACATGAGCAGTCCAACTCCAGAGAGAAAATGAACTTCTTCTACACTGAGTGGAACAAAATTTCCTATCTCTGTGTATGTTGCCCATCAAGAGGGAGATGAACAACAAGACTTACATATGGTAAAAGTGAGATTAAGCAATGTGAAATGTACACCAAAAAATATCCTCACTGTAAGTCAGTTTGGTGGGCTGGTGTTTTTCCAGTTTGTATAATGAAATCGCAGTAATGTCCTTTGGCATCTCCATGTGTCAGAACCCAGTATGTGAGGTAGTAAACTCTTGCAAAGCTGGGCAATGTGTCTGTTACATGCCTTCTCAGCTTTTCCAGTGCTCCCTGGAAACATATAAAAGGATAGGAAGGATAGAGCAGCCATGTTACCCTTTGTCTTTCTAGCTGAAGAGGCAATGGCTGTCAGGTTTGCTTAACCTAGCAATGGACCTTCCAATGTCTCTATCTCACAGAGAAGGTTTGCTACTGGAAAAAACATTCCTTCATCCAGGACCAGACAGCTTCAAATTGGACACTTCTATGAAATAATTATCATCACTCTCATGGAGCTGAAACAGAAGTTAACACAGAAAACTTATTCTCTTGGCTGGCGCAAACTCAGTGTTAAATAACTGAAACACAGCCTTGAGTTCCTCCAGGAAGGCCTTAATGTGGATGTATGAATGTCTCAGCAAAAAGGTGAAATCTCTATAATGTATAGAGGCATAGTATAATGATATAAGTATAATATAATGTTAATAGCCTGTTCAAGAAAAAGAAGTTTTGTGTAAATTCCAACATTAAATGCTTCCTTAGGTCAACAACCCATATTCCAGCCTTTCAAAGTCAGCACATGACCTTGGAACCTCTCGTTCAGCTCCTTACTGCGCTACCCGGTTTGAACTCCTTCAGGAGCTATCATTTCACTTCCTATCTATTAAAGTAGACATCTGGATAGCCGTTGTCTCCAGTCAGATGAGTTTTGAAATCTGAATGTTTCTCCAGTGAGACCCTGTATTGTATTTTTATTTCAGACAGGTAGTCTTCACAATTCATTCATTCCCAAAGTAAATTCAAGAAATGTTCCTCCTTCTGTTAAGATCAAAATCTAGTCACTAGGAGCACTGATAATCTGCGTACTCATGTCACCTGTATTGAGATCTGCTGGGCAGCTTCATGGCCATCCGTAAATTGAGCATATTGGTCATCCAGTCTCTAGTCAACTTCATTTTTGGAAAAAGTCTTCTTTACACCCTAGTGGTCAGAGGAAGGAGAAGGGTAAATAAATACCTCATTTTAGATGTCCATATTTAAAAGATGAGTCTGCATCCCACCCTGGAGGCACAATCCTGTGAAAATCTGGTTGTAATGGATCTGTGGACTTGAGCATGATGAAGAATAGGAAAACTTATGTGTGCCTATCAGAAATTTCCCTTTTTTTTGAGTAATAAGATCCACAGATCTGGCCTGTACTGCAAATAAATAGAAAATCCAGAATAAAGATGGAAATTTACATCCAAAGATTTTGGGTTTGTTTCATTAGGGGACATTGCCCATGCTCTACAGTAGTATAAGTTGTGTTTTTTCTTCTAAGTATAGTTAACACAATCTGTAATTTAAGAAAGTACAAATGAATCATTCTGCCTGTGGAAGATGACACAACTGGAGCTAACTTCAGCGGGCTAGGACGTTATCTTGCATCCAAAGACTGACTGACCTTGTTTGAGCCCCACACTCCAAGTAGACTAAGGTACTCTGTGGACCTCACTACTTTAAAAAAAAAAAAAAAAAAAAAAGAAAACTTCCAATTAAGCACAGATATATTTTCCAATTCTAGACATTGCTCTAAATGTTAGTATATTAAATGGAAAAAAAGAATAAGATGGTGACATAACGTTGGTCACATACACTGATACATAAGTATATCTCGTGATCTTCCATGGTCAATCCTTGTCCTCCCAAACCTTTGTTTACTGTCATTCCTTGTTGTATGCCTAATTTGTAAACTCTTCACAGCAAGGACTCATCACTTTTGTACTACTGTATTTACAAGCTATTGTACTGTATTTATTACAAGTAATGAATCAAAATGTGTTTATTTTGACAAATATACTTCATAATATGTTAGTCATAAATGTAATTTTTTTTTGAAAACTGATCTTAATAATATGAGACTACATTATAGTGTCTTCTGGATCTTTTAGAAGCTGGATGAGACTGTCAGGGGTTTTGTGAAAGCTTTTGTAAGTAAGCAAAGTAAGAATTTATCAAATTTCTAATCTTGTATTGTTTGGTATTTTCATCCTATTAAGTTACATTTATTCCATTTTAAAGAAAAAAATCTCAATTTTTTGCTGTGGCTTATCTTAAAGTAAGACTTTCTGTCTCTAGTGTAAATTTTTTTGGAGCTGTGAAACTTTTCAGGTTGTTTTCCTTATCATTTCATACATACTAATCTTTTTACTGTAGTCAGAGGTGAAATGAGGGTCCCTGAAGAAGCCCTTAAGGTAATAACATGCAATCACTACTGTCACAGTTTAAGGGTTAACTGCACCTTTGGCCTCCCCTCCCCCCATTTTGCCTTCTCAGGGCAACCACTTAAAGTTTCAAGTTTTTTAGTGGTCACCTTTCTCATGTGGAGACCCATGTCTCTCTCTCCAGGCCAGGTTTTAGGTTTGCAATCCCTCTGCACCTCACTGTGAGTTCTCCAGCAGATCTGACTTGGGTCCAGCAGTGGTTCACTCTTTCTCCAGGTGCTAGACTACAACAGTGCAGACCAGTTATTAACCAGCATTCACAAAACAAAGTACATTTACTCTTGAGTCATAAGCATCAAAGACCAAACATTAAAAGCAAAGAAACAAACAAACAAAAAAACAAACACCCACATCATCCAACAGATCTACACATATGCTAAAAGCTTACTAGAAGTCATTCCAGCTCCAGCATTTGGCTCTGGTTGGTTTCAGTCTTTGAAATCCCTCCACTGGGTTTTCTCTCCTGGTTTTACAATTTCATATCATGTTTCAGATCAAGAGCAAGAACACCCTGGGGCAGTTCAGCTGTTTCTTTATAGAATCTGGGCATTTGATTTCTGGCTGACTGTAACAGGTAACACCAGTCAGTGCTCTTCTTCTCAGGGGGCAAAGCTTCAAAGTCTGAGTTTTTGAGTAACTGGCACTGGGGATTTTGTATTAACCGCCTAATCCCCCAGGAAACCAACTCACTGAATCAGGACACTGAAAAGGCATTCAACATCTATTATACCAGAAGTCCATGACTCTCTGGCACATTTCAATATACTAGTCTTTCGAAGTCCTCATGCGTCCCAGATTTCCATCTGTCACACCTTTATTTATGTATTCTGCCCTTCTCTGTATATGTATAACTATAGTTTATGCAGTTTATTTTAGTTGAGATCTTTTTCTTAAATGTTGTTTAGCATGAAAAATTTACAAGTCAACTCCAGTTATCCCAAAAATCCTCAGAGGCAGAAGGATCAAAGCCAGTCAGCTCCACAGGTACAGAGCCAAAGGTACCAGATGCCACAGGTGAAGTGCATCACAAAGCTACAGAAGCATTGAAATCTGAAGAAAAATCTATGGGTGAGATAACTTTTTGTAGCAATACAAAGTATAATTAGAGAAGGCAAGTTTTTTCTTTCCTCAGATATTTCAGCAGATACTGTAGACATGTTGCAGAAGAGATTTTTAAATATATATATTTTTAAAAGGTTTAATAATAAACCTCAGAATTTCTAGCTTTCTTTATCACAGCATCTAGACATGAATATAAAAACTTGCATAAGTTTTTTTGCTCTGAGTTTTCTGAATTTCCAGCTCTTCTCCTGCACACAGCCACCACACCCAGTGCAAACTTTTGTGAACTTTAGCAGTGGTAGAGTGGCACTTTATTGAATTTATTCACTAATGAAACTTTTCAGTTAACCAGTAATATTTTTTAGTACTCTTCCATTCTTGATAGTTCTATTTTGTTGTATTTTTCTGTAATATTTTTCTGTTTTAGTAGATTATAGCATAATTTATTATTTTTTCTGGTTATATTAATATTATTTGTATTACTTTAGCGCTTAGGGACCCTGATAATGGACCAGGACACCATTGTGCTCGGCGCAATGCTAACACAGAAGAAAGGACAGATTTTGTCCCAGAGAACGTACACTCACCTGAGAGGTAGGAGATATGAATTCAAATCTTCTCTGTCTGATTCAGAAGATGGATTTGAATCCACATCTCCTATCTCCCAGGTGAGCGTCTTACTCAACAGGGTATATAGTTGTTCGTTCTCTCTCTCCCCTCCCCTTCTCCCCCCACCCATGAATATTTTTGTAAAGTTGGAACAGCTTCATTATGAGCAATTGAGAGCAGAATACCCTATAGTCTACTGGTTAGGGCACTCATCAGCTAGGGGAGAGATTTGCATTCAAGGCCCTGCTCCCATGAATATTTAAGTATTTATACAAAATGGAATGTATTCAACAGGAAAGATTGAGAGTAACCCACCCCCGAATAGCCTATAATTTGGTGGTAAGGATGCTCACCTGGGAAGGGAAGATCTTAATTTAGATCCCTATTCTAGAGTGGGAATTCAAACCTGGTTTTCCCATCTGTCAAGCAAGTGTCCTAACCATTGGGCTAACAGGGCGCACAGATTTTCTTTCTTATCAGAATCAACCTGAAAACATTTTCATTTTATTGAATTAAACTATATGAAAAAATTTTCCCAGCTCTACTCGGAAGTGTATTGATTTTTTCTTCAGCCGCTTGTTACATACGTAAGTGTTTTCTATTGTTCATGCAGTTAAATACACTAAAATTCACTCTATCGTTTGTTGCTGGGTTTTTTTAAACTATAGTATATTCTAAGGTAGAAGAACATTGTTTTGGAAGAAAAATAATTAGATATATGGGTATTTTAAATTGTATTAAACATTTGAAGCGGCCATCCATTTATTTGTGGGTGAAGATTAACCCTTTGAACACTACTGAACAAACCATTATTTGCTAGCAAGGTAGAAGTTCACAAATTGTCCTTATTTCTTAGCATGCAAATAGTGCATATTACTGTCAAAATATATAATACTTTCAGATACTCTATTTTGTGCGCCAAACAAAAATGTCTGATATAAAATTATAGAGATATGGGAATTCTGAAAAGGAAACAGAGCTGTTTTTACCATAGAGAGCACATATACCCAGTCACTGAGATATCTGGTGTTGAAGTACAATATAAAAGAAGTTAAGATATATTCCGTTAGAACATCTGTATGATATTAAAGTTGCCAAATCTTAATAGGGTGCAATATTGTCTTAAGAAATATGAGCTGTTCTTAATATGGAGAGCAGGTCAGAGCTCAACTGACTGGTTAGTCATGGAGGTGGAATAACTGTTTCATATCTAATTTCTTACTTAACCCTTTCCTGTTCAGATACTTGTACTATGTATATTATAACTAAATCATGAGATTTAGTTCTTTTTATTAGTTATATTTTCTTACTTAAACATGGCTTTAAAAAATAGTGTAGTCTAACTAACTAATATATAAGTGTGTACGTATTGGTGTTCTTTAGTAACTGCCAGCTATTTGAAACCTTGGCAGCATTACAAAATTTGATCAGTTTTCCATGTGATAGTATTCCAGCGAAAGTTCAATGTGGGTAAAAGAGAGAATCCTTTCACAGAAATGGTAGCTTTTAATAATGTACTGATAGTGAGTTGATTTGTCTTTTAAATGAAAGCAGAAAATAATATTTAAAAATACTATGCAGTAGCAGCAAGATGTAAGTCACTTGTATTTGCATAAATTCCTAAGCAAGCAGTTTTGGTCAGATCATTAGTAAGCTTTTATATTTAGCATGCAGGTCATTTGTTCAGACATTAAATTGGTTTTGTATTGGAGGAAACACAAGCAATCAAACTGTTTCAACTTTCAACATACAAGTTCCATCAGAACTTCTCTTTCTCCTTGTCACTTGTATCTAAACATCTTATGTAAAGTAAATGGTGAATTAATTTCTTTGGTTTTGGAATATTTTTATAGATCTTTCTGCCATGCCTCGTGGTACACCTTTGTATGGACAGCCATCCTGGTGGGGTGAGGATGAAGCTGATGAAAAAAATGGTTGCAAACATGAAGAAAAAATACATGAAACAGGAGCTTCAGGTGAGACTGTTCAGAAAACATTTCAATTTGTAGTATCTTTTTGACTCTTTAGTAAGTAAGTAGCTCTTAAAATGTGGGACCCCACAGAGGTATATAAGAAAGATAACTGTTTTTCAATAATTAATGACTTATTAATTTTGTATGTTCTTTTATCACTGTTAAATACTGTTGCTTCACTAGTATCTGAACTTTATGCTGCAGAGTTGCCTTTCTCTGTTGACCTTCTGTTTTTTGTTGCTGTTTTATGACAGCAAATATGACAGATTTTCATCGTATTGGAGTCTATGGCTGAAATCCTGGCCCTATTGAAGTCAGAGGCAAAAACGCCCATTAATTTTAATGGAGCTAGGATTTTGCCCTTTGTGAATACCTTCTTTAGTTCTCCTCAACTATTGCCATGATGCAGTGGGCAGAGTTATTCGCCAAATATTTAATAAAGCTGTGCTTTCATGAACAAAAAGGATATAAATACATGTTGGAGATTCTGACTGCTTGAGAAATTTCTCAACTTCATTCTGTTTAATACCAATTCACATAGGTGCTGGAACTAGGGGATCTGAGGGTGCTGCTGCACCCCCTGTTTTGAAGTGGTTTCCATCATATACAGGGTTTACAGTTTGGTTCAATGGCTCTCAGCACCCCCACTATAAAAATCGTTTCAGCACCCCGAGCAACTCAACCCAGACGAAGATTTAATTATTTGATTCCACGTAATATCCGCTATGCATTTAATCCAAATTCTAATAAATGAGATTTTGTTAACCAGCCAAGTTTCTGGATTGCTGACAATTATTCAGTGATAAAAGCTAGGATAAGTTTGGCTAGTAAAAAAAAAAAAAGTTCATAAATAGCAGTTTAACAATAACAGAACTGTACTGTCTATAACTGAATACTGTCTATAACTGAACTATACTGTACAGAGTATGTTACTTAAATCACTTTATACACAGTACAATAGCTTACTAGTGGATATAGTGAGTAAAGTCATTCTTCTGAACCAGTATCGATCTAATAGTGATTAAATCCACATCTGTCATTTGGTATAATAAAAATTAATCTATTGTAATGGACACTGTCACCAAATCAATATCTCTGACTGTGAAAATAAATGGTTCTGTTTTGTTTTGCTGTGTGGATGCCAGCAGTACAAGATTCCAAATTGGTTAGTCTCTAAGGTGCCACAAGTACTCCTTTTCTTTTTGCGTTCTGTGCTACTGTCATTCCTTAATGTTCCATCAACGTTAATGTTAGTCCATAGTTAATGCAAAAAAAAAAAAAGATATTCTGATTTATATGTTAAATTTGCAAGAAAAATCCTTGTTGTAATGTTCATTTACCCATAGTTTCTGTAACTAGGACATTCCATTTCTACTACTTATGCTGTTAAAAGTTAGTTTGTGTAAAATATATGGCCAAAACTTACAAATGTGGGTACCTAAAGTTAGGCTCCTAAATCCATCATGAGGGTATTCAAATAAAAGTGGACTCACTTTGGAAAGTGTTGAACACTGACAAATCCTATTTAAATCAAGGCAAATCCAAGCCACTTTTATTTAGGTGCCTATACATGGATTTGGGAGCCTTACTTTAGACTTCCACATGTGAGTGAGTGTGTGTGTGTGTGTGTGTTTGAAGGGATGATTTTTGTGTCCTTCCTCCTTTTACATCATCTGTTCTAGTTGCCATGAATCCTACCAGAGAGGGGTTGGAGCAAGCCCTAGAAGTCTCTTAAAATAACCCAAAATAACTTAAAAATGTAAAATGATGAAGTGATGAAGTGATCACATCTGATGAAGTGAGCTGTGGCTCACGAAAGCTCATGCTCAAATAAATTGGTTAGTCTCTAAGGTGCCACAAGTACTCCTTTTCTTTTTGCGAATACAGACTAACACGGCTGTTCCTCTGAAACCTGTTAAAAATGTAGTGAACTTAAAATCCAATATCTTAGGACCTTTGGGGACTATATGTGAGTTTGGCAGCCTTGGATTTCCACATTCTAATGGAATAAAGCTTTCACCACGAGGGCTTTAGATTAGTGAGTAGAGACTGGGTAAAGACCTCCAAAGGTTTCTTTTAAAGTGATGACTTTTTTGTGTAAATATTTTTTTGGTCACATTCTGAGGTTTTTGTGGCTCTTCTTGAGTCTATAGTTGGTCTAAGACACCTAGTTTTACAGGCATAGGTATACAGAAATAGTCACAATAATTTGCAAGAAACTCTCTAAATTTCACTACAAAAAATCTGTACTGTATGTAGGATAAATTAAATGCATGATGGTGTGATATAAAGGGTTTGTGAATGCTTGTCTGAGATAACATAACTGCATAACTCATTTGTAAGTTCACCAACCTACACTTCATGTTAATTAAAAAATTATTTCTCTGAAGATACCATTTTTGCAGCATTCTCACTTCCGGGTCCCAATTCCCTAGCAAGGGACAGGTAGAATTCCGTGAATTCTGTGGGGTTTTCGTCTGTAAAGATGGTGGTAAAGTTCTCGTAATAAAGTCATCAGTGACTAAGAGCTGTCATATGTGGTTCTGTCTCCATTCCTCTCAACATAGGGAAAATTGCGTGTGTTGTGGGGCTGGGTAAGGAAAAATATCTGTTGCTGTCTGTGAAGGCAAGTAGAAAGCAGTGAGCTTTAGCATCATAGTACTTTTCTCCCTCAAGCTCTCTGATGAGCTCTTACCTTCATCTCTTTGGGGCCCTCCCTTTAAAATGTGAAGTATATCGTCTTAGTGGTAGGGTGGTCCACCTTCTTCCTTTTTAAAATTGGGGGATTGTAAAACACTGGTCATGAAATCTTCCACTCTGTCATCCTTCTGTCTCTTCCATGGTGTTATTGCCGCCACCTCCTTTTTTCTCACCTGGTCAGATGCCAACATTTGTGGCATTGTTCACTCCATAGGTCAGTAGTCCTGACCGTTCTTCTGATTCAGAGGAGGAATATTGTATGTGAACATGTGGGAGGATAGTTTTCTTTTAAGAAAACAAAAGTCAAATGAAGAAGGGTAATTTTAAGAGGGATTTTAAAAAAAAAATTGTATTCATTTTTGTTAGTTTAATGCTACATTTTGAATAGTGAAATTGTGCAATTCTGTGGTTTTTTTGTAATTTTTATGTAGGACTCTTTGTTTTTTAAAAAAATTAAAAATAAAAAATAATCTCTACAGAATACATGTGCTGAAATAACCCCACTTTTTGGGTGACTTCTGAAGATCGCACCCAAGGTATGAAAGTACTCCAGAATGATGTGCAATTTGTTGTCTTATTTTATTCATACATTAAAATTGCTTTCTTCATAATAGCATAAGTACTTTGAAAGAGAGGAGTGGCTTCTACAGTGCTGTCTGAATTCAAAGAAAAGCAGATAAGAGAAGCCAACATCTGATTAAACCAACTAGTCAATGAGATAAAAACCTGTCTCAGCAGTAGAAGGGAAGGAAAAAGAAAGTTTGTCTGTGCTAGAGAAGAACTTCAGTAATGAATGGAAGTCTAAAGGATCTGCTTAATGTGCTCAATTGTGGTAATTTACAAATAAAGTGAGGAATGGCAAGATTAGACAAAATTTTGATACAAGGTTATAAAAAATATTTGGGCATGGAGCCTCACAGGAGAATACATAATGTGCATCATCTCACTGTGTGAAACAGTTCCATTTTATCTTTGAAATACCTTTTCTTTGGTTATTTAATCATGAAGGTACCTGCTACAAACAGAATCACTGTCAGAGAGATTAAATAAAAATATTTGTTCAAATAGCTTCTTTTTTTAAATTGAAGGGTTATTACTTCTAACAAAGAATGGAATTCAACATGTGACAGAAGAATATAGTGAACAGACTTAAGTGAATAAAGTTGTACAAGAGCATTAAAGCCAAAAAAAAAAAAAAAAGCCCCATGAAATAAACAAAACCCACAAACCCTATACTGGTGAATATTTGGTTCCTTTCTCTAAAAGGATTCAAATTGCAAGGATTTAGAACTTTAATAATTTAAAACTTTAAAACAAAAAATAGTGATTTTATTTTCTTAATCACTTGAGGTTATCAGTAGACTTTCAAACTCAGTCTCCATGTGTTCCAACTTCTCCGTATTTGATACGTATTAGATACGTATTGATACTTCTCTGTATTAGTGTTGGCAGAATGCCTGAGCAGACATGTCAGGTGGAAGACCATCTTGAGAAGACAAAGGGCTTTTTTCTGGACTGGCAGGAAGAAATGGATTGTGGCTCCTTTACTTGTCCCCTCGCCCTCCTCTTCACCTGCCGGTCAACTCCCTCCCAACCTCAGAGGGAATCACCTGAGCTGGTGGGTGGGCTGGTAGGGCTCAGGTAAACCATTGGCCCCTGCACACATTGGGGAGTGTATATAAGCCCTGGCCTTCCAGCATGAATCCCCTCTCATTTCTGGATTAACCACTCCCTCTCTCCCATACATAGAATTAGTGTAGGACTGGGTTTTTTGGTCTACTGTAGGCATTGTGATAGTTGCTTTTTGTGACTGGGAAGGAATTTTTCCATCACTGTCAGTTTGGCTAGGGTGGAGTGGGAGGTGGGGGCTTTGGCATCCCTGCAACAGCTCAGGAACCCTGTCAGGAGGTAAGGTTCAAGCTGTCATAATTTAGCAGGTGACAGATGTACAATGCAGGTATTTGCTCCTTAGAGGTCCAGTTCCCTGATAAACTAGCATTTGAATTAGCCTTCAAGACCATTCCTAAAGAAGCTGAGAACAGCTCCTAAAATGTGGTTCTGCGAGGAGACCAACCCTCTTTCCCCAGACATTTAACCCTCATGTGAGGGGAGAGAGGTGGGGTCCCAGCAACGGGCTGGGAACCTACTTTGGAGGGCTGGGGGTCTAATGGCAGCCCTCCACCAGGTGGAAACAATTAAAGAAGGAACCATGATCTGCACTGTACAATTTATTGCTGAATAGGTTGAGTTAATGAGTTAAGTTTAGTAAAGTTATGACCTAATTAAATCACATCCCTTGGATCCTGTCTGTCTTCTGACATGCGCAGGACAAACAATTTAGTTCTATGTGGTATACCTTAGTGGGCTTCCCTCCCCCAGAAAACCTGCTTTCCTGTGATACTAGTATTTGCTGTAGAACTGTTCCAAAGTTACTAAATATTTTCACACACTTTTAATACCAAATAAATTATTACATAGCCTTTTTTGGACCACTTCACTGGTGCATAATTTCCTGGGCTTGCTTCCCCTAAAGTTTTCATCCTTCCATTAAAACTTATTTTTGTTGCTTTTCAACAGACTTACATATAATTTTTGTGTGTCTCGACATTACAGCATAAGTACATTCAGGCAGAAATTGGAAAAACCATTCATGTGTGAGGGAAACATTCTTTATTTATTATAACTGGAACTCCTGTGAAATTTCACATCTCCTTGAATGTTGTTTCAACTTTTTAGATCTAACCTGTAGTCCAGCACTGACCAGCTGAGATAGTAGCATATAATTTGCTTTTTTTGTATGGTAAATCATTGCTATCTCAGATATTTAACACAAACGAATAAAAGATCTTTGAAACAGCCTTCTTAATGCAAGACTGTCTAGAACAATGGCCACCAAACTCTTTTGCTCGTGCACCCCCCCCCCTTTACCAGGTCTGCCCCTGTCCCCCAGGAGCCGCAGTAGGGAGCTGAGCCCGGGTGCTGGGAGCAGGGGCATGGCCCGGAGCGGAGCAGTGGGCGGAGTGGGGCTGGATGGCATTTCCTCCCCACCCCTCATGGGGGCTGGCCCAGGCCCTGCCATGGCCCACACACACACGTTACTCCACACACCCCCACATGGGTGTGCCCCACAGTTTGGGGACCATTGGTCTAGAACAAGTAAATTATAGATTCTTATATTTATAATTCTTCAAACTTTTGTTTCAATAACACAAATCCAAAAATTGTAATAAATTAATCTAAATAAGAGTCTCCATCAGACTTTAACAATTTGAAAAAAAAAATTTCTCTGTTGACTAGAAGGTAAAGTATACATTACGATAGATGGAGTATGATTTAATGAGGAGTTTGATATGGGAGATTTGTCGCTGCTAAACCAGCTATGTGAAATTAGTCTTTAAAGTCTCAAGTTAATGAGATTATTTTGGTATTACTGTCTTTCAACCTTAATGGAAACTCTAATGGAAAATCTTCGTAGTAAACAGAACACAGTGGACTCGATTCCAAAAAGGCACATTCTTGTGCTTTTGTTAGAGAAATATAGTGATGTAATTTTATGAGCTATAGATCCATGAAATGGTGTATACAGTATGACTTCATATATGACCCAATACTGCTGCTTTTGAGCTGAGTTCAAAGTACACTCATTTGCTCTAGCTTTCTCTGCTAGTGGAAAGTATACTGGGATCTAACTCTTCTCATCACACCCCTTTCCTCCACTCACCCCTTCTCCCCCCCAAAAAAGTATTTGTGGTTTCATTAATTGCTGTAGAATTCGGCATCACTAATTCTCCTAATCTGAATTTCTAAATCTAAATGTATAGGAATAGTGGACCAAAAACTTAAATTTTTAAATTCAGTTTAAAGCTTTGAGGAGAACATTATCTAAGTTCTTCATACAGTACTTTATAAGATAGGGACCTAAGTAGTTCTGAATTCCAACAGTGGGTAACTTTGAAGTATTTTTAATATGTAAAGTTTCTTTGCAGGTAACAAAAAACTGCCATTCTAGGGCAACACTAGAATATTAAATCTCTGAAAGATAAATTAAAAAGAGATCCAGGTGATCCTTAAAATTAAACAGTAAGGCCTCAATTCAGCAAAACACTTAAGTGCATGTTTAAATACTTTGAGGTACAGGGACCTAGAATAAGTGTGAGTAACGCTTATGTCAGCCTATGCAAGGCTATGGAAGTGAACGTGCACAGCATGTCACAGGAGGCATTCTGAACTTTGTAGATCAGGGACCTTTTAAAATATTTAGACAACGAAAGATAGCTTCTAATCCTCTTTTTGTAATTTTTAGTCAACTTACTACTTGTGAAAAGTGACATACAAAAGATAAAAACAAATGTTTAGAGAGCAACTTCACACATTTGCTAAAAGACAAGTTGCTATAACATAAAAATGTGGGGAAATATTTGTATTTAATAGTGATAAATTATTATTTAGATTTTTCTGGACCTGATGGGAAATATAGGACATAAAGTAAAGTCACTAGAAAATTGTGAACTATGAAAAGCAAAAGGGCCAATAAAGGAAAAGAGAGAGGAAGTATGAAAGAAAAAGCAATAGTCTGGAAAAGAATCAGAAAGGGGAAAAACAGGATAAGAGATGAGAAGAATGGGATTCCACTAGGTACTAATATTGGCACGTCTTAGCTTCTGTCTCTGAAAAATTGTGTTACATTTCTTTTCAAATAGTGGCTAACAAGACTTTTCAAGAATTTTGCATTATTTTACTGGCATGTAAATCTGTCGTTCTGATCTCCAATTCATGCTTTTAGGTTTATCTGTCTCTAACATTAGCATCTGGATTGATGGAGTGACTTTGTCATTTAAAAGAGAACATGGAAAAGCTATCAGTTTATTTATAGTCTTGCTACTGGACAAAATAATCACAAACTAGTCTGCTAAAATAGAAGAAAGGACAGTAACTGCAGATCTTTTTCTTTGTTCAACTTTTGCTGAAGTGCTCGTTTGAAAAATCTGTGCAACGTCAGGTCATTTTTTGTGTCGTTAAAGTGGAAAATATATAAAATCACACCATGCGAAGTACAGAAGAGAATTTTTGAATAATAAATAACCTGAATATTGTGGAAATAGTTTCTTAAAACTGTTACGTGTTTTTCAGAAGTGCAGTACAAGTGCCTTAAAAAATCTCCAATCTTGCAGGCCAACAGACGAATTCCATTGAATAACCATGAGTACATATACATACATTCTTGTCCTGCAGGACAAATGGAATTTTAGGGCCCCATAATTATTTGCGTGTGTGCAAAAAAACAAAATAAAAAACCAACATAGCTGTAAAACGTGGTGCCAGTGAGGATACAAAGTGAGTTTTGCTGGGTTTTTTTTACCCAAGTTGTGAGTTCATTCCAGTAAAATAATTTTCTGAATCCATATATTTTCAGATAAGATAATGTATTAGGCCAGGTGTTCTTCAAACTCTTTTATAGTGAACACCACCACTCCGTGACGCCAGTGTCTCATGGATAGCCTTCCTGCCCAATCATGATCACTCAGACTACCTCTGCTTCCAACTCTTATGATTCTATTTCCAATCACACAATATCCCTGTGGCAATTGCAACGCTATTTGCTTCCCTGTTTGCCTCCCAGAACCTGCACCTGGTTCAGTTTCCTAGCTCAGGAACTGTGCAGGGTGGAAGATCTTCATCTCCCTATACACCCCTTTATCCTCTGCCCCCTGCTACCGAGAAACTTACTCTCAACTCCTGCTTCCCCCATCCCACACCACTGCTCACAACCTTCCTTGCCCTCTCACAAATCTTCAAGCTCTACTTCCCAAGATAGGCTCTTTCCCCATCCAGGCTCCCTGCGCATGCAGTTCATGTGACGTCAGCCTTGACTTCTCCCACCATCCAGCCTCATTCGCTTTGCTCTCCAGCGCTAAGCACCAACTGCATTTTTCCTTGTGCTCCTCTGTTGCAAGACCAGGACATTGCTTCCTTCCTCTGACTATTCCTGCACTCCCCACACCAGCTTGGTGCTGTCCTCTCCCCAACCCACTCCACCAAAATGATAATTTATAATCCATTCACAAATACATTTTTGTAATTCCTATTTAGCTCAGAAATTGTTGTGATGAACCACTTCAGTGTTAAGTGTTTATGTAGTTATGTTTCAGTTCTACATACATTTTCCTGATGCACAGATTGCTTGGGCAGTGCGGATTACTTTATGGTATTATGAAGGCAAAGGTGAGGCTATTTTACAGACTCTTATTCATTTTAATCTCTACAAATCTAATATAATACCAGTAATTTAATTTTAAAAGATAACATAGTTAGAGCATTCCCCGAAAGGAGATCTGCATCAACATGAAACTTGGGTCTTTTTTGTTTTTGCTTATACTACAGTGGAACATAGAAGATTAAAACTATATTACATTTTGTTTCTTGTGCTTCTTAATCATTGAAAAATCTCACCGTACACAAGATTGCAAAAGCTGTAGTTTGAAAAAAGTTCCTATTTTTTAGCTAATATATTTCGTTAAATTGGTTTTGTGCTTACTTTTAAAATAAATTCTTACCTGTTTTATGAGAAATCACTCGTTGGCTTGTATGGGGAAATTATAATTTTTTTAAAAATTACTCAGCATACCTTTTTCTTTACCTAAATTATTTGAGATAAATTCATTCTTTGTCATAATTTAGGTTTGAACTAGATTGACTCCCAGTCTTAAAGTGTTCAGATCACATTTTATGTATTCCAATATGTTTTTTTCAGGCTATTTAAAGACCTCACTTTATACAAGAGATGGTGTCTTGATATGAAAGTCAAGAGAAGAATTTTACTTTTGATCTGATCTAGATTGTACTTTTAAAATAGGTACAAAAATGTTTTATTGCAGAAACATTTTAATAATAATATAAATAAAGAAAGTAACTTAGTACAAGGCATACAAATTGTTTTAAGAGATCTTATTCTGTAAGATTTGAAGCATGAGAATAAGGGGAGGATGTACATTAATCCTCTCATCCCTCCTTAGTACCGTTCATTCTTGAACTTTTCCAACCACTGTGTTACTCTCAAAGTAGTCCATATTATCAGGATCAAATTAACCCATCCTGTTTTCTGTGGTTTCATCATCTTTTTGATCTTTTTGTAAAGACACATGATACATAAAATCAATCAATACTTGTCAAAAAAGCAAATCTTTCCTGAAGAATAACAGGAAATATTTATAATTCATTTGTACATTTCTTTATTTACATTGCTACCTTACTGGCTAAATAACAGATTTCAGGTACAGATTTAACTATCTTAGGTGGATACAATTTGTCTATTTTCAGCCACATGATGAACATATTAATAGATTTTTAATACTTCTCTTTGTGTCCTAAAATCCTTTTCTACAAATCTTAATATGAATCATGTAAAAAGTGTGAGAACCATTTGAATTATATTGTTTGGAGTCTGGCTTGCTGCGATTAACTTCTAGATGAATATTTCTTTTGCCAAATGCATGTAAAGGCTAGTTTCCTAAAATCGCTTTGCTAGCAGCCACATGAAAGCTTTAATTTAACATTAATTCAGGATGTGCAGTGGGACACACTTTTCCCATCCCACTCCCCCACTTCTCCTGTTTTCTTTGCTCCATTCAAAAGCATGAAATTTATTTAATTCCTGAATTCTTTTTGCCACTGTAGTTTTTAGTCTGCTGTTCCTGTGCTTTATAAATTGTATTCAATGAAATAGGGGCACGTATCATTAGGAATTTAGTTTATAATTCACCTTTTGTAAAAATGTAGAACATGTTTGTGTTATAAAACAGTCTCAAATGCCTGTTCTTGTTCTTTGTTTTAACTTTCACATGGGAACTCATTTTTATCTTGCATTCATATTTGAATTATTTTTCCGAACAGTCTTGCTATGAAAAATTATACTGACTGTATAGCTTAGGAAATGAAGTCATATCAGCCCCATCCAATTCAGGACACTTGTTCCATAAGTCCAGTCAGTTGCTTTTTGATGATTTCCAGGTAGCTCTGAATAGCAATATTATTTTTCAAAATATTAGCTCTTATGATTTTTCGAACTATTTTCTATGTTGCTATTAATATGAATCTCCTTCCATCATCCACAAATCTGTTGGATTGCAAATTTTCTTTGACAAATTCTAAGAGAACTTTCTGCCAGCTTGACATGCTTACAGTCATGGCTGTCCCCTCTTCAGTGACATTTTTCAAATAGCAAAAATAACTTACAGTTCCAGAAGTACATTGTTCAGTCTTCTGCATGGGCTTGTGCTGTTTTCCAGGAATTACTCCAGTGGCCTTTATAGGAATTCTGAAATTCCTTGAAGACCCCGAAGTTCCCCAGTATTGTGAAATCTATTTTTTATTTTTCTTAATAGGATGCAGCACAGATGTCAAGCAAGTTGAGGAGAAATCTTCAGCTGCAAATGAAGAAGAACTTTATCCTTTCTGTAGGGAGCCAAGTTACTTTGAAATTCCTACAAAAGAATTCCATCAACCTTCACAAATAGCAGAGAGCACTATTCATGAAATCCCAACAAAAGACACCCAAACCTCACATGCAGCAGGTGCAGGACATGCTTCATTTACCATTGAATTTGATGACACCACTCCAGGAAAAGTAACTATCAAAGATCATGTGACAAAATTCACATCAGATCAGCGCCACAAGCCAAAGAAGTCTTCTCCTAGTGGACAGGACTTACCTGGGCTTCAAACTGTGATGATGGCTGCTGAGAGCAAAGTAGCTGACTGGCTAGCACAGAACAATCCCCCTAGAATGATATGGGAAGCAACAGAGGAGGATTCCAAAAGTATTAAGAGTGATGTTCCAGTGTACTTGAAGAGGCTGAAAGGTAAAGTGAATAATTTCAGCTATATTTATTTCCTAAGGCTTCAGTCTTTCATAGAGGTCATGGGTGGACCCCTGCAGTCTTGTGGAGTCCAGTTGAAGTCATTGTTGCATCTGTACAGGAGAGTGTGGTAGCAAATTTCTTTGCAGGATGGAGTCTTAAAAAAGTAAAACAGTTAATTTAAATGATCCTACAGTAAGTATACTGACTGGAGTTGTGTTACGTTATTATACAGTTGAAGGCTTCATATCTTCCAAAAGCTTGCTCTTTGAAGGAAAAAACATCTTGGGTAATGTTACACAATTTATAAGACTATACATTCATTTGTTTACAAAAGTTGAATCGCTCTTGATAATCAAAACTTGTGACTTAACACATGTTTCTGTAGTTCTTTCAACAGCAAACATTCTGTTGGATACATAAAAAAATCCTTTTGCTATAATCACATTCATGAGAGCTAAAGAAGATGCACATTAATGGCTAGATTTGCAGAATACACAGATACTCTATTTAACATACTGATTTGGGACTCTGGATTCAACTTTAAGTCCATACTCTGATATAAACCAAAATGTTTTGTAATACATCAGTAAAATATTTTTGTTAACCAAAGTTCCAGTTGATTTATTGCAGACTACAGATCCAATGACATTTCAAATGAAAATGAATTTAGCGGTGGGTAATAGCTTTTCAAAGGAGTAAAATATATGTGGGGATTTCATTAAGCAGAATTAATGAAAAATTCTGTTATGATTATTTGCTCATGAATATTCCACTGACATTCAAATTTTTCAGAAAGAAAACGATGACAAATATTTAGAAGTCTACTAAATATGTACTTTTAAAAAACCCTGAAAGCTTAACAGTGCAATTCTTATTTCTTAGCTTTGTAACCTAAATATACTGTTCTGCTCAGTCAATTGGGATTGAGTAAATGTTCTTTGTCTCTTACTGATCAAAAGTTTTCTTTGAAAGCTGGCTTTTCCATACAAGTCTTAGAAACAGCAATATCACCATGCTATTCGTGAAATAATAGCTTAGTATTAGTTCAGTGTTTTTAGTGCATAATATCACAGTTACTGCTTTGCTGTTCATGACATTGGAGTGTACTGGACTCTTAAAAATTCTTTATACTATCAGACATGTTACTGTGAAAAATGGGAAGAACTATTGCCTGGGCAGGCATATGCATGCAAGACTTACTTCCCTTTTATGGCAGCAGAAACTTGAAGAAGTTTGTTACAAACACACATTTACAGTTCTTTCAATTGAAAATATATGTTGTACTGCAGGAATTTGTTCTGGATAATGCACTGTGTGACCTACTGTGTCACAGGTGGTCTCTTGCACTTCCCCCCTTCATGAGGGAATACCTACAACCACTCTGAAAGCTTGACTCTGAGCATTGTAGTGAAGCTTTTTAACATGTTGGTAACTTCTCCCTGTCTGTCTTCTATTCCTAGCTAAACCTGCAATGAAATCATGGTGCAAAAAATTGTGACCTATACATTTCACGACAGTATTACTATTGCTATATTGTGGTAGCACGTAGGGTCCCTAGTTTTAGACCAGGGCCCCCGGTTCTAGGCACTGTGCAAACACATAATAAAAAGATGGCTCCTTCAGAGTTCTTTCTGTCTAAGTTAGTTATCATAATAGGTTGTGATGTGAAGATTATAACCACTGCAATAATAAGAACAAGCTATGTAGAAGTACACTTTTATCCTATTGTTAATATTAGAGATAACAGCAAACAGAAAATCTAATATGTCAAATCTTTAAAGGTTTTTTGTCTCATTAAGTTCTAGTGCAAAAGCCCATCTTTTAAACCTACTGTGTATAAATATGTATTGTGACAAAGTTCCTGCGCTACCTTGGTGGGTCTTGCGCTTATTGGCGGATTTGCTCACCTTGGAGCTTCACGGCAGCCCTCAGCTTGACTGTTTTTCTGAATTCACAGTCCAGGTGGACGACTCCTGTGTCTGACCAGGAGTTGGGAGGAATTTGGGGGGAACCCAGACCCACCCTCTACTCCGGATTCCAGCCCAGGGCCCTGTGGAATGCAGCTGTCTAGAGTGCCTCCTGGAATAGCTGTATGACAGCTACAACTCCTTGGGCTACTTCTCCATGGCCTCCTTCTAACACCTTCTTTATCCTCACCATAGGACCTTCCTCCTGGTGTCTGATAATGCTTGTACACCTCAGTCCTCCAACAGTCCACGTTCTCGCTCTCCGCTCCTCTTGCTCCCAGCTCCTCACACGCACACCACAAACTGAAGTGAGCTCCTTTTTAAAACCCAGGCGCCCTGATTAGCCTGCCTTAATTGATTCTAGCAGCTTCTTGATTGGCTGCAGGTGTTCTAATCAGCCTGTCTTAATTGTCTCCAGAAGGTTCTTGATTGTTCTGGAACCTTCCCCGTTACCTTACCCGGGGAAAAGGGACCTACTTAGCCTGGGGCTTATATATCTGCCTTCTATTACTCTCCTATAGCTATCCTGACCGACCCTGTCACAGTATATGAATATTATATTAGTATGAATCATGGAATATTACCACGGTTCTGAGCTTCTTCCACATCCCTACTTGGTAATCCCAATTTTTTTTTAAGTAGCTATTTTGTATTTTCATCCTCTAACAAAGGAAAGAGCAAAGAATCTAGATCACGGGTGGGCAAACTTTTTGGACCGAGGGCCACATCTGGGTGGGGAAATTGTATGCAGGGCCATGAATGTAGGGCTGGGGCAGAGGGTTGGGGTGCGGGGTGTAGGAGGGGGCTCAGGGCAGGGGTTGGAGTGCAGACAAGGGTGCAGCAGGGGGCTCAGGGCAGGGGGTTGGGTGTGTGGTGCAGGAGGGGTTTGGGGTGCAAGCTCTGGCCCGGGACCACTTACCTTGAGTGGCTCTGGGGTGGCAGCGGCATGCAGCGGGGCTAATGCAGGCTCCCTGCCTTCCCTGGCCCTGCACCGCTCCCAGAAACAGCCGGCAGCACATCCCTGCAGCCCTTAGAGGAAGGCGGGAAGGGGGCAGAAGGCTCCGCGCACTGCCCTCGCCTGCAGGCACCACCCCCGCCTGCAGGCACTGCCCCCCACAGTTCCCGGCCAATGGGAGCTGCGGGGGGCAGTGCCTGTAGGCGAGGGCAGCGTGTGGCGCCCTTTGCCCCCGCCCCCTTTCCCAGGGGCCGCAGGGACGTGGTGCCGGCTGCTTCCTGGATTGCCACGGGGCCAGGGAAAGCAGGGAGCCTGCCTTAGCCCCGTGGCGCCAAGCGGTTGGCAATCCTACAGGCCGAATCCAAAGCCCTGACGAGCCAGATCTGACCCACGGGCCATAGTTTGCCCACCCCTGCTCTAGATGATGTCTGATTGCTAGATAAATTCTGTAGTTATTCTATTTTCTTTGTTACATTACCTCTTCAATGCTCCCATTTTGGTTAAACAGAGTACCAGAAATTCCAAATTAACTGTGGAAAATGAACTTCTATTTTCATGTAACATTATCATCACAGCCAGCTGGATGACTGTTTCATATTATTATCTAGCTGATACTTCTGTGTCTGGTAAAGGAAACAAAAAATGAACACTTCATAATCTTTGTAGCATACAAAATAGCAAATCGCTGAATTTAAAATTTAAATTTTATAATTACTATATTAGTTTTCCAATAATTATGATTATTTTAATTTGTTTAGCACTAACAGTGTGTTTGATGCTATACAAAAGACATATCAAAACTGTTACTAACTAGCAGAGCTTCCAATCTAAATGACAATCTAAACACTCTGGAAGACCCAGAGGAAAAATCAACATTTTACTGACTGACAACATGCATTGTTTGACATCCGCACAAAAAGAAATTACTTAAAAAAACACCTTATGGCTAAAAAAAGAAAATCCAGATAATTTAAAGAGAGAGAATAGCGACATATTCTACAGTGTTTCTATAGTTTCATTTCACAGAAGACTGCTTTGTAATAAATTTGGCTTTTAAAATTTCAGTTGCTATGTAGTTCCTTTCACTTAAATGTCTTTTATATAATAATAAGTTCGCACACGGTGATCTTTAGCCATAGATCTCAAAGTGCTTTACAAAAGCAAGTAAGTAATATCCCCATTTTACATGCTGCTGGCTCTTTAGCACATGATGGCAGGAGAGACTGGTCGGAAAATTCATTGTACTTGTGTGAGAGAATGATAAAGGATTAGTGCTGATGCTAACTAAATACCCTTTTCTGGAAACTACAGTGATTAACTAGATGGAAAGCTATTCTGAAAATATTTGTAAATAATGTTTCAAATCCGAAGTTCTCAACAGGTGTTTCCCAATAACAGTGAATTATTACGTAACTATATTCTGCATCCCCTTAACACTTCCCGGAGCTTTTTCAGCGTCAAGTTTTGTATTCTGGTGCAGGAGTCATGTGTAATTAGCTGACTGCATAAAGGAAGGCAATTTGACTGGGTGACTTGTTGATGAAATGAGACCAAGATCTGGTACAGCTGGTATAATATTATCTGGTTCTGTAAACCATTGATTAAGTATTTACAGATTAGAAAAAGGCAAGTCAAATGCATCTGTGTCACTGATCAGCTTGTAAAAGACTTCATTATTTGACTGGTAGCAAGTTGAATGTGTTAGTTATAGCTGTAGGAAGTCTGCAGAGCCTGTTACTGAAGGACATTGGGTTACCAACAGAAAAACAAGTATAATTTCTATGTACATTTTAATTTGCCAGCTTCTGTCCATGTGGCATTTTTACTTTGTAGTAATATATTTCCTTTTTGTTTTGTTTGAAGGGAATAAACATGATGATGGGACACAGAGCGATTCAGAAAATGCTGGTGCACGCAGGCATTACAATAAGCGAGCAACACTTGATGAGCATATAAGACATCAACATATGGAACAGAAAAAGTCATACCAGAAAGCCCATACTACAGAAAAGCATGAAGAGCAGGCTGCTATAAGTCAGACTGCCTTTATGATTGAGTTTTTTGATGAAGACCATCCTCGAAAGAGACGATCTTATTCCTTTTCTCAGAATGTGGGAGCTCTTTGCTCAGAAATTCCTTCTTCAACACCTCATGTGAGAGCTGAGAAAGTGAAAGGTACTTCTGGAGACATCAAAGGGGTTTCTTTGCCTTTGCAGACTAGTAGGGTAGTACATGGTGTTCATGCAAAACTATTAAAACAAAAATCAGAAGAACCCTCAGTTGCATTACCTTTCTTACAAACTGCATTGTTAAGAAGTTCAGGAAGTCTTGGGCATAGACCAAGCCAAAACCAGGAGATGGACAAAAAATTAAAAAGCCAACTTGTTTCTGCTGCTACTGAAAAGGAGAATGATGATGACCAAAGTGACAAAGGTACTTACACTATTGAGTTGGAAAATCCCAATTCTGAGGAAATGGAAGCACGTAAAATGATTGACAAGGTAAGAAATTAAAATACATACCACTCATTACACATTGCATTTCAGTTTTATCTGATGGGAAATACATGCTACTTACTGAAATTACCGGGATAGTATAATCATAATGAAACACAGGTTCTCAAAGTAGACTTTAGTATTTGTGTATGGAAAAAGGCATAAGAGGACTTGCAGTGTATTGCCTAAAAATTCCAAATAGTTCTTGATGGTATTGCTATTATTCTTTATGTACTACTCAGTATTCTTTAGCACAGTTTTAAAAATGGTTAGATCCTACTATTGTTTCACTCTGCACTCAGTCTGTCTGAATTAGAGAGCAACATTTTAGAAATGCTGTGTTTTTTAGCAATGCTACTAAATTTGGATTTACTACAGTCCTGTGAAACTAGTGATCTGTTTTAAAAACTCCATGTCTCTTCCTGTTTTTCCATATACTGATTAATGTTGTGACAAAGCACAAATTCAGATGAAAAAATTATACCACTACCTCAAGTTTTCCAGAATTGTAAAGGTAGTATAGTCAATGTATAGCTTGTATTTCAGTAACTTGCCCTAAATTTCAGCATCTGTCATACTCCATGGAATAGAATTAAGAATATTTTCACCTCTCCTGTATCCATATAAACTCACTGGTACTCAAACAGTGATCATATGGTTCTAGGCACTTGTTGAGGGAGACTGTAGCTCAGTTATCAAGATAATTTGTTTTATAATAAGGGTTTGGACTCATCCAATATGAAGATAAGAATAACTTAATGTAAACATTTGGTTACTCACTTTTGAATCAGAACTTTTTTTATTACTAATTCTCTGCTTTCCTAAATAATCCATTTAAGGAGAGTTAATTTCTGTAGGACAGTGGTCTCCAGTTTAGACCCACAGTGAAACATATTCAGCATGCTATGCAGATAATATATTGCTTATTTGTTCCAAAAAATTACATGATAGTACTTTAGTTCTTCATGTTTAAAGCCTTTTTTCAGATTCCAGTAAACAGTCATTTTCATTAGCCAACAATTCTGGCTAATGAAAAACAGAAAAATATAAAGAAACAGATGAAAAACTAAATCTTTGATTTTTGGAAAAATATACTGATATGGTAAATGGGTGGATCAAATGGGAGATTATTTTTAAGGCTTTCTTTATCCTTTCTGTTTTACTTAGGGATTTAATGGAATAGTTATTCTATTTTTGGTTAATATAAAATGATTCAGATAATTCCTTTCTTATGAGTCCTCAAAAGACCTAAGCTACTTTTGTTTGTTAAAGCAGTTAACAAAAATTGAAAAGAAAACATTTCAAAATGGAACAAGTGAAAATAAAGAACAAGGTATACTTATTTTGTATTAGTGGTCACAAACTTTTATGAATTATTGAGCTTGGAGTTGTTTGTCTCCAACTCTGAATTTGAATCAGAGCAATCAGCCTGTAAACCTAATGAAAAAACAAAATAAAACCAAGCTTGCCTCTTCCACAAAATTTGACATCAAGAAGATTGTTTCTGAGCTGAAATACATGAAAGGCGAAGTTTTGGCAGCAATTAATGATCTTGAATCTTCTGTAGAAGAACTAGCAGAAAGAGTCACCAAAATGAAAGCAATCTCAAGTTAACATACAAAAACAGTCCCAGACATGGTTAAAAAAATTAAATAAATAGAAAAGGGAGAAAATTATGTAGAACTCAAATTAGACAAGTTGGAAATTTACAAAATGAAAATCTAAAGAGTCAAATGTGGTCCTGAGGGAGCGGGAAAACAAGAAGCATATAGATCTCAACATATAAAGAATAAGCCATAGGAGCTGTGCATTCCTGAGACTTGGAAGGAACTTTGATTACCCTCCAAAGACTATCTGTTTTTCTCATGCTCGCCAGTTAAACAGATGGCTTGATCACATAATAATTTCCTCTGCTCTTAAATCCACCCTGTTAGAAACTGTTGTAATAATATATAAGAACTATGTATTATTATCAATATTATCCAGAGATCTTAGTGTTTTACAAAGGAGGTAAGTATCATAGGGAAGTTCAGTTCACCATGCTCCAGTCTCTACTGTGCTCTGTGATTTAACTGAAAGTTAGGCAGAGATCTTGGAGGATGAATAACTTATTGCTTAAATAACAGGAACTTTATCTGTTATAAGAAAGGAAATAAAAATGCATTTTGAAATAAATGAAAATGGAGAAACCTGCAACAATATTATTCAGAAAGCCTGGCAGGCAATCATAAGAAGAAAGTTTCAGTATTGGTTCTGCAAAGAAAAGAGAGAACCTGAGCGCCACCACTCAGGGATGAAGCCCTTGGGCCCTGGCGACCCCATTAAAACAGGGTCGCAACCCACTGTGGGATCCCGACCCACAGTTTGGGAACCCCTGTAATATAGTCATGATCTTCCCCTGACACGTGTAAATCTCTTGTGTTTCTGGTCATATTCTGTCATATGTGGGTATTTTGATAAGGTTTCTCCTACTTACTCTGTTTTACGGTTTAAATTTGTTACTTCTGAAAATAATTTTTTACATAAGGCTTCCGCAATGTTGATGTTTATATGGATTGTTTCAGCTCTCTGGGATGTTTTATAAGCAAGCTAGAAATACATGTACCTCTTCAGTTAAAAATAATTCTATTTCAGCTGAATATGTTTTTAAGAAGTGCCTTGATATAGCCCATGTGTAAGGCAGCAACATAGACGTCTGTATTTTGTTAGGTTTCAGAGTAGCAGCCATGTTAATCTGTATTCGCAAGAAGAAAAGGAGTACTTGTGGCACCTTAGAGACTAACAAATTTATTTGAGCATAAGCTTTCGTGAGCTACAGCTCAAAAGTATACACAGCTTTTTGTGTATTTTGTTAAATATTATTAGTTGGGTCATTGTCTGCTTAAATTTCTTATCGGGGAAGTGTACCTCAAACAGTTGTCATGTAACTGTCTTACCTGGGACTTAGGGCACTGTTTTAGTCCCAGTAGCCCAGATTGAGATGATGATGTTTTTAAATGAATAGAAACAGAATTTTTCCTACCACTAACATTTTCTGATATACTTCCGCTATACCAGTCCCCAAAAATTAATTAGATTTGTATTAGTTTTTCTTTACACTGAAAATCCAGTGATAAGTGAAATTGTTCTCTTGTCTGTAGTTATTTAGAACTGGAAGGTTCCTTTCAGAGAAGGGGTTGGAGTGGGGGCAGGGAAGGGGTGGGAAGAGGTGGGGCAGGGGCAGGGCCTCATGGAAGGGGTGGAGTGGGGGCGAGGCCGGGGCAGCGGGGACGGAGGAGTCTGTGATGCGGCCCTTGGGCCAATGTACTGGTCCTCATGTGGCCCTCATGGTCATTTGAGTTTGAGACCCCTGATCTAAATCTTAAGTGTGACAGAGTTGTAGTGATCAGTCAATTCTAAGTGTCTGTCAGGACAGACCCAGAAGTAACCCCTGGGGATCTCTGCATCAGTCTAAAGTTTCTGGCCCTGTCTGAGTTCAAACAGCGAAGAGAGAGAAGGAGAATCTTCCTGTGACTTTGTTTTAATTTTCTTCATTCAGCTTCCAAGTCCACACGTAAATGCTTACATGTAGCATTTCCAAAGTGTGATGGGGCTGTTAACCTATCCTTTGTATGCGATGTTCCTTGATGGCCCATCTTATTTTCATAGTCCTTCTGGATGGACCGGGGGGGACAATTCTCATGCCTGAGCTCTCAAATTCAGAGCAAACATCTTCAAAGTTATAAAGCAAAACTTATATATTTTCTTATAGCATGGAATACAGACATGACAAGTGACAATAATGCATGCAGCAACTTACCAGCATTTCATAGAGTCTAAACACTAAATACACTCTTATAAGACTAATACCTATTTTCAGCAAAACTAAAATACAGGTGAACTGGTCTGGTCTCCAGCTATGAGTTTTAGTTCTTAACTTATGCCTGCAGCATGGGCAAGAGCTGTCATCTGATAATATATATCTATGTGGCTGTCCACCATGAGGGATATACATACATACACACGTTTTCAGCTCTCATTGGGACAGATATTGACATCCACTGTACTTCTGTTTTCAGGTCTCACGTGGCTCTCGCTTCTTCCTTTTCTCCCTATTGTTCCTAATCATCTCATTCTACTTGTTTTTCCTATGTTAGTTTTGTGCTTTTCATGCCATCTCACCATTTGAAACATGACCCAAGGATCCATCTCACTTTCCTTTACAATCGGTGTCTTTAATTTTTTTTCCTTCTTGTCCACCAAACTGTCTGTGCTTTTTTCTTTCCTCTCCTTCCCCCCCCTTCCAAAATCATTGATTTCTTTGAAGTCTTATTGTAATTCGTCTTCTAACCAGTTATGTCTACAAACCTCCAGTTCATCAGCTTTAGCCCAGTATAATTGTCACTGTTACTTGCTCAGCTATCAGGGTTATTTCTTGAACAAATCCCCTATGCTACTCAGAGGTAGTCAGTAGTAATCTTTTATGTGTTTGTGCTCTCCAGAACCAATTACTCCCAAGTAATTGCATAAATTATTGAAGTTTGCTTTAGCCTCCAGCTCAGTACCCCATTACTACTTGGGTAACTGAAGTCATCTGTTGCTGTTTTAGTTTAATTTTATGGCTTCAGTGATCTGACATACAGAGAAGTTAGCTAAAAACATAAAATATTCTTTCTTCAGAGTTGTAATGGAAAAAACTACTTTATTTCTTACAATCTAGAACTTCAATACACAAGAACCAAAAACAGAGAGACAAAGCAGGCTGCTCTCTAAGGCAGAGAAGCAAAACTCACCCCACCTAGCTATAAGCTGGCTCTTCGCAGATTGACTGCTTCTAAAAGACCCAGATGACATGCTTCCCTACAGAGCCCTCTAGCCTACAAGCTAGGACCAGGAAATACCCTGAGAATTTAAGCTGATATCTTATAATTTTAACATAGTTTTCAGTACATCACAGTCTCTCTCAACACTGCACACACTGTTACTATTATGATATAGAGGCCAATAGTATCCCCCCTCCTCCACACTGGTATTTTTGTATTCTTATGACTAGGGATTTTTGACCATTTAGGACTTACTGCATGGTCTTCTACTACTCAGAATTTGTATTTCATAGAATATCTGGACTCCTGTAGTTATAATAGTACTCCCCACAACTTCCTGAGATATCTCTTTCCTATACTCCTCTAGTATTAATACTGTATGGTATTCTTTCTACACTCTCTCTGAAATGCTTGATGTTGAAATGGCAAGTAAAAAGACTTTTGGAAAGTGAGTTTATCAGCCAGCAATGTTTCAGCATCCAAATACTCAATGCAGTTTTGTTACTCAAATATTACTTTAATTTTTAGAGCAATATTAGTGAATTCCCTTGACAGGAAAAGAACAAATAAAAAAATTAAGCACATTAATTGTGCAGGGAAAAGGTATTATTAAACATCGTATGGTAGCCTTTGCTTGTAACATTCAGTTCTTAAATCCTCATGCATGCATTGATGCAAATGTCAGGATTCCAGTGAGTGATAGACTGAATGACCAGTTGTATGATGCAAAGTGTATTTCTGTAGAGATGCAAGGCTACTTTGACAAATGTAAAGGAAAGAAAAGTCACACTTAAATAGATTGTCCTAATTTCTTAATTCATTTGGCTTAATTTTTCAGAGAAGAGCTTGAATGGAAGAAAATATGCTCTTTTCCAAACAAGTAGTTTCAAAAAGGCAAGATTATTCCTAGCAGGGTAATATTCTTAACACCCCAGCTGATACCGGAGTGCAGAACACAACAAAAATTCTGTTGAGGATCTTGATATGATCCAGAAAATGTTTTTAATGTTACAGTATATCAAAGTTTCTTGATCACTAAACAGAATAATGACATTTTTCTCTCTTGCTGATCTCTTCCAGCAGGTGTTCCATGTGTCTCTTGCATGTATTCAAAACTTTTTTCCTGCCTTAAATCCCTCAAAATTACCCTCCACTTATTCATTGGAGAGAGAGTTGGTAACTGAGGTAATCTTCCCTAAATAATTAAATTTTGTTCTATCAGAAAAAAAGTTGTTTTTTTAAAAGATGCTATTTAATACCAAATATTTCAAAGGTTAGAAAGCCTTGAACCTTAGAAAATGTAAATCTGTAACAATGGTGAGGAGGAATTAAAAATAGTATTTATATAAACCATTTACCCTCTCTGGATAAAATAAACTACTTATGTTCTGTAGGTATTGGAAAATTTCATAATGCTGTTAAATGCATCACAGCAGTATCTTGTATTCATACAGGAATGTGATATCAGTTCTAAGCGTTTTGGAATTATTGCATTTGTTTATGGCATAGCAATGAGTAGGCAGTAACCTTAAGCCTAAACAGGGACTCTTGCAAACAATATGAAGTATTGACTCTGAAATTATTAGGCTGGTTCAAATGGGGTATTGTTGTCTTTGACTTACATATTTCTCCTGGGTTGTCTTGTTCTCTTGGAATGTATTGGAGACAATTTTTTATTTCAGAAGGTGGAGAAAGCTACTAGGGGAGAGGCTGTTCTAGAAGGCAGACTGCAGCAAACTCAGGAAGTTGGTAGGTAAGATCATATGGGAAGCAAGTCTAAGGGGGAAAACAGTTCAAGAGAATTGGCAGTTTTTCAAAGAGACATTATTAAGAGCACAAGAGCAAACTATCTCACTGCATAGGAAAGATAGGAAGTATGGCAAAAGACCACCCTGGCTTAACCAGGAGATCGTCAATGATCTGAAACTCAAAAAAGAGTCCTACAAAAAGTGGAAATTAGGTCAAATTATAAAGGATGAATATAAACAGACAACACAAGTATGTAGGGACAAAATTAGAAAGGCCAAGCACAAAATGAGATTAAACTAGCTGGAGACATAAAAGGTAACAAGTAAACATTCTACAAATACATTAGAAGCAAGAGGAAGACCAAGAACAGAGTAGGCCTGTTACTCAGTGGAGGCGGGGAGGGAACAATAACAGAAAATGTGGAACTGGCAGAAATACTAAATAACTTTTTTTTGTTTCAGTCAGCACCAAAAAGGTTAGTAGCAATTGGATGTCTAACATAGTGAATGCTAGTGAAAATGAGGTAGGATCAAAGGCTAAAACAGGGAAAGAACAAATTAAAAATTACTTAGACAAGTTAGATGTCTTCAGGTCACCAGGGCCAGATCCTAGAATACTCGAGGAGTTGACTGAGGAGATATCTGAGCCATTAAGGATTATCTTCAAAAAGTCACGGAAGATGGGAGAGATTCCAGAGGACTGGAAAAGGGCAAATATAGTACCAATCCATAAAAAGGAAAATAAGGACAACCCAGGGAATTACAGACCAGTCAGCTTAACTTCAGTACCTGGAAAGATAATGGAGCAAATAATTAAGCAATCAGTTTGCAAACACCTAGTAGATAATAAGGTGATAAGTAACAGTCAACATGGATTTGTCAAGAACAAATTGTGTCAAACTAACCTGATAGCTTTCTTTGACAGGGTAACAAGCCTTGTGGATAGTGGGGAAGCAGTAGCTGTGGTATATCTTGACTTTAGTAAGGCTTTTGATACTGTGTCTCATGATTTACTCATAAACAAACTAGGGAAATACAACCTAGATGGAGCTACAAAGTGGATGCATAACTGGTTGGTAAACTGTTCCCAGAGAGGATGTATCAGTGGTTCTTCTTCAAGTGATTGCTCATGTGTATTCCACAATAGGTGTGCGTGCTTTCCACGTGCACCGGTGCCAGAAGTTTTTCCCTAGCAGTACCCGTAGGGGGGGGAGCGCCCCCCGCAACCCCTGGAGTGGCACCTGCCTGGCGCAGTATAAGGGGATCTGTGTGTTCCCCCCACCCTCAGTTTCTTCTTGCTGCCAGTGAAGGTGCGTCAGAACTACTCTGCTCCAGCTTTGCTGTAGATCGTCAAGTGGGGTCCCACAGGGATCAGTTCTCGGTCCGGTTCTGTTCAATATCTTCATCAGTGATTTAGATAATGGCATAGAGAGTACACTTATAAAGTTTGAGGATGATACCAAGCTGGGAGGGGTTGCAAGTGCTTTGGAGGATAGAATTCAAATTCAAAATGATCTGGACAAACTGAAGAAACGGTCTGAAGTAAGTAGGGTGAAATTCAATAAGGATAAATGCAAAGTATTCCACTTAAGAAGGAACAATCAGTTGCACACAGACAAAATGGGAAAAGACTGCCTAGGAAGGAAAATGGTGGAAAGGAATCTGGGGGTCATAGTGGTTCACAAGCTAAATATGAGTCAACAGTATAACACTTACCAAAAAAAAAAAAAAAAAAAAAAGCAAATATCATTTTGGGATGTATTAGCAGGAATGTTGTGAGTAAGACACGAGAAGTAATTCTTCTGCTCTACTTCACGCTCATTAGGTCTCAACTAGAGTATTGTGTCCAGTTCTGGGCATCACATTCAAGAAAGTCCAGAGAAGAGCAACAAAAATGATTAAAAGTCTAGAAAATATAACCTACGAAGAAAGATTGAAAAATTGCGTTTACTCTGGTGAAGAGAAGACTGAGAGGAGACATAAGTTTTCAAACCATAAAAGGTTGTTACAAGGAGGAGGAAGAAAAATTCTCTTTAACCTCTGAGGATAGGACAAGAAGCAATGGGCTTCAATTGCAGCAAGGGTGGTTTAGGATGGACATTAGGAAAAACTTTCTAACTGTCATGGTGGTTAAGCACTGGAATAAATTGCCTAGAGAGGTTGTGGAATCTCCATCGTCAGAAATTTTTAATAGCAGGTTAGACAAACACCTGTCAGGATGGTCTAGATAATACTTAGAATCCTGGAAGATTAGGGCTGGAAGAGACCTCAGGAGATCATCTAGTCTAACCCCCTACTCAAAGCAGGACCAACAACAACTACATCATCCCAGCCAGGGCTTAGTCCTGGCATGAGTGCAGGGGACTGAACTAGATGACTTCTCGATGTCTCTTCCAGTCCTCTGATTCTTTATTTAAACCAGGTCCAGTTTGTCTCAACAGTAGCTAACTGCATTGCGGTACATTTCTGAATCTCTTAAAGCCGTAAAATGCTGCATTAAGCTTGCTACTATGCTTAGGAGAATTTCAGTCTGCATTTTCCTGTTCTGTTCCTTCACATCCGAGAGCATACATGTGCTGTGCATTGCTCATAATCCTGTCTTGCCACGGCAAATGGAGTCCTATAAATGTTGCTCAGCTACCTATGGAAACATCAGGCTCAGCTGAGAATCTTTTACAGTTACTTTGATTTCACAATTGTTTCCTTTAACTGTAATGCTATTTTAAGTTGAAAGATAAGGTTGCTGATAAGTGTTTACATGAAACATTTCCATTTTTCACTAACAAAAACATTTTATTCTCTACATATAGCCATGCTAACGCCTAACCATAGAAATCAAGTTCTTAGAAAAGTTTCTAGATGGAGAAATTCATTATAATCATTTAACTATATTCTGTTTTCATGGCATATTGACAAGGTAAATATTGGCATCATGGATCAGTTTTCACTTTTAAAATAAAAATTAATTGATTTTTGAAACAATACATAATGTTTTATTTTAATGTCCCAAGTTAACTGGATAAACAGCAGTTAGTTATACAGAAATTCTATTAAAGTGCATAGCGTCATAGTACTTAAAAATAACTTGGAGTCACCTGTTTTTAAATAATGCATTCTGGAAATCTAGACTTTCTGCCCAAAATTGTTTGAAAGAATACTTTGACTCAAGGTCACCTTGTCTTTTTAAAAATTGTTTTAGAATACCTATTTAAGCTAATTTCACGAAGTTGTACTCTTAAAGGCACAACCATAAAGCTTTTCTCCTTTACTTTCTATTTCTTCTTTTTACAATCATACTTTTTAAAAAAAGAAAAGAAAAAAGATGAAGCATTTCTAAGCAGTTGTATCAATGTGGTCCTACTTTGAAAAGTGACCAAAATAGCACCTCCTCACTCAGTTAGACCAGCTCTTCATGTGCAGTCATTCATGCTGTTTGTTACTAACATAAGTTTGTTCTTCAGGGGCTGCTGTGGATTCTCCCTTGTTGGTCCTAGGGCTTTCTACTGGAAGAGTCTTTATGCTTGTTTATGTGCCAGCCAAAAGAACCAACTTGAATTTCACATCCTTTTTAATTGTGAACTGAGTAGTTTTGGTGTGGCAGTCAGTGGAAGACAAAGACAGAACTTTACAATGCCATCTTTTACAGTCACTTTTCTGAGTAGAGGTGCATTTTAAATAAAACTCCATTTTTGGCTGTACGCTTTTAAAAGCTTTCCACTGTCATAGAAAGCTTGTGCTGGCTGGTTTTATATTCTCTTTTGCAAGTCCTTAAGTAATAGCTATATCAATATTCTGGCAGCTGTAAGGGAGCAAGATCAGTATTAACTATAAAAGTATTCTTATATGTGAAGAGGGATTATTCAGGAATACTTTACACTTTAATTTTAAGATTAATAACTAGTTACTATATGAATGTTGGAGCAGCAGGGCCATTTTGTTTAAGAACATATTAATATGCATTTTATTATACTCTCATGATTGTATTTGTAGTAATCTAGTTTGTAAATGTGAATGTTAAACTACATTAAACCTTAAAATATCTGTATTTAAGCAGTAATTGTAAGGATTTGAATTAAAACTGTAAATCAGGGAGGGGTATGTCCATTATTTTTAACAAAAAGCATTTCAACCTTCCTGTATGTATTTTAACTGGCAGATACAATCATATAAGATTATCCATATAATAAAATCATTCTCGCAGAAGTGTCAGAAATTGTGTAGCAATCATATTGCAAAATCTGTTTACCCAGCACTTTATAATAATGACTGACTAAAACAGTAATTATATTTTTCTTATTTAAAAATGTGTGTGAAGGGAATTTAATAATGCTGTCGTAAAGAGAGATCTGAGTGCATGTTTTGGAATCTTTCTGCAGCATTGTAGATAATAAATTTCCCTGAACATAAAATCAAAGAACTGGAGAATAAACCAAGAGTGAACAATCTCTACGCATTTAAATTGTTATTCCAGAGAAAAGTGAAGGTATAAAGACAGACATTTCTCTTTAGAAAATGGCTTCCAAATCTGATGGATTTTGCACACCCATGTGGCTTAATTACTTTTTTCACAGCTCTAATGATTCATGCCAGAAAGAACAGTAGTTCAGCCCAACAGATACTCCTGGTCACAGAACTGGACTCATAAATAATTAATATATTGAAAGGTCATTGGGAATAATAAAACCCAGTGAATCTGCTGAGGAAATGAGGAAATCAATCCTGATTTTTTGTTTTTGTTCTGCCATTTTTCAAGAAATGATACTTGTGTTTACCCTGGTTGAGGAAGAAATGCAGAAAGTGAGTCCTGAATTTGCTTTTTAGAGCTCTGGCTAGACTTTGGACTTCTTGGGGCAACTATTTTGTTTTGAATTTTGAAGCCCTATGGAGAGTGAAGACTCCATTATGACAAGTAGTACAAAATACATGTACACACGTGGATATGGAACTGGATTCTGAAAGAATATAGGAGAACATTAGAATTGGCACATTGATATCTTTGGTTTCTTCCTTTATATGCCCTTTTGCTCTAGCAAATTCTCAATAATTTTTATTCTGGGGAAGTGTCTTTTATGTTGTGTTTTCTGATTTCACTTGTTTACTTTGTAATAGGAATGATTTATAGAATTTGTGTGAAAGTTTAAGATCACTTCATGAGGCCATTCTGCACTATACAATTGACCTGTTCTCTTGGGTTAATTGCTAAAAAGATATTTTAAAATGCTTATCAAGGCTAACTATCAAAGACAAAATCCATTGAATCTGAGTTTGAAAAGCAGCTTAAATATGGGCCACATGTGTAGATAGGGAAGTGGCCATGTGAATTCTACTCCAATATAGTATATCACTCTTTTTCAAAGGAAAGAATATTCGTGTTCTTTTATCATTGTTTCTTCTGCGTGATCAGTGGTTTTGACCTTCTAAGTATGATCTGTTTTAAATTAAGTTGTGAACACATGGGCTACCATCACTAGTGGAAAAAGAACAAGAGTTCAGTTTGAACTTAACTTTAACCCTGACAAAAGTGAGCTCCAGGACTTTCCTCTGAAACCATTTCCATTCCCCCACTCTTTGTTAGACATCCCACCATCCTTCATCTCACTCAGGTCTGTAAAGTTAGATTCTTCTTGACTTTCTTCTTCTTTGCCCTGCACATCTAGGCTATGTCCAAATCCTGCTAACATATTTCTAAAATTCAGCCTTTTCTCTCTGTCCCTGTAGCTAAAGCTTGTGTCCAGGGCAATCTTCTTTCATAGTTTGATTGCTGTAAACTTCACCTCTCTGGGTTCCCTGACACTCCACCTGCCCTTCCCCAAGTCCATGCAAAACACAGCTGCTAAAATAATCTTTCTTTCCCATAATTTTCCATGTCATCCACTTTTTTTTGAAATTCTTCCGCTGGCTGCTTATTTTCTACTACCCTTGCCCTTGCCTTCAGTACGCTTTTCAATGTGCCGCCCACTCCTTATTGAACTGCCTCTCTATACTTCTGTTTCATCAGTGATGTTAGCCTTGAATGCTCATTTGTCCATTTCTCCCACCTGTGCATTCTCCCATGCTTCTCCTTACACATGGAACTTCCTGCCTGAACTAATCTGTTAGGCCACTGCTCTCTGCTCGTTTAGATCCCTCTTCAAGATCTAGTTTTGCTGGCATGGTAACTGACAGCTTAGCTGGGACAGGTGGAGATAACTTTGATTACTCTTGAATGTATAGGTTATATAGAACCTCATTTTCAGAATCACTGAGTTGTATTATAGTTAATCTGTGTTACTGAATGATTTTATAATAATTGCCTTTATTATTCCTCCATTCCATTCCTTCCTCCTGTTTGTTACTCTTGTCCCTTAAGTGCCTTTCGAAAATGAGAGTTAGGATATGTCCGCACAGCAAAGAAAAACCTGTGGCTGGCCTGTGCCACCTGACTTGGGCTCGCAGAGTTCAGGCTGTGGGGCTGTTTAATTGCTGTATGGACTTCTTGCCTCAGGCTGGAGCCCAGACTCTAGAACCCTGTAGGCCAGGAGGGTACCATGGCTCAGGCAGCCTGAGTGAAACAGCCCTGCAATCCGAGCCCCGTGAGTCTGAGTCAACTGGCACGGGCCAGCCACGGGTTTTTTTTCTTTTTCTGTGTAGACATACCCAAAGGCTCCAAAGTTGTTTACTGCCTTTTTAGAATTTTAACCTATTTATACAGCATGCTGCATAACAGGACCCCAATCCTCAATAATAATTTTGGTTATTACTATAATGCCGATAACTTATGAAGATGATGTTTGTGACCGTAATGGACATTATCTAGTATAAATTACATGTCCAAATAGAATGTCTGATGAAGAAGGTATACAGTGAACTGTGGGTCTGATTTTTAAAGATATTTAGATGCCTTAAAGATGCAGATAAGTGTGAGAGACCTGACAATATCCTGTAATATCCTGAATGAATTTAGTTCAATAAAGTTAAACCTGATTGAATTCGGGTTAATACCTTTGGGGTACATTGTATTAGACTGTAAATGTTTATATACAATTGTGAGACCTTATGGAACTTCTTTAGCAAGAAGACCAGATTAATGTGCTCTCTAAAAGGTATATGAGGGAGGTTCAAAGGTCTTTTTGGAACAATGTATGTGAAGTGGATTTCCTAGGAATTATCTTGAGGTAAGGGGAATGTAAATTCTCCCCCTCTGAAGCCAACCTTTTGAAGATACATCCTGGGGAGAGAAACTCATTGTATACCAATTACCGGCTTCTGGGTACTTCTGATCAAAGATCTGTGATCTGTATAAAAGGGTGGACTAAGCTTGTAGTGCATGTGCTTGTTTTGAGCTGAAGCTCTGAGGAACTAATAACCACAAGGACTCAAAAAGGGAGAGATTGAAGGATTTATTCTGCAAGAACCCATGTTAGGGTTCAGGTTCCTGGTAAGTTTATTAGCATTGTGTATAGGTTCTTTTATTGTTTTTAAAATATGTTTTCTCTGTCATGCTTTTTACCTTAAGAATAAAAGTTGGCTTGCTTCGAAAGACTTGTGTGGTACTTATATCTTGACTGTCACTCTATCACTCTGAAGAGAAAGCAAGCAGGGGTCCTTGGGCAACCTGTCTGTGTTGAGAAATACACAATGAAGGCAGGGAATACCCTTGTCAGAAGGGACAGATGCGGGTCTCCACTAAGGTTGCCAACCCTCCAGGATTGTCCTGGAGTCTCCAAGAATTAAAGATTAATCTTTAAAGATTATGTCATGTGATGAAACCTCCAGGAATATGTCCAACCAAAATTGGCAGTCTGTACCCACAAGAGACAGCAGCTGTGGAGCTGGAAACCTGAGATTGTGTGCCCTTGCTGGGGCACTGAGGAGAAATACAGGTACAGTTGCCATGAACTGTGACCCTAGGTGTCGAGTTGGATTTTTAAAAGTGCCTAATGTCTAACTCTTATTGAAATTGTGCTTTTGAAAATCCTACTATGTGCCAATGTACATCTTTAGGCACTAATACCTTTAGCAATCTGGCCTTATGTTCTACTGTTCTTTAAATTATATGATGCTTCTCAGTTTCTTGTAAAATATGAAAATATTAGTAAAATAAGTGACTGTGGAGGGAGGGACTTAAAATATTTAGAAACTTCTCTATTTTCTTTATAGACGAGCACAAGAACTTAGAATACATTTAAGAAAAGCACAAATGAAGAATAAATACAGTAAACCTTTTCTTTCTGGGAACTAAAAATGAACTAAAGTTTGGGTTTGATTTTAGAATGATTATTTTTCTTCTAGATTTATTGAGGAATTCTCAAAGGTCTTAAGCAATTTTTTTCCCCCAGGCATCCTTCTGCCCTCCCTGGGGCTACATCAGTGCTGAGGCTCCTGTTTCCATGAATTGCTGTAATAGTTTTTCTTGTAGGTGGTCTGATACCAGCTGTAACCACAGAGAAAAGTGGCAGATATCTATACGATATAGTACAGCTATACAGTACATTGCTGTCTCATGGGAGAGTCCTGTACTGTGTGGTTTGCTCCTGAGGAGGACTGGAGGTCTTTTTTGCAATTATAGACGGCTCCAAAAGAATAAGCAGCAAGATTCAGGACTGCCTGTGTTTGTGACCTGTCTTCTCTCTTGACTTAGACCATTTGATTAATAGGTCTTAATGCAAATTATGTTGATGGGAGGAGGAGCTTGAGACTCTATGCCTGATGCTATACTTTTATAGTACACTCACTCAGTTGCTCCCTCCTATGGAGGGAAATCTTCATCTGATAAATTGTGGATTTACAAATCAGAATTTATAAGTCCTTCTGATTACAGGATCTCAAGCTCTGAATGAAACATCAGACAAAAAGTACTGGCCTTCCATAAAACAAAGAACTTCGCTTTCCTCCACCTGTGTTGACCCTGGATAGGGTATCTGACTGAGTCAGAACTTTAATTTCCCTATTAGAATGACACACTCAAGGTTTCCCATAAAGCAGAAGTAGCAAGCAATGACCACAAAGCTGAACTTTGGACCCGTCTGAGGCCCAACAAGAGCTAGGAAAGTAAAAAAAAGAAACTCTTGAGGCTTTTTTTAAAAAGTAAGTTTCTAGACCATGTGATGGTGGCTTGGAAACATAAACCAAAGTAAACTGATCAATCAGGTTGAATGCTTACCCACTATGATTTTATACTTTTCCATGATAGCCAAAGTTTTCCTTTGAGAGTGCCTTTTTGTTTGTAGGATTATTTGGGAGGCTGTCAGGTCTCTTCATAACTGAAAGGATGGAAGGAGAATTCATTGTAGACTGCCACTGAGAGTTCTAGGGCAATCACAAGTTCCCCCATAGCTTACTACCGGCAAATGAGCTGGTTCTTTTGCTCAACAGCCAGTGACTTTGGAGGGATAGTGCAGTGGTGTGATGATAGTGTATTCTAGTGGATGAAGCATGGGCTTGCATTCTAATTCTGTTTCTGACACCTGATTCCTCTGTAGCATTAGTCAAGTCATTTAATCTTTCTGTCTTAGTGTGACGTGATTGATAACGCCTACCTGTCTCATAGAAAGACAGAAGATGGGGGAGAGAGGGTTGTTTGTTTGTAAAGTTCACCAAACGACGTGTACAACTTTCCAGTAGTTGACAGTCTAGCAGACTTCCAGAAATTCAACTTACTTGAATAATTGCCCTTCTCAAAACTTTGTAAATTATTTGAAGTTGACTCATAATTTTCTGAAACTTTCAAAATGCAGGCTAAGTCTCTGCTCAAAGATTATTGTTTTCTAAGTTTGAGCAAAAAGTGCTTAATCACATAAGTGTGGGGAAGGTAGGGGAAAAAAGTTTTTTCCATTAGATAAGAATTCAAGTAACATTTTTTGAAACCAGTTTTATAGCCAAAATGGTTGGTTGTATAAAGTTGAAAATTGGCATGAAAATGACCCTCATTGAAAAATGCCTTTGAGTGTTTTATGAAATTCAGTTTTGAATAGACTGAGATGCTGATATCCAAGACTAAGACAATTTAGGAACTTTCCTTGCCTCTTTCTTCATCCTGTAATGCCAGTCATTGGGCTAGATCATATCCTTGCTCCAGGGAGGAGCTCTGTGGTAGGATGGGAGCAGAACTATTAACACTCAGGATGTAGGATTATGTGATATTTTGCCCATGTAGGGCAGGAAAACAAAAAAGGAAAACAAGCTTCTGGAATACGGGAAATGTGCTGAGCAGCTGAACAAAGATGTAGTGTGTGCTCCCCCTTTTCCTGTCTCTGAGCACTAACCCTGCAAGTCCAACTGGACACTTCCCGAGGGCTATAGAGTACCCACTCCTCATGCTGAGGGAGCACTGCTAGCAGCATTTACCTATGGCTCCTCACAGAACCATTGTGTGAAAGGAGAAGAAGATATTCCTTGCATCCTGTCCTCAGCCCAAGTACACCGTCACAGAACAAAGCAGAATTTAACGTTCAACCTGTCAGATCAGTGGTTTCCATAACAGAATAAGTGGAATGATTTCACTGGGGCTTCAGGTCCACAAGACCTAGTGTTGAGAGGGAAAGCTATTTTAAACACCAATGTTTGTAGAGTGGTCAAAAGATTCATTGGCATAGTAAACAGATATTGTCTGATAATAGTAGTTTATGTGCAGCAAATTACTACTGTAGTTCTGATTAGGTATGTGTGAGTGAAGCATCATTCAAATTGCATTATCCTACAGGCATTCATGCAATAAAATATTTGTTTTCAGTTTAACTACTTTACAGTTCTCTTTATAATCAAAAGGATTGTTTGAAAATAAAATGAGGAAGATGAAGTAGCTACAGAAAGCAAATAAACTAAAAGAAGAGGTAGCATGACAGTTAACTTTATTTACATATGTAAATCTTGCCATCTACCCGCATGATTCAAAAGCAGCAGGAAAAGAAGGGAGAATGAGGAGAGAAGGGGATCACATGTATCATGCCTGTCTTGGGTACCGAAGATATACAAAGTGGTTTCAGAATTACTCATGTATGAGATTATCGAGACATAATTAAAGTGTAAAATTAATAAAGCATGTAATTTTAAATTTTAGGCATGTTCTAAATATAAATGATAGAATCAGGTGGAAGGTTGACTCTTTGCACTAGAACACTGCAAACATATAAAACAAATTTGAAAATGGTTTCTCATTCTCAAGTGTTGGTAAAACACAAATATTAATATATGTGGATTCCTACAGGCTAAATTTACATAACTGGCTTCAATGGGAGTTTGTATGGCTGAACCCTGCAAAACTCTTTTTTTGGGGGGGGGGGTGAAAATGTGCTCTTTTACAGTATTACAGTCCTAATTTTGGACTTCTGTCAGTTTTCTTAGGTATGAAAAACGTGTTATGGATTGTAGCCATCTAGTGGTGAATTGGCTTATTTATAGACTTTTAAAAATAGGAAACTTGTTCAGAATTTTGGTAAGCAATGCATCTTGATTTATCTATTGGTACTGGTCAAAGCATTCTCCATTTATAAAAGATCCATAGCAACCTTCTGCAAAACTATGAAAAATATTGCATTTAGAAAAAAAATCTACTTATTTTTTGTGGTGTTTTGTTACTAGTGACATTTTTATAAGAACAGAGAAGTTGTTTAAATAGCTCCCTATTCCTTATGACAAAATAATCCTCTGATATCACAAGAGCCAATTACCATATCAAAGAATTATAGTGGGGGAAAAAAACATAAAAGTCCTGTTTTAGAGTTGGAGCCTGTAGTAGTAAAGTTAATTTAAATATCTCTAAATAGAATTTTCCGAATAATATATTTCTGGGCTTTAAAGTATTTATTTCCCAAACCCCACTGAGTTCTTTTCTTAAAATAACTGGAAGCTATCTATAATAGTGATTCCCAAACTGTTGTCCATGACCCACCAATAGTCCATGGAAAAATGACTGGTATCTTTATGCTGACTCTCCTCCTTCTAAATTGCGTTAGTAGAAGCTAAAACATAGTTAATATTTTCCTAATTATTTTTCTAAGTAAGCAATTACTTTAGTGGCTGCAAAGATGTTATTCTCTCACCACAGTTAGGGGAAGGTGGTTATGCAAACATCAGTGGGAGAGAAGGTTGTTCAAGAAACAATTTCTTTCAAGATGTGGGTCACATGATGAGATTGAAGAACACTTGCTATATAACATGGTAACTCTTCTGAAAAAGCAGAAAAACTGAACGATTGCTTTAATTAGAATAATAGCACATTGAGGGACTGGTAGCAAATATAAGTACATGTATTTCTTGTTCTTTAAAATATATTTATAAAAAATTACCAGGCAAATACTTTAAAAAATGTTCTTGTTTTGCTACTGATTTGGCCACTATCTTTGTGCTCTGTTTAATTATTTTGATCTGAAGAATCATTGTTTCATATCTGGTCATTTCAACTAGCATTTCCCCGAATTTTGGGAAAACTAACAGATATCTGCCCTATTTCTAAAATGTATAATCTATTCTTTACAACAAATTAGTTGATGTCAGATTAGTGTAAAAACATTTTAAAACGAAGGATCTGACTTACTATGCCAGTATTGACACCATCCATACATTAAAATTGAACATTGAATCAGGAAAGCATTGGGTTAATATGTATAATGATTTGTTTCGTTTTCAGGTGTTTGGAGTGGATGACAGCCAGGATTATAATAGGCCTGTTATCAACGAGAACCAGAAAGATTTAGTAAAAGATTGGGCTATAAATTCTGCTACAGTAGTGCTGGAAGAAAAAAGACCACTGAGTACAACTGGATTTCTTGACACAGAGGTAGAATATAATTTTTGATGGTCTTCTTTTTTCTTCCAATAAAAGAGAGAGAGCACTAATAGTTGACCTGTGAGTGTTAAGCAGCTACCAAAGAAGTCTTTGCATACAAAGCATTAATTCAGGTCTCTATAGATTTGATTTTTCTCATCTCTGTTTTATTGTATTGTAGTTTTATCAAAACTTTTTCTGTTAGAGGTAGCTAAATTAAATCTTGAAGGCATTAAGCTTTGCTACCCTCTGCTTGCACTTGTGTGCAGTTATAGGAAATATAGCATGAGCAGTTAAGTGACCCACATAAGAAAGAAAGTATGAGTACTGAAAACAGTCATAGGGAAATACGGATGGACATCTTCTGGGTTGGAGCTCGCAAGTGAGGCCTGGCCTTTGAGAAGGCACTGATGTTAGATGTCTGAAAGGCAGTGTGGTTTTGTCAGTTAGGCAAAGGACGAGAAGTTCTAAACCTGTATATATAAATGTTATATCCATGTGACAGATGTTTGTCATACCTAATACTGGATTCCTGGATGGCATTCAGATACCACATTGCAGGGTGCAGTCTGATAAACTGAATAGACTAGAAATAGAACAGAATCAGTTTGATGCAGGATGATGAACTACATGACTCAAACAAAGGGCACTACATCTGCTCTTAATTGCCTTGGCAGGACTTATGGTGAAAGATGGTCCAGCAAGAGGTCAGTCCAAGTTTATTAAGTTCTTATTAATCAAGACCTTGATGCGTGTCTGTGTGCTTACCAGCTGCTAGTGCAACTAAGTTGTTTTTAGTTGCTAAGAAACTACTATAGCAGAATCTATCTTGTTTGGTGGTATGTTAGTTACTGTGAGATCATGATGTTGACATATGTCATATATCTAAAATGTATGCTTGAAGAGTGACTGAGAATATTATTTTCATAATAGTTATGCCATAAGCCAAAATACAGTAGTTGTTAAAGAAGTTATTTTGTCCTGCTCCATTACTTTCAGCTGTAAATCCACTGACTTACTGTATTTTTTCCCTATTTCCTTTTCTTCAGCTTTCAGCTCCCTTGTGTCCTCTCCACCTTCCAATACTATCTAAAGAGGGGGACGAATAACTGCACACATGGCCAGTTGTTGTGTGTGTAATGTTCTCTGTGCTTGAGTTTCTAGGCTGGTGTTAGTTGATTTGCAGATAAAAGGGGATTATACCACAGTTATAATATGTATCTGATTTTAACCAATGCCAAAAGATACAGAATGAAGACTGACACTGTCTCTTAAACTGACTCCATTATGTCTGTTCATTTGATTACCTCACGCTGAATCCTCAGCTGTGACCAGGGAGTGTTGAGCACAGCTGAATAAGGAGCTGCAAAGGAATTGTTTATGGCTGCATACTCTTGGGGCTGTCGGCCATCCCCAGCTTGGTTTAGAGCAGCTTCAGAGCTGCTCCAAACTGTGCCAGTTAATAACTCTCTTCTAGGGGCCATAATGTTGGCCGGGGATCAGTCTCATCCCCTGTAACTCCAAACAGGTTCAAACTCCATCTATGCTGGAGTGGTCAGGAGAGGCTGGCATAGAGTCACCTATGTTGCTAAATGCCAGTTATGGATTCCCTCCTGTACAGGAATCCTCATCTACCTGGTTAGGGCAGGTTTAAATCCCGTTCATGCTGCTGGAGTTTTAAAGTTTGGGTGTACTTTGGTTTGCAATATCAGATTGTCTCTTGATAGTCAGAATGCTTAGTAGAACTAGTAGGTTTGTAAATGTTTGGTGGAGATGGAGGGCTTTTGGCACAGCTTTATTTATGAGGCTATTCCAAGCCACAAAGGGTGATATCCGAGAAGGTGCAAAGTCACGAGAGGGTAAAGAATGCCAAGAGAATTGTCATAAGAGCATCTTGGATATACTGAATAGAGTCAGAATGAATGCAGGAAGAGATGAAGACAGATGTAGTTGGGGAAGGAGTTAAGGAAGGCTTTGAAAGTAGAAGTAGATTATACTTAAGCAAAAGAAAAAGAGAAACTAGTTCAAATTCAAGCATCTGGAGGATGGGAATATGATCATGGCAGTTTTTGGATGAATTAGAGAGAGGATTTCAGTATTTAACGAATAAAGTTACCGGAATACATACTAAAACTGTTTTGGTATTAGAGAGGAAAAAAATAAACATATGTTTTGGAGACATAGTTGAAGAGGCAGGATGAGGCAAGGACCAAGACAGGGGTGGGCAAACTTTTTGGCCCGAGGTTCACAGGGGGTTACGAAACTGTATGGAGGGCCAGGTAGGGAAGGCTGTGCCTCCCTAAACAGCCTGGCCCCCGCCCCTAACCACCAGCCCCCGGGACCCCACCGCCTATCCAATGCTTCCTGTCCCCTGACTGCCCCAACCCCTATCCACACCCCGGCCCCCTGACAGGCCCCCCCGGGACCCCACCCCCATCCAACCCCACCTGCTCCCTGTCCCCTGACTGCCCCAGGGATCCCCTGCCCCTTATCCAACCCTCCTTCCCTACCCCTTACCATGCTGCTCGGAGTAGCAGGAGCTCGCTGCCCGAACGAACGGAGCCAGCTACGCTGCCCACGTAGCAGTGTAGCTGCAGGGGAGGGGCCGGGAGCTCAGGGGCCGAGCAGGACAGTCCCGCGGGCCGTAGTTTGCCCACCTCTGGACCAGGATATGAGAGTAGAATGAAACGGAGAAGAGGGGAGGGGGGCTGGAAATAACACGTTGCAAATCTGGGTGATTGAAAGGATGAAAGTGGTGTCAGTAGTCATGCAGATGGCGAAGAAAGATTTTTGGGTGGAAAGATAATTTTGGTTTTAGATGTGTTAAGTTTGAAGTGCCTGTGATACATCAACAAGAAAATATACATCCAAATGAAGGTGTGGAATTAGTACCTTTTACTGAGGAGATTAGCAACCTTGTTTTCCATGGCAATGATTAAATATTCTGAGATTGGCTGAAATTGAGGGAGTGAATGGAACAAAATAAAACAGAATGGAGTGAGTGAAAGACTTGGATTGATTATATATAGTTCTTCTTAACTTAAAGCTATTGCAGCTTAGTTCGTAATTATTGAATAAATAATGAACTGCTCATCCTCCAATTCCAACCATTCAATAAAAATATTTTAAAACACTCGTATTTTCTATATTAAACAGCAGCCACTTGCCACCAGAGGTCAGCATGATTTAAGGAAAAAAGCTAATGAAATTAGTTAAAACATTTAAGAGCGTAATTGTTTGGGAAATTAACAAGGTAAATTTTTTTATGAATTTGATTAATGTGAATACTTAACCAGTTTGAGATTAGGATTTATCTCTTTCACCCACACTTCGCACGTAATTTTCAGCAGATTACTTGAGACTAACCACAGTTTTGTAATATTTTACTTTGATACTAACATCATAAAATTTGTCTCTGCTCTTTTACTTCATGTTTTTCTTTTACTTTTTGCAAAAAATGGAAGCAGTCTTGTTAAAATTTTGGTACTCTACTTTCACGTTCACGTGCACCAGTTTGTTGATATCATGGTCTTGCGCTGCTCTGAATCCCTATGTTCACTTTTTCTGCTCGCATAAAGTAATAGTATACAGCTAGTAAATATTCTGAGGTGTGAGTAAATATATTCTGTATGACTACTTAGCATATTGCATCCGTATTAGGTAGAACAAATGAATCACCATGTTTCGTACAAGTTTTATTTTTATCATTTATACTTGCTTTGCATTAACTCCTTGACCCTTCAAAACAAACCATTTGGATGTCAGTAAATTCTCTGATCCATTCCTATAGCCAAAGCACTCAGCCTGGAATCTCTGGTAGTTACTTTTTTTCCCTTTTGGTGAAAAGAACTGCTCTGGCATGATCTAAGATGTTCTACGTTATGTACTGAAGAAGTTTTTCAGTCCTGTCCTTTAAACCTGAAGCATGTCCGTAGCAACCCTTTGGTGTATAGTCCATAAATCTTACCTGAAGATATGCTGCTCTCTATGGAGTTTGGAGCTAAAAGTCACAGTAAGGGGTTATTTGATGCTCCAGTTCATTGGGGATGGAGGTAAAAGGAGTGAATAAGGGAAAGTTGGGTCAACATGAATAGCTTGAGCGATCAAAGTCTCAAATTTAAATCTGAAACTGTCTGAAAGACTCGTGTGGATTTGGAAACTCCTTATGCAATATAAGATGATGCTCAGAGAATATCTCGGTGATTTGGAAGTCTGAGAGGCTGTTGGTATGACTTCTTATAGGAATAACTATAGGTTAGGATTGGTAACTTTAGTTTTTTGATATATGTGTGCGTCGTAAGTCTTGTCCTATTGGATGTTTTCTACCATGGTAATGTATGTTAGACTTAAAAATAAAGCAATTTTGTAACTTTGACTTTTGGTAAGCTTTAAGAAGGAGGTGAAGCTGCCTAATGTGATGCCTTCACAACACAATACTGTAGCAGAGGTTTGGCAACATAACCTGTAGCCCTGAATACTACATAAAAGTAGGGGTTATATTTTGGCAGCGTACCTAATTTAATTGTCTTCTGAAAGTAAAATATAAAGCTCCCTTGTTACAATTAATTTTGGGGTCTGCGAAAACTGACCATAATATCCTATTCCACAAACTGATAGAGTTCAGACTTCAGATAAAGGTGATTAAGTTCCTGGGTTTATGGAGAGTAAAAGCTGAGCTACACAGATTTCCCTTTAGCATATGGTTCACAGGTGGTTAATTGGGCTCTACACCATATTTTGGCAGGAGTTCGTGTTGTAATAAAAATGATACTGTTTGTTAATGGGAACAGGAGAAAATGAAGTAAATAAAGTTTAACTATGAACTATTGTAGAAAGGGCTGTCATTCTTCTTGCCAACATTTTCTTCTCCATTGTGGCCAGTAATACACACAATTAAAGGAAATGTAAAATTGCCTTAATTTTCTATAAGTAGAACTGAAACTCGTAACACTTGATTTTGAAAAGTGAATTCAAATTGCTGAAGTTTGTCTAATGGCAAAGATCAGGCTGATGGGTTCCTCCTGCATTTCACATTCCTAAAATAGTGTTGGAAGCTAGATTCATAACATTCTTTGCACTCTTTTGTGTTAGTGATGTCACCGTAGGGGCAATTCAGTACCCTGAATTCAAATCTTGACAATTGAACGAGAGAATGATTCAGTTGTTTTGTTCTTTAAAATGTATTATTTCTATGTGTGAAGTCTAACCATGTAAATGATTTGGGGTTTTAAACATTTGAAGAAGAATTGAGTGGATGGGCTGACTCAGAATTGTTAATAGAATATAGAATCTTTCACTTTAGACACTCAATAAAATAGTTTGCTGATATTTGCTAATGTCTCAGGACTGTCAGATGATTTAGATGAAATATGTAGGAATCTTAGTCCAGTTCCTAGTGGGAAAATGACCATCACAATAGACCCTAACTGACACTCTGATTGGAAGTGCCAAGAATTCAGTGGACAATGGAGATTCAGCTAAATTCTCAAGAGTGCAGGTAGCTCATCCAGATTCTTCATGAGGTATATTTGTGGGTGTCTCAGTTCCTCTACCTTAATCTATGATTACCACTGTTGTCTAGCTGGAGTTACCCATCTTCACTAGAGTTGTAAATTGTCAGTAAAATTGTTCTTTTAGACTCTTAAAGATGAATTCCCTGCACACCATTCCCTCTCCCCCTCCCCTTTTATCCATCCTATTAGTCTTCATTAACTTCAGTAGAGCCTTTGGAGATATGATTTTTGTTTGTTTATGTAAATGAGTGAGATGCACAGACAGTGATGCTGTGGTATGTTAGATGAAATAGCAGTATTATAGTTGCATATTTAGAGACCTTTTCCAGAATAATCTTAAATTATACAGCAGTAAAATTAAATTGAGTCCTGTAATTCAACACATAGACATAAGGACATGTCCTGTATAGAAGCCTAATATTAAAAGTCTAAACTTTGATTAAAAAGGAGAGCTAAGTAAATAGAAATCAAAGCTATTCAAGCATAGTTTCTCTCAGGATACTATCTTTTATGACCCTGTTCTTTCCAGATCATTGATTCCTTACATTGACAACAGTGATACCTCTAAGACAATCCTGGTTATCTTGTAAACCCAATCGTTTAATTTTTATCCAAACTAAAAAATATCCTCAGCTTTCTTTGTTTTCGCTACAAAAATGCAATTATCTTTTGATTCATACATGAAGCTATATTATTAGACTTTAATGATACACTTTATTTATAATTTACAGAGCCAGATACCTTTTCCAGTCACTTCACATTTTCATGTTGAAACACAGTTCCAGACACCTTTATCTTCAGACAGTTATGTTTACATATGCTGCTAATACCCTCTATTTTTTGAAGCCCGCCAACTTATCTGGCTTCTACAATCCTTAAACTAGTCTTCCAGTCAGGGTCAATTTAATAGCTTCCCTTTTACTCTGGAGAAAATATCTGCCTTGCCCCTTCGTGGTTTTTTTTTTTTTCCCCCTGGAAAAAATATAATTTTTGAGTGGTTAAAGCCTTCTGCTAGCTCTACCTTTTTCAACAACTTCCTCTAAGTTCAGGAATGAAATAATCTCATTTCACCTAGGCATATATTCTTCCCATAGTATATATTGTTTGAATGTTCATCACAGTAGAAAAATGTTGGGAACCACTGCCCAACCTGTAGTTGTTCTGCATCTGTCTAGAGCAATAAAGGATTTAAGACTGTCAATCCAGTATTAACATTAGGATTCTCCAAAATAAATTGAAATGAGTTCCTTTAATATTTGCACTTTCTATTAAAATAATTAAGATTTCAGACACATCTGAGTTTTGATAATATAACAGTTTATCAACTTTATATCACATATTTTTAAGCAAAATCTGCTGTTTCTTGTCCTATTCCTTTTTTTCTCAGGAAGGCTCTGCTGCATCTGGAAGTAAACGTTGGGTGTCCCAGTGGGCTAGTTTGGCTGCTAATCATACACAACATGACCAAGATGGCCTAAGGTTGGAGTCCTCTGCACCTGCTCCTCTGGAAAATGGTAGGATAAGTTGTTGTCATCTTAATTTCTGTAGCAAAAACTATTTGGAAGCGAAGGACTTAGTTACACAACTAGACAAATAGTTTAGTTATCACCAGTACAATAGATTCATCATCAGTTACATTTCTGTTAAGACTTTAAAAACAACCAAAAAAAAGCCCCTCGTAATTATATTTTAGTGTGATATTGAATTAGTCTTTATATTAGGGCTGTCAATTAATCACAGTTTTAATCACGCTGTTAAACAATAGAATACCAATTGAAATTTATTAACTATTTTTGGATGTTTTTCTACCTTTTCGAATATAACGATTTAAATTACAATATAAATTTAAATATAAAGTGTACAGTGCTCACTTTACATTATTTTTATTACACTGTATGTGCATTGTAAAAATGATAAAATAAATCTTATTTTTCAATACACCTCATACAAGTACCTTAATGCAATCTCTTTATCGTGAAAATGCAACTTAGGGTATGTCTACACTACGGAATAAGGTCGAATTTATAGAAGTCGGTTTTTTAGAAATCGGTTTTATGTATTCGAGTGGGTGTGTCCCCACAGAAAATGCTCTAAGTGCATTAAGTGCATTAACTCGGCGGAGCGCTTCCACAGTACCGAGGCTAGAGTCGACTTCCGGAGCGTTGCACTGTGGGTAGCTATCCCACAGTTCCCGCAGTCTCCGCTGCCCATTGGAATTCTGGGTTGAGATCCCAATGCCTGATGGGGCTAAAACATTGTCGCGGGTGGTTCTGGGTACATATCGTGAGGCCCCCGTTCCCTCCCTCCCTCCGTGAAAGCAAGGGCAGACAATCATTTCGCGCCTTTTTTCCTGAGTTACCTGTGCAGACGCCATACCACGGCAAGCATGGAGCCCGCTCAGGTAACCGTCACCCTATGTCTCCTGGGTGCTGGCAGACGCGGTACGGCTTTGCTGCACAGTAGCAGCAACCCATTGCCTTCTGGCAGCAGACGGTGCAATACGATTGGTAGTCGTCCTCGTCGTGTCCGAGGTGCTCCTGGCCACGTCGGCTGGGAGCGCCTGGGCAGACATGGGCGCAGGGACTAAATTTGGAGTGACTTGACCAGGTCATTCTCTTTAGTCCTGCAGTCAGTCCTATTGAACCGTCTTATGGTGAGCGGGCAGGCGATACGGACTGCTAGCAGTCGTACTGTACCATCTTCTGCCAGGCAGGCAAGAGATGAGGATTGCTAGCAGTCGTATTGTACCATCTTCTGCCAGGCAGGCAAGAGATGGGGATGGCTAGCAGTCGTACTGTACCATCTTCTGCCGAGCAGCCATGAGATATGGATGGCATGCAGTCCTTCTGCACCGTCTGCTGCCAGCCAAAGATGTAAAAGATAGATGGAGTGGGTCAAAACAAGAAATAGACCAGATTTGTTTTGTACTCATTTGCCTCCTCCCCTGTCTAGGGGACTCATTCCTCTAGGTCACACTGCAGTCACTCACAGAGAAGGTGCAGCGAGGTAAATCTAGCCATGTATCAATCAGAGGCCAGGCTAACCTCCTTGTTCCAATAAGAACGATAACTTAGGTGCACCATTTCTTATTGGAACCCTCCGTGAAGTCCTGCCTGAAATACTCCTTGATGTACAGGCACCCCCTTTGTTGATTTTAGCTCCCTGAAGCCAACCCTGTAAGCCGTGTCGTCAGTCGCCCCTCCCTCCGTCAGAGCAACGGCAGACAATCGTTCCGCGCCTTTTTTCTGTGCGGACGCCATCCCAAGGCAAGCATGGAGGCCGCTCAGCTCACTTTGGCAATTAGGAGCACATTAAACACCACACGCATTATCCAGCAGTATATGCAGCACCAGAACCTGGCAAAGCGATACCGGGCGAGGAGGCGACGTCAGCGCGGTCACGTGAGTGATCAGGACATGGACACAGATTTCTCTGAAAGCATGGGCCCTGCCAATGCATGCATCATGGTGCTAATGGGGCAGGTTCATGCTGTGGAACGCCGATTCTGGGCTCGGGAAACAAGCACAGACTGGTGGGACCGCATAGTGTTGCAGGTCTGGGACGATTCCCAGTGGCTGCGAAACTTTCGCATGCGTAAGGGCACTTTCATGGAACTTTGTGACTTGCTTTCCCCTGCCCTGAGGCTCATGAATACCAAGATGAGAGCAGCCCTCACAGTTGAGAAGCGAGTGGCAATAGCCCTGTGGAAGCTTGCAACGCCAGACAGCTACCGGTCAGTTGGGAATCAATTTGGAGTGGGCAAATCTACTGTGGGGGCTGCTGTGATGCAAGTAGCCCACGCAATCAAAGATCTGCTGATATCAAGGGTAGTGACCCTGGGAAATGTGCAGGTCATAGTGGATGGCTTTGCTGCAATGGGATTCCCTAACTGTGGTGGGGCTATAGACAGAACCCATATCCCTATCTTGGCACCGGAGCACCAAGCCGCCGAGTACATAAACCGCAAGGGGTACTTTTCGATAGTGCTGCAAGCTCTGGTGGATCACAAGGGACGTTTCACCAACATCAACGTGGGATGGCCGGGAAAGGTGCATAATGCTTGCATCTTCAGGAACTCTGGTCTGTTTCAAAAGCTGCAGGAAGGGACTTTATTCCCAGACCAGAAAATAACTGTTGGGGATGTTGAAATGCCTATATGTATCCTTGGGGACCCAGCCTACCCCTTAATGCCATGGCTCATGAAGCCGTACACAGGCAGCCTGGACAGTAGTCAGGAGCTGTTCAACTACAGGCTGAGCAAGTGCAGAATGGTGGTAGAATGTGCATTTGGACGTTTAAAGGCGCGCTGGCGCAGTTTACTGACTCGCTTAGACCTCAGCGAAACCAATATTCCCACTGTTATTACTGCTTGCTGTGTGCTCCACAATATCTGTGAGAGTAAGGGGGAGACGTTTATGGCGGGGTGGGAGGTTGAGGCAAATCGCCTAGCTGCTGGTTACGCGCAGCCAGACACCAGGGCGGTTAGAAGAGCACAGGAGGGCGCGGTACGCATCAGAGAAGCTTTGAAAACCAGTTTCATGACTGGCCAGGCTACGGTGTGAAAGTTCTGTTTGTTTCTCCTTGATGAAACCCCCCGCCCCTTGGTTCACTCTACTTCCCTGTAAGCTAACCACCCGCCCCTCCTCCCTTCAATCACCGCTTGCAGAGGCAATAAAGTCATTGTTGCTTCACATTCATGCATTCTTTATTCATTCATCACACAAATAGGGGGATGACTACCAAGGTAGCCCAGGAGGGGTGGTGGAGGAGGAGGGAAGGAAAATGCCACACAGCACTTTAAGCACAGCACTTTAAAAGTTTACAACTTTAAAATTTATTGAATGACAGCCTTCTTTTTTTTGGGCAATCCTCTGTGGTGGAGTGGCTGGTTGGCCGGAGGCCTCCCCACTGCATTCTTGGGCGTCTGGGTGTGGAGGCTATGGAACTTGGGGAGGAGGGCGGTTGGTTACAGAGGGGCAGCAGTGGCAGTCTGTGCTCGAGCTGCCTTTGCTTCAGCTCAACCATACACTGGAGCATACTGGTTTGGTCCTGCAGCAGCCTCAGCATTGAATCCTGCCTCCTCTCATCACGCTGCCGCCACTTACTCTCTTCAGCCCGCCACTTACTCTCTTCAGCCCGCCACCTCTCCTCCCGGTCATTTTGTGCTTTCCTGCACTCTGACATTATTTGCCTCCACGCATTCGTCTGTGCTCTGTCAGTGTGGGAGGACAGCATGAGCTCGGAGAACATTTCATCGTGAGTGCGTTTTTTTTTCTTTCTAAGCTTCACTAGCCTCTGGGAAGGAGAAGATCCTGTGATCATTGAAACACATGCAGCTGGTGGAGAAAAAAAAAGGGACAGCGGTATTTAAAAAGACACATTTTATAAAACAGTGGCTACACTCTTTCAGGGTAAACCTTGCTGTTAACATTACATACATAGCACATGTGCTTTCGTTACAAGGTCGCATTTTGCCTCCTCCCACCGCGTGACTACCCCCTCAACCTTCCCCCCTCCCTGTGGCTAACAGCGGGGAACATTTCTGTTTAGCCACAGGCAAACAGCCCAGCAGGAATGGGCTCCTCTGAGTGTCCCCTGAAGAAAAGCACTCTATTTCAACCAGGTGACCATGAATTATATCTCACTCTCCTGAGGATAACACAGAGAGATAAAGAACGGATGTTGTTTGAATGCCAGCAAACATACACTGCAATGCTTTGTTGTACAATGATTCCCGAGTACGTGTTACTGGCCTGGAGTGGTAAAGTGTCCTACCATGAAGGACGCAATAAGGCTGCCCTCCCCAGAAACCTTTTGCAAAGGCTTTAGGACTACATCTAGGAGAACCGCAAATGCCAGGGCAAAGTAATCCTTTCACATGCTTGCTTTTAAACCATGTATAGTATTTTAAAAGGTACACTCACCAGAGGTCCCTTCTCCGCCTGCTGGGTCCAGGAGGCAGCCTTGGGTGGGTTCAGGGGGTACTGGCTCCAGGTCTAGGGTGAGAAACAGTTTCTGGCTGTCGGGAAAACCGGTTTCTCCGCTTGCTTGCTGTGACCTATCTACAACCTCCTCCTCATCGTCATCTTCTTCGTCCCCAAAACCTGCTTCCGTATTGCCTCCATCTCCATTGAAGGAGTCAAACAACACGGCGGGGGTAGTGGTGGCTGAACCCCCTAAAATGGCATGCAGCTCATCATAGAAGCGGCATGTTTGGGGCTCTGACCCAGAGCGGCTGTTCGCCTCTCTGGTTTTCTGGTAGGCTTGCCTCAGCTCCTTCAGTTTCACGCGGCACTGCTTCGGGTCCCTGTTATGGCCTCTGTCCTTCATGCCCTGGGAGATTTTCACAAAGGTTTTGGCATTTCGAAAACTGGAACGGAGTTCTGATAGCACGGATTCCTCTCCCCAAACAGCGATCAGATCCCGTACCTCCCGTTCGGTCCATGCTGGAGCTCTTTTGCGATTCTGGGACTCCATCATGGTCACCTGTGCTGATGAGCTCTGCATGGTCACCTGCAGCTTGCCACGCTGGCCAAACAGGAAATGAGATTCAAAAGTTCGCGGTTCTTTTCCTGTCTACCTGGCCAGTGCATCTGAGTTGAGAGTGCTGTCCAGAGCGGTCATAATGGAGCACTCTGGGATAGCTCCCGGAGGCCAATACCATCGAATTGTGTCCACAGTACCCCAAATTCGAGCCGGCAACGTCGATTTAAGCGCTAATCCACTTGTCAGGGGTGGAGTAAGGAAATCGATTTTAAGAGCCCTTTAAGTCGAAATAAAGGGCTTCATTGTGTGGACGGGTGCAGGTTTACATCGATTTAACGCTGCTAAATTCGACCTAAAGTCCTAGTGTAGACCAGGGCTTACAAATGTCAGTTATTTTTTTTGTTACATAACTTCACTCAAAAACAAAACAATGTAAAACTTTAGAGCCTACAAATCCACTCAGTCCTACTTCTTATTCAGCCAATCGCTAAGAAAAACAAGTTTGTTTACATTTATGGGAAATAATGCTACCCATGTCTTATTTCAAATGTCACCAGAACAGGCATTCGCATGGCACTTTTGTAGTGAACATTGCAAGGTATTTACATGCCAGATATGCTAAACATTCGTATGCCCCTTCATGCTCCGGCCACCATTCCAGAGGATATGCTTCCATACTGATGACGCTCGTTAAAAAAATGTGTTAATTAAATTTTGACTGAACTCTTTGGAGGAGAATAGTATGTCTCCTGCTCTGTTTTACCAGCATTCTGCCATGCATTTCGTATTCTAGCAGTCTGGGATGGTGACCTAGCACATGTTGTTCATTTTAAGAACACTTTCACTGCAGATTTGGCAAAACGCAAAGAAGGTACCCAAGTGAGATTTCTAAAGATAGCTACAGTACTCAAACCAAGGTTTAAGAATCTGAGGTGCCTTCCAAAATCTGAGAGGGATAAGGTGTGGAGCATGCTTTAAGAAGTCTTAAAAGAGCAACACTCCGATGCGGAAACTACAGAACCCGACCCACCAAAAAAGAAAATCAACCTTCTGCTCGTGGTATCTGACTCAGATGATGAAAATGAACATGCGTCAGTCCGCACTGTTTTGGATTATCAAGCAGAACCCATCATTAGCATGGACGCATGTCCTCTGGAATGGAGGTTGAAGCATGAAGGGACATACGAATCTTTAGCACATCTGGCATTAAATATCTTGCAACGCCGGCTACAACAGTGCCATGCAAACACCCATTCTCACTTTCAGATGACATTGTAAACAAGAAGTGGGCAGCATTGTTTCCTGCAAATGTAAACAAACTTGCTTGTCTGAGTGACTGGCTGAACAAGAAATAGGACTGAGTGCACTTGTAAGCTCTCCACTTTTACATTGTTTTATTTTTAATGCAATTATTTTTTGTACATATTTCTACATTTGTATGTTCCACTTTCAGTATTTGTAATCAAAAATAAATATAAACTGAGCACTGTAGTCTTTGTGTTCTGAGTTGTAATCAAAATCAATATATTTGAAAATGTAGAAAATAAATGGTATTCTATTATTGTTTAACAATGCAATTAATCGCAATTCATTTTTTTAATCTCTTAACAGCCCTACTTTATATTAATGATAAAATAGGCCAAACACTATAAAAAGAGTTTATTGGTACCGATATTGGGAAAATACAAAAGGAGATATTCATTTAAGCTTCCATTTGGATACGCTTGTCAAATCTTTTTATTAGTACAGTATATATCCCTTCCCATTGAGCTTTAGTGGACTGAACAGTAAACAATCAATCTGAAACTTCAACTGTACAATCCAGCTAAACATTCTAAGCATAATTTGATGTTGCTATCATCAGAATCCCTATGCAGTTGCCAAACCACATTATCCTGTCACTTCTGAGTGGCAAGTGTTCAGGCTCCCTCCTTCTTTTATTAACAACTTTGCCAGACGACTTGTTTATTTGAATATGCTGTTCCTTATGTTGTGCATTAAAATGTATATCTGACTGTGAAGGAGGTGATCCCTTTGTTTACTTTCTCTTCTTTTCATCTTTATTTGTAAAAGTTCAATGCAGAACACAGGGTTGATTATTTAAACACAGATACTTGAAAAACCAAAGGTTCTAAGTGCAAGGTTTATAAGGTTATAAATGTAAAATTCTGCCCAGGTTTCTTTTTGTTCTTTGTTTTATGGTGCTAGCACAATTGAGGCTTCATCCGTGACTAGAGCTCTTAAACGCTGTGATGATAATGATGTATTTAAATTCGTACGGTAAATATTACATATTTATATATGCATTACTGGAAAATGGACTGGAAATCACAAGACGATATAGTCTCCCTGAGTTTTCCAACTGTTGAAATGAGCATACTGTTAATTGACTAGGAACTCATTAGCTACTACTCCAGTGCTTTAGCTGTGTTGCTGTCCTGCAATCCAGGCATGTCTTTTTTTCTTTTTTTTGGTCGTTCATGACAACTTCGTTGCTAGTGACACAGAAATGAATGTAATATCAAAATTCCACCCTAAAGCAATGCTGCTTTCCCAAAGGCACAGTATTCTCCTGCAATCATGGTGGCTGCAATGCAAGGATAATAACTTGGAGGAATTTTCTGCTGGGTTAATTTAGGAGTTGGTGTGCATGACTTCATTATGAAAAATGTCTGACTTCTTTGGTCTAAGATAACTACAGAAAGATATTAAAAATAGAAGTATTTAGCACCTGGTATTCCATAACACACACTACCAGCAACTAGCACATTTGCAAAGGGTAGTGTCCAGAGAGCTGTTACTGGAAATGCTGAGTTAAATGAATATTTCTCTCTACTTTTACTGTAGTTAATATTTATTGTAGAAATGTCTAAATATATATTCTTCTTTGAGTGCTGCTCCCTATGAGTCCAGAAATTTTTCAGCATCCATTGACCCACGTATGCACAGTGGCTTCCCTCATACTCAAAGAGTAGAAGAGGCAGTAGAAGAGGATCGATGCCTCTCCAGTTCCTTCTTGCCGCCCCATGGCCTGAGTCAGAATCATGTCTTCCTTCACTCCGTGCATTACCTGTAAAGTAAACTCATTGTAAATAGGTTTAAATTTTAGCTTAGTAGTTATAGTTAGTATACCATTCGGGGGAAATCCTCCCCAGTCCCAAAACTATGGACCTGCAGAAATGTTGGAGATTTTTTCCCTGCTGTGGTACCCACAGGGATGGCTCAAACACCTTCTATCACCACACTGCACGCTGGTAAAAGAGAACGGAGCTGCCCCCGACGCACCTCAGTTCCTTCTTACCCCCAGTGACAGTTGTCAGAACAATCCAGACTTGTTAATTCAAGTGCTTTCCTCTCTCCTTTCTCTATAAAGATCATATTTGTTGTAGATTAGTGGTTTCTTAGTTATAGTTAGTTTAGACAATTTTAGTGCTAGATTTCCATTTTTGGGATTATTTTTTTACCACTTTTTATCTTTTGGTACCAATATCAGTACCAGAACAATGCCTCATTCAGTGGGATTTAAGTCCTCCTGGACCTGTGCAAAGTCCATACTGGTCAGCAATCAACATTTGGCCTGCTTAAAATGTTTGGGGGAATCCCATGTTAGTAACAAATGTTACATTTGCAAAGATTCAAGCCCTGCTCAAAAAAAAAACAGGGTGGGGAGGCTTGTGTGCTTGCCTAAGGACGCAGCACTTTGACTCCTGTTGGAATTATCACATGGAGAAATTGCCCCAAGTTTATCAACATCGATACAGGGCGCTTCATTGGAGATGCTGTCTGGTCCTCAGGATCATTCCCTCGTACTGAAGAAAAGGCTTAGGCCTTTCTCAAGTTCAGTTCCTTGCTCAACTGAGTCAGTCCTGAAGCCAGACAGAGGCAGACACTCGAAGTGTTCAGGGGAGAGACCCTGCTTGAACGCTTTGTCTCCCGAAAGGATTGTCACCTCCAGAGTCTGTGCCAGGTCTGTCGAGGTCATCCCCTGAAAACTCTCAGCTAGGAACAATTACCTGGCTAAGTGGAAGCACTTCAGCAGAAGTGGGCACCCCGGACTATCTTCTAGATCTAAAACAGAGTTTGACTATTAGATGTACAAGGATGTATATGACAGTTATTTCAGCCTTCCACATCTTGATGGGTAATAGATCCCTTTTCTCAACCCATTGTCACCTGATTCCTGAAGGGCTTGGTCAGATTATAGCCACATATACGAGACCCCATCCCTCAAGATCTGAATTTAGTCCTAACAAAATTGATAGGGCCTCCCTTCAAGCCCCTTGCCACTTTCCATAAAGGTAGCATTTTTGGTGACTATTACCTCAGGCAGAAGGGTGGGCAAGTTGAGAGCTTTGGTACAGGTTTTTATAAGGATAAAGTTTATATCCACCATCGCCCAAAATTTCGCATGAAAGTAGTCTTTAATTTCCATGTTAACCCAGCAATTTATTTGCCCACATTCTTTCCAAAACCCCATGTGCATAGGGATGAGGAAAAGCTTCACATGGCTGTGAGAAGGGTTTTAGCTTTCTACCTGGAGTGGGCTAAATCTTATTAGATCTTCTGTTCAGTGGTTTGTTACAGACAGACATAAGGGCCAACCAGATTCCACTTGGAGAATCTCAACCCAGATCTCTTAGTGCATTCGTTTATGCTAGCAACTGGCTAATACAATCCCGCCAGCTAGAGTGTTGACACATTCTACTCGAGTGCAGGCAGCTTTTGCAGCTTTCTTGGTGCAAGTGCTGATCACAGACATTTGTAAAGCAGCAACCTATTCATCACTCCACATTTTTGCTTCTCGTAGTGGCATTCTCTGTCAGTCCAGTTTCAGATGGATCATCTTACAATCACTCTTTAGGTAGGCTCTGAACCCACCTCCATGTATGTTTGCTTGTGAGTCACTTAGAGTGGAATGGACATGTGCAATCACTCAGAGAAGAAAGAAGGGTTACCTACCTTTCTATAACTGTTCTTAGAGATGTGTTGCACATGTGCGTTCAATGACCCACCCACCTTCCCCTCTCTGTCAGAGTCTGTCCGGAACAAAGGAACTGAGGGAGGATCAGGGCAGCTCTGCTTTTATAGCAGCACACAGTGGTGCATAGCAACAGGGAACCACCCCAGTGGCTACCACTGAGGGGAAAAAATCTTTGAAATTTGTGCATCGGGCACGTGCACACCTAAATTGGAATGGACATGTGCAGCACATCTCAAAGCACAACAGTTATGGAAAGGTAAGTAACTGTTTTTTTCACCCCAATAATCTTTATGGTAGGCTGTTACTGTTCCAGGGTGAGCTGTACTTTTGATCTCTCACTCAGTTTCTCCATGCACATTTTTTCAAAGTGACAGGTCTGCACCCCCCGTACTTCTCTCAGGATGGAATCCTTTTAGACTGGGTCCCCAGGTCATGGCACCCCTGTTAAAAACTGCGTGCTCAGAAGGTCCAAATCGATTTTGGCCCCTCCATCCAGGAGCCTGAGACCAATATGAAAGGGCATTGACAGAGAACAGCTTGTTCCAAACAGAGTACTACTTATTTATCCACAGGAAAACAACAGAGGAAGCAATAATAGCAATGAAACAGCAAAACACCTATATGCATATTATCTTAACTAAACCTTTTCCTTACCTTGCAAGTTTAGGTAGTGCCCCCCCCCCCCCCCCCCCACGCCCTTGGCCAGGGAGGCCACTTGTCCAGTATTGAGAGGTTTGTCCCCTGTCCAGTACAGGGACAAACTTGGATGGGGGATGCCATTTTTAAGAGCATGCTGCTCCACCCACCTCACCTGGCATGGGGTGGTCCTAAAAATAGTGGGACCTCCGCCCCCCACCCCCCGTCCAGCGTGATTTTGCATGCTCTGTGTGTGCAAGGTCATGCCAGCGGATGCAGGCCCATGCTGTTCCCAGAAGCACTGGAATATCTGCTATTCCAGAAATGTGTGAGTGTCCACCTTATCCTTGTTCAAGGCATTGCCCCTCCCCCCACCCCCGCAGCATTGGGGCTGAACAAGGTAGACTATGGTCTTGCAGCCTCTACCTTTGTCTGATCCTTCAGTTAGTATCTCTTCCCAATCACAGACAGTCTTTTATCCATTTCAAAGTCCCTCTGTCCTGGGACACCTGAACCTGGTCAATCTTCCCGACTGGGATGGAGGCAGACTTCAGTAGTGGATTCATTATATTGTTCATTTGAGAGCAAGCAATTGGGACTTTCTACAGCCATTGTCTTTGGGTGCCTGCAGACCAAAACTAAGATTGATTTAACCCTGTGTTAACTTTTAGCGAGCAACACCTTTCTGTCTTGGTATTTTGCAAGTTGACCACGCTCTTTTCCTCCTATGTGGCATTGTCTACCCTGGACAAATGTGTTGTATTAGAAATAGTATTAAATAGCACAACATTAAATAGGATTTTGCCCACAGAGTGGACAAGGACATTTAAAAACATGTTAGTTGGTCATGGGAGGATCTCCAGTAATGGAGTCTTACATAAGTGAGGTGCTGATGATTCTTATTCTCAGGGAGGCAGGGAAAGATGTTTAATGGTGGACTAAACAGTGTCTGAAACAAGACTTTGAGTACTCTGGGGTTTCATAGAAAAAATATTTTTTCTATGTGGTTCCAGGCTGCAAGGCCAAATGACACAAAGCCCTCAAAGTACATATTCCAGCCAGCAATTGAGTCACAGAGGATCTCTTTATTACACAAAGCTGAGGGAAAAGGAGCTGGGGCAGATTCAGTCTTATCAGCTTGATGAGGCCACTACAGACAGAGACATTGATGGCTTCTTTTTGCATTAAGTGAAGTCAGCAAAAGTATCAAAATAGGGCAATATTCGTGAGCTGTTGAACTTCCGTGTTTGACATGCTCACTTTTTATGCCTAAAAGCAGTGGAAATAAATGGATTTCTGACCATCTTCTGCAGAGCAATTTTGCACAGCGTGTAGGATTCGAGGGAGTGGAAACCCCAGAACGCCCACACAATTAAAGTACTGGAGTGGTAGGTCCCATCTTTCCTGTCATTATTCTCAGACTTACAGGGGTAAATCTTTTTTGTTTTTCTTACAATTTTTTCTCTTTAGTTTTAAAAACATGAGCTACCAGCTTTGTGATCCTGCCTGAGCCTAAAGACTGTAGCAGACTTCATGAGAGACACCGTTTAAGCTTAAGTAATTTGGAGTTTGCTAATGGCCTTTGAACTTACTAGGTTCAAGAAGTATCAGGTTGTTTCAGCAATGCAGCTTTACAATTAATGATTGCCCTGAGAAAAGCAGATTTACTGTGCATTTACAACAGACACAATATCATAACTTCTGTAGTTGTTCGCAGTATTGTAGCCGTCATCATGATATCGGAGAGAGAGGCTTACACAGAGTTTGACAGCTTGTCCCTTTCGCCAACAGAAGTTGGTCCACCTTCTCTCTCTAACAACTCCTATAGTCTATTAAGAATCTGGGTCCTGCGGGGTGCCAGTAACATAAACAAAAGTCCTTAAATGTTTCATAGAATTAGAAATGTAAAGATGGAAAAGACCTGTTAGATCACCTAGACCGGGGTGGGCAAACTTTTTGGCCCAAGAGCCACATCTGGTTGGGGAAATTGTATGCAGGGCCATGAATGTAGGGCTGGGGCAGGGGGTTGGGATGCAGGAGGGAGTGCGGGGTATGGGGGGGTTGTGGTGTGCAGGAAGGGGTTCAGGGCAAGGGGTTGGGGTGCAGGAAGGGGCTCTGGGCAGGGGCTTGGGGTGCAGGAAGGGTGTGGCAGGGGGATCAGGGCAGGGAGTTGGGGTGTGGGGGGGTGTGGAGTGTGGGAGGGGGCTCAGAGTAGGGGATTGGGGTGCAGGAGGGGTGTGGCAGGGGTTTCAAAGCAGGGGCTTAGGGGGCTCAGGGCAGGGGGTTGGGGTGCAGGAGAGGTTCGGGGTGCAGGCTCCAGCTCAGCGCCACTTACCTCAAGTGGCTCTGGGGTGGCAACGGCACGCAGTGGGGCTAAGGCAGGCTCCCTACCTGCCCTGGTCCCGCGCCACTTCTGGAAGTGGCCAGCATGTCCAGCAGTGGCTCCTGAGGGTGGGGTGGGGCAGGCGGCTCTGCCGCACGCTGCCCTTGCCTGTGGGTACTACCCCTGAAGTTCCCATTGGCCGCGGTTCCCAGCTGATGGGAGCTGTGGGGGGTGGTCCTTGCAGGCAAGGGCAGCACACAGAGCCCTCTGCTCTCCCCCTCCCCCAGGGGCTGCAGGGATGTGGTGCCGGCCACTTCCGGGAGCAGCGTGGGACCAGGGCAGGCAGGGAGCCTGCCTTAGCCCCACTGTGCCACAGGGCTGGCAATCCCGCAAGCTGGATTGAAAGCCCTGACTGGCTGGATCCGACCCGCAGGCCATAGTTTGCCCGTCCCTGATCTAGATGCAGTGGATCTCCAGCTTTTTCATTCTGCAGACCACTTAGAATCCTAGAATCATAGAATATCAGGGTTGGAAGGGACCTCAGGAGGTCATCTAGTCCCACCCCCTGCTCAAAGCAGGACCAATCCCCAACTAAATCATCCCAGCCAGGGCTTTGTCAAGCCTGACTGTCTCCCATAGACCTACCTTCTTTCCCATCACCCAAATTCTACTCTGCTTGAATTTCAAATTGTTTAGTTGTGTATACAGCCAGGAAAGACTGAGGGCTACTGGTGGCCCATACTCAACAGTTTGAGAGCCAATTTTCTGGTCTTAGATTTTCAACCTTGCGGTCATGAATGCAAGGTGGTTCACAAGTGGGTGACTGTTCGGTCACAGCCAAAATTTGCCAGTTGTGGGAGGAAAATAAGCCTATTTGTTAGCAAGCAGATACCAGGACAAAGAGAGAAGAAGATTTCTCTCTCTCTTCATATTCCTGCCTTCCTCCCACTGTAGTTTTTCACCTCCTTTTCCCAACCATGCAACACACCAAGTTCCAGGGAAGATGCTGCTTAAAGGTAACATGTAGCTCTGTGCATTTGGTTGTTAGGGGATCCCTGTACGAAACCACAGCTGACACACACAAGAATTCCATTACTTTGACAGATGTTCATTTCATATCAGTGCTTTGATGTGTGCTACAAAGGCTTGTCACAGAGTGAAATATTCCCTTGTTTGTATCAGAACCTTCATGAACCATACTGTAGCATAAAAGTATTTTTATTAATAGATATTTTTCTCCAGTATCTTAAAATGTCTGTTATGTGATTAATAGATTGGTGAAAGTAATTAACTATTTTACATAATCTACTGTGTCGTGGTTTAGGAGGACTTTTAAATGTCACTTCACAAAAGACAAAGTTCCAGTTCTCTGTGCAATAGAAATACTGTATTTTCTTAATTACTTCTGTGTAGCCTTAAGAATGCATGTTTCCATTGGCAGATTTAGTCACTCATTTCCAAGAGGTTTTTTCATTCTGTTTTTAGATACTGACATCAGTGAATCTGGTATTTCAGTTAGAAGTACTAGCTCAGCCACTTCTGTGACTAGCCAAGGCGAGCGAAAGAGGAGAACACTTCCACAGCTTCCAAAAGAGGAAAAAGCCACTGAAAGTTCAAGAGCAAAGGTTACACCTCATCAGAGATCGGAGATAGGTGAAAAACAAGACACAGAACTTCAAGAGAAAGAAACTCCAACTCATGCATCCCAAAAAGAAATGCCACAAGATGCAGGTAGTAGGAGCATGGCTAAGGCAAACAGGACAATGAATGGCCTTTCTCCTAAACCTGGTGGAGACGACAAATTGTCTTCTCACCCCATTAGCTGCTCTTCTTCCAGTAAAGAGAAAAGTGAAATTGTCAGGGAAACTTCAGTTGTAAAGCAAGCTTTAGCTAAAATTCAACAGCAAGAACAAAAGGAGCAGGCACATAGGACTTCAACTAAAGTGTCTTCAGCTAAACTTATTGCCAGTAAAGTTGAGAAGGGTAGAGAGGAGACTCCTACTCCACATAAAATGTTGGATAATCATCAAGAAAAAGCCCCAGGACATTCTACAAGTAAAGCAGAAATGAAGATTGTACAAAGTGAAGGAAAAAGAAAAAAAACAGAGGAAATTATAAAAGGCCAAACTCCAAAAGGATTAGGAGGAGAGAAGAAAGAATCTTCAAAACCGTTAGTGAGACAAGGTAGCTTTACTATAGATAAACCTAGCACAAATATACCTATAGAACTTATTCCTCATATTAATAAACAAACTGGATCTACTCCCCCTTCGTTTGCTTTTACCTCCACAAACAGAATACGTGAGAGAAGTGATTCTGTGGACACTGATTCTAGTCTGGATACAACACTTATTTTAAAAGACACAGAAGCAGTAATGGCATTCCTTGAAGCTAAATTACGAGAAGAAAACAAAACAGATGAAGGACCTGAAACTCCTAGCTATAACAGAGATAATTCCATATCGCCCGAGTCAGATGTAGACACCGCTAGCACAATCAGTCTGGTTACTGGTGACACTGAAAGAAAAACCACTCAAAAGCGAAAGAGCTTTACTACCCTCTATAAAGATAGATGTTCCACTAGTTCTCCTTCCAAGGATGTTTTAAAATCTTCCTCTGCAACAAATGCTAGAGAAAAGATGGAAAAGAAAACTAAAAGCCGATCTTCAGATGCTGGTTCAAGAGCAGAGGGTCGTAAATATGTACAACCCAGTGGAAGAATGAGGCAACCTTCAGTAGATTTAACAGATGATGACCAAACATCTAGTGTACCTCATTCTGCCATATCTGATATCTTGTCATCTGACCAGGAAACTTACTCTGGCAAATCACATGGAAGGGGTCATTTTACCTCTGCAGATGAACTCTTACATTCTAAAATGGAAGGCAGTAAGTCAGCTAAATCAAAGACCTCTCCTGTTACAACTGGGCAATCCAGTAAATCAACCACTCTTCCAAGGCCTCGTCCCACAAGGACTTCTCTCTTGCGCAGAGCACGACTTGGTGAAGCCTCGGATAGCGAACTTGCTGATGCAGATAAAGCTTCAGTGGCTTCTGAAGTGTCCACTACAAGTTCTACATCAAAGCCTCCATCAGGAAGGAGAAATATCTCCAGAATTGACTTACTTGCCCAACCACGCAGAACTAGGCTCGGTTCTTTATCAGCACGTAGTGACTCTGAAGCCACAATAACTCGAAGCACTGTCTCATCTCGTACTACAGAAGCTATCATTAGAAGTGGTGGAAGATTAACACCATCAGCAGACAGTAGTAAAGTTTCTGCTAGAACTAGAGCTAATAGCATTTCTAGACTTTCTGATTCTAAATCCAAATCATTGACCTCCGCCCATAATTCTCCATCAGGTATGTGAGACTATTTGGATTTAGTCTTTTTCAGTACTTGATATTTTGTTTATTTTCTTGGGCTTTTCTCTTTTTATAAGTGTTAAACTAATGGTGCTTTATTATGAAGCATTAGCTCAAACTTTAGTTGAAGGAGTCCTCCTCTTTTGAGAAAGAAGCTCCATTAGTTATCGTTGCAGATATTTTTTAATTTAATACAGAGGACAAGAGATTTTAATTCCTTAGCCATTTGGTTTATAATTTTTACTGGAAACTTCTAACCAACTATAGTATCTGAGGTTCTCAAATGCTACAGTGATTGACGTAGTACAAAAATGTAGATAAACTAGGAGCCTCTTTTGCTTGGGTCAGAATCTAAAAGTTTAGAAGGTCAGCAGCACTGTTCAATGAGGTAAAAACTAGGAAATGTGTTTGAAAGTTTGTAAGTATGCAAAACTATGTGTGCAGTCTGAGGAAGGCATGGAGCATCAACAAGATAAATGTAAGGTAATTTAAGATTTGCTTTTAAAAGTACAAAAGTGTAATTTAATTACAAAAAAATACAAAGTAAGAAGTAACTAATAGAAATATACTTCTAAACATAAAAATACTGAATGAAATATTCCAACACTAAACGGCTTGTGTGTTATCCCAAATCTATTTTACTCTCAAGGGCTTCAGGCCTGTCCTAGAACAATTTCTGATACTTATTGCTATGTGAAAAGAGGATCTGTATTTACAGGGGCCAGATCTCTTCTTCCTCTCAGGTCACTTATTGTCAGAATTGTTGATTCAGCCTCTCTGACATCTCCCCTATTATTTAATATTTAAATGAAAAAATATTACAATTAATAGTTTTGAGCCTACCATTTTAATGGTAATCTTGTTAAAAACTGACATATGACAATGGAAGAAAAGGCAATGTAAGAGATTGTTAGCTAGTTTTCAAGTATCTGACACAACTAGTTAAACAACCTAAAGAAGAATGCTTATGTTTAAATGTCACTTTGTTTATCAGATTATTCATGGTAACTAGTGCTTTTCTCACCTTTTGAACTTTAATACTGCTGAGTACAGATTTTTCTTCAAAAGCACCAGATGACATATTTGTTGTACTTGAATGGCTTCTTTGCATTCACTGATGTGAAGGGTCATCAGTACAATGTATTATACTTCCCATCTCCACCTGTTATACAAACATTTCTATATTTTTTTACACACTGACTATTTTTTTTATACAAACCAAGCTGTTTTGGCAAAACCATTGCCATTGCTGATATATAACTAGCATATTTAGTAGTTAGTAACGTCTGTTGTGCTGCTCATCAATATTTATTGCCTTGAGAGGTAAATACTGGTGAAATCACAGGTTAATTTAGGAGAAATCTATTCCTTGAACAATAAATCTTAACGTTCACTGTAATGTGAAGTCACATGTATTGTTATATTCTGAATGTTGTCATCAGAAATACCAATAATCCTCATGAATTCAAGTGAAACAAACAACAACAAAAAATAATACCCCAAGCCATCTACCCTAATACTGTACTTTAAAAGGGAGATGAAGGTATTTTTCCCAGCATATTATCTGTCTGGCTATTTATATCAGGCACATTTAGTACTAATGGTTCAATCAGAATCTGAGATTTATGTGTCCAGGAGACTGACTGTAACATCAGTTCAGGCAAAACAGTTACTTCTGAGGAGCCAGTTAGGTTGGCTTAATTTACAAGGTTGATTTAATTAACATTAGTTATCATTATTCCATTAGCTATCATTATTCCATACCTGGTGGTATTGACCCTTGAAGAGGTAAACACTAGAAATTTCTTGTTTTGTCATACTATTTTCTGTTTTCAACAAAAGCATGAGTCAGGAGGAGGGTTTTTTTGTGAAAATATGAACTACAATGTGCTTACTGACTTCCGTATAACTGTTATAGTTAAGTATTCAGCTACTTTAACAATGGGGAATGCTTTAATGTGTTATAGCTCTCAATCCTGCAATGTGCTTGTTGATTTAACTGCATTCCATGGTCAGAACCTACTGCGGTTTTTGTAGAAAATATTCTCAGTTTCAAAGGGAAAAGCTGAAAAGCTTGCCACCTTATGAGGTATCTATCCCAAGCTAACCAAACAGATAAAAAGGGCACACAACCATTGTTTGGAACATTTGCAGTAGAAAGACTACTTCTCTTTAAAAAAACAAAACGTCATTATCAACACTAAAAGAAAAGAAGTATTTGTGGCACCTTAGAGCCTAACAAATTTATTGTAGCTTACGAAAGCTTATGCTCAAATAAATTTGTTATTCTCTAAGGTGCCACAAGTATTCCTTTTCTTTTTGCGAATACAGATTAACACGACTGCTACTCTGAAACGTGTCATTATAAACACTAACATTTATGGAAAACAAAAGTTTCAGTGTAAAGTGTAAACAAATAAAAAAGCAGTTAACAAAACAGTCAAAGCCAATATCAGAGAGAAAATATGGTCTAATGAACACTTCAGGCACTATGTAATATCAATAAGGAATATACTGCTACTTGGGAGTTAGAAGTTATGGTTCCATTTGTATCTGTTTCACAAACTTACTTTGTGACTTGTGGCCATGCTACTATGAGCATATGTACATTACAAAAATGTGTGTCTGTGTAGCTGTCCTGGTGTAACAGTCCATAATGTATACAGAACCCTAGTCACACTGTGCCTCTATTTGCCTCATTCTAAAATGGTGACAGTCGTTGCCCACCTGAGCAGGTTGTTAGGATGCTTCGTTCATTATTTTATTAATTTGTAAAGTCATTTAAAGACCATTAGAGGAAAGTGTTATATATAAGGAGTTGGAATTATCTTAAGCCACAGTTGCAGAAACTATTTGAATCCTGCATACCAAGCAAGGGGGAAAATTTGTAGGGAAGGGTTGCAGTGCAAGTTGAATGAGCAAGCATCTCAAACAGGTTATTAAAAGAAAGCTTATAAAGAATGGAAGATGGGATGGATCAGCAAGGAAAGCTACCTCTTGGAGATCAGAAAGTGTAGGGGAAAAGTGAGAACTGCCAAAAGCCAAGCAGAATTGGACCTTTCAAAGGAAATTAAAACCAATAGTAAAAGGTTCTGTAGCCATATAAATAAAAAGAAAACAATTAAAGAAGAAGTGGGCCCGCTAAGTACTGAGGATGGGGTGAAGATTAGAGACAATCTAGGCATGGCCCAACACCTAAACATAAGAACATAAAAACGACCATATTGGGTCCGACTAAAGGTCCATCTATCCCAGTATCTTATCTTATGACAGTGGCCAATGCCAGGTGCTTCAGAGGGAATGAACAGAACTAGTAATCATCAAGTGATCCATTCCCTGTCACCCATCCCAGCTTCTGGCAAACAGAGGCTAGGGACACCATCCCTGCCCATCCTGGCTAATAACCATTGATGGACCTATTCTCCCTGAACTTCTCTAGGTTTTTTTAACCTTTTTTATAGTCAGACAAATACTTTGCCTCAGGTTTTAATAACCGTATGGAGGAGCTTGGGGTAGTGGCAGGGTGGCTAATGGAAATGAGGATATGGAGGTAGAAATTACCACATCTGATGTGGAAGTCAATTTTCAAGAAGTTTAGTGAGACCAAACTGCGGGACCCAGATAATCTCCATCCAAAAATATTAAAGAAACTGGTAGATGAAATTGCAAGCCCAATAGCAAAGATTTTTAATGATTCCATAAATACAGGGGGCGTACCCTATGACTGGAGAAAACACATTGGGGAAGAAAACTACTAGAGCCTCCCCTGTGATAGTGCTTGGGGTGTGCTATAGACTGCCGGGATCTAATTTGGATATGGATAGAGCCCTCTTTAATGTTTTTAATGAAGTAAATACTAATGGAAACTGTGTGATCATGGGAGACTTTAACTTCCTAGATATAGACTGGAGGACAAGTGCTAGTAATAATAATAGGGCTCAGATTTTCCTAGATGTGATAGCTGATGGATTCTTTCATCAAATAGTTGCTGAACCGACAAGAGGGGATGCCATTTTAGATTTGGTTTTGGTGAGTAATGGGGACTTCATAGAAGAAATGGTTGTAGGGGACAACCTTGGTTCAAGTGATCATGAGCTAATTCAGTTCAAACTGAATGGAAGGATAAACAAAAATAAATCTGCGACTAGGATTTTTTATTTCAAAAGCGCTGACTTTCAAAAATTAAGGAAATTAGTTACGGAAGTGGATTGGACAGAAGAATTTATGGATCTAAAGGCAGAGGAGGCCTGGGATTACTTCAAACCAAAGCTGCAGAAGCTATCAGAAGCCTGCATCCCAAGAAAGGGGAAGAAATTCATAGGCAGGAGTTGTAGACCAAGCAGGATGAGCAAGCATCTCAGAGTGGTGATTAAGAAAAAGCAAAAAGCATACAGGGAGTGGAAGATGGGAGGAATCATCAAGGAAAGCTACCTTATTGAGGTCAGAACATGTAGGGATAAAGTGAGAAGGACCTTGCAAAAGGAATTAAAACCAATAGTAAAAGGTTCTATAGCCATATAAATAAGAAAGAAAGAAGTGGGACCGCTAAACACTGAGGATGGAGTGGAGGTTAAGGATAATCTAGGCATGGCCCAATATCTAAACAAATACTTTGCCTCAGTCTTTAATGATGATCTTAGGGTTAATGATAGCATGACAAATGGGAATGAGGATATGGAGGTAGATATTACCATATCTGAGGTAGAAGCCAAACTCGAACAGCTTAATGTGACTAAATTGGGGGGCCCAGATAATTTTCATCCAAGAATATTAAAGAAATTGACACGTGAAATTTGCAAGCCCGTTAGCAAGAATTTTTAATGAATCTGTAAACTCAGGGGTTGTACCGTATGACTGGAGAATTGCTACCATAGTTCCTATTTTTAAGAAAGGAAAAAAAAGTGATCCGGGTAACTACAGGCCTGTTAGTTTGACATCTGTAGTATGCAAGGTCTTGGAAAAAATTTTTGAAGGAGAAAGTAATTAAGGACATTGAGGTCAATGGGACAAAATACAACATGGTTTTACAAAAGGTAGATGTGCCAAACCAACCTGATCTCCTTCTTTGAGAAAGTAACAGTTTTTTTAGACAAAGGAAACGCAGTGGATCTAATTTACCTAGATTTCAGTAAGGCATTTGATACGGTGCCACCTGGGGAATTGTTAGTTAAATTGGAAAAGATGGAGATGGATATGAAAATTGAAAGGTGGATAAGGAATTGGTTAAAGGGGAGACTACAGCGGGTCATATTGAAAGGTGAACTGTCAGGCTGGAGGGAGGTTACCAGTGGATTTCCCCAGGGATCGGTTTTGGGATCAATCTTACTTAATCTTTTTATTACTGACCTTGGCACAAAAAGTGGGAGTGCGCTAATAAAGTTTGCGGACGATACAAAGCTGGGAGGTATTGCCAATTTAGAGAAGGACCGGGATATCATACAGGAGGATCTGGATGACCTTGTAAACTGGAGTAATAGTAATAGGATGAAATTTAATAGTGAGAAGTATAAGGTCATGCATTTAGGGATTAATAACAAGAACTTTAGTTATAAGCTGGGGACGCATCAATTAGAAGTAACAGAGGGGGAGAAGGACCTCTGAGTATTGGTTGATCACAGGATGACTATGAGCCGCCGATGTGATATGGCCGTGAAAAAAGCTAATGCGGTCTTGGGATGCATCAGGTGAGGTATTTCCAGTAGAGATAAGGAGGTGTTAGTACCGTTATACAAGGCACTGGTGAGACCTCATCTGGAATACTGTGTGCAGTTCTGGTCTCCCATGTTTAAGAAGGATGAATTTAAACTGGAACAGGTACAGAGAAGGGCTACTAGGGTGATCCGAGGAATGGAAAACCTGTCTTATGAAAGGAGACTTAAGGAGCTTGGCTTGTTTAGCCTAACCAAAAGAAGGCTGAGGGGAGATACGATTGCCCTCTATAAATATATCAGAGGGATAAATACCAGGGAGGGAAAGGAATTATTTAAGCTCAGTACCAATGTGGACACAAGAACAAATGGATATAAACTGGCCATCAGGAAGCTTAGACTTGAAATTAGACAAAGGTTTCTAACCATTAGAGGAGTGAAGTTGTGGAATAGCCTTCCAAGGGAAGCAGTGGGGGCAAAAGACCTATCTGGCTTCAAGATTAAACTCGGTAAGTTTATGGAGGAGATGGTATGATGGGATAACATGATTCTGGCAATTAATTGATCTTTAACTATTCATGGTAAGTAGGCCCAATGGCCTGTGATGGGATGTTAGATGGGGTGGGATCTGAGTTACTACAGCGAATTCTTTCCTGGGTATCTGCTGGTGAATCTTGCCCACATGCTCAGGGTTCAGCTGATCACCATATTTGGGGTTGGGAAGGAATTTTCCTCCAGAGCAGATTGGAAGAAGCCTGGGGGTTTTTCACCTTCCTCTGTAGCATGGGGCATGGGTCACTTGCTGGAGGATTCTCTGCACCTTGAAGTCTTTAAACCATGATTTGAGGACTTCAATAGCTCAGACATAGGTGAGAGATTTATTGCAGGAGTGGGTGGGTGAGATTCTGTGGCCTGCATTGTGCAGGAGGTCAGACTAGATGATCATAATGGTCCCTTCTGACCTTAATATCTATGAATCTATGGAGAATTGCTAATATGATACCTATTTTTAGGAAGGGGAGGGGGGCGGAAAGTGATCCAGGAAACTGCATGCAGGCTTCTTAGTTTGACCTCAATTGCATGCAAAGTCTTAGAACAAATTTTGAAAGATGAAGTAGTTAGGGACATGGAGGTAAATGGTAACTGATTTAAATACAACATAGTTTTACAAAAGGTAGATTGTGTCAGACCAACGTGATCTCTTTCTTTGAGAAGATAACTGATTTTTTAGACAAAGAAAACACAGTAGATCTAATCTATTGGAGTTCAGTAAGATATTTGATACAGTTTCACATGGGAAATTATTTCTTAAATTGGAGAACATGGGGATTAATATGAGAATTCAAAGTAGATAAGGAACTGGTTAAAAGGGTCATAGTGAAAGGTGAACTGTCAGGCTGGAGGCAGGTTACTAATGGAGTTCTTCAGGGATTGGTGTTGAGATCAATTTTATTTAACATTTTCATTAATGGTCTTGGCACAAAAAGTGAGAATATGACAATAAAATTTGCAGCTGACAAAGTTGGAGGTATTGCCAATACAGAGGAGGACTGGAGTATCATTAAGAAGATCTGGATGACCTTGAAAACTGGAGCAATAGAAATGGGTCAACTTTAATAGTGTAAAGTGCACTTTGGGACCAACAACAAGAATATTTGCTATAAAATGGAGGCTTATCAGTTGGAAGTGACAGAGATGGAGAAAGATCTGAGGGTATTGGATGATCACACCACGGTTGTGAGCTGCCAATGTGATGTGGCCACGAAAAAGACTAATGCAATCCTAGGATGCATCAGTTGAAGTATTTCCAGTAGAGATAGGGAAGTGTTAGTACCATTATACAAGGCACTGGTTAGACCTCATCTGGAATACTGTGTGCAGTTCTGGTCTCCCATGTTTAAAATAGATGAATTCAAACTGGAACAGGTGCAGGAAAGGGCTACTAGGATTATCAAAGGAATGAAAAACCTACATTATGAGAGGAGACTCAGAGCTTGGCTTGTTTAGCCTAACCAAACAAAGGCTAAGGGGAGATATGATTGCTCTCTATAAATACATCAGAGGGATAAATACCAGGGAGGGAGAGGAGTTATTTAAGTTAAGCACCATTGTTGACACAAGAACAAATGGATATAAACTGGCCATCAAAAAGTTTAGGTTTGAAATGAGATGAAGGTTTCTAACCATTAGAGGGGTGAAGTTCTGGAACAGCCTTCCAAAGGAAGCAGTGGGTGCAAAAAACTAACTGGCTTCAAGACTGAGCATGATAAGTTTATGGAGGGGATGGTATGATCACACTGCCTACAATGTCCTGTAGCACAGTGGTTCTCAGACTTTTATACTGGTGACCCCTTTCACATAACAAGCCTCTGAGTGTGGACCCCCCCTTATAAATTAAAAATGCTTTTTAATATATTTAACACCATTATAAATGCTGGAGGCAAAGCGGCGTTTAGGGTGGAGGCTGACAGCTCGCAACCCCCCATGTAATAACCTCATGACCCCCGAAGGGGTCCCGACCCCCAGTTTGAGAACCCCTGATGTAGGAGATCTGCAACTGCTAGTAACAAATATCCTCAGCAGCTGGTGATGAGGCACTACTAGATGGAGAGATCTTTGAGTTACTACAGAGAATTCTTTTCTAGGTGTCTGGCTGCTGAGTCTTGTCAAAATACTCAGGGTCCAACTGACTGCCATATTTGTGGTCAGGAAGAAATTTTCCTGGGTCAGATTGGCAGAGACGTTGGGGGGTTTTCACCTTCCTCTGCAGCATGGATCATGGGTCACTTGCTGGTTTAAAATGAGGAAATGGTGGATTCTCTGTAACTTGAAGTGTTTAAATCATGATTTTAGGACTTTAGTAACTCAGCAAGAGGTTCTGTGTCTATTACAGGAGTGGGTAGGTGAGGCTGAAGTGTGCAGGAGGTCAGACTAGATGGTCACAATGGTCCCTTCTAGCCTTAAAGTCTGAGTCTATGAGATTGATGGGGAAAGATGTCGGTCATGAGGAGTGAGCAGCAACAGTAGCAGCAAGGATAGCTGTGAGGGCAGTCACATTTTGGAACAGCTGCATGTCATATGATTAGTAGCTATACTAGTTAGCTAGCCTAAGGGAGGAGAAGTCATTGCAAGCCAACAGACGGAGAGTGAAAGAAGCAGCAGAGGCACCTCTGTGAAAAAGAAAGGGTTCAAGTCGAGCAGAAGCACTGTCACAACTTTGATCTTTTAGGTGATTCAAAGTCTAGGATTATGGGGGGCAAGGAACACTAAATGTTAAGACCTGTGGGGTTGATTGGGTTGATCTGGCCCCAAGGGGCTGTGCATCCAAAGAGATCAAAAGGTGTTTTTTAAAATCCTATGTCTGAAAAGTGATAGCTAGGTTAATTCAAAACACACCGAGTTTTGTTAATATATGTCATGATTTACATGACTTGTGATATTATTACTATAACTCCACAATAACTTTTCACAAAGTTTACTATGAGAAACCTGTAGGCCAAACAGCAACACGATAGCATTTTGGCCTCAGATCTTTATGATCTTTCCAAATACTAAATAGGCTTTTGACTCTATTTACCTTTCTTAATTATAAATACAATTGAATTTGGATAGCAGTTCTCTATTGAATTTTCAAACGGTTTCAGAATCAATTCTTTTTAAAAGAATTATAATTAAGAATATCTGCAACATCTTTTTTTGCTTTTCTCCGAACCATAGACTGAGGAAGGGAAGGGCTTACCCTAAATTTCAGCAATAGATTTTTGTTAAGCAAATGCTTCAAATTTGAATGTTTTCATTAAGCATTAACATGATAAAACAATATTTTGTACACAGAGAAATCCCAGCTTCTCCCAGACCCAGATCCTGCTGTTGAAACTTACAGTGGTAGAGTACTAGAAATCATATCTCTTTCTAATATTTCACTGTTCATTCAATCTTTAGTTTTTTAAATTTGACTACTTATGCTCATTGTACAGTGCTGAGTTGTTGAACTACTCTTTAAGAAACAGTTCAGAGATACAATTTTTAAGCAAATTTGATGTTTGTTTTGATTTTTTTAAATAAGAATTGGAACAAAGGATTAATTAAAAATCCAAAATTATTTTAAAGGACTCTGTTGATAAACTTTGGGCCCAACTCCTAAAATTCGTTCAACTGCAATCACACACTTCTTGCATGCTTTTTTTGAGGGGAAGGGAGAAAGGAGTACTTTTTCTGCTTATGTTCTGCTTTCCTTGATAAGGACAAGTTAGAATCCCATAAGTTAAGGGGTAGTGGGTCAGTGGATAAACCTTTCTTTCCCCTCTTGGTTATTTTAGAATATTAAAACAGACAGTAAAATATAACCTAATTGATTTCAATAGGCATTAAATGTACTTTGGATTAGGCTCGCAACCACACTTCCTTTTAAATCACCTGAAAAAATCTGTTAATCATATTTCTACTTTTAACAATTAAAAAGATGTTTAAATGAAGAAAGGGACTAAAGTTTATACTCCAGCTTCACGCTCTACATATTGTAATCTTTCAGAGCATTACACAATCTGTTCTCATCTAAAAACTCACATTGCAAATATCTGTACCTATATTCGCATCTGATTTATGTTTAATTTGCCATCCTTTTAATAAATAACAATTCAGGGAAAAATCAGTCTTAATTTGCTTGTATTTTTATGTTAATCACATTAATTACATCTTGCTTCTGTGATTTATAAATTACCAAGAATAAATATGTCCATTTGGATATACTGGTTTTCAAAAGTATCGTCAGCACACCTAACCAACCTCAATAAAGGTGTCTACAAATTTTGCAGCTAATTTAATTAAGCATTTGGGCGCCTAACCTAAAGTCAGGTTATTCTAATACTAACAAATTACATTAAGAATTTTCCTAACGTTAATCTTTAGTCCAAGAGAACTGATTTTTAGAGCCAGTGATTAACAAAGAAATAATATTTGATGTTGTGAAGTTCTGTGGCATGAGGTTGATTGGGTGCGGCATGTTATCATAATGAATGCTCTACCATCTAAAAAAGTGTGAGGATGGCCATTCTGAAATCCATTTTCTAGCCATTAATGACTAATTGTTGAGTGAGATCCTCGTGCTCAGTTTCAGTCGTCCACTGCTTCTGTCCATTTTCAGCAATGTGTTGTTTTCAGTATGAGTACAAGTCCTGTCTGCTCTGTAGATGCGTCACTGAGCTTTGTAACAAGATGCTGAATTGCAAAGTATTATTTTTTTCCAACAATAAATGCATAATTTCTTCTCTAGGAATTATGTGCTTTCTTTGTGTTGGCCCATGTTGAGAGACGTTGTGCCAGCATCAACTTTTGTGTGTGTGTCCTGTTTAAAAATCAATACTGTAAATTTAATGAGAGCAGGGGGAATTTGCCCCCCCAAAAAGGGGGGGCAATCAAATTCTATAAATATTAATGAATTGGGCCCTCATTCTGTAACACGTCCTGCTTTAGGTATGTAGGAATAATGGCATTTGCATCTTTTTATCTACTCACCATTATACAAAGAGCATCTTTTTCCACATTTTATTAATCAACATTTATTATTTAACACAAATTTAGTATCTTTCTTTTTAAGATGTAGTAAACACTTTTGTGAGGTCCTTGGGGTTTGATATTGAGCAGTTGTGGTGTTTTGTTGTGGTGTTTCTGAAATAATTTTATTGTTTCTTACAAAAGATACAATAATAATTCTTTTTTAATAATCAAACTAATTTAGTAAATTCAAGATGGAGGCGCTTTCCTACAGATTATGCTTCCACCTCAGAAGATGAGTTTGGATCAAACCGTAATTCCCCTAAACATACCCGTCTACGTACTTCTCCAGCCCTGAAAAACCCTCGATTGCAGAGCTCTGGGACAGCAATGCAAACTAGCAATACATTCAAGCACAGGATCAAGGAACAGGAGGACTACATTCGCGATTGGACTGCTCATCGAGAAGAAATAGCAAGGTTTGTTTTTTAAAAATGCCTTTAAAATATCAAAGCCTTTTATCTGAACTGGTAGTGCTGAACAAATGACCTAGTTAAATCGCTGAGTGCTTCTATATATGCAATATTTCTGCATGGCTAGATGTACAGAAATCTTGAAGCCTTGTAAAGGAGAGACTATCAAAGTGGTCGCAAAAGGAAAAGGAGTACTTGTGGCACCTTAGAGACTAACAAATTCATTTGAGCATAAGCTTTCGTGAGCTACAGCTCACTTCATTGGATGCATTCAGTGGAAAATACAGTGGGGAGATTTATAGACATAGAGAACATGAAACAATGGGTGTTACCATACACACTGTAACGAGAGTGATCACTTAAGGTGAGTTATTACCAGCAGGAGAACGGGGGTGGGGGGGGAGCCTTTTGTAGTGATTCCCCCTCCCCCTTTCCTCAGACATTCTTGTCAACTGCTAGAAATGGCCCACCTTGGTTATCACTACAAAAGTCCCCCTGCCCCTCCCCGCTCTCCTGCTGGTAATAGGTCACCTTAAGTGATCACTCTCGTTGCAGTGTGTATGGTAACACCTATTGTTTCATGTTCTCTATGTATATAAATCTCCCCACTGTATTTTCCACTGAATGCATCCGATGAAGTGAGCTGTAGCTCACGAAAGCTTATGCTCAGATAAATTTGTTAGTCTCTAAGGTGCCAAAAGTACTCCTTTTCTTTTTGCGAATACAGACTAACATGGCTGCTACTCTGAAACCTATCAAAGTAGTGCTACCAGGATACCTCTCTTGTGGAGGAAGAGCATAGTATTGTCTTGTGGTACACATATCCTATGTATGATCTCCCAGTTGCATCAGTGAGAGTTACAAATGTATTTTGTTACACTTTGTTCTGCCTCAAGAAATAGTTATATCTGTTTTATACTGCCTTAAAATCAGCAAGTAATAAAAAAAAATCAGTTAAATGCAAAGCTGATTTGGAGGTATGTTTTTTTACCATGTGAAAGACCATGTTTTCACTTCTAATTTTTAGTTCATCTTGGTTTTCACTCTGCATTGAAGGAAGACTGTCAAATTAAATAATATATATTTGTCCAAAAAATCACTTCTTTTGTGACTGGTGCCTGAGATTAATAAAATGGTTTAAAAAATCTAATGTACTGTCCCCCTTATTGCTATTTGCACTGCACTTCAACAATGAAAAGAATAGTCTGTTATACATTCTAGTGATGCAATGTTGTGAACATTTCAAATAGACTGTTTAAATAAACAAAACTTTTTATGTAAACGTTATTAAAACACGGATTAATGTTCAGTTTTGTGAAACTTTTTACAGAACTTAAATTTGAGGCCTAAATGATCTCCCAGTGTCCTTTTAAAAACAATTTTTAACACTTTGACATCACAGATATGAAATATTATATTTAGGTCATATGAAATACTGTTTTCCAATTCCTGGAAATGGTATGTTTAAAAAATCTTTTGTACCGTTATATAGATTATGATAACACATGTAAATGAGCTACATAAATATTGTAATCAAATCAAGGGACTCTGATATGATCTTGGGAACTATTAGAATGAAGCTCAAATATTCATTTTCCAGTAAGAACTTTTAAAATTTCAAATACCAACCCATGGATTTCTTTCTGAGAATCCATACTAAGATAGGAGCTAAATCCATATGGGGGAGCTGTGAAACTCAGATATTCAGGCTTAGCGTACCTCTTCCTCCTTCTAAACAGTCCTGCTGAACCTTCGCTTCCGTGGAAGTTTTAGGGGAGAATACCTGCACTTTTTTTTTTTTTTCAGTTGACAGCCTTGCTATTCTGTAAGGAAAGTTCTTGGCTTACATCAGACACTAAGGGTATGATTTTGTTATGGAAGTCTCAGATTCCATGACTTTCCTGGACCTCCGTGACTTCTACAGTGGCAGGGCTGGACTAGCTGAGGTCCATATTAGTGCTGCTAAATTTGTGACCCTCTCTATGTATAACACAAACATCTATATTAAAAGAATATTAGTAACGTTGGAAAGTCAAGCACTCAAAAGTTAAGAAATGCCAGAATTAAGGTTGCCTGTTGCTCCCAGTCCCAATCTCCTTGCCCAGTCACTCACAATTACCCCTTCCTGGCTCTTCATCTGATCCATTTCTCTCTCCCTCATCTCTGCATTCAAATCAAGCAACTTCCTCCTACACACTGCTTGGGCCCAGCAGGGTGGGCATAGAAGGTATGTCTACACTTCAATGTGAGTCCAGGGTTAGTGGGACTCAAGTCAACTAACCCGTGTTAGGGAACCCTGGGCTTGAGCTTCTGCATTGTATTTTAACCCTATGTTTAGACTTTTCTAACCCATGCTCAAATGTAGGGCTCTAGCACCCTCACTGCAGTGCGCAGACCCAAGTCAAAGTAACCCAAGTCGCAGAGTCTCTTGGGCCCCATCTCCCAGAGTCACCCTGCCTCCAAATGTGGCCACTCTAGCCCTAGGAGCTAAGTGCACTGTCGGAAAAATTTACTGCCTGCCCTGTATGTTATCAGGAAGCAGCTCACTTTGCAAAAGGCTTGTTTGGTTCACTCTCCATTGAAAACCCAGGAGGCTCTCTGATAGTGTGCTTGCAGATCTGTAATAGAACAGAATAGGCTAACTCTGACCTGAGCTGCTGCCATTCACAAAGCGGCGGAGGCAGAAGGGGGCAGGAGGTGTGCCTTCCCTTTTCAGTAGAGTGGATTGCGGATTGTTGGGGTAGAGAGGACTAAGGAAATTGTCCCATGGAATTGTGGGATACTTTTGTCTTACTCCTGAGACAAGCAAGGCTGTGTCTACATTGCAGAGTAATAGGGCTCAGACCCTGGGTCCTGGCTTAACTCAAGCTTGGACCCTCCAGCCCTGCAGGGTCATGGGACCCTGTGTCTGAGCCCTGGATTAGCACAATTGTAGTGTAGATGCAAGTGGGGGGTTAGGCTTGGGGCCGGGCTCAAGCATGGGCTTACGTTGCAGTGGAGACATACCCTGAGAGCACAAGAGAGACAGGCTCGCAGCTTTAAGCTGTGTAGTTGTAGCCGTGTCGGTCCTAGGATATTAGAGAGACAAGGTGGGTGAGGTAATATCTTTTATTGGACCAACTTCTGTTGGTGAGAGACACAAGCTTTGCCAAGCGGAGACAGAATCTTTACAGACTTTTTCTAGCAAATCTCTCCCAACTATTTGCAAACTCTGATTTTTGAAAGACTTACCATTTGGAAAAAATTTCATGGATTTTCATGGGGACAGCTAAAAGCACATCCATGACACAAAGGCCCAGCCTCTGCTAAATTTCAAGCACAGGTGTGTCAGAGCCTCTCAAAGAAAAGGTCGCCAGAATTTTTTGACAGGTAGAACAATGTATTTTTCTCTATCCTTGTTCTCAGAAATGGCTAGCCATTTTGGCATAACTTTTTCAGAAATCTTTAGCCCAAGGCATATACCCAGCATGGAAAATTTTAGCCCAAACACTTAACATCTGATAAAGTTATAAGCATCAGAAAATAGGCTCTTAAAATGGGACAAATCTTAGTAATAGCCAGTACTACTAGCCCCACCTCTGACCCATTTTTTTTACCCAAACATAGCATATTCATATGATAAATCACTTTTTTAAAGGTTAATGCTAAAAATGACATTAATATAATAGGGTTGAGAGCATCAATGTGTAAAAGCAAGGAAGTTCAAAGTTATGTTTCAAGTTACAGTACATGTGGGAACCACATTGCACATATACTAGTAGATATGAAGTCATGAAACTTATCATCGTTAGTAATATACAAGGTTATCTTTGCCAAAGGACATTTAATTGTTGTGGGAAACAAAACTTTTTTTGAATTCAGATTCACAACCATAGCATTGGGATAATATATCTTTTTTTGTAGTTGAAGTATATAAATGCTTATGGACGTTTACTGCACGTAGTCGATAGAAATCTAGTGCAGTTGTTTTCAGTTTGTGGTCCATGGACCCCTGGGGGTCTGCAGACTATTTCTAAGTGGTCTGCAAAAGGTGACTATTAAAATAAAGTTTCAGATCCCAGAAAAGTCATTCCATTCTTCTGATCAAGCAAAAGTATGTGAATACCCCCACCTACAGGTCAAAACCCAGAGATGTTGTCGTTACCACAGAAGCTCACAGTTTAGCACGCTTTCTCACACTGTGTCAAATGCCGTGCCAAGCATGTGCAACATTTATAGTTGAATTCTGTTCAGTCAGGTTTCAGTCTAAGACTTCTAGGGTAGAGCGTCCACAGATTGAATTTCCAAAAGGGTACACACCTCCATTCAAAATTGTTTAGGGGTCCACAAATGAAAAAATGTTGAAAACCACTGGTCTAGTGTATATATTGGCATTATGAAAATATCCCTAGGGGCAGAAAGGATAATGGAGTATTTTTTGTGGGGTTTCTTAAGCATGTAATGTGATTTCATTGTTCTTTTTCCACCCCCATCCCACCCTCCCATACTAATTTGCATCTCCCTAATCAGAATTTAAAGTTACGGTGTTTGTAAAAAGCCTTCTCGAGTTAGTAAGAAAATGGATTTTGGATACCTGGTGCCTGTTTTTGTCTGATCTTATGAAGATCTGTTATTCATTCTTTGACTAATTAGTCTGCTTAGGAAGCTGCAATGATAAATATTTGATAAACCAGTTAAATGCACAGTTGAATTAGGAAAACAGATGGTAGCAACATCTACTTTTATCCAAATTACTTTCATACCGTAAGTAAATTAATCTTGTGAAAGGGTTGTCATGCTTTGTCCTTTTCACGAAAATTTGTGTTGGAACAATTTTCAGTTGTTAGTTTTAAATAACTAGTTTAGTTGAAATATGAGAGAGCTGATTAAAAACTAATGAAATACTTTCCCAAATTCTGTAAAAAGAAAAAAACAACCATTTTAATTCTGTATTTCACAATTTTCCGATAACTCTGCTAGCACACACAATTCCGATAATAAACTGACTCCATGTACCTTGTATCTGGTAGGATGTCAAATACAGAAAGAATTAGGTCAAATGTTTAATGTTAGAGATTATTAAAGAATGAAATAAGGGAAATGACAGGTTCTCCAAAATGCTAAATTATTCAACGGAGAATTTTGGTTTCGGGATTTTCCACAGTAATGAGACTCTGTTATGTTAAATTGATCAAAATGTTTTGTGTGTGTGTGTGACATCACATCTGCTGTAATGAAAACTGCCTTCTACTGCTTAGGGGATAAATTCCCTACCTCTGTTGCTCATGAAGCCCTGCATACTTAGCCTGATTACATTTCTTTTAATGGAAAAAGTCAATTATAAGTAGAATAATGCACAAGATGGTTTGCAATTGTTGTGACAGAACCACATTACTTGGATTTTTGAGGCACTTAGCCTTTGACCTTGGAGCTGTCCGAGAACCCAAAGCATGCAGTCTCACAGTAATTGCACACTCCATCATCTGAAGGTCTCTTTTTATAACTGTAACTACAGCAAATAAATTTTGTCTGTTTTAAATTCAAACTCTGCTGAGATTTGTTTCCCTGCTGTTTTGTTCACAATGTAGAAGGGAATTTGTTGTGAAATTAAGCGCAGGTTCAAGCCTGAAAAAGGAACTAAGTAGTGTACCAGGTGGCATGAATTTTGTGATGTTAGGAATATGAAACCTAATGAACTTCACTGAATAACCAAAATGGTGTTGCACAAGTTAATAGACTAGTGTTTTATCCTTTTAGCAAAGTAGTCTCCAACTTCAGCTTCACTTCCCCCAGTTTCATTAATTGACAGCAAAATGAAAAGATGCGGACCTTTTACACCAAGTCACAATTACAATTCTGGTGAAACTGTGTTTCAGCTGCACTGGTATTTGTGACCTTATTGACTGCTTGAGGAATTAATAATTTGTTGCTTGCTGTGAAGTAGCATCCATTTTGGAATTGCCTAACTTCACCATGAATCCTTCAAGATCATTTGCCTTCATTTTCATATGGGCTTCTGACACTGTACCATTACGGCTGTCTGGCAAGAATTCATGTGAGATTTTAGCAGTTTTTTGGATTTTTGGATGTTTCTGTTGAGAAGTAGGACTTCTGCAGGATTATTTTATTTTCTAGTGGCCTTACTTTTGTGATAGGTGTCCCCTGGAGAATTTGCTGAATAATAGCAGTTTATTTTCTACCTTTAGAAAACATGGTTTTATACATTTATATCAACAGTAAAACGAAAAATAAATTTGAGTTAATCCCAGAAATATGTAGGAGTGCTCATATTAACTAGGCTGTGGTGAGCATCTGGTAAGTGAATGTTTTTCACTTTTCAACACTGTTAACATTTATTTACATGCAAAAAGTTCAGCACATTTCTGGTATTAACTTAATTTTTGCTTTAGCTTTATACTTCTGCGTAAATACAGTAAATGATAATTTGAGATTTAAGTGTTTAAGAATATTTTTGGCATGGTATCTCTCACATTTTATCAATTTTCTGTTTATTCTTGCAAGCTGTAAAATTGCATTGTTCCATGGAATTGTGCTGGTCAATGCTGAACCATCTAATATAGGGTTGCAATATTGCGATTTGACTGGAAATGTGTTAATTATGTTTGCCATTCTAATTTAACTACTGTTCTCAATGCTAAATTCTCTACCTTTAGATCAGTGGTGTCCAATCATTTCATCCTTAGGGACAAAAACATTTCAATATTTCTATCAATATTTAGGGGCAGATTGTCTGCCCTGTTCATTTCCTGGCAAAGGGAGTAGAAACCACCTGCAAACCTTTACTGGGGATTCTCTTGGAATGAGAATCCCCAGTGGGCATAGAGCCAGCATAGCTGATTTTTATGCATCATTCCTCTCAGCCACTGGAAAGGGAAGGGGATTAACTGAAGTCCACAGAACAACTACCCCAACGTGGCTTCCTAAGAGGACTGCTGAAAGCTGGCACAAGTTCTTACTCTAATTTGGGCTGGCTCATAGAATCAGAGAGCCATAACTGATGGTTGTCTTTCAGCTTTTCCCCTTCCTCTGTCTTATGGACTGTTGTGGCTCTGTTGGGGAGGGGAGCAATCCTTTGAGAGGAGTGCCATTAGGCTCCTCAGGCTCCTATCTTGTGCTCCCACAGTCTAGCAGGTAAGAAGGCAATGGAGCAGCCAGAGGTACACTCTCCCCTGCTCCTTGTGATGCATCAGATGTCCAATGGCAGAGCAGCTACAGCAGAGAAAAGACAACAGCTGTTCAGAGCATTCCCATCACACCGTAGAACTGCTCTTGGGGCTGCAGGTGAAGCAGTGGGAGATGTTTTGGGAAGCAGTGTGCCCTTCTGCCTCCTTGTAGTAATGAGCTTGATTTAAAAACTTCACTTTAAAAATTGCAGTGCACAACTTAGCAAACACATTTTTATTTCGTAATCAATTACACATTTTCTTCTTAGCCTGGCTTCACCCAAGAGCCACAACTTAGAACCTCAAGGATACAGGTTGGACACTGCTGCTCTAGGTATATGGTATTGGAAGAATGTAATGTTGTTGTTAAAATTATTACCAGGATCAGTCAAGACCTGGCTCTCATCGCACGGGAAATCAACGATGTAGCAGGAGAGATAGATTCAGTGACTTCATCAGGCACTGCTCCGAGTACCACAGTAAGCACTGCTGCCACCACCCCTGGCTCTGCCATAGACACTAGAGAAGAGGTAGGAGATCTTCATGGAGAAATGCATAAGGTTCTTTCTTTTCTTTATTTCTTTTGCTTTTAGCCTTTTGCATAGCTTTTTTAGTTATTCCCACCCAGCCTGTTTGCATGAATCTCAGCATTCTCTTCTTTTGATTTAAGATTTCTTAATCTTTCAACAAAAATCAGTAAGCACAAAAATCAGTTTATGAACACAGATCATTAAAGTGGTCACCCAAACTGTTCATATTGTGTGTCTGTTTTCACTATTAAACACAAGACATTGTGCTTATTCACTTCTTACTTGTCCACAGTCTTAGATACCCCTGAATAGTATGAGTACTTTTAAAGATTTTAGTGTGTGTACACAAATATATGGTGTGTGCACTATATAGTATAGCTATTACAGATAGAAAAGTCCTTGTATCACAGAAGATCTAGACGTTTTCCTGTTAGTATTTACATATGTAAGTAGCGTGGCTTAGCAGTAATTTTAGCTCTTCATCCACAATATATTATTTTTAAAAAATAGCTTGAATTAGGTTTGCTTCATGCTGCAATTTAATTTTTCTCTTCTTTGACTTTCTCTGGAGTCCTGTGTATTAAATTGTACTAACTAACTTGTTTTAGTCATCACGGGTCTAATGCTAGTAAATATGTTAAAGATAACATCAAAATCACTCACCTTCTACCATATTACCATTCAGATAGTTTTTTGTAAATGTTTACTTTGGGTTTTGTTCTTCCTTGTCTTGTTCTCCCCAAAATATGTCTAATCATTTTTGTGTATGTAAGGTTTGGTTAACACGTTAATCGACTGTGTTCATTCTGAGGCTGTCCTTTTTTCGTGAAAAAGGATATAAACAATGGCAAGAAACATGCCTTGCGTGTGCCATTTAATTGACTAAACCCATGTAATTGTTTTAATTGTCTCTTTAGAACCCCAACTAAACTTCAGCATGACATGAATATGCATTTACTCAGATTCATTTAAATCATGTTGTCTTATATTTCACTGAATAAGTATGCTTCCCTTTTCCTTTTTTGTTTAGTATTATTGTACAGTAAATATATAATATAATACTGTAGGTGGCAGTATTACATTGAAGTAGATGTAGACTCTGTAAGTAGATTGTGACTAATCTGTCTGAAAAGGACTAAAATACTCATTGACTTGCAAAAAAAACTTCCTTTTCATTAGTTTCATAGAAATCTGCCATTAAATGTAATTTGTGAAGAGAACGGAGTACCTTTTGTGAAGAGAAAAACAGTTACTCTAATCACTTACAGTCAGCATTGGTAAAAGTATGGGTAAAAGGTTTACCACTGCCAGCTTAAGTGACTGGAATTTCATTTTTTTATGCTCACTACATGATATCTATATATAGGCAAAATCCTCTCCATCTGGCAATCTAATTTATAGCCATGAATTTCTGGTTTTGGAAAATAGCCGTCTGTTTACTAGACACACTATCATATAATACACACACATCTTATAATATATAGGAAAACAGAATATTTGCTTTTATCATGGAAATCTTAAAAAATCAGTCTCATCTTGAAGCCCTTGCACTGTATGTATCCAGAAGGTTTCATAAACTCCTGATTTTTCATTAAATGTATTTATTTGTTTTGCTCTTTCAGCTGGTTGACCGTGTATTTGATGAAAGTCTGAACTTCAGAAAGATTCCTCCATTAGTGCATGCCAAACCACCAGAGGGGAACAGTTGGACTAATGATTCTAAGCCTCAGTTAACAGACGTTCTTGATCCTCCAACAATTACACGGAGAAGAACGTGGAGCAGAGATGAAGTGAGTATGCACCAGTGTTCCTGTGTAGTAATATGCTTACTCTAGGCCCCCAAAACATCATTACATTTTACTATTGCAGGCACAACATTTACTTGCCCACCTGCTTCCATATAGTTGCAATAATGGGGAAAAAACAGTGATATATTACTTTATTACCGAGAGAGAGAGCGAGAGCGTGTTGCGTTTGTCCTGAGTAGGCTATTAGAATTTTTCAATACTGTATTTATTTGGAAAGAGTAGTAAGTAGAATGTGAACACAATCAAAAATTTTAAACTCAAATCAGTCATTCATTTTTTTAAGCAAATCACACTAGCTTTGTTGTAATGGCACTGATCTATTTTATAGGTACAACCAGGAAGCTTGAACTGTGAATTGTGTGTGTTTTCACTGTCATCTCAGGCAGAGAATGTATGTAGTGGGACTCATAATATCTGGTGTTGTCAGAGTGCTTGAAAAAGACATAATAATCAATCAGCATTGATTTCAGAGCCATTTCAGAGATCCGCGTGGTAGATAAGAAAGGGGAGATTATTTAGCTAATGAAAATTGGGTATGAAACATCGTAAACTTAACCTGCTCCTAGCCTAATTTTAAAATATGCACAGAGAAATGTAGTTTCATGTAATCTGTACATATAGCCTTACTTATTTTCATACTCATGTTTTACAGACTCAGACATTATCCCTTCCTTTCTCTTGTAGCTCACGTAAATTGCTCCACCCTATTTTTGAAAAAAAAAAAAAAAAAAAGTTGACAAATTCTGTTTGCTGGCTGACATACTGTAGGATTCTGTTGTATACTCAAATACACATGATTGACGTGCTAATCTGATTTGTCATGGAAAGCCCAAAGCTGTTCTTGCTCCACAATGAGCAAGGAGATGCTTTTCTCCCATTTATATTTTAGCATTCCTATGAATCCACCTGCATAATTTTAAATTGGCATTTCCTTCAGAAGTGTTTGTCCTGTTACTAAAGATCATCTTCATCATTAAGTCTCTGTTTACGGATGCCCACAATAATATGTATACATGCTGAACTGAAAGGACTTAAAATCTTGTGATCCTACCCCACTGTTCCTGTTTTTCCTATCTGCCCATTGGATTCAGGAGCCATATCTCAACTTTGACTGTGTGTTTACAGTTGAGTTAATTTGTTGTTAATTTGTTTGTTCTGTTTGCATTTAAGTGCTTCCTGGTGGGTTCCCTCTTGTTGCGTGGGTAGACTCTACCATTTGCTAAGTCTTTTAGTGAAATGACACTGTCTTCCAATCTCTCTCTAGTCCTAACATGCTCCCTGATAGTTCCTATGTGGCTTTTCTTTTCTAACTGAATTGCCTTTGTTTAGACATATGTGGTTTGGCATCATCTTCCTTGAAGGGGCTTCAGTGAGGAAACATTGTACTCCTATATTCCTCTTTCTCAAGAATCTTCATAACATTATATTCTGTCACTGGATCAATAGGAGAATTGGACCTTGAGATCTTTATATCTAGTTTCTTAGAGGATGCGCTCTTCTCACATAGGTCTTTCCCTGAGGATGGTGTTGAAATGATCTGGAAAAAGGGGTAAACAGTGAAGTGGCAAAATTTGCAGGTGATACAAAACTACTCAAGATAGTTAAGTCCCAGGCAGACTGCGAAGAGCTACAAAAGGATCTCTCAAAACTGGGTGACTGGGCAACAAAATGGCAGATGAAATTCATTATTGATAAATGCAAAGTAATGTACATTGCAAAACATAACCCCAGCCATACATATAAAATGATGAGGTCTAAATTAGTGGTTACCACTCAAGAAAGAGATGTTGGAGTCATTGTGGATAGTTCTCTGAAAACATCCACTCAGTGTGAAGAAGCAGTCAAAAAAGCTAACAGAATGTTGGGAATCATTAAGAAAGGGATAGATAATTAGACAGAAAATACCTCTATATAAATCCATGGTACGCCCAGACCTTGAATACTGCGTGCAGATGTGGTCACCCCATCTCAAAAAAGATATATTGGAATTGGAGAAGGTTCAGAAAAGGGCAGCAAAAATTATTAGGAGTATGGAACGGCTTCCGTATGAGGAGAGATTAATAAGATTGAGACTTTTCAGCTTCGAAAAGAGACGACTAAAGGGAGATATGATTGAGGTCTATAAAATCTTGGCTGGTATGGAGAAAGTAAATAAGGAAGTGTTATTTACTCCTTCTCATAACACAAGAACTAGGGACCACCACATGAAATTAATAGGCAGTAGGTTTAAAACAGACAAAAGGAAGTATTTTTGAAGACAGCGAACAGTCAGTCTGTGGAACTCTTTGCCAGAGGATGTTGTGAAGGCCAAGACTATAAAAGGTTCATGAAAGAATTAGATAAGTTAATGGAAGATAGATCCATCAATGGCTATTAGCCGGGATGGTGTCCCTAGCCTCTGTTTGTCAGAACTTGGGAATGGGCGACAGGGGATGGATTGCTTGATGATTACCTGTTCTGTTCATTCCCTCTGGGGCACCTGGCATTGGTCACTGTCAGAAGACAGGATACTGGGCTAGATGGACTTTTGGTCTGATCCAGTTTGGCCACTCTTCTGTTCTTATTGCCATAACCCTTTAGCCTTAAGATTAAATTTGTTGTTGTTTCATATTTAAAGTTATTAAGTAGATAGTTCCCTTATAGTTATCTGATTTCATTTGCTTTTCTCCACACCTGGAGCTTGTAATTTCAGGATATATATCATTGTGGTATCTTTTGGATCATGTGCAATTATTTTTAGCTCCTGTTAGGTTGAATGCTTTACATTTTGAAATATGGTTAAGTGATTTGCTTTGTCTTTAAAATAGATTTAAGACTTTTCTTTTTTCCAGGCACTTGTAGTTATATGTCCAATTATATATTTTCTCATTGTGTTTTCCTGTAAAACTCCTGGATACTGATGATGATTATAATGTAAATCAATAAATATAATATCTGAACTTAAATAAAAAGTATTTGATAGTGTCTCCCTAGTCTGACTAAAAAGTTAGATAATAGAAATTGTCTTGGACATGAGCATTGTCAAAGAGCAGCAAAATGACTGAAAAACTGCAGTACACACATTCTCAAAAATGTGTACAGTTTGCCAGTTGGTGTGACCTGGGACAGGTTTAATGAATGACTGCATCATTTCCAGATATAGTGGACTACACCGTAACTCTGAAAACCTCAGGGCTATCAATGAGCTCCATAAAAGTCCACCTGGCAGCCATCATGGCTTTCCACCCCCTAATAGAGGGCTATTCTGTTTTTCCCACCTGATGACAGCGAGATTCCTCAGAGGAGGGCTGAGAAAGCTCTATCCACCAGTCCAACACCCTACTCTGGTATGGGACCCCATTGTGGTCCTTAAATGCATCTCAAGACCTCCCTTTGAACCTCTGGCTACCTGCACTGCTTCATTTGTCAGAGAAGACTGCATTCCTGATAGTCATCCCTTCGGCGCAATGGGTTGGAGAAATAGGGGCCATGATGGCATACTCCTCCCCTGCACAGTTTAAGGATGAGATCATGCCATGGCCCCACCTGATATTCTTACCTAAAGTTTCTTCCTAGTTCCATATCAATCAGCCCATTCATCTGCCTGTTTTCCACCCCAAATTGCATCTAAATCACCAGGAGGCACTGCTACACTCCCTTGGCATCGGGAGAGCCCTGGTCTTCTATCTAGATAAGACAAAGCCCTTCAGAAAGACCCACAGGTTACTCGTCTCATTAGCAGATAGAGACTGCCAACCCTTTTGACCTAACCAGAGTGCATTTCCAAGTGCATATCAGAGTGCATTAACTCTTTTTATGAGTTTCACAATATTCATCCACCTTCAGATAAAGATACTCATTCTGCAAAGTCCATTGTCACTTCTACAGCCTTCCTCAAGAACGTGGTGATTACTGAAATCTGTAAAGCTGCTACTTGGGCATCTGTACATATGTACATTGAACACTATGCTATAATTCCCAACTCTGCCTCTGATACTCTGTTCAGCTCTGCTGTACTTTCCTCCGTACTGGACTTGACTCGGAAGCCCCCTTCGTGTTAGAGGATACTGCTCTGTAGTCACTTAGAATAGAGCATCTGTAGGGATGCTACTCGAAGAAGAAGAAGAAATGGTTACTTGCCCTGTGCAGGTTTCAGAGTAACAGCCGTGTTAGTCTGTATTCGCAAAAAGAAAAGGAGTACTTGTGGCACCTTAGAGACTAACCAATTTATTTGAGCATGAGCTTTCGTGAGCTACAGCTCACTTCATCAGATGCATACCGTGGAAACTGCAGCAGACTTTATATATACACAGAGAATATGAAACAATACCTCCTCCCACCCCACTGTCCTGCTGGTAATAGCTTATCTAAAGTGATCATCAGGTGGGCCATTTCCAGCACTGGATAGTAGCATTTGTGCTGGAAATGGCCCACCTGATGATCACTTTAGATAAGCTATTACCAGCAGGACAGTGGGGTGGGAGGAGGTATTGTTTCATATTCTCTGTGTATATATAAAGTCTGCTGCAGTTTCCACGGTATGCATCTGATGAAGTGAGCTGTAGCTCACGAAAGCTCATGCTCAAATAAATTGGTTAGTCTCTAAGGTGCCACAAGTACTCCTTTTCTTTTTGCCCTGTGCAGTAACTGTGATGTGTGTTCTTCTTTGAGATGTGTGTTCCTACTGGTACTACACTACTTGCCCCTCTCTTTTGGAGCTCTCTGCCATGGAGCTTCACAGTAGAGAAGGAATGAGGATGGTTCGCCCACGCAGTGCTATATAACAATGGCACGGGGCATAAGACTGACTGACATGCATGCATGGGCCTAATGGACACTGCTATGAGAAATCTTCAACCAAAGACACAAGGGGGCATTAGTGCACTTGGAGTGGAGCACTGTAGGGACACATGTCTGAAAGAACCACAGTAACTGCATGGGGTGAGTAACCATTTCTTCAGATACCAGGGTGATAGGAACAGTATAAAGCCTCGATAATGTGTACCTTGGATACTAAATGAAATAATGACGATTGAGTTGCAAAAGTGAATTATTTCACTCAGAGGCCTGGGTTTAATTTCTACCACAGATTACAAGTGAAAATTAGTTTGTTCTCAAGTTCATTTCCATTTGCACACATCACTAAATCATCACACAGTTCAATATGTTTGGCAGTTGCTGTTCTAAAGAGGACAATAATAACAACAGTGGTGTTTCAGGAAGGAGTGAAGTACTCTAGAAGAGCTGTGTGTAAAAACCTGCACAGTGCTTGATTACAGTAGGCCCTGGACAACCCAGATGTATTAATTCCTCATGTGAATGAACAGTAAATCCATAGGCAAATTCTTGCCAAAGTGAAGTGGGAAGAGGAATACAAAATCTTTATTTCAAAATGTGCAAAATGGTTTGTATCACAGTATTTACTTCTCAGTGCATTGCTAATTTTTCCATTTTTAAATAATTATTCCAGGTCATGGGAGACAGCTTGCTATTATCCTCAGTCTTCCAGTTTTCTCGGAAGATAAGGCAGTCGATAGACAAAACAGCTGGCAAAATCAGGTAGGACATTTTTTTTTCTTTTCTTCACTCAGAAGTTTCTTTCTTAGATTCACGTTCCAGGTAGTAGCAGTGAAATGCAGAATGCATGGTAGATCAAGTATATTGGCACACTTATCTGCTTAAAAGGATATTATTACTTCAACTTCTCAGTGATCAAGGAAGATTTTGACTTGTGAAGTGAATTAATTCCCTGTTGCAAAAGGAATGACTGCGTATAGAAATTATTCATATGATTTGAACAAGGATGGAGAAAACTGTGGCAAACCCTAAAGGGAAGTAGCAAAATCTCTCATAACTTCAACAAAGGAACTGTTCTTCTGTTCTTACTTACAATATTCCCAACTGCTGGGCAAAACATGTCTAATCTCCACCCAAACACATTTAAATTCCAATTCATTGTGAAGCTTTCCTGTAATATCTTTTGTGCAAGAAGTCCAGCCTCAGATATTTTTTTCTTTTTACTGACAGAAAACTTTATTAACAGTCAGTTAAGGTTGCTTAGCAGTGCATTCCTTGTTCCTTTCCGGAATTTAGAAGTTAAACTTCTGAAAATCATGAAATTCAAATTTAAGGCAGTGCCACCCACGCAACTTTAACTTTGCCCCCATGGAGATGGCAATAGGCACTGGAAATATAACAGTACCCTTACCCATGTATACCAAAATCTGCCATTTTCTATCTGCGCAGCACAATTGATACCAGCAGGTTACCAGACCTCATGTTGCCATCTCTGAAGCATTGTAGCTGTAGCTACAAGGATCAAAGATTCCTATTTTATGGTTTGTGGATTATGCAGGAGGTTGGACTGGAATATCACAATGATCCCTTTTTCCCATAAAATTTTAGAATCTATTCAAGAGTTTTCAAGATCTCTCTGCAGTTTCCATCAACACTGTTCTTCAACCTCCTACATGAGCTCCATCTCTTAGGGAGGGTTATGTTACTGTGATTTCCTTGAGAAGATTCCTTAGGGTCATAATCAAAGGATGAAATCGTAAAGTTTTTCTTGTACTTACTACAGCTGTTTTAAAGTAGGTTAAAAACTGTCGGAAAGTCTCTAACAGTGGACTTTTCATATTGTTAGTCTTTCAGATGTGTGTGTTCAGCAGTATCATGGCCACAAGCAGCATGCTAAGAAAGGCTTATTGAATTGATTGTCTGCAATCATAGTCTGGTGTTCTCCTCCTCCAGTTTCATCCTAGACGATCTCCAGTCCAACTTCTGCCCTCTACGCTCCACTGAAATGGCTTAGATCCAGTACTTCATCTTCATGCTCCTCAACCTGCCAGCCATCTTTGACACAGTTGACTGTACTTTTCTTAATATTTTGTTCTCTCTTGGCTTCCAGGACTCAGTCCTCTTCTGGGTCCTCTCCGACATATCTAATAGTTTCTTCAGTGTGTTGTTAGGAGGATCCTCCTGAATCCCCCTTTCCAACTTTTGGGGATGGGCCTTGGTCTCCTTCTCTTCTCTCTGCATAATCTTATGCACAGACATGGCTTCAGCTATCATGTTTAGGCCAAGGACTCAAGTCTGCCTCTCTACTTTGATAAGTCTCCTTCTGTCCAAACTAATATCTTGACCTGTCTCTCTGACAACTCCTCATGGATGTCCAGCCATCAGCTTAAGCTCCACCTGGCCAAACATAACTGCTAATGTTTTTCCCCCGAGCCCCCTGTGATAGGTTTGGTCACAGAGACCCCCTTGGAACTGTCACCTGAGGTGCTGAAGTTACCTCTGAGCCCGGTTTCCCTGCCAGCTTGGGACTCCAGAACCCTGCCTTGTTGACCCAGACATGCTATCCTGCTGCAACACAGACCCAGGTCTGGTCCAAAGCTGCAGACTTTAACCAAAAACTGATCAGCAGGTCACCTATCTCCAGCACCCAGACATCCAGTTCCCAATGGGATCCAAACCCCAAATAAATCTGTTTTACTCTGTATAAAGCTTATACAGGGTAAACTCATAAATTGTCTGCCCGCTATAACACTGATAGAGAGAGATGCACAGCTATTTGCTCCCCCAGGTATTAATCACTTACTATGGGTTAATTAATAAACAAAAGTGATTTTATTAAGTATAAAAAGTAGGATTTCAGTGGTTTCAAGTAATAACAGACAGAACAAAGTAAGTCACCAAGCAAAATAAAGCAAAAACATGCAAGTCTAAGCCTAATACATTAAGAAACTGATTACCCTCAGAGATGTTCCAGTAAGCTTCTTTCACAGACTAGACTCCTTCCTAGTCTGGGCCCAATCCTTTCCCCTGGTACAGTCCTTGTTAGTTCCAGCAGACCTCTTAGGTGGAAAGCAGGGATGTTCTCATGACTGCAGCCCCCTTTGTTCTGTTCCACCCCCTTTTATAGCTTTGGCACAAGGCAGGAATCTTTTGACTCTCTGGGTTCCCACCCCTCCTTCGAAATGGAAAAGTACCAGATTTAAGATGGATTCTAGTATCATGTGACCTGGTCACATGTCCTGTGAGACCTCATTCTTCATTACTCACGGGCTGGCCCTCACCTACACAGGAAGGCTTGCGGGTAAATAAACCAATTGTCCTAGTCAATGGGAGCCATCAAGATTCTAAACAACCATTAATGGCCCACACTTTGCATAATTACAGTAGGACCTCAGAGTTGTACTACATATTTCTAGCTTCAGATACAAGAATGATACATGCATATAAATAGGATGAACCCACTCAATAGATTATAAGATTTGTAATGATACCTTACAAGAGACCTTTTACATAAATCATATTCCAGTTACATTATATTCACATTCCAAGCATATTTTCATAAAGCATATGGAGTTCAACGTCACACCCTCTCCTCCTCCTCTTTTCTCAATCATTATGGACAACACCACCATTCTCCCTGTCACTCAGGTCCATAATCTGGGTGTCATCTTTGACTCTTCCCTGTCTTGAATCTCACATCCATCACATGTGTTTAAATCTTGCTGACTTTTTATGTACAATATCTCTAAAACACAGACTTTCCATTCACACAACTAAAACTCTTGTCCAGACTCCTCCTCACCTTGTGTCTCAACTACTACAACCTCCTTTCTGGCTTTGACAAATGCAATGTTGCCCCCCTTAAATGCTGCTGCAGAGATCATTTTCCTAGCCCATTACTTTGACCACATCACCCCTCTCTTTGCAGCTCTCCACTGGTTTATCCTTCTCTGTCACATAAAACATCAGTCACTTGTCTTCACTTTTAAGGCCCTTCTTGGTCTACTGCCACCCAACCTCTCATTTCTCCATCACTATCAAAATGTCCATTCCCGCTTCTAATCGGCCAATAATGCCAGCCTCCATCACCCACTTGTCACATGTTCGACAAGCACCTTCTTGTTTTCTCCCATGCCATCCCTCACACTTTGGAGGTACTCCCCATAAACATCCACAAAACCACCTCAATGTCCTCCTTCAAATTCCTGCTTAAATCTCTCCTTTGCCTTCATACCTACAAAAAACTTGACCGTGGGTAAGCTGCTGGTGTGCTAAGACTGCTGCCTATCATGCTGAGCAATATTATTGTTTCCTTATACTTCCCCATGTCTCTGTCTGTGTATACCTGTTGTCTCTTGTCTTATACTTAGATTGTAAACTGTTTGGGTCTGTTCTGGTCTTTTTGTTCTGTGTTTGCACAGTGCCTAGCACAATGTGGGCCTCATCCATGACTGGGGCTCTTAGGTGCTATCACAATACAAATAATAATTTTTATTTACACTCTTTTTGGTGGTAGTTACAAATGCCTTTCATTTGATACTCTTATCTGGGTAAAAGGTGTGTCTCACCCTATATGCTTTCATTCTCTTAAGTGTTTTCTACACAATAAGGTACTTGTATGTTGATAGCTTTCTTTATAAAATATTGCAGCAGTTAACAGAAAGTACAAATGTCAAAAATGAGAAATAATCTTCACTCTTGCAAGATGCATTTCACCCTTTTGGCTGCTGCATGGATGTACAACACTATAGTAATCCACTTTGGCTGGCATGGGGGAGTGGAAACACTAAATGTAGATTTCAGAGTTCCATAACTTAATGTCCAATTTCAATTGTACTAGCATTTAAAACTAGCAGCATTTAAAAAGTACAGTAAAAAATAATTTGAGTGAATTTTGTGTAAAATTTTCTGACTGGTCATATAGAAATTTAAAAATACATGGAAGAAGCAATACAGAATTTGACTGGTATGCCTCGGATAATGTAACTTTAGATGTATGACTGAAATTAATTGCCAAAACACAGATTGCATCCAGCACAGCATTATGCAGCTAGCAACAGCAGTGAAGGTGTTAATATAGTTGAGGATGATATTGTGGTAGTGATAGTGAATAGGCTTGCTTAAAGACAAAGACGGAGAAACATAACATTCTTTTTGAAAGTGTAAAAGCACTGTTGAATTCGATTACACCAATATATATATTTTGTTACCCTTATATTCCCTAGCAGAAGTGGTGTGACTCAGTGGAGAATCAAGTAAAATCTTTTTAAAGATCTATCCACCGAACCTGACTGCTGCGTTAAAAATAACAGAATACGGTGATAGCTATAAAGAACGTTTTTAGCAGGGTACTACTCTCATGAACAGGTAGTTTTGTTCCTGGACTGGCTTTCATCCATTTCTCTGGTTTCCCCCACATTCACCACAACGAATGATCATATTGGTGGGTTGTGGGATTATAACATCAGAGATAAACCAATCATTCTCTTCTTCCTCCTTTTTTCCTCTTCCACTCTCAAGATGATTTGCATACTACAATTTATTAAAATGTTGTTAAAGTTCTTAAATCTTTGTGTAAAATTTTTCATGATATGCAGATTTACAGAAAAGTGCAATTTATTTGACTCTCCACTAATCCACTTCAGATTATCCGAATTGAACATTACTATGGAGAATTAGCAAGAATGAGACTTTTTATAATGAAGAGTGCAAATGGTCAGAACTCATAAACTGCATAAGATTAATCTGCCTCTCAGAGAAAGATGTAATTTAGTTTAATAACAGACTGTAAAAGGCTAACATCTGGACACATGCAAAATGTAATATATTGGAACTTGTTCATGTGTTGAAATATTTTTTAGAAGGAATTCAAAATATTGAAATTATAAACAAAATATTCTTATAATTCAGGATTATATTTCAGCGTAGTCTCCCCAGGAAATCACAGTTATGTTTATGCAGAATTTTTTATTTTTTCATATAATTAAAAGTAATCTGTTTCATTAGAGTAGGAATCTTGTTGACTGGCTGAATTGTTCTTGAATGTTTCCCAGCATTCACCTGTCAAAGGAGTGCCTCAGAAATAATAAATTATTCAAATATTTTTTCACTTTTTATTCCTTTGTAATCCTTCATCTCAGAGGGCAACCTGATACCTTTTGATATGAAAAAATGTTGCCAACCCAGTTGCAATTCATCATAAACTTTATTTAGAGTTCAGCATAATGTCTTTTTGTATATTCAGCAGTTCCTTTAACGCCTTCTGAAGGAAGCAGGTTATTAAGTAGAGTCGTATTTGAGTTTTATAGGTGTGAAAATTTAGAAAGTAAGTTAGGTATTATATAATCAGTATGCAGCATGAACCAAACTTGTGCATACTCTACATGTTCTGTACATTTACAACAGGATGATGCATTTGCATAATACTGTAAAATACAGTGTAAAAGTTTTCAGTAGTATTTCCTACAGTACCTCTCCAGTGAGGCAATCAAAGATTTTTCATTTTACTAGTAGAAAACTTGAGTAAGTGTATGCCAGTTGTGCACACCTGCTAAATTGAGTAGATTAAATCTTGATTTATATAAAATGATTCATGCTAATATCAGCAGAGAATTTGGCCCATAGTAACATAGTGAGAATCAGCATAGACTGACAACTATCAATCTTGCACTATAACAGAGTCCTTCAACTTGAAAATCAAGAGGAATTTTTCAAAGGCACCAGTTAGAGGTGGGCACCTAGCTGACCTTAGTGTCTGAAAAATCTTCCCCCAAATTTTGTTGTCCACCAGTGTGAGATTCTGTTACAAGACAAACGCAGTGCAGGGCAACTGGAGTTGTGCTAACGAATTGTGTCCTTATAAACTTACATCTCTCTAAAACAGGTAAAATCTGTCATATCCGAGAAACACATTTTGGAGTGAGAGCACTATTCTTTGCTGTAACATTTATTTGCAATACCATTTGCAGTTTAACCCAAAAGACCAGCTGAGTTAGGTTCTGAATTTAAGTACATATATTTCAGCAGTTCCACACAAGAGTGTTTGCTTGAGATTAAAAATAAACTGAGATGCATCTGTGTTTAGGAAATAAATGAATTTGAGGGGAAAAAGAAATCATTTTGTTTTGCTGGCTTCTCCCCTATTTGTCTATAGACAATGATGGATAAGAATCTCAATGGTTGCACTATAAACTACCCCAAAATTCCACAGTTCTCTTGCCCAGCATAGTATCACCACCTTTTTGGAAGTTACTTATAGTGGTGGCTCCTCAGAGCAATTTATACAAATTATACAATTTATCTTTCTTGCTATTTAAAAACACTTCTTACCTATGTTATCAGAAGAGGTTAAAGCAGGAGCATGAGGCAGCTAGGAAGGGAAGAGGAAAGTTATAACGTTTGTTTTGGGGGTCAGGAGGCATATGGAGTGAAAGGGTACTTCTGCACTTCGAGCTGGGGGTATAATTCCCAGCTCAAGAAGACGCACCCATGCTAGCTTTGATCAAGCTAGTGCACTAAAAGTAGAGGTTAGCTGCTGTGACACAAGCAGCACCGCACCAAGTATATACCCATTTAAGACCATAAGTACATACTTGAAGCAGCCAGCCCCTCATGTGGCTACACTCTATTTTTAGCATGCTAACTCCATGAGGGCTAGCACAGCTATGTCTCCTTGAGCTGGGGATCACGTCCGCAGACGTATGCTAAGTGTGATCTTGGGAGGACAAAGCCAGCATGCAGATCTGTGTTGGTGCTAACTTCTAGGCTTTTCAAGTCTCCTATATTTGGAGCAGAGTGTTTAGTGTGACGGAAATAAAATGGAGAGCTGCACTGTCAGTTAAAAGGAAAGGAGTACTTGTGGCACCTTAGAGACTAACCAATTTATTTGAGCATGAGCTGTAGCTCACGAAAGCTCATGCCTCTGAAAACTGTCAGTTAAGTGTATTGGAGAGAAGGTAAGGCAAGTGGGACTTAATACCACAAGGAAAGGGATAGGAGGGAAGGCAGCAGTCTTGCAGGCACATGAGGAAAACTTCCAAAAGTATTTGGATTAAAAAGTTGCAAAAACTATCAAAAACATCAAAATTGTTACAGAAGTGTTTTCTATACCATTTTCACTTTTTAAAAATTCACAATTTTTTTAAAATAAAATCGGTTCCATTTTGATCCCTACACAATGGAACAACTTTAAAATGTATTGGAAGTTTTTTCCTGACCAGCTTTAGGTAATTGAGATCCATCAGTTACCAGTACTGGGACATGAAGTTAAACACTGGTGGCCACAGGTATGTGGCCTTGATTAAATTCTAGCTGGTTCAGTGTGGTTGTGATTGGACTTGAGAGGCAACAGAAAGGAAATTTGCCCCTTTAAATCCTAGAAACCTGCTGCTAGAGCCTATGTGTAGATAGGTAGAAGTATCCATACTTCAGTCTGTATCTAGACATAACAGGAGGTGAGAGGAGATATGCAGAAATCAGGGGAAAGGCAGCACTGAAAAGGAAAATACTGATAGATTATTGAGCAGAAAAGAAAGAAAATACAAGAGGCTAAAAAAAATAAGCATGGGGAAAGGGAGAAATTAAAAGATAAGGAGAGCCAATGATAGAGAAAAATAGAAAAGATGGAGAAACAAACAGCATTAACTCTGGAGTGAGTCAGACTGAAGCCAGCAGAAGAATCTGATCACCTGACCTAGAGGTAGGAAAAAATTGAAATAATAAAATTGATAATAAGAGGGTAAATGAGGAAAAAGGGGAAAAGATAAGTGTCATATCTGAGTGAGTGTCCTAATACCTTCCACAATTTCTTGGAAAAGCATTGAGTGCCTCCTGGTGAATTTTGGAAAATAGAATATTTAGAAACAATTCTGCTTATATATCTTAGATTTTCTGAACTTTTCTTCTACTAAGGATATTTACATTCAACAGGAATATGTTCTTCTGGTCTAGCTGCATATTCCCTACATGAAGTACTAATCCCCTGTTTGTTTGTCGCATCACAATCGTTTCCACAGAAACTAACAAGTGTGATGCCAAAAACAGAGCATTATGACTTCAGATAAGGAGTAAGGAACAGTAAATAATTCTTAAGCACTAAAGAAACCGTGTTCATACTGATATCCAGAATGATAGACAAGCCAGTAGAAGATGCAGAAAGTATAGCCGGAGCTGATTCTCTATACAGTGTTTCCCAAACGTCTCCAGGAGTTATTTGCGCCAGTACTACAGGACCTAACTAGCTTTACTCTTTCTGTAGCTCATCAATCTGCAGGTAAGTCCTAATGGTTCAAAATTAGTCTGACTTTCAGGTCTGCAGGCTTGAAGTTTGATAACTTTGAAGGTGAGTTTTACATCTTCACTCCCTGCCAGAAAACCTTGAATATCTTCCTGCCACCTCTCTGAGTATATCTGTAACCAAATGGTTTTGTCCCAGTAGAACTACTGAGTCCTAAAGAGGTGGGCTCCTTCACAAGGCTGTCATCTTTCTCCATACCCTTGATAATTTTCTGGTTTATTCTGTCTTCTTGGAAAAGAGGTTTTATTAATGCCTATCCTTGCTCTGGCTTTGTCTATTAAGGCACTAATTCTCTTCTTCCTTTGGTCCTTTGCCTTGTTCCCGCTGCACTGAGTGTATGTCTACTCTACAATGGGGAGGTGTGATTGCAGCATGTCTAGGCATACCCAAGTAGCTTTGGTCAAAGCTAGTTTGGGTAAAAATACCAGTGAAGCCACGACTGTGTGAGTCGCTGCATGGGCTAGCTCTGCTCGCCCAGGATCCTGGTAACATACCTGAGTAGAATCATAGGCCGGGAAGGGACCTCGAGCGGTCATCTAGTCCAGTCCTCTGCACTCATGGCAGGACTAAATATTAGCCAGAGCCCCTGCTGCCACCATTTCACAGCTATTGTTATGCAAGCTAGCTTTGATCTAGCACAATCAAAGCTAGCTCAGATATGTCTACACATGGTACAATCCACACTTCCTGATTGCAGTGTAGACATACCCTGAGCCAGCACTTCTTAGTGAATTGAAACATTTGACAAGAAAAACTCATGATGTTTATGGTTTGATATTGAGACAACAGTGACTGTGAAGATCAATAGCAAAGTCAGGAGGAGAAATTAGGACAAATTTGAGCTGCCTGCAAAATTTAAAGTATAATAAAGGGGCACAGGTTTTGAAAAAATAGACCCTTCTACCATGATGGTAATTTTTAGGCTGAGGTCTCTGAAAGAGCTTAAGGGAGCTGGTGCCAAACACCAACTGCAATTCATTGGAATTTGGACACATAACCCTCTTAGGTGCTTTGAAAAATCCCAGCCTTTAAGAGATGTAAAATGCTACACATCACACCAATTTCACGTATAAAAAATAATGATTTCTGGAGAGAGCCCTCACTAACTTGGTGATTGTTTCAAGTGTGTGGCCTTTTGATGGTGCTTTAAATTAATTAATTTCCCTGCCTGGACACTTATGGATGGCACTGTCTCCTGAATGGGAAAAACATAGATAAATTCCTTCTTGTTCTGAAATACCAGTAACAAATGCAATGATTGCAGTTGCATTTTCGTGTGTTTAATAACTAATTGTATTATTCAGGGGAAGGCAAATTTGAGGATATACTCTCACATGGAGTGATAGTTAGTGGCTTTTATTCACTACTTGAAAATAAAGTTGCAGTAACCCAAACATTAAATACCCATAGATCCCCTTTTCTTTGTGATGTGACACTTTGACAACCTGAAATGACATTTATGTGATGTAGCAAGAGAATATAAAAACTGTTCAATACTGCAGGGAAATAATAAAACAAGAAATTGTCTTTGAAGCACCTACTATAAGGGTGCTCTAAAATAAACAATAAAAGGAAATTTGTTTTTACTGTACTAAAACTCTCATGTTACTAAGTTATATACATACAGCTGAGGTTTCTAAGATTCTCGGTCACTAGAAAAAAGATTTTCTGTCCACCCTCAGAAACCATGTGCTGTAATATGTTTGATTAACAGAAAAACTATCAGCATTACTAAATGAGTTTATAAAGTCTGCACAACACAACTGTCTTCATATTTTTCTTTATTTTGCTACCATACTCATACTGTATTTTCCATTAATTTATTTAAAAGAATGAAAATGAGTCATGTTTGATCTATTAACATTATTTTTTCACTTCTATTTGCAAGTCTTGTAAAATACAAGATCAATAAAAGATTTTTTTTGCCTGTTATAAAAACATCAGATTGAAAAAACACAGTTCTGTGTGGTAGGAAAAGTAGGAGTGATATTTAGATATATGTTTTCAAAACAGTGCAAGTATTTAGATGTGACTGCAATTTTTATTGTCAATAGTAGTTATACAAGGAGTTAGCTACAAATTGCATTGAAAATATAACCCTTAATGCTAGGACTGTGGCAATTGTCTTCATTTCAAATTCCAGTTTGTCAGGGTTTTCAAAGCCCTTTTTATTTTATTTTTTTTTTATTTTATTTTTTTTTACATCCTAGGTCTGTAGATCTTTGAAACACAGTGTATTTGATAATGTATCTCTTTTTAAAATAAAATTTTTGCATTTCTTGTTTATAGAATATTGTTTAAGGACAAAGACCGGAATTGGGAAGAAATTGAAAACAAGTTACGAACTGAAAGCGAAGTTCCTATTGTAAAAACTTCAAGCATGGTATGAAGAAGTATCTTCTTGGGATGGAATGAGACCCATTTTTACCTGGTTTCTGATCCATAAATGATTGGGCATGTTTTAAAGGGGAAGAAGCAAGGCAATAATCTCGAGAAAAAGTGTGAGGATTTAGGAGACTTTCTGCCTCAGCAGCTCTTAAATTAGTTAAAATTTTCATACTTCAGGGATATTGAACAAAATTAAGAGAAAAACATTCTGTTCTCTAGAATTCAGCATCTTAAGAATGTTCATTTAAAATACTACAAAGCGTAGCTCAACCATTGTGTTTATATGCATTTTGTTAGGCATATTACATTAGGACCATAAACCAAAGGCTAGCGTATTCAGAACATGTCACTCTGAGTGAGAAATGGCCTGAAATAACCTGAGAGATTTTTTTCTGAAGAATGGCTTAATAAATCAAGGTGTCAAAACAAACACCGACTCCTTAAAATACATTTAATTTGAGCAAAGAATAATTTAGTAACCCTCAGCATTTAAAATCTGGATTATGTTTATGGAGGAATTCTCACTGGAATTATTTCACATGCTTGAGGAAGACAGATTTAATTACTGACCCTTACTATTTAGAAAAATAGTTGTGCTTTGATGTAAGTGAATGAAAATACTTAGGAAATATCATCAGAAGAGCCCTCTTCAAAATTAAGCACATTTGTTTTCTGCTTTTCAATTGACATTATGAAATGTGTAAGTAAGAATTTGTTATTCCTTCTTATTTAAGGCCAGATTGTGGCCCATCTTGAGCGCAAGGGCAAGGGAGTGGAGCATGTGAGTTACCCCCTTACTCCATTGCACTTTACCACTGCTTCCTGCAAGAAGAGGGAAACACGCTCTGCAGAGCTACTACATCACCTCCTGATGCCCAAAGGACTGGGAAGTGTAGTCACACCAGTGCATTTGGAGTGTCCACACCCATCAAGTCTACTCCCTTCCTGGAGCAGTGGGGAGATCAGGAAGGAGACTGAATTTACTAGTCACATTCTCACAGCACAACAATGCACTGTTCCTTGCAATGGGCTAAATCACAAGCTGATTAACCCTTAGTTTTCAATCTTATTAACTCAATAGATATTAGAACACTGATGTCATGTTCAAATGTGGAATCTGCTGAAAGATATTGCCTCAATCCATCAAACCCAAGATAATTGGCTCAAGTCTTTCTTGGCCACCTTGATTAATCCAATTCATGGATTCTTGAAAACAGAAGTCTTTCAAAAGGATTCTGGAAGTCAGTTGCTATTTTGCAAAATTCTTAGCTTTAAAAGAAGAATGTTTCTTCATTGCTCTTTCCAAAACATTATGAATATTAGAACTTTGCTGCTTCACGGTACATCTACAGTACGAAATTATTTTGAAATTATTCTGTTCGAATTTTTGGAAGGGACTGTGTACATTCGGTCTTGTGTGTCCCCACTAAAGCGCGTGAATTTGGTGAAGTGTGTCCACAGTACCAAGGCTAACGTTCCTCTTCTCTTTGTGTTCATTTAACACTTTACGGGACTCCGCAATTGTTTGCCTCCACGCATTCAGCTGGTCCCTGTCAGTGCGGGAGGACTGCATGAGCTCAGCAAACATGTCATCCCGAGTTCGGTTTTTCCGCCTTCTAATCTGGACCAGCCTCTGGGATAGAGTAGATAGGGGCCGCGTTGAAACATTTGCACCTGTGGGAGGGAAAAAAAGGGAGGGTAGTATTTTAAAAGATACATTTTAGAGAACAAAGGGGACACTTTCTCAGTGAAACAGGTAATTCATAGTACACAGCACATGTTCTTTCTGTACAAGGTCGCATTTTGCCTCTTTTACTGAAGTGCCTGCTACTCTGGTGTGAGTAAGCCATCACACGAGGCTGGGCAACAGAATTCAGCTTGCAGGCAGCCATGGTAAGCCCTAGTGGCACGCAGGGTTCTGCTTCTTCCGCATTCATTTCAATGCTTTGAAACTGCCAGGCCCCCTTTCCCATAGCAAACAATGCCTGGTGGGTTTGCCATATAAAAGGAGGGCCTGCAGGCTCTCTGGGATGATCGCTTCACACAATACCCCCACCCCACACACACACACACCCCGTGTGGCTCCAATGAGGCTCTGAGCAGGGATGAGTCCTTTAAACTAAACGCGAACAGGCCAGCACGACTGGGTTTCCTCCCACCCCCCACCGTTTGGCTCCCATCAGGCTCTCACTCACCAGAAGTGCCTTCTCCAGGGTCATGGTCCGGGAGCCCACATTGGGAGTGGGCGGAGGCTATTGAGTCCAGCGTTAAGAATAGTTCCTGGCTGGGGGGAAAACGGATACCACACTTGCCACCTGTGCACTTTCATCTTCCAATAACTCATCCTCCTTGCTCCGTGCAACTTCCCCCTTGCAGGTGTCCACGGACAGTGGTGGGGTAGTGGTGGCGTCACCCCCCATAATTGCATGCAGCTCACAGTAGAAGTGACATGCATGGGGCTGTGACCCAGAGCACCCATTCGCCTCCCTGGCTTTTTGGTACGTTTGCCTGAGCTCCTTGATTTTTGTACGACACTGCTCTGTGTCCCTGGAGTAGCCTCTTTCCGTTATGGCCCTGCAGACTTGAGCGTACGTATTTGTGTTTCTTTTTTTGGAACGTAGTTCTGCCATAACAGATTCGTCTCCCCAACGTGTGAAGAGATCCAGTACCTCCCGTTCAGACCATGCGGGAGCTCATCTGCGAATCCAGGACTGCGTGGTCTCTTGTGATGGTGGACTCTGCATGGTCGCCTGTGATGGTGGACTATCCTGATGGTGACCAAACAGGAAATGAAATTCAAAAGTTCCCGGGGCTTTTACTGCCTACCTGGCTACTGCATCAGAGTTGAGAGTGTTGTCCAGAGCGGTCACAAGGGAGCATTCTGGGATAGCTCCCGGAGGCCAATAATGTCGAATTGCGTCCACAGTACCTGTAACCCGGAACTGCGATCTTGATTTTAGCGCTACTCCACTTGCCGAGGTGGAGTACAGAAATCAGATTAAAGATCCCTTTAAATCGAAAAAACTGGTTTGGTCATGTGGATGGAATCAGCTTTATTTTGAATTAACTCAGCTAATTCCGAAATAGCCGCATACTGTAAATCAGGCCTCAGTTTACAGTTCTAACATGCCCAATTGGTATTCTAGAGGTAGGATTATAGATGCACCCAAACTGACCTTATTGCAGGTATTCCACAACAACACGGTACAATATTAAAATGAAATGACTTCATAGCTACAGTTTTGTGTTAACGTATCAGTAATGTAAGTACTGGTACATTAGTGACTGCAGCCCTTCTGGCTGTGGGGTAACTATCTGGTCATAATCATGGTTACCTAATTTTCTTTTGTGGTGCCTAGACTGTACAGCTCAGACTTTCCAGGCATGGCCACCATGTTAGCTGGGTGCTCAACTCTAGTAAATTATATTAGAGCCACCATCAAGCTAACCTCTGCCATTCAAAATACCTCTTGTCTTGGGGTATAAGCTATCCTGATTCCCCCTAAATCAGGTTGAAACGTGAAGCATCTTCCCCACAACCCCTAAAAATGAATTTATATTGTAACTTTCCTGCAAGGCCTTGCCGGTTAGCTGCCTCAATGTTCTGGCAAAATGGTTCTTTCCAACCCTGGTACCATGAGGGGATTCAGTCTGGCTCATGGATAATAGGTTTTGCGGGTCCATGAGCAAGGAATGGAATGAGCCTTGATACCCATGTGCCCCATTTAAGGGACTAATGTGGGCAACTGGCCAGTCAAAGGAATTCTTTGTTTCTGATAGGACAACCAGTTGTGCATCCCACAGCAGTGCAGCCTCACCTAACTGGCCATCTGGCCAGGGACCCTGGTTATTTCTTCCCCTTCCCACCCCACCCCATCCATCATCTCCAACAAGAGCCACTGCTACCACAGGGAGATACAACCCAAATAACTTATGAGAAGATTTCTTTTAAGTTTACTATTGAACTATTAAATCTGCTTTTTCTTAGTGAAAAGTAGCACTAGAAGTTTGAATATATGTTTCTTCCCCAGGAGATTTCATCAATCTTGCAGGAGCTGAAAAGAGTTGAAAAACAGTTGCAAGGTATTTCATGTTTTATACAGTTTTGCTGCATTATGTCTAAATGTATTGCAGAAACCCCTAATAAATACTGACCTGAAGTACAGGGTTAGATATTTTCCATTAAAACCATGTAAATCTTATTCACTTCTTACTAAATATGAATGCTGGGAGAATATATTGTGAACTGAGCTAAATTACATGACTCAGGAAGAGCGAAATTTTCTCCACTGGCCAGTTTCTTACTGTTCATAGAAGAAACAATTTTTTTTGTCATTGTTTGAACCAGTGTATTATATATTAATTCTGTCTGAAGTAGTTAGAATCTCCATGTAAGCTAAAACAAGACTTCCATAATGTGTATATAGAAGGAATAAACCAAAATGTTATTTTAATAAATTATAATAATGATAAACAGTAATCAAACATTAATATAATATGAATAACATCTCGGTAAAGAGGATTTACTAAATTATTTTAAAACTATGGGGGAGGAAATTATTATGCACTTTGTATAGAAGAGAGAAGGCCAGAGTTAAAATGAAAAGGAGAGAGGCTCCCAAAAGAAACCAAAAGACTTACATCAGGAAAGCTTGACAGATTCAATATTTTTATGTATGTATTTATTTGGCAAGGGGCATTCAGCCTGGTTAACTTGGATAAATCAAGACCTCTCCAAGGCACTAATATCTTCATAGAACAATTCAGGACAAGAAAGAAAAATATAGTAGGAGTGCAGCATGTAAGGAGTGTCTAAAACAGGTTATTTGGTTATGTCCAAAAATTAAGGACTTCCAGATTAATGCTGTAAAAGTGATATTTAAAATTACATGGTCCTCTCTACTTCAGAGTACTGAATAATTTCTTGATAATTCATGGCGCTACCAAAATACTACATAAATGCTAAACTGTTGCTTTTCCCTGTGTCAAGACTATTATGAGGATGTGTGGTGGGTGGAGATATATGCTCCAGTTATAAAAGTTTGCTATGCAGACATTGCTAAGAGTGAATCACATGTATATTGCACTGATAAATAAATGCAACTTTAAACTATTAATTAGCTGAGTTTGACAACATTAAAGAGAATCTACACTACCACATATATAAAATGTGTACACACGTAAATGTGTGTGAGGTGAAGAGCAGTTTCAACGGGAGAGATGGAGTGATGGTCCATGTATATGTATATTTCTTTGTGATGTTGGGTTGTGTTGTCTTGGTTTTTTGTATGTTGTATTGTAATTTGCTATTTTGTTTGTATTCTGATTTGATTTTAAACCCTCTATTAATCTATTACATTGATTACTGTGTTTGGGTTAAGTTACTTTACCTTAAAAAACTTAGAAATATGAGGTCCTGAGAAGGGTAACAAAATGTATGAGTGGGCACACATTTAATCAAAGATTAAAACACTGATTATTTAGGCGCTCAGATAATCTAATTCGACCTTATGGAAACATAGATCAATTCTGTTTGGAAAGCAGAAAAATACACAGTGAACATACCAAATAATTAATTGTACAGTGAAGCTCTATTAGGTACTTCAGTTTTCCCCACTTCCTAATGTAGTCAGTTAAAATGGGTAAAAGAAATTACTGTTTTATGCAACATTTAATCAATTTTTGGAATTTACTACTATAGGGTATTACTGAAGGAAATATAATATCTTAGTAATATTACAAATTACAGACCCTTGTATGTGAATAAGAACTTCATCTGCCATTACAGTTTAAGGGCTATTGGCCCTCATGGTACCAGATACAAGCTGATTATCAGCTAGTCTTAGATTGTTCACCCTCTCTTTTTTCTAACTAAACCATGCATTGTATAGGTTTTGTATAGTTTCTCTGAAGTATTGAGGCTTAATATATGAAAAGGCTTCTGCCAGAGGTAACATACCAAGCTACAGTCACCATCATGTTCTTGTGTTCAGGTAATTACTTTATAAGGTCCAGCAGACAAAAGGCCAGCATCTGTCAATATTCTGGCATTATAGAAATAATGAATAGAACCAAACCTATGCATCATCATTTCCATTCAGACTCTGAAAATGAAACAGAACAGTGCTGAGTTATTGATATTAATGGGTTTTCTGCAGACTCTTAACCCAGGGGAAGGGAATCAAAGATGTGTATGAATTCAAATGCTGAAAAGCATGACAAGACTTTAAAAGTTGTTTTTCTCAAAGCACAAAACCCTAATCTTCATTTTTGTTTTTTCTTTCCCTCCCCCCACTCCTTGATGGTTTAGTGATTAATGCTATGATTGACCCTGATGGCACTTTGGATGCTCTGAGCAACTTGGGATTCACAAGCCCTGTCTTACCAGCTCAACCTAAACATAAGTCCAGCCCTGTTTCTCACAGTACCCGCGCTCCGATACAACCAAACTGTCAACCAGAAGCTAGGGCCCTTCGGCCTGCTGTCATCTCTGTTCCAACTGCATTTGACAATGTTGAATCCAAGCCTGACTTCAGTATACATTTCAACAGGTTCAACCCGGATGGGGAGGAGGAAGATCCCAGTGTGCGTGAATGACATTATTAATTGTTGTCATAATTACCTTCAATATGGAATGTCTAGAAATAAATGAAGAGTCATAATGTTGGTTTTATACAAAAAAAAAAGGTCAAATTGCAGTTGGTTTGTTAAACCAGTTTTCTTTAACTGTGATGCTTTGATTGTCATGCACGTCCTTTTCAAACCATACAGATGAGCATTGATACCAATGTAGAAAAGCAGATTGTGGCAGGTTTGCCGTTTGTGGTTGTGTGCTTTGCAAACATAATTATATCAGCAGTCTTTCCCTATATAGATTTTTCTTTTTAAGAGCCATGCTTTTAAGGTGACCTGCAAGCAGACTAACATCCAATGTTACTGAAACCCCAAGTCTCCTGTGCCAAGCTGTTCTATAAACGGACCTCTTCAATTATAGTTTGTATAGAATTATTGAACAGTTATGTTTGATGCTGAATAAGAGGATTTATATAGGATATACTGCCTTTGAGTACAATAACACATTAGTGTATAAGATAAGACAGACATTGCAAAGCATTCATTCTTGCGTACTGAAATTTTCAAACAGTTCTGTGATTTATATAACCTTGTTGCTGCGTAAATTGTCTTGGAGTTTACGAAGTTCAACTATTATGTTTGCACTAAGAATTTGCTGGGAGTGGTAGGTGAACATATCAATATCAATAGGAGTCAGTCTTCTGATGTACATAGAAAATTGATAATACTGTACTTGTTTCAACAGAGCAGTGTTTTTATTCCACTTTCCGAAAGGACAATTTGGCACTTTTTGATCTTGTTCAAAATGTCTTTTTGATCTGAATGAAAGTAGAAGGATTTAATATCTCATTTCTCTCCAAATGTTTGTCGAAACTATAAAACAAGTTTACACGTACAACTGTGTGGGACATTTAAAAGCATATTGAGGCAATGGGTTCTCATACGAAGTTGCCAATTCAGATGCAACGTAAATTTACAAAAGCGATGTGTGTTTCTTGGAATGATCATGAGGGGTAAAATTTTCTTCCGAAGACTTGGAGATAGATGTCATAACTTGGTTGATCAACAGTTTCACTCCCAAGCAAATAAATTGCTTCTGTATATTTTCCTTTAGAATTCTCATAAGTCTGTCTCTGTCTTATACATTTAAAAGGACTCTGAAAGAAGACTGCTCATGTAGATTTCTTGCTTATACCACTGAAAAGCAAGTCTATTTAAAATATCTTACATAAACCTATTTTCTATATAAGTTGTCCCAGTAACGTAACATTTGGAAATAATAAAAATAAAAGTAAATGATCTTGTATTTCCAGAACACTAATTTGGAGGAATCTTATTTCTGTTAAATGTAACTAGTAGACTGGAATTTCCCTGCGTTTGCATCAGTCTCTGTATATTAATGTTTACACATACAGTTTTGCAGCTTTTATGAAATGGTCTTTAGTAGTTCAGCAATAATCCTATATAACATATGTTTAAAATACTTTCTGTACATTTTTTAATTGTACAGGATTTCAGAAGTCGCTAAAAAGTTGGACCAGTTAATAAAAATGCAAAAACATTTTTGTAGTGATGTAAGAAAACCAGTAATTTGTGGTATAATGGATTTCATATTTGTTTAAAATTTAAAAGAAAATAGAATATCCTTCTTGTACAACTCAATATTCTACTCCATTATTTTACAGAGGCTATAGGAAATGTTTGAAATGGTGCAGAAGGGCAAAAATAAATTGAAAATAGGGTCAGGTGTTGAAAAATTAGTGCACCAAAACCACCATCACAATTCTTTCTTTTGTTTAATCCTTGGGAACAGATTTTTTTCTCAGACACATGAAAAATAGGAAATGGTTTAGGAAAAATTTAGGCTCTCCACACAAGATTTTGTTTCTGTTCATTCAGGCATTTACACCCTTTTGTTCTGTAATAAGCGTTTTGCATTTACTATGTTATTTTGTATGGACACATTCTCCTTATTTATTTTTGTTACATTTATTATGTATGTTATTTTGTTATTTGCATTTACAACTCCATTTTTAAATAAAGTGTTTCTGGAACTTTATATAATGTGTGTGTGTGTATATATGTAATTCAGTGGTTTAGAACTAGGAAGGTTCAGGTATTTCTGCTTTGTTGGAACTTAGATTAAATTACTCAGTTAGGAAATGGCATTTTCCTAAATGTAAGAAAGATAGTCTTTCTTTCCTGAAAGATGTTACAATGTATGTTGTTGTGCCCGCAAGGGTGGGGGTGGGGAGGAGATACCAGCAAAAGGAGGACACTCAGGCCTCAGAATAGTAAACTACGCTTTATTGAAGGAAGGAAGGAAGAATTTATGCTTCAATCTGCGTGGGGAGCCCCTAGGATGCGCGGAGGGGCTCCAGAGGATTCTGGCCGTTCGGAACAGCTGACCAGGCAGGACGGGGGAGTCCTCTGTGGTGCTATATTCTCCACACTTATCTCGGGGTTACATGGGGTCAACAGCTGGTTACATTCTTATATGTAATAAGCATAAATCATACATATAAGAATGTAACCAGCTGTTGCGCTGCTCAAGATTGTTGTAATCTCTGACCTATCTGGAGGCTAGACATTTTGAGGTTAATTGAAATGAAAGTGAATCTTCCCAGGAAGTGGGTGCAGGCTGGGGGTCTGGTTCCCCTTCTCTCACTTGGGGACTGAAGTAGCTAATTTTTAACGAACAGTCATGTAATGTAAGTCTGCTACACTCCAGAGCATTCACACTAGTGTTTACAAATTCACTCTATTTTAGAAGTTGTTTCTTTGGTCTCTACAGCTCTCCTATCAAGATCACTGGGGCTACTGTTAATTGGAACTGGGGCATAGTTCCATGGCAGGCAGTAATAACTTTAAAAATGCATGATTAAAATAAAAAATGTACTGCTCAGAGGACAATACCTGCCATAATCCATCAGTACTTCAAGAAACCTACATTACCAGCCACCCATTAGTGAGTGCACAGCATAACTCATGTTCACCAACCACACTCTAATGGTGAAAAGAAAAGGAGTACTTGTGGCACCTTAGAGACTAACCAATTTATTTGAGCATGAGCTTTCGTGAGCTGCAGCTCACTTCAGAGTATTGATTTATGGGGACCTCTTTCCAAGTGGTGGAATAAAAAATAATTGCACAAATCAGAATAACTTGGCTTGTGTTGTTTTCCTGGCCCTTACTGTCGTTTCTTGCAGCTGACAAATTCTTTCCTACAAAACTCTTGTCCACCAGCATCCATTTTTGTATTGGCTTTTTGTCCATGCTGGTGGCTAAGGTGGATGTTTTGTATTTGTTTCTTTAATTAGTTTCCTAATTATTAGTATAATTGCAGATTTTACATAGATTTTTTTTCTAAGAAGTTTCACATTTAAAATGAAAAAAGGTCCTCATTAACTTTCTTATTGTGAGAACAACAGAAACAGAAAACTGAGGAGCAAACAGTCTGTGCTAAATTTTCAACCAACACCAGCTTCTGATATAACTTCCCCAAGTCAAGACCACTGAAATGCTTCAACCAGGCTGTACTGCTCTGTCAGGGTTTGAGGTTTGAAGTCCATGGGACCTGTGGTCCTAAATCACTCTGGTACTTTTGAAAATCCCACCCTTAGGCTGCTAAACCGATATTTAGGAACCTAACTTTAGGCTCCTGTTTTCAAGATTTAGGCCTGTTGATATAAAAACGTACCTGATAACCTTAATACACTGAAAGTCTAAACATGTTCATTGTTAACAATGAAGCAATTTTGGTTTGAAGGGAGATCAATTTTATGCCACTGAGAAAAAAGTGTTTTAGTAAAAATACTGTTTTAGCTTCTGATTTAGCAAACACTTACGCCACATGCTTATCTTTAGGCACAAGTGATCATATTGAAGTCAATGGGACTATTCAGGTGAGTAAAGTTACATACCTGCTTAACTTCTCTGCGGGATCAGGGCCTTCATTTTCAATATTTTGTTTTTCACCTATAGCAGTTTTGTAAAATTCAAATACCAGACCCTACCAGCCATGGTGTTTATGAATAGCATTTATAATTTAGTTCATTATTGATTTCAGTCTAAATTCACAATAGCACAATTTTTTAAAATTAGTTGTCCAAAGTCTCAATGTGATTGAAATCAATTATTTAAATTTCTTGGGCTGGGCGGGGGAATACAGTGCCACACCCTCAGGGCAGTTTACAGGACTGAAACCTGTCGAGTGCACGTGAAAAAGAATGGATCTGTAGAGGTATCCATATGATTAAAAAAACAAGATAGAAGGATGTTTCTAACTAATGTTTTTCCTCCAAAGATTCAAAATGTAGACTTTAAGGCTAAACTAACGGGGGAAAAAAACGACATCAATTCAACACTGTTTCCCCTTTCTGGAGTCAAAGCAGGATAAACGAGCGGCAACATACGTCATTCTTCCTATAGTCACTCCCAGACCCACACAGAACATCTACAAAGGGCAGTCAAGAGCTGTGTTCTCCTCTCTTAGGGGAGGTTCCTGGGAGGCTCCCTGGCTGTAAGGATTCAGTGGAGCCAAAAGTTCCCAGAGCTAGGGTAAAAGCACAGGGCCTCCTCCACACAAATAGATCTCTGGAGATCCATGTAATTTGAAAGCTGCTGGAGGTGGGCGAGGAACCCGAGCCCCGATGAAAGAATTTAGAGGAATGAGGTGAACTTGTGGAGTTTTTTTAGTTCCTGGGACCTTCCTTCAGGCTTTCTACTAGGGGAGGGCACCACTGCAGCAACAAAGTGAGGTTTGAATTGGATGCGATTATTTTATGAGCATTCATATCATTTGTGGTTTTGCAGTCTAAGGTAATGATTCCAAGGAAACAATAATAAAAGTTTGCCCTTCAGTGATGTCTTCCTTCTACGATTCTCAAAGCATTTTACAATCCTTAGTTCAGTTTCTCAGAACCCTTGGAAGCACTATTATGCATGCTGATGGGGGAGAGGAGCTCACAAAGATCTTTGTGAAACAGCTTGTGAAACTAGAAAATGCTGACACCAGATTTTGCTAAAAATTAAAAACTCATTAAGTGATAGTAGCTATCCTGGTGGTAATAAAAGCCATTTGGTCCATGAATGCTGATACTTTTAAACGTCTAAGGTATCCATGAATTCTTGTTAAAGATCCGGGGCTCAGTCAAATGTATGTTTCTAGCAAATCAGATTTGCCCCTTATCCCTCAGTATGTGTGTCAAAAGTGTTTGGTAATGTTTTCTTGGCTGTTTTTAAAATTTATTATTCAGTGCTGCCCCATGTCCTATCCGTTACACTGTGTTGAATACAATAATGTCCACCCATTTTATCTGGGCTAATAAAGGTTTTAGGCACTTGAGTTACTGCAGTTCTCTATGCAAACCATCTCTTCTATAGGCTTGGGTAGATTGATTTGTTTCAACCAGTGGCTAGTGCACACATTCTGTAGCTGGCCTATTTATCGCCTCTACATTTTTAGAGCTTTCAGTTAAAAGTCGACTAGAAATGTCTACTACAATATTAGCAAAAAGTGTTTAGGCATTTATATCTTGGACTTTTCCATCAGTAAACCAGAGGCGCCATATTATTAGTCAGTTATGCAGCAGCACAATTAGGCTGTAATATATTTTTAGCCCTGTAATTTAGGGGTTTATAATCTGAAAGTTTATGCAGAAAGTCTAAAATTAATTTCCTGAGAGCAGCTATGCTGTTTCTGTTGTCTAGAAGTGATTGGGAACATCTAAATGATGATACACTGGTGTGTTGTAGCTTGTAGCTGTCTGTAGCTAGTCTGGTCCCTGCAAGAAAGGCGGGAGCTAGGTTGAGAGACACTTCTGGACTTTGTCAGTCTGCTGGATTGCTCTATGATAGTGCTTGGGGTTAGATCCTCGGTGGGCGTAAATCATTGTAGCACTGGTGACTTCAGTGGACAAGTGCCAATATACATCACCTGGTGATCCAGCCCTGGGCCTGTTTTTGGAGTGTGAAATAACATTCTGTACATTCCACAGTGTTTAGCTGTGATGTACCTGGACTAGAGGCAGAGTCACCTTAACCAGTTTACAAGTACCATGGTTCAATATGTGTCCATACACCAGTATTTCTGTTATCACACCCATGTTTGGGCATCCACACTTGCCCCACTAGCTAACCACGTATGTTTCCGTTTGTTCTGGGCAGCTATATCATAGTGCCTCAGCAGAGGAGAGAGTACCTGAGCAATGTAGAACCAGTTACAGGAAGCCAACTGTATGTCTGTGTAGCCCTCTGTAAGGGTTAAAACGCTATTACCTGTAATAGTTACTGAGATTTGACTATGTTGTATGATAGTCTGGGCAACCTGATCTTTTAAAACAGATTAACCCTTTGAAATGAAGCTATTTTGACAGGCCTTCACTCTTGCTTAGAATGAGTTGCTACTCAGGTGTGGGTAGAGCACTCCCAGTGCAGGGATCTCACACACTTGGAAACTAGCATCTCTTGCTCTTTAATGCTTAGATTTGGAGCTCCAGCCACAGTATATGAGCCAAAGAATCATTTCTTTTGCTAGGGACTTACACGCAAACTCTTTCACTTTTCTTTTTAGCCAGTGACCTGCAGCTGCATTAGCTAACACTAGAGGGAAAAGTCCAAAGGAATCAATGCCTTTGATTGTGCAGAAGACTACCTTTGAGTGGGATCACGGAGAGATCTTGCCTATTAGGCCTATATCCATAATGCATCCAGCTACTGCAAACGAAGTGGTTACACTTCCTCCCCCAGTAACTCTGAAGAGACAACTGAACCCTTTGTCTGCAAATTATTAATAATAATAATAAATAATAAAATCAGTACCTACCTAACCAGTGATTTGTTTCCTGTCATTTACTGCAAACTACAATCCACCTGGAGATGCAAAGTTGTGGGTGTGAAATGGAGAGTCTGTAATGGAATCCAGTACTGATTTGCCTCCCAATGACTGCAGCTGGGTCCATGAGCCATCAGCCACTGGAAGAACATTCCCCCCATTTTACCCGTTTTAAACACACTTTATCTGGAAGGCAGTGCTGGTTGAGCAAATAGATGAGTCCTCCTCAGCTGGCGGTATTCGTCAAACCAGGCCCCGTGAGGCACCAGGTTGCAGCTATTTATATTTTGCCATAGATGCACTGCCATTGAGAAGATTTTAAAGAGCTGATTTAAAGTAAAAAGGGTACAAATGTTTTGGTAGTTCATATACCTCTGGGCTGCGCTTTACACTTAGGCCTCACCTACACTACAAAGCAGATCCACACAAGTTGACTTCTGTTGACGTATTTGTGTTTGTGTCAAGCCTAAAATTTGTCTCTGACTGATATAAGTGCTCCATTATGATGACACAGTAAAACCATCCCCAGAACAGTGAGCTATTGTCAATGTCCTGAGCTCAACACAGTGAGTGTAGGCACTGCATGACCAGTGTCGCTCCTAACAGTTCTCCAGCAGCTGTTCCTCAGTGACCAACACTGAACGCCTTGTCACAATTGTGAACTCTGCTGCCCAGGGGTCACGTGTTACCTGGGGTTCTTTCAACCCGAAGCTCTTGGTAACTTTTACTGTGTGCAAGATGGTGTCAGGAAATAAATCAGGGGAGACACGGCCGTCCAACCAATAGATGGCTGGCACAAACAGGACAACCCAAGAGTGTTTTCACTTAAAGCTAAACTTTACTTAGTCTCAAGCACTTACACACGTCCGCAAAAGGTTAGTAAAACACCCCCAACCCTTGATAATTACCAAAGCTGAGTGTGGCTCTCGAGTGGCTTCCGGTGGCCAAATCTTCTGTCTGCTGGTGGGGACTGCAAAAAGAGTCCAACTACCTCAAAACTTTCCCCCCTTATTTATACATTACTAATAGAATGACATGTCCCTTAAAGAAAACTTGTTAAGTAAGCAGTTTCAATAGTCAAGCAAGAGGTTCCTTCTGATTATTGATTAAGCAGGTGTGGGTTCTTCCAGAGTTTTCAGCCTTCTACACAATTCTTATGAGGAAGGACGCGGGATCAAGCTGCCCTTTCTGTGGCACCCAAAACTCCCCCCAGCTCCTGCCTTGGTCAAACTGAGAGTGCTGAATGGCCAATTTACAGCCTGCTGACTTGGCTGCTTTTAGCAATAAGCCATAGTGGTTTCAGGCACTTTACTGGTTTGCCAAAGTCTCCCCATACACATGAAGATCAGAAGCTATACCCCCTTTTCCCTGCCCTTCAAGACCTTTTGAAATGCCTTTTCCTGATTGCCCAGGTTGGTGAGCGCACCTAGCAGTTGTCCCTTGTTGTGAGCAACTGCCCAGCCGACCACGCCAACTCCATGCTCTAGACATGCTCCTGCCTGGAGTAGACAGGAGATGCTGGATCTCCTGGGCCTGCAGTGAGATGAGGTTGGTCCGGCACAGCTTCAGACCTGTTGTAGAAATGTGGCATCTATGAAAAGATTGCACAGGAGATGCAGGTGAAGGGATACAACAGGACCAGTAGCAGTGCCTCAAGAAAGCAAAGGTACTGTGGCAGGCATATCACAGGGCCAGGGAGGACAACTGATCTGGTTCTGAGCCACAGACCTGCTGCTTTTACAATAAGCAGCATGGCATAGTTGGCAGAGATCCCACCAGCCCCCCACAGACCGCTGTAGCTACCTCCAAGGAGCTGAGCCCCAACTCCCTGCTGGGAACATGTGGCAGAGGGTGAGTGTGGGGGGGTCCAGCTATGCAACGAGCCAGGACCTGTTTGAGACTCCACCACAGTCCAGCCAGTCCCACCAGCTGAGCACAGATGAGCCTGATGAAAGGAAGGGACCTCTGGTAAGTGCGTGCATGCATTTTTCCTTACAATTTTTAAACGTAAAGATGGCGCCCAACCCAAGACCTAAATAGCAGGACACAGGTATCGACTTTTCTTCCTTTTACTCATACGAGAAGAAGTAGTGGTACAAGAACCAGACATAGCGTTACCTGCTTTTCAGTCCCCTGTAAGTTTTTGGATGGGGGTGCAAGTGGAGCAGTTTGTTTGGTGACACAGGGATGTCCCTTGCATCCTCCTGAGAGATCTTGATGAAACTGTCATGGAGGTACACTGACTCCTCAAGGTTTCTAAGGCTGACTGACTTATTTCTTCCTGTGTGTTAACACACTTTCCCACGCCACTCTGCCATGAATCATAGAATGATAGAATATAAGGGTTGGAAGGGACCCCAGAAGGTCATCTAGTCCAACCCCCTGCTCGAAGCAGGACCAATTCCCAGTTAAATCATCCCAGCCAGGGCTTTGTCAAGCCTGACCTTAAAAACCTCTAAGGAAGGAGATTCTACCACCTCCCTAGGTAACGCATTCCAGTGTTTCACCACCCTCTTAGTGAAAAAGTTTTTCCTAATATCCAATCTAAACCTCCCCCACTGCAGCTTGAGACCATTACTCCTCGTTCTGTCATCTGCTACCATTGAGAACAGTCTAGAGCCATCCTCTTTGGAACCCCCTTTCAGGTAGTTGAAAGCAGCTATCAAATCCCCCCTCATTCTTCTCTTCTGCAGGCTAAACAATCCCAGCTCCCTCAGCCTCTCCTCATAACTCATGTGTTCCAGACCCCTAATCATTTTTGTTGCCCTTCGCTGGACTCTCTCCAATTTATCCACATCCTTCTTGAAGTGTGGGGCCCAAAACTGGACACAGTACTCCAGATGAGGCCTCACCAATGTCGAATAGAGGGGAACGATCACGTCCCTCGATCTGCTCGCTATGCCCCTACATATACATCCCAAAATGCCATTGGCCTTCTTGGCAACAAGGGCACACTGCTGACTCATATCCAGCTTCTCGTCCACTGTCACCCCTAGGTCCTTTTCCGCAGAACTGCTGCCTAGCCATTCGGTCCCTAGTCTGTAGCTGTGCATTGGGTTCTTCCGTCCTAAGTGCAGGACCCTGCACTTATCCTTATTGAACCTCATCAGATTTCTTTTGGCCCAATCCTCCAATTTGTCTAGGTCCTTCTGTATCCTATCCCTCCCCTCCAGCGTATCTACCACTTTGACTTTGGCAGGCATCATTGCAGTCAACAGGCGAGAGGCATATAGGTCCAGGCAGCTTTGGGACAGTAGCCGCAGCTGTGCTGTCTATGCCTTTGTTACTCTCAGCAGTTACTCCCACCGCCTGTTGAAAATAGTGCCAGTCCTCAGTGCCATTGTCCTGTACTCATTCTCATGCAAACAAGGGGGCCCGGCTCCACCAATGTTTGGATGTGATGGAAGCCCTCTCCCCGCCCCCCCCCCGGCACCCACCACAGGGGAGGCGGGGGGGTTCCTGGACCTGAGGCGCACGTGCAGTGATGGTGCCCTGTGAGTGTGCTTCCAGGGAGGAGAGGGAACCCCCTCCCCTGGAGCTCACTGCTGCCAGCGGGGAGAGGGTTGGGTGGGGACTGTGGAGTTCTTTTCTCTGGCCCCAGCCTTGGGGCAGCCTGCCTGCACCCCAAACGCCCTTTGTAGTGTAGACATGGCCCTAGATTAGCTGCAGAGCATAAAATGGGGGCCTAGTTCCATCAAGCCTATAGGATTCCAACGTGCTCATATATTTCATAACAGAAGTAAGGAAAAGACACAACAAATTTTAAAAAAATCAAACATCACTATTTCAGCAATGTATAAAATATGTATTCCTGCAAATTAATGGCTCTTACCCTAGAGGATAAATGCAGCCTATCCTCCCCCATACAAGCATGGGACTATTAGACTCTTATGACCATCTATAAAAAATGTCTGTCACCCCCTCCTCCTTCAAATTCATATCCCTGATACCGAAAAGCAAGTAGTTGTGCATTTTTGGTTGATCACATTTTGGCATCAGACTTTCTCTAGTGTAGTGACAATGTAAAGATAACTTGTACATTTCTTTGACTTCAATGGCGCTGCTCCAACTTACACTAGGTATGAATTTTACTCAATATGTCCCCCTAGAATTTGTTTTTTCTTCATTTTCCCTGTTCCTTGCCTTCTCGCCATTTTAGTCTTTTTTCCTTTGGTTTCCTCTGTTTCAGTGTGTCTGTATCCCTTGATCTAACTGTTCTATTATTAATACTTTAAAATTTTTCCCTTCAAGTATGATTTTCACATCTCCTTTTCTATTGAAGACACTTCTTCCAGTTATAATTCTGTCTCTTGTCAGGTTGTACGTGTAACGCACACACCTCCTGGGTGTGGTGCTCTGTCCCATCTAGTGGCACCGAGACCACTTGGAGAGAGATTAATGAGTCTGCTACCGCCTTAACTAAGGGCTGTGTGGCTTTTATCTCATACAGTAGAAGCTCATCCATAAGCTCCGAAGATCCCAGGGGACCAGTCCCGCTCACTGACAACCAGAGTGTGTCGGTGTTACACATGTTTTTCCCTTTGGTAATTTTATGTAACTACAATCTATTTTCCCCTAGTCAAGCCTCTCCCATCTTTGTTAATCATTTGTCTTTCCTTTCCTCTGTGTTTTCCTTGTATTACCCAAATATCTTCCCTTCAATTTGCCCATCTCCTGCCTCTCCATCTCTTTCCTGGTCCCCATGTCCTTTCCTTCCTCGGTGGCTCAATACCTCTGATGACTGGGGACTGTGTGAGATGTCAGATGGAGCCAGTGAAGCCCCTAAAAGGCTGGGGTAGAATTTCTTTTGCTAACCATAGCACTGGGGGGTGAGGGGTGCTGAATGTTTCTCCTCTGAAATGTGGGCTGGTGGGATGGGGAAAATTTTCCTGGGTCTTGTTAGTCTTTGTCCATCCCCCACAGGCTGCAGTCCTGCAGCCAACTATTTCTTCTTATTATTCCCACAGAGCACTCACTGCTGTAGGTGACAAGATAATATGCTGGTGAAACAGCTGTCAATTTCTGTGCCGCTCCATGTATGAGATTTCTTGCCAGGGAGAAATGGTCATTGATTTCCCTCTCCAAGTGCTCCAGAGCAGTGGGAAGGGTATTGAAGGAGGCAGAAATGAGAGGGCAGGAAGAGAAATCTATCAAAGAATAGTTTAACAACCTATGCCTAAATGAAAGGCTATGTGTATTATGGTATATGTTTAGTTGTTTCCTAATACTAGAGTTCATCTGGATTGTTTGTTGTGTACAGATGATGTGCAACTGAGGGATACAAAAATGCTGCCTTATTTGTAGATATTGGCCTTGACATTTAAAGGGGCCCCTCAAAACAGGCTCTGTCCTTGGCACTGTTTTGCTCCTGTGATAAACTCCAGGCTTTTTCTAAGCACTTAGTTGAGTAACTTCCCATAAATCTGTGGGTTGTGCCCACAAATTAGATAATTAGGTAAGTGCTATGGATTGCACCTGCAAAAATAGAGGCTGCCTCTGAAAATTAGGCTCATCAAAAATATGTACAAATAGCTTAATAAGAGAGGAGCCCTTTAGAAGAAGGTTAAAGTGAGAATTGAGTTAAGCCCAGAAAATGCCACCACTAACCACGCTCTGTGAAATCCTCTGGTTTGTCTTAGTTAAAGATATACCAGAATGTCCTTCTCAGTCATCTCCAGTACTGGAAGTCCCACTAATCTCAAATTCTACAATGAGACTTTTGAAAACACATGGCCCTAAAGCAAGTGTGTCAAACTCGTTTGGAAGAGAGGGGTGGATTCCATGTTTAATAATGTATGGGCTAGGATATCAATGCAGAACGTCACACACCCCTCAATCCACAGAGTATGTCCCACTGAGATCAGGGGGATGTTTGTACAGAGAAAAATGGGGAGAATGCTGTTTGGGTAATAAGTGAACTTGCATTTGTTATTTATTGAGCAGTTCATTGTCAGATTCAATATCCCTGTGCAACAATATACCCCCATTTAGGCCACCATTACTTTTGCCCTTTGTTCCTCTTTCTCTGTCTTTGCGCATCTCCACTGTTGTTCTCTCTGCATTTCCTTCCCTGCAGCAACTACTAATTCCCACCACCAAGGGCTTCACTCCCAATCCTTTCCTATTCCATACACTAAAATGATCCACATTGGGTTAGTTAATGTTGACACTGAAGTGCCATCATTTGAGTTTAGAGCTGACACGCCAATGAGATTAATTGAGGATAGGGGGAGTCCATATGTCTGAGCCTTTGCTTCAGGCTGTCTTGCAGACTCAGGGAGACATCATGACCTCAGTTTACACTCCATTCACATTTGGAAATTTCTCTCTGAAGCCATGTGAGAAAGAAACTTACTATTTTCAAAATGGAAGCTTAGCTGCTGCATAACCTGATTATGTCTAAATATATATGTCATGGAGGTATGTTTGACACCCTTCCCCTACAGGAACCATATATATTTGATCACCCATCTACCGTTTATAAATGGGTCATCCTAGAGTGTAGGATCTTTGCACTAGGGCATGAGGGAGGCAAACTAGTGACAGAGGATGTGGAAAAAGCTAATGTACTCAATGCTTTTTTTGCCTCTGTTTTCACTAACAAGGTCAGCTCCCAGACTGCTACGCTGGGCATCACAAAATGGGGAAGAGATGGCTAGCCCTCTGTGCAGATAGAGGTGGTTAGGGACTATTTAGAAAAGCTGGACGTGCACAAGTCCATGGGGCCGGACGAGTTGCATCCGAGAGTGCTGAAGGAACTGGCGGCTGTGATTGCAGAGCCATTGGCCATTATCTTTGAAAACTCGTGGCGAACCGGGGAAGTCCCGGATGACTGGAAAAAGGCTAATGTAGTGCCAATCTTTAAAAAAGGGAAGAAGGAGGATCCTGGGAACTACAGGCCAGTCAGCCTCACTTCAGTCCCTGGAAAAATCATGGAGCAGGTCCTCAAAGAATCAATCCTGAAGCACTTGCATGAGAGGAAAGTGATCAGGAACAGCCAGCATGGATTCACCAAGGGAAGGTCATGCCTGACTAATCTAATCGCCTTCTATGATGAGATTACTGGTTCTGTGGATGAAGGGAAAGCAGTGGATGTATTGTTTCTTGACTTTAGCAAAGCTTTTGACACGGTCTCCCACAGTATTCTTGTCAGCAAGTTAAGGAAGTATGGGCTGGATGAATGCACTACAAGGTGGGTAGAAAGCTGGCTAGATTGCCGGGCTCAACGGGTAGTTATCAATGGCTCCATGTCTAGTTGGCAGCCGGTATCAAGTGGAGTGCCCCAAGGGTCGGTCCTGGGGCCGGTTTTGTTCAATATCTTCATAAATGATCTGGAAGATGGTGTGGATTGCACTCTCAGCAAATTTGCGGATGATACTAAACTGGGAGGAGTGGTAGATACGCTGGAGGGGAGGGATAGGATACAGAAGGACCTAGACAAATTGGAGGATTGGGCCAAAAGAAATCTGATGAGGTTCAATAAGGATAAGTGCAGGGTCCTGCACTTAGGACGGAAGAACCCAATGCACAGCTACAGACTAGGGACCGAATGGCTAGGCAGCAGTTCTGCGGAAAAGGACCTAGGGGTGACAGTGGACGAGAAGCTGGATATGAGTCAGCAGTGTGCCCTTGTTGCCAAGAAGGCCAATGGCATTTTGGGATGTATAAGTAGGGGCATAGCGAGCAGATCGAGGGACGTGATCGTTCCCCTCTATTCGACATTAGTGAGGCCTCATCTGGAGTACTGTGTCCAGTTTTGGGCCCCACACTTCAAGAAGGATGTGGATAAATTGGAGAGAGTCCAGCGAAGGGCAACAAAAATGATTAGGGGTCTGGAACACATGAGTTATGAGGAGAGGCTGAGGGAGCTGGGATTGTTTAGCCTGCAGAAGAGAAGAATGAGGGGGGATTTGATAGCTGCTTTCAACTACCTGAAAGGGGGTTCCAAAGAGGATGGCTCTAGACTGTTCTCAATGGTATCAGATGACAGAACGAGGAGTAATGGTCTCAAGCTGCAGTGGGGGAGGTTTAGATTGGATATTAGGAAAAACTTTTTCACTAAGAGGGTGGTGAAACACTGGAATGCGTTACCTAGGGAGGTGGTAGAATCTCCTTCCTTAGAGGTTTTTAAGGTCAGGCTTGACAAAGCCCTGGCTGGGATGATTTAACTGGGAATTGGTCCTGCTTCGAGCAGGGGGTTGGACTAAATGACCTTCTGGGGTCCCTTCCAACCCTTACATTCTATGATTCTATTCTATGATTCTATGTCTCTTGTTATAAGTTTATAGCATCTGGCACAATAACGCTCTGATCTTCAACAAGTTGTCTGAGGGTCACCCATAAAATAAATATTCATTAATCAGACCAATAAGCGGAGACTAGTCATGTACAATTTAAATCGCTAAATATTAAAACTGATGTGAACCTTTTGACCAACAGTGTGTATTGTGGAGCAAATTCTGACTCAGCTGGGCAAAGGCCTGTTGTGGCAATCATGTCACTCTGTGTTGAGCCATTGCTGCAGTCTGATTAGATTTAAAGGGTTGCTTGAAACAGCATGAACTGCAGCAGTCCAGAGTGAAAACAAAAGTACAAATAATTAAAATAATAATTTTTTCAAAGCTGGAAAAGGGGGAAAAAAAACTGAACGTGATCACAGTCAGTAAGTTCACAGCGAAGTGGCTAGTAACATTGGCACATCCCCTCATAATAGAAATAAGAGACCGGAGTAGGTTATCATTACTGTAATGGAATCTTTTTGAGATTTGCATCCCAGGGCACACAGCTGGGCCTAACATGATCAACTGCTAAAAATTCCACTAATTTTTTTCAGCTGTGATATACAGGCAGAAGAAAAGGTTGTGCCCCATTTAGATATCAGCACCTCAGCGTTACAGTGAGACATTTTGCTCTTGGACCTTCACAAGGTGGGCAGGGTTAGGAGACCATGGATTCAGACACATTTCCTGCACTTGATAAAATCTTTTTGGTTATTTCAGCAACGGAACTCATTGTATCGTTTGTAGCAAATGGGTTGATAACAGGTGTGACTTGCGCTGAGTGGCTCAAAACCAGAAAATTAACTGTGTGCGACGTGATCTTGACTAGCTTGGGCATCTCCAGTTTTTCCTACAGTGTGCAATGTTGATCAATAGTGTTCCCTTTATATTACATCAAATGGTGAGTGCAGAGTGTGAATTATGGAGAGCCATCTTTATGGTTTTGTTAGTAAATATTAACCTTTTTAGTCCTGAAAAGCCAAACTGCTGAAAACAGGCTGCATAGAAACAGCTCCTTGCTGGCAGATAGGAAATTGGAGGAAAGAGAAAAAGAAGAAGAGCAAAACAAGGAGTTAAAACAACAAATGGAAGATGTAATTATTTTAAATACCTCCTTGTCTTGTCATTGGCAGGAGACAAGAAATAAAATTGGAGGATTTCAGGAACAAATTAGTCACAAAGCTAAAGAGAAGCTGAGATGTTAAAAACAGGCTAGGAATCTCAAATGGGGAGTACAACAGCAGGTTACAGCAGGACCAAGACTGGAGAGGGGAAAGAAATTTGAAGGCACTGTTTGGATGTATCTAACTACTCCCAATCTCTGGTTTGCCACCTGGCTCAGTGTCTTTTACTGCCTGAAGATTTCCAGTGTCAACTGACCCCTCTTCTTCTGGCTGAAGATGAGACTGTCAGGGCTACGAACACAACTACTCGTGGTCTCCTTGCAGGCCTGCTGACGGGAGGAGGGGGGCAAAAGGGGCAATTGCCCAGGGGCTCCGAGCCCCGTGCTTTGGGGGACCCTGCGGGCTGGCACAATTGGCCAGTGCAGTAGGTCCCAGAAGTGACAGATCTGTCACTTCCATCCCAGGCCCCACACCCTCCTAGGGACAGCCCTAGCCCTGGGGCCTAGAATTGCTGTTGGCAGGCCTGTCTCCTTGCTGGTCTCCTTGATCACACTGTCCCTTCAGCAGGGGGTGTATGTAGCCAGTATTTAGGCAGCTCAGTAAAGACTACCAGGAAACACCACAGTGAAATGTAGATATAAGGATACTTCCTCCGTTGGCCTTATTATTTCATCCATGCTTGGAACGTACATTCACTTCATTATATTTTTTTAATTCATCCATACAATTGTTAATCACTTCTCTGTGCAAACATATCAAGAGGATGGAAAAAAATGCAAGCAGCTCCAGGGAGGCCAGCACTGAGGCTCATGACAGTGCTGTTACATCTCTGAGCTCTTTCCTTTTATTTTGTATTGTTTATTTTGTGTCATGACGTCTTTTTTTTTATCAAAAACATTTGCTGATGGCAGCCCTTACTTGATATGGGTCTGTGGAGTGATAATGGCTGCTTATCCCTCTGGGCACTCTGTTATCCTAATTTTAGGCAATCCCAAGATGAAGAAAGCAGCAATGAGGGCTCTAAACCATGCCAAACGCAGGCTGACAGAGGAGACTCCATAAAATCTCCCATGACTGGAACCCGCAGAAAGAGAGCCATGGCTGTATTGTGCAATAGGAGCAACTTATGACTGGTATCTAGGGCTGCCCCAAATAGAATGAATAGCAGTAGTCCAATCTGAAAATGAAGGAGCAAAAATTAAAATCAATAATAAAAATCAGGAAAGAAGATCAATAGAAAAAAGTCTGTGAAGCAGGTCACAGACAATCACTGCTCATAAATGAGGAAGTGGATATACAAATAAAATGCATGAGAAAGGAGTAGATCATCACAAACGTAATAGAATCTTTCTGAGATTTGCATCCCAACAAACAAAGCTGAGTCTTCCAAGTTCAACAGCTGAAAACATCTCCCATCTCACTTTCAGCTGCGATACAAAGGCAGGACAGTGCAGGCCCCAATAAGATACCAGAAGCCTGGCACTTTAATGAAGAGCTTCAGAAGCTGGGCAAGCATTAGTGACCACAGGCAGAACCATGTTTCCTGCGATTATTATTGGTTTGATCATTTTAGGAATTGAGTTCATTACAGGGATTATAGAAAATGGATTGATGATCATTGTAAATTGCACTGAATGGATCAGATGCAGAAAACTGACCTGTTGTGACATTATCCTGACTAGCCTGGGCATCTCCACATTTTTCCTACAGAGGACAATATTCATTAACAATATCTTCTTTGCATTATCTCCAGTGTTGAATGGACAGTGTGATATATGGAGAAACTTCTATTTTCTTTGGATGTATCTAAATACTCTCAGCCTCTGGTTTGCTACCTGGCTCAGTGTCTTCTACTGCGTGAAGATCGCCAACTTCAGCCAACCTCTCTTCCTCTGGCTGAAGCAGAGAATATCAGGGCTAATGCCACAGCTATTCATGGGCTCCTTGCTGGTCTCTTTGGTCACCTGTCTCCCTTCAGCCAATGTCATAGATAGAAAGTATATAGACAATTCAACGAATAATCTGTCAGGAAACACCAGAGTGGAATGTAGACATAATTCATCTTCTGGCCTTGTTATTTTGTACATGCTTGGATATTCCTTTCCTTTCTTCATATTTGTTGTTTCTGCCGTACTGTTAATCACTTCTCTGTGGAGACACACCAGTAGGATGGAGAAAAACACAAACCTCTCCAGTGACACCATTACTGAGACTCATGTCAGTGTAATTAGAGGTCTGATTGCTTTCATTTTCTTCTACATTTCTTATTTTGTGGCAATAGTGCCATTTTTATTAAAAGTATTTGCCCTGAGCAATCTCTGTTTCAGATGGTTCTGTGTAGTGATAATGGCTGCTTATCCTTCTGGGCACTCTGTTATCCTGATTCTGGGTAACTCCAAACTGAAGAGGGTAGCAATGAGGGCTTTGAACTATGCAAAGTTCTGGCTGAGAGATGAGGCTTCATAAAACCACTTATGATCAAACTCCACAAAAACAGCCCCTTCCTCCCTTCTATTCATGAAATAATTTCCCCCTACCACAGCATGCACTAAAATTAGAAGATTTCCCTCCAGAGCTTTGCTTCATGTGGATAGCAGTAGAGGACAATGTTAAACTTAGAGTGACATGATTCTTTTTATCTAAATGTCTGTGAATTAATAACTCATAGAAGTGGAGGGCAAACTCTTATCAATCGTAAGCTACATTGCCTGAGTCTGAGGAGTGGAAGAACCCTTGAACTGGTGCACATATCCAGTCATACCAGGGTCTTATGGTGAGAGATATCGACTGGACTGTCCATGGCCAAGCTATGAGATCTGCAGAATACCAGATGCTTGTAAGAATACCAGATGAAGAACATCACGTTAACAAATGAAAAGATGACCTAGAGGGTCTACCCTGTTGTTATGAAAGGTGCTAGAGGCTGCCACCAGGAAAGCCTTTGCTCCAAAGACAATGACAGACCAAGTTAAAGTCAATGGATGTGCCAAGCATTCTTTCAACCTCTACAGAAAGAACATTTAAGTCCCTTTATGTAGTAGAGACAGTTACAAACAATGGAGGGACTGTCCAAGGCATATGGCTGGTCAGAGCTAAGCTGCATAGACTGAAGGGCTTCCCGGATTGCAAACACAGGGGTTAGGATATTGGTTTATGTGCTAGGGGCACAAAGCCAGGAAAAAGCCTGGAGAAGCAGTTGTGAATATGATTCTGAGAGGAAGCAGATGGCCACTGCTTTTGGGGCACAGCAGTTGCTGGAGTGGCAGACTTGGGGAATTTTGAGCCAGGAAACTTCCTGAAGTTGTTTGTTTCTACTGGGCTCAGGAATACAGGAATGTGTATAAACTTCTGTAAATAAACAAGGTTACACTGAAAAATATCACCCAGCTCGTAGCATCAATTTCTCATCCTAATGGAAACAACCTGGCAAGGCCCTGAATGTTGGCTAACTGCTCATGCCAATGGGGGAACACTGGTATTAGTCGCAGGAGAGAGCTTCCAAAGAGAGAAATTATGAGCTGGTATTCCTGCTGACCCCCGTGGGAACAGATAACAAAGGTGCTCCAAAAATCAAAGCAAATCAATATCAAACTGGGATTTAATGCTGGCCAAAAGAAATGAAAACAAAAGCTGGAGATGTCCCAGAAGGAACTAAAAAGACTTAAGGGAAGAGCTGGAGAGTTTTCAAAAGTAATTAAAGCAACATTTGGGGGTTTCCTAGGTAGGACTGAGAAATAACTGGCAGTCTTAAATAGTAAAACTTAGTTGGAGCAGTGGCTAGAAAATTCCCAGTCTGGATGTAAGGAACAAAAAAGTAACCTCGAGAAGGAATTAAAAGTGTTGCAGACCCCTGTGGATGTCAACTTCCTGGCTGAGGAATGAGGGCAGCCAGAGAATTGGCTAAGACAGAACACTTTACAGTACTTTTCTTCCCCATTTGTAACCCACAGAGACCCAGTAGGGAGAGGTCAGCTTGTTCCAGCTCAAGTAATACAAATGTCCATTATCTTTGAGGGAGGAAATCCTGGGGGGTGGGGAGAATTGGCTCAGTTGTACATCATAGCCTAATTGAATGGATGGAGAGATGAAGAGAGTGGCAGCTTTCTGGCAGCCAACTTGAGTGGCCAGCTCTGATGGTGCTGCAGAATTCACTCCAGAAAACAGACTGTATAGCTCAGATTTGGAACAAGCTCTTGACATGCAGTGTGGAGCCAGCCAGTAGTCTGAGCTGGCCAGGGCACAGCTAAGGGCTAGAAGGAGAAGAAAAGAAGAGCACCCAGCTCAACAGACAGAGAACCTGAGGAGACTTGTGTTCCAGATTCCAGATTTGAATGAGGACTTCCAGGACAAACTAGTAATGGACCAATTTATAGAAGCTCAGCTGAACTTTAACATGCAGCTCAAAGTCAGCAAAAGGAGACCAATGACACTTTATGAGTCTGTGGAATTTGCCACAGTCTCTTAGAAGCAGCCCACCAGAAAAGAAAGTAGCCACCAATGGGGAAGACGGAAGCTGATCCCCATGAGCTGTGTAAGTACAGATCTGTGTGTAATTTAACCGGTAATTCTAATTTGTTCATGACACTTTTTATGCATTGGAAACATTATTAAATGTGATTTGCAAAACAAGGGGTATTGGCAATGAGGCAAACATTAAGGGAAGCAGTTTAGTTAAATGCTGGTGCTGAAAAAGTTAGGCCACAAAAAGAAGGATTCTTATAAACATAAGGCTGGATAGTACAGAGGATCACAAATGTTTAGTGAAAGTCCCCATTGACAAATGAGGGAACATCAAGCTGAAGGGGCAAAGCTTGAAGGTACAAGGATCAGCCCCATAGTCTTTGTTTAGATCTTGGCAGTTAAACAACGGTAAAAGGAGTTTAGTTATTGAATGCTAAAAAGATCTAACTGGTCTCAAATACAGACAGGGACTGGGAACAGGCAACTGTCCAAAAATGGAGAAAACTGGGTTTGAAAAGTAAATCTCTGGAATTGGGCAAGAAGTCTGGGTAGTCAAGATAGCGGATGAGCTAATAAGTGGTTTGGATTCCATTATAGCCAATAACTGCATAAGAAATGCCAAAAAAAAAAAAAGTGTGGCCCAAGTGAAACAAATTATTTCTGGACAACGGATTTGAAATGAACAAGTTGTCCTCCTGCCTCCTGGACAACAACTGCTTGTTGTTTTAGCTTTCTAGCAAGGGAAGGATGGGCAGTGATTGAAACCTGCTTTGAGACCCAGCGTCTCAGAGGAATTTTAGTTGGTAAAGTTCTTGTGATTTCCGTCTGGTCGCTGAATGTTTCTAACAAACAGCAAATGGTAAAAGCAGGAATTTCAAGTGAAAAAGGAAAACAGGGGCTGTGCAGAACTGCCCCTTTCTTCAGACACTCACAGATGGGCAGAGTTTTGTGGGGCTCTGCTGCTATTATAGAAAGTTCAATTGTGAGTTCACCAATATCAGGAAACATTGCATTGGCTAAGTGAGAAAACAGAACCATTTCAGTGGTCGACAGTGTGTATTTGGCATTTACAGACTTGACTGCTCCTCTCATAGCCTGTTCATGTTTCAAAACCCCTTTCATGATGCACACGGATACTAATGTTCACAGATTGGCAGTCGTATTGACACAAGAATATAAGGACCATCTGAGAAGGTGCCAGGGGAACAGAATTTCAGCTTGGCTGTCCCAGAAACTGAAAGTGTAGCTGTGGAAGTTGAGGCTGGGAGAATTGTGACACTAATGAATTCCGTATTAGATAGAATAGGAGAAGTCTGTCACAATTTAGAGACTCCACGGAAACTCATGAAATGCTAACTGAGTCTCAGTCATGAAATCCATTTAATCTTGTTATTTGTAACCGAGAACTGCTTGTATCCATCTGCCTGCTAAACACTGGCCAGAGGCTTAAGAAAAAATAGTTGATCTGAAACTCCCTCTCATGTTCAGAATTGTTAGTTGACTAGTTCTGGCTCATTGCTTGGCACCTCAACACAGCAATAATTTCTGATTACCTCATAATAGCGTGGAAAATAGCTTATCTTGCCACTTCATGTAGTGTTTAGTTTGTGAAAGTTTTAATAATAAAACAGTGTTGTGGTTCTCAGAAGTGATGCAGCATTAGGATTTGTACACAAGGTGTAGCTTTATATCTGACATCTCCACTGGATAAATGTGAATGATTCATACAACTTAATATCGAAGACTATCAAGCGCTTACTCACTCTAGTGACGAATAATAACAATTGCAGGTTCTTTTTATAGTACAATTATTTCATTGTGATGAGACCAAATTTCTGCTCTCAGTTACACTAGTGTAAATATGGAGTATTTCCACTGAAATCAGTGGAGTTATTCCAGATTTACATTGATAACTGAAGCAGAATCTGATTCAATGTCTTTAAATTGGGGACTTTACTTTGCTGGTCAAAAGTATATGGTTAATGATTTCTGTATTCTGTAACAGTGGGAGAGTGTGACTAAATAAATGAATATATCCTGAAAGAGCCATCGAAGATTGTCTTGGCTGGTTCTCCTTGATTGTGGGGTTTTTGAACTCCTAGTTAGAATGGCAATGATTCTTCAGTTATATTTTCCATCATTACTGGGCAGTGTTTTGGGTGGCACAACAAGATTTTTATATTTCCTTTTTGGTTTTTAAAGGGCTGCTTCCAAAAGTGAAGTCCAATACAAATAAAATCTCTTCCATGGACTGAGCTGATCGTTGACTTAATTCCGAGGTTTTTGAACTGTGGTGTTAGCTCCCAAAGAGAGTCTCTGAAGCCTTTCTGTGAGGTCTGCAAAGTGCCTTGATTTTCCCCGATCTCATCAAATATATTTAATGTTTTGTACAATATAAGGGCCAAGCCCTGCATATGCTCAACACCTCCGGTGATGTTCTAAGGGCCCTCAACTCTGAGTGAAGTTCTTGGCAGCTTAGGGTGCTCAGCACCTCACAAGAGTGGACCCTAAATCTTGGAAACACATTTGACAGTAAGGGCACTGTTTTATTCCCCCCTTAAAATTAATAAGGGAATGATGATTTCTCAGGAAGTTGGAGAACTCATTGACTCTTATGTCACTTCTGTAAGAAGATTGTTAGAATAGAAAAGCAGAAAGAGGAAAATCATTAAAGCTTGTATGATAGTTACAACTTTGTCAGCCTTTAACTCAGGGGTGGGCAAACTACAGCCCATGGGCCGGATCCAGCCTGCCTGCTATTTTAATCCAGCCGGGGAGCAGGGTCGGGGGTTGCTCCACACGTCTCCCGGAAGCAGTGGCATGGCCCCACTCCGGCAGAAGAAGGGACATGCCACTGCTTCCAGGAGCTGCTTGAAGTAAGCGCCGCCTGGACCCTGCATCCCTAAGCCTCTCCCCGCACCCCAACCCCCGGCCCCTGCCCTGATCCCCCTCCCACCCTCTGAACCCCTCGGTCCCAGCCCGGAGCACCCTCCTACACCCCAAACTCCTCATCCCCAGCCCCACCCCAGAGCCCGCACCCCCAGCCGTAGCCCTCACCTGTCCCCACTCCCCAGTCCAGAGCCCCCTCCCGCACCCTGAACTCCTCATTTCTGCCCCCCCCCGGAGCCCTCAGCCCCACCCTGGAGCTCTCACCCCCTCCCTCACCCTAACCCCAATTTTGTGAGGATTCATGGCCCGCCATACAATTTCTATTCCCAGATGTGGCCCTCAGGCCAAAAAGTTTGCCCACCCCTGCTTTAACTTCTCGAGGCTCATGCCAGCAGAGGGAGCAAGAAGAGAGCCTGTCTTGGGACTGATTATCCACGTTGTTGGAAATTCTTATGGAAAATAGTCTGGAAATTCTGTGTTGCCAGCACTCGTGATGATATTGTGAGTATTGCAATGTTGGGCCATTTCTGGGGGTGCTCACAATCTTGCAAAGAACTACAGGCATCTCAGGAATGTTCCATGAGTGGGATGCACTTCCCCACTTTGGCCTCTAGCGGATGCTGTTACCACTTGTGCTTCAGTACCGGAGTGCCCCTGTGCACTCTGAGCAGGGCAGAGCCATGGAGTGAGTACAACACATTAGACGTGCCACCTTCTCAAGTTCATCAGCAGCAGATTTGGCCCCTCCCACTATGGTCCAGGAACCCTCCTGTCTCTGCAGGCTGGAGACAGATGGCAGCTGCAGGAGCCTTCCAGGAGGGAAGCAGGGCTGGGGAAGAGGGGGGGACTGCTGAGATGGGGTATGCGGGAGAGGCTGGGGAAGAGCCAGCATACCTTGGAATGCTAGGGTATCGGGGAGCTGGGGAACAGGTACATGGGATCGGGATGGGGTCAGGGAGCAGGGGGCTGCATATTTGTATGTACATGTTTATATTCATTTAGGTTTGAATTGTCACGCACACAGGTGGGAGGAGGGGTGTACAAAATCCAGATACAAAATACAAATTTAGCCAAGCTAAAATGCATGCTCCTTGTGGCAGATGTCCAATGCAGTACTAAATAAGGCAGGAATATGGTTATTGGACAGAAGGGATTAGAAAAGTTTCAGAGTAACAGCCGTGTTAGTCTGTGTTCGCAAAAAGAAAAGGAGTACTTGTGACACCTTAGAGACTAACCAATTTATTTGAGCATAAGCTTTCGTGAGCTACAGCTCACTTCATCGGATGCATACTGTGGAAAGTGTAGAAGATCTTTTTATATACACACAAAGCATGAAAAAATACCTCCTCCCACCCCACTCTCCTGCTGGTAATAGCTTATCTAAAGTGATCACTCTCCTTACAATGTGTATGATAATCAAGTTGGGCCATTTCCAGCACAAATCCAGGTTTTCTCACACACACACCCCCCACACACACACATAAATCTACTCTCCTGCTGGTAATAGCTTATCTAAAGTGACCACTCTCCTTACAATGTGTATGATAATCAAGGTGGGCCATTTCCAGCACAAATCCAGGGTTTAACAAGAACGTCTGAGGAGCGGGGGCGGGGGGTAGGAAAAAACAAGGGGAAATAGGTTACCTTGCATAATGACTTAGCCACTCCCAGTCTCTATTCAAGCCTAAGTTAATTGTATCCAATTTGCAAATGAATTCCAATTCAACAGTTTCTCGCTGGAGTCTGGATTTGAAGTTTTTTTGTTGTAATATCGCAACTTTCATGTCTCCATGAGAGATTGAAGTGTTCTCCGACTGGTTTATGAATGTTATAATTCTTGACATCTGATTTGTGTCCATTTATTCTTTTACGTAGAGACTGTCCAGTTTGACCAATGTTCATGGCAGAGGGGCATTGCTGGCACATGATAGCATATATCACATTGGTGGATGTGCAGGTGAATGAGCCTCTGATAGTGTGGCTGATGTTATTAGGCCCTGTGATGGTGTCCCCTGAATAGATATGTGGGCACAGTTGGCAATGGGCTTTGTTGCAAGGATAGGTTCCTGGGTTAGTGGTTCTGTTGTGTGGTATGTGGTTGTTGGTGAGTATTTGCTTCAGGTTGGGGGGCTGTGTCTGTAGTCAAGGACTGGCCTGTCTCCCAAGATTTGTGAGAGTGTTGGGTCATCCTTCAGGATAGGTTGTAGATCCTTAATAATGCGTTGGAGGGGTTTTAGTTGGGGGCTGAAGGTTATGCTCAAATAAATTGGTTAGTCTCTAAGGTGCCACAAGTACTCCTTTTCTTTTTAAGGGATTAGAAAAGGATTTCAAGGATGGCATCCCTTAAGCAAGCTGAGGAAGGGGGTTTTGAGGCTCCTATGTCTAGTACAGTGGACTGTTTTTTCTAGCCTCCCTCTTAAGGGAGCAAAGGAAGTGCGGTTTGGGCTCCTACATTTTGTACAGCAGGAAGCTAACCCTCCTCTTTTTACTAGCCCCCCTTTAAGGGAGCAGAGGAAGTGGGATTCAGGGTTCCTACATCTGGTACCCCTTTTATAGCTCTCTTTAGCCTCATACAAGAGGAGGATGGTGAGATTCCAGTAATGGGATGTCTGGGACCAAATTGGAGATTATGAAAAAATAATTAATAAATAATGATGACCTGCACTGTACAATTTATTGCTGGGGACTCTCAGATATTTTAAATGAATAAAGTTGCAGCCTAATTAAACCACATCCATTGCCTGGCTGGACAATTGCATTGCTTGTTCCTTTTAAATCATTCTGCTGGGTTATCAGTCACTCACCTTTCACTAGCACTAAATTCTCTACAAAGAATATAAAAATATTTGCTACAAGATGGCTCATTTTCAGAGGTGTTGAGCTCCCCCATCTCCCACTGACTTTAATAGGTGCTGGAGGTAATTAGCACCACTGAAAATTGGGCCAGTCCTGTTAGATATGCAGAGCTTGTGCTGCAGTTTTCCAATTCAAAGTGTTATGCTCTGAAAGGGTTTCATAGAATCATAGAATATCAGGGTTGGAAGGGACCTCAGAAGGTCATTTAGTCCAACCCCCTACTCAATGCAGGACCAATCCCCAACTAAATCATCCCAGCCAGGGCTTTGTCAAGCCTGACCTTAAAAATATCTAAGGAAGGAGATTCCACCACCACCCTAGGTAACGCATTCCAGTGTTTCACCACCCTCCTAGTGAAAAAGTTTTTCCTAATATCCAACCTAAACCTCCCCCACTGCAACTTGAGACCATAGCTCCTTGTTCTGTCATCAGCTACCACTGAGAACAGTCTAGATCCATCCTCTTTGGAACCCCCTTTCAGGTAGTTGAAAGCAGCTATCAAATCCCCCCTCATTCTTCTCTTCCGCAGACTAAACAATCCCAGTTCCCTCAACCTCTCCTCATAAGTCATGTGTTCCAGACCCCTAATCATTTTTGTTGCCCTCCGCTGGACTCTTTCCAATTTTTCCACATCCTTCTTGTAGTGTGGGGCCCAAAACTGGACACAGTACTCCAGATGAGGCCTCACCAATGTCAAATAGAGGGGAATGATCACGTCCCTCAATCTGCTGGCAATGCCCCTACATATACATCCCAAAATGCCATTGGCCTTCTTGGCAACAAGGGCACACTGTTGACTCATATCCAGCTTCTCGTCCATTGTAACCCCTAGGTCATGTTCTGCAGAACTGCTGCCGAGTCATTCGGTCCCTAGTCTGTAGCGGTGCATGGGATTCTTCCGTCCTAAGTGCAGGACTCTGCACTTGTCTTTGTTGAACCTCATCAGATTTCTTTTGGCCCAATCCTCTAATTTGTCTAGGGCCCTCTGTATCCTATCCCTACCTTTCAGCGTATCTACCTCTCCTCCCAGTTTAGTGTCATCTGCAGACTTGCTGAGGGTGCAATCCCCACCATCCACCAGATCATTTATGAAGATATTGAACAAAACCAGCCCCAGGACTGACCCTTGGGGCACTCCACTTGATACCGGCTGCCAACTAGACATGGAGCTATTGATCACTACCCGTTGAGCCCGACAATCTAGCCAACTTTCTATCCACCTTATAGTCCATTCATCCAGCCCATACTTCTTTAACTTGCTGGCAAAAATACTGTGGGAGACCGTGTCAAAAGCTTTGCTAAAGTCAAGGAACAACACGTCCACTGCTTTCCCCTCATCCACAGAGCCAGTTATCGCATCATAGAAGGCAATTAAATTAGTCAGGCATGACTTGCCCTTGGTGAATCCATGCTGACTGTTCCTGATCACTTTCCTCTCCTCTAAGTGCTTCAGAACTGAACTTGTCAATTGCAGCTGTAGTATCAATATAATCCCACAAGTGTACTGAGCCTTGTACAAATATTTGTAAAGGTCATCCTGGTCTATTTACAGTGTATGGCCTCTTAGACAATTGCTTTCTTGTTCTCCTGATTCCTGGCAGAGACATTTTGTTGTCTCATATCAATTCTCGGCACTGCTGATGTGTCCCAAAGCTGCAGGAGGCCAAGCCTTAAAATACTGGAACAGATGCTCAGGAATTCTGTCCTTGACTCTGTCTACTTCTGCTGTGCACAAGCTTTTTCTTCTAGAAACTTTTCCATCTCATTTCTGCACAAATTAACTCTGTTTTGTTCACCTTTTATACATTAACAGATGGCAAAATAAGAAGCTTCTCTGTTGGGAAGATACAATAAAAATCAATCCAGATTCTCTTAAACATTTGAACTGCTTGAAATGTGGAGAGACTTTTTTTTTTGCATTGCAAATATGTATAGTGTTTGAACTGTATGCTGAACTTGCTGTATGTTGTTCCAAATGCTGTTTTCCTCTCTATTTATAGATTCCAAGGCCAGAAGGGACCATTGTGACCACCTAGTCTGACCTCCTGTATAACACAGGCCATAGAACTTCCACAAAATAATTTCTAGAGCATCTCTTTTAGAAAAACATCCCATCTTGATTTGAAAATTGTCAGTGATGGAGAATCCACCATGACCCTTGGTAAATTGTTCCGGTGGTTAATTACTCCCACTGCTAAAAAATTACGCCTTCGTTCCAGTCTGAATTTGTCTAGCTTTGTCTTCCAACCACTGGATCATGTTTTACCTTTCTCTGCTAGGCTGAAGAGCCCATTATTAAATATTCTCAATGTGTAGATACTTACAGACTGTAATCAAGTCACCCCTTAACCATCTCTTTGTTAAACTAACTAGATTGAGCTCCTTGACTCAATCACTATAAGGCATGTTTTCTAATTTTTTAATCAATCTTGTGGCTCATCTCTGAACCCTCTCCAATTTATCAACATCCTTCTTGAACTGAACACAGTTTGTCATCAACAGTTGACCAGTGCTAAACACAGAAGTAAAATAAGCTCTCTACTCCTACTCAATTCCTGTTTTTGCATCCTAGAATTGGATTAGCTCTTTTGGCCATAGCATAACGGTGGGAGCTCATGTTCAGCAGATTATCCCCCACAACCCCCAAATCTTCTTCAGAGTCATTACCTTCCAGGAGAAAGTCCCCCATCCTATAAGTATGGCCTACTTTCTTTGCTCCTAGATGTATATGTTTACATTTAACTGTATTGGAATATGTTAAGATATAGATATTCAGGCCTGTCTGCAAAGGCCTATACTTTAAGAATTTAGGTGTATTCTTATCACTTAGCTAGTTATAGTGGTAGAAAACAAGAATCAAAATCACAGTCTGCCTGTTTATAGGCCTTCTCTCACTATGATAGTCTAAGGCCGTGTTCTTAGGCTAAGATCTTTGGCTAAGCAGCAGAGGCAGCCATAAACTGGGAAATGTATGGTCACATCCTTATACTCCAAACTAGTCACATTGAAATAAGGTGCTATTGGGCTGTTAGGAATACAATCCTGTCCTGATAATGCCTATCACCTCCAGAGAAAGGGAAGTGCCTAGAAGATGTAAAAGGAAACTTAGTTTGATAGGATCCAGTCTGGCAAAAACTCATTTATCAATAGCTGGGATGTGAAATCCTCATTTCTTTGTTGTTTTATCACTGTAGTCCCCATTTCCCTATTGTTTGTCTGAATAATCTCTGTCTGGTTCTATGATTTTCTCTCTGCTGTATAAATAATTTTGTTGGGTGTTAACCAATTATACCCCACCACCTTAATTGGTTAAATAATCATGTTGCAATATGTTAGGATTGGTTAGTTAAATTTCAGTAAAATGATTGGTTAAAGTATAGCTAAGCAGAACTCAAGTTTTACTATACTGTCTGCAGTCAGTCAGGAAGAAAGGTGGGGGAGAATGGAAACAGGGAATGAGGGTGGGGGAATTGGTATCATGTTTTGCTAAGGGGGGGGAATGGGAACAGGGACACAGGCAAAGCTCTGTGGTGTCAGAGCTAGGAAGGAAATTGCAATCATTGCTTGCTGGAAGTTCACCCCAATAAACATCAAATTGTTTACACCTTCGGACTTCGGGTATTGTTGCTCTCTGTTCATGCGAGAAGGACCAGGAAAGTAAGAGGATGAAGGAATAAGCACTCTAACAGAATACATATTGTTTGCTTGTGCCGAGTTTACCAAGTGATCCAGATAGCTTTGAATCAGTGAGCTGTCCTCTTCATTATTTACCACTCTCCCAATTTTTGTGTTATCTGCAAACTTTATCAGTGATGATATTATGTTTTCTTCCAGGTCATTGATAAAAATGTTAAATAGCATACAGCCAAGAATCGATCCCTGCAGGACTCCACTGAAAACACACCCGCTTGATGACAATCCCCTGTTTACAGTTAGAAGGCTTGTACTGCAGCTTACCAATTCAAAATGTTATGCTTTGAAGGGTTTGAATTGAATGAGTCAGTTGCAGCTATAATATCAATATTAGCCTGCATTGAGCCTTCTACAAACATTTGTCGTCCCGGGCAGCCAGTTTTTAAGGGTTTTTAATTCATTTAATGATGCCATGTTAATTCTATATCATGATAGTTTTTTAATCAAAATGTTGTGTGGTGTCAAGTCAAACACATAATAGAAGTTTATTATGTCAGCACTATAATCTTTGTCAGCCAAATTTATAATCTCATTAAAAAAATCAAGTAAGTTTGACAGGATCTATTTTCCATAAATCTATGTTGATTTGTATTAATTACATTACCTGCCTTTAATTCTTTATTAAGCAAGTCCCAGATCAGCAGGTCCATTATTTTGCCTGGGATTGATATCAGGCTGACAGGCTGATAATTACCAGGTCATTCCGTTTATCCTTTTGAAAAATTAGCACAACATTAGCTTTCATCCAATCTTTTGGAACTTCCCCAGTGCCCTAAGACATACGGAAAATCAGCATTAATATTCCAGCTTGCTCTTCAGCTATCTCTTTGAAAAAAAACTTGTATGCAAGTTTGCTGATTTAAAAAAGATCCAGCTTTAGTAGTTTCCGTTTAATATCCTCCAGAGATACTAATGGAATGGAAAGTGTGTTATCAGTACCATATGATGAAACTATATCATCTGTTTTTCCCCAAATACAGAACAGAAATATGTGTTGAACTCTTCTACTTTTTGTTCATTATTATTGATAATTCTACCATTTCTATCTACTAATGGACTAATACCATTGTTTCAGGTTTCTTTTGTTCCTAATATCTTAAAAAACCCACCCTCCTTATTTTTCTTAACTCTGCTCTCCATAGATTTCTCCTTTACTTCCTTTATCAATTTTCTGTAATTCCTGACTTCTGATTCATATTCATTACTATCAACTTCCCCTTTCTTTCATTTGTTATATATATAAAATCTGCTTTAATTTTCCCTCTAAACCAGGTCAGTTTTTTAACTAGTACAACCTTTTCCCTCGATTGTGGCTTTTTGGGCTTCCTAGTAAGGTATTATTAAGTTATTTCCATTTATCATTCACATTTTTCTGATTAACTTCTTCCTTCCTGCTGATTTGGCTCATAATTATTTTCAGTTTTGTAAAATTGGCCCTACTAAAGCATTAAGTATATATATATATATATATATATATATATATATATATATATATAGTGGTTTGGACTTTATTCTACTAGCACATTATAAATGCGTTCATGTCATGATCACTTGTACCTAAGCTACCATTAATTTTTAGTTCTGTGATCAGTTCCTCTTTATCTGTTAAGACAACGTCTAATAAAGCATACCCCTGTGTTAGCTGTAACAGTTTTTGAGTTAGGAAATTGTTATCTATAATGTTTAGAAATTCCAAAGATATTTAATACCGGCAACATGAGACCTCCTGTATATATCGCTTAAATTGAAGTGTCCCATAATCATGCAAGCTTTTCCCCCGCTATGCTTTATAGATAATGTGTAAGGAGGTGGTCATTCTGTTCCCTCATATGATCTGGTGGTCTGTAGCAGACACCAACTAATACCCAATCTTGTGCTTTATCTGTGAGGAGATTGAGCCATAAGCATTCAAGATCATTTTCTTCTGAGTTATCGGAGACTCAGAAACAGCTAATGCCATTTTGACATCAGGTATAACCTCAGAGTTACGAAGACCAAAGTTATGAACTGACCAGTCACACACCTCATTTGGAACTGGATGTATGCAATCAGGCAGCAGAGACAAAAGAGAGCAAATACTGTGTACGTTTAACTACTAAAAAAATAAAGGGAAAATTTAAAAAAAACAATTTCAGACAAGAGTGTATTGTAGAGATAACACTTATTGCTCTGGTGAGTGACCTCCTCTTTCCCATGGTCAGAGTAATTATTAACCACTTGCAGAACTAAATGCTTAAGTCAATTCTTCAATTTAGCTTGCCTTCATTAATTTCTGTACACTCTCTCTCTCTCTCACACACCCACACCCACACATATACAATCATAAATGAGTACTCTTGTAAATTAAACAAGTTATTTTACTTAACGTCCTGTAATGCAGGAAGAGAGACAGCAATGACTATTGTTTCTATTTTTAAATACTTGGTTGCTTCTTGAGGAAGACTATTTAATAACTAAGACAGATAATAAATGCATTTAGAATATTTAGAGAAGGGAAACACAAAAGGGGGACAAACAAAGATAAAGCAAATTAATTTAAAATGAATAAAAAGCAAGAATGAGGCATAGATATGTTTGTCAGCACTTTTATGGCCAGAAGAGTGACAGCACGGTATGCATCCGATGAAGTGAGCTGTAGCTCATGAAAGCTCATGCTCAAATAAATTGGTTAGTCTCTAAGGTGCCACAAGTACTCCTTTTCTTTTAGCATTACTACTAGCACAGATGTCAATGTAAAGTCTAAATTCTTGAACCTAGGCCTGCAGAACTGCTAGGTAGAAAACTATGCTGCCACACAGCAGTAGCAATATCTAGCTTGCACTCCACCTCCCAGGATGTGGTGGACACAGACCATGTGAAGTCCCACATCAAGGGGTCTGAAAGGCAGCAGCCTCATTGCTCCTGATTGGCTCCCTGCCCTATTTAAACCCAAGGGGCAGTTGAGAAACTGTTCAGACAACAGGGTGGGTCTTCTGCAGCTGCCATATTCATTCTTGCTTGTGAACTCCTGCCTTGGTCCTTGCCTTGTTTTGGACCTCACCACCTGACGTAGACCCTAAAAGCTGACTTTGACCCTTGGTATTAACATTGGCCTGGAACTTCTCCACTACTCAGTCTCAGGTTTGACCCTGCTCTGATCCTTGGCCCTGACTGCTCTTCTCAGGAATCTGACAGTCAAATTGTGAAACACATGGCCATAGACTCCAAAGCCTTTCCTACATAATAAAAACAGTGAGATCAAGTCTCACTGAAAAGTACACCCAGGAGGCAAGAGAAGATACTTTCAGTATTCAACTTAAAATTGTGGAAAAACCTCCCGAATTCCTGTATTTGGCTTCCAGGATCACTTGCATTGTCACTAGGTGGCATATTGGTCTGAATTTTCAGAAAAAATGTTCACACAATTACCATGATTTTGCACACAGTCAAACTGCACATGCAAATGGTTAGTTACATATGAAACTGGTCATTTGCCCATGCAATTACTGTAATTGTGAGTACAGTCACGGTAATTGACTTGTGTCAAAAAATTAGGTCTACAACTGTGCATGTATTTTTTGAAAATTTAGCTCCTTGTGTATAATACAGTGGATTGTCCAGTGTTTAGATACTATGGGGAGGATGAAAGCTATAGAAAAAAATCTAACATGGAGAGAGATGGAAGAGACAGAGGGTTGTCTATATCTGACTGCCAATGTTCCACACACTGAGTCCTTATATTTGAAGTAGGTGAAGGGCAGGATATATGCCTATATACCAGTACGTCGTTGAACCTACTATCTGGTGCTCCAGAATCTCAGATTTTATTAAAAAACAAAGGAAGTCTCAAGCTGTTACAGTTGTGAAAAAACACTCAGTTCTGAATTTTGAGGTTAACTGACACAGAGATGTATGCTGAGAGCCTGGAATGAGAAGTCTTAGAAGTACGAACTGCCCCAAGGTGTTAACTCAGATGCCTAGTGTTGGTAATATATATGCCAGCTTTGTTAAATTTCAAGAATGGAGAATGTGGCTCACAGTTCCACACAACTCACTATGTGAGAGATGTCTTATTTTGGTACCACAAATAGATGGTGTGTGGGAGATACCACCACTCATTCTCCTCCCACCCCCTTAAGATGGAGCCAAGCCCTACCATCTTTTTTTGCTGGAGAAACTTGGAAGAGTACCATGACCATACCCCATCAGTTTGATTCCTGGTGAGGAGAATTCATGAAAGAGACATTCAATAGCACAGTTGAGAAACACTAATCCCCTCTCACTCATTTCTTTCCCTTTCTGTTCTCATTTCTTTTATACTTTTTTGTCATTCTGTGAGGAGGCTGTTGTATGCTGAGACAGTGCCTGGTTCATCTATGGGCAGCCACAGTGTGACAGGGTGTACAGACCACACAATTGCCAGACAAGGGTTAAGGAACTGCTCTGGGTGAGAGCAGTCCCGCTGTTTTGCCCCTGAAAGGCATGTCAGGCCTGGAGGGAGGATGTAACAAGGAGAAGCCCAGCTCAGTTGGTGGCAGACTGGAGAGAGAGAGAGCAGGGCATCAGTCTTCAGCTCCTGGGGAGGACTTGTTAGAAGCTAGGAACTGCTTGGGAGACTGCTACCCATTGGCCCCTCTCCCGAGGGAAAGGAGACCTCCAGTGCTTTCACGCTAGTAATAAAAACTTACTTTGGGGGCATTCTCCCTGGAGGAAGAGTCCTACCACAAACTTATGTGAGTTCACTTTTGTTTAACTGTGCTCTTGAACTCTGACAACCCTGGAAGCACTGGGGGAAAAGTGAAGCAGTGTTGTTTTGAGACAGCTGGTTCATGGTCTAGGATTCTACGGATATGATCTATGGTAGAGAGAGGGCACCTGCTGTCTGATGGTTGTGAAAAACCTGCAACCAAGGACAAGTGCTCAGAGGAGCTGCACCCTGGGGTGGGGTGTGTGTGTGTGAGGGACTATATGACCTTTCTGATTTAAAAAAAAAAAAAAAAAAGGTGAAAATAGCACAGACCTAGGAGAGCAGGTGTGGCCCAAGAAGGATTAAGGTCTCTTTTTCAGCATAGTCATCTGTTTCATTTGGACGGTTTGCCTTGGACAGAGAGGATTGTTTGATCTGGCTGGTGGGACAAATCACCCAACAAGCCCGAGGGAGACTGTTTAGTGGGTAAACTGAGGCAGCATCCACCACTGTCAGTGGAAAGGTAAACTGCCTTTTCACAGCGGGTTCGGTCTTGCATTTCTTGTGCTCCTCAATCTCTTACTGAAATCAGTGGGAGATTTGGGCAAGGAATCCAGGATAAGACATTAAAGCTGCATTCTTTCAAATACCATGAAGATATCCAGCATATATTTTTTTCTGGGGGTGAAGGTTATTTAGGGAGGGAGTGGCTATTTTAACTCTGGATTAGGTTTAACAGAAACCCACATCCTTACAAATAGAAAGCAAACCTGGAAAATGGGAGGGAAAGAAGAAAACTAGAAGCACAATAAAGAAAAAAACCCAGTACCATTATAGAAACTTACGGCTGAAGAGTCGCTTACTCTTACTTCATACAGTAGTTGCATATTTCAGACCTATGGAAGATCTAATCCCTATCTGTTAGAAACACTTTAAAATATTGACTGCTTTTGGGGAATTAGTCTGATGTAGAAATAATTTTATAGCTTCACTCCTGTAATACTTATATTATTGCAATAGTAAATGGAAAAATTATTGAGCAGTAGCAAAGTTAAATGGTGATGCTTGAGTAAGACGATAGCATATAGTGTATAATCTCCACCCATCAGGAAGCATTATGCTGGTAGTAAACTCTCTTCCTGGTTTGGGTAACATAAGCATAAATCATATTTGTTTCAAAAACACACCTCACTGTACTATATTCACTGTTGCTGACACTCAATTATATTCTCCAGCTCCTGGAAATGTGTTAAAAGGTGAGTTTCTCAGCGAGTAGATTCTCTAAAAAAATAAGTTTGTTGTCCTCGTGTTATGGAGAAAAGCTTGAAAACGTGACCCAAGAGCACCCTAAAGTCTCAATCAGGAAGGCAAATAAAAATAACTCAATTTCTTTAACATATCATGGATTTTTAAGCTAAAAATCATGACTTTTTTTTAGGGTCTGGCTCCTGTTTTTTTTTTTAAACACTTCTGGTTGGGAATGCCGCATATTTATATGAGTTATAGGCTTCTTTTTGATTTGGATCAATTGCATCCATCCTTCTCAGTCTGAGTGGCGAATGTAATATTTCAAAAAGTCAAAGGGTCACAATCAATACTTCAGACTTTCTCTCATGTTCCGCTCCTTTTGCGCTGTTTGGGGGTGCAAAAGAAGTGGAGACTGATACAAGTCCCCTACTGGGGATTCTCCCACCTGGCATACACAACTCCTCATAGCTCATGTTGCAGGGGATATGATGGGTGTGGTCCCTACTGCAGGCAAGCTTGGAATGCAGCAAAAGATTCCAGCCTTCGCACAACTTGGGAGAGGGAGAATCTAGGCAGAAGAGGCATTAAACGGAAAGCCCGGAAACCATGTATTTTAGTCCCAGCTCTTTCACTGACAGCTGTTAGGGGCTGTTAAGCAAAGAACTATTATGAAGGGAGGCCTCACACTGCAATCTCAGGGAAATGACTAGCCATTCACTAGCTAAGATAACTGAAAGTCAGCATGATGCCACTTCAGTCAGAGCTGGGAATAGAACCCCAGTCTTTAATATACTAAAGCCAACTCTTATCTGCATTATCTCACAGGGTTTTTGTTTTATTTTTGCAAGTAGCAGCTCAAATTAGGTGCTTCTGTGATTTACATTGAGTCTGGTGCCATGTCACCCTTCAGTAGCTGTTATAGAGCATATATGATTGCTACTTCTTACATGCTGAGGGAACAGGTTATTTAGTTTGAGTGGTAGTAGCTCATACACATTTAATCTCCAAAGGTCACAGGTTGAATCCCCACAAACAAGCCAGATGGGGGAGTTGTTATATTTGGCAATGATGTCTGTAGCTGCTAGACTATGATCTGGTCCCGGAGCCAGGAAATGAATCAAAGGTTCTTTATGCCTGGCATTCCATTACAGCCCCACAAATACTTGTGTAACCCACTAGCAAGTGTGTAAAGTGTCTCCTGGTAGAGGTTTGTCCCCATAGAAGCTAAAGCCTAATGTGCGTGTCTCTCTTTTGCTTCCCATTATCCCCATAACTGAAGTGGTTTTTGTGAAGTACTCAGAGTTTATGGTAGTGGGGGCCATATAAGCAAGGGTGGCGAGCTATATTTCCACGTGGTGCCCTAGCACCAGCAATATTCGGAACTCAGGTGCCCAGCTCCACCAATATTTGGGGCTGGGTGTCCCTGCCGCCCTCACCTGCCACCCCCCCCCCCCCGCACTTCCCCCAAGTGTTCCCCGGCCCCCTCTTGCTCCCCCACCCTCGTGCGCCTCCCTGGAGCAGAGCATCCCTGCCTCTGCCTCTTCCATGCAGCTCCATGCTGCCTCCCTGCAGCAACTGCTATCGCAGGGTCCTCATGCCCCCCAACTCGACTGCCAGGACAGACTGACTGAGCCTGCCCTTCCACCTCAGACCCTTCCCTTTTCCAGCGGGACCCTCCACCAGCACAGGGGGACCCCCTGCATGCAGTCACTGCTCCTGCCCCATGCTGGGCAAGGAGGCAGCCCCATCCCCCACCCCCAGTGAGGCTACAGCAGGGGAAGAGGCGCACGCAGCACCTCCCGGCACCCACCACGGGGGAGGCGAGGGAGATTCCTGGACCTGAAAGGGGCCTGAGGAGCACATGCAGTGATAGTGGTGGGGGTGAGTGTGCTGCTGGGGGAGGTGGGGGGGTGGGAAAGGGGGGCTCCTCCCCCAGAGCTTGCTGCTGCCAGCAGGGAAAGGGCTGGAGAGAGTCCTCCTCTCTGGCCTCTATCCTGGAGCAGCCTGCCTGCACCCCAAACTTATCCCCAGCCCTGCCCCACCCCAGAGCCCACACCCCCAGCCAGAGCTTTCGTCCCCCCCACCCTCTACCCTAGCCCTGAGTGACTCCAATACCCTAAACCCCTTATCCCCAGTCCCAGCCAGAGCCCTCATCCCCTGCACTCCAACCCTCTGCCCCAGCCCTGAGCCCTCTCCAACACCACAAACCCCTCATCTCCAGCCCCAGCCAGAGCCCTCATCCCCTCGCACCCTAACCCTCTGCCTGAGCCCTGAGCCTCTCTAACTCCCCAAACCTCCCAGCCCCAGACGGAGCCCTCACCCCCTCCCACACTCCTACTCTCACCCCAAACCCCTCATTCCCAGCCCCAGACAGAGCCCTCCCCTCTACACCCCTACTCTTGCCCTGAGCTCCTCCCGTACCCCAAACCCCTCATCTGCAGCCACACCCCACAGCCCTCACCCCTGCACCCCCTCGCATCCCCAAACTCTCTCCAAGAACCTGCACCCCCTCCCATCCCTAAACTCCCTCCCAAAGCCTGCACCCCAATCCCCTGCCCCAGCCTAGGGCCTACATCCCAGACCTCTTCCCCCTCCCAAACTCCCTCCCAGAGTCTTGGGCAGGTGGGGGGCAGAGTTTGGGCAGGGGCGGGTTCTGGGCACCACCAACATTTCTACAAACCTGCCACCCCTGTATATAAGTGTTTGAAAGATGCCAAAATACGAGGGTTTCTATGTAGAATGTTGAGAAACCATGATGCAGACTTGTTCAGTATTGTTTGTTCCTCAAATGTTATAAAATCCAAATGTAGTATAGGCATTTTCAAGACTTGCTTTATTGTAGTTACTCATTCTTGGTATGGACTTGGTAGGCCCGATTCTGTTCTCAGGTCTGTTTTCACTGACGTAACTCCACTGGATTGAGCAGATTTACTCCTATCTTAATCTGGTGCAAGGGACTGGAGAATAAAGTCCTCTGTCTCGCATTAATAGATAGGATTTTAAAGATATATTAAAAGCTCCAGATGCTTGGGATAGATTTCTTTTGTTTTTAAATATACGAATAAATCTAAACAAATAGATTCTTAGTGGGGACACAGTCTGCAGTCTCCTAATCTTTTGAGTAGCAGTAGGTAAGCAGGCTTCCCCATTGCTGGCTGCTGGAGTTGACTTCCTGAAACCTCAGCTTCAATCACATCTGCCAAAAATTGTATCTTCCTTTTCCAACTGAGAACAGCCTTGAATGTAATGGGCCCTTATGCTCATGCGCAAATGTAAATCAACAAGGTTTAAGGGGGTGGGGAATGGTAGTACTTTAATCTCCAGCTTCACAGACCCAAATGCAGAATCTCGGAATTTTCTCCTTGTTGCTCCCAGAGTTGCAGCAGGTTGTCTGATCTCTGCTGCATGAAGAAATGCATTACAAAAATGATTCTGGCCAGAACTCTGAAATGCTAGTTGCTTGATATCTTATCAAATTCACACTGCTTCTCCACTTAAACTGTATGGAAGAGTCTAGAAAAAGTGCATATCCTGTGCCAGCAACAATACCCAATTGAACTCCACACTGAATAAAGTAAGATGTAAAATACAAAAGAGATCTCCATTAACAGATTTCTCTGTTTCCTTTTCATTAATATGTAATGTTCTAAATACCAGAGTCCAGAAAAAAAACCTATTTCAGCATGGGTTCACCAGCAGTAGGCTGGTTATTCACTCACAAATGGGAAACAAGTCCCCCAAGGCCAGCCAGATTTTAAGTTTAATACTATGCTACAATTATTTATTGATGCTCATTTAAACAGACTTGCAACTTCACAATATGACCTGCATTTTGTGACATTTTAGGTGACAGCTGATTTACAAATACAGCTGCTTGGCCACACTTCAGCTGCTAACGTTTGGATACAAAATTAATGTTGGCTTTGCTTTGGGCTGTTTGCTACCAGCCAGTCATTATTCACAGATAATGACTGACTTCCTGTGGGCTAATGCTTGAATGTATTCTCCTAAAATTACAAAATAATTTTGTGCTTAAACATATTCCATTGTCAACAGCAATCTTATTTTTCACGCAACTGAAAATCAAATGAATGCAGAGTGTAGAAGTGCACCGTTATTATAAGGCCATCTATCCTCTCGCACGTCCCTCCTGTCCTCACGTTCATTTTGTGCTTTCCTGGACTCTGACATTGTCTGCCTCCACGCATTCTGCTGGGCTCTTTCAGTGCGGGAGGACTGCATGAGCTCAGAGAACACTTAATCACGAGTGCATTTTTTTTCGCCTTCTTATCTGCGCTAGCCTCTGGGACAGAGATGATAGGGGGAGAGTTGAAACATTTGTAGCTGTGGGAGGGAAAAAAAGGGAGAGTAGTATTTAAAAAGACACATTTTAGAGAACAATGGGTAGACTCTTTCAGGGTGAACCTTGCTGTTAACATTACATAGCACATGTGCTTTCTTTACAAGGTCACATTTTGCCTGTTATATTGAGGGCCTGCTGGTTTGGTGTGAGAGATCACACACGCAGGGCCAGGTAACAGACTTCGGCTTGCAGGCAGCCATGGTAAGCCACAGTCTTTTGGCTTCTTTAACCTTCATAACATGTGGGAATGCTTTCAAACAGCAGCACCCTCATTTCCCATACCAAGCATCCGTTGGGTTGGCTATTTAAAATGGATTGGCCATTTAAAAGGAGGGGCTGAGGTTTTCGGGTTAACATGCAGCACAAACCCAACTAAACCCCCCCTCACACCCAATTCTCTGGGATGATCACTTCACCCATCCCCCACCGCGTGGCTAAAAGCGGGGATGATTTCTTTTCAGCCACAGGCAAACAGCCCAGCAGGAACTGCGACCTCTGAATGTCCCCTTAATAAAATTCCCCTATTTCAACCAGGTGACCATGAATGATATCACTCTCCTGAGGATAACACAAAGAGGTAAAGAACGGATGTTGCTTGAATGCCAGCAAACACCAGAACCATACGCTACCATGCTTTCTTATGCAATGACTCCAGACTATATGCTACTGGCCTGGCATGGTAAAGTGTCATAGAATCATAGAATATCAGGGTTGGAAGGGACCTCAGGAGGTCATCTAGTCCAACCCCCCGCTCAAAGACCTACCATGGAGGATGGAATAAGGCTGCCCTCCTCAGAAACCTTTTGCAGAGGCTTTGGGAGTACATCCAGGAGAGCTTCATGGAGATGTCCCTGGAGGATTTCTGCTCCATCCCCAGATGTGTTAACAGACTTTTCCAGTAGCTGTACTGGCCACGAATGCATCCCAAATCTTCAGGGAAAACGAATCATTAAACACACTTGCTTTTAAACCATGTATTATATTTACAAAGGTACACTCACCAGAGGTGCCTTCTCCACCTTCAAGATCCGGGAGCCTGGGTTGGGAGGGTATTGTCTCCAGGGTGATAAACAGTTCCTGGCTATCGGGGAGAACGGTTTCTCCGCTTGCCTGCTGTGCGCTATCTTCAACCTCGTCATCATCTTCCTCATCCCCAAAATCCTCATCCCTGTTGTGTGAGACTCCCTTGCAGGAGTCCATGTACAGGGGTGGGGTAGTTGTTGGGGCACCCCCTAGAATTGCATGCAGCTCATCATAGAAGCGGCATGTCTGGGGGTCTGACCCAGAGCGGCCGTTTGCCTCTTTGTTATTTTGGTAGGCTTACCAGAACTCCTTAAGTTTCACGCGGCACTGCTGCAGGTCCCTGTTATAGCCTCTGTCCTTCATGCCCTTGGAGAGTTTTTCAAATATTTTGGCATTTTGTCTTTTGGAACGGAGTTCTGATAGCATGGATTCGTCTCCCCATACAGCGATCAGATCCCGTACCTCCCGTTCGGTCCATGCTGGAACCCTTTTGCCATTCTGTGACTCCATGGTCACCTGTGCTGATGAGCTCTGCGTGGTCACCTGTGCTGATCAGCTTGCCACGCTGGCCAAACAGGAAATTAAATTCAAAAGTTCCTGGTGCTTTTCCTGTCTACCTGGCTAGTGCATCTGAGCTGAAAGTGCTGTCCAGAACGGTCACAATGGAGCACTCTGGGATAGCTCCAGGAGGCCAATACCGTCAAATTGCATCCACACTACCCCCAAATTCAACCCGGCGATGTCGATTTTTAGCGCTAGTCCCCTCGTTGGGGAGGAGTACAGAAATCGATTTTAAGAGCCCTTTAAATTGACAAAAATGGCTTTGTAGTGTGGACGGGTGCAGGGTTAAATCAATCTAATGCTGCTAAATTCAACCTCAACTCGTAGTGTAGGCCATGGCTATGCGGCAGACATCAAGAAAATGGTAACGGCACTGTGTATCAAAGCAAATCACAAGCTTACTCAATAACTGGTAAGCAAAGGATTCACAGGCACTCAAGCAGAATATCACAGGCCATTTGGCTCACTTTTATTAATGGAAGCAGACTCTGATTAACCAAGTCAACTAAAATAGCTATCGGTCTAGAACATTAATTTAGTAACAAGGTCATCATTAGTATAAATATTAACATATAGGAAATATCTGCCAGATAGAGAGGCAGTTATGATTATTTGGGACCCACTCTGCTTGGTCTGAGGCATCTCAACAACATATGATAGCGTGAGATGCCTGGATGGATTCTGATCTTGCTCAGAGCAGTTTTATGATAGAGTATGCTATGGCAAACCTTGAATTTACTGGCATTTACTTGTTTAGGCTCCGCTGCAGCAAGGAACTTAAACACATGCCACGGGACACTTGCTGGCTTGAACAATTCTGTATTTGGGAATGTATAGCCTGGGGAAAAAAAAAACCTAGTAATTGTCCCTGAAATGCAGTGCCAGTGTGCCTGAGTTGTTTAGAGTGCTTCGTAACGTCATTTTCATTAGTCCCACAAGAGTCTATACTTCTTGTTGAATATCAGTCAACAAACTGTGAAGTTAACATTTTTGTCCAGTGGCAGATCTTGAATAATACTGGTTGAATGACTGAATGGCTTAATGTCAGGCTGAAAGTGCATTATGCGTTTCAAAATTATTGGTACCTTATTAAGGGGGAGCCAGGACTATTGTACTCTGATACAAATACTGGCTTGAGGAAGTAAGAATAATGGCTTGCTCAGCCTTGATCTAAAATTCTGTTCCTTTCTCTTTTAACTATACCTATTAATACCTGTAATCAAAGGAGCCAGTTATAAAAACAACGTTAAGTTCCAATAAAGGAAATCATCTTTGCATAGTAGAAAAACATTATTATTAAGGATAATTCTGGGCTTAGCGCCCAGGTTTATTAAATTAATCAATAGAGTTTCTAGGAAACAGCTGGGGAAATAACTGCATCAGGTACACAATTTTTGGGAAGCTTGTTATTTTGACACCACGAATACAACATTATATAAGTACTCAGATTCTCCAGACCCAGATTCTGAAGACAATGAAGATACTCTGCATTTATACCTTTATTAGTGGTATTGAAATTCGCCATGGGAAGCGTGCTCAGAGGAAATACCCCTTAGCTTTCAGAGAGATTGAACACTTCAGTTTCTACAATGTCTTCTTTCAAAGGCTGAGCAGGGACTCTAACTTGTACAATCAGCCAGTGTTTTAATAGTATCTCTGGCTCTGTGAGAAGTAGTAAAATGTCACCAAGAGATAAGGACACTTACATTCAGCTCCATCCTCCAGGATCTCTCTTGTAGTTTTGGTTTGATTATTCAAGTTCGTACATGCAGGAAGAAGTGTAGTAGTAGGATTTTATGTTTGCATTTTGTATAATTTAGAATGAAGAATAAAAAATAATAATGTAGCATGCATTAAATATATTGATGTATGATTTGACCATATCCTGCCAGTCACCCTTTCTGAAAGCAGAAAGGAATGGCCTAATGTGCTATTGGTAGAGATGCATCAGACAGAATCTTGTGTCTGAAGCTGATTTAAAGGCAGTGACAGACCTTTAGGGTCACCATTTTGTTGTATGTTTAGCATTCTGAAATAAGTAAAAGAATGCAATGATTGTTTTCTCCTGTGTTGCAATTTAATGTTCCCGTTCAAATGCTTTGTATAAATCAATCCTGTTTTGTGTGTGAATGAGGAATGTGTGTGTTAGATAAGTGTGAAAGCCATCACCAGACCAGATGTTCTAGGGAGGAATCAAGGATGGACGTAAAAGCGCCAGGAGATTGCAACATGCCTCTATTGAGATGTCAGAGGAGGGCAGATTGATGACTCTAAAAGATGTGGCAGGCACCCATCAATGGGGACAAGATAGCTGTGATCAAAACCAGCTGTGATCAAAACCACTCCCTGAGAGAACAAGATAAAGGATGAAAAGAACAATCTAAGAGAACAAGCACTCGTCAAACGGCAATTGATTACAGCATGACAGTGCAAAACTCATTGGTCCCAATGAGTTATCACTATATAAACAGGGTGCTTTGCCATGATACTTTGGGTTTCCCCTGCTAAGACTTCCCCAGAGCATCGTGTTGCAACCGACAGAACCCGGCTTCTCTCTACCCGTGATCAACCTAGCTGGTCACTAGATTGATCTGAACTCTGGACTGGTAAATATAACATCAATTGGCGGGACTGTGTGTGTGTGTGTGTGAGCGAGAGAGAGAGAGAGAAAGAGATTGAATATGTATGCTAATGGTTGTATTTCCAATAAACGTGGCGTATTGCCTTTTTCCCTGAAAAAGATCCCATGTGCTTCTTATAAGCATAACAGAAAGAAGAAATCACTTCAGGGCAGTGCCACAATTAGGGACAAAACAATGTTATGTTCCTCCTCCCACCCATCTTCCCCCACATTTTTCCCTACTAGTTGCAATGTGAAATGAGGGTATGGACCATGCTTAATTTGTGACAGGATTTGCCAGGGCTGAGCCCCGGCACCTCTAGGCTTGGCAGTTCATAGCCCCGGCACCTCTGGGTTTGCTGCATCAGTTATGATTGTAAAAAAAATTGCTTGAGCCCCGGCACCTTGTTACTTGAGCTCTGACACATCTTTCATTACAAATTAAGCACTAGGTGTGGCAAACCCAACTATTGCCCTCCCTGCATCTTGGCACTGAAGATGTGCATCAGGATCAACATTTTGAGCACACAGGAACTTTGTGTTTTGAAATTTTGTAAAGGAATTTTTGAAGTTCATCTAGAAATGCTGTCTCTGGGGGCTTTGAGGTGGTCAGTTCTCAGTACTTCTACCCTGTCTGTCACTCTCTCTCAGACATCGAAATCTTAACATACGTGTTTCCCCCATCCAGGGTAACTTGAGAATAAAAACATGATGCAAGGAACTTATTCTGCAGGGCTGTGTGCAGCAGCTGCTGTGCTTGGTGGACTGTAATATTGGAATTTCCGACGTTTTAGCAATGCACTCCTAGGCAGTTTTTTAGATTCACTGCAACAGATTGGATACTGTCAGTCAATAGATCTTATTTCATGCTATTGAGATGATTGTATTTATTTTACTGCAATAACACCTAGAGGCCCCAATCATGTATCAGAGCCCCATTGTGCTAGGTGCTGTACAAACACATGACAAAAAGATAGTCCATATGTCAAAGAATTTACAATATGAGTAAAAGACAAGAGACAACAGCTGGATACAGCAAACAGGCAGGGTATTACTATCGATGCTTTTGTCAGTAACCACAAAGGCTAGAAAATTACTATTTTTAAATGAAAGCTGAGATACTCAAATAGGATCATAAAAATGTAGGGGTGGAAGGGCTCTTGATAGATTTTCTAGTCCAGTCTCCTGCATCAACACAGGACTAAGTATTATAGACCATTCCTGACAGGTGGTTGTCTAACCTGTTCTTAAATCTCCAGTGATAGATATTCCACAACCTTCCTAGGTAATTTGTTCCAATGCTTAACTATCCTTACAGGTAGGAAGTTTGTCCTAATCCCCAACCTCAATCTCCCTTGCTGCAATTTTTCTTGTCCTGACCTCAATGGATAAGTTTCAGAGTAACAGCCGTGTTAGTCTGTATTCGCAAAAAGAAAAGAAGTACTTGTGGCACCTTAGAGACTAACCAATTTATTTGAGCATGAGCTTCATCGGATGAAGTGAGCTGTAGCTCACGAAAGCTCATGCTCAAATAAATTGGTTAGTCTCTAAGGTGCCACAAGTACTCCTTTTCTCAATGGATAAGGAGAACAATGTATCACCCTACTCTTTATAACAATGCCAATGTCTGTAAAGCACACACAGGGAAAACCTGGTGATCAGGAGAGTTGACGGGAAAAATCAAAGCTTATACTCTCGAGCCCCAACACAACCTCTTGCTTAGATGTTTACACCAGTGCAAAGTGGGTATAAAATACTATTAAATCAGAATAGAAACATTTATCACTTACTTTGCATTGGTGTAAATAACTACATGAGGTTCAGGGCAAAGAAAAATCGGGTCTTCACTGTTAATCTCGAGAGTAAATGGCAAAAAGCCTCCATATAAAACTGATGATGAATGAAGTTAGTGAGTGCTCGGAGCCGGCTTACAAAACTGCATGTTCGCCAAAGTCTGATTCTGTTACTTACTTCAATCCTAAATTCCAGAGAAGCCAAAAATCTAAAGGGCATCATTTTTTATCCAGGGGCAATGCATTTTGAATTAGGTTACATTACATGGCTTCTGTGATGGAATAATTTCAAATGCTTGTTAAATTGTGAGGTTTCAGAGTCTTAATCAGATGGGTACATTAAATGATGATCATGTTTGTTTTGGGCTTGAGAGATGTGTGCTGTCACTTTGCTTTCTGGCTTCATTCACTCCATATGGCCAGAAGCTATAGTAAGAGTCTGATTTGTCTCACTTATGCTCTGTTGTACCTGGTACAAAAACATAGCTGTTAAGCTGTAAATCAAAGCAATGGTTACTTTGTTCATCTCTTCCTATGATGTATATAGACTTTAGCTAACCCTTTGATCCCAGTGGCCATTTTTCCTCTTTTGAGTTCATTACCTTTTGAAAGGTGCTTTGTTGAATTAAAATGGCATTATTTGGTATGATGGTTCAGCGTTTTGTCAACTGAAATAATAAAAAGAACAGGAGGACTTGTAGCACCTTAGAGTCTAACAAATTTATTTGAGCATAAGCTTTCGTGATGCATCCGATGAAGTGAGCTGTAGCTCACGAAAGCTTATGCTCAAATACATTTGTTAGTCTCTAAGGTGCCACAAGTATTCCTTTACTTTTTGCAAATACAGACTAACCCGGCTGCTACTCTGAAACCTGAAACAATAAACTATCTCCATGAGAGAGGCTGTTGTTTGCTTATGTCATTCCTAGGTATAGTACCTGATGCCTCCCCCCCAGGAAAACTGAGACAGACATTAAATCTAGAACCAACTCTGCCCCAATATCGTGTTTGATTTTCTCTCTCTTCCCTCTTTCTTTATTACTATATACACACCCTGTATATGCAGACAGGATGATCATTTCATAACCTAGGTTGTGGAATATCTAAGCTAATCTTCCAGGTTATTGCCCTCCTGAAGTCACAACCTTTGGTGCAGGGTTAGAGTGGTTGGAGAAGAAATTAGCAAAGTTGGAGATAAGCAATTGATATTGTCAAATTCATATAAGGAGAACAAAGGCTTTGGTTTGCTCTGACCATTTGCAGAGCTTGACTGAGGGATGCTAACAGTGTATACATTTAACAAATAGTATTATTCAGAGGAGGAGAAAGTCACAGTATAAAACATAAAGTTGCCTGGCAAGATGACCTCATATGATCTCTGGGGAAATAGAGAATGTTATTTGCATATGTAATGTATCTGTTGCCATAGTTCTCAAATGGAGAGTCAGGACTCTCTGGTAGCTAAGGAGAGGATCCTTAACAATATTTCTCAGAAACCGGAGACTAAAAAGCAGGCGTGGAGAAACAGAAACCTAATCCTAATTAAATAAAGTTGATGCTGTGGTTAAAGCATTACAGTGCAAAACCACACCACTTTGCTCCAAAGAGGGAAAAAAGGAGGGGCAGACAGTGAAAGAGGAGGAAAAAGAAGAGGTGGGTGGACAGACATAGAATGAAAAAAGGTGAAAGATGGATGGACAACAGTGATTTAAGCACTTTTCTCTGAAATCTGTATATTAACCACAACGTGCTGTGATGTTGGCAGATCGGGTCATGTCAGAGTGTATTCGGGCCAATTCCCTTGTGTATTAGTATAGATCAAAGTGATTGTTAAAGGTATAAGTGTATTAGGTGTTTAAACTTTATAAAACTAATGAGATGTTATGTGCATTGTTTTTCCTTCCCTGTTTTCCTTGACTAAATCAATTAAAGGGAGTGGAGAATGTTTCCTCATCTGCACAAGAAGTTATGTTTACCACCATGTCCCTTTAAAGGTAAGCTTTTAACCTATTGATATGCATTGTTCATACAGCTCCCCTGCCATTGGGTGGTATATTGAGAAGTTGTGACAGGATCCCTGGAGTGCAACCTGGAACTGGGGTATCAATCTTCCCCCTCAACTCTCCAGCCTGGGCTCTCTCTCTCTCTCAATGCTTTGCTAGTGACAAGCAGCAACCCCCTCCAGGCACTATTATCACTCAGCACAGCCGCATGTAAAGCCCCACACCCAGTTGCTCCCAGAGACACTCACAAATCACACAGAGAAAGGCAGCAGCCAATTCCCCCCAGCTTTCCAGCCTTGCACCGCAGAGCTATACAATCTTGCCCTGGTCAGAAACCAGTTCGCCCCTCCCTCAATGTGCAGAGGACATACACAAGCCTTTGTAAACTGAGCTGAGATTTCCCAAGCAAGCACTTCAACCAAAACACACTGTTTTAGGTAAAATATAAAACAGATTTATTAACTACAGAAAGGTAGATTTTAACTGATTATAGGTGGTAGGCATAAAAGGTCAGAAATAGTTACTGAAGAAAATAAAAGGTAAGTGCACAAGTCTAAATCTTAAACCTTATTAGACTAGGGAGGCAGCGTATGGATCAAGCAGTTTTCTCACCCCACTGGATGTTGCAGTTCTTAATACACAGGCTTCTCTCTCAAGCCTGGGACCAGTACCCTCAGTTGAAATCTTTGTCTTTCCAGCATTCTTGACGCTTCCAGCATAGGTGGGGGAGGAGAAAGGCCAAGGCATGATGCCACTGTCTCTTATTTTATACCCTCAGTCCATGTGTCTGGAAAATACTATCCCAGACATGTCTTTGTGAGTCAGAGAATTGAGCAAACCCTCTGATATGGTCTTGTGCAACGGAGTCATAGCGCCGAGCAGTCCCCATTGTGTGGTGCTTGCACACCTGTCATTCCTTGATTACAGCTTCCCTGCTGATTAATGGTCATTTAACACCCTTCTGGGAGTAGTTTGCCTTCTTTTTATGTCACTAGCAAACTTACAACATATTTCAGAAACAACCATACAGCAAAATCTCATAACTTGATACACAATAATGATATATGTATTTTGACAGAAGGGGTTTCAGTAGATCATGACCTTTTTTATGATATCTTACATAGCATGCTTTTTACGAAATATATCATAATTATAGGATATGGGGGTTCCAGGGTGCTGCTTTGAGGTATAGAGTGCCACAGAAGTGCTAAGCAGACTTTTACCAGTAGGTTTTGCTAGCAATTTATGTATTTGCTACAGTATAATTTCTAAACACAAAGTCCCTGCCTTATAACATTCTTCCTTAATTAATTTCACACTCTCTGCTGTGCAAACACAGTTGAAGCATTTCTTCCTATCTCCTTTTTATTTAAGGTGTTTTTGCATGTGCATAGTATCAGATCCATCAAAGGAAACAAAGTTCCAAGCAAAACTCTCATCTCATTTCAGCAAATTCAAACCCCATCTGCTTGTTCCCATAAATACTACAATGTTTGGAAAAAATATGAGTCTTTGCAGAATCGAAGGCCATATCTCTGTGTTAATCTTCCAGAAAACCATTCTTGAGAGGAATACATTTGGGTTCACTAGAGGCTTTTATTAGTTATTTTTAACCTGACATCAGGAACACAGCAATAATTCTTGCTTTTGAATTTCCAAATGGCACCCTGGACCTCAACATAACTATTCCAGCTAATTCATTAGTGACTGTGAAAAGTCTGTCTTCTTGAAACAAATGTTAGCCTGCCTTATGTATTTCTTTTGTTTGACACACAAAGGATGAGCTAAACCTTACTTGGAATTACTCACACTGGAAATAACATGTTAAATCATCTAATTATTTAATTGGGAAAATAGAAATATGATTAAAAATAGTATTCTCACTAGCCCTGATCCTGCAAATACTTATGCATATGCTTCACTTTAGATGAGTAGTCCTACTGTCTTCAATAGGAATAACAAGCATAAAATTAAACACATGTATAAATCTATGCAGGATCGGGGCCACAGGCATCAGAGCTGGCTTTTGAAACTGATGGATGCAGGGACTGCCTGATTTCTGGACTATGTAAATGCTATGGCTAATTTAACCTTTCATTTAAAAAGGTTTCTTTTGATATCTTATATTGGACTTGGAGACATGGGGAGAAATGGAAGTGACCCAGGGAGGCAGTTCCAAGGCCGCTCCAGAGTGCTGGATACTGTTGTTTCTCATAGGGCCCAGGCTCCCCTACTAACTGCCCATGTTACAGCAGGGGGGCATAAGCCTCACTTCCACCCCCACCCTCCTTAGTAAAGAGAGGGTAAGGACTTTGAAAACCTTGAGGTGAAGATAAGCCACATACAAGGCTTAGGAATTGGACAGAAAGCCCTTTCCACTGGGAGGCATGAGACTAGAAAATGGACGTGCTACCCACTAGGCCCACAGGCCCTCTGAGGACTCTGTTCCATCCTTCACTCAGCCCAGCTGAGAACTACAGAAATTTATTTTTTTTTCTGGCCAAATTCATTGCTGGTATAACTTCAGTGCAGTAGGAAGAATGAATGTGGCCCAAACTGACTATAGTTGCAAAAGACCATTCCTTCTATTACTGGAATGGGTTCTGCTAGAGATGGAGATTGCTACTTCATAGACTGATCCTTTTCAAACTCCTCAGGACAAGCATCATGACAGTTGATAAGAGAAGAGTGACAAGTGCAATACAAAAAGAAAAGGAGTACTTGTGGCACCTTAGAGACTAACCAATTTATTTGAGCATGAGCTTTTGTGAGCTACAGCTCACTTCATCAGATGCATACCGTGGAAACTGTAGCAGACTTTATATATACACAGAGAATATGAAACAATACCTCCTCCCACCCCACTGTCCTGCTGGTAATAGCTTATCTAAAGTGATCATCAGGTGGGCCATTTCCAGCACAAATCCAGGTTTTCTCACCCTCCACCCCCTGGATTTGTGCTGGAAATGGCCCACCTGATGATCACTTTAGATAAGCTATTACCAGCAGGACAGTGGGGTGGGAGGAGGTATTGTTTCATATTCTCTGTGTATATATAAAATCTGCTACAGTTTCCACAGTATGCATCTGATGAAGTGAGCTGTAGCTCACGAAAGCTCATGCTCAAATAAATTGGTTAGTCTCTAAGGTGCCACAAGTACTCCTTTTCTTTTTGCGAATACAGACTAACACGGCTGTTACTCTGAAACCTGTCAAGTGCAATACAATACAATGTTCTGGATTGAAATATACTCGGTCAATTGCAGAGGGTGGAGGAGACAGGAAGCCTGGAATGTGGAAAAGCCTCACTTTTACACTAAGTATTTGATTCATACAAACTCCCAGAGTCCTGAGAGAACCTGATCATTTTCAGCTGATTGGCTGTTAAAGTGGAAAGCAGTTTGATATCTCACTTAATACATGGAACAATGACTCACTCTGTTCATTTGTGCTAGAAGAAATCTAATTATAAAATGCAGGATACAGAGAAATGGGAATTCATATTTCTTTTGTGGTTAGTTACTTGGTTTTTGTTCTGTTATTGGTCAACGCCATCCAGTGGTAGGTTTTTCACACTGTATACAGTATAATTCCAGTTATTTAAATTCCAATTTATCTAAAAATCCTAGTTATCCGAATCCACAGTGTGGTTAATTACTCACTAATAGTTTCTCAGTTAGCCTCTTAGCGCCTGTTAGTGCTGTTGGTACCTATTCCTAGAAAACCCACTGGCCTATTCCGATGAGTGCTGTGCCTGTGCCCCAGGCTCCAAAAAGAACAGTGAGCACCTGACCATATTAGCCTGTATAGCTTGTAGTAATGCCACAGGAGAACCTAAACTACCTCTTCTAGTCATAAAGAAATCTGCTAGCCCCGGCTGTTTTAAGCATGTTAATCTTACCTCCCTTCTTGGGATTTACAGAGCCCAAAGGAGTGCCTGGACAAAAGCTGAGATCTTCCATGCCTGGTCTGTTAACTTTGTCTCTGCTGTGCAGTCTTTTCTTTGGTCAAAGGGATTACCCGTTCATGGGATCCTTCTGTTCAATAATGCTGGGGCACATACAGGCTGACAGTGCTTAACCCAGTTCAGTTTTTGTTATTCCTTAATGAAATATTATTATCTTATTTATTAGTGAGTTATTAAGCATGTGTCAGCAGGGCTCATCTGAAGAAGTGTTTTTTTTTCCCACAAAAGCTTATGCCCAAATAAATCTGTTAGTCTTTAAGGTGCCACCTGACTCCTCATTGTTTTTGTGTTATCAGCAAAACTTCCACTAAAAATAGCACTTCTGTTTATTTGAACATCCAGTTATCAGGCTCTTCTGGTTTGGGGAACCTAGAGCAGATACGAAGAAATGTTGACCCAGTGGAAGAAGGTGTAAATCAAATTAAGGTCTTTATTTTTACTTGTATCCACTGAAACCTGCTTATGGTACACTTGGTTATAGTGAAATTCCACTTACAGCAAAGTGAAGCAAAAAGCTCTGAATTATTTCAACGCAATTCAATTAACATTGATTGTGGTGAAGTTTCATGCCACTATGGCCATGTTCCGCTTTCCTAATTTTCATGTTGAATGTAGCAACTGTCGCCTAATAAGGTGCTAACTTCTGCTTTCCCATGGATTATCCTCTCTCTTTGCTCTAATTGAGCCTGGGAGGAAAAGAGAAGATGCCATTACCCTAAGGAGTAAGGGAAAGAAGGGATCCATAAATCTACATCTTGTTGCAGCTGCTTTTTGCTGGGAGTGAAGATTTGTTCTTCCAGGGATGCATATGGCAGCTGGTGACTCCCCTAGCCACAAAGGGTTGAAGAGAGGCCCTGTCATGTCTCTTGCACCAAAATAGAAGGGGTATTTTGCCGGGAGGCAATAGGTGGCTATAGAGAAACTGGGTTTATGAGATGTTGCACTGTATAATTTCTCTTTCCCTGCATACATGCCCCATGGAACATTTGGCCAGGAGGGATGAAATGAGCGCCTGTCAAAGACACACAACTCCTGCGTGTTCAGAGATGATGACATGGAGCAACTGAGATTCAAGCTTCATCTAGGAGCTGAGGGCATAGCACTTCCATTTACAGATACCCTATGAACAAGTGATACTGAGGCACAACCCTAAATCTCACTGGTTTTTGACACCACCCTTCTGCTCTTCATATGGAAAAATAAATTCATTAATATTCTTCACTTCTTTTACTCTCAGTTCTAACTCTGTGAGCATCAAATACTTTTTAATTCCCTTGAGGCCAGGGAATACAGTTGTCCCTGTCCCTTGTGTATGGGTACACATAGGGTGAAGGGGAAGTTTCCTTGTGCCCACGTCTCTTCACATGGACCAGGGACGACAGGTTAATCCCCACAATTCTTGAATGGCTAAAGCATGTGACCAGTGTTAATTTAATAGAAGGATCATTTCCATAGCATAGCAGGTACATAGTTAATGGGTGTTAAGTTCAACTGTACAGATCATCTGTGTTTGCTCTGACTATCTTCACTAGACGGTATTGGAGCCTTCTCAGAGCCCTGTTTACTCGTAGAGCTGTGGGATTTTCTCATCTCACGGGTACTGGAAGAGATCTTTGTCTCTACGGTAGCGAGCCTTGAGGATGAAATCTCTGAGGCTGTTGACCTGGTCAGAGAGTGAGGTCTTTTTGAGGTGGGTTCCTTAAGAGTGGAATTAGACCTGTTCTTCTTAGGACCTTTAAGAGGAGGTCTCTGAGGCTTTCCCCTTTCTAGAATAGTGCTGAGCTGAGGTCAAAGTGGGGCTACAGACCCCTGGGGACTGAGGTATGGGGGTGGGGTGGTTTCTTCAGACTAGGCTCTGAAGCAGGGTGAAGAGAGTGCTTCAACATTACAGTTGTGGCTTGATTTTCTGGTTCTTCTGTGTCCTGGGTTTGAGGGCTAAGAAGTAGTTACGTTGCAGTGGGATGTGTGACTCCACCAGGTAGTGAACATGCTTAGACTGTCCATCACTGAACACGATAGCCTCTCTACACATGAGGCAATGGGTAAGCCCTGGTGAGTCAGGGAAACCCCCCCACAGGGAGGATTTCCCCGGTGGAAATAAAATAAACTTCAATAACCAGTAACTAACTACTACTACTAACTAACTAAACTAAGTAGAACAAACTCAGCAAGTAGCTGTGGCATGCACAATGCAGATGCACTTAGCTCTGTCTCAATCTGAGGGGGTTGAGAAGGAACTGAGGGCAATTTGCCTGGGCAGCCTGATATAGCCTTGGGGCAGCACACGTGGCTATCAGCAGTGCTGCGCAGGCCAAACAGACAGTGTTAATGAAAATTTCTGATCAAAGGTGCATGGGATGCCCGTACACCTGAAGTGGGGCACGTATAAGGACTCTATTCAAAGAAGAAGTGTTATTTACCTTTTCCCACAATACAAAAACCAGGGCTCACCTGATGAAATTAATAGGAAACAGGTTTAATACAAACAAGAGGAAGCACTTTTTCACATATACCACACAATTAACCTGTAGAAGTCATTGCCAGGGGATGCAGTGATGGTCAAAAGTATAACTGGGTTCAAAAGGATCTGGATAAGTTCATGGAGGACAAGTCCATCAGTGGCTATTAGCCAAGATGGTCAGGGATTCAACCCCATGCTCTGGATATCCCATGTCTCCTGACTGCCAGAAGCTGGGAGGGGAAGACATGGGTGGATCACCCCATCTGTCCTGTTCTATACTCTCCCACATAAGGTCTGGTACTGGCCATTGTCAAAAGACAGGGTCCTGGGCTAGATGGAGCATTGGTCTGACCTAGTATAGCAGCTTTTATGTACTTACACTTTTGCACATCTTGCAGTTAATGGGGCTTTTTTTTGCGTAACCCCTCTCGTCTAGCCCTTTGGGGTGAGGGTCTACTAATTTATACTCCTTTTTATATTCAGAGCTGATATGTAAAATGGTGGTGGTGGGGGGAGGGTGGACAACTGGGTGCCAGCTCTCCAGAAACCTTCACTCTTCTCATTAAAATTCTGCAGCTGCTGCTCAGGAAAGGAAATAATATTGTCCACATCTTTCTTCTTCCTTTTTTCCCTTTTAGGTCTTTTCATTACTTTCTATTCTTTCTCTCATCTATGATCTCTGTCATTCACCATGAGTGAGTGTGTGTGTATGTGGGGAGAATATGATTCCACAAAGGATTTTTTCTTTTTTAGCACTGGACAGGGACCCATGGGAGCAACTTAGAAGATCAGGCTGCTAAATAGTCTTCTTTCACTGTACAAATATCTGGAGACTGCTACTTAGAGTGTGGTATTTATAAGCTTTCCCAGCTCGGCTTTCACAGGTGCCAAAAGGTTAACGTAATCTTGAAACAAAAGATAGGTATACTCCACATACCTGCATATATGCTCCACTACACCATTGCCTTTTTGGTTCATTTAACACTTGTATTGTTCCAAACCACTAACTATAGCATAATAAATTAGTAGTTCATTCAGCACAGCTAAGCAAGCTGGTATGATTTAGAGCAGTGATACTCATTCTGAGCCTTGCGAGCCCACAAGCAGGTCTTTTTATGTCTCCTGCGGCTCTTTGCAGAGCATGACTTTAAAACACAGGGTGATTTAATTATTCACCAGTCTAAGTTATTAACCAATCAGGATGCTTTTACTGTTAACCAATTGTAGTTGATAAAATAACAATACTTGGTCAGTCATTTTGCTGTGCGAATAATATATAGTAAATGAAACAATGAATTCCCAGTACTGTGGCTCTTTTGGGTAATGACGATTGCTAATTTGAACCACTGAAGTCTGAGAATCACTGGTTTAGAGGTCAAAGCGTGGGTACTGAGCATCTGGATTCTATTCCACTAAGCCTGTTTTACCACTTGTTCTCAGGTTCCACATCTGCAAATGTAAGGTATGGGGGAAATTTGTGCCTACCCACTTCACAGAGAAGTTGTGAGAATGAATTGCTTTTTGAAAAAGCAAGAGGTCTTCAAATTACAGGCAAAGCAGAAGTGCAAAATACTTTTTTTGAAAATCAAAAAGCAAGTCCTTCAGGAAATTGATACAAGATTTAAATTTGGATAGGAAAGGGATAAAATGAATGTAAAAATTGTCAAATCAGGTATAAAACACACCAAAAATCACCCCCAAAATAATTTTTGAAAGAAAAATATGAATGTATTTTTAATGAGTAAATGGCTGACATTATTTCTGTTCAGAGAGCTCTCTCTTCTCAAACGATGTCACACCCCTCAGCATCTGCTCAGGTGCTGAGCAATCAGAAAGCCACTCTCCAGCCAGAATAAGGATAATGTCATGAATATATGAATATATAACTAGACTCCAATGTGATCCCTGATCTGCTGGTTCCCAATGGAACTTAAAAAGCTTGACTACCAATGACATTTTTGTGATGGGAAGATTTTCAAAAAGCAAAAATAAACCTAGAGTTGATTTACATGAACTTATTACATCAAATTAATCAGGGGGCCATGCAGACAGTGATGCTTTCAACACCTGCATAAAGCAATGAAGTGATTAATGGATATGCATGTACGTTTGAATAATGAGAGTGCTTACATTGTGAGGCCCCCAGATAATACATATAGTGCAGAAAGGAATGGTTTAAGGAAAGCAAATAAGCAAAATTTTTGACATGGTGGATCTTGCCAAACGTCTGATCTTGCTAAACGTGACTGATCTGAACAAATTTAGATTTTGACCTGATTCGTTTCAAGAGTGATATTTGTGGGGTAGGACGAGGGAATAGTGTGTGTTTATTCCAAACATAAATACCATCAAATTGGCATCCAGACATCCCTCAGTGAAGTCCTAGATTGAACAGCAATGGAAATAGTTCTCTGCAAAAAGTAACTCCTCTAAGACCCACTGTAAGAGAACTGGAGGCCCAGCTCTATGAATTTGCCAGTTGAATGTTGAAGGTATGTCCCAATCTAAAAATGACTACCTAGCTTGCATTATGTGAGACAATACGATTGACATCCTTGCTCTGCTCTGCTCTGCAAGAAACATACATCTGCATTCCAGAAGGATCATGCCAGAATACCCTGATACAAGGTTATGGTATAAACTCGCTCCCCGAAGATGACACAGGGACACACTGATCCCTCCTAAGGATAGGGTCTGGATGACAGGGTGATGGACAGACACAGTCCTCTGTGATTCCCTGATTGGCTGGCATGCCCCATATAAGCCAGGAAGCCTTTTCTGGGAGTTGTCTGAGCAATGAAGATACCATGCCTTAGATAAAAGAAAAGGAGTACTTGTGGTACCTTAGAGACTAACAAATTTATTTGAGCATAAGCTTTCGTGAGCTACAGCTCACTTCATCGGATGCATTCAGTGAAAAATACAGTGGGGAGATTTATATACATAGAGAACATGAAACAATGAGTGTTACCATGCACACTGTAACGAGAGTGATCAGCTAAGGTGAGCTATTACCAGCAGGAGAGCGGGGTGCAGGGGAGGAACCTTTTGTAGTGATAATCAAGGTGGGCCATTTCCAGCAGTTGACAAGAACATCTGAGGAACAGTGGTGGGGGAGGGAGGGGAATAAACATGGGGAAATAGTTTTACTTTGTGTAATGACCCATCCACTCCCAGTCTTTATTCAAGCCTAAGTTAATTGTATCCAATTTGCAAATTAATTCCAATTCAGCAGTCTCTCGTTGGAGTCTGTTTCTGAAGTTTTTTTGTTGAAGAATTGCAACTTTTAGGTCTGTAATCGAGTGACCAAAGAGATAAAAGTGTTCTCCGACTGGTTTTTGAATGTTATAATTCTTGAAGTCTGATTTGTGTCCATTTATTCTTTTACGTAGACACTGTTCAGTTTGGCCAATGTACATGGCAGAGGGGCATTGCTGGCACATGATGGCATATATCACGTTGGTAGATGTGCAGGTGAACGAGCCTCTAATAGTGTGGCTGATGTGATTAGGCCCTATGATGGTGTCCCCTGAATAGATATGTGGACACAGTTGGCAACTGGCTTTGTTGCAAGGATAGGTTCCTGGGTTAGTCGTTCTGTGGTGTGGTGTGTGGTTGCTGGTGAGTATTTGCTTCAGGTTGGGGGGCTGTAGGCAGATAATCTGCAAACTGGATTGCAAACTGAAATCTCTATGTATATAAATCTCCCCACTGTATTTTCCACTGAATGCATCCGATGAAGTGAGCTGTAGCTCACGAAAGCTTATGCTCAAATAAATTTGTTAGTCTCTAAGGTGCCACAATACTCCTTTTCTTTTTGCGGATACAGACTAACATGTCTGCTACTCTGAAACCTGTCATGCCTTAGATACTTTTCCTTGCTGTGACTTGCCTTGATCTCAGACTTCTGGCTCTCAGTTTAGGCTTAACTCCTGACCCTGATCCTGGTTTACTGTCTCTGGCTTAAGACCATTGCTGATTCTGGTGAAAGACCTAGCGCAGCCAGGCCCCATTCTCACCTCATGCTCTTAATTTGGTAATGGACTCTGATTCTGTGGTTTTGACTTGGCCTGGTCCTGGATTGATCTCTGACTTTTGGCCCCAGTACTGAGCCACTCACTCTGTACCCCCAGGCTGCCCATGATCTGGCTCTGACACTTGAACCCATATCAAGTCCAATAAGAAGTGAATGAACCAATAGTTACAGCAGGGATTAATTTATCCTATTGTTTCCAATCGATCTATACTGATGCAGACAATGAACTCTAAATTAATGAGCACTGAGAGTACTAATACAATTGATATATCCTTTACTGATAGACTACAATAATAATGGCTCATTTAGATTTATAACGTCATTCAGATAAAGTTAACATGTTACCTAAAAAAAGAAAAGGAGTACTTGTGGCACCTTGGAGACTAACAAATTTATTTGAGCATAAGCTTTAGTGAGCTACAGCTCACTTTATCGGATGCATGCAGTGGAAAATACAGTCCCCCACTGTATTTTCCACTGCATGCATCTGATGAAGTGAGCTGTAGCTCACGAAAGCTTATGATCAAATAAATGTTAGTCTCTAAGGTGCCGCAAGTACTCCCTTTCTTTTTTGCGGATACAGACTAACACAGCTGCTACTCTGAAATGTGTTACCTAACTGTCCTGTCAGAATATTGACAATAAATTACTATTTAGGCTTTAGAAGAGATTTACTGGGACCAAAATTTCATAATATCTGAGCATACCTAGAGATTCATCATAAATAAAACATTATAAGCACCTCTGTGGTAGTCATGAAGCTATTTATTGGAAAATAAGAAAGGTCATTAAATGGCAAATGGTGAAATTGCTATCTGCTACAGGGAAGTCTCAGTGAACTTGACTTCATTTACTAACATGCCATTCTTGTTATCTGGCTTATGCTAGAAGTAACATTTTAAAAAGTTCATATAAATGTCACCATTATAATTTAAGCCATCCATAAAATGAAATTCAGGGGAATTTATATAAATAAAATCCAATATAAGGGATGATATAAAGGATGATGAAACTGTAACTTTGTTATGCATTCTGAACTTTCATTCATCATCATTTTTACTAGGAAGGAGCATTAGGTTCTGTTTGCATTAAAGGTTGGACAATTCTACATTTTGCCACTGGCAAGAGGATGAGCTCCACAGTAATAATAGCAAATCATGTTAATTTGTGGCACAACGTGTGGCGTCACAACACTACGAGAACAGTCTATTACATAGTGACCGTTTCCTGGAAGAATGCCCTGGGCTGTATGGGATGAGGTGGGATGCTTTGGAGCAAGGCTGTTCTTCCTGCCTCAGTTGGAAAAATCCTTTTCTATTTCTCTGTATTTTACCTTGCTTTTCCATGCCCCTTTCTAACACTGCTGCTGTGCTGGTTTGGAGGAATAAAGATCCAATAATGGCTGCTAACATTTAAAAAAATGTTATTAAAATATTTTCATTTGTGCAATTGTTGAAGAGACTAATAGAAGGCCACTGAGTTCAAAGGGAGTTTTCCGTAGCAACTACTGCAGCATAAAGCTCAGACACATGGCCATATTAGCTTCATATCAGTAAGTGGTTGTGAGTGAGTCATGGGGCCTAGTTCTAAGGTCCAATAAGTCTGCTTTGTGCCAGTCTTTGTGGCACAAAACAGACTTAAGTGTAATTGTGCCGGGAGGTGGAGGATTCCCTCAGATTGGGGACTCCCCAGGTGATGAGGGACCGCCATAGTGGCTCTTACTTCACCGAATTAATTCCCAGCCTCAGTGAGGGCGGGGAATCAAAGCTAAAAGGGCATGGTCAAGGCATCCCTGTATACTGATAATCCTTGATTGCTGGAGTGGCTGCTAGCATAATTTAGAACTGCACTGAGAGTTGCTTTAAACTTCATCAAAGACCATCCCATGATAGATATGGCCCAGGATCAAAGGTGAGGCCACATATAGTTCCCTTTTGCCTCCTATTTAGTTGCGTCCAGAATTCATTGGGTGCTAAGAATCTGGCACTAAATCTGCCAACTTCATTCACATAAACTCCATTTATTTCAGGGGAATTACAGTAAAGATGAATTTGGCCCAGTGAATATAAGGAAGATTAAGCTTGAGGGGCCAGTGGAAGGTGTCAGTTACAGTGATTTAGTCTCCCTTAGACTCAGCTCTGACCTTGGCCTGTGACATTCAATATAGTTGGGCAATACAATAAAAATAAAATCAAAATTACAAACTTAAATATGTAAATATGAAGCATGCAAAGTCCTCAGTTCAAGATACAAGGTTTAAGTGCTACTCCTGAAAAATTATACATCTAAAATTGCTAAGAATATCATTATAAATTATGAAATAAGGACCAAAGTGAAGAAATGTCTCATTATACTGCTATGTAACACAGAAATAGGTCAAAATATTTCTACAGTGCAATCAATATTAATACAAATTGTCCACAACTAAAAATGAGAGAAAGGATAGAAAAATCAATCAAAATATTGATTTTTCAGTATTAAAGTTAAGCCCTGGAAGGAAGGAATTCTGAACTAGATCATCTAAAGGATCATTGTTTTCAGCTTGTTTTTCTAAAATACACTCCTTTAGCTTCACTAGTTCCCTCCTGCCCTGGTTTAGTCTGTAATGGATTCTATTTTCTGATTCTGTTTCTCCTTATAGGCCCCAATCAAGCAAAACTCTTTGAGATGCAATGTATAAACCTCACACTGATTAACCAAGGGCTAACAGAGTTTGAACCCAATTAGGCCCCTGAGTGTGAGGCATAATTGGTGGTCAAACCCAGCTAGGATGGTGTTTGGTCTTTGTAAAGGAGGAAGCTAAGGGAGATGACATAGGAGAGAGATATCTGAGACGTTTCCCCCCCCGTCCCCCTCGAGTTAAAGGCAGAGAGACGCCTTAGACCAAAACCAGAGGGTGCTGTGTGAGGAGAAAATCTGGGAGGTCAGGTGAAAAGCCTAGTTCTAGAGGTGATTGTCCTGAGCCAGGATGAAGCTGGAAGCAGCATGGCCTAAGGGACATTTGGATTGAAGTCTGGAGCAGAAAGGGGTTTCAAAGAGAGAGGGAGAACTCTGCAGCAACTCTTGTGGTAGCAGAGAGTGGAGAGAGCTGAGGGGAACAGGAAGGCCCCTGCAGAGTGGTCAGAAAGCCTGGATGTGGCAGGAGATCTGTGGAATCTACAGGATTGGAGCAAGTTCCTATGGCTGACTGTAACATAAGGGTATGAACCAGACCTCCCAGGGTTTCTCTGCAGAGGTGCTGCTTGTTACAAAGAGCCCATGAAGGGGCTAGGGGAAAAGCCTGAAGAAAGATGAAAGATAGAAAGGAGTCTAGGGAGGCAGCAGCAAGATGTCTGACAGGCAGGCCCTGGCTGCGGGTTATAGGGTCCCTGGCGTGGAATTCAGTGTAAAGGGTTCTAATGGGAAGGTGGGAGGAAGATGTAAGGGGCTAAGAGCAATTTAAAGCTCCGAGGGGAGGGTGCGAGGACCATGAGCCCAGAGGTGAGGACTGAACAAAAGACATAAGGATTTGGACTGCTATTTGTTGGACCACTTGTTACCCTGGAAAGGATGGAACTAAAACGTGACCAGACTGATCGGCCAAGTTATGAAAAGAGGCAAACCACTGTGGGACTGGAGCAACCATCAGCCGAGAAGTACTAGAGAGGAAAGAGCTGCCATGCCCAACCACAAGGGGGGGCTCCAGTGGTAAGTCCACCTTTCTACTCTCTCAAACACCTGCTTAACTTAAAAACATGAGTAACTGATGCAACTATGTGCTTCAAGTTGTTGGGGACACTGGGGCATGGCCACTAGGTAACTCGAGGGGATAGAAGACCACGAGTGTCGATGAAGCCCCCTCGCACTAGGCCCAAGTGTCCTTGGCCACCCCCCGCCTGGAGGCACTCGCAGCAGCTCTGCGTACTAGGCCCAAGTATCCTTGCCCCTGCCCCCCCCCCCCCCCGCCTGGAGGCTCTCACAGCAGTTATGCTGAGGATCTGCAACAATATGTTGCAGAGTCAGACTGCCTGAAACTAAGCAAGGCCAAAATGGGCAGATATGGAAGAACAATGCTGAATAAAGCAGCTTTATGTATGGTTTAAGAAATGATACAGAGAACAAGGGAACTAGCTGGGAACTGGATTGGCTGGCTATATGGATACTTAGGGCAGCTTGCTATTGGATAAGTATGCTGGGAAAAAGGATGTATAAAAGCCTGTGTAACTTCCTGCTCTGTGTGCAGGATTTGAGATTTTATTCTCCCTGTACCTTTTTGCAGCTGCAAATAAACTTTTCTGCTTCTCCACCCTATTGTGATTATTGAGTGTAGCACACCGGGTAGCGAACCAACCTCAGCTGTTGTTTAGCCTCTCGGCACTGGGTGCCGGCAACAAAATTAAGCATGTGCTTAAGTACTTTTCTAGGTTGGGGCCTAAATGTTATTCTCTTGTGATCATGTATCTTTAGGAGAGTGATGGAATAGTTGGAGGTTTGGGGACATAATTTCTGGGATCTCCTTCATTAACCTTGTGCCTAATGCTGTGAAGAGCTGAGTATCCCTTGAGAGGTGCTAAGCACCTCAACAGTGATTGAGGTATTTAGCACCTTACAGGTTCAATCCCTGGTTTAGTAACTTTGGACCACTAATTTAATATCAATGTTCTTTCTTTTATATCTCTCAGATTTGGGGAAAATCATCTAGGAAACCTTGCAGAATTTTCCTTTGTTCTCTCCACTGGATTTTTCTGCTGGAGGGACCCTGTCTTTGTTGAATTTGAAGAACAAACATTATTAATATAACAGCTCTACAAATAGCTTGATCCTGTACTCATTGAAGTCAATGATAAAACTCCTATTGTCTTCAATGTGTTGCCGGCACCCAGTGCCGAGAGGCTGAACAACAGCTTGAGTTGGTTCGCTACCCGGTGTGCTACACCCAATAATCACAACGGGGTGGAGAAGCAGAAAAATTTATTTGAAGCTTCAAAAAGGTACAGGGAGATTTGAATCTCAAATCCTGTACACAGAGCAGGAAGTTACACAGGCTTTTATACATCCTTTTTCCCAGCATACTTAACCAATAGCAAGCTGCCCTAAGTATCCATATAGCCAGCCAATCCAGTTCCCAGCTAGTTCCCTGGTTCTCTGTATCATTTGTTAAACTATACATAAAGCTGCTTTATTCAGCATTGTTCTTCCATATCTCCCCTGTGTGGCCTTGCTTAGTTTCAGGCAGTCTGACTCTGCAACATAGTGTTGCAGATCCTCAGCATAACTGCTGTGTGTGCCTCCAGGCCGGGGGGCCAAGGAAACTTGGGCCTAGTACGCAGAGCTGCTGCGAGTGCCTCCAGGCGGGAGGGGCGGGGGCCAAGGACACCTGGGCCTAGTGCGAGGGGGCTTCATCGACACTCGTGGTCTTCTATCCCCTCGAGTTACCTAGTGGCCATGCCCCAGTGTCCCCAACAAATGGGTACAAGATCAGACCCAGAGAGGCAATGCTGCTGCTTATTACAAGACCTAGTGAATGGTGTTTGGTGTGAAAGCAGAATCTTTCTCTTGCAAACAAAAGCTGATTTGTGCAAGCTCAGGGTTTTCTGCAGCTCACATTTTTTTAAAAAGGAAGTTTAAATAGTTTTAAGAACATCAGTGTATACTTAAAACATGGTTCTGCTTTGAAAAGTGACTGTAAATATGGCACTATTTTTTACAGAGCATTTAAAAGCTATTTTAAGATACAGTGGTGAGGAATTGATAAAAACAGATGGTCTGAGTCAAGAAATTCAGATCTGGGTCTGGACCCACACTTTTGCAAATCTCAGGGAGAAGGGGATTCTGTTTGAGGATTCTGGTGTGGGCCAGAGATTTGCATCAGAATACAGACTTTCCCAAAGTTCAGGAGAGTTTGGATTTGGGATTCTGTTCTGAGGCCATCGCTACATAATATGTCAATACAACATATTAGCACTAAGGGCTTTTACATCTTGAAAGTGCTATACGAAGATTGATTAAGGGGTAGCCCTTTTCTTATGTCCTTGTTTGTGCTTCTAAATTGCTCCCACTTGCATTTTAATATTATTTGTAGTAATATTCCTCTTATTACAATTACATGGGTCTTCGCAGCTGAAAGGAAGGGGACCTATAACATGTTCTCCTTAGGTTTACACTTAACTGTTCCGCTACATCTCCAACAGAATCTACCTCTAAGGTTCAGCAGCAATAACCCATAAGCAATCATTGGTCTCATCACTCCACTGCTTTTGCCTCAACAAAGCCATCAGTACCTGAGTACATCTTTGCTTGGGGTAAGCAGTGCTCTTTTCACACAGGGGTTGTGGGGCGGGGAATAAAATGCCATTGCCGCACCATCTGAAGTGATTTTACTTCCATCCTTTTCCTATAAGGGGAATGCTTACTCCCAAGACTGACTGGTCACTGTGTCACAATCATTTCACCCCCTCTACCTGCCAACACTATTATTAAAAAGCATTGGATCGAATTTGTATATTATGGCCTCTGGGTATATTCCTCCATTATGTATTTCATTGCATTACTGTATTTCCAAGTATTTCTGCAGAATAAGACTTTGGCCAAAACTTTTGAGTTGTTTTCAGAGATTCCCGATAAAATATTTATCAAGGTGGAATTCTCTGCATTGAGCATAGGTACTTTTGTTTTCTTGTGTCATTTTAAATAGGCCATTAGTCCAAGTGTTTCTAAAAGCATTTTCCGCCCAGGCTGGTTAAGATATTGCTTGCAGGTGAGTCTGCAACTGCAGTTCACTGTTTCCTCTATTATGGAGTCATGGCACACATAAAATAGCCGTAAGGAAAAATACAGAACAAAATAGCAGAATTGTATGCAGAAAACCTCAGAAATAAGATTTTTCACTTAGTGTCCTATTAATACCAAATTCTGGTGACCCATATCAATCAAAACCTCAAATGGGTGGTTATTAATTGCAGGTGGCCTGGGGTAGTCTGAATAGGATCGAGGAAAAAATTTACCAAACAAAACTACATCGTGTAGGAAAAGTAGCTTTCAATAGTCAGCCATTTTATGTATAGAAAAGAGTTTAAAGTGGGTTGTTCCTTGCTGCAGGAACAAAACTCAGTCTATAAAGCAGATCAATCCTATTTCCTAGTTAAAGAACTTTCCAGTTGAACTCTATTAAGTCAGTTATGAATGAAATTAAATGGTGGAAAATAAAATGGAGACCAGAAACAAATACTTCACAGTTGTTCCCATGATTGCACACAGGGTCCTCTTTAAAGCCAACCCAGATTGAAATGGGCTAGATAGGCATGTGCCTGAACTGTAGGAAATCCTAACAGTGAAGGGACAGTGTTGGCTTCACTAAAATGTCTTTTTAAAAACTGCTGTTTAACTTCTAAATTTCAAGTAACAGCACTAGCAGTGGTCTCTGCATTAGAGTAGGATTTGCAATGACACACACTTTACTTCCTATGATATATAGCAAATGAGCCTACAGTGAGCAAAACCTAAATCATCCAATCAGAGACTGCATGCCAGACAGCTTAACTGGCTAAAATGTCTGGTATTGGACTTTTTCTGGGTAGTGCGTAGTATATGACGGGAATGTGAGAGAAATGATGGCTTGTTGGTGAGGATATGGTAGGAAGAAATTAAGATATTTTGTTTCTTCCCATCTTTACTCCATTGTGCTTGGCAAATCTCAGGGTTTTGTGGGAATTTGAGTATTAGGACTGTTTCTGGAATATCATTACTTCTTAGTGGATCATGGGTGTCTTTATAACAGTACCCACTATGGTCAGTGAATACGGACTCATTGTGTAACAGAGATCTGGGTTATGTGAGGTTATTCTCTATTATGACATCTGCAGCCATGAAAGTGATGTTGATTAGAATATAAAAGGAATAAGACATGACTCGCAATAGAACTGGGCCCTCTCCAGGCTAGTTCCAAAGAGTTCTTGAGATACATTATCATTTACATTCAAAGTAAGGAATTTTTTTCTGACTTAAATATTTACACTTTATTTGGAATATTTCTTCCAAATGGGGGAGTAAAGTCAGGTCCACAGCAAAAGGGAAAACCTGAGCCACCTTGTTTCCCACAGTGGACAGGAAGCTCCCTACCTCTTTAGAATAACTTCCAGCAAGCTAGATAATCCTTTCCTTCTCTCCTGAGGCCTGGATTTTCCCCTGTAGGACCAATTTCTCCTATCAGCACAATCCCGAATAAAAAGCCTCAATTGACTATGTAACTACCAGTGCCAAAGATTGAAAAGAAAAGGATTTCATTTTCCCATTATGACACTGACAGTAATAGCTTCTTCTGGGTTTTGTTCATTAGCTGGAAAATGTAAAACAAGGCAAGTGTTTATTCAAACAACTACAGAGGAGAGTGACTCCTTGTGGGGGCTGTTTCTGTCATTCTCTGCATGGAGGTCCAAAGCCAACCAGTTCTGGCTGACTTGTTCCACACTTGGGTTGTCTGCTCTCATCCCTCTTTCCACCATCTTTTGTTTTGTATCTTTGTCTATTTATGGAACCTCCTTTCCAGACTGAAGTGTAACTTGATTTTCTCCAGTTTTGTTTTGGAGGCTTTTTTGACCAGAGTATCTCTTGCAACTTCAGTAAAAAGGAACTGAGAGAGACCTTGAAGTGGCAGAAACTAACCCTTGTTGCAGAGGGTGAGCCTTATTTTGAGGTTAAGTGGGACTTGCGTGTTGCATAGGCCTTGTGCTAATTGTCTGCAAATGATTAATTTCACTTGGTGTACAATCTCTCTAGGAAGTGTCAGCCAAAATTCCTTTAGCTGCAAGGCATTCTCAGACCAGGCGAAACACTAAAGAGGGAGCACCAGTTTGTGTCCACTTCAGTCTAAATTTCTTTTTTTCCCCTTTGTATGTTTAAAAGACTATTTCAGTAGTCTTTCAGATTACAGTACAAGTTCGCTCAGTCTGCACATGTGTTCACACTTGCATCACACTTCATCTGCTCCTGAGTTTGAAGCAGACATGCAGGGTGTACAGAACACAGACTGGGGCATGGATTCGTTCGTTTGACCTATACTTCGCAACCATACGTGGGTTAACCCCTGTGGGAGGTGATCAGGCAAAGTTTATTTAGAATGTCTAGAGTCAGGGATGTTGTCTTAGTGTTTGCCTTTAAAGTACTTATTTTTAGATGATACATATTTGGAACTAATTCTGCTTTCAATTTCACCACTTTGCACTAGTACAGCCCCATTTCAGTTTATGGGTCCAAGTGGGGGCAAAACTTGGCCATGTTATCCGAAATCATGACCACCATAAAAGAAGACTGTATAACTAGAATACAAATCTATAATGTAGCTGTGATCAGATACCAGGTGCCACAGTCTGCAAAGGGGCGACAGGTCTCTTGCCTGTCATGTGGCTGCTTGGGGTGGAGTATAAAAAGAAGGGGAAGCTGAGTCAATGGGGAACTAAAGGAAAGGGTGTATTCTCTCCCCTTCTGGCTGGTTAAAGCATGGAAAGCCTATGGTAATTATTGCCCCGTGTTTTTTCAGTTAGTTTGTTTTGTTTTTGTGGAAGCCCTGAGGAAAGAGCCTTAAAAGGACTAATGCCTGAAGCCTTTTCTTTTCCCTGACCAGTGAAAATATATCTACTAGCTTATAGTATCAATATGTGCATAATATTTTACACCTTCAACTAGTTCTTATTATAGTACTACTAAATAGTTATTTTCATAGTACCGCTTACTGGAAGAAATTCCTGCAGGCTATATTATCCAGAGGTGTTAATGGAAAATTGGGCATCTGTGTTTGGAGGTGGGGGGAGACAGGAAAGAAGATTGTTAGCAGTGAATTGCAAGGTCTCTCTCAATTCCTTTTTACTGAAAGAGTGTCCTGTTTGTATAATAAAGCAGAGTCCTCTTTCTCCTACAACATATAGAATACCTTTTAGGCTGGCTTATTACTGTACAGTCAAATATGGTGGTCACAATGTTATATGAATCATTCTTGCATTCAGCAGCTGGCTCCACAGTGATGAATGATTCTCCAGCAAGATTCTGTCTGACTGCAGCTTTGAGGGCAGCTCAGTGGTCTGAATTTAAATCTAATTTGTTTTCTGACTGCGATCCTTAAGTAGTTTGGCTAATATTTCATTGGAATCTGGATAGTTAATTGACTTGGAAAATACATGCTGCTCCGTCATAGTCTTCTTTTTAAACTGGTTGCTACTACCAGGGCTGACAAATCTTGTTATTGAAGGAGTAAAACCGTTAGCTCAGCAATATTCAACTCATCTCTCCAGCAGTCATATGTAACTAGGCCATCACCTACAGTGTAAGATTATTTCACTAGATAGAATCAGAGCTTAGGCCAAGATGAGCTCAGTTTTGCAAGGTTCTCATACTCATCCATAGTGTGGACCACATCTCAGAGAATGCACCTCATAGACCAACTCCTCACTCCTATTCATAGAATTGTAGGACTGGAAGGGACCTCGAGAAGTCGTCAAGTCAAGTCCCCGGCACTCATGGCTGGACTAAATATTATATAGACCATCCCTGACAGGTGTTTGTCTAACCTGCTCTTAAAAATCACTAATGATGGAGATTCCACAACCTCCCTAGGCAACTTATTCCACTGCTTAACCACCCTGACAGGAATGTTTTCCTAATGTCCAACCTAAACCTCCCTTGCTGCAATTTAAGCCCGTTGCTTCTTGTCCTATCCTCAGAGGTTAAGAACAATTTTTCTCCGTCTTTCTTGTAACAGCCTTTTATGTTCTTGAAAACTGTTATCATGTCCCCTCTCGGTCTTCTCTTTTCCATACGAAACAAACCCGGTTTTTTCAATCTTCCCTTATAGGTCATGTTTTCTAGACCTTTAATCATTTTTGTTGTTCATGACTGCACAGACTGCTTTCCTTAGCAACCACAGATATCTATGGTTGCTATGTGGGTGTGGGCACCATAGGACCTGCGAACCTCAGTCTTTAATGTTTTTATTCTTACAACATCTCTGTAAGGTAGTGAACTACTACCCTGTCTGTTTCACTGACAGGGAATTCTGGAATAGAGAAGCTGTGACTTGCCTAAGGACATAAAGGGAACTGAAGCTGGGTCTCTAGAATCTAACTCTAGCTCCCTAGTCAATGGATCATTCTTCCCACCTATAACTTTGTTGTGCCAATTGTAATGGTAGCTTCAGTGGAAAAATATTAGGAAGGTATTTAGTGGCTGCTCAGCACTTGAAAAAAAACAGGTCACTTATCTAGTATCTTAAATATGGACTTAGGAGGCTACTGCAAAAAACAAACAACAAACTTGGCCCTGATCCTTAAACAAAATACCAGTTTTGTCTGTTTCCTAAAGCCATATGTCCCCCACACAGCATGAGATTTTGGGATTTTCTTGCTATCTCATGAAAGTGGTGTTTCATTTTAAAATTTTTACTGTGAAGTAGTAGTGGCAGGTGGACATGTATCCATGCTGCTTCTTGTCTTCCCTCCAGCACTGAAATTCTTCAGATAGGACCCTCCAACTGTGTCTTGAGAACCAAAATTATTTGGTGCCACACAGGAAGTGAAATGGCATAATTTCCCTTTTAGTTGTGCTGTTACTATTACTTTCAAAGTTATTGTTTTAGTCCATGTAAATTCAAGTAGACTCCAACACCATTGATTGAGTCCTGCAATACACATGAGACAAGATTCTGTTTTTGTTTTGTGAGACTCATTAAATTCTTCACTTGAATAGCACACTGGCAATTTACTGGATATTGGCTGAAATTAAAATCTGGTTTTGATTTAAAACAAAAACAACCAAACTCCTAGCATTGTACTGCAGAAGCCTTAGCTTCCTCTTCCAAACAATCAGCACTGTTTTTTTTAATTAATTTTTTTTAAATCCTACAGAACTGCACATTTTGAAGTCTCTTATTGCATATTTTTGGGGGCAGTTTGGCTTGGAAGTATATGGCACATCTACAATAGCTGAGTCAGCTGGCAGATGTTGCTGGGTTTATCTCTGGAACTAGAATCCCACTCTGCTATTCAATTCCAGACTTGGCTTTTCCTTACAGTCATTGCAGGCCATTGTCTTGGTTTTTTTTTTTTAAGCTATGACAAAATGTCCCCTAGCTACAGAAATTCAAAACATTGGCAAAATAGTCTGAGAGTACTCCTATTCACTGGAATTCAGACAAAGGGATAAAACAATCAGTCTAGCTCACTCCTCAGTGTCTTTAAAAAAAAAAGAATAAAGATTAGTCTCATGAAAATGTTTTTAATTATGTCATTTGGTCCTTTCACTAGAGGTGCATAGAATGGAGTCAAATTCTGAATGTTGTGTGCCTTAGGATCTTGTGTGACATGTACTATTAAAGGATGCAGAGTAGTTTTTTAACTTCCCTATGTATTACTTCTCCTAGCCAGTGGAGGAAAGAGCACAGTATTGAGAGAGACATGGTCTCAAGGTCCAATTTTGGTTGTGCCATGTAGTTACTGTTACCTTGGGCATAGAATCATAGAATATCAGGGTTGGAAGGGACCTCAGGAGGTCATCCAGTCCAACCCCCTGCTCAAAGCAGGACCAATCCCCAATTAAATCATCCCAGCCAGGGCTTTGTCAAGCCTGACCTTAAAAACTTCTAAGGAAGGAGATTCTACCACCTCCCTAGGTAACGCATTTCAGTGTTTCACCACCCTCCTAGTGAAAAAATTTTTCCTAATATCCAACCTAAACCTCCCCCACTGCAACTTGAGACCATTACTCCTTGTCCTGTCCTCTTCTACCACTGAGAATAGTCTAGAACCATCCTCTCAGGAACCACCTCTTAGGTAGCTGAAAGCAGCTATCAAATCCCCCCTCATTCTTCTCTTCTGCAGACTAAACAATCCCAGTTCCCTCAGCCTCTCCTCATAAGTCATGTGTTCCAGACCCCTAATCATTTTTGTTGCCCTTCGCTGGACTCTCTCCAATTTCTCCACATCCTTCTTGTAGTGTGGGGCCCAAAAGTGGACACAGTACTCCAGATGAAGCCTCACCAATGTCGAATAGAAGGGGACGATCACGTCCCTCGATCTGCTCGCTATGCCCCTACTTATACATCCCAAAATGCCATTGGCCTTCTTGGCAACAAGGGCACACTGCTGACTCATATCCAGCTTCTCGTCCACTGTAACCCCTAGGTCCTTTTCCGAAGAACTGCTGCCTAGCCATTCGGTCCCTAGTCTGTAGCTGTGCATTGGGTTCTTCCGTCCTAAGTGCAGGACCCTGCACTTATCCTTATTGAACCTCATCAGATTTCTTTTGGCCCAATCCTCCAATTTGTCTAGGTCCCTCTGTATCCTATCCCTGCCCTCCAGCGTATCTACCACTCCTCCCAGTTTAGTATCATCCGCAAATTTGCTGAGAGTGCAATCCACACCATCCTCCAGATCATTTATGAAGATATTGAACAAAACTGGCCCCAGGACCGACCCCTGGGGCACTCCACTTGACACCGGCTGCCAACTAGACATGGAGCCATTGATCACTACCCGTTGAGCCCAACAATCTAGCCAACTTTCTACCCACCTTGTAGTTCATCCATCCAGCCCATACTTCTTTAACTTGCTGACAAGAATACTGTGGGAGACC